>NC_137086.1:58099543-59382543 GCF_951640355.1 Cnephaeus nilssonii | reverse complement strand
GCACTGTCCTCGCTGCTCCCTGGGCCCCGGCACACAGGCCTCAGAGAACAGTGTGACTCATCCTCTATGTGGCCTGGCCTCCACGGACCACGCTGTTTCTCTTGTTATTCATTTACTAACGCCAAGTTTAAGGCATTACTAGTTTCACAGCAAAATTATTAATCAATATGAAAAATGTTGCTGCTCTTATCCAGAGGCACGCACCTTGAGAACATGGAAAAGGGGTTTCCATGTGAAACCCTGCAAAAGCCCAGAAGCTCCCGAGTGCAGGGAGCCAGTCTTGCTTTGTGCTCCATCCCCTGCTCCTGGTGCCACACAGACCTTCAGTCACCGTGTATGCATGACTGAGCGAGGCTGCCTGGACAGGCCCGGAAAAGACACGGAGACAGAGGCTGAGCCCTGAAACCCAACCCCATCCCTGGGGCAGACTGTCGGCTGAGATGTGGGGGCTGCCTTAGGTCCCCAGTGTGCAGGAGGCTGCGGAGGCAGCAGTCTGGGGAAGCTTGCACATGACCTTCTGTAACGCTCCCACCTGTGGCATTTCCAGTGAGTGAGGGTGCCCATGCCCCACACCGGTCTGTGCTGCAGATGGATGCCCTTCATCACCAGCAGGGCCCGGGGACCATTTCCAGGACAAGGCTGAGAGCTGGCCTCCCACCCGACCCCTGCCTGGGCCAGGCTGCTTTGGCACAGCACCCAGGGCGCCTTCACCACAGGGGGTAGGAGAGCACGCCATCTACATTCCTGGGAACAGCCACGCTCTGAGTAGGTCTGAGGAACCACCAAACCTGGACCACAGCCATCCCCAACCTGGCCCGTCTGCAGCAGGAGAGCATGTTGAGGTCTCCGGCCAAACCGCCTGCCCCTGCGCACCTGCCTACCAGCAGCGTGGCCAGGAGAGGGTCAGCCTGTGCTGCAGACCTGTGTTCCCCTCACAAGCTTCCTGCTGGCAGCGGGGATGATTTCTTACATCCAGCAGGCCCGGCACTGTGCGCTGCCATCCTGATTTCACCCAGCTCCCTCAGACTGCCTCTAAACCCCGGACTCAGCAGAAGAGGCAACATTCCCAAATCCTCAAGGAGAGGGTCTGTAACCCGCTGTTGACATGAAGCAGTCGGCTGCGTGCTCAGAGGGCCAGTAACCCTGCCTGGTTCTTGGTTCTGTCCTCCCTTAATCCTAACACCCTCCCCTGATCAGACCCATAACCTAAGGATCCGAGTAGGCTACACCACAGAGAGCTTGATATGGGACTTGCCCAAATACCAGGTATCTTACCTCTTTCATTGTGAAAACCTCACGGACTAGTACAGTTACCTCTGTGTTACAGATGAGAAAATAGTCCTGGTAAGATTTAGCCACAGAAATTACAAGGACTCTTAAAAAAAGATTAGTGACTAGAAAGTCATCACTGTGGCATGAAGGAGGAGAAGGAAAAGCCCTAAAAGAAAGAGGCCCTTCAACCACATTCCCAACCCTGTTCCTTCCACTAACAGAGGGAGCCCAGGGGTCCTGCAGATTGGCTGGGGTGCAGGGAGAGGGCCAGCTGGGGAGGCATCACGGCCCCTCTCCCCTCTTCCAGGACACAAGTGCCGCTGGCTGCCTGCCCTGGCTGGGCTCACCTTCATGCGGGCTGCATAGAAGTCTGCGTCTTTCTGATTTTGTCTGAGGCCCTGCGCCTCCAACTCCAGCCTCTCCACGTGGCTCGCTTTCTCCCTCAGGGAGTCCAGCTCAGAGAGGGCATCACGAGCAGACTGGGCGCTGGCCGCCAGCTCCATGTTCTGGGAGGTGGGCAAAGGCAGGGGACCTGTCTCAGGGCACCCTCGGGGCTGGGGAAGGCCCAAGTCCCTGCAGCCCCAGGATAAGCCAGGGGCGGCCAAGCTGGTCCATGTGCAGACCCCCGAGGGGGAGCCCCATATGCTGTCACTGAAGCATGTCACCCCACAGCAGCTCCCAGGACAACTGACTCTCAGGCAGCGCTGCTTTGAGCGGGAAGGAGAGGTCCCAGATCACATTCCTGGACCTGGGGCCACGGTGATTGGGGCGCCCTAGCCCCCCAGCCACCCCCACAGGACAGGCCTCCCGCTCACATAGCGATCGGACTCATGCAGCTCCAGCAGCAGATGGTCCACCTCATGCCGGGTGTCTGCCAGCTGCTCCGTCTTCTCCTTCCTGGGGGCGATGGGAGGATGTGGTATGGGCTTCCTCAGAAGCACCCGGAAAGCCCACCACCTGGGAGACCCCAGCGGGGAAGGAGAGGGGACCTGGCTTCTGGGCGTGAGGAAGGCGTCTGCACCCGGGGCTGCAAAAACGCTCCCGACTCCAAGGTGAGCTTTAAGTTTTCAATGCCTGCTCTCAGACCACACCACAGACCTGAGCTTTCCTCTCAGGGTGCGGGACAGGGAAGGAGCCCACAGCCAGGCAGGCAGCGAGGCCCACTGGCGGTGAGGTGAAGGTAGGCAGCTCCCGAGATACCAGGCATGGTGCCATCACCAGCTGCAGGAAAGGGGGAGCAGGCCCACCAGACAGGACAGGAGAGTCACATCCTCCCTCCAGCCAAGAGCACCCACACTGGGCCTGAGGGTGAGCAGCAGGCTGCAGCTCTGAGCCTGCCATGTCTGGGCTGGCAGGAGCCCTAAAGGCCCAGCACAACCCTGCTGTGAAGGCCCGGGGTTGGGAGGGGAGAGGAGGGGATGGAGCGGACTACCCAGGGCCCAACAGGGACCAGGATCAAAGCAGAGCCCAGACACTCCAGGGCACTTGTGAGAGAGCCCGAATTTGCTGCCCCGCATGGCAGTGAACCACAGGTGCTAGCAGGTGTGGTGACACAGGGCACAAGGACAGAAAGAACGGGGTCGCTGGGGGACTCACAGCTCCTGCCTGATGCTGCGCAGCCTGGCCTTGGTGTCTGCCAGCTCCACGGCCAGGTGCTGCGTGTCCTCGCTGGAGCGGCTGCTGGTGTCCTGCTCCAGGGTCAGGGTCAGGATCAGCTACAGAGGGCACACAGAGGGGTGTCACCGGCTTGCTCCTGTGCCTGGCACAGTGCCCGCACTACAATTTGCTGAAGGATGACCAAAAGACGGAAGAAAGTAAAAGAGAAGATGGCAGCCGAGACTGCAATGCCTGGAGGGGCGCAGGAGAAAGTTGGGGGAGTTTTTAAAATGCGAGGATACATTTACTAAGACTGCAGGGCCGAGTGAATGGAGCAGGGACCCCAAGCTCAACTTCTGTCCTCACGCAGGTGTCTGGGAGGGGACTGGGCCCTGCAGGGAAAGTGCTGTCGCCCTGCCCCCAAGGAAAATGGACCAGGAGGACAGACAGTGTGCGCGCTGGAGAGGAAGTCAGCATGAGGAGCCAGTCCCATAACTAGGTCCCCAGGCCCAAACCCCTCCCCACCTGTCCCCCAGCTGCCGGGCCACCCGCAAACACACCTCCCTGCAACTGTCTCGCTCATCCACCAGCCTCCTGAGCTGAAACGCCATGTTCCTCGAGAGGGACTCCAGCTCCTCCAGGGCCATGTCTGGGACCTCCAGCCTCTGCAGGTCAAACAGGCTCTCCTGGTGGTGGGTCACCTGAAGGGACACAGGGGGAGGGTGCTGCTGAGGCTGGGCAGGGAGCAGCTGTGGGGACCCTGAGAGCACCCACCTCCCAAGGCTACGCCCCCTGGGACCTAGGCCAACCCTCCCACAGCTGACCCACCTCACTGACATTATTAACCCTCAGCCACCACGTGTCTGTGGGGGGCTGGCAGGCCCTTCAGACAGCCCAGCCACACTCTGCAGCCCAGCTCTTTACTCACACACCATTGCTGCTGGCACACTAGTTCAAGGAGGACACTGACTTCACACCAGACAGCGCTCCTCACAGTGTGGGAGCTCCCTAACTGTCCCCAGGGATTTCAGTCCCGCACTATCCATGTATCACACAAAGAAGGTGAGCCTTGGGAGTGGAGGGTGAGGAGGGATAGCATCTTATTCTCAAAATAGAATCTAATGCGAAGATGGCAAAATATTAGAACGCTTCTGTCAGAACGTTGGGTCCATGACAATCTTCTATTACTTTTTGAGGAAACATTTCATAGCCTGAAACACTTTTCAGGTGAGCCTGTATCTCCGCCCCACAGGCCACACAGGCCCACCTGGTTTCCCCTTTCCGCCGGGTGTGAGCACAGGCCCCAGCCTCATCCGCACTGGGCAGCCTCTCCTCCAACTGCCCACATCACCTTCTTCAACCCAGGGACAGGCCCTTGACGGGGAATCGAACTTGCGACCCTTTGGTCGGCAGTCCAACACTCTAACCACTGAGCCAAACCATCTAGGGCCTGACCTCACCTTCTCAACCTGAGCCCCCAGACCAGCCGGAGGAGGCAGAAGGTCTGTTTTCAGTCTGTGTCTTCTCAGTGTGGGAAGGTGAGTGTTAGTGCACTCAGGCCTCAAGAGGGGAAACAAATGGCAATCCACTGAGTGAGGTGCACCAACAAAAGTTCTTCCATTTCCCAGAGGGGCAATTGGAGGGGGAGAGCACCTCAAAAAACCCTGCTACCCTGCTCGGCTGGTTTCACTCAGTGGTTAGAGCACCAGCCTCAGGATCAAAGGGTCTCGGGCTTAATTCCCGGTCAGGGGCACATACCTCAGTTAGTGCTTTGAGCCTGGCCCCTTGCGGGAGGCAATCAGGGGATGTCTCTCTCTGACTTCTAAGTCTTTCTCTCCCCTCCCTCTCCCCTCTTCCTGCTTCCTTTTCACTCTCTCTAGAAATCAATGGAAAAATATCCTCGGGTGAAGATTTAACAAAAGCAGAATGGTCCTCAGGCTAACAGGAATGGCTGAGCCTATTTAGGACAATGTTGACTTCCCCTCCACTTTGACCAGTTACTTCCCTCTCCTGCTCCAGTGCTGACTCAGCACCCACCACTCATGGTGCCTGGGGCTGGGTGCCCATCAGCCCAGCCTGTCCCTGGCACCGGCTTGGGGTTGGTTCTGTGTTCAGCGGCCTCTGCCAGCCCCACACCTGCTCCTAGGTGCTCCTGCTCATGTCTTTCTCATGCCTTTATCTCATCTGTCCAATCGAACTGAAGGCTGAACCACCTCTCCTAAGGTAACTAAATCATACAAGGCTTTTTCTGGAGGGAGGGGGATGTCAGGGAAATACACTTTCAGGTCGGTGGCTGCCCCACAGGCCCGGTTTCCAGGGAAACCACTTCTCTGATGTGACCACCTCTGCCAAGGTCCATGGCAGAGGGGCTGCCCTCAGTGCAGAGCCCTCCCGCCTCCACCCCAGGGCCCAGTCTACAGCGACTGCCCTTCTGGGACTTGGCAGCCTGTGTCTCTGCCACGTCACTGACAGAAACGGAGACCCTTTCCCTGGGAAGATCAGCCATGGGAAGCAGAGCCACATGGGCCAGAGCACATTTTCAGAGCAAATCAAATTCTGAGGCCAAACCTCTTGAGAGTACTTAAAACCAGCTTGGCTCCATAGTAGGCAAGAACAGGAGGCAAACGGAGACCTGATTGAGGTGCTTTAATTTTTTTTTTACTTTTTTATCCTCATTTTGTTTTAGCTTGCTGATGACTACCTTTCCAAACAGTTTCAATATGTCTAGTGTATGAAACCTAAAATTAGGACAATCACTAATGGGTGATGTAGTCTTTAAACTTTCCCTTGGTGGTGAGAGTCTGCCTCCTGGTTGCCACGGGAGTGGGGATCCATGGCTAAGCCCCACAAAGCCAGCCACACACCTACCTCCCGGATATGGGCCATAATCCCGGCCTGGGTCTCAATGTCCAGCTGTTGGATTTTGTTAATAAACTCCCCTTTCCTGTCGCACTGTGGAGGTAACACATGTTAATGGAAGCATTCTGTAAGTGAGACAACCTGGGCCCACCAATGCCACAGAAATAGTCTCCAAATGAACTGTCCACCAGCCTCTGGCTTCCTCCTTTATAACCAAGAATGTGTCCTCCCTCTTGCCCCTTAGACAGAGGTTTCTCTAGAAGTTGTTGTGACCACCACAGAGGAATCACCAGGGGTACTTGTTTTCAAAAAGCCCATCAGGTTGAAAACGCTGGGGCTGAAGCACAGAAATCTGCACGTTAAACAAACTCCAGTGACTCTTAAACCAGATAAGGTCAAGAGCTCCAGGGTGACAACCTTCCTCTTCAAAGGGCCGGATGGTAGGAACATCTCAGAGTCTGCGGGCCATTTAGTCTCAGCTCTGCCATTGTGCTGTGCCAGCAGCCAGAGATAATACATGAAGAATCCAGTGGGGTCCTGTGCCCATGAAAGTTTTTTCCAAAATCAGGGAGGGTCAGATGGGGCCCCCAGGCAGGATGGAGTTTCTGATCTTTGGTCTAGGTGTCCCTATACTGGGGACAATTTGCTAAGGGCACCCTAGGCTGAGGAACCCCCACTTGCTTCTTGCCAAAGGTGCCCTGGGACTAGAATCGGCTGCCAACTAATGAGTGGTCCCTTCTCTCAGAAGCCGGAACATGTCATGTTGGACTGAAGGCAGCTTCCCTCCTACCTCACTCACTAAGGGGGAGTTTATCCCCACAAACCCACACACAAGATGCAAGGGCAGGCCCCCTCCACCCTTGCCCAATCCCTACCTGGACAGCACAGCCCAGCACTAGCACCAGCATCTTCTTCATTTCCTCCATACCCTTTGCTAAATGAAAAGAGGAACCTATTTAAGTAGACTCATCTCCACATAAAATCTCACCAGTGAAAGACCACTCTGCTCTTGGGGGGAAAATCAGAAAAGCTAAAAAAATCATTTCGACTTGGGTGCCCCCCCCCCCAGTCTGTTTTCTACATATGGGCTTGTATATTGTTTAAGCCAGATGGGAATTCTGTACATAGTATTTGTGGTCCTTTCACACTCAAGTATGTCATCAATATCTTCCCATGATAATCCATGAACGTCAACATCAGCATCTCTTGTTAGTGTGTTCGGGAAGCAAGCCCAATGGCAGAGAGGCGTCTCCTCAGGAAGTGCTGAGTGGGCGCTAAGATGAGGCGCACACATCTTCACCTGTTCATCGTGCAGCATTGCAAACAGACAAGCCCCAGACGCACCCCCAGCTTCATGCAGCCCACATCCTGCACATCTGTCCCACTGCCCTCCTCCTGCTGTTCCTCAGCATCAGTGTTTGGCTGGAGTGTTGCAAAGCAAACCCAGACAACATAAGGCGTCACTTTTGTACAAAGGCCACCAACTTACTCAACCAGTTTCCTTCCAGAGGCTCAAGTTTTCTTTGTTTAAATCTAAATGATGCTAAACAACATCTTAGTGGCCAGTTTGTTTGGTTTTTAGAAGGAAGAAGCGCAGTTCATTTAAAAAATATTTTAGAGAGGAAAGGAGAGAAAGACAAATCAATGTGAGAGAGATGCATTGGCTGCCTCCTGCAAACCCTCTCCCGCTAATTCCCCCCACCCTCTACCTTGAGACAGAGCCGGAAACCCAGGCATATGCCCTAACCAGGAATGAAACCAGCAACCTTTTGGTGCGCTGGATGATATCCAACCAACTAAAACCACACAGGCCAGGGCTTAGAGCAGGGGTGGGAATGTCCTGTCCTAAAGGCCCCCAAAATCATTTGGCCTGGTCCTCTTCAGGTATTAGGCATGTGATTATTAAATGTTCAACCAAATATAGCAGCTAATTTTTAAGTTGATAATTTAGTATGGCCCACGAATAATATCATATATACCCAAATGGCCCTTGGCAGAGAAAAGGTTCCCCGCCCCTGGCTGCTGGTTTGTAAAGCAGCTTCTTATTTACCTCTTTAGGGAAAACTCGTCCTTTCAGCTTTTCCTACTGCCAAATTGCCAGGCAGAAAGGCTTTTACCATTTCACTCTCTCACAACCAACATATGATAAGCCCGATTTCCCCAGACCCAGACCAACTCTATCAAGCTGCTACTTCTCAGCTCTGCCAATCAGACAGGACCCAAAGAATCACATTTCATCTCTTTACACTGTCTCCTAGATTATGCATCTTCATGTGCTTACGAGTGCCAGGCACTTATATCAACAGCCTCAGAATACTGGGCTCTAGACCTGGCTGGTTACCAGGAGCAGTGTGACCTCACCAAGCTGTACACTGTCCCTCAGCCTCAGTTCACATCTCTGAAATGGAGACAGCTGGCCTGCGTGCAGAGTGGTTTTGGGGAAAAAAAATTCTCTAGTATTCTAGCTTTCTCATCATATCTTGTTCTACTTGGGGGAGAAGGATCGTGACAGAAATACATAGCATCGTTTTCTTGGAAGACTTACCCACACCCCCTTGCACTGTGCTAAATGGCCCAAGGTACTACCAATGACCCCTGGGATGAAGAAAACAAACTCGCGTCCCAAGAACGAGTGCTGTGCTTTATTTCAGATCCTGGGCTGTAAGGTGTGTATGGAGTAATAGGTGACCGCGTCCTAATAGCTCTCAAATGAGAAATAGCTAAAAACCACCTTTCCTGTGATGAAGACACTATGGTTGAGTTTCAGTACTGAGGGCTTGACATTCACTGACCTAAACAGCACCCTCCTTGTCACCTCCCAGCCTGAAGAAAGGCGGGAGGGAGGGTCCACAAATGATATCATACATACCCAAATGGCCCTTGGCAGTGAATAGGTTCCCCACCCCCTGGCTGCTGATTTGTAAAGTAGATTCTTATTTACCTCTTTAGGGAAAACTCATCTTTCAAACTTTTCCTACTGCCAAATTGCCAGGCAGAAAGGCTTATAGCATTTCACTTTCTCACAACCAACATAGAATAAGCCTGATTTCCCCAGACCCAGACCAACACTATCAAACTGCTCCTTCTCAACTCTGCAGATCAGACAGGACCAAAAAAATCACACAGGGTCCCCGCAGACCATCCAGATCCAACTCTTAACAATATTCTCAATAAGGTGGGTGCTGCAGATCCATCTACTCCGGTCAAAGACTTCCCTTTGCTAGTACTGGTAAATGTAGAACTTTCTCAACGTTTAAAATGGAATAATTCTCAAAGACTTATGATTGTTTTTTCACTTGAGGCATTTCATTTGGCCCCAAGGCTTCAATCCATAGTCATTAATACATATAATCACCACCCTGACTCACTTCTCTATTCATGCTGAGCTGATGATCAGCCACATTTCAGTTTTGATAAAAAAATAAATAAAAGGGAATGAGCATAGTAGGGTAAAAGTCACCAATCAGTCCCACCAAAACCTTTCAATGGCCACAGTGCTCTCGACCACCAACCCATGTGACCGTCCCTAACCTGGCACACCCCTCCCCCAATCAGTCCCCACATGACAGGCAAGTGCCTCTTGTAAGCCCTTCGGTGGATATTACAGGCACAGACCCTCCCAGCCATCGCCAGCTCCTCTTCCTACAGCGATTCACCTCCCCCAGGCTTGTATATGGTGCTGTAGCCAGCAGAGAGCTGACACCCAGAGAGAAAGTGTTTGGAGGGCGTGGAGCAGCAGAAACAGAAGGCAGAGTTCATACAGAACATCTTGATGTTCACGGCAGATGGTCTAAGTGTACCATACTTTGGAATAATTCCAAAAGCTCTGAGGGTCCATGTTCCCAGCTACCGCAGAGGAAAATAGCATTAAAAGTGGAAACACCTGTAGGATAAGCCCACTGGTAGTAGCAAGAGCATAAGCGAAGAGGAGGCTAGAAACCCTGTACACACAGACAGGCACAGACACACACACAGACACACATGAGCTCAAATCTACAGTCCAAGGTGGCTCAATGAAAGAGCAAAGGGACAAAGGGTTCTGCTTCCTCAGCACCAGCAGTTCCACACAGTGACAATCATGAGCCATTTATTCATTCATTCTATTCATTCATTCACACCCATCAGGCATCAAGAAAAAACTAAATCTGATCCACAGCACTGTTAGAAAAAGACAGAATTTCTGTTTGCTAAGTTTTGTTAACACGATGTGAGGAGGCAGGGGGGTCGAGGTTTTAAAGGTAGAGAATTAATTTTAGAAAAAATATTCATGGAAAAAATGATTTAAAATAAGTTTTGGGGCGATAAACAGGGCACTAGGAGATTCAGGTGGAGCAGTGCTGTGTTTGTTCTCACGAGGGTGAGTGGATAAAAACATGTGGTGCAAACAAAGGCATCCTGTGATTTTTAACCCTACACAGATTCTTATGAAACTTATGAGAGATGAGAGAGAGAGAGAGAGAGAGAGAGAGAGAGAGAGAGAGAGAGAGAGAGATGAGAGAGAGAAAAGGAGAGAGAGAGGGGAGAAGGAGAGAAGCAAAAGTTCTCTCATTTTTTTATGGGAGGCTGATATGAAAATCTCTCAGGATTTCAGGGGTAAGAAAAACTGGAATTTTCTTCAATTTACCAGATTGTGGGTGTTGAATAGTTTCAAACACACAGAACACTCTCTAGAGGGTCCCCGCCAGCAAGATTGTCTCAGTGACAGTTAAGCAGGCAAAGAAGAAACAAACCTACAGACAGCTCCCTTCCAGGCACCCATGTGTTCCGGCTGCTGCGAGCTTTGTCATATAATATAGTCCTCTGGCTCAGACCAAGAACATCAACAATGCACAAGAGCTGGAGAGCACCCAGGGAACCCGGAAGAAGGACCTCTAGTCTACAGTGAGATCAGGGAAGGCTTCGTAAAGGATCTCACCTCTTTTGGGTGAGCGGGGGAAGTGAGGACACAGTGAGCGAGAGTGTTGCAGGCATAGGAACAGCACATGCAAAGGCCCAGAGGTAAGAGAACATGGTGCTGGTCCGGGAGCCGTGGTGCAGGCAGACGCACAGGATGTGGCGGAGGAGATCCGCCGCCTGTTTACCTCCCCAGGGAGCCACCTGACAAGCATGAACTAACTCTGACTTTCTGGAAGACGTCCAGGAGCACATTTCATTCGGACTTTCAAAGTCACAGCACATGTCCGAGTTTAGCGCTTGAAATCCTTGCCCTCTCGGGCCTCAGGGTGCAGTGGCAGACATGCCAGGACTTCCCGGTGAGACCCACCACGGACTGAAAAGGGCATCACAGGGTCCCCGTGGAAGAGAGATGTGAGTTCCTCCACAGACTCTTCCTTTCTTACCAAAAGGTCCTCACCCTGTGAAGGTGTCCCTGACTCCACATTTACTGAGGAGGAAGACCCTCCCCAAGAGGCCACATATGAGTCGGGCCCTAAGCCCACTGAAGCTGGGGCCTTGGCTCCATGCCCAGAGGAACAAACCCATCCTTTAAAATCTCACCGGGATGATCCCGTGTTTTCACTGTGCTGGCTCCAAGCTGGCAGCCGGAGCTCTGTGTCCAACAGCTGCCCAGAGCCATTAGAACTGGCCAAGCCCATGGCGGGGAGGGGGGCTTTCACTCACCAGACAGCGGGTCTTTGCCAATCATCAAAACATCCGGCAAGCTCATTATGATCCACTGCTGCAGAACTTCCTACACAAACAAAGAGGAAAGATACCACTGAGAACAGAAAAGGAAAATAAAGAATGACTAACAACATGACAGCTTATCAAGTCACTGGGGGAGCGCAGCCACTGCACGGTAACTGGGAACATGCTGTGTAAGAAAGGAATAGTTAGGACATAAATAAATGTGAAAAGTCAGAGCTACCTGTACTTCTGCCATCATCATAACCAAATAAACATTATGTCTGCATATGAGCAGACACCTTGGGAAGAAGAAGATACATTACATGCCAGGACATCAGCATCAGGTGTGCGTGTCTTTTTGATTTTTAAAATACGTTTTTATTGATTTTGCAGAGGGAGAGGGATAGAGAAAGGGAGGGGGAGAGAGAGAATCATCAATGATGAGAGAGAATCATCAATAGGCTGACTCCTTCACGTCCCCTACTGGGCAATGGAGTCCTCAACCTGTGCATGTGCCCTGACTGGGAATCCAATCGTGACCTCCTGGTTCATAGGTCGATGCTCAATCGCTGAGCCACACCAGCTGCCTGTGAGAGTCCTGGCCCCAACCCCAGAGGAGTCAAAGCAGCGGGCCAGGAGGAGGCCGGAGACCCTGGCTGAGATACCAGTGCTCAGACTGATCCTGGCCATGCTGCTTCTCACCCCTCCAGTCCTCTGAAAAAGGTCAAGGACAAAGTCTCCCCAGGTTTTCAGAGACAAAACTTGAGCTTCTTGAATAGCTCATGCTATTCAAGAGGGGCCTTTGGTATTCCGAAGTGCCCTCCCCTGATGCCTCAGAAGAGGACAGCCAGGGTGGCAGAAGCCTTGCTTGGATTCTGTGACTTTGACGTGTCTCCCTGAAAAGCCATGGGCAGAGGGATCCCACTCTACTTGGAGGTGACCTCTCACCCTCCCTGTTCAGAGTAAGGAATGTCTGCCTCACTTCGTCCAAGCCCTCACAACAAGTGGACGCTGGGCAGTACTTCTGTTGGAAAACTTTCTTGACTGCCACTTCACAACAATGACCGGTTATGCTTACGCTGTCATGTCAGGAGTGAGGGAAAAAGGCAGAACATGAAAGGCAGGGTGTGAAACACAAGTCCCCATGCAAACACTGGGAGGAAACACTAGAACCGCTCATAGTGACTGTCTTTCAGTGGTGGGATTCTGGGGGATTCTTATTCTTACTACTTGTGTGTTTTCCTAGCTGTTTGTAAAAAGCACATATTACTTATATGACCAGAACTTAACTTTATTTTACAATAAATAAGAAGGAAATACACAGCACAACCCTGCCCGCACCTACCTGTGTCAGCCCAGAGGCAAGTGCCTGCAGCTTTCTCCACCTGAGCAGGACTGAGGCAGGGGCGCCCTGTGGCCCTTAGCAAGTGCTGCAGCAAACATATACTCTGGGCCTCGGGGCTGAGGCTGCCACGCACCCCTGCCCTGCCCTCAGAGAGCTGCCAGTGCACAAGCCGGGCCAGGAGGCAGGTCCTTCCTTCTCCCTGCGATTCTCTCTGGACCTTTTTACTTCCTGGAATGGTTCTATATTCTGGAGCGCTACCCAGTGCCCAAGAGCAGTAAACTGCCTGCAATTCCACATGGTCGAGCCCCCTTGGCCAGCCCAGAGCTGAGTGGCAGGGCAGCTGACCATCATCAGCGTGCACCCTCCTTGACCAGCTAAACCAGAAGACTGCATGCGCATGGCCACACAGCATGCCCCGGAGCCTGCCTGTTCCCTGCTGTTCACAAAGAGCCTCAGGAACCTCCCTCCCCTGACGCCTTCATGGCTGCCACAGGGAGAGGTGATGCCCTGAGGCAGGAGGCCTGCCTGCTAAGAGTCCCACATTGGCATCTCCCTGGTTTTGATGTCTGTGAAATCAGGACAACAGGCCTTCATCCCAGCAACTGGGGCAAGTGACAGACGCTGACAGGACTGCCTCCACCTTGACACCCTTTCCCCCGTCTCCTGCCCATAACCCTCCAAACTGGAAACTCAGCTGCGCACCATCACTCCACTCAGGTGTCATTTCCTCCAAGAAGCCTTCCCAGCTGCCCCCACGCAGCCTGAGTTAGGAGTCTCGTCTCTTGAACTGTTGGCACCATCTGCCTCCCTGGCACTTAGCACACCGCATCAAAAGCCCCTGCTTACCATGAATGGTGCCTGCAGCCAGGAATCAAGGTCCCTCAAAACCCAGACCCAAGTTCAATGGCAGCACCACCCCCTTCCCCTGTCCGTGACCATCACAAGGGCAGCACTAGCTGAAACCCACCAGCCTACAGCATGCCCGGCCCTGAGTGTGGCCCCCCTCAGACAAAGAAAAGAGGCCACTTCAGCCCCATCTTCTGAGCTCCCCCAGGCCCCGCCCAGAGGCTGCTTAGAGTCAAGACCATGGAATGAGCACAGCTGCATTCTGAGAACAGGGTTCAGAGGCGGAGTCTGGCCAAGAACTCAGTGAAACTAAGGCATAAATTTGGGACTTCTTGCTTCTTGGGCAGTGAGTATTTCTTAAAACAATAAAAATATCTGAATATAAAAATTTGTGCACTCGGGGGTGGGGAGGAGGTCCCTCAACTGGGCCTGAACCCTCTTGCAGTCCGGGAGCCATCTCTCCTTACCACCTGCCTGCTCACTGCTCCTTAAGGCTCAGCTTGCTGCTCCTTAGCACTGCCTGGGATGCAGGAGAGACTCCCAACACCACCTCTGTGCTCACCAGCCCTAAACCTGGCCTCTGGCTGAGCGGCGCCCCCTAGTGGGAGTGCACTGAACACCAGAGGGAAGCCCCAGCTTTGAGTGTCTGCCCCCTGATGGTCAGTGCATGTCATAGCAACCGCACTATCCACTGTTATGTTGATATGCATATTAGGCTTTCCTTATATAGTGTGTGTGTGTGTGTGTGTGTGTGTGTGTGTGTGTGTGTGTGTATTTCAGAGTGGGAGAGAGATAGAAACATCAAAGATGAGAGTCATTTATTGCCTGGTATCTGAAGGCCCCACACTGGAAATCGTACCTACAACCTGGGCATATTTTCTGACCAGGAATTAAACCGTCGACCTCCTGGTTCATAGGTCAATGCTCAACCACTGAGCCACACATGCCAGGCAAATGAGTGGTTGTTAGACAATGTTCCCTGAGGTCCCAGGAACTCACAGAGATGCCCTGCAGGGAAAGGAAGTGGCTGAGAAGAGGGCACTAGGGTCCCCCAGCCATCAATCAATCAGTCATGGAGCTTCACCTGGGATCTTTAAAAATCTCATCGGGGGACATTGATGCTCAGAAAAAGTGTGAAATCCAGGGCCCAGCGGGGCAGTTTCAGTCCATATGGCGTTCGTCCTGGTCATATAAAGACCATAAAGATCAGAGATTTCACCCCACCTTCCCAAGACTGGGGTGGGGATTTTAACAGCCCTTTGCCGTCAGGTCCTCCTGCCACGGACTATCTGCGAATGAGATACGGTGAGCATGACCAGTGGACACTCTACACGCTGAACTCCAGTGCTGCCTTCCGCAACCTGAGGGCTCGCCCATTATAGTCCTGACCCAACATAACCCTCTGTGGTTCCATACCTCCTTCAACCCCTTGAATTGCTGCTGTATAAAGACTCACTGAGCTGTGGACAATTACCAGGTCAGCGTGTCCCCTGCACCCATCACGCCAGAGTCCATTCCAGCCACTCCCTATGTGACTGGTACTTGGGGTCACAATGGCGACTCATCTCTGGTTCCCTCACAGCACCAGACCCAATGCCATGCACATGGCTCAAAGGACATTGGCTGGACAAAGTAAAGAATCCAACATCTGCCATCTGCCCCTTCTCACAATTCGGGGGTGGGGATGGTTGGATAATAAACGCAAGTAATAAACCCCAAGTGTCAGCAAGCAGCTGCCTCACCGTGAACACCATCTCTGGGCTTTCTGTGGGGAAACCTTTTGAGTGACGACATTGCCAGAAGCACAGAAGTCCTGGGAGCAGAAGCTGCCCTTACCTGGTAGAAGGTCTTAATGTGTCTGACCAGGATGGTCAAGTTCTCAATGCGGAGGTTCACATCGTTGTTCACGTGCTGGTGGAAGCGCTGATTAGGCCTGGGGTCTCTAGGGGAGGAAACACGAAACTGGAAATGGCGTCTCCCAGCATTTGCCTCACCTCCCTTCCCAGCACTGGGCCCTCTCCAAGCCCAGGTCAGTGTGAGGCTGAAACCATTGTGGCTCCAGTCAAACCCGAAATCTGCTCCTGCCGAGCCGTGGACCTTAGACAATACACATCCATCCCAACCCCAAGACAAGCCCTCCCCAGGCCCTTAGTCAACGTCATTTCCATTCCCACTCCTAGCAGCACCCACAAACCACCACCAAATGCAGTGCAGACCCAAAAGGTTACACTTTGTGAAAATCAATAATCCACCCCGAAATATATTCATAGATTAAGAAAGCTGGACCTGAATACACCAAAATATATGAACCATCAAGAAAGAAAAAGTGGGGAAATGGTACATTTTCTGACTTAAATCAATAAAAAATCATTAATGTTCTACTTCACATGGGTTCCCCTCCTCTATCACCAGCCTGGGTTTCGGGTTGGTCCTGTGATTTTACATTCTAGGGACACAATTCCACCTGGTCAAGCCGACATCATATGTCTGTGGCACTATATGGTGTACGCCACTGCCCAGGAGACAGGCTAACAGTAGAGACATACGTAATTCATGTAGGAGCCCCCAAGCATCATTTACGTTCCACTCTCCAGCAAAAGTCAGGTCTCATCTGGATAAAATTAGAAATCTGAATCAAGTGACTTATAACTTTACTCATCGATATGTGTTCAGGATATTTCTCAAAATTCTCAGGCTCCAAAAAGGTTTCCTATCTGAAGAGAACGGACTCAATAGGAGGCCTTAGCTGCTGCCTCTCCTGCTTTTCATAACAAAGCCCTCCCCTACAGTTACTGTCCCAGGACACAGGGAGGGTGAGAATTCAAATGAGGGCTGTCTTCATGGGTTCAGGAGGGCGCTGAGCCTCCTGGGAGCTGGTCTCATGAAAGAGAGGTAGGCCTCTTCCTCTTTCCCCAGTAACCTGCTCTCCTCCATTATAGGAGTTTGGAGAGGCATGGAAATCTATCTCAGCTCTAACCGGTTTGGCTCAGTGGATAGAGCATCTGCCTGTGGACTGAAAGGTCCCAGGTACGATTCTGATCAAGGGCATGTACTTTGGTTGTGGGCAAATCCCCAGTAGGAGGTGTGCAGGAGGCAGCTGATCCATGTTTCTAACTCTCTATCCCTCTCCCTTCCTCTCTGTAAAAAATCAATAATATATATGTATATATGTATGTGTATATATATATATATATATATATATATATATATATATTTTTTTTTTTTAAAAAAAGATATTTATCTCAATGCAATTCAGCTCATTTGAAGCCAATCATTAATACAAAAGTGACAAACAAGGGAAAAAACCTACAAATACACATTTCTAATGTCACTGGAAGTACAATTTAAACACCACCACCACCACAAGTTATTTGAAATTCAACCAGGACACCAGCAGCTCACTTGGAGAGGAGGACACTGGGCTGGGGCTATGGCAGCCCTGACTATGGCAGCCCAGACTGTTGGGCTGGGAACTGGAGTGAACAGTCATCCTCTGAATGCTGGGCAAAGACCAGATTGAAATCTTTCCCTGGCAAATAGCACAGACCGTGATGAAGGCTTGATTAAGAGGAGCACCGACAGGTCATAAACCTCCTAAAGAAAGAATCCAATCCGATGCCTTAACCTTCGATTCCCAAGGATCCTACAGATTGTAAAGGCTAAAATGTTGATGGGTAAAGTGATGAGAGAAGCTGCCTCCCACTCACTCAGGCAATTTCGCAGCAGGGGACTTGAGTACCACAGTTAGCCAACATGTAAACAAGGCCCAGTGAAGATCTGAGGGAAGAAAGAGGATGTAGCAGGTGTTACTTTGCCAGCATTTGAACATGACCATGAAGGAACTGACAGCTATGAACTGACCAGTTTAGCCAGAGGTGGGGAACAATTGGTGACATTAAGTGAGGAATTATGCCAAAGCAATGGGACTACTAGTGGATCTGGTCTCTGGCAGCCTTCCTTGGTTACTTGGGATGAAGCTCTGAAGATAACCAACAGGTGCGTAGATGCCACTGAACATGCCAATATCCCCCGGTTGGAACTCGCCCCTGCTTACATCATCACAGCGCTGGACAGAGAGAGCGAGAAGAGTCCTCTAGGTCAAAGAAGACACAGGAGAAGAAAAGAATCTCAAGGAAAAATCTGAGGAAGACCTGGAGCAAAAAGGGCATTTGGGGAGTGGCAGAGCCTGGCAATCTTCTGGCTGAAGAGAAGGCTGAGGCTTTCCTGATTTATCATCTTTCCTGCCCTGGTTCTTTCAAAGTTCTAACATGGCACCATTTTAGTTCAAAAAACAGATTAATTAAATTAACTTTAACCATGAGGTACATATTTGTTAGCTACACTATGAGTCCCCACCTTGCATGGTATGTATGGAAACCCCTTTATCCATTGCAGGCAATATCAGCCAAGGACTTCATCCAATCACCCTGGACCCCCTAAAATAGTCACATGGGGAAACAAGAGGCCTTCTTTTCAACTGTCAGATGACAACAGTTCTTACTGTCCCCATACAGTAATAGAGTCTGCCAAGCCATCTACACGTTACATGTTTCTCATGGAGCCATTCATTATGGAGGAAATGAAGGTGAACTGTTCAGTGGGAATTAATTTAGGAACAAAGGAGGCTTTCAGAATTTAAACAGCAAAGGCACTTTGGCTGCAGAACTGTGCCTAGAATTGCAATATAATTTACCTGCAGGGTGTAATTCTCCCTGGACAATAGCACATTAAGAGATAAGAAGCAAGTTCATGCCCTAATAAATTTGGCTCAGTGGATATAGCATTGGCCTGTGGACTCAAGGGTCCCAGGTTAGATTACAGTCAAGGGCATGTACCTTGGTTGCAGGCACATCCCCAGTAGGAGGTGTGCAGGAGGCAGCTGATCAATGATTCTTTCTCATCGATGTTTCTAACTCTCTATCCCTCTCCCTTCCTCTCTGTAAAAAAAAAAAATCAATAAAATATTTTTTTTTAAAAAAAGAAACAAGTTCATGAACTGACAAATGTGCTTCTTAGCATAGCAGAGCTTAGGGAACAAGCAGGGCTCTTCCTCTTCTGTTGTTGCTGTCGCCTGAGCTTTCATTTACTAGTCAGATGGGACCTCCCCAGGAGTGCCAGTAGCCAAAGGGCCTCAGCACACAGGGATGCTCGCTGCCCCTAAAAGACACTCCATGCACCAGGAGGAGGGCCTGGGCTCTGACCCTCTGCTTCTCCCACCAGCTCTGAAGGGCAGTACTAACTGGAATCACACTCCAAAAGAGCCCTGGCATTTACTACCTGAGCAATCAGACTAATTACCACAATCATTCATCAAGACTCCCTTCTTTAAGGCAGAGAAAGGCTATTAGGAACCAAATCCAAGCAAGGCAACTATTGCGAAGGGAAGTCTATCCCACTCTGCCCAGGATGCGAACCCCCTCCTCTCCTGCTTCGGGAAAACAGAGCAAGTGCTGCTGATTCCAACCTGGGCCAAATCAAAACGGTGTCCACTCTCACAAGTACATGCACATCAGCACAGGCATGCGGGCACACGCGCACACACACACATATACACACACACACACAACCCAGTTCTGAGCCTCACTCTAATGACAACGATGATGGACATTTGTTGGGCATTTGCTATACACATGATCTTTTTTAATCCTCTCTAAATCTATGAAATTCCATCCCTTATTACAGATCAGAAAATGGAGGCGTAGAGAGTTTAAGGAATTTTCCCAAAGTAATAAACTAGTAAGTGGTAAAGGGGGGTTAGAATTTGTCTGCCTGATGCTAGAGTCAAAGCTCTTAGATGACTTTCCCACAAGACAGTGAAAAATGTGTGCAACGTGAATCAGACACCTTCTTTTCCCTGGGGTACCAGTGGGTACCCGGAGATTCTGCATTTACGGAGGAGCCATTCGGCAAGTTTCCCATGCATCTCCATCCACGCCCCTCAATCCTTCACTTCCATCCAGCGATTCTCCTAGACCAGGGCCTCCCCAGAAAGCTGAGCTCACAGTGCTTTCCTGCTCCCAGGCACACATGTCACTGGGAGGCCAGGGCTCAGAGACCACCGCAGCCTTCCTCAGTTTCCCAGGTGCAGGCACCTGAGTCCCTGCCAGCCTCCTGGTGGCTCTGAAGTGTTAGGTAACACGCCCCTTATCTGAGCCCCAGCAAGCCGGTTAGCATATTGCTGCTCTCTTTCCTCAGGTCCTGTCAACCTGGGGAGAATTGATCCAAACAGGTGAACAGCAGGCAGTTGGAGCTCCCAGCATGGGCGGTAAAGCAGAACAACCTTACCTGCTGGTGAGTTACATTTCTTCACTTGGCAGAAGTGAAAACACAGGCTTAGTAGCTTCAGTACAGTGTCAGATGTAGGGCTAGGACGTGGGTCCCAGAGTCCAGTTCTGTCCTAGAACTCACTGGGAGAAGGCTAAGGCTATGAATTATCATAATCTAGGAGACTAAGAATGTGGGAGAAAGACTGAAGAAACACAAAAATTCGTATGGGCTTCCACAACTCCTTCCTGAATCAGGAGGGTACACACATGAGTGAGTATCTGACACTAACACCTTTTACGTAGTAGGCTCTGTGCTACATGCTCACACATCATCGCATCTAATCCCCACAACCATCTCTTAGGGGGGCACTGCACTTCCCATTTCATAGATGAGCAAACTGAGGTGATGAGTGCCATGCCCAGCGTCAGGCAGCTAGGATGAGAGATACCTGGACTTCAGTCCCCGCTGGTTCCCTACGTGTGGACACAAGGGCTGGGGATCTTTTTCTATTTTAATTGAGAGGATTGTTACATAGAGTGAAGTGCATACATCTTAAGCTACAGCTTGATGAGTTTTTAAAGTGAAACATACTCCAGCCATTAGATAGAAAACCTCTACCCCTCCCAGTTCTCCTGCACCCCTTTTCCAGTCAATCCCCACCACTTCCAAAGGCATCGAATGCCCTCATTTCCACACCTGGAGCAGGTCATTCTCATCCCCAGTCAGTAAACTCTGCTGCTGGGGCCACTCTCGCCTGCATTTCCTTGTTCTGGAACGCCACCCAGAGGGCTTCCCGCTGTCCCTCTTAGGTGCCTGGCCCTCACCAGAAAGACCCAAAAGCCCTGCTTAGGGCCTTAAGACCCTCAAACTGGTCGGCTCTCACTGCTGGATGGTTACCTGGGCACATCACTGAGGAGAAAGTAACATTTGACATTGTCAAGGGGAGGGGGAAAGCCCTTCCAACTGAATTTAGTCACAGGCCAAGTGTGAAAGAGGGAGAGCTGGCATTTCTCAAAGGAAAGTACAGCAGGCTTTCCTCCGGATCTACAAGCAAGTGGTAAAAGCTCAGGGATTCCAAAGCCAGGGAAGACAGAGCCACAGTCCCGGGGCTTTTGTCCTCCCTCTGCCTGGGTGTAAGAGCTGAGTGGACAGGCTGGGGGTGCTGCTGGCTGTTTTAATTAAACAGTCTTGGGCTTGGGTAAGGGCAGGTGGAAGTTTCACTGGTCACTGCGCCATGGAATGCAGTAATTTTGGGGTCTAACACAATGGGTGGGGTGGGGCTGGGGGTGGTTGCCAGAACCTGACTGTGCCATCGGACAACCCCAGGAAAACTCATTTTCATCAATGTTCTCAGAGAGTGCTGCCAAGGCTAACAGATTTGTCATTTATAATCTAAGCAAACACAGGATTGCAAAGCTTGTAACATTGGTGTGGCTTTTGAAAAACAACAACTATGGAACCAAAATGTCTCTCCCACAGCATGATAACACATGACTTATTAAAACAAAAGGAGCTATGTTTTTGGGAAATTTCTTAAAACAGCTCTTTTTAGGTAAGTCTGCTTAAACCACTTTCTGAATATGCCCAAGCTAACTCCTCCTCCTGCATGGGCCACAGATGAAGCTGATTCTCAATAGCCAAAGGGTTTATACTCAAGTCCGACAGCTTAGTTGCAGGTGAGTAGGTGAGCATAAGGGTTTGATCCAAGGAGAAAGTTAGGATGTTCCCTTTTCCATCAAGTGCCTAAGAACCACAGCGACACTAAGTTCCAACACCTCCCCTGCCATTTCTGAGTTAAAAACAGAGTCAGAGGTAGGAGCCACCACCTCCGTGAGGCAGGCTGTCAGTCAGACAGGCTCTGCAGAATTCAGCAGCAGGAGAGGATGTGGTCCCGCCTGCACACTAACAAGTACCACCAACCCCAGACCCTGTTTCAGAGGGTCCAAATCGGTCCCTCAGCATTCTGACACCCTGTGCCACTCCTAACACAGTGGCTTTCAATCCAGGACCTGAGAAGCCACTTAACCAACTGCACTCACTATGGGGCAACTGAATGTGGAAGATGCAGGGAACGAGCTCAGAATCAGGATCCTAACCAGGAGTGAACCCTCAGTCACTCTCAGGGCTTCCAACCCACCCGACACTTCCTGTAGCCAGACACTGTCCGTTACAGTTCCATGACCCCCCCAAGTTTTATTTTTAAATTTCATTGTTTAAACCACATTAAGTACCAGAGTTTGAAGTTAATTGAACCATCTACACCAAGTGCTTGACAGTCCTTCAGTTCCAAATATCCTTCATCAAACAAACTGCCACCCACTGTCCTGGAGTTCTTCATCCCCAATGAATGGCAGCAAAAAGGCCCACGTCCTGAGGTACCACTGGCCCACGAGAAACCCTCCCACAGCAACTCAGGTTCCTCCGTTTCTACACCCTTAAATTAAACCTTCTGAGCATCAGTTTTGTCCTTTGCCTGTGAGGACAACTTACATTTCCAGCATGACTTGGTTCAGCAAGATGCCATCCACCAAGTGCATGTACAGGTTGTCTTCCTTGCCACTGGCGACTGGGCTCAAAGTTTTCACCTGCGAGGAGGGAGTGCAGGCAGAAAGCAGGAAATGTCACCCCATGTGCACATTCTGAAGCTCTCCGGGGCAACAGCGTTGCCCATTGGGGCTGTGCCCTCGTGGGCTGAAGGGTCACCCAGCACCCAACCTCCCTTCAGTTGGCACCAAGCCCACCTTTCCACAGGGCCTGTCTCCCTGCCCCTATCGGGGCTACAGATGCAAGACAGCAGGAGGCAAACTTTCTCGCCACTTTTCTCCAGCGTCCCAGAATGGGAAGAAATAAAACGGACTTTTCAACGAATTTCTCATCTATTGCAAATCACTGTGCCAGTTCCAGCCAGTACATGTTCCCACTCAGACACCCGCACAATGCTCCCCCGTCACTGCCATTCACTGACTGGTCTCGAGTTCAAACACTACAACAGGATATTTGGGGGAGTGAGTACTTTTCCCCAGTGGTCCAGCCACCTGGGCCTGGTGACCCCTCAGACCCTGTCCACTCCAGGACCAGCAGCCTAGTGCCCAGGCAAGAGCAGGTGAACCCATCTCAGTCCAGGGCTGGGAGCGCCACGGGGTCCTGCACCTGGTGCATGGGCTCCAGAGTAGGAAACCCCTCAGGCCCCCAGGCCAGGACCTCCGCCCCTGCTTGGAAACCTGTGAAGACCCCCGAGTCCCAGGACTGCCAGGGCCCAGGGGGGTGGGGTCAAAGGAGTTCTCAGGGAGGCTGGAGAGGAGCCAGGGCACCAGTAATGGGACAGGGAGGCAGGTGCACTCACCCAAGTCACCAGTGAGCTCTGTAGAAAGAGCTCCATGAGTTCTCGGACAGTATCGTCCATCCTGAGGCTGTGTTCACCGTCCATCGCTGCGCACACCGGCTCTGGGCCCACCGTCCCTGTGCCCAGCAGCTCAGCGCCACGCATTTCCAACGGCTCTTCGCCCCACATTCTAAACGGCTCTTTGCCCCACATTCTAAACGGCTCTTTGCCCCACATTCTAAACGGCTATTTGCTCCACATTCAAAAAAGTCTCCTCACCCCACATTCTAAACGGCTATTTGCTCCACATTCAAAAAAGGCTCCTCGCCCCACATTCTAAACGGCTCTTTGCCCCACATTCTAAACGGCTCTTTGCCCCACATTCTAAACGGCTATTTGCTCCACATTCAAAAAAGTCTCCTCACCCCACATTCTAAACGGCTATTTGCTCCACATTCAAAAAAGGCTCCTCACCCCACATTCTAAACAGCTCTTGAGCCGCTATTCCTAATGGCTCTAGGCCCCATATTCCAAAGGGCTCTGGCAGGGAACACAGCTGGGTTGGGGGTGTGGCAGCTCCTGGCCAATGCTACGTGCTTTGGAATACACAAAAATTATGACACAATCTCTATGAAATTTAAGATCTATATGGCATATGAAAGGTAAGGAAATATAAAGGCTCTACATTTACATCAAACTTATCAAACTCAAAGACTAACACTGGCCAAATAAATAAGGTTAAAGTTCATGTCAAATTGAAGGTTAAAAGCTTCAATTTTCATAGAATTGTAGCTTTATTTCGATAGAGACATGCTGAATACAAAGGGCTGAAGTAAATGAGTAATTCCTGTATAATAAAAGGCCAGAGGCCATAAGCATCACGACCAGAACTACCACTCAACTGATTGCTATGAGGTGATTGACCACCTCTCGGTCCCTCCCCCTCAGCCTGCAGGCTCTGATCTCAGAATGGCGAATGGGAAAAAACGGGGAACTGGGTGGGTGGAGGCTGAGGCTGGAGCAAAGCAGCCCGGGTCCCAGGTGCCAGAGGGAAGCTGGTGCCAGCAGCCGGGGGAAGGAAGGCCAACTCTTGCATGAGTCTTTGTGCATCAGGCCTCTAGTTGTTAACATAAAGTAATAGAATATTTTAATAAAAACATAATATTTTTTCTTGAACATTAATTTACCAGACACTGAGTAGCTGCACAAATTAATAAGCATAACACAAACAAACCCATTTTTCATGTTCTCCAAAAGTGAAATATTTTCAGTTGTGCAAACCAAACAGGTCAGTCCAAGACTAATGACATGGCAATCGGCTGCTAATATATTTGCTGCTAGTATTAGTGGAGAGAAATGGTGCACCTGTGTTTAAGGTGTGTAAGGGAAATGAATGCAACACTATTATAGTAATCAGTCATTAGCGAATGTTGTCGTTGTTAATAATAATTATGTATAACATGATATTGTAAAAATTAAGTTATAAAATTTTTATTAAAATGTTTCTTATGTACCGTTATGTTGGCTGGTCTACAAAAATATTCATTGTGTGCTGCATGTGGCCCGTGGTCTGCGTGTATGAGATGCTTGATCTACATACTATCCTATATAATAAAAGCTTAGCAACCAAACAGAAGAACAATCAGAACGACCATTTGACCAGTCACTATGACTTGCTTTGACCACCAGGGCTCAGATGCCTAAGGCAGGAGCTGCCCCCTGGTGGTCAGTGTGTGCCAACAGGGGGAGCACCGCTCAGCCAGAAGCCAGACTCACAGCTGGAGAGTGCAGGGGTGGTGGCAGGAGCCTCTCCTGCTCAGAGGCAGTCAAACATCGCCCAAGGGCTCCTGGACTGCGAGAGGATGAAGACTGGGCTGAGGGGACAGCCCGCCCCTTGAGTGCACAAATTTCTTGCACCAGGCCTCTAGTGCATTATTTTCTTACTGCAACTTATCTCTTTTAAAATGCCACTGCAGAACTTAGCCCCACAAAATATATATAAAACAACGAAACACAAAAGGGGCCAAAACTGTAAAGATGGAATCAAATTCTGTCAAGGTAAGGTCAAAATTGACATCTTTCAAAGGAACAGGTATCAATTTTGATTTTCAACAAATATATTTTAGGATAGCACTTCTAAAACTAAGCTTTAAAAGTAATTAGAAATCACCCCAAACATGTCATTAGGTCAAATTCAATCCACTGCCCTCCCAGCCCATACTGGTAGGCAGTTAGCAGTATCTCACGGGCAGCTCAGTAGTTTCCCACATACGAAAGTTCCCTTTTCTTCAATGCCTAATATACATGAATTTATTTAAACTCTCCCTAAAATAATATATATTCTCAACCTAGACTCTTGGAATACAAATGCCTTCTGACTATTCCCTGGTGTTTAAGGTGAGACTGCATTTTATTTATTCTAAGGCTCCAGAGGAGAGGAGAGTTTGGATCCAGAACGTAATAGAGAAAATAATGGCTGAAAAATCCCAAAATCTGGCAAAAGACATAGGCTACAGATTGAATAAGCTGCACAAACCCCAAGTAGGATTAACCCAAGAAATCCATGCCAAGACACAACTATTTTACTCCCAGTTCAGATGAAAGGACACTTTTCTTGAGGCATGAGTTAGAAGTTTACCAGGATAAGCAAAGCAAAACCCACCAACCCCCTCAGAGCTGATCTGCTTTCAGTGATCAGCCCAAACTGTACATCAGCACCATGGACAGAACCCGTTTCCCTCACCAGCCAAATCCAATCCATCACCAAGTCCTGTTGGTTTTACCTCTCTCATCCCTACCTTCACCTCCCTCATCTAAGTCATCACCATCGTCTCTCACACGCCTACTATGTCCCATGTGTTTATGCTAACTCATTAAATAACCCTCACACTGACCCTAATAGGTGTGAACAGATGAGAGGGAGAGCAAGGTCAAGTACTTTGGTCAGCATTCCACACTCAGCAGCTGGTGGAGCCAGGGTTGATCCTGGCAGGCTGCCTCCAGGTTTGTTTTCCTGAAAGTGACACTTGCTGCCCATTCACCACCACATGGTGCCATAGCCCCCAAATGGTTTAGTCATGTCCCTTCTGTCCTCTCTAATGCATCTCCGGAGAGGAGCCTGACATCTTCCCAAAACATGTGCCAAAATTGTGCCATTTCCCCCAGTAATTCTCTTGTTTTTACCATAAAGACAAAACTCCTACACCATGGCCTACAATGTCCTAGGTTCTACTTCCTGCCATCTCCCATTTCAACCCAATGAGTACTTCTCCTTATTCTCCCCTCTCAGCAACACTTGCCTCCCACTTCCCAAGTCCTTTCCCACCATGAACTTTGCCTGCACCGCTCCTTTGGCCATGTACACAGTTCTCTTTCTCTGCACCTTCTTAAGGCCAATTCACCCCTCAGATCTCAACTCAAGCATCGCATTCTCGGGAGAGAGACAGACCACCCATTTGGGAATTCTCTAATGTAAACATGCAGTGCTATCAACTACCCTGTAAGCACAGCTTTAGCCAGTATGTCACACATTCTTCACTACATTTCCATGTTTTGTTCAATTCAAAATACGTTTACATTTCCCATGAAATTTCCTTTTAACCTTTTGATTACTTAGAAACCTCTTGTTTCATTTCCAAAAATTTAAGAATTTTGCCAGTTATGTTTCTGTTACTGATTTCTAATTCAATTCCATGGGATCAAAGACCACACATCATATGTTTTGAATTTATTAATTGTTCAGAAACATCTACCTTGCTTAATGTTGCATGTGAACTTAAGAGAATGTGTATTTTACTATTTGGGAGTGGAGGTTTGGGCAAATGTTAGTCTGATCCAGTTTATTGAGGGCAATGTTTGGTTCTGTCATACCTTTACTGATTTTCTGTCTGCCTGTTGCATAGATTACTGACAGAAGAAGTGATGCCAGCCAGGGCTCACTGTGGTTTTAATTTGCATTTTCCGGATGACATGTTATATGTTGAGTATCTCTGCATATGCCCCTTGGTTTTTAATATATTTTCTTTTTTATATGCTTTTCTCCATTTAGAAAACTGATTTATCTTTTTATTTCTTGGACATCCTTGAGTTGTTCATGACTTTAAGGGATAAGAGTTCAATATTCCACCATTAAGGATAATGATGCTAGCTTTAGTTTTTTTTTGTTGTTGCCCTTGACCAATTTGAGGACATTCCCTTCTGTTCCCAGTTTTTGAGAATTTTTAAAAATTATGCATGGGTTTTGCCCTAGTTGGTTTGGCTCAGTGGATAGAGCATCAGCCTCTGTACTGAAGGGAAGTATACGGGGTTTGATTCCAGTCAAGATCACATGCCCGTGTTATGGGCTTGATCTTCAGTGGACGGTGTGCAGGAGGCAGCTGATCAATGATTCTCTCTCGTCATTGATGTTTCTATGTCTGTCTCCCTCTCCCTTCCTCTCTGAAAACAATAAAAATTTATTTTAAAAAACCATGGGTGGATTTCAAAATTTGTCAAATACTATTTCTATACCTATTGAAATGACCCTGTTTGGAGGAATTCACCAGTGAAGCATCTGGGCCCAGTTTTCTTTGTTGAAAGATTTTAAATTATAGTTTCAATTTCTTTAACAGAGGTTATTTGTTTGTTGTAGATTTTCTTGTCATTTTCAGTAACTTATGGCTTTCAAGGAACTTATCTATGTTGTCCAGTTTATGGCATAAAGACAGTTATAATATCCCCTTATTGTCCATTTAATGTCTGTGGGTTCTGTGGTGAGGTCTTCACTCTGATGTCAGATATTGTTCATTTATTTTCTTTCTCTCTCCCTTTTAAAAATATACTAGAGGTTCAGTGCACGAAATTTGTGCACCAGAAGGGGTCCCTCAGCCCAGCCTGCACCTCCGCTAATCTGGGACCACTCAGGGGACATGCCTCTCACAATCCGGGATGCTGGCTCCTAACGGCTCACCTGCCTGATTGCCCCTAACTGCTTCTGTCTGCCAGCCTGATCACCACCTAAAGTCTCCCCTGCTGGCCTGATTGACGCCTCACTGCTCCCCTGCCAGCCTGATCACCCCAACTGCCCTCCTATGCCTTGACCCGCCTCCTCCGCTGGGACCTGCCTCCTCCCTGCAAGGTGGTGGAGATGCAGGGACTGGCCTCCTCCATGCCTCGTGGAGCCAAGGGATCCCCAGGCCTCACCACGTGGAGTGGCTGCTGGGCCCAGCCTCTGCTGTGCGTGTGGCCATCTTGTGGTGGCCATCTTGTGGTGACATTATGTGTGAGGGCTCAAAAACCACGTAGGTTTTTATTAGTAAGGATTCATCAGTCTTACTAGGCATCTCTCAGTTTCATCAATCTTCTCAAAAAGAAACTTATGCACTTTTAAAGTTTTTCATTTGTTCATCTATTTCATTAACTTCTACTTTTAGATTTAGTATTTCCCCCATTCTGTTTTCTTCCAGTTTAACTCATTCTTACTTTTCTAGTCTCTTGAGTTAGTATTTTACATCACTGATTTTAAATCTTTCTTCTTGTCTAGTAGTATGTGCAATTACAGCTATATATTTCCATCTAAGCACTACTTAAGGTATTGTATCACCAAAAATTAATTTTTTAAGGATTCACCCAAATTCTTTGTTTGGAGCATAGATGGGCCTGGAGAGCATTATGCTAAGCAAAATAAGCCAGTCAGAGAAAGATAAATATCACATGATCTTACTCATTTGTGGAATATTATGAACAACATGAACTGATGAAAAAAAAAAATAGATCCGAAGATATAAAACCATCGAACAGATTGTCAAACCTCAGAGGGGAAGCAGGGGACTGTGGGGTTCGGTAAGAGATCAACCAAAGAACTTGTAACATGCATGTAAGCATAACCAATGGACAGAGACAGTAGGGAGGTGAGGGCATGTGCTGGGCGGAGGGGAGGAGCAGCAGCCAGGGAGAGGTCAATGGAGGAAAAAGGACCCATATATAATACTTTCAACAATAAAGAATTTAAATTAAAAAAAGAATGTAAAACAAATCCTTTGTTTGGTATTGGGTATACAATATTCTATGAATCATGGAGGAGTCAAGTGGAAAAAGACACTTTTCCTTCATTTTCTTACAAAGAAAGAAATAAAAGTCAAAACCAAAAAAGCCATGATGTTATGTCCAAAAGCAGACATCCAAAAGGCCAGACAGCTTCCTGGGAATAGGATTCCTATCACAGCAGCACCAACAGTGATTTACAGACAAAAACATCAGAGGAAACACAAAGAAAGAAACACAGGAGAGCTGGTTGCCAGTCAGCTTTAAGAAGGATTTTAGGCCACTAACATGGTCTGAGATGAAGATGATCCATTCATATATTTTTGTAAAGTGCAGGAAATCTGTAGACACGTTTTAGATGTTTAGAAAAATATGTAATCATTACTTTTACTTCTTAACAAAATATCATTCTCATACTATACTCCCAAACTTTAGTCATGAAGAACACTTATTACAAAATCATGTATTTATTTGAGAAATCATCTTTGGGTTCTGTTCTGTGCCAGGTGCTACACTGGGACCTGGAAATCCAAATGGGAACAGAGAAATGTGGCCCTGCCCTCATGCATTTATGGTTGAGTGGAAGACACTATTTAAAAGTTAAGTAGACAAGAGAATCAATCCTATATAATAAAGAGGTAATATGCAAATTGGCCCTCATGCCCTTGCATCACAAGGTGGCCGCCCCCACATTGTCACAAGATGGCCACCACAAGATGGCCGCCACCACATTGTCACAAAATAGCCGGCAGGGGAGGGTAGCTGGGGGGGAGGACAGGCCTGCAGGGGAGGGCAGTTGGGGGCAATAAGGCCGGCTGAGGAGAAGTTAGGTGTCATTCATGCCCGCAGGGGAGCAGTTAGGGGGCTATCAGGCTGGCAGGCAGGCAGGTGAGCAGTTAGGAGCCAGCAGTGCCACATTGTGAGAGGGATGTCTGGCTGCTGGTTGCAGAATTGGGACTAAACCGGCAGTCGGACTTCCCCTGAGGAATCCCAGGTTGCAGAGGGTGCAGGCTGAGCTGAGGAACAACCCCCTCCCCAATGCATGTATTTCATGCACCAGGCCTCTAGTAAGATAATATAAGCTGACACTGACCCTTAAAGGGTGCTCAGTGGACAGGATAGAAGGAACCTACATGACTGAAGGAAAGCTTCTGTGGAAGGTGGAATTTACCAAGACCCAAAGGAAGAGAAGGAGCGTGGTAGGGCATTCACGGGGGCTCAGAGGAGCCTTCCCAGCAGAAGAACCTCAAAGCAGCCCTTCCACAGATAACTCCACAACTCAGGGCATCAGGGCAGCCACTCCCATCATCATTCCTCTCGAAAATGGGCGTATGGACAAATGTCGCCAAGTACAGGGAACTCCAAGAATGAATAAGACAACAGAAAAGGTGAATGGAGGAAACTCTTTGGAAAACTCTTGCTGTGAAGAAAAGCAGAGAAAGGGAGGCTTGGCCTGGAAAGGGAAGACTGGAGAGGCTGGTTCTCAGAGGTGGGAGGCACTAGGCTTGCCAGTGTCACTGAGGAGGGAAGAAGTGGTGGGCCCAGCTGAGGATACAGGGAGGGCTGACAATTAAGAGCCATGTTCCTGGTTCTAGCCAATTTGGCTCAGTGAACAGAGCAATGGCCTATGGACTGAAAGGTCCCAGGTTCCATTCCAGTCAAGGGCACATAGCTCAGTTGCAGGCTTAATTCCTGGTCCTGGTCAGGGTGTGAGAGGCAATCAATCAATTTGTCTCTCTCTCATTGATGTTTCTCTCTCTGTGTTTCTACCCCTCCCTTCCACTCTCTCTACAAATCAATGGGAAAAAATATCCTCAGGTGAGGATTAACCAAAAAAGAAAAAAAGGTGTTGGGTTTGCCTGCAGTTCCGTGCAGGTCAGGCCTGGGTGCTTGACAATCCCATGAAGATGATATCTCTCTTACTGTTACTGGCCTGCATTGTCCCACCCCAGACCTAGAAGATAATGCCCTGAATGTGTTAAGAGGAATGGGGATGCTGGAAAGATTACCTAAAATGAGGAAGAAAAAGCAACCTGGTTAGAACACCTTCATAAAGAATGAACACCCACATACTTACCATACAGTGTGAGACATAGAATGCGGTCCTTCTAAAGCATTGGATGCCCCCACCCCCACCCATCACAGCCCCTTCTTCTCACCAGTGGCAAATGACTGTTTTCAATATTATCTGTCATAACTTTCTTTTCCCTTAGCATTTTGTCTCAGATTTGTGCATTGATCAACAATAATATTACATTAAATTATGAATGTAGTCCAACTCTATCTCAATGATGTCATGCTGTGAGATTCTCTGTACATCTTGCAGTTTTGCTCAGCTCTGTTCATCTATAGTGCCCATGGCTGTAGCTGACTTACTGTCACTGAAGTAAACTCTTCCACGCAGAATGACATTTTATGGCTGCACCACATTTGTATTCCTGTGCAGGGGCACTTGGGTTATTGGAAGCTTTTTGATGTTGTGAGGAACTCTGCTGTGAACATTCCTGTACGTGAAATCTTTGGCACCTGTGCAGGGGTTGCTTTAGCTGTAACTAGGAGAAAAGTGGCTTTACGAGTTATTGCTCTACTTTAGGCATCAGCACAGGGGCTGCGCTTCATTGCTCAATATCCTTGCCAATCTTGGCAGGAGTCAAACGGGGTGTCATTTTGGTTTTAGTTTGCATTTCTTGATTAATAGTCATGTTGAGCATCTTTTTGAGTGTTTTTCAGCCACTGATGGGTCCTTTTCTGTGATGTGTTGGTGGCTAGGACCTCCCCATTTCTCTACTGGATTCCTGCTTCTTTCCTCATGGGTTTTAGTTTTAAATGTTGGGCATGTGCCGTCCTCTAGCTCTGTGTGCCAGAAAGCTTACCTGACCATGAATCAAATCCTCAACCAGAAAGTTTACCTGACCTTGAATCAAATCCTCAACCTTTCAGTGTACATGACGATGCTCTTCATCATGTGCTTTCAACAGAGATTTCCATTTTATTTATTCACTAGCTGTACCTGACCACGCATTGCTGTGGCTCAGTCTGGTTAAATGGAAAAGAAAGAAAAGAGAAAGAGCATGTTTCTAATATGTTTAATTTCATGATGCTTGTGGGTATACAATATTTTTTGCTGTTCCATTGCCTGTGCAGATATAGAGATTGTCTGGTTTGCCGACTCTAGAACACGCAGCATATAATTGTCCATGTGAGAAGCAATCCGTGTCTAGATCTAAACCGCACAATTCTAAAGATTGGCCCTGAGCTTTGTTGATGGTGATTGCAAACGCCAATCGAATTGGGACTTGCAATCTCTTTAAATTGGAATGGCACATCCGTTGGAATCATAGGAATGCCAGCAATGAGGACATCTTCACCTTTGAAAGGTCCTGTCAAGATTGTTGCTTCTACCACGTTGCTCATTAATTTTTTTACTGCAAGCCGCGTGGCGTTGCAAAGCTTTGACTGGTTGATATTTCGCAACATGATAATTGGCACGCGGATTTTCAATTGCAGTACGTGCGGTGGCATCCCTGGCAGATCGAGTGAATGCAAAAATTCTGTTGGATAATTAACCGCTTCATCTGCTTCCACAACAGTGTCGACAGACTTGTATGTGACTGCCTCGCTTTGAATGTTAGACTGAATAATATTGTTAAGTTTGTAGATGCCTTTGTTCTTGGCCGCAAGAATAGCTCGTTCACTCAGCCAATCGTGATTCTTATAATTGGTTTGAATATTGAGAAATACTTTTTCAACCAATTCTTCTTTTGAAGTCACTAAATTGCAGAAGTTATGAGGCAATGAGATCCGTCCTGAGGCCAGATCAACCGGCACCTTTCCGTTCCCAATTTCCAGCAATTGCTGTGAGAATATCTCAGCTGATAGATCGTCTTGCAGCTGGACACGCATATTTGTAGTTAATTTTAACGTCTTTACATGTCATCACAAAGTAGAGTATTTCAGGCAAGCATTTATTTCGTCCGCTGGTGTCGATCGAGGAATTACAGGTAATGTTTGCCTGAAATATCCTGCAAGCAATATTAATGCGTTCCCACATGGTCTGATGTTTCCAAGCAAATCTTTCAATCATAGATCGAGAGCCTCGAGCGATTTTTGGTGTGTCATTGTGCATTCATCCCAAACAATAAATTTGCATTCCTGCAATACTTTTGCCATGCAGGAATGTGCTTTGGAAATGTTGCACGTGGGAGTTTCAATGAATTGCATGTTCAATGGCAATTTCAAAGCAGAATGAGCAGTCCTTCCACCTGGTAGCAATGTCGCAGCTATTCCAGATGACGCAAGAGCTAAGGCTATGTCATTTTGGGATCAAATTGCTGCCAGAATCAATCTAATTAGGAACGTTTTACCAGTTTCTCCTGGCGCATCTCAGAAGAAGATTTCTCCAACCTCATTAATGACAGTGTGCAATATTTGATCATAAATGCCTTTTTGCTCAAGTGTTAGCTTAGGAATATTTGATTGCACATACAACAAAAGATCACCCGTGTTGTAATTTGGTTCACGACACAATTCTACATCGAATGAACAGCAGCAGATCGATTCAGTGATGGCATTCCCAATTGATTGATAACTGCTCATGATTCCTAAGCACAAATCTTCTATCATTATCAACATTGAAATGGAATCATAAAATTGGAAATTTGGAAATCATAAATAGATAGTAAATCAGAACCATTGAAATGGAATCGTAAAGTATTTAGTATAGCTTGTGTTGCTTTTACGTCCAACAGATGGCATTGTTTTACCAAAAAAAAGCATGTTTTTACCTGTCACAGGTGTGACATCTATAAAATGGTAGGTATAAGGTATATAAAAAAACGCACGTATTCCAATTCAACGTTATGTCAAAATTTCAAAGCAATCGGTGTAGAACTTTCGGAGATTTAAGATGTTGAACAAATGAACATTTACATTTTTATTTATATATATTTATTCATTTTAAAATATATATTTTTTAATTTCAGAGAGGAAGGAAGATGGAGAGAGAGAGAAACATCAATGATGAGAGGGAATCATTGATGGGCTGCCTGCTGCATGCCCCACACTGGGGAGCAAGCCTGCAACTCAGGCACGTGCCCTGATCAGGAATCAAACTGTGACCTCCTGGTTCATACATTGATGCTCAACCACTGAGCCACGCTGGCTGGGTGAGAAAATTTCCATTTTAATTTGGTGAGATTTACCAGTTGTTTTCGGTTTTGTTTAAATAATTCTTACATTATTATGAGATTGTTATGCTATATCCTCTTCCAGATGTTTGAAGTTTTTGTTTTATGCATTTAACTAGGGGCTCAGTCCATGAGATTTGTGCACTTGCCGGGGGGGGGGGGGGTCCCTCAGCCCAGCATGCACCGTCTCGCATTCCAGGACCCCTCGGGGGATGTCTGCCTGCCACTGCACTTGCCAGCCATGAGCCCAGCTTCTGGCTGAGTTGCACACCCCCTGTGGGAGCACCCTGGCCACCAGGGGGCAGCTACTTTGTTAAGCGTCTGTCCCCTGTTGGTCAATGCGCATCATAGTGACCAGTCATTCTGCTGTTTGGTCGAATTGCATATTAGCCTTTTATTACATAGGATACTCGGTGCACATGCCTTCGTGTCCCAACATTTCCTCTGGAATAGTTGGAAGACTTTTGAACTTTTAAGCATCTCCCATCTTTCCTCTGTCCTCCTCTCTGCTCCCACACTTACACATATTTTGCAATACCATGAAATGATACAACCTTGTCCACCCTCAGGAGTTTTAAAGGTCTCCTTCAGTGTGGAAGATGAGGATGGTAAGCAACAGAATACTGATGAAATGTGACTTGAACAATAGAAATTTGTTTTTCTCACAAAATAACGAATCCACAGGCAGGTGGATCCAGGATTGAATTCAGCTGCTCAGTGAGGTCATGGTAAGCGTCTCTCTTCCCACTGTTCCCTCATGGCCACATAATGGCTGCCTGGGCTAGAAGGTGGCCACAGTTCCCAGCATCAAAGAGAGGAAAACAGTCCTCTCTTCACTATTGTGCTTTTCATCAGGGAAGAAAACAGCATCTCAGAAATCAACTATGAGACTCTCTTGCATGAGCCCTTGGCCAGAACTGTCCCAACTGCAAGGGACATGGGGCAGTTTACTGTCAAACTGCTCCTGAAGGAGGTGCCTCAGCCCGGGAGGAGGAGGAGAAGGTGGTGAGGGGAAGGGCAGTTGGGAAGTGTCTGAGGGTGAGCTTCCTGTTTCTGCTGTGAACACTAATGTCCCTATATATTTTCTTCTTGGATTTGTGAAGGAAAGGTGACCCAAGATTCAGGGATGACTGTTTCAAATCAATTTTATAGTATCTTAAACTACTCTGTCCAATACGGTCAATATTAGCCATACACAAGTTTTAAAAATATGTTTTTATTGATTTCAGAGAGAGGGAGAGAGATAGAAACCTCAATGATGAGAGAGAATCATTGATTAGCTACCCCCTGCACAGCTCCTATGAGGTATTAAGCCTGCAACCCAGGCATGTTCCCTGACGGTGAATCAAACTGTGACCTCCTGGATCATGCATGGATGCTCAACCACTGAGCTACACCAGCCCTGAAGCCATATATAACTTTATCAAATTAAATTTATATTGATTAAAATGAAGTAAAATGTAAAGATCACTTATACATTGAGGTTTCCCTTTTTGGATACCTGGAGAGTGCTGACTTGGTGTATAGACCAGCTGGTTTCCATTCACAGGAAATAGAAACGAAAGGAAATGTGTCTGCGTCAGAGCAAGAGTATTCACATGAGAATGAGCACCTTTGGCTGATTCAGCCACATCTTTGCATGGGTCTCTCTGGTACAGCACGCCTCCTTCTGAAATACTCACCTACATATGGCATTCTTTATCTTTTATTCTAAAAAAGTTTTGATGATGGTTTTAATTTTAATGATAGATTGTTCCTGTTGTGTCAGTGAACTATGGCCCTTCCGGTAGAACCAGGGGTGTGTACCTTGTTTCCCTACCATCCTGTGTCAGGGGGACCATTGCTCTTCCTAAGATGAATTTGACTGCGAGTTAAATTCTGGGCTCAGGGAGGAAGGAAAATGATTAAGGAAGTGTTTAGTGGAGGGAGTTGTTTTGAATCATTCCTGTTGCAACCAAAGCAATGCTCTTTCTATCCCACGTGATTTTAAATTTTGTACACAGCTATTCTGGTGGTTGTTGCTGCTCAAATAGCAAATCAAGCTACACACTGAGGAAAGTGGAATGTAGCTCATTAAGTAATTTTTACTTGTAATGAAACCACTTCAAGATGGGAAACAGTGCTTGGGAACTGAACCTGAGGCCCTTCAGTCCATGGGCTCTAACCATTGTGCAAAACGGCCAGGACTTGCCAATCATTTTTGCATGGCCTGGGAGCTAATAAGTCTTTACATTTTTAAATGATTAAAACAATTTTTAAAAAGAATGACATTAAAAACAACTCTATAGAATTCAAAGGACAATGTTCATAAGTAAAGTGTTATTGGAGCACAGACTTGCCCGTTTATTGACAGATGGCCTAGGACCACCTCCTGCCCAGCGGCAGCGTAGAGTCACTGCAACAGAGACTGCATGGCTTAACCTTCCATGTTGGCATTTCTGCCACTCCCTGCACAGATGGAGAGAACAGACTCCCAGGTCTGGGCGGGACACCAGCACAGTCACTTTCTGGCTAGTGTCTATGTCTCGATCCAGCCAGGTCTGCAGCCAGGTTGTACCAGCCCCACCCCATCCCTCTCTGTGACTTTGCTGTCCAGGTCTCCCCTCTGGTCCAGGTCCATCTGAGGGGAGAGTGAGGAAAAAGCACTGCCAGACCACACACAGAGTAGGGAGAGCCCAGTCAGTCTCCTCCAGGAACTACTCCAGATTGACCATCCTCTGCTCTGGGGGCACAGGCCCCTCCAGGCCGGGGCTGGGCCACACCCCTCTTCTGGATGTCTCCTGGTGGAGAGGCCCATTCTGGGTGGTGAGTACTCCTGGAGCCTAAGGCTACTGTGTCCTGGGGTGCTGGCATTGTGGGTCAGGGAAGAGAGCTGTGTCCTTGCTGGGCATCAGGTCCTCACTGCGGAAGCTCTCGGGCCTCGGTGAGCGGGCTGGGTCAGAGGAACCTGGTGTCAAGGTGAGGGGACACAGAGGGAAACACGTCAGTCTCTCACTCTCGCTCACCTGCCTCCAGTGGGCTCTGTGCTGCCTCCTGCTCACAGAGCAGAGGGAGCCCTGCTGGGGAACCTGGAGCACACTTCTCCCAGGCTGGCATTGGGGATGTCAAGTACATGCTGTAATTCTCTAGAAGTTCACAGTGGGGTTCAAAAACAAAATAAGGTGGGAGCAAAGTGCAGAGCTTCTACTAAAGCTGAAATTAGCAACAGCTGTGAGGCACCACACTCCTTAGCCCTTGGGACAGCGCAGACAGACCATCTTCTGCACCATTAACAAGCTTAGACACTGTAAAGGAATCACACTCACCCCGTGTCCTCTGACCATGATGGACTGGAACTCCCAGCCCTGTCCCCATCTGGAAGCTGCAGGAACTCAGCAGAGCCCATGAAGGTCTACCCCTGCTCTGGTGACTGCTGCCTTCTGCCAGCACCTCCCAGCCTGGAACAGCCTACTGCAGGCGTCTCCTAGATGAAGGGCCACAAGTAGAAAAAGAAGGGAAGGAGGGCATGGGGAAGATGAGTCAGAGCTTAGACCCAGGCCCCAGACCTGTGTCAGGCAGCGTCAGTCTGCGGGATGGCTCAGCAGCCCAGGAGACACCTCGATCTGCCAATTCCTGGCCCGTGAAGACATCTGGATGCTCAACTTGCCAGAGACACAGCCTGCTGTTTCACCTGCTAGTTAGAAGTCACATGTCCTGGGTGTTTGTCCAGGAAGACCTGCAGTCACTAATACAACAGGTACCTTTTATCACCTGCTTCCCGTGTGCCAGGCACGATGCTAGAAACCATAGGTGCAATTGCAAAAGAACAAACAAAAACCACCCCCAACTCATTCAATTCTCAATGCAACCTCGCAAGGCTGTATTAAAACAACCTTCAACAGGTAAGGCAAGTGAGGGCACAGTTCAGCCGGTCCCACATCCAGAGAGTGGCAGGTGGCAGTTGAACCCACCGCTGTCTGGCTCTGCAGCCGTCCTTCACACCACCTGGCCCCTCTCTGCACAGTTTTAAATCTTTGACACCCATCTTCATGAGCGCACCTGCCCTGGCCACCCAGAGGGCCCATCTTGTGACACCCTCTCCCAGCATCAACACTCAGGAAGTGGAGGCATGGGCAGGGGCACGGTTGTGAATCCCACTTCCTTAGGCCTGCTCAGAGGTGTCAGGTTAGTGGGGGAGCATGATGGGCATAGGGAGAGAGGGGGCTCTCAGGAGGGAGCATCAGATTTCACAACTAACTCCTACAGCGAGGCTGCTTTGGTCTCATTGAGGCTGGAAAGGGCCAGGTGTCCTCTGGTCTCTTGGCAGTGGGACCAATTCTCAGGGGGCCCCACCCCAGAGCCCCTGAGGCAGAAACCCTGAAGTCCAGCATGTGTCCAGGCAGCCCAGGTGAGCATGTGGCAGGCCGCAGTCTGAGAAGCACAGCATCAAACCATGATCTCCAGGGCAGGGCTTTGGTTTCTCTCCAGCCCCGACACACAGTGCTCTGTAGACAGAAACAGAAATGACAGGAGGCAGAGACCATGCACATACAGGCAGTCCTCGGGTTACATCGGACTCGACGTAGGTCGTTTCGTGGTTACATCGCCATCACCCATCTATAATAATAAAAGCCTCAGCAACCATCCCAACCGAACAGACTGCATGGGGTAACCAGACCCTCAGGGGGGTTAGCGAGGGGTAACCAAACGACTGAGCAGCAGGCTGCATTGGATGACCAGGCCGGCAGAGGGATTAGTGTGGGCTGAACAAACAACTAAGCAGCAGCTTGTGTGGGGTGACCAGGCCCGTAGGAGGGGCAGTTGGCGGCGAGCAGGGTGGCGGGGGGTGGGGGGCAGTGAGGGGCAACCAGGATGGGGTGGGGGGCAGTGAGGGGCAACCAGGATGGCAAGAGATGACTAGGCCATTAAAGGGGGAAGTTAGGAGTGATCTGGCAGGCAGGCAGGTGAGCAGTTAGGAACCAGTGGTCCCAGATTGTGAGGGGGATGTCCAACTGCCTGCCAGGGGATCAGGCCTAAACCAGCATTTGGACATCCCCTGAGGGGTCTCCGATTGGAGTGTGTGCAGGCGGGCCTGAGCGGACCCCCCTGCACGAATTTTGTACACCGAGCCTCTAGTTTATTTATATAAAAAAAGAAAATTCCATCAATTTGATGTATGTACATATGTATGTGCTGGATGTTTTCATTATTTACTGTATTTACCACAAGTAAAGGTCAGGAATTGTTATCTCTCTTTTAAATTCTTTTTACTGTTTCACTTCACCACTGCTGTGTATGTGCTCCATTTGAGTGACATAGGTGCTTATGCAGGTGGGTTCTGACTCTCAGTGAAAATTACGTTACCTGGCGCTGTAGGAGCGGATCTCCAATGTAACCCGAGGACCTACTGCATTGCCTTCAGGACCAACCACAAGACTAGGCGCCTAGCAACTATGTGACAAAACTTGCTGTTGAACGGGTTTCCTTTGTTTTTTGGGGGTGGGGAGCAGGCATCATGCGTGCTGCCTAACACATAGGACACGCTCAATACGTCTCTACTGAGCAAATAGTTTGTATTGTGTGTCGCCAGGCTCTACGCTTGCAAGGCCAGAGAATTTGCTATGTGGCCAGAGAAAGCGCAACCATGTGTGCTAAGGGGAACAAGACAATCACCAGAGCACTAAAACCCTCCAAGGGTCTCACGGTCAGGCGGGGACCATCTCCGGTGCACAGAGGCACCAGCTCAGTAACAGGCGCACGTGCAGCTTCAGGAAAGCTCCATGGAGACATGAGGGTTTCCTAAGGCAGCTGAAGTCCTGGGCTCAGAGCTGCAGAGCAGCGCTCAGCAAACTGGCTCTGCAGGCCCACTTCAGCTCGCCACCCGTTTTTTGTTGTTGTTAATCCTCATCTGAGGATATTTTTTTCACTGATTTTTAGAGAGAATGGAAGGGTTTAAGGGGGGGCGGGGGAGAGAAACATCAATGTGAGAGAGACACAATCATTGGATGCCTCATGCACATGCCCTGACCAAGACTGGGGGATCGAGCCTGCAACTGAGGTACATGCCCTAGACTGGATTCCAACTTGAGACCCTTCAGTCCACGGGCTGATGCTCTAACCACTGAGCAAAGCCGGCTAGGATGTGCCACTCGCTTTGTATGGCCTGGGAGCTAGTAAGTCTTTACATTTTAAATGATTAAAACAATTTTTTAAAAGAATGACATTAAAACAACTCTATAGAATTCAAAGGACAATGTCCATGAGTAAAGGGCCATTGGAGCACAGCCTTGCCTGTTTATTGACAGATGGCCTAGGACTACCTCCTGCCCAGCGGCAGCGTAGAGTCACTGCAACAGAGACTGCATGGCTTAACCGTCCATGTTGGCATTTCTGCCGCTCCCTGCACAGATGGAGAGAACACACTCCCAGTTCTGGGCGGGCCCCCAGTACAGTCACTTTCTGACTAGTGGTTATGCCCCCAGCCAGCCAGCTCTGCAGCCAGGTTGCCAATCCCACCCCATCCCTCTCTGTGACTTTGCAGTCCAGGTCTCCTGTCTGGTCCATGTCCATCTCAGGGGAGAGTGAGGAAAGAGTGATCCTGGGCCACAATCAGAGTAGGGGGAGCCTGGTCACACTCCTCCAGGAACTACTCCAGGGTGACCATCCTCTGCTCCGGGGGCACAGGGCCCCACAGGCCCGGGGCTGGGCCACACCCTCTTCTGGATGCCTCCTGGTGGAGAGGCACATTCTGGGTGGCGGGTACTCCTTGCGTTTGAGGGTGGTGTGGCCTGAGGTGCTGGCATCGCGGGGCAGGGCAGAGTGCTGTGTCCCTGCTGGGCATCAGGTCCTCACTGCGGAAGCTCTCGGGCCTGAGGTGGAGCTGGCCACATTGGAGGAACCTGGTATCAGGGAGAGGGGACACAGAGGGACACATGTCAGTCTCTCACTCTCGCTCACCTGCCTCCAGTGGGCTCTGCGCTGCCTCCTGCTCGCAGAACAGAGGGAGCCCTGCTGGGGAACCTGGAGCACACTTCTCCTAGGCTGGCATTGGGGATGTCAAGGACATGCTGGAATTCTCTAGAAGTTCACAGTGGAGTTTAAAAACAAAATAAGATGGGAGCAAAGTGCAGAGCTTCTGCTAAATCTGAAATTAGCAACAGCTGTGAGGCACCACACTCCTTAGCCCTTGGGACAGCGCAGACAGATCATCATCTGCACCTTTAACAAGCTTAGACACTGTAAAGGAATCACACTCACCCCGTGTCCTCTGACCATGATGGACCAGATCTTCCAGCCCTGTCCCCATCTGGAAGCTGCAGGAATTCAGACTTGAAGGATGGGTAGCTCGCCCACGTGCTCAGAGCTGGTCAGTGAGGAGAAGGGATCTGAACCCAAATCCGTGAAAACTCCCAGGCCTGAGCCTGAAACTGCATGATGTGCCCTATGGAGGCAAACCCATCAAGCTTTGAAGAACTTGCTAATTGTCTTCTTTAAATCATATGGATAACACCAAGCCCAGAGCGGAGATCCAAGGGCACTGGAAAGTGCCCAGAAGGAAGGCCAACTTACCCTTCAGGCCACGAGGTGAGCGGTCACTGGAAGCATCCCTGCGGCTCTCTAAGCTGCCTGGTCGGGACCCTGGGAGGAAAGGACCACACTGAACCGAAAGGGCCGCGGACCCAGTCTAGGCCAGACTACGCCTTCTAGTCTGCAAATGAGGACAGAACAGAGCAATTCTGCTACAGCTCAGGGAGCGCACAGAAGGACAGACCCAGGTTCTGGAGACGCCCCAGGAGGGGTCCCGTCTTTCCTGAGCACCAGGCTCCGTGCACAGTGGGCATGGGCTGTGCGGGATGACAGCCTGTGCTTCTGTGTCTGTGAGGTCTGGGGCTGGGGCTCAAACAATGTTGTTAACAAAGGCAATTTCACCCAGAACTCCGGTATAGACCAAACAGGGCGGCTCTGGAAAAGGAAGGGTTGGAGGGTTGGGGAGCCCACCCTTAGGACACATGGAGCTTCTAGAACATGTGGAAACACGCTGCCTAGACCAGGACAGTGGCACCTGGTGAGGGCGGGAGCCAGGACAGGGCAGAGTGTGAGCGCCCACGTGTGCACAACAGAGCTGATGCATGCTCTGGGGGCAGCTTCACCTCGGTGGTCTGAGGGGGCGGGTGCTGGGGCCTCAGGAGGAAAGACTCCCTTTCACTGGAGGGATGTAAGCAGGAGCTGAATGCTTAGGCCCCTAGGGGAGGCAGAGAAGGGGTGTTGAGGAACTGTGGGTCCCCATCCCGCTTCAGCATTAACACCTCCACTTTCACCTCCAGTGTGTGGGACTTGCACACAGACCTTACTTGAAGGAAAAGCACTGTTGATGCAAACAGCTGTGAGAACCCAGGCTGAAGGGCACCACACACAGCCCACTCCCCATGCTGCCTGCAGTTGGGAACTCGAGCTCCAGGGACCGCTCACAGGGGCTGGGCTGTCATCTGAAGTCTAGCCAGCAGAGAACGTAAGGCTGGAGAGTCGGCCGACTTGGAACATCCACGGGAATCCTGGGCCTTTTGCAAGACAGCCACCTCTGACTCTGGCCCAGCCCCTGAGTCCTGGTCGTGTCCAGGTCCTGGAGGAGAGAGGGACAGGTGGACCGTGCCCTTAGGGAGCATGTGCCTGCCTGTCCTATCTCTCCTCTGTTTCTCCTGCCGGGACAGCCTCACACTCGGAACTCTATCTGACTTAACTTTAAGTCACACTTCCACCTGCGCAATGACTGGGACTCCAAAGGACAGCAGTGTCCTGGCCTAAGGGCCATGCAGCACAGACAGCTGATACTTAGTATCCCGGAAGCCCCTCCCACCTCCAGAGCCAGCTGCACCAAAAGCAGGGCCCTGAGAGCAATTCTCTCCCAGGGGCCTGGGCTCTCTCTCTAGGGGCTGGAGGAAGGAAAAGAAGAGAACCCCCACCTGAGGGAGGATGCAGGCACCAGCAGCTCCTCCCAACAACGTCCAGTATCCATGGGCCACCAGTCACTGCTCCTCCCTGAGAAGGACTAAGATGCCTTGTTCCTCAGGCCTGCCAGATGCTCTCTGACAGCAGTCCTGGACACGCTCCAAACAGACACTTGGGTCTCCATTTTGAAGACAGATCTAGGTCCACCTGAGCGTGAGCTCTGGGCTGCCAGGGAATCGCTGTGAGCAGTGCTGGGTGTGCAGTGTGAGGGGCCCTTGGGCAGGCTCCGCAGGCATCTGAACAGGCCTGGGCTGTGGCTCAGGATGGGATCCAGGCTGAGACAGCCCGAGGGTTAGCTTGGAGGGCCGGGCCTGGTGCCACACAGGCCGCTGGCAGGCCCTGGGGAGGTGTTGCTTCTGGTTCTTATTGGAGCCCAGGCAGGGCTTCTGCTCTGCCGAGCCTGGGAGACCTGACCGACTGCTGAGTGCCCACAAGGGACACGGAGTAAGCCCACCCCAGCCACACATGGCACCGTGTCTCTGACACCCAGCAGTGAGTGGCTGCCTTTTCAGTGTCTGGCCAGGCGCACAGAGGGACTGCCTCCTGACCTGTGCTCACTCACCTCATCTTCTCCCAGGGGTGCTTCTGATTTGTAAACAAGGGTCCAGGTCCTGAAGCTGCCCCAGGCAGCCTTGAGGGCAGGGACCCTGTCTGTCTTGGCTGGGCTTGTCAAACCAGGGTTAAGATTGCCATAGCTTCCAGGACCTGTGGGAGGTAAGATTATGAAAATTCATAAACCCGTGTCTTCTCGTCAGGTTCTAACAGCCCGGGACAGACATTTTCAGCTCTTTCTGCTGTCCTCAGATATTTCATCTCTGGGTTAGAAGCAGAATGTCTTTTTAAGTTTTCAGCTTTATTTCTCCCTTCTGTTGCATATTCTAAATTTCCGATTGCTCTTCCCCAGATGCTCCTTTTCATAGCATCCTGCTCTGGTTTCATCGTGCAGAGTGGTTTACTCTGAGGTCATGACGGGCATTTTAAAGCTTCTGTCTCTGTGCCTAATGCCCCCTAACTCTGTTGCTCTCACATTGGTTTGTCTCTGGTGTTGCAGGCGCTCCTCAGGTGTCCAGGGAGCCTGACCTCTCATGGGCTTCCCCTGGCAAGATGTGACCCGACTGCTCTTTTGGGAATATCTCCTGCTAATCAGATGCCTTGATGAGGATGTAACATCCCATCTAAGGTGCGAGCACGCATGGCTACTGGCATCTGGGAGACATCCAACCTGTCCACCCCTTCTGAATCCCCTTGTTTTTCAGTCTAGGACACCTGCCCTCCACTCCATGGACCGGCCTCCAGTGCAGGGACCCTGTCAAGTCTCCTCCCTGGAGAATAAACCTCCAAAGTTGCCTGATTTTAGCCCAAACTCTGGTTCGTTCATCTCTGTTCTGGAGCCACTTGGTGCCACCAATTCCTGACCAGTGGTGTGGGTTCCAGGGCTCAGGCCCCGGTCTCCAGATGGCAGAGTTACCCTCCCAAAGTCGCACAGCTGTAGGCAGAGCCGAGCTCTGAACCTGTGTCTGTGGGACACCAAACCTGTCCACAGTTTCACCCACCTGCTGACCACCTCTCAGTCTGAGAGGCGCCTCTTGCCCCTATCTTTGGGAAGGACCTCGGGCCGAGATGCTTACCCTCTTGGTTCTAGAGGGACCCATGACTCACCGTGGGTGCGGCCTGGGTGCTTGGACATGGATGCGGAGGTGGAGCTGGAAGGAGCTGTAGTGATGGCTGAGGATGAACAGGCCCGGAGCTCAGCTCTGATCACCAGGACTTGGTGGCTGGGTCAGCAGAGGCATCCATTCGCTCAAGGCTGCCTCTGGGTGGGGCCACTCCCTTTGGTATGAGGTCCCCAGGGCCTGGGGCAGAGAAGGACAGTGAGAAATGGGGCTGCAAAATCCCATGCCAAAATGGGGCGATCACAATGAGGCCTAGAAGCAGAGGCAGCAGGGCCCAGGGAGCCCAGGGACAAGAGGTGGGCTGTGTGCCCCATGGGCTGGGGTCTAAGGGGAGGCCCCTGAGATGGAGGCCCCGGGCGGCTGGCCCTGGCTCTACCCATGGCTCACAGTGCAAGCCCCCAGCAGCTGGGAGAAAATAAAGAATGAGCTCAGGAGGCTCAACAAAATGTTGGTAAAAGTCCAACGCATTAACTACTGGGCCCACCTGCCATATCACTCAATCCCTGATGTAAGAAGACCAGGTCTGTGGCTGCTCAGGACCACTCCCGACCTGTGGTCCAGGCCCTCAGGTTCCAGGATGTGCACCCTGCCAACAGGCTTCCCTTATGATTTCAGAAACAAGTTCATTGTCACCCTAAGAGTCATTTGTTTAAGAGGTCTTCATCTCTACATGGTGATTTTGACTCAAGAATGATAATGATTTTTACCTTCCATTTTTTGCAATGTCTGAATTTTTTACAGTGAACTTATACTCTTGAGAAAGGTAAATAAAATCTGAATGAAAACAATAACAATACTGGGGGTAAAAACACACCTAAAAGACCTTCAACTACCTCCTAGTAGGAGAGGGGATGGGCTCTGCAAATACAAGTGAAAAAAGAATGCAGTTGGAGTTCCTGGGAGCATCAGGACAAGGCTGTTTTGCACAGCGTCCTGCTCCAGGCAGCTGGAGGCCTATGGACCCGGAGCCACGCCCACTGTGGGTATTTGGGCCCCTCCACACTCTCCCAGGACCTGACCCCCTGGCCCTCAGCCACCCAGTGCCTGGACTCATGGGGAAGTTGTAAGCACCCAAGCCTTGAAATTTAAATCAAGGGAAAATTTGGATTCTGAAGGATAACCTTGATAAGGAGCAGGATTCAAGTCTGGTGGGATGAATCTGGCAGGCGTCCACTGCATGAAGTCAGCGTGAGGGGGAAGTCAGCGTGAGGAGGGGCAGAGAGATGGAGGTGCCAGACAGCAGCCAGGGCAGAGAGACTGTGTTTCCAACAGCATGCTGGGCAGGCAGGCAGGGGACCAGCATGTGGCAGCCCAGGAATCAGAGCGGTGAATGCTGAGAAGTCAGTGCCACATCAACTGAGGAACATTGCGATCATCACCCATTTACTTTTACGTTGACATTGTGTTTATAGTGACAGTGGTTTTCCACTCCCAATACCGATAAAAATCTGTCCTTTTAACATAAAGTGGAAACAGCAAGTCGACTCAAGGGAAAATATGTAATAAGCACACATGTGATATAGACTTTTCAAAATCATGGAGATAGTATGAGGATGGCTGAAGACAGAAACAATTCAGTAGCTAAAGGCCTCTGTGGACTAGCGCTCCCGGCTGATGGTGACTGTGAGCTGATGTCCCGTCTGTCCACTGATGCCCTCTCACCAGCATCCAAGACATCAGAGGACCCCAGCACGGTCCTACAACGTCACACTGGGCTGAATCCTGGTTCGGGACAATCGATCCAATTACTTGAGATGCAGAGTGGAGCAGTAAATTCTTCAAAACACAGAACACATCTAAAAAGGGACTGCTCCAAAAAAGCCAAGATGCTGTGCTCTGACACAGGAAGTGGAGAAATGGGCGGCAGATTTAAAGTTAGCTGCCCACAAATGAGTCTTAAAAAAATCTCACTTGACAGGGACCACAGAGTTTCGGAAGCCTAGTGACCGCTGATTCGTTCTGCGTTGCGCAGGAGCATGGTCTCCAAGCTTGCAGGTGCGAGAGAGGGGGCGGCACTGGGCCCCAGACTCACTTAGCATGGACACCCTGGCCCAGGGACCTGGGCTTGGATGCCCCGAGGCTCCCCTAACACTGGCTGCGCTGGAGTACTGTCCAGAGGTTCCAACAACTCGTCTCTTTTGAAGTCCGAATCCACGTTGGTACTTTAAGCTTGGCTTGGAATTTGGGTCAGGAGGAAGGGTCTACTTTGGGTCATCTGACCTTTAGCTACTGTTTTTCTGTTTGAATATCAGGCATGAAGGGGGGGGGGTACATTGTGAAGACACTGGTGAAGGGAAAGGATTAGGAATCCCAGTGTCTGAGAAAAGGAGGGGCTAGTCAGAAGCAGGTGCGATGTAGGAGGATGACCAGAACTGCATGCCTTTAAAGAAAGCCGGTGGGCCGATGGAGACTAGGCCTTGTCCTCCTTTCCCCTTCTCCAAAAGCGATGCTTTTTGTGCTGAGTTGATAAATTGTTTTCCCCTGGATAACCCAAGAGAGGAAGGAAAAGCAAAACAAAACAGCAAATAAATGAAATGAGTAACAACAAAGGACTAGGTTAGCTAAATGTTCTTGGGAGATCAGAGTCCTGTCCTGCCCAGGAGAGTTGGAAACAATACACATGGCACAACCAGAATTAGGACTCGGTGAACCATTATGCTCTGACTCCGCTTAATTCATTTAGTGGCATGCTTGTGCCAACACTTTACTGAGCACGTGAGGATTGTACTAGGTGCACCAGTTAATTATGCGGATTTTTTTCAATAAATAGAGTTAAACGTATGTTCATATATATGCGATTTGGTATGTATGCTATTTTGTTGTATGGACAGCAAGCTTCAAAACTTCATATGTCAAATTTGCTGAAGGTGTTCACATAGCATAGATATTTTACCCTTAAAAATGTTTAATTTCATGCCAAAAAAGCATTTGTGTGAAGTTTTAATTCATTACTTTATTTCTAAGATAAGTGCTGCTGAACACTTCCGGAAGCTTATGATGAACATGCTCCATCTCAAGATACTTGTGAATGTTGGTTTAATGGCTTTACAAGTGATGATTTCAATGTCAAAGACAAAGAATGTCCAGGTCAATTGAAAAAGTTTGAAGACCAATTACAAGCATTATTGGATGAAGATGCGTGTCAAACTCAAAAACAACTTGCAGAAAGATTAAAGATTGCTCAGCAAACAATTTCTGATTGTTTACAAGCAATGCCAAAGATCTTAAAGGAAGGAAATGGGTGCCACATCAACTGAACGAAAGACAAATGGAAAACCGAAAATCATTACTAAAATGTTGCTTCAATGGCACGAAAGAAAGTCTTTTTTGCATCGAGCTGTGACTGGCGATGAAAAGTACATTTATTTTGAGAATCCCAAATGCACAAAATTGTGGGTTCATCAAGGTCAACCATCAACATGGAGTGCAAGGCCAAGTCGCTTCGGACAAAAAGACAATGCTCTGCGTTTGATGGGAACAGGAAGGTGTGGTGTATTACGAGCTTCTAAAACCAGGTGAAACCATTAATACTGATCGTTACTTACAACTACTAATCAATTTGAACCACTCTTTGATCGTGGAACGAACACAATGTGCCCGAAGACATGGCAAAGTAATTTTGCTTCATGATAACACTCCATCACACAGTTCAAAACCAGTTAAAGACACATTAAAAGATCTTGCCCGGGAAGTATTAACCCAGCAACTGTATTCACCAAACCTTGCTCCTTCAGATTAGCACTTGTTCTGATCAATGGCACACGCACTTTCTGAGCAGCAATTCAAAACAAACGAAGAAGTGGAAATTGGGTCTCTGAATGGTTTGCCTCAAAACAAGAAAAGTTCTGTTGGGACAGTATCCACACATTACCTGAAAGATGGGGAAATGTGTAGCTAGCGATGGTCATTACTTTGAATAAAGCACTTTGGATATTCCTCTTGAAATGATTTTGTATTTTTTATTACAATATCTGCGTTATTAAACGGTACACCTAGTATATTGCACTAGGAGCTGATGTCTTAACTATTTTTCAATGTCAATGTGTAAAATTATTAAATAAGAATTTTTCTTAGTTTAGGAGCCGGTTTTCCTTACTCCTCCGGCCTAATGACAAGCTCCCTGACTACCTGGCTCACACACAACTAACTCCTGCTCCTGTTCAAAGATCTTGGGACACTTCCTGGGATGCTTCTGGCTGCTGCGACAGGATAGCCTACCTGAACTGCTCACTGATAATCCTTGTACATCTAAAACAGCCTCTTATGGAAGGATGAGTTTGAAATACCTCTGTTTCATACCAAAACACTGTGAACACATCAAGAATTATTCCCATTTAGATCCCTACGCATCCTCTCCTGCAAATCTACACTACATGACCTTTGAATTATGGAGTCTTATCAGAGCAGACAATTGGCCTAACTTCCTGAACATGTCAGGTACATGAGCATAACTGGTTTATCCAATTTCTGATTTAGGATTCAAGTCCAAAGCAGGACCCCTGTTATTTCTCTTTCCACAGCACCACCTGGTGGCCACAGCTCACACCACAGGAGAAAGGACCCACTATGCAATGCTGGTGCCCCAGGCTTGGTCAGCACCTTCAGGGACCAAAGCAGCTTTAACTGCAGGCAGTGCTCACAGTGGTTATGAGTTCAGGCGCCATAATCTGTCAGACCCGAGTTCAGATCCCAGATCCACCCCGTATCCTCTGGGCAAGTGCTTAACCTTGTCAAGCCTCACTTGCCCAGCCCTGCAAAGGGGATAGGAATCGTGGCTGCCTCACATGGCAGTTGGAACTAAAGGAGAGACATAAAGTGTGAAACTAGCTAAAGGGTGCTGAGCCCAGAAAGAGCACCCATTACATGGCTGCCGTTACTAATATCTACCACTGACAGCTCAATCACAGATCCGAACAGTTGTTTGTTTTGTTAATCCTCACCCGAGGATATTTTTTTTCAGAGAGAGTGGAAGGGAGGGACAGTCAGAGAGAGAAACATCTATGTGAGAGACACATGGATTGGGTGCCACCCACACACCTCGACCGGGCGGGGCATTGAGCCTGCAACTGAGGTACGTGCCCTTAACCAGAATCAAACCCTGGACTCTTTAGTCTGAGGGCCGATCCTCTAACCACTGAGACAAACTGGCCAGGGCAGTCAAGCATCTTTTCTCTGAAAGTTTTGCTAGCTCAGTTAGGCTGATTATCATTAATTAAGTCAACTTAGACAATCACACAAGTGGAGGTGGTGAATATAAAAACAATTATATAGCCTGAATGAAAAGCGGAGACAACAGACGCCTCTAGATCAATGTTAATAAGCTTGGATATCATTTACCTGCATGTGAGCATTTTACCTAATCAAATCCTGTAAAGTCTGGGAATGCAAGCATTAGTCCCAAACACTGGTATGGATGCGTGTGCACACTTTGTTTTTTGCGTTTCAAGGGACACACCAGGACCAGCAGTGGTGACTGTCACCCAGACAGGCATGTGCGCAGGTCACACTCAGAAGGCGCTGGTCACAGGCCCTCAGTGCTGTCTCAGCCGCCCCTGAGAGGGCCCGAGTCCCAGGCATGGGCTGGTCTCAGGAAGTCCTGGTGTCTTTCATAAAATTTAAATTCTCAGGGTGCACGTCTGGCAGGCTTATAGGTAAGTCATGTAGGACATGATATTTAAAAGTAAACTTGAAAACTAAACCATGTTTAAGGCAAGTAAGATGCACTTTCCCCCTCTCCCAATCCTTAACATTCCTGAAATCAGGATGCAGCTTCGAGCCTGTCTCACAGTCACTGTTGGTCAGGTAGCAATTCTGACAAAATCGTCACTGCCACAACCCATTTATCTTCTTTTAATGTGAGCACCCTTGTCCTGACAGCCTCTTAGAGTCCATGAAATACATACAGCACGTGCAACTAGAAATCCACTTCAGAATCTAAGGCGACTCCACACGACAACCCTGAATGACGAGTACAGTGCACCCCGTGGTGGCAGGACTCAAGGCCACATCAGGCTGGAGAAGAAACCGGACCCGCTTTTCAAAGTGACAGAATGATCAGAGCCACAGGACACCTTGCTGGAGACAATGCCGCTGTCCATGACGCGCTCAATGCACCACGGAGCCCCCTCCAGAAACGGCCTATTGTAGGCCTGGAGGAAACCGGGAACCCCAAACACATCCGCAGTGGAGCTTGTCTCTGCGGCAACTGTGTGGACATCACCTCTGGATATGCGAGTCCCTCCCACAGTGTCCATGATGCGTGAGGCTCCTCATGCTAAAGGACCTGAATTGTTCTGGGACGAAAGTGCAGCCACACTGACGGGGTTTACATTTTCTACTTGGCTGTTCACATACCTCAGGAGGCAGATGTGCATGTGTGGAGCATGCCCCCTTCAGGCTCCTACACACACACACACACACACACACACACACACACTCCTGCACCAGCATGCAGTGTCCTTGGTTCTCCCCTGTCCCTGAGGGCGACCTGAGATCCTCCCCTTCACATCCTGCCTGCAGCCAGGTCCACCCCTCCTACCTTTTCCCTTGCACCCCCTGCGGGCGTCTTGCTCTTCTGTCCACTTTGAGCAGCATGGGGTGGCCTCCAGGGGCTCCAGCTGTGATTGAAGAGGCTGAGAAGTACTGGGCGAAGCCTGGTCTGAGGACCCCAGCAGCGAGGGAGGCCTCTCTGGGGTTGACTTTGGTTGTTCTCTGGAACCCCCTTTCTTGCCTTTGATTAATTTGGCAATGTTTTTGGTTCTAATCCAGCGCTTCTTCCTGTAAGAGGTAGGTTTTTAGGACACAGCCAACCCTCACTGCCCCTCTAGCAGGTTCCTGGGTGCCCTACAGGAGCTGGGATTTCCATCACCAGCCTGGGAAGGTGACCTTTAATCTGGTACAGAATGAGGGTGCTCTTCGCCATCACCACTCTCATCCCACCTGGGGCTCAGGAGGGGGCACACACTGTGCAGTTAATTCGCACAGACCAAGGGATGGTAGAAGCCTTTCTCATGACAGGAACCCACTCTAGCCCCTCGGGAAAACAGAACTTCCAACCCAGCTCTCAGCTCTTGATTCCTGTGCCAAGTGCAGAAAGCAGTGCTGTGCTGACCTAATCATGCTGGTTGGCAAAATTCCACTAAATGCCATTTTCAGAAAGGGTCAGGGACATCCTCATTTTCTACTAGCTTTAGTAATACATGAAATAGGCTGGCATCCTCTGCCCGTTCCCGGCATTGAGGAATCTGGGTGAGGGGAAGAGGGCAGGAGAGTGTGCTGCTTCAAGTAGAAATGATGAGCCCTGGCCCGGAGCCTGGTGGTTGGAGAATCGGCTTGAGCACTGAAGGGTGGTGGGTTCTATCCCTTATCAAGGGCACATATCTGGGGTGCAGATTCGATCCCCGGCCCCGGTCGAGATATGTGCAGATGGAAACCAATTGATATTTCTATCTCTCTCTCTCTCTCTCCCTCCACCCCTCTCACCTCCCTACCTCCCTTCTCCTCTCTCTAAAAATCAATGGGACAAATATCCTTGGGTGAGGATTAAAAAAAATAAGTAAATAAATGAAAACAGTGAATGTAAAGGTAATATGCTACAGCTAACAGGAAATGAGGCATTCTAATGTCACAAGGACCACAGCTGGGTTCTGATCCTGGCTCTGCCATGAAACAGCACTGTGCTTACACAAGCCACTCCATTTCCTCATCGGTGTCTCAATTTCCCTGTCAACAGCAGGGTCAGGCAGAATTCTGTGATTCTGTGATTGCTACAGAGAGGCCCTGCCGGATTCATGGTGATTTGACCTCAAGGCTGGGCTGGGACAGGACAATGGGAAGTCCAGCTCCTGGGCTCAGGCCCGGGCCCAGGGGAAGCCCTGCTGCTGGAGAGATGCCGGCAGTCTCAGGGACCCAGCTGGCCCACCACCGGGGCTGCTACTCTCTGCAGAAGGGAACTTGTTTGTGAACCTGCCCTGGGTGGTCCAGTGAACCCAGAGGAATGGAGGTCTGAACAAAAGGTTCCTGTGCTTGAAGACGGGGATGCGGGTCCAGGCGTCTGACCCAAGCTTTCTTCCCAAAACAGAAACATGCTTTCCTAGATCCCACAATCTTGAGACCAAACCTGATATGCCTGCTTTAGTGACTCTAAAAGCCCAGACTCTCTGCCCCTTAAACAGGCTCCTGGCCAGCTAGCATTCACCGTCCAGCATAGGATAACCCTCACTACAGAGGGTGGGACCAAAAAAACCTCTAAATTCTTTTCCTGCTGGGAGGGACTTGCACACAGGGCAGCTGTCATACAGCGGAAGGTACGGGCCCAACACACTGGACACTGCTCTAGATGCTACAGCTTTCCCTACTCGTGAAAGAGCAAGCTTCTCTACTGTATGTAAGTTACTGACGCTTAGATCAACTCACTTCTTTGGCGCTGGATCATTGAACTTCTGTTGAGCCATGCTTTTTTCTTCCAGGTTTTCCTTAGTTTTCTGTGAGGCATGTAATTTGTCTCTAACAGAGGAGAGAGAAAAACAATCTGTTTTTTAAAATAAAACACATAAATTGACTCTTCAGCCCCGCCTGGGACCTGGCCCAGGAGAAGCTGGCGTGTTTCTGGAACTCAGACATCACAGTGCTCATGGCCACCATGACCACCGAGTTGGGACTATGGGGGTGGAAGCAGGTGATGTGGGTCCAGGACCCCTAGCACATTGAGGGGACCAGCTGAACACCTTGGATCAGGCTGTACGTCACCTCAGGAGAGCAGACCCCAAACCATCTGAAACTCAAGCTGGGGAACCCCGAGGATTCCGGCCAGGTCAACTCAGGACCTTGGGTTCTAAGGTCAGACACAGGGCTAGGCTAGCTCCTGTGGGTGCAGACCAACGATGCCTTTAGTGGTGTGGGTGGGGGGCGGGGTCTTCCCTCTGTGAGTTAGATGGGCATCAGGTGAAAAAGGTCAGTTTAGCAAAGTCAGACCTCCGACCTGGACCCACTCCAATGTTGGGCTTCTGCTCACACTTCCAGGGAAGCAACTCAAAGCCTTTTGGGGGCCAGACACAGAAGATAAGGAGCAAAGTGGCCTGGGAGGACTGGAGGGGGGCGGGGCCTGCGGTGAGGCTCAGTGCATGGTGCCACGTGGGACCTAATGCAGGGCCTGCAATCGGAGCCCCGCTGTCCATGTGGCAGAGCTTCTGATGGCTTTTCCCGAAGGCTCCAGAAGCCCCGGCTCTGAAGCAAAATCTCTTAATTTCTAAATGTGGGAAGTCCGTTCACATTTTCAAAAACACAGAAAGGACCAGAGAGACACCTCTTAAACCTTGGGCTGCCAGAGGACACCCCTGCTCCTGGGAGAGGGAGCCTGGACTTCCTGAAACAGACGGCAAGGCATGCTTTCGTGCTGTGTGTCTAGGAGCCGTATACACAGTGCTCTCTGTACAGCATCCCCTACTGGGACGCCGACTTCGGTCCTCTTCCTGCCTCTCCTCACCCATGTGGCCATGACAGCTCACACCCCTGCTTTCCTTGTTTGAAAGTGAGTCCTCGGCATCGAGGCAGCTGCTCAGGATCCTTTGGTCATAAGGTGCCCAGGCCACCCCCCACCTAATATGAGGGCTTTCCAGCGAGTTCACCGCAAAGTGAGCCCCCATGAAAAGTGATCTCTTGCTAACCACTGGGCCCGTGGTCCCTGACCTGCTCTGCTCCCAGTGCCCTTGGCTTAGCCTCTGTTCTTCTAGTCTGTGTTATTCTGTTCCCACGGCTGTCCCCCAGCCCCACAAACTCATGGCCCAACTATCTTAGGGCTGGGGAAGACTCGGCTCAGAGCAGGCTCAGAAAGCCTGCCCAACTCCCTGGCCTCCTGCAGACACTTTCTAAGGCAAAACCGTCATCAGATCATCCCCCAGGGTTCCAGGTCCCAATTCTTCTACTTTCCACCTGCCCAACCTCTGCTCGTAATTTTTAGCAGCTGCGTTATAGAGAGCCAACTTCAGGCTACAAACTCTCACTTCTACCCCAAACTGCAGTGCGGTTTTCCATGTCAACCATCCTTGGTAGGTGGCGAGCCCCCTGTAGATGAGCAGATGACTCCGGGAGAACAGTGAGTGGCATCATCAGCCCAGGGAGCTGGGACAGCGCCCCTTGGTCACTGTGACCATGGCCCTCTGTCCCACACTGGCCAGCCATTGCTGATCACAAAGAAGGACAGTCCCAGCAGCACAGCACCGAGGGGTGAAGACCACCCTGGACCCACAAGATGCATCTCAGATTACTTGACTTCCAGACCACAAGGTTTCCAGCACCAAGGCTCTTCCTCCTGCCCTCATTTCTGGCAGCTTTCCTAGGCCCTGTACACCAGCATCCCTTAAACACTCACTTCCCAGTGAATCCGACTCCTTAGCGGGCATAGAAGCCTTCCATGGCTGAGCGCTGCCCCCTCCAGCCTTCCCTCCTGCCACTCCCTGCCCCTTCCCTGTACCCAGACCACGCCAAGCTCCACCTTCACATCCCCCACCCTCTCCCCTCCACACACACACACTGGCTAGCCTTCTCCCCATCCGAGGCAGCAGCAGAAGCCCAACTCCTACCACCACGCTTCCTTCTACACCTCCATGGAGCTCCTCAACATCTGTCTGCTGTGCACACAGCTCTGCTCACGTCCCATCACCCCTCCTGGTTCCTGGAGACCAGGTAACTGGTTCTGTGCACCTCGTAGGGCCCACACCAAAGCCAGGACTGTCCGCAAAGTCAATGTGGTCAAAGGGAGGACAGCCACTGTGCCCCAACAACCCACTCTCCAGCCCATTATGGGAAAAGCCCACATAGAAAGGGCTCAGCCTGCGAGCTGAAGTCCTTCCCTCGGACCTCTCTGTATCACTGTGGTATTTTTCAAAGTGAACTTTATCCCAAAAGCAGATTAAGAAGCATCTGTCAGGGGGCAGTGTCTCCGAAAAGCCAACAAAGCCAACCACCCCTACTTGCAGAAATCTAGAACCATTCCAGGGTAAAGGAGAGAAGGATGCGCTGGTAAGATGGTCTGTCCCCTAACCCTGGGGACTCCACTGCACCCAGAGGGTTCTCTGCTGCCCAGAATGGTGCTGTCTAGTCCTGGAGCTGGAAGCCACGCCCCCTCTGTTGAAGGGTGAACATCAGCCCACACCCCTCCCACATACTGCTGCTGCTCCTGGTGGTGCTGGTCCTTGTTCTCCACATCCTCCTGGAGAAGCCTCTGGTTCTGCTCATTCAACCTGTGGACTTGGCTCTGCAGGTGACGGTTTTCTTCCTCCACATTCCTCCTGAGACTGGAGAGCCGCTAAAACACAGATGGACAATGTCTCAAACACCACAGGCTCCCGTGATTCCACTGCTGGGAATCTACTTCCAAAGAAGAAAAAGGCCACATGCACAAAGAGGGCCAATTTGGTATTGTCTGTGTCAGCTGGAATGACCAATGCAGCCAATGCCATGGGGATGGCCAAGCCTTCTGCCACTGCACCTTCCAATCAGGCATCCATTGGCCACGTGTGGCCGTTGAGCACTGAAAACGCAGCCAGTCTGAGCTGAGATGGGCCATAAGTGCAAAATACACAATAGGTTCTGAGGACTTCATAACCATTTAAAAATTAATGTAAAATTTCTCATTAAAAAGCTGCCGGACACTGTGTCTCAGTTAGTTGAGTGTTTTCCCATGCACCAAGAAATCACCGATATAATTCCTGATCAAGGCATATGCCTGGGTTGCAGGCTCTATTCCCCAGTAGAGGGCATTAAGGAGGCAGCTGATTGATGTTTCTCTCAAAAATCCAATAAAAACATATTTAAAACTCTTATTAATAAGCTTTTGGGGTTACACGTGACATTTTAAATATAATGGTTAAATAAAATAGACCATTATATTAGTCCCACCTGTCTCCTCTTACTTTTTGAATATGGCTACTAGAAAGTTGAGTATCACATGTGGTGGCCTGCATTATATTCCTGTTGGACATCTCTGCTCTAGGCAGGGTTGGCACGCTTTTCCTGTCAAGAGCTAGGTACTAGGGGAGAAACCAAAATGGCGGCATAGTTAAACACCTAAACTGCAGTCTTGCACAACAATTTCAAAAATACAACTAAAAGACAAAACGGACATCATCCAGAACCACAGGAAAGCTGGCTGACTGGAAATCCTACAACTAGAAGGAAAGAGAAAACCACAAGGAAAATCAGAGGAGCTGTAAAAGCCTGAGGTACGGAGACAAGGTTGCGTACATGTGGAGAGGACGGAGCCAGAGAGGACGGGGTGGCTGAGTGCCTGGCTGGCGTTCTCTAGTGGGAAGGAGATAAAAGCTCCAGACTGCACTGAACCCCAGCTCCGACTGCACTGAACCCCAGTTCCAGGTGAGACCCTGGGGACCCAGGCTCATACTGGGGGAATCTGGGCTGTAAGGCGGAAACTCAGGGGAGTGGCGAAAGGCAGAGCTCTGGAGGAGCGCACGTGAATGCGCGCAGAGGACGGACAGTTGACTATGCCGCTGAATTGCCCTAGTGGGAAGGAGACAAAAGCTCCGGACTGCGCTGAACCCCAGTTCCGACTGCACTGAACCCCAATTCTGGGCGAGAATCTGGGAATCCAGATTCATTGGGGAGAGACTAGACTATTTGGCAGCGGGCGAAACTCCAGGGCGCCTTTCTCTCAGAGGTGCTTGCAGCAAGTAACTAGGGACACTGAGACCCAGGAACCTCATAGGGAGGGGCTGACGGGAAGCCAAGGCTGTAGGTTCCACCCTGAAACTCCGCCCCATCCAAGCTGAGCACAGAGGCTTTTACAATTTTGCAAGTCTAGTCGAATAAGGCTGTCTCCCAGCGTAGACACAGCTGATCCTCACAGCCAATTGGCCTGGAGGTCAACTCCTCCCACTGATACCAACAACAATCAAGACTTAACTACAATAAGGCTGTACACACAGTCCACAAAGGGCTGCAACAAAAGTGTTCACCTCAGGTAACTGGGGAGGCCGAGCCACTGGCCCATATAGGACAACTAGCACACAAAGCTACCCTACCAACTCAGGGAAGCAGCAAAAATGCGGAGACAAAGAAACAGATAAAAAACCAAAGAAATGGAGGAAAACAAACGACTGGAGATAGAGTTCAAAACCACGGTTATAAGGTTTTTCAAGAATTTCCTAGAAAAGGCCGATAAATTTAGCGAGACCCTCGAGGATATGAGAGAGACCCTCGAGGATATGGAAAAGGACCAACTAGAAATTAAACATACACTGACTGAAATAAAAAATATTATACAGACACCCAACAGCAAACTAGAGGAATGGAAGAATCAAGTCAAAGCTTTGAAATACAAAGAAGCAAAAATCACTCAATTGGAAAAGCTAAAAGAAAAAAGAGTCCAAAAATTTGAAGATAGTGTAAGAAGCCTCTGGGACAACTTCAAGCGTACCAACATCAGAATTATGGGGGTGCCAGAAGAAGAGAGAGAGCAAGATACTGAAAACCTATTTGAAGAAATAATGACCAAAATCTTCCCCCACCTGGTGAAAGAAATAGACTTACAAGTCCAGGAAGCACACAGAACCTCAAGCAAAAGGAATCCAAAGAGGACCACACCAAGACACATCATAATTAAAATGCCAAGAGCAAAAGACAAAGAGAGAATATTAAAAGCAGCAAGAGAAAAACAGTTAATTACCTACAAGGGAGCACCCATATGATTGTCCGCTGATTTCTCAACAGAAACTATGCAGGCCAGACGGGAGTGGCAAGAAATAGTCAAAGTGATGAGTAGCAAGAACCTACAACCAAGAGTACTCTACCCAGCAAAGTTATCATTCAGAATGGAAGGTCAGATAAAGAGCTTCACAGATAAGAAAAAGCTAAAGGAGTTCATCAACACCAAACCAGTATTATATGAAATGCTCAAAGGTATTCTCTAAGAAGAGGAAGAAGAAGAAAAAGGTAAAGATAAAAATTATGAACAACAAATACATATCTATCAACAAGTGAATCTAAAAATCAAGTGAATTAAAAATCTGATGTACAGAATAAACTGGTGAGTATAATACAATCAGGGGCATAGAAAGGGAGTGGACTGACAACTCTCAGGAGTAAAGGGGTGTGGGGGGTGCGGGAAGAGACTGGACAAAAATCGTACACCTATGGATGAGGACAGTCGGGGGAAGGTAAGGGAAGAGGGTGGGATGGGAACCAGGTGGACGGGAGCTATGGGGGGAAAAAAGAGGAACAACTGTAATAATCTGAACAATAAAGATTTATTAAATTTAAAAACAAAAAAGAGCGAGGTACTAAATATGTTAGACTTTCCAGGCCGACAGTGGTCTCTGCTGCAACTGATCAACTCTGTTATTACAGCAGGAAAGGGCCAGAGATAAAATGTACAGGCCTGGGTGTGGCTGTGTTTAAATAACAAACCAAAAATATTTCCTCGTGGACACGGACTTTTAAATTTCATATCACTTTCACTTGCCACCAAATATCATCCTACTTTTGATTTTCCCCAACCATTAAACACTGTGGAAGCTATCCTTGGTTCACAGCCTGACACAAGCAGGTGTGGGGCTGGACCTGAATTTGGGGCTGAGCCTGGCCAGCTCCTGCTCTAGAATATCATCGCGGTTGGTGAGCAGGAAAGTCCCAAGTTTTGGCTTCATACAAACGGGGTTCCAACCCGCTACTTCAGAGGGACAAGAATGGGAACCCAGCTCACAAGATCATTGCGAGAATTAAATGAGATGACACAGAGAGCAGAGTGCTTAGCCGAGAGGACGGAAATAAAACAGTATTTGGCTGTTTCCATGCACCGCCCCGACCCTGCAAAAAGCAAAGATCTGGTGAAAGGTGTTCTGTAGCACACCGCTGCCAGTCATGGTGTTCATCCCAGCCACATGCCTCTGGCTTCCCATCCGCCTCTGTGTGACATTCACACACACTCTTTGAGCAGAGATGCCAATGAGGACTCATTCAGACCAGGCTGAGCCCAAGGCGTCAGCCCAGGGAAAAGGCCTATCCAGGGCGCTGTGCCCTCCAGCCCCAGGCCTCACCTGGCAGTGGTTGTCCAGCTCTGTCAGCGAGATGTTCATGCTCTGGAGCTCCTCCCTCTGCCAGTCGCACTGTGCCTGCCAGCTGTTAACTTCAAGCTGCCTGTCATTCAGGGAGCTTTGCAGCTGCTTGGTGTGGGTCTGCAGCTCCTCCTGCTCCCGCTTCAGCCCCTCATACAGGGCCTGCCAGCGGTTCACCTCCAGCTGTGTGTCATTCTGGGAGGTTTGGAGCTCCTTGGTGTGGGACTGAAGCTCCTCATGCTCCCCCTTCAACCCCTCATACAGGACCTGCCAATGGTTCACCTCCAGCTGTGTGCTCTCCAGGGAGGTTTGGAGCTCCTTGGTGTTGGCGTGCAGCTCTTCCTGCTCCTCTTTTAGCCCCTCGTACAGGGCCTGCCAGCGGTTCACCTCCAGCTGTGTGTCATTCTGGGAGGTTTGGAGCTCCTTGGTGTGGGACTGAAGCTCCTCATGCTCCCCCTTCAACCCCTCATACAGGACTTGCCAACGGTTCACCTCCAGCTGTGTGTTCTCCAGGGAGCTTTGCAGCTCCTTGGTGTTGGCGTGCAGCTCTTCCTGCTCCTCTTTTAGCCCCTCGTACAGAGCCTGCCAGTGGTTCACCTCCAGCTGTGTGTTCTCCAGGGAGCTTTGCAGCTCCTTGGTGTGGGCGTGCAGCTCTTCCTTCTCCTCTTTTAGCCCCTCGTACAGAGCCTGCCAGTGGTTCACCTCCAGCTGTGTGTTCTCCAGGGAGCTTTGCAGCTCCTTGGTGTGGGTCTGCAGCTCCTCCTGCTCCCGTTTCAGTCCTTCGCACTGGGCCTGCCAGTGGTTCACCTCCTGCTGTGTGCTCTCCAGGGAGGCTTGCAGCTCCTTGGTGTGGGTCTGCAGCTCCTCCTGCTCCCCCTTCAGCTGCTGCTGCAGGAAATTGGCCCTGGGGGTGGAGAGACACAGGGACAAGGGTTGAGGAGCACTCCCAGACTCTGCCCCAGTTGTGCAACCTTAATCAAAACTACAACCTCTCTGGGCCTCCGTTTTTCCCATGTGTAAATGAAGGGTTGAACACAATCAGCAGTTTTCAAACTGTGTTCATTGGGGTTCTAGGAGGCTACCACAGTTGCCCCACTGTGGGCTGGGGAGACAGGACAGGCAGGCTCGGCCACCACTTCCACAGAGCATCCCTGTAGAAGTCCTTTCTATGGGAGGCTTTGGCACAGCTGCCTACTTGGAAAAAGGGTTCTTTGATTCAAACACTTAAACATGGAATCAGAACATCTTTGCTCTAAGACGCTATGTCTATGCCTAGCTCTTCCCCCCAATTCCAAGCACCTTTCTATTTTCAACACCTGAAATAAACAAAATAGGAGGTTCTGCAGTGTTATATAAGTTCACTGAAATTATCACCAGCATCATCATCATTACCCAACTGGGATTCCTGGGGGAAGATTTAGACTAAAAAGCTCCTAAGTCCAGAGGCTCATGGACTCAATTTGAAACAGGTGTGTGAAGTTTGGCCCACACAGCTTTTTGTTTGTTTGTTTGTTTGTTTGTTTGTTTTGTTTAAATTTCTTTATTGATTAAGGTGTCACATATTTGTCCTCATCCCCCCATTCCCATCCCAAACCCATCCCTACGCATGCCCCCAACCCCCTGTTGTCTTTGACCACTGGTTAGGCTCATATGGATGCACACAAGTCCTTTAGTTGATCTCTCCCCTCTATCCTCTCCTTGTTCTTTTTTTTTTTTTTAAATTTCTTTATTGATTAAGGTGTCACATATTTGTCCTCATCCCCCCATTCCCATCCCACACCCCTCCCCTTGGATGCCCCAACCCTCTGTTGAACTTAAGCATTGGTTAGGCTCATATGCATGCACACAAGACCTTTGGTTGATCTCTCCCCCCTCCCCCCACCCTCCCCTATCCTCCCTCTGAGGCCCGATAGTCCGATCGATGCCTCCTTGTTTCTGGTTCTGTTCTTGTTCATCAGTCTATGTTGTTCATCATTTCCCCTAGATGAGCGAAATCATGTGTCACTAGAGATATACTTATAAGAATTGAATGTGCGACGAGCAATAATAGTTATGCTGACAGGCAAATGAATCAGTCTGTAGTGAGTTTCTTTCTGGACCAACAGTTCTTTTGAGACCCAATATCAATGTCCACCAGTTCCCTATGAGTACATGTTGGCACTGACCCCTCAGCTCTGGATGGTGGACAAATGGTGGTAATGCAGGTCCGACTCCCTCTGGTTTGGTCTCGGCCGGACCCAGGGGCACTGATTCACCCGGATCCAGGGGCCCGCGGCCCCCCCCGGACCCGGGGCCAGGCTCACCCGGATCCAGGGGCCCGCGGCCTCACCCGGACCCGGGGCCAGGCCCACCCGGATCCAGGGGCCCGCGACCTCACCCGGACCCGGGGCCAGGACCACCCGGATCCAGGGGCCCGCGGCCCCACCCGGACCCGGGGCCAGGCCCACCCGGATCCAGGGGCCCGCGGCCCCACCCGGACCTGGGACCCAGGCTCACCCGGATCCAGGGGCCCACGGCCTCACCCGGACCCGGGCTCACCCGGATCCAGGGGCCCGCGGCCTCACCCGGACCCGGGGCCAGGCTCACCCGGATCCAGGGGCCCGCGGCCTCACCCGGACCCGGGGCCCAGGCTCACCCGGATCCAGGGGCCCGCGGCCTCACCCGGACCCGGGGCCCAGGCTCACCCGGATCCAGGGGCCCGCGGCCTCACCCGGACCCGGGCTCACCCGGATCCAGGGGCCCGCGGCCTCACCCGGACCCGGGGCCAGGCTCACCCGGATCCAGGGGCCCGCGGCCTCACCCGGACCCGGGGCCCAGGCTCACCCGGATCCAGGGGCCCGCGGCCTCACCCGGACCCGGGCTCACCCGGATCCAGGGGCCCGCGGCCTCACCCGGACCCGGGGCCAGGCTCACCCGGATCCAGGGGCCCGCGGCCTCACCCGGACCCGGGGCCCAGGCTCACCCGGATCCAGGGGCCCGCGGCCTCACCCGGACCCGGGGCCCAGGCTCACCCGGATCCAGGGGCCCGCGGCCTCACCCGGACCCGGGGCCAGGCTCACCCGGATCCAGGGGCCCGCGGCCTCACCCGGACCCGGGGCCAGGCTCACCCGGATCCAGGGGCCCGCGGCCTCACCCGGACCCGGGGCCCAGGCTCACCCGGATCCAGGGGCCCGCGGCCTCACCCGGACCCGGGGCCCAGGCTCACCCGGATCCAGGGGCCCGCGGCCTCACCCGGACCCGGGGCCCAGGCTCACCCGGATCCAGGGGCCCGCGGCCTCACCCGGACCCGGGGCCCAGGCTCACCCGGATCCAGGGGCCCGCGGCCTCACCCGGACCCGGGGCCCAGGCTCACCCGGATCCAGGGGCCCGCGGCCTCACCCGGACCCGGGGCCCAGGCTCACCCGGATCCAGGGGCCCGCGGCCTCACCCGGACCCGGGGCCCAGGCTCACCCGGATCCAGGGGCCCGCGGCCTCACCCGGACCCGGGGCCCAGGCTCACCCGGATCCAGGGGCCCGCGGCCTCACCCGGACCCCTCTCCTTGTTCTTGGTTTGGAAAGAAAAGGAAGAGGGAAGAGGGGGTAGGAATCCCCAGGGGCCCTGGGACCCAACTCGGATGTCTGGATTCCCTGAGCTGGGATTAGCTGAACACACCCTTCTCCCCGGGGACCCTCCTCCCCATCAGTCTTCAGCCACACCAACTCCACATCACTGAGGGTGATGGTGGATTTACATCTCTTCACGGTGAATCAGCGGGACCAGAGGAAACCCGAAGGGCCAGAGTGAAGGGGGGACAGGAGCCCCGGGGAGCCTGCCAGTCACACACCAGCCGCAGGCACGCACCTGTCACTTAGCGCCTTGCTCTGCAGTTCCAGGGTCCGATGCAGCAGCGTCTTCTTCCGGCTGTACTCGTCCCTGAGGGCCTCGTGCTCCCCAGACAGGTGCTCGTGGAGCGCCCCCAGGCAGGCATGGTCCCGCTGCAGAGCCTCGTGGGCTGCCGCCAGCTGCTGGTGCTGCTCCTGCAGGGTCTCAAGCTCCCTCTCTGTGGCCGCCTGCTGGTGCTGGAGCTGCATGTTCTGTTCCCTGAGCGCAGTGAGCGAGGTGCTCTGGGAGCTCAGAGTGGAATGTTCCACCTGCCAGGAGGGATGAGGGATGATGCCTCATCATGGAACAGGCCCAGGGGAACCACAGGCTCTGGATCCCCACATCCGCACACGCAGTGAGGGGCCAAGATGGGGTCAAGTGCAGATACCAAAATAGCAGGACCCTCAGGCGGGCAAAACCCAGCCGTGCTGAGGACAGTTCTTCAACACTTAAGGAACTGCTCTAGGAGGACCCGTGGCATAAAAGGACTTTCACATGGACCTAAGCTTAGTCCTGGGCCCCTCTCTGCACATGTGACCTTTCATGGGCAATTTATGCCCTTTCTCTGGATAAGCTCCTTGGGTTCCTTCTTTTACTACTTTGAAAAGTACAAAGAAAATCAGTAAGGATATAGAGTACCTGAACAGCACTATCAACCCATGTAACCGATATTTACAGAACACCCATCCCACAGCATTCAAACTCTCAGAAAGATGACCGGGGATGAATCCGTCCTCACTCATTCTGAGGCCAGAATTACCCTGGTGTCCAGCTGCGTGTCCCGCTCCAGACCCTCGGGCTGCAGGGGGTCCGGAGACGTCTGCAGCCTCTGGTTCTCCAGCAACAGGCCCTGGCTCTCCCGCTCCAGGGCACAGACCTTCTCGGGGGCCGTCATCAGGGCGCTGACCTCCGTGGCCAGCTTCTCGTTCTCCTCCTGCAGCCGGTGCAGCTCCTGCTCCAGCTCCTGTGCCCGCGCCGCCTGCTCCTTCACCTGATCCAGCTCCAGGCCCAGCTGCAGCCGCTCCCACTCCAGCTTGCTGACTTGGCTGCTTGTCTCCATCACCGTCTGCTGGAGGACTTTGTTTTCATTCTCCATGTCCTCCACACGGGCCTCGCTGCTGGCCTGTGAACTCGCCTGCAGCGAACGCACCACTTGTTCAAGATCCTTGATCTGCAGGAAAACACAATGGAAACGACACAGGCGTGATGTCAGTCCAAACTGGGGGCCTAACGTGTGGGCTTGGAACGAAAATCTCATCATGGACCCAAAGAACATCCTAACCTTTCCCAGATGCCTGATATGGACACAAGGTGAAGGGCACGAGATCCCCACCCAGAAAGTTCAAATCTAAACACGTTCACAGCAGCTGATGATTTAGAAACAGAAACCACAGCTCCTCTTACTTAAGACAATGACAGTGACTTCCTTGGTGCTTTTTATCCTGGTCCACAAGGACCCAACGAGCTGGCCGCCCACCCCTAACACAGCTTCTCACATCACTCTCCCCTGCAGACATTGCACATGATCTTATCTGTGCTGTGAATGCTCACCTGCCTCCACCCCCAGCCTCTAGCATCACTAGCTCCTTCTCACCTTCCCAGCTCAGTGTGATTGATTGACAGCTCCTCAGGGAAGCCCTGCACCAGGATCTAAATGTCCTGCACCTAACAAGACTTTCCCTGTACCCATGAATATTCCCTCAATAGCACGTCTGAAGTCACCTGGCTTGTCACCTGTCATTCAGCCTGCTAGACTGCAAGCCATATCGGGGGAGGGTGGACGCATGTCTCTTAAGTCTACACAGCACTATCCAAAGCCCCCTTTTTTGTCTACTAGAGAAGCTGAAGAACCTAAGTACCTGATACCCAGCCTCCCTTGCAGCTAGGGTGAGTCAGATGTCAGGTGAAGACAATGAGATGTCCACAGAGGGTACTGGGAGGCATTCCCTCTGTCTCTTCACCCTCCACATTCTTTCTGCCCACTTCTTGGGGAGGTACAACAGCCCCTGCCAAAACTGGCAGAGCAGGAAGAGAGAAGCCTGGCTCCAGGGTGGCGTCCCTGAGCCGCTGCCCCAACACTGGGCTGCCTAGTTTGGACTTCCTGTAGTGTGAGGTGGACCAGCCCTGGAGGTTTGCCTGGGCTCAGAGCGTGAAGCTGGACATTTGAAGGCGGATCTTTGTCCTGCAGGTTGTCCCATGAGCTGCAGGACATTAAGCAGCATCCTAGCCTCTCCCACCACAGCCAGCAGCACAGCCAGGAACACAGCCATGAGCATCCTCCCCTCTCCTCCCCCAAGTCATAACAATCATAAACAAGATGGACAGTGTTGCCCAGCCAGTGTGGGTCAATGGTTGAGCATCAAACTATGAACCAGGAGGTCACAGTTCAATTATCTGTCAGGGCACATTCTCAGGAGCTGGTTAGACCCCACTAGGCAGTGTGCAGGAGGCAGCCAATCAATGATTCTCTCTCATCTTGATGTTTCTCTCTCTCTCTCTCCGTCTCTCTCTTCCTCTCCCTCTCCCTCTCCCTCTCCTCTCATTCTCCCTCTCCCTCTTCCTTCCTCTCTGAAATAAATAAAATAGATTAAAATAAAAACCAAAAGGATTGCCAGTGTTCCTGGGGGGCAAAATCTTTCCCCACCCCCTGCTGTGGCTGGACTTGCTGGTCTGAGCTGCAGCTGAGGGAGGAAACTGGTAGCCCAGGAATCACTGCTGGATTCCCAGGACGTGGCTGTGATCCTGGACTCGGCCTCTTGCAGGCTGGGGTACCAGGGGAGGCATGGCGCTGGAGGGCCTACCTCCTGGGCTTTCTCAGCCTTCAGGGTCTCTATGTCACGGAGCAGCTGTTCTCTCTCCTCCACCAGCTCCTCACTGAGGGTCTCCAGATCCTGACTGGTCTGCTTTTCTCTTTCCATCTGGACCCGCAAGTCTTCAATCTGCAGAGCCAAAGACCCAGCCCATGCAAAAGTCAGTTTCAGGAAGTGAACTTTGTTTTAAAGCAAACCCACAACCTGTCAGCCCCAGAGAACACTTTATCAGGTCTTTTCTGAGGGGGAAATCTTCCTGCCCACTTCTTAGGGAGGTACAACAGCCACTGCCAAGACTGCAGAGCAAGAAAGGGGAAGACTGGGGCCTGGATGGTGTGCCTGGGCCCCAACCCCAGCACTGGGCTGCCTACCCTGGGCCTTCTTAGACTGTGAGGTGGATCAACCCTGGCGGTTTGCCAGGGTTCCTAATGATGTTGGGCATTTGGAGCAGGATCATTCTTTGTCCTGCAGGCTGTCCCATGTGCAGCAGGACATTTAGCAGAATACTGGCCGCTCCCCACAAAAGCCAGGAGCACCTCCCCTCTCCTCCCCCAAGTCATCCCCATCAAAAACAAGATTGCCAGTGTCCCTGGGGTCAATTACTGTCCCCACCCCCTGTTGTGACTGGAATTGCTGGTCTGAGCTGCAGCTGAGGGAGGAAACTGGTAACCCAGGAATCACTGCTGGATTCCCCGGACATGGCTGCGATCCTGGACTCGGCCTCTTGCAGGCTGGGGTGCCAGGGGAGGCATGGCGCTGGAGGGCCTACCTCCTGGGCTTTCTCAGCCTTCAGGGTCTCTATGTCACGGAGCAGCTGTTCTCTCTCCTCCACCAGCTCCTCACTGAGGGTCTCCAGATCCTGACTGGTCTGCTTTTCTCTTTCCATCTGGACCCGCAAGTCTTCAATCTGCAGAGTCAAAGACCCAGCCCATGCAAAAGTCAGTTTCACAAAGTGAACTATCTTTTAAAGCAAACCTGGAACCTGTCAGCCCCTTGGAACACTTTATCAGGTCTTTTCTAAAGAGAAACCCTTCCTGCCCACTTCTTGGGGAGGTACAATAGCCACTGCCAAGACTGCAGAGCAGGAAGGGAGAAGCCTGGGGCCTGTGAGGTGTCCCTAAGCCGCTGCCCAGGTCAGGCCTACTTGTGCAGTGAGCTCCCCACACCCTTGACCATCACCTCTCAGCCCACGGTGTGCACGTTCAGCTCATGGTAGCGAAAAAGACATGGACACCAATCGGTCAGCTTCCTTTCCATCTTTCCACTGCTCACTCTCAAAGCTTCCACACCCCACTGCCACCCAGGCCAGACCACCTCCGTCCTGCCTGCACGACTGCCCAATCAGTGGCCCGACACAGAGCTCTTCTGCGGGACCCACCAGTGCCCACTCCCTGACCATGAACTGCCTGGACCCGCACGTCTCCCACTCTGTGCCTGACACCTGACCACCATGACGGACGCAGCTTCAGACTCAGGGTGGGACCTGAGGTGGGACTCCCAGGCGAGGCCCGTGCTGCTGTCCCTTCCCACTGACACAAACTCATGATCACCCGGGAGGTGAAAGGGTTGCTCCCTGCTAACAATGTGACCACGAGCGGTTTCCGTAACTGACAGGGCCAGCAAGCAGCAGGCATGGGCACCCGCTTCTGTCAGGGCGAAGTGCTCAGCACACACCTGGCAGGTGGCAGGTCCAACAAGAGCTGACCCTCCTGAGAGCGCCGGCCCCTCCCACCCTCAGAGCTCCTGACACAGTCCATCTCGGCTGGGGTTCAAGAACCTGCATTTGGACTTGTGACCCTGATGCTGCTGGTTTGGGATGACGGCTCTAAAACTAAAACAGAGGATCCCCACGATCAAAGATCAGGTGGTTCTCAGAGCTTTCAAACACCCCAGACCTCAGGCCACTGACTAGAACATCTGGGGGCAGGACCTTCAAATGCCCATCGAACCAGTTAGCAGCAGGACCAAGAGCCTGCTCCTTCACCTGGGTGGGGGCGGCCTGGCACAGGTAGGTTCACAAACTCCCGGAAGGACCGCTGCTCTAATGCCAGCTCTGCCTACTTCTCCTGGGCCGTGGGCCGCCCTGCCTTATCCCACAGGTCTGGGCACAGTCTCCAGACTCCTCCGGAAGCAGCAGGCAGCCAGCTTCTTCCCCATGAGGGAGAGGGTCAGGCACAGTGGGGCTCATATTCGTGCCCTCACATAACCCTGTGGGCACATCCAGCCCCCTGCCCCAACATGGGGACACAAGGACGGGGAAGCCCCACACAGCCAGGGCCAACAGCAAAAGGCGCTGTAACGTGCCACGTGTCTGAGTCTTTCTCACAAGTGAGAACATCCTTCTTCTCCTTCCTCATTGCTGCCCCACTTCCTAGCACTAGGTCTGGGCTCAGCAGGGAAGCAGGCATCTGCCCTGCTGGCAGCCCCTGCTCAAGAGCCGGCCCTGAGGAGGAAGGCCCTGCACAGCCGTCACCCACCCTCATTCAGAGAAGGGCACCAGGCCAGGGAGTCCAGTGATCTGCCCAGAGCCCCACGGCGAGGATGCCATAGAACCGAACACAGGGCAGTGGGCCGACCCAGGTCTGCTCTCTCAGTCAGGGCCTGGGGTGTATGGACCTCCAACCTACTACCTTGTTCACCCCTCCCCGTCTTACTGTTAATCCTTCTCCCCTGCCGCCCCTTCTCTCCCAGTGAAAGGAATGTTATGCCCAACCTTTGTATATCTGGCGTGGCTGCTTCTGCTCTGAAGATCTGACAGCCCCATGTCCCACCCTCCCCTGATGGACACCCCCATCTTTCTCTGCCTGCTTCTTTTTGCCCTTAAACTGGAACCCTCATTCCTGTCCTTCCCTGAAGGCCTTCCATTACCCTAGGGAGCGCTCACTGGGCTGAGATGGGTTTGAGTCCTTGAGCCGAGGTCTCCACTGGGGAGGCTCCAGGTCCCCAGAGCACGTGGGTGGGTGCCAGGGGCCTGCCTATCAGCCCCTGTGCTGCGCTTGTGTTCCCACAATAGGCCCCAAAGGGCTGCCCTCTTCCTCTCTTAACCAGGATTCTGGCTGAAGGAATGAATTCTTAGGATGTCAATGCAAAGTGAGGGTGGGGCAGGTACCTTCTCTCAGGTCCTCCCTTAGAGAAGGGTCGTGAGTTACAGGGAAGGACGTGAACTTCGGCAATTACGGTTTACACAGACCAAAGCGAGCCTACAGCCTGGGCGACACTGGGCAGTGGGAGAGCTGAGCTGGCACCAGGGGGCCTGGGACTCCAGCCCGCCTGTCCTGGCTGACGCTTGTACCTCCTCAGACACCTCCCAGAGGGTCATGTTTTCTGGACGTGTCCGAGGCTGGGCCTGCCCTGGCTCCAGGGAGGTCAATGTCGGGCCATGTCCCCTGTGATGCTCATCTGATAGCCCAGATGCACCATCGATCCAACATGAGGGAGGACCCATGATGCAGTCAGGCTCGGGGGAGAAAGCCCAACCAGCCCCACTGGGCCAGGACAGATGCAGCCAGGTCGGAGCAGGTGGAGCAGGACAGGGAGGAGCAGCAGAAGGGCCTCCTGGCAGCAGATAAAGGAAGGCACTGGTCTGGGAACTGTGGCCCCTCCCTCCCACCAGGGGCTCAGAGCCCAGACTGGCCTCCAAGGGCTGTGGCAGCATTGTCAAGGTGTCCTACAGGGACCTGATCCAGAGAGGAGACAGGGGATGGGACCCGAGAGACAGGGCTAAGGAGTCATGCGGGGAGGCGGAAACCCCCGCCAGTCCTGTGTGCGGAGGAGGGACCCGAGTGGGCCTGGGGGCATGAGAAGCGTCAGTGGTCATCGGTCAGGCCTGCCAGGAGCTGGGCCAGAGGCTACAGCACAGGCCTCTGCGGCTCACCCGTGAGGACCCGCCCCGTTGGAGGTTCTCGTCTTTCTAAAGGTCAAGCCTTTCTATCTCGGCCAAGGTTGGCTGCCATTTAGAGACATTCCTTGCGCCTGGCCCAAGTGAATCTAACACCCAGACTGTCAGGTGGCTTCCCTGAGCTGCGCTGTGCGGAGAGACATGGCGTGAGGAGGGTTTCCTCCTGAACCACAGACAGGACACACGGTGCCTCAAAGGACGAGACGCGTGAGTCACCGAAACTCATACATCCCACAAGAAGCCTGGAGAAACCACTTCACAGGAGGAGGGGCGGTCCCAAGCCTCCCCAGAGATTTAGTTCCAGCAGAGCTGTGACCATGGGACTCAGGTCTCAGGTCTGCAGCCCATGTCCCTCCCATTGCCGGGGCAGCCTCAGCAAATGCGCTCGCAGGACCCACGCGCAGGTCGGGACAGACACCCAGACACCTGAAAGCACCAGTCCTGCCAGGCAGTCAACAAGCAAGATCATTCTTGCACCTCCCTCATGCGGAATCCGGCCACCGGTCAAGGTGTGCTCAGAGCCCACGACGCAGCTGTGTCACCTGCAGTGGCTGTGTGTACTGAGGCCTCTGACCCAGAATGACCTGCACAGGAAGGCTGTCACTAGCCTCTCAGGGCCCTTCTTCCCGTGTCAATGTGAATGGGGTCCTGGTAACTGCAGGATGAACTGGCTGGTGAGCCTGTCTGTCCTCCCAGATGTCTGTTCTACTGCACTACTGGGAAGACCTGGGTTGTCCAGAAAGGCAGTGCAGTCCAGCCATCTCTTCTTCCTCCCCCCTCAACCAAAAGGAGAGTGAGCACTGCGCTCCTGTCACCAGCAGCCATGCCCTGAGATGGCCACCCATGTTGTCTACACACGAACGTGTCTTCCCTCGCTGCTTCTCTCCCGGGCCCACCCGTGTTTTCTGTTTTATTTTGTTTTGATTTGTTATGTTTTTTCAATATATTAAAAAGTAACAGTACAAAAATGCTATAGTTATTGAAAAGGATCCAAATATAGGAAGGAGTGAATTTGTACAAACTAGTTCTATAATTAAAAGGAAACATCTTGATACAAAAAAGTTTTAACAGGATTTAAAATTTTTTAAATCAGTAAGTGTGTAAGACTTAACTCTTTCAAATGTTCAAACAAAAAGTCAACATGTACAATCCCTATAATAAAATGTACACATACCCGGGGCACTTTAAAAATTGTAAATTTTTAAAGTTTGAGTAATAGAGGCAGCACTTAAAGGCTGTGTGAACCTTTTCCCAAACAAGCATACTTCTGGTAAGTCATGTTATCTGACTCTGCATTTGCATTTTTGTTCTTCCTAAAAAGGAGACTTTACTAACACTGAATTTTTAATTTAAAAAAGTACATTTAGAGATATTTAAATAACTTCAGTTATTTAATGAGAAAGTTCTAAAATTTTAGAATGAAATAGGAAGTGAAGATTTACACTGGATATCCAATTAGGGCAAAACCCAAAGAGCAAGTCAATGAACTTAGGTTCTCCATGAAGTTAAACAATATGATTAATCCCAAACTTCACCAATGTTAGTAAAACCAATCATTGAAATTCCATTTTCTCATTTGTTAACAAAATACTAGTATATTTTAGACTATCAACTTGAATGTTTTCTATTATAGACACAAAATGTGATTCACTAATAAGCAGGTTCTTGCAATACAATAGATAATAGATCATTAAAATATTTGCTTTATGATACAACCAATACATATAACATGTGCCTTCCTCAATTTCTAAAACGATTAGGGATCGTGGAACTTTCTTTTGCATAAAACACTTTCCTCTTCATGAAATCCTGAGGTGAAAGTCTATCAAAGTAAAATTGTAAGAACAAGTCTTCTCATTTCTGTATTAGACTATAGCTATATGTTCAAATATTTTATAAAGAAATGTGGCAACTTATAAAACTGCTCTCTACAGTTTGAACAACACATTCCCAGACCAACTTAGTCCAAAGGACCTAGGATGACTCTATGAAAACAATGTCCTTTGGACACTTGTTAGCTCCGAGATGAATGCCACTTCCCAGCTCTACTGCTGTCTCTTCTGCTATCATGGCCATGGCTCCAGCCATCGCGATTCCTGTCTGCATAGAAGTCATCACCTCCGTGTCCTCTGTAATGCTGCTCACAGCTGTAGTGTCTGTCTACTAGGGAGGGATGAGGGCTCTACCTGGCTTTACGCAGTGATGATGGTGTATCTTGACGCCATTTGGGAGCTTGGAGACTCCTTATAACTATGATTATGTGACTGAACTGATGGGGAAAATCCTGATCGATCAAGATGTGGAGAACCCAATTTCCTGCCATATGACCTCTGTCTCAAAACGTTGTTCATCCCTGCTTGATTCTGAAATTTTTCTGGAGAAGAGAAAGATCTCTGAATGACCTGTGGTGATGGAGTCATGTTATCCACAGTCCTTTCATGTCTGTTAGGAGATGGAGAGGCAGGGCTTGAATTTCCAACATGATGCTGGGAATATGACAAACCAACCTCCTGCGAGGCATGGCTGCTTCCTGATCTAAACTGAAAGTTGATGGGCCTTCCAAAAAGCTTTATTCCATTAAGGAGATTCATGGCCTAAGGAACAGACACTCCCTGTTTGAAATTCACAAATGCAAACTGCTTTGGTTTACCATCCTTATCTGTTGGAATTTTCACCTGCATCACTGGCCCAGCCTGGTGCAAAGGCTGGGAAAGGAGCTCCTGAGTCACTTTAGTGTCTAGGTAGCCCACTAAGAGAGTAGGATCCGCCTCCACAGCCATAGCCCCCATCTTGGCATCACCCCTCCCAGGAGAGGCCCAGGGGTCCTCACTGAAGCGACCACTGCACACTCTCCAAAGCTCATGTCCTCCTGCTCCCAGCTGTTGCCCACATAAGTGTCAGTCACGCTCGCTCCCGCCTGGTGTCAAGTGTACTGACGGAGTGTGCAAGATCCGAGGAGAGCGCTGGTTGAAGGCCATGGCTCCCAGGAAGGCTCGCGGGGCAGGCTGTCTCCATGCTGGTCATGGTCTGGACTGACCTGGGAGCGCGGAGGCCTCCCTGGGCCCAGGGATGTGAGGCAGGTACAGCGGCCGCGTTTGAAGATGGCCCTGAACCACGTGTCCCTGTGCACTGGGGACCCAGGGAATGCGGTGGCCCATCGTGCTCCCCTCAATGGCCACAGCCCGCTGGCTTCAGCACTGGCGAAGGTCTCTGGAGACAGCGCCCTCCTGGCCAGGCCCAAGGTGACCCACCGGGGACCTCCTCTTCCACAGAAGACACAGCTCGGCTTCCGGACCAGAGCCCTGGGCGACTGGCAGCGGCTGGAGCCCACCTTGCTCAGTGAAGGGAAAGGACCAGAATGGGCGGTGCCAAGGCCACAGGCGAGATTCTCCCTCTACCTGATCCCCATGGAACTGCACCTGCTGCAGAGCTCTCCATGCGGGATGCTGTGAGGGTGACCCTACTGCTGTGTGACCCTGGGCTGCATTTCGGCCCTGCCCGGTGCTTCCCAACAGGGCACTGCTCTCCTTTCCTTAGGCACTTACCATGAGCTGGACCCTTTGCCTGCACTGACTCACACCATCCTCACCACACCTACTAGGGGGGTACATCGCTAACCCATTTCACCGATGAAGGCAGCGAGGCACACAGAGCTCCATCGGGTGCGGTCTCACTGCTGCAGGGACACCTCATGCTGCCTCGTGACGCCTCTCCAGGAGGACTCCTGTCCCCTCCCACAATGGTGGCTGCACTGGACTCTGCCTTTCCCCCAGCTGTGCATGCCCACCGACCCCTGGGTGCTCCACCTGGCCACGTCCATGCCCCTAGGTTCCGGACACCACCCACGGGTACCTGCTTGCTGAGCTGCTGGTTCTCCTTCTCCAGCTCCCCGCGCTGGAGGCTGCTCTCCTGCAGGGCCAGGGAGGCATCCCGCAGCCCCTGGATGGTGCCCTGGAGGCTCTGCTTCTCTTTGTCCAGCTTCAGGAAGCAGCTGGAGGCTGAAGAGCAAAGTGGAGTCAGGGCCCAGAGTCCAGGGGCCTCAGCTTCTGCTCTCTGCCCCCGGCCCCGAGCCAGCCATCACCCCGAGCCCTAGATTTGGGGGGCCGGGATGCTCAGCTGGATACCCTCCCTTTTTCCCAGGGTGCTGTTGCTGTCCGCATCTGAGGGCTCCTTGGGCGGTTATGGCCCCTCTGCTGGCTCAGCTGGGTTTGTCAGGGAAGCAACCAGAGCTTAAGAAGAAAGCAGGTGACGGTGGAGAAGCCAATGCAAAAGTTCAAGATGATGGAACTGCTGGATCCACTTTTTACAAAGTTATAACCTGACCATCAAGTCAAGGATTTCACAAACTAACAGAGATGGCAAAGAGAGTGCGTTCTCTGTGCCAGCCTCAGAGTGGTGGGAGTCCAAGTGGCTCAGCCGAGGGTGTAGGGGGGACACGATCATTAACCCACATGTCTGTGAGTGGTAGAGGCAATGGGGCGCATATGCGCAGTACTCTCCATCTCTGGGTAAGGTCCTTCAGACAGAGATTTCATTTTGTAAGTTCACAATTGCATTGAAAAAGAATGAGATAGTATATTTAAGCTGCTTTAAAAATTCTAAGCGAGATCAAAACATAAGGTAAAGCCAGAAAAAGGCAGATTTCCTCCTGTGCTTTGAAACAGCTTGAATGAGGAACAGAAAAGGGAGCACAGACCTGAGGAGAATGGGAGTTCTCGGCCCCTCCCTGCCACGAGCAGGTGCGTGACTTTGGGTAAGTCCCGGGGCTTGTTCAGGAGGAAAACATGAATGCATGAGGGGTCAGGGCTGTTCCCTCAGCTGTCCCTCCAGGGCCACACACTCAGCCCTGGGAGCCTTATCGCACTGTACTGCTAACAGGGCTGCTCATGAGCACCCCAAGAAGCAGAGCAGTGGGCATCTTTGGGTAAGACAAGGGCGATAAGAACAGCCATCCTTTGTTGGCGCCCGTGGGCCAGGCACAGCCTAACTCTTCACTGTCTCCTCACAAGATACCCATAGTAATCCGGTGAGGCAGCTTCATTGCCCCATTTTGCAGATAAGAAAACTGAGGTTTAGGAGAGGTCACTAGGCTAACAAGTAGAGAGCCAGGACTTTAAACCAGGCCTTTCTGACTCAAGAAGCCAACACACCAACCACACCAAAGTACATTCACGCTGTGTTCGTGAGCTGACAGCTAAGCAGTAGGAGTTGGGAACACCAAGAAGTCAGTCACCGACCTGAAAGGGCTCACTAGCTACACTGAGCATCTGACTCAGGGAGGCTTTCAAACCCCATCAGCCACCCTGATGGTGTCTAACTGAAGCACATTTGGTCTGAGCCAGTCCCTGCCAGCGGCACCGCTTGTGTGTCCCACCAGGGGGCAGTAGTGCTCCCCAGGAACCTGAACTCCCAGAGCCTGGGTTCCCAGGAGTGGGGAGACACCAAACCACAGAAAGAACTAACTCCCACACAGACTCCTGGTTCAATGAACTGATTTTAGGCTTGGAGCAGATGGGAGGCCTTGAAGAGAAGGAATACCCAGCTGCTTTCAACAGCCTTTCCATGATGCTTAGGAATGTTGCTCAGAATTGAAAAAGCAGCTCCTCCCAAAACCAGCCACAGGCCCTCCTGGCTCTGCAGAGCTCTAAGGGAGCCTTCACCTGCACTCTCAGGTGCACGCGTGTGATTGTTGGACACGGGAACTGGCTTGTTGCTTGCAGGGTGCAGAGGCTCCTGCTGCACTGTTGGCAGCCCCACCCACCTTCCCTGGCCAACCCCACACCTCCTCCGGGGGCTGGGAGGGGGCAAATGCCAGAGGGAGAGGAAGAGGCCTGGGTCCCCTGAAAAACAGCCACTGAGCAGCCCCTGCCCAGGAAGAAGGAGAGCAGACTATACCCATCTGCCTGATTATGAGAGCATCTAAGGAAACCATGCCCCGGGGGCAACTACAATGGAAGTCAGTGACCACTGGGGATTTCTCCTGCATCCAGAGCTCCCAGGGCTCCAGGGAGAGATCTGAAACACCCTCTGGGTGTCAGCGTGCTGTCACCTGGAAGCTCCAGGGCCTGGCCGAATGGCAACTGATAAATCTGGCAACACTTCCTTTGCATTTCATGTGCTGACTTCAAGACTGCCAGGCCCTTCATGTTCTTGGGAGAATTGCAGTGAAACAGTTCCAAATGGCCCTTGAATAAAACCCTATTGACTTGGGCTGAGGATGGGCTGACACATATGATTCAGAGCCAAGGGCTCAGTTCCCTGGGTGAGGGAGAAGCCAAACAGTCAGCTGTTCTTGGAGAAGGCCCTTGGTATCCATTAAAGTGTAATTGTCTTCAATCAGGCTGGCTCCCAGGTACCAGGGGCTGCTGCCTACCCTCTGACAGCTGCTCCAGCTCCCAGCGCAGGTGGGCGGACTCCTTCACACTCTGCCCCTGTGCAGCCTTGAGGGCCAAGTTCTCCTCCTGGAGCTCCTCAAGGCGTTTCTGGTCTGTGTACTGGGCCTAGTGCAGAAAGGGTGGTGGTGGTGGTGAGGATGCAGCCTGCGGCACACTCTGTGGACAGGCTCCAACCCCCATGCATCTGCCCTCGTTCCCCCAGGATGAAGGGCCTCTATGCACCTGCTCACTTCCAAAAACACAGCTGCACAGAAATGACCCCAACACACAGCCCAGCTGTGACAGTTCCAACCACTAAAAGGTATGCTGACCCAGTGACCTAAAGGATGAAGACACCCAAGGTCTCTGAGTGGTGTCTGAACAAAGTGACATACAGCACAGGGCTTTAAAGAAAGCGCTATGATGATGGCAACTCTGTGGCCCCTTAGCAGGCCTAACGCCTTGGAAAGGCCATAGGGACTCACACAGCACAGCTCATCCCACACCATAAACACCAGCAGAGACCCGGTTTGCAACAGATGCCCACATCCATCCACCCTCACGGGAAAGCAACACAGCATCAGGCCCTCTCTGCGTTGGGACCCTTAAGTGGTGCCCACTCAAGCCTCTGAGCTTACCAAGCGACTCTCTGCCGTCAGCGGGTCACTGTGTCGGCAGCAGCACCAACCCAGTAGCCGAACATCAGAGAAGGGCACAACATGAACCTAAAACTGCCCCTATCTGTGTTACACGTGGCAACAACAGCCTGTCCTACCAACTGTAGGTGGCGCAGCTTTGATTTCAGCTGCACATTCTCCTCCTCAAGCTCATACAGCTTATCGACCTGGGACCGAGCGACAGTCAGCTGCTCCTGGAGAAGGCCCTTGGTGTCCATTAAAATATAGGTGTGTTCAATCAGCTCCTGGTCAGCAAGAACACACATGAGAGCCATCAGGTTAAGGTCCCTGGTCATGAAGACAGCGCTTCTAGGCCCCTGGACCCAAACGAACAACCTAGGGATGACGCTGCAGCCGCAGGAAGTTCTGTCTCCGCTATTGAGCCCCTGCCCTTCTCCATGAGGCCAGGCCAGATGGAAAAATCCCCAAAGCAAGACACTATTTAAATTCGGGAGTGTCTGACACGTACAGCCTCGGGTGGTTGGACGAGTGCACCTGCTGACAGGTGTGGGACTTGGCTGAGCCCCTTTCCTTAACAAGGAAGGGGTGGGGCTGAGAGTCTGTCCTGGGTTTGAAGTCTGAATCTAAGCCTCTCAACTCAACAGTCACTCCACTGATCTGGGTCTAAAACAAAATTCAGATGATCTTTTGTTCAATATGCAGTTCCTATTTGATCATTTCACACACCTGCTCTCAGCAGTTTCCTGGAAATGAGGGGTCTGTAAAACACAACAAACAAGTACTATGGCCTCTGAGTGTCAGGCACATTCTGAGTGTGGAGCACAATGGCTGGACCCTCGCAGGTCCACTGCACTTACTCCTGTCCCAGTGCCCAGCACACACAGGGGAGCCATTCAGCTCATTCCCCTCATCCCTAGTCCTGCCCTCCGGAGCCCTCCCAGCAGCACACAGTGTTTTAGGGGGCTGAGTCTCCCCTGAATGCCCTCACAGTTTGTGATCCCCAATACATAGGGACGTGTCTGTTTTTCTCAGGGAGCAGTTTTCCAATGCTTGCCCCACTCATGGTTCTAACAACTAGGCATGGGCCAGTAGCTCCTGCTTATCTATCACGTGTTCATTTCCCCACATAGGAAACCATGCACCTACCGCCAGTGGACACGGTTCTGGACAAAGCCTGGCAGCGGGAAGGGCATGGTCACTGACTCTGGCTTCTCCTGGCTCCGGCCCTGCCCTCGGAGCTCTCTGCACATTCACTCTTCACAACAGCCCCCAGAGGGAGGCAGGGACAATCCCTTCCTACACACGAAGAGGCTGCCTTGGGTCAATTAACAAATGAGCCCCAAGTCACAAAGCCAGCCAGGAGTGAAGCTGGGCTTGAAATCATGCTGGAGAGCTCCAGACCTGTCTCTCCACTGTCCTCAGCGCCTGCACCCCATCCTTAAGAAGCCTGCGTGGCTAAGGGGCCCCGACACTACCAGCGATGTGAGCCGCAGCTCATGGAGGGGCTTCAAGCAGGAAGAAGGCTAAGCTCTCCCCCTTTGGCCACTGCCACCAGCATTCTGATCTAGTGTTCCAGCAGGTCTACCCACCAGTCCTCGCCAGTATCACCATCCCCACAGGCCCTGAGCTCCCATAGCACAGCCTGGCCCGTCACCTTTACAACCCACTCCTGCACAGCCTTCAAATCCCAGCCAGAATAGCCCCTCTAAGAAGGACTTCAGCTCCACTCTGTCCCACCCACTGAGTCAGGTGCTGGGGCACCCAGAGTGCCTACTATGAGCAAAACACAAAGCTGGCCTGTCCCCCACCCAAGGCTAGTTCTGCAGGGCAGGACTATGCACTTCTGTTCTCCTGGGGCTCCCAGAAGTGTTCAAAGACACTTGTCAGCCGAAACAGGTTTGGCTCAGTGGATAGAGCGTCGGCTTGCGGACTCAAGGGTCCCAGGTTCGATTCCGGTCAAGGGCATGTACCTTGGTTGCGGGCACATCCCCAGTGGGGGGTGTGCAAGAGGCAGCTGATCGATGTTTCTCTCTCATCGATGTTTCTAACTCTCTATCCCTCTCTCTTCCTCTCTGTAAAAAATCAATAAGATATATTCAAAGACACTTGTCAGCTGAATCACGCAATGAGGGGGATCAGAGGTGCCATGTGAGTTGGGCCCTGAAGGACCTGGAGACAACAGGGATGGACAAGTGTCCAGAAGCAGAGTACAGTGTGGAACTGGATGATTTATAGCTACTGTTCCCATGTGCCCCATATATCAGGCAGCAGAAATATCTAAACTTGCTTTGCACAGCCCACCACTGCAGAAGTGAGAGAACAGATGGCAAGAAGCTGTGCCCGAGTCCTAAAGTGGCAAAGGCTGGGCCTGGAAGAGGCAGAGAGTGTGAGACCACCAGTCCCGAGGCCGATCTTAAACCCAGCTCCTACCTGTCTTGCCCCTCCCTGCATGATCCGATTCAGGGGCCCCATCTGTGGACAGAACTCCCTGGGATAAGCTCACTAGAAACATTTTCCTATCGATGCCACACGGTGCCAGGGCACGAGGGGCTCAGAGGCGCCTGGACCACCACTCCTGTGATGGACGGGGACAAGGCTTGCCCCACACCCAGCAAGTGGAGTGAGAGCTGGGACTGTGCCTGCTGAGCCTCCGCCTCTTGGAGCAAGCCCTGCCCAGGAAGCTAAGTGCCTTCCCTCTTGGAGGGGCAGAGACAGGCCCAGCTGGCCCTCACAGGCCCAGCTGGCCGCTCAGCGCACCCACAAGTCTGCCCTCCGGTGTTGGGAATTTCAGTCAAGAACAACCAGAGGGACTTCCAGGCACTCTCTCTCCACCCCGGACCCGGGCAGCAGAGGTGGGACTGTTGGCAGAGGGAAGTCAAGGACCACCTAGTGCACCCCCACTTCTCACTGTGCCTAGGGGCGCCCAGGGCTCTCTCCTCAGGTTGTGGCACTGACACCCTCCCCTTTTATGTGCTTGTCAGTGCTGACCCTGGACGGGCTCTCAGGGAGGGCACCCGGGCTGTCTGTGGCTCCCCGTGTACCCATAGGAGAGACCCTGCCTGGTGGGTGTCCACGTGACAGTCGTGCTGGGCTCTCTGCTCCGCTGCCCATCACACCCGACACTGTCACCATTCCAAAGGAGACAAAACCTCCGATTCCCCTGTTTTTCTCCCCAGGCTGCAAGTCTTTTCATGCTGAGATGGTTTTTACGTGACTTGTGAGGTCACTACCAAGTGCCTTGTGTGTGCCAGCCCCAGGCATGCAGTGGGACAGGACCCTGCCCCTGCCCTCAGGGGCACGAGCTGCACGCAGGAAACTTGGCCAAGCAGGGCTGAGGGAGGCCTGCGCACAGCCTGCAGGGCTGTTGGAACCACTGCGATGTAAGCCTGCGGGCGCGAGCACTGTCCTCGCTGCTCCCTGGGCCCCGGCACACAGGCCTCAGAGAACAGTGTGACTCATCCTCTATGTGGCCTGGCCTCCACGGACCACGCTGTTTCTCTTGTTATTCATTTACTAACGCCAAGTTTAAGGCATTACTAGTTTCACAGCAAAATTATTAATCAATATGAAAAATGTTGCTGCTCTTATCCAGAGGCACGCACCTTGAGAACATGGAAAAGGGGTTTCCATGTGAAACCCTGCAAAAGCCCAGAAGCTCCCGAGTGCAGGGAGCCAGTCTTGCTTTGTGCTCCATCCCCTGCTCCTGGTGCAGGGCTCGGTGCCACACAGACCTTCAGTCACCGTGTATGCATGACTGAGCGAGGCTGCCTGGACAGGCCCGGAAAAGACACGGAGACAGAGGCTGAGCCCTGAAACCCACCCCCATCCATGGGGCAGACTGTCGGCTGAGATGTGGGGGCTGCCTTAGGTCCCCAGTGTGCAGGAGGCTGCGGAGGCAGCAGTCTGGGGAAGCTTGCACATGACCTTCTGCAACGCTCCCACCTGTGGCATTTCCAGTGAGTGAGGGTGCCCATGCCCCACACCGGCCTGTGCTGCAGATGGATGCCCTTCATCACCAGCAGGGCCCGGGGACCATTTCCAGGACAAGGCTGAGAGGTGGCCTCCCACCCGACCCCTGCCTGGGCCAGGCTGCTTTGGCACAGCACCCAGGGCGCCTTCACCACAGGGGGTAGGAGAGCACGCCATCTACATTCCTGGGAACAGCCACGCTCTGAGTAGGTCTGAGGAACCACCAAACCTGGACCACAGCCATCCCCAACCTGGCCCGTCTGCAGCAGGAGAGCATGTTGAGGTGTCCGGCCAAACCGCCTGCCCCTGCGCACCTGCCTACCAGCAGCGTGGCCAGGAGAGGGTCAGCCTGTGCTGCAGACCTGTGTTCCCCTCACAAGCTTCCTGCTGGCAGCGGGGATGATTTCTTACATCCAGCAGGCCCGGCACTGTGCGCTGCCATCCTGATTTCACCCAGCTCCCTCAGACTGCCTCTAAACCCCGGGCTCAGCAGAAGAGGCAACATTCCCAAATCCTCAAGGAGAGGGTCTGTAACCCGCTGTTGACATGAAGCTGTCGGCTGCATGCTCAGAGCGCCAGTAACCCTGCCTGGTTCTTGGTTATGTCCTCCCTTAACCCTAACACCCTCCCCTGATCAGACCCATAACCTAAGGATCCGAGTAGGCTACACCACAGAGAGCTTGATATGGGACTTGCCCAAATACCAGGTATCTTACCTCTTTCATTGTAAAAACCTCACGGACTAGTACACTTATCTCTGTTTTACAGATGAGAAAATAGTCCTGGTAAGATTTAGCCACAGAAATTACAAGGACTCTTAAAAAAAGATTAGTGACTAGAAAGTCATCACTGTGGCATGAAGGAGGAGAAGGAAAAGCCCTAAAAGAAAGAGGCCCTTCAACCACATTCCCAACCCTGTTCCTTCCACTAACAGAGGGAGCCCAGGGGTCCTGCAGATTGGCTGGGTGCAGGGAGAGGGCCAGCTGGGGAGGCATCACGGCCCCTCTCCCCTCTTCCAGGACACAAGTGCCGCTGGCTGCCTGCCCTGGCTGGGCTCACCTTCATGCGGGCTGCATAGAAGTCTGCGTCTTTCTGATTTTGTCTGAGGCCCTGCGCCTCCAACTCCAGCCTCTCCACGTGGCTCGCTTTCTCCCTCAGGGAGTCCAGCTCAGAGAGGGCATCACGAGCAGACTGGGCGCTGGCCGCCAGCTCCATGTTCTGGGAGGTGGGCAAAGGCAGGGGACCTGTCTCAGGGCACCCTCGGGGCTGGGGAAAGCCCAAGTCCCTGTAGCCCCAGGATAAGCCAGGGGCGGCCAAGCTGGTCCATGTGCAGACCCCCGAGGGGGAGCCCCATATGCTGTCACTGAAGCATGTCACCCCACAGCAGCTCCCAGGACAACTGACTCTCAGGCAGCGCTGCTTTGAGCAGGAAGGAGAGGTCCCAGATCACATTCCTGGACCTGGGGCCACGGTGACTAGGGCGCCCTAGCCCCCCAGCCACCCCCACAGGACAGGCCTCCCGCTCACATAGCGATCGGACTCTTGCAGCTCCAGCAGCAGATGGTCCACCTCATGCCGGGTGTCTGCCAGCTGCTCTGTCTTCTCCTCCCTGGGGGCGATGGGAGGATGTGGTGAGGGCTTCCTCAGAAGCACCCGGAAAGCCCACCACCTGAGAGACCCCAGCGGGGAAGGAGAGGGGACCTGGCTTCTGGGCGTGAGGAGGGCATCTGCACCCGGAGCTGCAAAAACGCTCCCGACTCCAAGGTGAGCTTTACGTTTTCAATGCCTGCTCTCAGACCACACCACAGACCTGAGCTTTCCTCTGAGGGTGCGGGACAGGGAAGGAGCCCACAGCCAGGCAGGCAGCGAGGCCCACTGGCGGGGAGGTGAAGGCGGGCAGCTCCCGAGATACCAGGCATGGTGCCATCACCAGCTGCAGGAAAGGGGGAGCAGGCCCACTGGACGGGACAGGAGAGTCACATCCTCCCTCCAGCCAAGAGCACCCACACTGGGCCTGAGGGTGAGCAGCAGGCTGCAGCTCTGAGCCTGCCATGTCTGGACTGGCAGGAGCCCTAAAGGCCCAGCAGAACCCTGCTGTGCAGGCCTGGGGATGGGAGGGGAGAGGAGGGAGCGGGCTACCCAGGGCCCAACAGGGACCAGGATCAGAGCAGAGCCCAGACCCTCCAGGGCACTTGTGAGAGAGCCCGAATTTGCCGCCCCGCATGGCAGTGAACCACAGGTGCTAGAAGGTGTGGTGACACAGGGCACAAGGGCAGAAAGAACGGGGTCACTGGGGGACTCACAGCTCCTGCCTGATGCTGCGCAGCCTGGCCTTGGTGTCTGCCAGCTCCAAGGCCAGGTGCTGCGTGTCCTCGCTGGGGCGGCTGCTGGTGTCCTGCTCCAGGGTCAGGGTCACGATCAGCTACAGAGGGCACACAGAAGGGTCTCACCTGCTTGCTCCTGTGCCTGGCACAGTGCCCGCACTACAATTTGCTGAAGGATGACCAAAAGACGGAAGAAAGTAAAAGAGAAGATGGCAGCCGAGACTGCAATGCCTGGAGGGGCGCAGGTGAAAGTTGGGGGAGTTTTTAAAATGCGAGGATATATTTACTGAGACAGCAGGACCGAGTGAATGGAGCAGGGCCCCCAAGCTCAACATCTGTCCTCACGCAGGTGTCTGGGAGGGGACTGGGTCCTGCAGGGAAAGTGCTGTCGCCCTGCCCCCAAGGAAAATGGACCAGGAGGACAGACAGTGTGCGCGCTGGAGAGGAAGTCAGCATGAGGAGCCAGGCCCATAACTAGGTCCCCAGGCCCAAACCCCTCCCACCTGTCCCCCAGCTGCCTGGCCACCCGCAAACACACCTCCCTGCAACTGTCTCGCTCATCCACCAGCCTCCTGAGCTGAAACGCCATGTTCCTCGAGAGGGACTGCAGCTCCTCCAGGGCCATGTCTGGGACCTCCAACCACTGCAGGTCAAACAGGCTCTCCTGGTGGTGGGTCACCTGGAGGGACACAGGGGGACGGTGCTGCGGAGGCTGGGCAGGGAGCAGCTGTGGGGACCCTGAGAGCACCCACCTCCCAAGGACACGCCCCCTGGGACCTAGGCCAACTCTCCCACAGCTGACCCACCTCACTGACATTATTAACCCTCAGCCACCACGTGTCGGTGGGGGGCGGGCAGGCCCCTCAGCCAGCCCAGCCACACTCTGCAGCCCAGCTCTTTACTCACACACCATTGCTGCTGGCACACTAGTTCAGGGAGGACACTGACTTCACACCAGACAGCACTCCTCACAGTGTGGGAGCTCCCTAACTGTCCCCAGGGATTTCAGTCCCGCACCATCCATGTATCACACAAAGAAGTTGAGCCTTGGGAGTTCAGGATGAGGAGGGATAGCATCTTATTTCTCAAAATAGAATCTAATGCGAAGATGGCAACAAATTAGAACGCTTCTGTCAGAATCTTGGGCCCAGGACAGTCTTATGTTATTTTTTGCGGAAACATTTTATAGCCTGAAACACTTTTCAGGTGAGCGTGTATCTCCTCCCCTCAGGGCACACAGGCCCACCTGGTTTCCCCTTTCCGCCGGGTGTGAGCACAGGCCCCAGCCTCATCCGCACTGGGCAGCCTCTCCTCCAACTGCCCACATCACCTTCTTCAACCCAGGGACAGGCCCTTGACGGGGAATCAAACTTGCGACCCTTTGGTCAGCAGTCCAACACTCTAACCACTGAGCCAAACCATCTAGAGCCTGACCTCACCTTCTCAACCTGAGCCCCAGACCAGCCCGAGGAGGCAGAAGGTCTGTTTTCAGTCTGTGTCTTCTCAGTGTGGGAAGGTGAGTGTTAGTGCACTCAGGCCTCAAGAGGGGAAACAAATGGCAATTCACTGAGTGAGGTGCACCAACAAGGTTCTTCCATTGCCCAGAGGGGCAATTGGAGGGGGAGAGCACCTCAAAAAACCTGCTATCCTGCTTGGCTGGTTTCACTCAGTGGTTAGAGCACCAGCCTCAGGATCGAAGGTTCTCGGGCTTAATTCCCTGTCAGGGGCACATACCTCAGTTAGTGCTTTGAGCCTGGCCCCCTGCGGGAGGCAACCAGTACTGTCTCTCTCCCTGACATCTATGTCTTTCTCTCCCCTCTCTCTCCCCTCTTCCTGCTTCCTTTCCACTCTCTCTAAAAATCAATGGAAAAATACCCTTGGGTTAGGATTTAACAAAAGCAGAATGGTCCTCTGGCTAACAGGAATGGCTGAGCCTATTTAAGACAATGCTGACTTCCCCTCCACTTCGACCAGTCACATCCCTCTCCTGCTCCAGTGCTGACTCAGCACCCACCACCCATGGTGCCTGGGGCTGGGTGCCCATCAGCCCAGCCTGTCCCTGGCACCGGCTTGGGGTTCTGTGTTCAGTGGCCCCTGCCAGCCCCACACCTGCTCCTAGGTGCTCCTGCTCATGTCTTTCTCATGCCTTTATCTCACCTGTCCAATCGGACTGAAGGCTGAACCACATCTCCTAAGGTAACTAAATCATACAAGGCTTCTTCTGGAGGGAGGGGGATGTCAGGGAAATACACTTTCAGGTCGGTGGCTCCCCACAGGCCCAGGTCCAGGGAAACCACTTCTCTGATGTGACCACCTCTGCCAAGGTCCATGGCAGAGGGGCTGCCCTCAGTGCAGAGCCCTCCCGCCCCCACCCCAGGGCCCAGTCTACAGTGACTGCCCTTCTGGGGCTTGGCAGCCTGTGTCTCTGCCATGTCACTGACAGAAACGGAGACCCTTTCCCTGGGAAGATCAGCCATGGGAAGCAGAGCCACATGGGCCAGAACACATTTTCAGAGCAAATCAAATTCTGAGCCCAACCCCCTTAAAACCAGCCTGGCTCCATAGTAGGCAAGAACAGGAGGCAAAGGGAGACCTGATTGAGGTATTTTAATTTTTTTACTTTTTTACCCTCATTTTGTTTTAGCTTGCTGATGACTACCTTTTCAAACAGGTTGAACATGTCTGGTGTGTGAAACCTAAAATTAGGAAAATCACTAATGGGTGTTGTAGTCTTTGAACTTTCCCTTGGTGGTGAGAGTCTGCCTCCTGGTTGCCACGAGAGTGGGTGTCCACGGCTAAGCCCCACAAAGCCAGCCACACACCTACCTCCCGGATATGGGCCATGATCCCGGCCTGGGTCTCAATGTCCAGCTGTTGGATTTTGTCAATAAACTCCCCTTTCCTGTCACACTGTGGAGGTAACACATGTTAATGGAAGCATTCTGCAAGTGAGGCAACCTGGGCCCACCACGGCTACAGAAATAGTTTCCTAATGAACTGCCCACCAGCCCCTGCCTTCCTCCTTTATAACCAAGAATCTTTATAATCCCTTATATAATCCCTTTATAACCAAGAACCCTTATAATCCCTTAGACAGAGGTTTCTATAGAAGTTGCTCTGAGCACCACAGAGGAATCACCAGGGGTACTTGTTTTCTAAAAGCCCATCAGGTTGAAAACGCTGGGGGTGAAGCACAGAAATCTGCACGTTAAACAAACTCCAGTGAATCTTAAACCAGATAAGGTCAAGAGCTCCAGGGTGACAACCTTCCTCTTCAAAGGGCCGGATGGTAGGAACATCTCAGAGTCTGCGGGCCATTTAGTCTCAGCTCTGCCATTGTGCTGTGCCAGCAGCCAGAGATAATACATGAAGAATCCAGTGGGGCCCTGTGCCCATGAGTTTTATTCCAAAATCAGGGAGGGTCAGATGGGGCCTCCAAGCTGGATGGAGTTTCTGATCTTTGGTCTAGGTGTCCCTATACTGGGGACAATTTGCTAAGGGCACACTGGGCTGAGGACTCCCCACTTGCTTCTTGCCAAAGGTGCCCTGGGACTAGAATCGGCTGCCACCTAATGAGTGGTACCTTCTCTCAGAAGCCGGAACATGTCATGTTGGACTGAAGGCAGCTTCCCTCCCACCTCACTCACTAAGGGGGAGTTTATCCCCACAAACCCACACACAAGATGGCAAGGGCAGGCCCCCTCCACCCTTGCCCAATCCCTACCTGGACAGCACAGCCCAGCACCAGCACCAGCATCTTCTTCATTTCCTCCATACCCTTTGCTGAATGAAAAGAGCAACATATTTAAGTAGACTCATCTCCTCATAAAATCTCACCAGTGATACACCACTCTGCTGTTGGGGAGAAATCAGATAATCTAAATAAAATCATTTTGACTTGGGTGTCCCCCCCAATCTGTTTTCTACGTATGGGCTTGTGTATTATTTAAGCCAGATGAGAATCCTGTACATAGTATTTGTGGTCCTTTCCCACTCAAGTATGTCATCAATATCTTCCCATGATAATCCATGAACGTCAACATCAGCATCTCTTTAGTGTGTGCAGGAAGCAAGCCCGATGGCAGAGAGGCGTCTCCTCAGGAAGAGCTGAGTGGGCGCTAAGATGAGGCGCACACAACTCCACCTGTTCATCGTGCAGCATTGCAAACAGACAAGCCCCAGAAGCACCCCCAGCTTCATGAAGCCCACATCCTGCACATCTGTCCCGCCGCTGTGGGGAAGCATGGGACTTGGTGGGAAAGTCTGTAAGGAGGATTCTCTGAAAGGTCGGGAGCCTCTGGGGGAACTTTGCCAAAGGCGGCAGCCCTGCCTTGACTTTTCCTAACAAGTCCGAGCCCCCGGGGTGTTTTGCTAGAATCTCTATGTTGAGTCTTTAAAGACCCAACCTTGTACAAGCACATACTTTCTCAAGGATGCTTACCTTGCTAATTGTATCTAGAGGTTAATTTTAGTTCCAGCTGTTGTGACAATAAAAGCCAGAGGAGGCAGGTGAACAGGGTACTTGTTGGCGATAGCCAAGTAGTGCCTTAGCCCTCTCTTTCACAGAAGAATGTGATAATCATTCATCCGCTCAGGGTCTGCCTGCAGCCCCAGCACGCCCCTCCTCCTCCTGTTTCTCAGTGTCAGTGTTTGGCTGGAGGCTTCCAAAGAGAACCCCAGACAACATACAGACATCACTTTTGATGGTCTCATACTTACTTTGCACAAAGGCTACAAATTACTCAACCAAATTCCTTCCAGAGGCTCAAGTTTTCAATGTCTTAATCTAAATGATGCTAAACAACATCTTAGTGGTTAGGTTGTTTGTTTTTTAGAAGAAAGAAGAGCAATTCATTTTTAAAAAATATTTTTAGAGGAAAGGGAGAGAAAGACAAACTCAATCTGCTCACCCCCTCCTTCCCTAGCTTGAGATAGAGCCGGAAACCCAGGCATGTGCCCTAACCAGGAATGAAACCGGCAACCTTTTGGTGCACTGGACGATGTCCAACCAACTGAACCACACAGGCCAGGGCTTAGAGCAGGGTGGGGCATGTCCGGCCGGAGGGTCATATCAGGCCCCAAAATCCTTTGGCCTGGACTTCCCAAGGCATTAGGAGTGAGTTCATCAAATGTTTGACCAAATATAGCAACTAAATTTAAAGTTGATAATTTTGTATGGCCCATGAATGATATCATACATACCCAAATGGCCCTTGGCAAAGAAAAGGTTCCCCACCCCTGGCTGCTGGTTTGTAAAGCAGCTTCTTATTTACCTCTTTAGGGAAAACTCGTCCTTTAAGTTTTTCCTACTGCCAAATTGCCAGGCAGAAAGGCTTTTAGCATTTCACTCCCTCACAACCGATAAGCCCGATTTCCCCAAACCCAGACCAACTCTATCAAACTGCTACTTCTCAGCTTGCCAATCAGACAGGACAAAAAAAAAATCACACTTCATCATTTTATACTGTCTCCTTGATTATGCATCTTCATGTGCTTATGGGTGCAAACCACTTAGATCAACAGCCTCAGAATACTGGGCTCTAGACCTGGCTGGTTACCAGGAGCAGTGTGACCCCACCAAGCTGTACCCTGTCCGCCAGCCTCAGTTCCCATCTCTGAAATGGAGACAGCTGACCTGGGTGATATGCAGAGTGGTTTGGGGGTAAAAAAAAAAAAGTTCTCTAGTTTTCTAGCTTTCTCATCATATCCTGTTCTACTTGGGGGAGAAGGAACATGACAGAAATACATAGCATTGTTTTCTTGGAAGACTTACCCACACTCCCTTGCACTGTGCTAAATGGCCCAAGGTACCACCAATGACCCCTGGGATGAAGAAAACAAACTCATGTCCCAAGAACGAGTGCTGTGCTTTATTTCAGATCCTGGGCTGTAAGGTGTGTATGGAGTAATAGGTGACCGTGTCCTAATAGCTCTCAAATGAGAAATAAGCTAAAAAACACCTTTCCTGTGATGAAGACACTATGGTTGAGTCTCAGTACTGGGGGTTGGACATTCACTGACCTAAACAGCACCCTCCTTGTCACCTCCCAGCCTGAAGAAAGGCGGGAGGGAGGGTCCACAAATGATATCATACATACCCAAATGGCCCTTGGCAATGAATAGGTTCCCCACCCACTGGCTGCTGATTTGTAAAGTAGATTCTTATTTACCTCTTTAGGGAAAACTCATCTTTCAAACTTTTCCTACTGCGAAACTGCCAGGCAGAAAGGCTTTTAGCATTTCACTTTCTCACAACCAACATAGGATAAGCCTGATTTCCCCAGACCCAGACCAACACTATCAAACTACTCTTTCTCAGCTCTGCCAATCAGACAGGACCAAAAAAATCACACAGTGTCCCCGAAGACCACCCAGATCCAACTCTTAACAATATTTTCAATAAGGTGGGTGCTGCAGATCCATCTACTCCGGTCAAAGACTTCCCTTTGCTATTACTGGTAAATGTAAAACTTCCTCAATGTTTAAAATGGAATAATTCTCAAAGACTTATGATTGCTTTTTCACTTGAGGCATTTCATTTGGCCCCAAGGCTCCAATCCATAGTCATTAATAAATATAATTACCACCCTGACTCACTTCTCTATTCATGCTGAGCTGATGATGAGCCACAATTTCAGGTTTGATAAAAAAGAAAGAGAATGAGCATAGGAGTGTAAAAGCCTCCAATCAGTCCCACCAAAACCTTTCCATGGCCACAGTGCTCTTGCCCACCAGCCCATGTGCCCATGTGATCTCCCCCCCTCCCCTGCCCAATCAGTCCCCACATGACAGGCAAGTGCCTCTTGTAAGCCCTTTGGTGGATATTACAGGCACAGACTCTCCCAGTCCTCGCCAGCTCCTCTTCCTACAGCGATTCACCTCCCTCAGGCCTGTATATGGTGCTGTAGCCAGCAGAGAGCTGACACCCAGAGAGAAAGAGTTTGGAGGGCGTGGAGCAGCAGAAACAGAAGGCAGAGTTCATACAGAAAATCTTGATGTTCCCGGCAGACGGTCTAAGTGTACCATACTTTGGAATAACTCCAACAGCTCTGAGGGTCCATGTTCCCAGCCACCGCAGAGGAAAACAGCATTAAAAGTAGAAACACCTGTAGGATAAGCTCCCTGCTAGTAGCAAGAGCATAAGCGAAGAGGAGGCTAGAAACCCTGTACATACAGACAGGCACAGACACACACAGACACACATGAGCTCAAATCTACAGTCCAAGGCGGCTCAATGAAAGAGCAAAGAGTTCCACTCCGTCAGCACCAGCAGTTACACACAGTGACAATCATGAGCCATTTATTCATTCATCCTATTCATTCATTCACACCCATCAGGCATCAAGAAAAAATAAATCTGATCCAGAGCACTGTTAGAAAAAGACAGAATTCCTGTTTGCTAAGTTTTGTTAACTGAGGGGAGGGGGAGGTTTTAAAGGTAGAGAATTTTAGAAAAATCTTTGTGGAAAAAATGATTTAAAATAAGCTTTGGTGTGATAAACAGGGCACTGGGAGATTCAGGTGGAGCAGTGCTGTGTTTGTTCTTACCAGGGTGAGTGGATAAAAACATGTCTTGCAAACAAAGGCATCCTGTGATTTTTATCCCTACACAGATTCCTATGAAACTTAGAGAGAGAGAGAGAGAGAGAGAGAGAGAGAGAGAGAGAGGAGAGAGAAGTTCTCTAATTTCTTATGGGAGGCTGATTTCTCTCAGAATTTCAGGACTAAGAAAAACTGCTATTTTCCTAAATCTACCAGATTGTGGGTTTTGAATAGTTTCAAACATACAGATACAGAAGACTCTCTAGTGGGTCCCTGACAGTGAGATTGGCTCAGTGACAGTTAAGCAGGCAAAGAAGAAAGAAACCTACAGACAGCTCCCTTCTAGGCACCCATGTGTTCCGGCTGCTGCAAGCTTTGTCTTAATCAACACAGTTCTCTGGCTCAGAGCAAGAACATTGACAATGCACAAAAGCTGGAAAGCACCCAGGGAACCTGGAAGAAGGACCTCTAGTCTACAGTGAAATCAGGCAAGGCTTCTTAAAGGAAGTGACCTCTGAGCTGAGACCCACAGGGTGAGGGGGGAGAGTTAGACACAGTGAGTGAGAGCGTTGCAGGCACAGGACAGCATGTGCAAAGGCCCAGAGGTAAGAGAACATGGTGCTTGTCCTGGAGCCCTGGTGCAGGCAGACACAGGATGTGATTGGAGGTGATCCACAGGCCTGTTTAACATCCCAGAGAGCCACCAGACAAGCATGAATTAACTCTAACTTTCTGGAAGACGTCCAGGAGTCCATTTCATTCGTTCTTTCAGGTTCACAGCGAGTGTCCGAGGTTAGGACTTGGAATTCTTGCCCTCTCGGGCCTCAGCGTGCAGTGGCAGACATGCCAGGACTTCCCGGTGAGACCCACCACGGACTTAAAAGGGCATCACAGGGTCCCCGTGGAAGAGAGATGTGAGTTCCTCCACAGATTCTTCCTTTCTTACCAAAAGGTCCCCACCCTGTGAAGGTGGCCCTGACTGCACATTTACTGAGGAGGAGAGACCCCAGAGAGGCCACATATGACTCGGGCCCCTAAGCGCACTGAAGCTGGGGCCTTGGCTTCATGCCCAGAGGAACAAACCCATCCTTTAAAATCTCACCGGGATGATCCCGTGATTTCACTGTGCTGGCTCCAAGCTGGCAGCCAGAGCTCTGTGTCCAACAGCTGTCCAGAGCCATTAGAACTAGCCAAGCCCATGGCAGGGAGGGGGGCTTTCACTCACCAGACAGCGGGTCTTTGCCAATCATCAAAACACCTGGCAAACTCATTATGATCCACTGCTGCAGAACTTCCTACAGAAACAAAGAGGAAAGATACCACTGAGAACAGGAAAGGAAATAAAGAATGACTAACAACATGACAGCTTATCAAGTCACTGGGTGAGCGCAGTCACTGCACGGTAACTGGGAACATGCTGTGTAAGAGGAAGGAATAGTTAGGACATAAATAAATGTGAAAAGTCAGAGCTACCTGTACTTCTGCCCTCATCATAACCAAATAAACATCATGTCTGCATATGTGCAGAGACCTTGGGAAGCAGAGGATACGTTACATGCCAGGACAGCAGCATCAGGTGTGAGTGTCTTCTTAAATTTTTTTAAAATATATTTTTATTGATTTCACAGAGGGAGAGAGAGGGAGTGGAAATATCAATGATGAGAGAGAACCCTCCATAGGCTGCCTCCTTCACGCCCCTTACTGGGGGATTGAGCCCCCAACCCCTGCATGTGCCCTGAGTGGAAAGCCAACCTTGACCTCCTGTTTCATAGGTTGATGCTCAACCACTGAGACACACCGGCTGGGATGTGAGTGTCTTTTAAAAATATGTCCTTATTTTCATGGTATGATTTGCTGGTGCAACTAAAGTAAAGAATGAAAATTAAAGAAATGCTGCAGGGTCTCTATAGGATATTCAGGATGCTGTGTCAGCAGGTCTCTGGTGCAGGCTGTAAAGGTGGAGACTTCTCTCCTTTACAACAGCGCCCTCCCTGGGAGAGGGATAGATCACAGCCAGGCTGCACCCCTCAGAGAGGTGGCATGGGAATGGAGCTGCCTTCACAGAAGTGTCTTTGAAAGCAGGCCCAGGCACCAGCCCCGGGTCTGGGGGTCTCAACCAGCCTCCTCAGAGGGTGCGGCTCACCCTGACCCTCCACTGCGTTCCCAGAGCGCCTCCAGGCAGGTGGTCTTCCCTGTCCAGAAGGGCCTTGCTGTTTACAAATCAGAAGATAGAAATCCAATTTTTCAGAAGACAAGTAAGGGGGTAGGTTTCACAGGTATTCTTGCCCTTAGACAGTGGACGCTAGAGAAATTCCTCACCAACAAAGCTCTTCTTATCCCTTTTAAAACATGTTTCCAACTTTTTTCAGGAGTCGCTCTATTGAGTAACTCACCGAATGTCTGCATTCAGTGTCCTGCCAGCTAGCACTGATAAAGAAAAGGGGGACCATAGCACCATGGGCCCAGCGGAACACCCCAGAACTCTCTCTGAATCATCAGATTAGAATGGTGGCCTAGACACAGCCACCGAGTTGCCAGGACCGTCAAACATTTATGTACTGACTTTATCCTCCCTTCTTGTCATCTTTCTGTGGCTCCTGTCCACACCAGAACTTGAGGGGGAAGGGATGCTACCCCATGAGGTGTACCCACTCCCAACACACCAAGCCCCTCTCCACTCAGTGTTCGAGAGTGTTTCTTGGCTATCTGGGGTCCCATGTCACCACATCAGAGGTGACTAACATTTTCTTAAACATGTCTATGTTCCATCCAACAATGTCAGATGTACATTTCCTTCTATTCTGACCTTGGAACTAAAATTTCCATTTTTCAAACTGAGCATGCACATTTCTAAAGATAATTCCAATGTTTAGTCGTCAGCCCCATGCTCATCCAATGCAATTGACATACAGAACTGACAGGTCTCAAAAAGAAGGTGAAGTGGGAAAAAGGTGCAAGCAGTATGTGGAAGTTTATCTAAAGACATCACACAAAGTAATGCTAGTGTGTGTGCACGTGTATATATACAGTGACACACACAGCTGCACATACAAACTCATGTATACACACACATGCACACATACATGCACACACGGCAAGGGTATAAAAATTTGAACTGGATACCCAGCAAATTGGTGATAGCGGTTATCTCCACGGAGGGAGGGAAGGATAATTGGACTCAGTAGAGGCATCCTGGGGACTTCTATCAGAAAAACATTTTTTTCTTTTATTAAAAAATATGTTTGAGTTGATTTCAGAGAGGACGGCAGAGGAAGAGAGAGAGAAACATCAACGATGAGAGAGAGTCATTGATTGGCTGCCTCCTGCATGCCCCCTACAATGGAACAAGCCCTCAACCCAGGCATGTGCCTTGACTGGGAATCGAACAGTGACCTTCTGGTTCATAGGTTGACTCTCCACACCAGCCAGGCAAAAAAAATTTATTTCTTAAAAAAAAATATGAAAGAAACATAAAAAAATTCACATCTATAATCTGTAATAATAAAAGGGTAATATGCTAATTAGACCATACATCCTTCTGGATGAAGCCAGGGCTGGAGGGAAGCCGTCCAGGTCCCAGGTGCCAGATGGATGCAAAGTGCCAGCACCAAGGGGAAGGAAGGCCTACTCTTGCATGAATTTTTTGCATCGGGCCTCTAGTATGTTCATATTCATTCGAAAAAAGGATACTCAGGTGTTCATTATAAACACTGGTACTGTTTGATTTTTAATATTTCAAAGCAATGAAGGAAAGAAGGGATTACAGAAGATCAGGCAACCCCAGACTATTTCTTCTGCTGTTTCCTCAGAGACATAAAACAATATTGGGGTCTGCTGAGCCTTCTAACCAGGGTGAGAATTCAGAAAGAAAAAGCCAAGTTCAAGGAATCATACATAAACCACACTTCCTCGAGGTGCTCTTAACTGGAAATCTTGGTGGTCGCTGGCCATCATGGGATGTGGAATATCGGGCCCAGGCCCATCCTCTGCTTGACAGATGAGAACTCAGAGGCCCAGAGAAGGAACACACCTGAGGGGAGGAGCTCAGAGAACCTCAGCAAACCTCCCATTTCAGAGTCGGTCCTGCAGGTGGGTCCCTACATCCATCTAAGGGTCCAGGTGTCAGGATCGATGTCCCTACGTGGACTCGAAACAAACATGTACATGTCTGTCAACAGACACGGGATGTATCCAGCCGCTGACCGAGGGCCTCCTGCCACCATGCAGCCAGAGAAGCCTCAGCAGCTTCACATGACAACGAGGCCCTGACTGCCCAGAGGGCCAGATCGCAGGCGTCCAGGGCAGGGAACGGTGGTGGGACACAATGCACAGCCCAAAGAATAAACGTGCGTCTGATATTTGTTGCACGGGGGAATTCCCGCTACACTGGCCTTATTTTCCTACTGGCTCCATTATGGAGTGAACCTGTGCTTCATGTAAGGACTCCAGGCTCTAATGTAAAGAAATGAACCACTGCGCCCCAAAATTCAGTTTAAAAAGACTCAGGTGAAAGAGAGTTTGGCTGTTAGCAAGTACAGCAAGGGCTGTGTGGCACTGACACAAAGCTGACTGCAGGCAGCTGGAGACAGCATGCAGCTCTGCTCCAGAGTCAGCTTTCCTCCAGGCTTCTCACCCCTTGGGGTGTCTGTCCTGGAGCAGGTGCCCCCTAACCCCCGCCAGCCTTTCTTCTTTACAAGCAGAGACTGAATGAGGCCTTCTCCCAAGGCCCTACCCAACTGTGGCTTCCTCGGCCCCTTCCGGGCAACTCCCTCAGTGAGCCCTCTGGTCACCTGGGCATCACTGGGCCCCTCCTCACAGGGCTGCCAGGACCGCCTTTCTGCCCCAGAGCAGGTGAGACGTGTCCACTGTCTGTGATGAGAGAAGTCACTGGGGAGGACGGAGCTCTGGGCCCCAGGAGAACTGGGGGAAGGTGCCCCTTCCATACATCACTCCGTGTGCTCTGTAGGCCAGAGTTCCCGTGGGAGGGTGCGTCAGCATCCCCACAGGCTTGTTAAAATGGAGGCAGGGGTCTTTGGAAAATTTGTGAAGCTAAGGTGGATGAAATCACTCTTTGCAGTCCCTGTTTCTGTTCCTACCCCAGACTCGAGGATGTTTTTCTACTCTTCGTCAGAATCTTAATTCTAATTGCACTTTTTACCATCTTTGATCTTGCAGCCATCGGAAGACTCTGTGAAAACTGATGGCAAATGTGCGATCTGTGACTCCTATTTGCCTCCCTGCACCCTGGTGTGCATATGTGATGAGTGTAACTACGGCTCCTATCAGTGGCGCTGTGTGATCTGTGGAGGCCCGGGAGTCTCTGATGCCTATTATTGTAAGGAGTGCACCATCCAGGAGAAGGATAGAGATGCTTGCCCAAAGATTGTCTATTTGGGGAGTTCTAAGACAGATCTCTTCTATGAACGAAAAAAATACAGCTTCAAGAAGAGGTGATTGGTGGGTGACCTCTTTCTCCCCTCATCAAGCTGCAGCAGATGCCAGAAAAGACGCCTATTACTGCCAACAGAAAGGGATCAGAGTGCAGAACATTGCCCAAATTGCCTGTTAGTACATTGGCACTTCTCCACCCTTCCCTCTCCTCTCACCCAGATAAGGTGGTAGGAATGGAAAAGGATTCTTCACAGGGAGCTTGGCAGACTAAATCAGAGAAAAAATGATAGATTAGTTCATGGTTTTTCTTGAATTCAAGAAGCAAGACTCCTTCCAAATTGACAAGTTGTCTCTACACCAAGCACTTCTAAAACAGAAATATTATCATTTCAGTGATCTGTTGACTCTAAAACTACCCGTGATCTTACAGCAGCTCTGATGGTAGTTGTCTTTGATGAAACATCAGGAGTGGGGTAGGGAGCTCTCGAAACAATGAATGTGGGCATTTAATCTTGTAACACCAATCAGGCGATGATGGTTCATGTTCTAAGAAATTGGAAACCCTTTCTGTTGCTATGTTATTAATAAAGTAGGTATTTATTTTCTGGTAAAAAAAAAAAAAAGACAGAGGCAGGACCTCCACAGCAGGTCTTAGGGAAGCTGCTTAGAGACGCAGACCCAGATGGTTGCTGACAAGTTCCCAGGTGCTGCTGCTGCTGCTGCTGCTGCTGCTGCTTCTGGGCTGGGCACCCCCTTTGAGAACCACCGCTCAAGACAACTGATTCCCAGTGCGACAGAAAGGACGTAAGACTCAACATCCGGGAACTTATGAAAATACAGAGTCCTGGCCCCAACCCCAGAGGTGACCAAGCAGCAGGCCAGGAGGAGGCCGGAGACCCTGGCTGAACACCAGCGCTCAGACTGAGCCTGTCCATGCTGCTTCTCACCCCCTCCTGTCCTCTGAAAAAGGTCAAGGACAAAGTCTCCCCAGGTTTTCAGAGGCAAAACTTGAGCTTCTTAAAAACCTGGTGCTATTCAAGAGGGGCCTCTGGTATTCCCAAGTGCCCTCCCCTGAAGCCTCAGAAAAGGACAGCCAGGGTGGCAGATGCGTTGGCTGGCAAACAAGACCAGGGCTGGGTTCTGTGACTTTGCGTGTCTCGCTGAAAAGCCACGGGCAAAGGGATCCCACTCTACTTGGAGGTGACCTCTAACCCTCCCTGGTCAGAGTAAGGAATGACTGTCTCGCTTGGTTCAAGCCCTCACAACAAAGGGTACGCTGGGCGGTACTTCTTTTGGAAAACTTTCTTGACTGTCACTTCACAACAATGACCGGTTATGCTTATGCTGTCATATCAAGAGTGAGGGAAAAAGGCAGAACATGAAAGGCAGGGTGTGAAACACAAGTCCCCATGCAAACACTGGGAGGAAACATTAGAACCGCTCATAGTGACTGTCTTTCAGTGGTGGGATTCTGGGTGGTTCTTATTCTTACTACTTGTGTGTTTTCCTATCTGTTTGTAAAAAGCACATATTATTTATATGATCAGAACTTAACTTTATTTTACAACTAGAGGCCCAGTGCACGAAATTCGTGCACGGAAGGGGGGGTGTCCCTCTGCCCAGCCTCCACCCTCTCCAATCTGGGATCCCTCTCACAATCCAGGGCTGCTGGCTCTCAATTGCTCACCTGCCTGCCTTCCTGATTGCCCCTAACCGCTTCTGCCTGCCAGCCTGATCACCCCCTAACCACTTCGCTGCCAGCCTAATTGATGCCTAACTGCTCCCCTGCCAGCCTGTTTGCCCCCAACTTTCCTCCTCTGCCAGCCTGGTCACCCCTAACTGCCCTCCCCTGTAGGGTTCATCGCCTCCAACTGCCCTCCCTTGCAGGCCTGGTCCCTCCCAACTGCCCTCCCCTGCCATCCATCTTGTGGTGGCCATCTTGTGTCCACATGGAGGCAGGATCTTTGACCACATGGGGGCAGCCATATTGTGTGTTTGAGTGATGGTCAATTTGCATATTACTCTTTTATTAGATAGGATAGAGGCCTGGTGCATGGGTGGGGGCCAGCTGGTTTGCCCTGAGGGGTGTCCCGGATCAGGGTGGGGGTTCCCTTGGGGTGTGGGGCTTCCTGGGTGAAGGGCCTGTGGTGGTTTGCAGGCCAGCCACACCCCCTGGCGACCCAAGCAGAGGCCCTGGTATCTGGGATTTATGTATCTTCTACAATTGAAACTTTGTAGCCTGGAGCGGAGCCAAGCCTCCTGCTCACTCCGTGGCCGGCAGCCATTTCTCTTGGGATTGATGTATCTTCTATAATTGAAACTTTGTAGCCTGGAGTGGAGGCTTAGGCCAGCCAGGGCTGCAGAAGCTTTGCTTCCTCCATTGCTGGGGGCAACCCTTGCCTCCTGCTCTTTCCAGCTCCGTAGCTGCCACCATTTCTGTTTGGATTTGTTTACCTTCTACAATTGAAACTTTGTAGCCTCGAGAGGAGGCTTAGGCCAGTAAGGGCAGGCAGACAGCTTAGCTTCCTCTGTTGCTGGGGAAACCCAAGCCTCCCTCCTGCTCTCTGTGGCTGTAGCCATCTTGGTTGGGTTTATTTGCATATTTGCTCCTGATTGGCTGATGTGTGTGTGGCTTGTGGGCATGGCTTGTGGGTGTAACGGATTTAGGGTCAATTTACATATTACTCTTTTATTAGGTAGGATAAATAAGAAGGAAATACACAGCACAACCCTGCCCATACCTACCTGTGTCAGCCCAGAGGCAAATGTCTATGGCTTTCTCCAAGTGAGCAGGACTGAGGCAGGGGCGCCCTGTGGCCCTTAGCAAGTGCTGCAGCAAACATTTACTCTGGGCCTCGGGGCTGAGGCTGCCATGCACCCGTGCCCTGCCCTCAAAGAGCTGCCAGTGCAGAAGCCAGGCCAGGAGGCAGGTCCTTCCTTCTCCCTGTGATTTTCTCTGGGCCCTGAGGGTGGACTGGCCGTCTTTTCCTTCCTGGGATGGTTCTGTGTTCTGGAGTGCTACCCAGTGCCCAAAAGCAGCAAACTGCCTGCAATTCCACATGGTCCAGCCCCCTTGGCCAGCCCAGAGCTGAGCAGCAGGGCAGCTGACCACCATCAGCATGCACACTCCTCGACCAGCGAGACCAGATGACGGCATGTGCATGACCACACAGCTCACCCCGGAGCATGCCTGCTCCATGCTGCTCACGAAGAGCCTCAGAAACCTCCCTCCCCTGAGGCCTTCATGGCTGCCACAGGGAGAGGTGACGACCTCCCAGCTACACGTGAGGCGGGAGGCCTGCCTGTCAAGGGTCCCATGTTGGCATCTCCCTGGTTTTGATTCCTGTGAAACCAGGACAACAGGCCTTCATCCCAGCAACTGGGGCAAGTGCTGACTGTGACAGAAGTGGACAGGACTGCCTCCACCTCAACGCCCTTTCCCCCGTCTCCTGCCCATAACCCTCCAAACTGGAAGGCCATCTGTGCACCATCACTCCACTCAGGTGTCATTTCCTCCGAGAAGCCTTCCCAGCTTCCCCCATGCAGCCTGAGTTAGGAGTCTTGTCTCTTGAACTGTTGGCACCATCCGCCTCCCTGGCACTTAGCACACAGCATCAAAAGCACCTGCTTACCACGAATGGTGCCTGCAGCCAGGAATCAAGGTCTCCCAAAACCCAGACCCAAGTTCAATGGCAGCACCACCCCTTCCCCTGTCCATGGCCATTACAAGGGCAGCACTAGCTGAAACCCACCAGCCTACAGCATGCCTGGCCCTGAGTGTGGCTCCCCTCAGACAAAGAAACAAGGCCACTTCAGCCCCATCATCTGAGCTCCTCCAGGGCCCCGCCCAGAGGCTGCTCAGAGTCAGGGTGCTGTGCTGCCAACAGGCCATGGAATGAGCACAGCTGCGAGCTGGGAACAGGGCCAGAGGCGGAGTCTGCCCAAGATCTCAGTGAAACCACGGAATAATGCTGGGACCTGCTGGGCAGTGAGTGTTTCTTTAAAATATATATATATTTTTTTATTTATTTCAGAGAGGAAGAGAGAGAAACATCAAAGATAACAGAACATCATTGATTGGCTGCCTTCTGCATGCTGGAGCCTGAGCCTACAACCTGAGCCATGCAAGCTGGGCCAGGGAGTGGTTCTTAAACCATGTTCCCTGAGGTCCCAGGAACTCACAGAGATGCCCTGGAGGGAAAGGTGGCACTAAGGCTCCCCAACCCCCAATCAATCAGAGTCATGGGGCTTCACCTGAGATCTTAAGAAAACTCATATGGGGACACAAGTTTCAGTGCTCAGAAGAAGTGAAAACCAGGGCCCAGGGTGACAGATTCAGTCCATATGGCGTCCGTGCTGTTCATATAAAGACCATAAAGATCAGAGATTTCACCCCACCTTCCCAAGGCTGGGGTGGGGATTTTAAAAGCCCTTCGCCATCAGGTCCTCCTGCCAAGACTATCTGTGAATGAGATGCGGTGAGCATGACAAGTGGATACTCTACATGCTGAACTCCAGCGCTACCGTCCGCACCCTGGGGGCTTGTCCATTACAATCCTGACCCAACATAACCCTCTGTGGTCCCATATCTCCTTCAACCCCTTGAATTGCTGCTGTACAAAGATTCACTGAGCTGTGGACAATTACCAGGTCAGCGTCCTCCCCCTCCATCCCGCCAGAGCCCATTCCAGCCACTCCCCACGGGACTGGTTCTTGGGGCCACAATGGCAACTCATCTCTCGGGCCCTCACAACACCAGACCCAATGCCATGCACACCGCTCAAAGGACATTCGCTAGACAAAATAAAGCAATGCAACCTGTGACCCTTCTCAAAATGTGGGGGGAATAAAAGATGCAAGTGAGAAACCTCCAAGTGTCAGCAAGCAGCTGCCTTACTGTGAACACCATCTCATCTGGGCTTCCTGCAGAGAAACATTTTGAGTGACGACATTGTCTGGAGCACAGAAGTCCTGGGGAGCAGAAGTTGCCCTTACCTGGTAGAAGGTCTTAATGTGTCTGACCAGGATGTTCAAGTTCTCAATGCGGAGGTTCACCTGGTTGTTCACGTGCTGGTGGAAGTGCTGATTAGGCCTGGGGTCTCTAGGGGAGGAAACACAAGATTGGAAACGGCGTCTCCCAGCATTTGCCTCACCTCCCTTCCCAGCGCTGGGCAGCCCTTGTCAAGCCTAGGTCAGTGTGAGGCTGAAACCAGTGTGGCTCCAGTCAAACCCGAATTCTGCCCCTGCCGAGCCGTGGACCTTAGACAATACACATCCCTCCCAACCCCACAACAAGCCCTCCTCAGGCCCTTAGTCAATGTCATTTCCATTCCCATTAGTAGCAGCATCCACAAACCACCACCAAATGCAGAGCAGACCCAAAAGGTTAAACTGTATAAAAATCGATAATCCACCCCAAAATATATTTAAAGATTAAGAGAGTTAGGAACTGAACACACCAAAATATATGAACCATCAAGAAAGAAAAAGGGGAAACATGGTACATTTTCTGACTTAAATCAATAAAAATCATTAATGTTCTACTTCACATGCGTTCCCCTCCTCTGTCACCAGCCTGGGTCTCTGGCTGGTCCTGTGATTTTACATTCTAGGGACACAATTCCACTTGGACAAACCGACATTATAAGTCTGTGGCACTATATGGTGTACGTCACCACCCAGGAGACATGCTAACAGTAGAGACATAAGTAATTCATGTGGGAAGCCCAAAGCATCATTGACTTTCCACTCTCCAGCAAAAGTCCAATCTGGACGTGATGAAACCAGAATTCTCAATCAAGTATATAACTTCACTCATCGATATGTGTTCAGGATATTTCTCAAAATTCTCAGGCTCAAAACAGGTTTCCTATCTGAAGAGAACAGACTCAACAGGAGGACTTAGGTGCCATGTCTCCTGCTTTTCATAACAAAACCCTCCCCGACAGTTACTGTCCCAGGACACAGGGAGGGTGATAATTCAAATGAGGGCTGTCTTCATGGGTTCATAAGGGCACTGAGCCTCCTGGGAGCTGGTCTGATGGGAGAGAGGCAGGCCTCTTCCTCTTTCCACAGTAACCTGCGCCCCTCAGTAACAAAGGGGCAATTGGAGAGTTATGGAAATCGATCTCAATGCCATTCAGCTCATTTGAAGCCAATAATTAATACAAAATTGACAAATAGGAAAAAATCTACAACATTTCAAATGTCATTGGAAGTACAATTTAAAAACCTCCACCCCCACAAGGTGTTTGAAATTCAACCAGGACACCAGTAGCTGACTTGGAGAGGAGGACACTGGGGCTGGGGCTGTGGCAGCCCCGACTGCCCATTTGGGAACAGGAGTGAACGGTCATCCTCAGAATGTCTGCGAATGAGATATGGTGTCTGCAAAGACTGAATTGAAATCTTTCCCCGGCAAATGAAGGCCCAATTAAGTCACATGGGACCTCCCCAGGAATGCCAGCAGCCAAAGGTTCTCAGCACACAGGGATGCTCGCTGCACCTAAAAGACACTCCACGCACCAGGGTGTGGGCCTGGGCTCTGACCCTCTGCTTCTCCCACCAGCTCTGAAGGGTAGTACTAACTGGAATCACATTCCAAAAGAACCCTGGCATTTACTACCTGAACAATCAGACTAATTATCATGATCATTAACCAATACTCCCTCCTTTAAGGCTCTCAGGGCAGAGAAAGGTTATTAGGAACGAAATCCAAACAAGACAACTAAGGGAAGTCTATCCCACTCTGCTCAGGATGCGTAAACCCCTCCTCTCCTGCTGTGGGAAAAACAGAGCAAGCGCGGCTGATTGCAATCTGGGTCATTCAAAATGGTGTCCACTCACAAGTGCATACACATTAGCACAGGCATGCAGGCACATGGAAACACACACACACACACACACACACACACACGTACGCACACACACACAACCCAGTTCTGAGATTCACTCTAATGACAATGATGATGGACATTTGTTGGGCATTTTCTATATACATGATTTTTTTTAATCTTCTCTAAATCTATAAAATTCCATCCCTTATTACAGATCAGGAAATGGAGGGGTAGAGAGTTTAAGGAATTTTCCCAAAGTAATAAACTAGTACGTGGTAAAGGGGGATTAGAACTTGTCTGCCTGATGCTAGAGTCAAAGCTCTTAGATGACTTTCCCACAAGACAGTGAAAAATGCGTGCAATGTGAATGAGACACCTTCTTTTCCCTGGGGTACCAGTGGGTACCCAGAGATTCTGCATTTACAGAGGAGCCATTTGACAAGTTTCCGATGCATCTCCATCTACGGCCCTCAATGCCTCACTTTCATTCAGCGATTCTCCTATACCAGGGCCTCCCCAGAAAGCTGACAGTCCTTCAGTTCCAAATATCCTTCATCAAACAAACTGCAGTTCTTCATCCCCAACAAATGGCAGCAAAAGGCCCTGTATCCTGAGGTACCACTGGCCCATGAGAAACCCTTCCACAGCAACTCAGGTTCCTCCATTTCTACACCCTTAAATCACACGTTCTGAGCATCAGTTTTGTGCTTTGCCTGTGAGGCAACTTACATTTCGAGCATGACTTGGTTCAGCACGATGCCATCCACCAAGTGCATGTACAGGTTGTCTTCCTTGCCGCTGGCGACTGGGCTCAAAGTTTTCACCTGCGAGGAGGGGGGTGCGGGCAGAAAGACAGGAAACGTCACCCCACGTGAACATTCTGAAGCTCTCCGGGGCAATGGCGGGCAGGGCCCCTGTGGGCTGAAGGGTCACCCAGTGCCCACCCTCGCTTCAGTTGGCACCAAGCCCACCTTTCCCCAGGGCCTGTCTCCCTGCCCAGATCCTGGCTATAGATGCAAGACAGCAGGAGGCAAACTTTCTCGCCACTTTTCTCCAGTGTCACAGGACAGGAAAAAATGAAAAATAAAAGGGACTTTCAACATATTTCTCATGTCTCTATTTGGAGTCACTGTGCCTGTCCCAGCCGGTACACATTCCCACTCAGAGCCCCGCCCAATCCTCACCCGCCACCACCATCCACCAGCTGGTCTCGGGTTCAAACACTACACCAGGACATTTGGAGGAGTGAGTGCTTTTCCCCAACGGTCAGCCACATGGATCGGGTGACCCCCTCAGACCCTGTCTGCTTCAGGACCGGCAGCCTAGCGCCCTGGCAGGAGCAGTTGAACCCATCTCAGTCCAAGGCTGGGAGTGCCATGGGGTCCTGCATCTGGTGCATGGGCTCCAGCATAGGAAACCCCTCATGCCCCCAAACCAGGACCTCCGCCCCTGCTTGGAAACCTGTGAAGACCCCCGAGTCCCAGGACTGCCAGGCCCAGGGGGGTGGGGTCAGTGGAGACTCCAGGGCAAAGTGGGAGAGGAGCCAGGGCCCCAGTAATGGGACAGGGAGGCAGGTAAACTCACCCATGTCACCAGTGGGCTCTGTAGAAAGAGCTCCATGAGCTCCTGGACAGTATCGTCCATCCTGAGGCTGTGTTCACCGTCCATCGCTGCGCACACTGGCTCTGGGCCCACCAGCTCTGTGCCCACCAGCTCTGCGCCACGCATTGCCAACGGCTATTAGCCCCACATTCCAAACGGCTCCTCACCCCACATTCTAAACGGCTCCTCACCCCACATTCTAAACGGCTATTTGCTCCACATTCAAAAAAGGCTCCTCACCCCACATTCTAAACGGCTATTTGCTCCACATTCAAAAAAGGCTCCTCACCCCACATTCTAAACAGCTCTTGAGCCGCTATTCCTAACGGCTCTAGGCCCCATATTCCAAAGGGCACTGGCAGGGAACACAGCTGGGTTGGGGGCTGTGGCAGCTCCTAGACAATTTTAAGTGCTTCGGAATACACCAAAATTATGACACACTCCCTATGAAATTTAAAATCCCTCTGGGCACATAAAATATAAGGAAATATAAAGGATCTATATCTACGTCCTATGTAATTATAAATGTACGTTAACCACTCAAACATAATTTTGCCAATTTCCATTTTAAATTATTTCTTTCTACCATCCAAATTGCAGAAATTTGATCAGTTCCTTTGAAGTAACCATTCATTCATTTTCTTTTGTTAAGTCCCACCTAGTAGCTCAGCTTGGGAGTTCTCCTCCTCATTCACAGTGAAAGGAGATGCTCCAGCTAGTACCTCATACATTACAACACCTAAACCCACCAGTCAACTGCATACAAAACAATTTTATAGAATATTAACTAATAAGTAATTTAGAGGAAAGAAAAATGAAGAAAATGAAGCTGCATATTTGGGAAATATTTTAACAAAAAGATCCTGAACATAGCTTTCTGTGCAAGGAGTATTAAACTAGCACATGCAAGAAAGACATTTAGAGAACATATATGCAGGTATGTCAGAACAAAATTGAAACATTTAGGCTGTTAATCAATGAACAAAAAGTGTTTTAATTATTTTCTAAACTAGTAATGGTTTTATTTTGGTTAACTAAAAATTTTCTTTTGTTTAAAATAAATTTAAAATTTTTAAGTAAATGAAATTTTTGGACTTATGATAGAGGGGGGACAAAGTACCAGTTAGCATTTTCAGTAACTATCAGCTCCAATAAATATTACAAATTACTTAAAGTCAAAGAACAAAAATGAAAAAAAAAATCCCATCTACAAGTGTTATTTTTTCATAACCGCCTAAATCAATTCCTCTTATAGAACCGACCACAAATCTCCTAGCCTTCATTTGTAGGAAGCATGATGTAAATAATGTAAATAAAATAATGTAAAACAAAATGTGATGTAAATAATGTAATTAAAATAATGTAAACAATGTAATTAAATGATGTAAATAATGAATTAAAATAATGTAAAACAAAATGTGATCTAAACGGAAAACAAATTTATAAAGGTAGTTACCTGAACTGAGAGCACAGAAAATTACATATAATTTAGAGATTCTTGATATATTGAAAATTACTTCTTTTATAATTATGCAAATCAGGAATTGAATAACGGTTGACTATATGAGCTAATGTCAATGAAATATTAACTGGATGCTAAAATTTTAAACTCTCTGCTTCCAAATTTCAGGGCCAAGGTTTCAGAGAAATGCAGCAAAATTTATGGGACTAGAACTGTTTTAAAGAAAACACATCCGAGGCTAGAAGAAGGCTGCAGACAGGAAAGCAGACTGCCAGATAGTGTGTAAGAAAACCAAGGGAGAGTATGTGGTCGCACGGGGAGTGTTTGTTGGTGAGTTGAGGGACAGCTATACTCCAGGAGACTGTGAGGGACTGCTGGACAGGGCTCCCCTGACCGGGCAGCCCCCACTGCTGCTGGGTTCTCTTCCTTAGCAACCCACTGGGACGCAGAGACTGCGCCATCTTGAAGGAAAAGTGGTTGTTATGGGAAGCCTGAAAAGCCTGGGGAATGGACAACTACAGCACAGCTGCGAACCCTAGAACACCGGTCCCCAATTGGCGCAAGCACATGGATTCAGAGGAGCTCTACACTCCCTCAAGGAAAGGTCAGATTTCGCCTGCGATAAGGTGAGGTTTGTAGTCCCAGGAGGAGAGAGAAAGGCACCTGGCTGGAGCTGCAGGACCTGGAGAAGTCTGCGCCTAGAAAAATCCGCGGCCCTTTGGGCTGGCATGATCCGTGATGGGGAAGGGGGTCCTCAGGGCTGCTAACAGAAGGGAACTCTAAAAAGCAACCCATTTTGATCTGGACGCAAAAGGACAGCCTAAAAATTTTTAAAGTGTGCCGGCTGCTTAGACCCAAGGGGAAAAAAAAGACTGCACAGACTTGCATGCAGCACTGGAGTTCCCACACTTACTCGGGCTCTTTTTTTTCTTTTTCTTTTTCTTTCTTTCTTTTTCCTCTTTAAAGGCTTGCTTCTGATTACTAAGCCCAATACACAGAATCACTCAATTGGGGACACCCTAAGAGACTGCAGGGGAAAGTTGTTTTTCTGGAACCTGGGGATCAGAGCAGGGAATAACCATCAGAGAACCAGCTCTGGGGCAATCCACTCCCCCAAACTGGTATATAGTGCAACAGGGAAAACAAAATCTAAACACTACCTAGAGAGGAGCTATAGACACAGAAGTCAATCCAGAAACACTGCCACCCAGGGGTTGAATCACAAATTGACTATTGTGTAAACACAAATAAAGGAATACAAGAAATACAGACCTACTGCCTGCTTAAAAATCAGGACTGGCTTACAACACTGAGGAGCTTTGGAACTCAGGGAACTTCAATACTGTCCTGACTAGGAAACAGGCGTGCCAAACGGAAGAGTAGAGGAAGTGAAAGACCTTCACTACTGCACATTTTTATTTTTATTATTATTATTATTTTCACCTTTTGCTTAAGAAACTAATTTTTTTCTTTTTTCCTCACTTGATTTTACCTTTTTAATTATTACATTTTTATTTTCAATCAGTGTTACTACTATTATTTTACCGTTTTTTTTTTTAAAAGTGTCATTTTATTTTCTATTTTACTTTGGGATTAGTGTTCTACATTCTATTTTCATCTTTCCTTTAGCATCATTTTACTCTATCTCAACTTTACCTTTATGCAAACACTCTCTTCCTCACTTTTCCCCTTTTGTTGTCCAGTTTCTCTTACCCTATTCCTGCTTTAGATTTTCCCTATTCCTTCTTTTTACCCATTAAAATTTCACACTACTTCTATAAGTAATTTCCAATTCCCTGCTCCAAGTCCATACACACCTCTCTCTTTTCTTTCTCTGTCCTTTTGTTGTTGTTTGCTTGACTGTTGATTATATCGATTTTTAATGCTTGTTTGTGAGATGGTTTTGCTTATTCTTTTTCTTTTTTGTTTTGTTTTTGTTTGTTTTTTTGCTTCTGTTTTCCCTTGACTTGCTTGATATTAGTTGTTGTTTGTAGTTTGCATTTATCTCCAGATACTTGTTGCTGGCATTTGTTGGGATTAAGTGGCTGATCTATCAGAGTTTTCTCCCTATATTGTTTTGTTCCCCTCTTCTCTGTTATTCTCTTTCTTTTCTCTCTTACTCTTTTTTTCCTTTCCCCAACTTCATTTTTGCACTCCTTTTTTCTCTTTTTTTTCTTTAATTCTTTCTCTCCTATCCTCTAATTCACCTTTCACTGGTGGTCACCTTTATTTGGGGTTATTACTGTCATGAATACATTTCTGTTCAGTGCCTTATGTGTTGTACCTGGTTGTGTTGTATTTTGTGCCTTTAAATCAATTAAGGAGAAAGAGAACTACATAACCAGACACCCAGAGAAGAGAGATCATGGGGAGACAAAGAAACAGCCAGCATATAAAAGAAAAGCAGGCATCACCAGAAAAGGAAGTAAACGATAAGGAGGCAAGAAACATGTCAGAGAAAGAATTCAGAGAAATGGTCATAAGGTGGATGAAAAGAATGGAAGACAAATTTGACAATATGTGTAAGAACCAAGAGAAAATGAAGAAGAACCAAGAAGAAATGAAAAATGGCATTGCTGATGTAAAGAACTCAATAGAAAGCATCAAGAGTAGACTAAAAGAAGCAGAGGACTACATCAGTGAGCTAGAAGACAAGGTAGGAAAAAATACCCAAGTAGAGCAACTTCTAGAAAAAAAATTAAAAAGCAGGAGGAGAGCCTAAGGAAACTTTGGGACAACACAAAACAAAACAACATCTGCATAATAGGCGTCCCAGAAGGAGAGGAAACTAAGCAAGGAATAGAAAACCTGTTTGAAGAAATAATGACAGAAAACTTCCCTGATATAGGGAAGAAAACCCCCACACAAATCCAAGAAGCTCACAGAGTACCAAGCAAAATGAACCCCAAAAGACCAACACCAAGGCACATTATAATTAAACTAGAGGCCTGGAGCACGAAATCCATGCACGAATGGGTGTGTCCCTCAGCCCAGCCTGCACCCTCTCCAATCTGGCACCCCTCAAGTGATGTCCAACTGCCCGTTTAGGCCTGATCCTACCAGAATCAGGCCTAAACGGGCAGTCAGACATCCCTCTCACAATCCAGGAATGCTGGCTCCCAATAGCTCTCCTGCCTGCCTTCCTGATTCCCCCTAACCGCTTCTTCCTGCCAGCCTGATCACCCCCTAACCACACCACGGCCAGCCTGATTGATGCCTAACTGCTCCCCTGCCAGCCTGTTTGCCCCCAACAGCTCTCTCCTGCAAGCCTGGGTCCTCCCCAACTGCCCTTCCCTGCAGGCCCGGTTGCCCCCAACTTCCCTTCTCTGCCAGCCTGGTCACCCCTAACTGCCCTCCCCTGCTGGCCTTATCACCCACAATTGCCCTCCCATGCAGGCCTGGTCCCTCCCATCTGACCTCCACGGCTAGGCATCTTGTGGTGGCTATCTTGTGTCCACATAGGGGTAGCCATCTTTGACCACATGGGGCAGCCATCTTGTGTGTTGGAGTGATGGTCAATTTGCATATTACTCTTTTGTTAGATAGGATAGAGGCCTGGTGCACAGGTTGGGGCCAGCGGGTTTGCCCTGAAGAGTGTCCTGGATCAGGGTGGGTGTTCCTTTGGGGCATAGGGTGGCCTGGGCAAGGGGCCTGTGGTGGTTTTCAGGCCAGCCACAACCCCCAGCGACCCAAGCAGAGACCCTGGTATCTGGGCTTTATTTATCTTCTATAATTGAAACTTTGTAGCCTTGAGTGGAGCCAATCCTCCTGCTCACTCTGTGGCTGCAGCCATTTTTATTGGGATTTATTTATCTTCTATAATTGAAACTTTGTAACCTTGAGTGGAGTCCAGGTCGGCCAGGGTGTGAGAAAAGCTTGGCTTCCTCCATTGCTGAGGAAACCCAAGCCATCTACTCACTCCAAGGCCACAGCCATCTCAGTTGGGTTAATTTGCATACTCGCTCCTGATTGGCTGGTGGGCATGGCTTGTAGGTGTAGTGTAGGTACAGTCAATTTGCCTATTACTTTTATTAGATAAGATTGGCAAACACCAACGACAACGTAAGAATCTTAAAAGTGGCCAGAGAGAGACAGAAAGTTACCTACAAAGGATCCCCCATCAGACTAGTGACTGATTTCTCAACAGAAACACATGAAGCCAGAAGGGAATTGAATGAAATACACAAAGTCATGCAAGGAAAGGTCTGAATCCAAGAATACTGTACCAAGCAAGGCTATCAATCAAAATTGAAGGTGAAATCAGGAGCTTCACAGACAAAAAAGGACTAAGGGAGTTTATTACCACCAAACCAGCAATGCAAGAAATGCTAAAAGGTCTGCTGTAAAAAAAAAAAAAAAAAAAGAAAGAAAGAAAGAAATAGAAAGCAAAGAAGGAACACAGGGGAAAAGAATAAAAATGGAGACAAACAAGTGCCTATCAATAATAACTTTAAATGTAAATGGATTAAATGCCCCAATCAAAAGACATAGGGTAGGGGAGAAACCAAGATGGCAGCATAGGTAAACACCTAAACTGCTGCCTCGCACAACAATTTCAAAACTATAACTAAAAGAGAAAACAAACATCATCCAGACCACAGTAAAGCTGGCTGAGTGGAAATTCTACAACTAGAAGGAAAGAGGAAAGCACACAGAGATTCAGAGGATCTGCCAAAGGCTGAGGTACAGAGACGCACACGGGCAGCTGAGTGCCTGGCTGGCTTTCTCTAGCGGGAAGGAGACAAAAGCTCCCTACTGTGCTGAACCCCAGTTCTGACTGCACTGAATCCCCAGTTCTTGCTGAGACCCTGGGGACCCAGGCTTATATGGGGGGAATCTTGATGGTCAGGGGGAAACTCAGGGGAGCTGCGAAAGGCAGAGGTCTGGAGGCACACGAGCAAGTGCACGAAGAGAGGATTGACTGCTGGGTGCAACGCTGGCTTTCTCTAGCGGGTGGGAAACGGAAGCACTGTGCTGAACCTCAGTTCCGATTGCACTGACCCCCAGCTGCATGTGAGACCCTGGGGACCCAGGCTTATACGGGGGAATCTGGACTGTCAGGAGGAAACTCAGAGGAGCCGCGAAAGGCAGAGATCTGGAGGCTCGCGCAAGTGCTCAAAGAGAGGACTGACTGCTGAGTGCTGCTGGCTGTCTCCAGCACAGAAGTTCTCCCAGTGTAGACACAACTGATCCTCTCAGCCAATTTGCCTGAAGGTCAATTCCTTCCAGTGATACCAACAACAATCAAGAATTAACTACAACAAGGCCGTACACACAGTCCACAAAGGGCTGCAACAAAAGTGTCCACCTCAGGTAACTGGGGAGGCCAACCCACTGGGCCATATAGGACAACTAGCACACAAAGCTACCCTACCAACTCAGGGAAGCAACAAAAATGTGGAGACAAAGAAACAGTTCACAAACGAAAGAAAAGGAGGAAAACAAACAACTGGATATAGAGTTCAAAACCACCGTTATAAGGTTTTTCAAGAATTTCCTAGAAAAGGCCAAAAAATTTAGTGAAACCCTCGAAGATATGAAAAAGGACCAACTAGAAATTAAACATACACTGACTGAAATAAAAAATATTACACAGACACCCAACAGCAGACTAGAGGAATGAAAGAATCAAGTCAAAGATTTGAAATACAAAGAAGCAAAAATCACTCAATTGGAAAAGCAAAAAGAAAAAAAGAATCCAAAAATTTGAAGATAGTGTAAGAAGCCTCTGGGACAACTTCAAGCGTACCAACATCAGAATAATGGGGATGCCAGAAGAAGAGAGAGAGAGAGCAAGATACTAAAAACATATTTGAAGAAATAATGACCAAAAACTCCCCCCCCACCTGGTTAAAGAAATAGACTTACAAGTCCAGGAAACACACAGAACCCCAAACAAAAGGAATCCAAAGACGACCACACCAAGACACATCATAATTAAAATGCCAAGAGCAAAAGACAGAGAATATTAAAAGCAGCAAGAGAAAAACAGTTAGTTACCTACAAGGGAGCACCCATACGATTGTCAGCTGATTTCTCCACAGAAACTATGCAGGCCAGACAGGAGTGGCAAGAAATATTCAAAGTGATTAAAAGCAAGAACCTACAACCAAGATTACTCTACCCAGCAAAGCTATCATTCAGAATGGAAGGTCAGATAAAGAGCTTCACAGATAAGAAAAAGCTAAAGGAGTTCATCAACACCAAATCAGTATTATATGAAATGCTGAAAGGTATTCTTTAAGAAGAGGAAAAAGAAGAAAAAAGTAAAGATAAAAATTATGAACAACAAATACATGTCTAACAAGTGAACCTAAAAATAAAGAGAATAAAAAATCTGATGAACAGAATAAACTGGTGAATATAATAGAATCAGGGGCATAGAAAGGAAGTGGACTGACAATTCTCGGGGGGCAAGCGGTGTGGGGGTGCCGGAAGAGACTGGACAAAAATCGTAAACCTATGGATGAGGACAGTGTGGGGGGAGGTAAGGGTAGAGTGTGTGGTGGGAAATGGGTGGAGGGGAGCTATGGGAGGAAAAAAGAGGAACAATTTAATAATCTGAACAACAAAAGTTGATTAAATTAAAGAAAAGACATAGGGTAATGGATTAGATAAGAAAACATGACCCATATGTCTGCTGTCTACAAGAAACCCACCTCAGAAAAAGAGACGCACATAGATTGAGGGTGAATTGATGGAAGAAGGTTTTCAGGCAAATGGAAATGAAAAAAAAAGCTGGGGTAACAATACTTATATCTGACAAATTAGATCTCAAAGTGAAGGAAAAAAAGAGATAAGGAAAGCCACTTCATAATACTAAAGGAAGCAATCCAACAAAAAGTAATAACTCTGGTAAACATATATGCACCCAATACAGGAGCACCCAAATGCATAAAAAAATTCCTGGAGGATATCAAGTGAGAGATTGACAGCAATACAATCATAGTAGGAGACTTTAATAACCCACTTTCATCAATGGAGAAATCCTCTAAACAAAAAATCAGCAAAGAAACATCAATCCTAAATGACTCACTAGACCAGATGGAATTAATTGACATCTTCAGAACATTTCACCCCAAACCCACAGAATATACATTCTTCTCAAGTGCGCATGGGTCATTTTCAAATATAGACCATATATTGGGTCACAGGCAAAGTCTCTTCAAATTCAAGAAGATAGAAATCGTATCAAGCATCTTCTCAGATCACAGTAGCATAAAACTGGAAATCAACTACAATAAAAACAATCCAAAAAAATCAAACACAAGGAGACAAAAGAACACGCTATTAAACAATGACTGGGTTACCAGAGAGATCAAAGAAGAAATAAAAAACATGGCAACAAACGACAATGAAAACACAACAATCCAAAATCTATGGGACACAGCGAAAGCAGTCTTGAGAGGGAAGTTCATAGCTCTACAAGATTACTGCAAAAAAAAAAAAAAACAAGAAACAATGGTAATAAATCACCTAACCTAACAACTCAAAGACTTAGAAAGAGAGCAACAAGAAAAGCCCAGTGTAAGCAGAAGGAAGGAAATAAAGATCAGATCAGAGATAAATGACAAAGAGACCAAAAAACAAAAAAACAAAAACAAAACAAAACAATACAATACAAAAGATCAAGGAAACCAAAAGCTGGTTCTTTGAAATGATAAACAAGATTGATGAACCTCTAGTCAGGCTCACCAAGAAGCAAAGAGAAGAGGACCCAATTAAACAAAATCAGAAATAAAAGAGGAGAAATAACAACAGACCCTACCGAAATACAAAGGATTGTTAAAAAATACTATGAACAACTCTATTCCAACAAACTGGACAACCTGGAGGAAATGGACATATACCTAGAAAAATATAACCTTCCAAAACTCAATCAGGAAGAATCTAAACATCTCAATAGGCCAATAACTATGGAAGAAATTGAAGCAGTCATCAAAAAGCTTCAGCAAACAAAAGCCCGGGGACAGATGGCTTCACAGGAGAGTTTTACCAAACATTCAAGGAAGAACTAAAACCTATCCTCTTAAGACTATTCCAAGAAATTCAAGAGGAAGGAACACTCCCAAGCTCTTTCTATGAAGCCAGCATCACCCTAATACCGAAGCCAGATAAAGACAACACAATGAAAGAGAATTACAGGCCAATATCCCTCATGAACATAGATGCCAAAATCCTCAACACAATTCTAGCAAATCAGATCCAGCAGTACATCAGAAAGATCATACACCATGACCAAGTAAGATTTAACCCAGGAATGCAAGGATGGTACAATATTCGCAAATCAATAAACATGATGCATCACATAAACAAATTGAGAGATAAAAACCACATAGTCATATCAATTGATGCAGAAAAAGCATTTGACAAAATCCAACACCCATTTTTGATAAATACTATCAGCAAGGTGGGAATAGAAGGATCATACCTCAACATAATAAAAGCCATATATGTCAAACCCACAGCCAACATCATACTCAATGGGCAAAAATTAAAACCATTTTCCCTAAGAACAGGAACAAGACAGGGATGCCCACTCTCACCACTCCTGTTCGACATAGTACTGGAAGTATAAGCCATTGCGATTAGACAAGAAGAAGAAATAAAAGGCACCCAAATTGGAAAAGAAGAAGTAAAACTGTCCCTATTCGCAGATGACATTATATTGTACATAAAAAAACCCTGAAGACTCCATCACAAAACTATTAGACTTAATAAATGAATTCAGCAATGTAGCAGGATACAAGATTATTGCCAAGAAATCTGTAGCATTTCTATACACCAATAGTGAACTTACAGAAAGAAAGACTATAAAAGCAATCCCATTTACCATCGCACCAAAAAAATTAAGATACCTAAGAATAAACTTAAGTAAGGAGGTAAAAGACCTGTACTTGGAAAAATACAGGACACTGAAAAAAGAGATAGAGGAAGACATAAACAGATGGAAGAACATACCATGTACATTGATTGGTAGAATCTACATTATTAAAATGTCCATACTAACCAAAGCAATCTATAGATTCAATGCACTCCCCATTAAAATATCAACAGCATATTTAACAGACCTAGAACGAACTCTCCAAAAATTCATCTGGAATAAAAAAAGGCCCCAAATAGCTACATCAATCCTGAGAAAGAAGAACAAAGTAAGTGGAATCTCAATACCAGATTTCAAGCTGTATTACAAAGCCACTGTTCTCAAAACAGCCTGGTACTGGCACAAGAACAAACATATAGACCAATGGAATATAATAGAGAATCCAGATTTCGACCCAAACCACTATGCTCAAATTAATATTTGACAAAGGAGGCATGAACATACAATGGAGTCAAGACAGTCTCTTCAATAAATGGTGTTGGGAAAATTGGACAGATACTTGCAAAAAAATGAAACTAGACCACCAACTTACACCATACACAAAAATATACTCAAAATGGATAAAGGACTTAAACGTAAGGTGGGAAACCATAAAAATACTAGAGGGATCCACAGGCAGAGAAATCTCAGACATATGCCGAAGCAATTTCTTCACCAATACCGCTCCTAGGGCAATGGAAACTAAAGAGAAAATAAACAAATGGGACTACATCAAAATAAAAAGCTTTTGTACAGCAAAAGAAACCATCAACAAAACAACAAGAAAGCCCACTGTATGGGAGAACATATTTGCAAATGTTATCACTGATAAAGGTTTAATATCCAACATCTACAGGGAGCTTATACAACTTAATAAAAGGAAGATAAATGATCCAATAAAAATATGGGCAACGTACCTAAATAGAATCTTTTTGAAAGAAGACAGAAGGAAGGCCAAGAGACATATGAAAACATGCTCAAAGTTACTAATTATCCAAGAGATGCAAATCAAAATGACAATGCTGTACCATCTCACACTTGTCAGAATGGCAATCATCAACAAATCAACCAACGACAAGAGCTGGCGAGGATTCGGAGAAAAAGAAACCTTCGTGCAGCCACTGTGGAGAACAGTATGGAGTTTTCTCAAAAAACTAAAAATGGAACTCCCATTTGACCCAGTAATCCCACTTCTAGGAATATATCCCAGAAAACAGAAATACCAATCAGAAAGGATATATGCACTCCTATGTTCATAGCAGCACAATTCACCATAGCTAAGATTTGGAAACAGCCCAATGCCCATCAGCAGATGAGTGGATTAGAAAACTGTGGTACATCTTCACAATGGAATACTATGCTGCTATAAAAAATAAGGAATTCTTACCATTTGCAGCAGCATGGATGGACCTGGAGAGCATTATGTTAAGTGAAATAAGCCAGACAATGAAAGAAAAATACCACAAGATCTCACTCATTTGTGGAAAATAAAGAACATTATAACCTGATGAACAAAAATATAGATACAGAGGCAGTAAAGCACTGAACAGACTGTCAAATTACAGCGGGAAGGCAGGAAAGTGTTGGGCGGGGGTGGGGTGGGGGGAAGAGATCAACCAAATGACTTGTATGCATGCATATAAGCACAACAAATGAACACAAGACACTGCGGGGGTGGGATGAGGGCATGCAACAAGGGTTAGGGGAGGCTGGGGGAAGGTCAATGGGGAAAAAAAGGAGATATATGTCCTACTACATGTAATACTTTAAACAATAAAAAACAAACAAACACGTAACAGTGGCATAGAAAACAGGGTCAGGCAGACTGACACCACAAAAGAGTGTGTGCAAGCCAGGCACAGTGATGAGCACGTTGCACACATTATAGCTCATTCAATCAACTCAAAGGCCTCAAGTCGTGCCATCAACTCCACTGACTTACCTGAACTTTGGACCTTGGTTATGCAGAAATTCTAGGAGTAATATAAGGTTTTCTTTCCTGAAAATCGGTTCCAGGCCCTGGCTGCTATGGCTCAGTTGGTTGGAGTAGCATTCCATACACAGAAAGGCTGTGGGGTTGATTCCCAGTCAGGCCACATACCTAGGTTGTGGGTTCAATCCCCAGTCAGGGTGCATACAGGAGGCAACCAATCAATCAATGTTTCCCTCTTACATAGATGATTCTATCTATCTATCTATCTATCTATCTATCTATCTATCTATCTATCAATCATCTATCTCCCTACATCTCTCTTCCCTCTCTCTCTCTAAAATCAGTAAGCATATCCTTGGGTTAGGATTAAAAGAAAATTGGTTCTATTAGATCTTAGAAAACTTAGAAAGTAATTTTCAAATTTTAATAGTTATAAATTCGTACCAAAATTTTCAATAGTTTCAGAGAATATCTTGACTTGAACTAAACCAACAATTCAATTATTTTATTTATACAAGCAGTTTTACTGTCATCTGAGTCAGACCCTCAGAATGTTCTGCTGTGGGATTCGAAATCAATTGATACAGCTCTACAATAAGATTCCTAGTTGTGAAAAGTTGAACAATAGTCTTTAAACCTATGATGAGTCATTAGCAAACATCTCTACACTTAAGATATGTGAACTGTGCATGTGGGATTTTGCAAGGGGATAAGGAAGAGGAGAAGGTGAGAAACAAAAAATAGTCAGAATCCCTTACTTGGAGAAAGTTATTAATAAAGCAAAAGTGTTAAGAAAGAACTGGACAGCCCTAACCGGTTTGGCTCAGTGGATAAAGAGTCAGCCTGCAGACTGAAGAATCCCAGGTTCAATTCTGGTCAAGGGCATGTACCTTGGTTGCGGGCTTGATCCCTAGTAGGGGATGTGCAGGAGGCAGCTGCTCAATGTTTCTCTCTCATCGATGTTCCTAACTCTCTGTCCCTTCCCTTCCTCTTTGTAAAATTCATAAAATATATATTTTTTAATATATATTATTGATTTTTTTACAGAGAGGAAGGGAGAGGGACAGAGAGTTAGAAACATCAGCTGCCTCCTGCACACCTCCCACCGGGGACGTGCCCGCAACCAAGGTACATGCCCTTGACGGGAATCGAACCCGGGACCCCTCAGTCCGCAGGCCGAAGCTCTATCCACTGAGCCAAACCGGTCAGGGCAAAATATATTTTTTTAAAAAGAGAAAGAACTGGACCGGTCTGTACCCTTTCATACATGAAATAAAAATATGTGACCTAGATTTTATAACATAATTATTTAGAAAGCCTCTTCCCAGCCTTCATTTTGCACATACAAAGAAAGAGGGGAGGAAAAAATTCAGCTCTTTAGAGCAGCTTCACTAACCTTTCAGACCTCACAGACCACCAGTGGTCTCAGACCACCAGTTGGCGACCGCTGCCTCAAAGGTTTCCTTAAACCAGCAGTCGCCAACCTTTCAGATCTCATGGACCAACAGTGGTCTGTGGACCACCAGTTGGTGACTGCTGCTTTAGAGGGCTTAGGAAAACAGAGAATATCTAGAATTATTTTCTTTCTCCAAGAAGTGTTACAATGATTATTTCTGAGAGAAAGATAATCAAGAGTGTCTCCAGTATGTCTACAAAGTTAAAAGCACAATTGGAAATAAGAAAATAGGAATGATTCAATTTTCAATGCCCTCTTAGAAAGCAAATACCAACCTAAGGTGACACAGCCAACTATATGTCCCGTGTATTTTTCTAACAAAAATCAGTAATGCCAATATACGCTGCCCAAAATCACCAAGAGCGACTCACACAGGAGCAATGGACAGTTTGCACATTCAATGACATCTCTGTGCTGTGCTGTGGCTCAGCTGAGTCCTAAAAGAGCAGGTCCCATGCCACAGAAAATGAATGATTTTTTAAGATATATTTTATTGATTTTTACAGGCAGGAAGGGAGAGGGACAGAGTTAGAAACATCAAGGAGAGAGAAACATCGATCAGCTGCCTCTTGCACAGCCCCTACTGGGGATGTGCCCGCAACCAAGGTACATGCCCTTGACCAGAATTGAACCCAGGACCCTTCAGTCCGCCGGCCAATGCTCTATCCACTGAGCCAAACCAGTTAGAGCATGACTTTTGTTTTATATAAAGTTACCGCTGGTGCTTTGCTCAAGATACAGATTCTTTTAATGGAAATAACGTAAAAATTTTTACTAGTATATGAAGAATTAGTTGCTTTTGAGGTTTCCTTTAACCAAGAGTGTTACTGTATAAAACAAAAGATTATCCTCACCAATAAAACTTGAAAAAAAGAGAAATCCAGTATGTCCTAACCTTTCTATTATTTTTTTTCCTCCACAACCCTAGATATCATAATGTGTTCATGTATACAAAGCAAAGGAGAGAAAAAGTAAAGATAAGGCAACACCAGAAAGAGGACTCTGTTGGAGACTCTACCTAAGTCATTAGCTAGGATTCTTATTATACAGTTTATAGAGATATAGAAAGATGTGTCAAAAATAGAACATACCTTGTCATGTCCTGAGTCTCCCCCTCTGATAGTATCTGGTGACATGTGTCCAATAGAGCCACAGAACGAATGTGGTCTTCCAGCCTTAAACAAACAAATAAAAATTGCAGGGACTGACCAGCAGACCCTGAGGGATGGATGAACGGATTACTTTGACATGATTCTGTGAAAGAGAGGCTCAGGGACTGTTTGGATATAGGAGCCAAAACAGCCCTGTTTGTCTCCCTTCCTAGGCTTTTATTGTAACAACAGCTTAAACTAAAATTAACTATTAGATACTATCAGCAGGGTAAGCATCCTTGAGAAAACACATGTATTTGTAGTGTCTTTCAAGCAAGGACATTTCTAAGTAAACACCTGGGGCCTGAGACTTGTTTGGAAAAGTCAAGGCAGGGGCAGGTGACTTCAGCCAACTCCTCTCCCATGCCTCCCTACCAAAAAGGGATTTGATCTCAAGCTGGTATGACAAGTGACAAAAGGTAAAGTTCACACTACATGTCAGTGGCTGAGAGTAATTACTAAGATGTATGGTAAAGCAGCATAGTGGCAGAATCTACTTGGCAGACCCTCTTCTCACAGGACAGACCATTACTTACACAGTAGGAGTCTCGGGGAAATAAGGACTTCCCATGCCTAAAGCCTACCACCATTCATTCACCAGGGCATCCACCATTCACGCAGGAAGACATTCATTCACTCTTCTTCTTTTCTGTATGTGTGTAGGTTTCAATTATTGGTTTCCTTGATCATTCTTTTCTGTACGAATGCAAATAGTCCAAGGAGGATACCATGAACCATCTAATACTTTACTATGGATGACTTTATTTCCAGAAAGGCAAGACTGGGAGAACACTAGAAAACTTGGAGGGGAAAGGAAAGCCAAATGATAAGAGGAGTAGGGAACCCAAAGAGAAAAAATATTTTCCTACCTTACCATCTTGTCTAGGTGTAGCACTGCTAATAGAATGTTTACTGATGATGAGCAAACTGTTTTTTTTAAAAAAGATTTTATCTTAAAGACAGCTGTTTCTCCTTTATAGAATTTTTAAATGGGCTAATTGGATATGTAAGCCTAAAAATAATTTGAAAAACTGAAGCAATTTTTAAAATAACCAACTGTGTCATATGACTCATCCCAATGTCACAAACACCTGAACCGTAATGCAGATATATTAAATAGGGGCAAAGAATTCCTGTTTAGTAACACACATTCCTATGACTATGTCTGAAACTTTTAAAGGTACTTGGGAGCCATTAAAAGACTTTTACAAAATTATTTTAGAGGAAGCTCTTCCATTTACTCTTCTTCCACTAACAAGGGTTAAGAAAAATAAGCATTCCTCACATTTACCATATTTTTTCATTTACCATTTTTTAATGTAAAAAAACTATTTTAGAAATGTTATTGAAGTGGTAGAATCCCCCTACTCTGTTGGCTGAAAGCCCAGAGACAATGAATGTAATACATTTATTTAAACACTGTCATATTAAAACTACTTAATTATAACATATACTGTACATATATAAATAAAAATAAAATATGGTCTATATTTCATCTATTTCTTTTCAGGTGCTATGCAAACTGAAAGATTACTATCCACCTAGAAACTAAAAATAATAATAATTCAATGATTAATAGAGGTTCAAATAAATTTTGTTAGCTGGCGGTGTTACTGGATAGCTAATATATATTACATATAAATGACATCTCTCTGCTTTGTCATTTCTATATGTCAAATGCTATTTTTTGTATCAAACTACTGGAAAGATAACAGCTAAATAAAATGTATTTCATATAAATTTGTGTATAAAATTAATTATTTAACATTTTGATAGACATGCTTAGACACAAAAAATGTGTGTACTAAAAAGCATTTATCTGTTCACTGAATTAAGAGAAATGCTATACCATTACTTTTTAAAAAAACCCAAATTTCATCAAACTAAATAGTGTTTTTGGTTAATATACTTTTTATTATGCAATTAACACTTTTTGGATATTGGGCAAATATCACTATACAATATAGATGACATAGAGAAACACATAAAAATTACTAAGTCATAGTGTTTATCATTTGATCTGACCTTTAAAACATTATATGCTAAAACAAGTTTAGGTATACTGAAAAGAATAATTCTCCAAACTTCTTTATGGGTAAAAAGATAATGGGTTTAGCCCTGGCCTGGTAGCTCAGTGGGTTAGAGCCTTGTCCAGATATGCCAAGATTGCCAGTTTGATCCCAACTCAGGGTACAAAAATCAACCAATGAATGCATAAATAAATGGAACAACAATCGCTATTTTTCTCTCTCTCTCTCTGCCTTCCTCTCTTTTTCTCTTAAAAATTAAAAAAATATATAATGGGTTTCAATTTATTGATTTTTTAGACTTTTATTTACAAAACTAGTCCTTTTAGCAAATACACATTTTTATTTTCATTTATAGGTAACTCCATTCACCAACCATTTTGAAATTATGTGTATTTCCTTCTAAGTATGAGACAATGATTACGTTTTATAAGCTGAATGTCATGAAAATCTGCATTTGCTTCTTCAAAACATTAAATATCACTAAGTTTAGTGTAAAAGGGTATGAAACATAGAGATTTTACTGATTACTGCCAGAAAGGCTTCCCGTGTCTTACTCTCTGACAATGAGACCTGTGCAGCTAGTTCTTAATGTCCCGATGTCGAGGGGGCTGAGATCCTCACTAAGTGCTGGGAGATATTTCCTCATCCTTCCAGCTCTCTTTCCATTCCCTGTAACTTTTTTGTGTGGTTTTGTTTTGTTTTGTTTTGATGGGGGGAGTTACATAGTGTATACGTTAATAAATAATTAATATGTAATTATTTATTTGATAGAATTTCTAGGAGACAGAAAAATTAAAGTGTTTGGAAGTTCCTGTCACTGAGGAATAATAGTAAATAAAGACAAACATTTCTTATATTTCTCATTTTTTCAAGAAGAATGTTGCCATTTTAGCCACTTGCAATCTGCTTCCTCTGTCTCTGTCTCAGTGGAAGTGTTACTTCTGGGTTCTGATTTTTCAAATAATTTCAGGAATTCTACCAGCAGAACAAATTGAAGAGGAATGACAGGTGACAGTTTCTGGTGGGAGGCTGGAAATTTGTAGGTCATATTTTATGAACTATGATATAAAAAAACTATGATAACATAGCTAAATTCTATTGTGATTACTGTTTATTATAGCACCTAAAAATAAATACGTGAAACATAGATCATATTTTATTTTTATTCATATATGTATATATCATAATTATGTAGTTTCAATATATTTATTAGCATTGACCTATGACACCATAATTACATAGTTTTAATATATTTATTAGCATCAACCTATGACACCAGGAAGTCACCGTTTGATCCCAGTCAGGGCACATATAAATATCTTTTTTGTGTGTTTTGTTTGTTTGCCTTCCTTACTAAATCCTTTTATTTTTAGGAAAATCTTTATTGCTGAGAACATTACAGTTGCTCCCCTTTGCCTTCCAGGGCCCCCATCCACCCAGATCCCACCCCACTCCAGGCCTTTACCACCTTATTGTCTGTGTCTTTAGGTAATGCATACATGTATACAAGGTTTTTCCTTAATATCTTCCCACACCCCCCTCACTCCTTTCCTCTGAGATTTGTCAGTCTGTTCTGTTTCCTTGCCTCTGATTCTATTTTATTTGTCTGTTTATTTTGTTCATTAGATTTCTTGTAAATTTATTTTGATTTTTAAACTCAGTTGCTGATAGATATGTATTTATTGCCATTTTGTTGTTCATATTTTTTTTAAAATCTTTTTTCTTCTTCCTCTTCTTCTTCTTAAAGAATACCCTTCAACATGTCATGTAATACTGGCTTGGTGGTGATTAGCTCCTTTAGCTTTTTCTTGTCTGTGAAGCTCTTTATCTGACCTTCAATTCTAAATGATAGCTTTGCTGGGTAGAGTAATCTTGGTTGTAGTCTTGCTATTCATCACTTTGAATATTTCTTGCCACTCCCTTCTGGCCTGCAAATTTTCTGTTGAGAAATCAGCTGACAGTCACATGAGTGCACCCTTGTAGGTAACTAATTGCTTTTCTCTTGCTGCTTTTAAAATCCTCTTTTTCTTTAACCCTGGGCATTTTAATTATGATGTGGGCCTCTTTGGATTCATCTTGTTTGGGACTCACTGTGCTTCCTGAACTTGTAAGACTCTTTCACCATGTGGAGGAAGTTTTCTGTCATTATTTATTCAAATAGGTTTTCAAGATCTTGCTCTCTCTCTCTCCCCCTTCTAGCGCCCCCTAATGGGAATGTTGGTACACTGGAAGTTGTCCAAGAGGCTCCTTACATTATCTCCATACCTGTTTATGCTTTACCCTTTTGTTCTTATTAGGTGTTTCTTGCTGCCTCATATTCCAAATCATTTATTTGTTTCTCAGAATCCTCTACTCTACTGTTGAATTCCTGTAAATTATTCTTTATTTCAGTTAGTATATGCTTAATTTCTGACTGGTCCTTTTTTATGTCTTTGGCATTCTTACCAAGATCCTTGAAAGTCTCACTAAGTCCCTTGAATCTCTCATTAATTCCCTTGAAGCACTCATTAAGTCCCTTGAAACTCTCATTAAGATCCTTGAGTAACCTTAGAACCATTGTTTTGAACTCTGTGTTCAGTAGTTTGCTTACTTCCATTTGTGACATGTTTCTTTGTCTCTGAACTTTTGCAGCTTCCCTGTGCTTGTTTCTATGTATTAGGTAGAGCTACTATGTCTCCTGGAATTGGTAGAGAGAACTTGTGTATTAGGTGTCCTGTAGAGCCTAAGTGGCTCAGCCTCCCCAGTCACCTGAGCTGGGCACTCTAGGTGTGTTCCTGTGTGGGCTGTGTGCACAGTCTTGTTGTAGTTGAGCTTTGATTGCTATTGGCATCACTGGGAGGAATTAATTTCCAGGCTGATGGGCTGTGAGGACCAGCTGCATCCAAAATGGAAGAGCTTCTGTGCAGGAGACACCCCTATGGAACAGGACTTGTTTCAGTGCGACTTTGGTGCTCATTGAGTCAGCTTCTTGAGTGTGTTGCTTGTGGATGTGCAGAGTTGTAATCTGTTATGATCTGAAGCTGTCCACTGGATTCATTGGCAAAGTCAGCCACTGCCTGGGACCACCTGGCAGGAGCTAGAGAGATCTGCAGATGGCTGCTACTTGTTTTGAGCTAGGAAGTGCCCAGGTAAGACCCAGATGTGAAGCAAAACTGGCTGGTGCTAGTGCAGAGTCTTGGGCCTTTTACTGATAGGTTTGATGCCAGCTGCTGCTTGTTTGAGAGATTCTAGCAAAGTCTAAAGCCAGAGCCAGGATAGGCCACTCATATAGAAAATTGGCTACAAACTTCTTGGGATGCAAATTGGATGGGATGGGGTCTCAGGGAATCACCAGGGTGGAGAAAACAGTGAGGGCCACACTGATGAAAACTCAGATATGGCTGCCAGTCAACTTTGTGAATGGAGAGGTCCCAGCACAGGAACAATGAACCTTGTGAGCAAACACTTGACAATTGTACCGGCAAGTTACTCTCAGGGATCCTTCTTTTCAACAAAATTAGATGTTTATGTTGAAAGAGTCAGTACTTTAAAAATTAATGCATAAGTCCGGCCAGTGTTGCTCAGTGGTTGAACAATGAACTATGAACTAGGAGGGCACAGTTCAATTTCAGTCAGGGCATGGCCCACCCAGGGTTTCTGGCTCCATTCACAATATGGGGCATGTAGGAGGCAACCCATCAGTTATTCTTTCTCATCATTGACATTTCTATCTCTCTCTCTCTCCCTCTCCCTTTCTCTCTGAAGTCAACAAAAATATATTAAAACTAGTGGCATGTAGCACAAAATTCGTGCATATTAAAAGGGGATGAATTAGAGGAAATATTTTAATATTGCTATATGCCCTTTCTCTATAATATAAATGTCAGAGATGAAAGAACATTAGTAAAAAGTATATGAACATCTTCCTCCTGTCAGAGTCTGGGACACACCACAGTACCCAGAGTCAAGTCCCCGCCCACCCACATGCACCTCAAAATCATGTGAGATGCAGCCAGCCCTCCCCATTGGGCTAGATCCAGACCCAGCCAGTCCCACCCTTGTCAAGCCCCAATGGGGGGGGGGTGCAGCCTCAGGTCCCCTGGCCCAGCGCTGGGGTGGAGGGCATTTCCTGAGGACCCCCAGCCTGGGCCTAGGTGGGGAGTGCATCTTGAGGTCCCCTGTCAAACCCCACCAGGTGGGGGCACAGCCTCAGGTCCCTTGTCATGCCCCATTGGGAGGGGGGTGCAGCCTAGGGTCCTCTGTCAAGCCCCGTTGGGTGGGAGGCATGACCTGAGGTCCCCGGCCTGGCACCAGGGCAGGGGGCATGGCCTGAGGTCTCCTGTCAAGCCCCCATGGGGATGGGGGGACTGGGGAGCAGCCTCAGGTCCCTGTTGATTGCTCATTAAGACTTGTTATGGGAACTCGGCCTCAGCTGTGGATGAAGCCATCTTGTGTTGCAGAAACCCTTGGTCAATTTGCATATTCCCCATTTATTATATAGGATTAACACATAGATATACATATGATAGGGTATACACACCACAGGGCATAATCTTTGAAAACCAGTCTGAGTGTACAGCATTGATAGACAACAGCACGGACTGGTGAATGAAGCACAGAGCAATCTGCCACAGCACTCAAACCTCCCCTGTAAGTCCACCCCTTCATCTTCTACAAGGTGGTGCGCTTTGGCCAGCAGCCATCTGGTTCCCTGGCAAAAGAGCACTGTTAGAAGTGTTCAAATGCATCTCTGTCTGTAACGCACAACAATACATATCTAACAGCACTCACTCTGAAATGCAGGCTGAGACTGGAGGAGGAGGAGGTAGAAGTAGGATGGCTTGGATGGATGTCAACGGTCCAGTCAGGAAGTGAGACCTAGACCTGGAGGAACACAGCTGTGCCGGACAACTAGCAGGTGGGACCAGCCACTCAGACACTGGATGAGAAAGATTTAAATATTGGGGAACAAAAGCCGGAAGAAGAAACCTGGGGGGAGATCAGGTTAGTGGGGGCTAATTAAATTGTGGGTGCAGGTGAGCTCAACAGGTTAGACTGTAATATACACATGTCACTGCCACAGTGCAAAAACTAAATGCTAGAAGACTCCAGAGAAAGGCACAGATGGGTAGGATGGTACGATGACTTCACAGAGGCCAGCTCCTATAGACTTGGAATATTCTTTAGTTAATAAATAAATTTAACCTGTAAACTCCCCATTCCAGCACCTTCACTAATGCTAAACCTGAAGAGCCACTATATTATGTTCAAATATAACTTAAAAAAGAGAAATTAGAATTCTTTAGATATCAAGAAAAACTCATGCTTAAAAGCCACTCAGGTTGGATGTTTTGAACACACGAATGGGATTATGTAATTATATCAAATTTTGAATTAATTTGATGTCTTCAAAATAAAATATAACAATATAGCATTTAAAAATAGCAATATCCTTCATGTTACTGAAGTTATTTAATCACATATATTCATTTGATGGGATTTTAACAAAAATCAGCAGAGACCTGATTTTAGTTTTAAGTGACTCAAGAGCAATTCAGTGACTGACACCAAGGGCTTGGTGACCCACTCTCAATTCCGTGAGGACCTTCCTACCCGCACAGAACTGGAGTTTAATGGGCGCAGCATCAGGAGAGCTCATCGCTGGGGCACAGGATTCAGGGGATGCCATTAGCTGAAGCACCACAATGGTTTCCCTGGAACCAGTCATATCTGGTGTCCTTCATGCCATGAGTGAAGGTTAAGTGAGAAGTGGACCATTTAACTTCTTGTGTTCACGTCCAGTGAATGCCTGACCTGCTGTCGGTGGTCAGGTCTATGGCTTTAACTACATCTCCCTAAAATTATGTCCCAGCCAGAACCATTTGGCTGTGGAGGATCCTGGTCTCACACAGGAAGACACCCAGGCTCCGTCACACTCTGTAGGGAGGAGCGGGACTGGCCGTGGTGAAGATGAAATAACACCCTGACTTCAGAAGGCCGGCTCCCTAAGCAGCTGGTGCCCGCAGAGTGGGAATCCCCAGGCCAGGAGGATCCGGATCCGGCCTGCCCTCTGCCCTCTGCCCTGCCCTGGCCACCTTCTGGGGAAGTTAAGGGACTACCTGCAATGAATTCTCCTCCAAAGAGGTCCCTGCGCGGACTCCTCACCGTGGGCTTAGCAGCTTCAGGGCCCTGCCCTGCCTGCAGCCCTCCGCCCACGGGCCCATGCCTGCCTTGTGGTTCCTGAGGCCATGAGCACCGGAAAGCCACCATCTTCCAGATGCACCCACTCTAACTTCCGGCAGGGGCGGGACTTCCTGGTGGAGGCTGGGAGCAGTGAGGGGCGGGTGGCAGCCCTGGAAACGCGCAGCCGCAGTGTGTCTCCTCTCAGAAAGCCTGGTCCACTGAAGTGGCAATGCGTGAAGAGACATGTTCGCACTGCATTCAAGTCAGGCAGGTCTGGCTTTTCACACATTAATTGGCACTTAGGAAATATCTACTTTATATCTTAATAATAAAGTATGACTTCCAAAATACTGTCCTGAAAATTCTGTTCCAATAGTCCAAAGCTGAATTCCAAATGTGTTTCTTCTTTTCTGTGGTAAGAGTCCTCTTCACACACATTCCTCTTGCCCAGGTGAAAGAAAAGCACCCCCTTCCTTGCCATGCAGATGGGTGCCTGTGGTTGAGAGATGGTCATATACACAGAAATGAAAGGATAAAGGCACCTGAGCATCAACAATACCACTGCCATTCTGGTAATGTCTTCAAGGAAAAGGGTTATATTTCACTTTCTCTCTGTACTTTCTCAGGGTGCCTAGCACATATTAGGTGCACATGTGGGGTGACCAACTTGTCCCACCGTCTGGCTCTTTGGTCTTTGGCTGGAACAATGACTGGATTTCAGAAGGCTAGGGAAATGGTTGATTGTGGTATAAAGGTGAAAGAAAGATCTGTTCTTTAATAAAATCCTTTATTCATAGTTTCAAACTGTAAGTCATTGCACCATGTGAGAAACACCAGGACAGAAGAGTGAGGAAGGGTTTATCTTCTAATAATTTGCAATGGAAGGACATCGTTGCCATGGTGCTGGCTCAAAGTGGTAGCTCAAAGTGATGGAGATGTCCCTCAGGAGACAAAGGGTTGTGCCCTAGACCTCTGTCAGCACCACACCAGAGTGACTTGCTCAGATGCCCCCACCACTTGACTGGGGCCCTCGGAGTTGGAGACTGTGTCACTGGTACCTGCCTCATAACATAATTTCCGTCCTGGCAGTCTTCTGCTAGTTACACCCTTTTCTGTGTACGTCACAACTAGAGCCAAACTACTTCCTGGCACATATAGCTCCTCAGTATCTAGCCCTCTCTCTGATTTCATCTCACTCCACTTTCCCTTGCTCAGGGGGCTCCAGACACTCTGACCTTCTCTGATTCCTTGTGCACATCAAACAGAGGCTTCTTACAGCCAGCCTCCCCCTGTGGAGTGGGTCAATGCTCTTCTCAGCTCTTGGCCAACTCTTGGTTACATCTCAACCTTTGGGTCTCAGTTTATGCGTGTTCTTCTCAGAGTGACTTTCCTGGTCATTCGGTCCAAGCAGCTTCATAGGCACCCTAGGATTTCCTCACAGGATCTCATGTTTTTATTTTGTGGCCTTGTGACATCTGTTCATATGTTCTACTAGTTTAATATCTGTTCTACCTTGTAGACCTTGAAGGCGGCATCATTGATGTTTCTATCTCTCCCAATCCCTTCCTCTCTGTTTTGTTCCCTGCTGTGCCCTACAATGTAGCATAGTGTCAGGCATTACTGAATATAAATTGACTGGATGCAGAGCCCAAGGGGTGAATTCATGAATGAATAAACTGATGATTTAAGGATTATGGTTTCCACAAGAAAAAAATTGTAACTGAAATCTAATGGATATTAACTAGGCTTATTATGGTGATCATTTTGCAATATATGTAATATCAGATCATTAAGAGGGCACAGCCCTCTTAGCATAGTTAAGCTTGGCCTTGTGATGCTCCCTAGATCTTATCTGGGTAGCTAATAGGCTGTGGGAGATGCAGCAAGTGCTTCCAAAACAAGTGAAACTCATAAGAACATTGTAACTATGTTGACCACTACCTTATTTACCTCTGACTATAAAATAAAGGCTCACCTTGCTGTCTGGATCTCTCTGTGGCCTTAGCCAGGCACAGGAGATCCACCTAGACCCAACTTATTCTCTTTTTCTGTCTTTTCTACATCCTCCACCGCCCTCCTCAGGCTCGCCAAACCCTTGGCTGTGCTGGCCCGGCACATTATATGTCAATTATAACTCAATTTTTAAAAAAGGAAAAAAGATGGTGTTGATAATATTATTTAAGTTATTGATAGTACATGGTCAGAATATTTTATGTTCAATTAAAATATTTTATTATATCATTTACATTAGAAAAATAATGTAGAATCACTGCAAAAAGTCAAACCAAGCAAGAAAACATACAAACAGTTAATTTTCCCTGTCCTCTCTAATAATCCCTCTCCTTCATACTCACCAATGTTAATAGTTTTTGTGTGGGTATTATTCCAGATATTTACATAAATATATATTTGTTCCTTCTTTCATACATTTATGTGCATGTGTAGATTTATATACTTGTATAGCAGTTTTTCTTCTTCTATAAGTGAAAAATGGGAGGATATTTTGCACATACTCAGTAACTTGCTTTTTCCACTTACTACTTTTTTATACTTAATAACATATCATGACCATCCATCCAATTCAACACACATACACACACACACACACACACACACACACACACACACACACACACAAACATCTCTTTATTTTTAAGAGGCACATAATATTTCATAGCATAAATACCATAGTTCTTCAGCTAATTTCCTATTGATGAATATGGAAATGGTTTCCAGGGTTTTTGCAAATAACTACAATAAATCTCCTTATATAGTTTTTACTTATTCACTAGATTCTCTCAAAACAATGCAAACAGTGGGAAAAATATGCGTACTTTTAAATAGATTTTACCGGACTTTTCTAGGAGAAAATTTACACCCCCTTCAGCAATGTGCGACCGAGTCCATTTTCCTCCATCTCAACTAAAAATGGATGTCGTAGTTTCTAAAACTGTTTTCCAATCTCCGCTTCCTTGTGGATGAGGCTTGCAGGGAAGTTATCCTCCTTCTGGAGTCCTGAGGCCTGAGCACGGAGAGCGGATCCCCTCCTTTCTGACGGGTTGCACAGGGACCTTGGCTAGAACACGTGGGGAGCAGGTGATGGTGGGGAGGGGGTGGAGGAGGTAAATGCAGCTGAGGAAGTGAACATGGACTTAGAGGCTGTGTTAAGGAGACTGCCTTTGAATGGCCATGAGGATACACAACTAGCCAGATGGAGTTCTGGGTCATGGGTGAGTTTGTATATGCTGACCTACTTAAAGAAAATGCGTCTTAATGACCAAATACCTCATTGTGTCTCTAAAAAGTGAGGGCAGTTCCTCACCTAACCGCAACGCCATTGTCACACCAGCCAATTTTCAATGAGTCCTGCATGTCATCTAATAGTCCGTCCAAATAGATCCAGAGACACAGAAGCATGGAACAGACTGTCAGAGCGGGCGGGAGTGGATGGGTAGGTGGGAAGAGATCAGCCAAAGAACTTGTGTGCATATATGCATAACCATGGACACAGACAATAGGGTGGTGGAGGCTTGGAGTGGGGGGCAGGGGCGGGATATAAGGGGTCAATGGGAGAAAAAAGGGGATACATGTGATACTTCCAACAATAAAGATTAAAAAAATAATAGTCAACCCACCTTTATATTTTGAGACCTTTATCTTAATTGAAAGAGGAGGTTTTAAGGAGCACACCCAAAGCAGGGAAAGCATTGGAAATACAGGGGAGAGGAACTGACAATGGACAGATTAGCCTGAGGAGAAAGGAGGTGGTGTTTATCGCACACATTGGCAGGGATTGAGCTGTGACACAGCAGGCAAATGCATGCTCTTAGAGCTGGGAGGGGATTGGAGGGGACGGAGAAATGGGGATACAGTGCTGATGGTGCTTCTCTGTGTTGGTCCTCACATATAAAATAAAAACCCCTATCTTTAAAGACCTTGTAGGTAAGTTGAATATATTGCAGATCCCTGTTACAGGTTTCTGGTCTTCCACACCACTTCAGGAAGAAGTTTTGGGGCATCAGTGGCATGGTTTTAAAATGAGTGAGGAAGTAGGACCTAATCTGAGAGAGAGAGAGAGAGAGAGAGAGAGAGAGAGAGAGAGAGAGAGAGAAATGTTTTGAAATGTCTGATCCCCTTGACCCTTGAAGGGACAGAATTCAAGTCTGCATTTCTTTAGCAGTAGGTGACTCACATAATATGGAATTAAACAAAGTCCATTGATGTGGATTCAATTTATTTTCATTCTCCCTCCCCACCCCACCTCCCAAAAAAAAGCTGTGGAGTGGACTCAGAATCAAAGAGCTGAAAGTAATCTCAGAGATCATAAAATTCAAATCCTAGAAGTGTTTGGGGTCTCCAAGGTTATTGCTTGGCCCATGGAGTTTTTAGGTTTCTTGTAGAATATTTTCTACGGCTTTTAATAGCCGCTGTGGTAGATTTCTGAACCAATGCTGATGCTCCCACCTCAGGGTTTTGCACCGATGGTTTCCTCTACCTGGAATGTTCTTCCCCCAGACTTACACCTTCTTAGTTAACTCTTCTTCAAATCTTTGCTCAAATCTCACTTTCTTTTTCTTTTTTTTTTAAATTTGATTTAATTTTGTTGTTTAAGGTATTACAAATAGTAGTACACATATCTCCTCCCCCTTCCCCCACTGACCTCCTCCTTGCCTCCTCTACCCTCCCCCGGCACTTGCCCTCGTCCCCCCCCCCCCCCACACCCAGTGTCTCGCGTCTGTTGGTTGTGCTTACATCCATGCATACAAATCCTTCAGTTTATCTCTTACCCCCCTTTAACTCTCCCCTATCTTCCCGCTGTAGACAGTCTGTTCGATGCTTCTTTGTCTCTATTTTTGTTCAATAGTTTGTAATGTTCTTTATTGTCCATAAATGAGTGAGAACATGTGGTATTTATCTTTCACTGACTGGCTTATTTCACTTAACATAATGCTCTCCAGGTCCATCCATGCTGTTGTAAATGGTAAAAATTCCTTCTTTTTATAGCAGCATAGTATTCCATTGAGTAGATGTACCACAGTTTTCTAATCCACTCATTCACTGATGGGCATTTAGGCTGTTTCCAAGTCTTAGCTATTGTAAATTGCATTGCTATGAACATAGGGGTGCATATATCCCTTCTGATTGGTGTTTCTGTTTTTTTGGGATATATTCCTAGAAATGGTATTAATGGGTCAAATGGCAGTTCCACTTTTAATTTTTGAGGAACCACCATACTGTTTTCCACAGTGGCTGCACCAGTCTGCATTCCCACAAGCAGTGAAGAAGGGTTTCTTTTTCTCCACATCCTCTCCAGCACTTGTTGTTTGTTGATTTGTTGATGATAGCTGTTCTGACAGGTATGGGATGGTACCTCATTGTTGTTTTGATTTGCATCTCTCGGATGATTAGTAACTTTGAACATGTTTTCATATGTCTCTTGGCTTTCTGAATGTCCTCTTTTGAAAAGTGTCTATTTAGGTCCATTGCCCATTTTTTTTATTGGATTGATTATCTTCCTTTTGTTAAGTTGTATGAGCTCTTTGTTAATTTTGGAGATTAAACCCTTATCAGAGATAACATTGGCAAATATGTTCTCCCATGCAATGGGCTTTCTTGTTGTTTTGTTTATGGTTTCTTTTGCTGTGCAGAAGCTTTTTATTTTGATGTAGTCCCATTTGTGACATAGGTGCTTATGCAGGTGGGTTCTGATTCACGGCGAAAATCGCGTTACCTGGTGCTGTAGGAGCGGATCTACAACGTAACCCGAGGACCTACTGCATTGCCTTCAGGACCAACCACAAGACTAGGCGCCTAGCACGCATTTGACAAAACTTGCTGTTGAACGGGTTTCCTTTGTTTTTGGGGTGTGGGGAGCAGGCATCATGCGTGCTGCCTAACACATAGGACACGCTCAATACGTCTCTACTGAGCAAATAGTTTGTATTGTGTGTTGCCAGGCTCTACTATTGCAGGCCAGAGAATTTGCTATGTGGCCAGAGAAAGCTCAACCATGTATGCTAAGGGGAACAAGACAATCACCAGACCACTAAAACCCTCCAAGGGTCTCACTGTCAGGTGGGGACCATCACCGGTGCATGGAGGCACCAACTCAGTAACAGGAGCACGTGCAGCTTCAGGAAAGCTACACGGAGACATGAGGGTTTCCTAAGGCAGCTGATGTTCAGGGCTCAGAGCTGCAGAGCAGCGCTCAGCAAACGCGCTGCAGTCCCATTCCAGCTCGCCACCCTTTTATTGTTGTTGTTGTTAATCCTGATCTGAGGGTATTTTTTTCACTGATTTTTAGAGAGAATGGAAGGGTTTAAGGGAGGGTGGGGGAGAGAAACATCAATGTGAGAGAGACACAATCATTGGATGCCTCATGCACATGCCCTGACCAAGACTGGGGGATCGAGCCTGCAACTGAGGTACATGCCCTAGACTGGATTCCAACTTGAGACCCTTCAGTCCATGGGCTGATGCTCTAACCACTGAGCAAAGCCGGCTAGGATGTGCCACTCGCTTTGTATGGCTTGGGAGCTAGTAAGCCTTTACATTTTAAATGATTAAAACAATTTTTTAAAAGAATGACATTAAAACAACTCTATAGAATTCAAAGGACAATGTCCATGAGTAAAGGGCCATTGGAGCACAGCCTTGCCTGTTTATTGACAGATGGCCTAGGACCACTTCCTGCCCAGCAGCAGCATAGAGTCACTGCAACAGAGACTGCATGGCTTAACCGTCCATGTTGGCATTTCTGCCGCTCCCTGCACAGATGGAGAGAACACACTCCCAGTTCTGGGCGGGCCCCCAGTACAGTCACTTTCTGACTAGTGGTTACGTCCCCATCCAGCCAGCTCTGCAGCCAGGTTGCCAGCCCCACCCCATCCCTCTCTGTGACTTTGCTGTCCAGGTCTCCTGTCTGGTCCATGTCCATCTCAGGGGAGAGTGAGGAAAGAGTGATCCTGGGTCACAATCAGAGTAGGGGGAGCCTGGTCACACTCCTCCAGGAACTACTCCAGGGTGACCATCCTCTGCTCTGGGGCACAGGGTCTCAAAGAACCGGGGCTGGGCCACACCCCTCTTCTGGATGCCTCCTGGTGGAGAGGCCCATTCTGGGTGGCGGGTACTCCTTGCGTCTGAGGGTGGTGTGGCCGGAGGTGCTGGCATCGCAGGGCGGGCAGAGTGCTATGTCCCTGCTGGGCATCAGGTCCTCACTGCGGAAGCTCTCAGGCCTGAGGTGGAGCTGGCCACATTGGAGGAACCTGGTATCAGGGAGAGGGGACAAAGAGGGACACACGTCAGTCTCTCACTCTCACTCACCTGCCTCCAGTGGGCTCTGCGCTGCCTCCTGCTCATAGAACAGAGGAAGCCCTGCTGGGGAGCCTGGAGCACACTTCTCCTAGGCTGGCCTTGGATATGTCAAGGACATGCTGGAATTCTCTAGAAGTTCACAGTGGGGTTTAAAAACAAAATAAGGTGGGAGCAAAGCGCAGAGCTTCTGCAAAATCTGAAATTAGCAACAGCTGTGAGGCACCACACTCCTTAGCCTTTGGGACAGCACAGACAGACCATCTTCTGCACCATAAACAAGCTTAGACATTGTCAAGTAATCACACTCACCTCTTGTCTTCTGACCATGATGGACTGGAACTCCCAGCCCTGTCCCCATCTGGAAGCTGCAGGAATTCAGACTTGGAGGATGGGTAGCTCACCCAGGTGCTCAGAGCTGGTCAGTGAGGAGAAGGGATCTGAACCCAAATCCATGAAACCTCCCAGGCCTGAGCCTGAAACTGCATGATGTGTCCAATGGAGGCAAACCCATCAAGCTTTGAAGAACTTGCTAATTGTCTTCTTTAAATCATATGGATAACACCAAGCCCAGAGCAGAGATTCAAGGGCACTGGAAAGTGTCCAGAAGGAAGGCCAACTTACCCTTCAGGCCGCGAGGTGAGCAGTCACTGGAAGCATCCCTGCGGCTCTCTAAGCTGCCTGGTCGGGACCCTGGGAGGAAAGGACCACACTGAACCGAAAGGGCCGCGGACCCAGTCTAGCCCAGACGACGCCTTCTAGTCTCCAACTAGGACAGAACAGAGTGATTCTGCCACAGCTCAGGGAGCGCACTCAGAAGGACAGACCCAGGTTCTGGAGACTCCCCAGGAGGGGTCCCATCTTTCCTGAGCGCCAGGCTCCGTGCACAGTGGGCATGGGCTGTGCAGGATGACAACCTGTGCTTCTGTGACTGTGAGGTCTGGGGGTGGCGCTCAAACAATGTTGTTAACAAAGGCAATTTCACCCAGAACTCCGGTATAGACCAAACGAGGCGGGTCTGGGAGGGTTTGGGAGCCCACCCTTAGGACACATGGAGCTTCTAGAACATGTGGATACACGCTGCCTAGACCAGGACAGTGGCACCTGGTGGGGGCGGGAGCCAGGACAGTGCAGAGTGTGAGTGCCCACATGTGCACAATAGAGCTGGTGCCCGCTATGGGAGCGGCTTCACCTCAGTGGTCTGAGGGGGCAGGTGCTGGGGCCTCAGGAGGAAAGACTCCCAATCACTGGAGGGATGTAAGCAGAAGCTGAATGCTTAGGCCCCTAGGGGAGGCAGGGAAGGGGTGTTGAGGAACTGTGGGTCCCCATCGCGCTACAGCATTAACACCTCCACTTTCACCTCCAGTGTGTGGGACTTGCACACAGGGCTTACTTGAAGGAAAAGCACTGTTGATGCAAACAGCTGTGAGAACCCAGGCTGAAGGGCACCACACACAGCGCACTCCCCGTGCTGCCTGCAGTAGGGAACTCGAGCTCCAGGGACCGCTCACAGGGGCTGTCATCTGAAGTCTAGCCGGCGGACAACATAAGGCTGGAGAGTCAGCAGTCCTGGAACATCCACGGGGAATCCTGGGCCTTTTGCAAGACAGCCACCTCTGACTCTGGCCCAGCCCCTGAGTCCTGGTCGTGTCCAGGTCCTGGAGGAGGGAGGGACAGGTGGACCGTGCTCTTAGGGAGCATGTGCCTACCTGTCCTATCTCTCCCCTGTTTCTCCTGCCAGGACAGCCTCACACTCGGGATTCTATCTGACTTAACTTTAAGTCACACTTCCGCCTGCACAATGACTGGGACTCCAAAGGACAGCAGTGTCCTGGCCTAAGGGCCATGCAGCACAGACAGCTGATACTTAGTGTCCCGGGAGCCCCTCCCATCTCCAGGGCCAGCTGCACCAAAAGCAGGGCCCTGAGAGCAATTCTCTCCCAGGGACCCGAGCTCTCCAGGGGCTGGAGGAAGGAAAAGGAAGGAACCACCACCTGAGGGAGGATGCAGGCTCCCTAGAGACTGAGCCTGCACGAGCAGCTCCTCCCCGCAACGTCCAGTATTCAAGGGCCACCAGTCACTGCTCTTCCCTGAGAAGGACTAAGATGCCTTGTGCCTCAGGCCTGCTAGATGCTCTCTGACAGCAGCCCTGGACACACTCCACACTGACACCTGGTTCTCCATTTTGCAGACAGTTCTAGGTCCACCTGAGCGTGAGCACTAGGCAGCCAGAAAATCGCCGTGAGCAGTGCTGGGTGTGCAGTGTGAGGGGCCCTTGGGCAGGCTCCGCAGGCATCTGGACAGGCCTGGGCTGTGGCTCAGGATGGGATCCAGGCTGAGACAGCCCGAGGGTTAGCCTGGAGGGGTGGGTCTGGAGCCACATAGGCCACTGGCAGGCCCAGAAGAGGTGGTGCTCCTGGCTCCTGCTGGAGCCCCAGCAGGGCTTCTGCTCTGCCGAGCCTGGGAGACCGAACCCACTGCTGAGTGCCCACAAGTGACACGGAGTAAGCCCTCCCCAGCCACACATGGCACCATGTCCCTGACACCCAACTGTGAGTGAATGCCTTTTCAGTGTCTGGCCAGGAGCACAGAGAGACTGCCTTCTGCCCTGTGCTCACTCACCTCATCTTTTCCCAGGGTGCTTCTGATTTGTAAACAAGGGTCCAGGTCCTGAAACTGCCCCAGGCAGCCTTGAGGGCAGGGACCCTGTCTGTCTTTGCTGGGCTTGTCAAACCATGGTTATGCATGCCATAGCTTCCAGGTCCTATGGGAGGTAAGATTATGGAAAATCATAACCCAGTGTCTTCTCGTCAGGTTCTAACAGCCCGGGACAGTCATTTTCAGCTCTTTCTGCTGTCCTCAGATATTTCATCTCTGGGTTAGAAGCAGAATGTCTTTTTAAGTTTTCAGCTTTATTTCTCCCTTTCTGTTGCATCTTTTAAATTTCCGATTGCTCTTCCCCAGATGCTCCTTTTCACAGCATCCTGCTCTGGTTTCACCGTGCAGAGTGGCTTACTCTGAGGTCATGACGGATATTTTAAATCTTCTATCTCTGTGCCTAATGCCCGCTGACTCTGTTGCTCTCACATTGGTTTGTCTCTGGTGTTGCAGGCACTCCTTAGGTGTCTGGGGACCCTGAACTCTCATGGACTCCCCCTGGCAAGATGTGACCCCACTGCTCTGCTGGGAATGTCTCTTGCTAATCAGATGCCTTGAAGAGGATGTAACGTCCCATCTAAGGTGCGAGCACGCATGGCTACTGGCATCTGGGAGACATCCAACCTGTCCAACCCTTCTGAATCCCCTTGTTTTTCAGTCTAGGACACCTGCCCTCCACTCCATGGACCGGCCTCCAGTGCAGGGACCCTGACAAGTCTCCTCCCTGGAGAATAAACCTCCAAAGTTGCCTGATTTTAGCCCAAATTCTGGTTCGTTCATCTCTGTTCAGGAATCACTTGGTGCCACCAATTCCTGACCAGTGGTGTGGGTTCCAGGGCTCAGGCCCCGGTCTCCAAATGGCGGAGTTACCCTCCCAAAGTTTCACAGCTGCAGGCGGAGCTGAGCTCTGAGCCTGTGTCTGTGGAACACCAAACCTGTCCACAGCTTCACCCACCTGCTGACCACCTCTCAGTCTGAGAGGCGCCTCTTGCCCCTATCTTTGGGAAGGACCTCGGGCCGAGATGCTTACCCTCTTGGTTCTAGAGGGACCCATGACTCAACGTGGGTGCGGCGTGGGTGCCGGGATGTGGAGGTGGAGCTGGAAGGAGCTGTAGTGATGGCTGCGGATAAACAGGCCCCGGAGCCCAGCTCTGATGTCCAGGGCTTGGTGGCTGGGTCAGCAGAGGCATCCGTGCGCTCAAGGCTGCCTCTGGGTGGGGCCACTCCCTTTGGTATGAGGTCCCCAGGGCCTGGGGCAGAGAAGGACAGTGAGAAATGGGGCTGCAAAATCCCATGCCAAGGTGTGGCGATCACAATGAGGCCTAGAAGCAGAGGCAGCAGGGCCCAGGGAGCCCAGGGACAAGAGGTGGGCTGTGTGCCCCATGGGCTGGGGTCTAAGGGGAGGCCCCTGAGATGGAGGCCCCGGGCGGCTGGCCCTGGCTCCACCCATGGCTCACAGTGTGAGCCCCCAGTAGCTGGGAGAAAATAAAGAATGAGCTCAGGAGGCTAAACAAAATGTTGTTAAAAGTCCAACGCATTACGTACTGGGCCCACCTGCTATATCACTCAATCCCTGATGTAAGAAGACCAGGTCTGTGGCTGCTCAGGACCACTCCTGACCTGTGGTCCGGGCCCTCAAGCTCCAGGATGTGTACCCTGCCAACAGGCTTCCCTTATGATTTCAGAAAGAAGGTCATGGTCACCCTAAGAGTCATTTGTTTAAGAAGTCTTCATCTCTACACGGTGATTTTGAATCAAGAATGATTTTTACCTTCCATTTTTTGTAATGTCTGAATTTCCTACTGTGAACATATACTGTTGGCAAATATAAATAAAATCTGAATAAAAACAATAACAATACTGGGGGTAAAAACACACCTAAAAGACCTTCAACTACCTCCTAGTAGGAGAGGGGATGGGCTCTGCAAATACAAGTGAAAAAAGAATGCCGTTGCAGTTCCTGGGGGCATCAGGACAAGGCTGTTTTGCACAGCGTCCTGCTCCAGGTAGCTGGAGGCCTATGGACCCTCCGCCACGCCCACTGTGGGTATTTGGGCCCCTCCACACTCTCCCAGGACCTGACCCCCCTGGCCCTCAGACACCCAGTGCCTGGACTCATGGGGAAGTTGTAAGCACCCAAGCCTTGCAAATTAAAATCACGGGAAAATTTGGATTCTGAAGGATAACCTTGATGAGGAGCAGGATTCAAGTCTGGTGGGATGAGTCTGGCAGGCGTCCACTGCGTGAAGTCAGCGTGAGGGGAAAGTCAGTCTGAGGAGGGGCGGAGAGACGGAGGTGCCAGACAGCAGCCAGGGCAGAGAGACCACGTTTCCAACAGCATGCTGGGCAGGCAGGCGGGGGACCAGCATGTGGAAGCCCGGGAATCACAGCGGTGAATGCTGAGAAGTCAGTGCCACATCAACTGAGGAACATTGCGATCATCACCCATTTACTTTTACGTTGACATTGTGTTTATAGTGACAGTGGTTTTCCACTCACAGTACCGATAAAAATCTGTCCTTTTAAAGTAAAATGGAAACAGCATGTCTATTCAAGGGGAAATATGTAATAAGCACACACGAGATACAGACTTTTCAAAATCATGGAGATGGTAGGAGAATGGTTACAAACAGAAACAATGCAGTAGCTAAAGGCCTCTGTGGACTAGCGTTCCCAGCTGATGGTGACTGTGAGCTGATGTCCCGTCTGTCCACTGCTGCCCTCTCAGCAGCATCCAAAACATCAGAGGACCCCAGCACGGTCCTACAACGTCACTCTGGGCTGAATCCTAGTTCGGCAAAGTCAATCCAATTACTTGAGATGCTGAGTGGAGCAGTAAATTCTTCAAAACACAGAACACATCTAAAAAGGGACTGCTCCAAAAAAGCCAAGATGCTGTGCTCTGACACAGGAAGTGGAGAAAAGGGCAGCAGATTTTAAGTTAGCTGCTCAAAAACGAGTCTTAAAAATATCTCACTTGACAGGGACCACAGAGTTTCAGAAGCCAAGCAACCGCTGATGCGTTCTGTGCTGCACAAGGGCATGGTCTCCAAGCTTGCAGGTGCGAGAGAGGGGGCGGCAACGGGCAGCAGACTCACTTAGCATGGACACCCTGGCCCAGGGACCTGGGCCTGGATGCCCCGAGGCTCCCCTAACACTGGCTGCGCTGGAGTACTGTCCAGAGGCTCTGACAACTCGTCTCTATTGAAGTCAGAATCCATGTTGGTACTTTAAGCTTGGCTTGGAATTTGGCTCAGGAGGAGGGGTCCACTATGGGTCATCTGCCCTTTAGTTACTGTTTTCCTGTTTGTTTGTTTGTTTGAATATCAGGCATGAAGGAGGGTACATTGTGAAGACACTGGTGAAGGGAAAGGATTAGGAATCCCAGTGTCTGAGAAAGGGAGGGGTAGTTAGAAGCAGGTGCGATGTCAGAGGAAGACCAGAACTGCATGCCTTTAAAGAAAGCCGGTGGGCCAGTGGAGACTAGGCCTTGTCCTCCTTTCCCCTTCTCCAAAAGCGATGCTTTTTGTGCTGAGTTGCTAAATTGTTATCCCCGGGATAACCCAAGAGAGGAAGGAAAAACAAAACAAAACAGCAAATAAATGAAATGAGTAACAACAAAGGACTACATTAGCTAAATGTTCTTGGGAGATCAGAGTCCTGTCCTGCCCAGGAGAGTTGGAAACAATACCCACAGCACAACCAGAATCAGGACTCAGTGAACCATTATGCTCTGATTCCGCTTAATTCATTTAGTTGCATGCTTGTGCCAAAGCTTTACTGAGCACATGAGGAGGATTCTACTAGGTGCACCAGTTAATTATGCAGATTTTTTCAATACATAGAGCTACACGTATGTTGATATATATGCGATTTGATATGTAGGCTATTTTATTGTATGGACAGCAAGCTTCAAAACTTCATATGTCAAATTTGCTGAAGGTGTTCATATAGCATAGATATTTTACCCTTAAAAATGTTTAATTTCATGCCAAAAAAAGAGCATTTGTGGGAAGTTTTAATTCATTACTTTATTTTGAATGTAAGTGCTGCTGAACACTTCCGGAAGCTTATGATGAACATGCTCCATCTCAATATACTTGTGAATGTTGTTTTAAAGGCTTTACAATTGATTATTTCGATCTGAAAGACAAAGAATGTCCAGATCAATTGAAAAAGTTTGAAGACCACTTACAAGCATTATTGGATGAAGATGCGTGTCAAACTCAAAAACAACTTGCAGAAAGATTAAAGATTGCTCAGCAAACAATATCTGATTGTTTACAAGCAATGAGAAAGATCTTAAAGGAAGGAAAATGGGTGCCACATCAACTGAACGAAAGACAAATGGAAAACCAAAAATCATTACTAAAATGTTGCTTCAATGGCACGAAAAAAAGTCTTTTTTGCATGGAGCTGTGACTGGTGATGAAAAGAACTTTTATTTTGAGAATCCCAAATGCACAAAATTGTGGGTTCATCCAGGTCAACCATCAACATGGACTGCCAGGCAAAATTGCTTTGGAAAAAAGACAATGTTCTGCGTTTGCTGGGAACAGGAAGGTGTGGTGTATTATGAGCTTCTAAAACCAGGTGAAACCATTAATACTGATCGTTACTGACAACAAATAATCAATTTGAACCACTCTTGGGTTGTGAAATGACTAAAATGTGCCCGAAGACATGGCAAAGTAATTTTGCTTCATGATAACACACCATTACACACTTCAAAACCAGTTAAAGACACGTTAAAAGATCTTGCCTCGGAAGTATTAACCCAACAACTGTATTCACCAGACCTTGCTCCTTCAGATTAGCACTTGTTCTGATAAATGGCACAGGCACTTTCTGAGCAGCACTTCAAAACATACGAAGAAGTAGAAATTGGGTCTCAGAATGGTTTGCCTCAAAACAAGAAAAGTTCTGTTGGGACAGTATCCACACATTACCTGAAAGATGGGGAAATGTGTAGCTAGTGACGGACATTACTTTGAATAAAGCACTTTGGATATTCCTCTTGAAATGATTTTGTAATTTTTATTACAAAATCTGCGTTTTAAACGGTACACCTAATATATTGCACTAGGAGCTGATGCCTTAGACTATTTTTCAATGTCAATGTATAAAATTATTAAATAAGAATTTTTATTAGTTTAGGAGCCGGTTTTTCTTACTCCTCCGGTCTAATGACATGCTCCCTGACAACTTGGCTCACACACAACTAACTCCTGCTCCTGTTCAAAGATCTTGGGACACTTCCTGAGATGTTTCTGGCTGCTGCTCACTGATAATCCTTGTACATCTCAAACAGCCTCTTATGGAAGGATGAGTTTGAAAGACCTCTGTTTCATACCAAAACACTGTGAACACATCGATAATTATTCCCATTTAGATCCCTACGCATCCTCTCCTGCAAATCTACACTACATGACCTTTGAATTATGGAGTTTTGTCAGAGCAGACAATTGGCCTAATGTCCTGAACATGTCAGGTACATGAGCATAACTGGTTTATCCGATTTCTGATTTAGGATTCAAGTCCATAGCAGGACCCCTGTTATTTCTCTTTCCACAGCACCACCTGGTGACCACACCTCACACCACAGGAGAAGGGACCTACAATGCTGGTGCCCCAAGCTTAGTCAGCACCTTCAGGGACCAAAGCAGCTTTAACTGCAGGCAGTGCTCACAGTGGTTATGAGTTCAGGCGCCATAATCTGTCAGACCCGAGTTCGGATCCCAGCTCCACCCCTTATCCTCTGGGCAAGTGCTTAACCTTGTCAAACCTCACTTTCCCAGCCCTGCAAAGGGGATAGGAATCCTGCCTGCCTCACATGGCAGTTGGAACTAAAGGAGAGACATAAATTGTGAAACTAGCTAAAGGGTGCTGAGCCCAGAAAGAGCACCTATATTACATGGCTGCAGTTACTAATATCTACCACTGACAGCTCACTCACAGATCCAAACAGTTGTTTGTTTTGTTAATCCTCATCCGAGGATATTTTATTCAGAGAGAGTGGAAGGAAGGGACAGTCAGAGAGAGAAACATCTATGTGAGAGAGACACGTTGATTAGGTGCCACCCACACACCTCGACCAGGCGGGGCATTGAGCCTGCAACTGAGGTACGTGCCCTTGACCAGAATCAAACCCTGGACTCTTTAGTCTGAGGGCCGACCCTCTAACCACTGAGACAAACTGGCCAGGGCAGTCAAGCATCTTTTCTCTGAAAGTTTTGCTAGCTCAGTTAGGCTGATTGTCATTAATAAATCAACGTAGACAATCACACAAGTGGAGGTGGTGAATGTAAAAACATTATGTAGCCTGAATGAAAACCCAAGACAACAGACGCCTCTATATCAATGTTAATAAGCTTGGATATCATTTACCTGCATGTGAGCATTTTACCTAACCAACTCCTGTAAAGACTGGGAATGCAAGCATGAGTCCCAAACACTGGTATGGATGCGTGTGCACACTTTGTTTTTTGCGTTTCGAGGGACACACCAGGACCTGCAGTGGTGACTGTCACCCAGAAAGGTGTGTGCACAGGTCACACTCAGAAGGCGCTGGTCACGGGCCCTCAGTGCTGTCACAGCCGCCCCTGAGAGGGCCCGAGTCCCAGGCATGGGCTGGTCTCAGGAAGTCCTGGTGTCCTTCATAAATGTAAATTCTCAGGGTGCATGTTTGGCAGGCTTATAGGTAAGTCATGTAGGACATGATATTTAAAAGTAAATTGAAAACTAAATCATGTTTAAGGCAAGTAAGATGCACTTTTTCCCTCTTCCAATCCTTAACATCTCTGAAATCAGGATGCAGCTTCGAGGCTGTTTCATAGTCATTGTTGGCCAGGTGGAAATTCTGACAAAATAGTCACTGCCACAACTCATTAATCTTCTTTTTATGTGAGCACCCTTGTCCTGACAGCCTCTTAGAGTCCATGAAATACATACAGCACGTGCAACTAGAAATCCACTTCAGAATCTAAGGCGACTCCACATGACAACACTGAATGACGAGTACAGTGCACCCCGTGGTGGCAGGACTCAAGGCCACATCAGGCTGGAGAAGAAACCGGACCTGCTTTTCAAAGTGACAGAATGATCAGAGCCACAGGAGGCCTGGCTGGAGACATTGCCGCTGTCCATGACATGCTCAATGCACCGCAGAGCTCCCTACAGAAATGGCCTATTGTAGGCCTGGAGGAAACCGGGAAACCCAAACACAACCGCAGTGGAGCTTGTCTCTGTGGTAACTGTGTGGACATCAGCTCTGGATATGCGAGTCCCTCACACAGTGTCCATGATGCGTGAGGCTCCTCATGCTAAAGGACCTGAATTGTTCTGGGACGAAAGTGCAGCAACACTGACGGGGTTTACATTTTCTACTTGGGTGTTCACATACCTCAGGAGCCAGATGTGCATGTGTGGAGCATGCTCGCTTCAGGCTCCTACAAACACACACACACACACACACACACACACACACACACACACTCCTGCACCAGCATGCAGTGTCCTTGGTTCTCCCCTGTCCCTGAGGGTGACCTGAGATCCTCCCCTTCACATCCTGCCTGCAGCCAGGTCCACCTTTCCTACCGTTTCCCTTGCGTCCCCTGCGGGAGTCTTGCTCTTCTGTCCACTTTGAGCAGCATGGGGTGGCCTCCAGGGGCTCCAGCTGTGATTGAAGAGGCTGAGAAGTACTGGGTGAGGCCTGGTCTGAGGACTCCAGCAGCCAAGGAGGCCTCTCTGGGGTTGACTTTGGTCATTCTCTGGAACCCCCTTTCTTTCCTTTGATGAACTTGACAATGTTTTTGGTTCTAATCCAGCACTTCTTCCTGTAAGAGGTAGGTTTTTAGGACACAGCCAACCCTCACTGCCCTTCCAGCAGGTCCCTGGGTGCCCTACATGAGCTGGGAATTCCATCACCAGCCTGGGAAGGTGGCGGTTAATCTGGTTCAGAATGAGGGTGCTCTTCGCCATCACCACGCTCATCCCACCTGGGGCTCAGGAGGTGGCACACACTGTGCAGTTAATTCGCACAGACCCAGGGATGGTAGAAGCCTTTCTCATGGCAGGAACCCACTCTAGCCCCTCGGGAAAACAGAACTTCCCACCCAGCTCTCAGCTCTTGATTCCTGTGCCAAGTGCAGGAAGCAGTGCTGTGCTAACCTAATCCTGCTGGTTGGCAAAATTCCACTAAATGCCATTTTCAGAAAGAGTCAGGGACCTCCTCATTTTCTACTAGCTTTAATAATACATGAAATAGGCTGGCATCCTCTGCCTGTTCCCGGCATTGAGGAATCTGGGTGAGGGGAAGAGGGCAGGAGAGTGGGCCTCTTCAAGTAGAAATGATGAGCCCTGGCCTGGAGCCTGGTGGTTGGAGAATCGGCTTGAGCACTGAAAGGTGGTGGGTTCGATCCCCCATCAAGGACACATACCTGGGTTCCAGATTTGATCCCCGACCCTGGTCAAGATGTATGCAGATGGAAATCAAATGATATCTCTCTCTCTCTCCCCCCCCCTCCCCTCACCTCCCTACCTACCTTCTCCTCTCTCTTAAAATCAATGGAACAAATATCCTTGGGTGAGGATTAAAAAAATAAGTAAATAAATGAAAACAGTGAATGTAATGGTAATACTCTACAGCTAACAGGAAATGAGGCATTCTAATGTCACAAGGACCACAGCTGGGTTCTGATCCCGGCTCTGCCATGAAACAGCACTGTGCTTACACAAGCCACTCCATTTCCTCATTGGTGTCTCAATTTCCTTGTCAAGTGGAATTCTGTGATTCTGTGATTTCTACAGAGAGGCTCTGCTGGATTCATGGTGATTTGACCTCAAGGCTGGGCTGGGACAGGCAATGGGAAGTCCAGCTCCTGGGCTCAGGCCCGGGCCCAGGGGAAGCCCTGCTGCTGGACGGAGGCCGGCAGTCTCAGGGACTGAGCAGGCCCAACACCGGGGCTGCTGCTCTCTGCAGAAGGGAACCTGTTTGTGAACCTGCCCTGGGGGGTCCAGTGAATCCAGAGGAATGGAGGTCTGAACAAAAGGTTCCTGTGCTTGAAGACGGGGATGCGGGTCCAGGCGTCTGACCCAAGCTTCCTTCCCATAACAGAAACACGCTTTTCTAGGTCCCACAATCTTGAGACCAAACCTGATATGCCTGCTTTAGTGGCTCTAAAAGCCCAGACTCTCTGCCCCTTAAACAGGCTCCTGGCCAGCTAGCATTCACTGTCCCGGATAGGATAACCCTCAGTACGGAGGGTAGGACCAAAAGAAACTTTAAATTCTTTCCTTGCTGGGAGGGACCTGCACACAGGGCAGCTGCCATACAGCGGAAGGTACGGGCCCAACAAACTGGTCACTGCTCTAGATGCTACAGCTTTCCCTACTCGTGAAAAATCAAGCTGCTGTTCAGTGTGTAAGTTACTGACGCTTAGATCAACTCACTTCTTTGGCATCGTATCATGGAACTTGTGCTGAGGCATGCTTTTTTCCTCCAGGTTTTCATTAGGTTTTTGTGAGGCATTTGAGTTGTCTCTGTAAACAGAGGGAAAATAAAAAATAATCTGGTTTTTAAAATAAAACACATAAATTGACTCATCAGCCCCGCCTGGGACCTGGCCCAGAAGAAGCCGGTATGTTTCTGGAACTCAGACATCACAGTGCTCATGGCCACCATGACCACCGAGTTGGGACGATGGGTTGGAAGGAGGTGGCGTGGGTCCAGGAACCCTAGCACGTCCAGGGGGTCCGGCTGAACACCTAGGATCAGGCTGTATGTCACCTCAGGAGAGCAGACCCCGAACCATCTGAAACTCAAGCTGGGGAACCCCGAGGATTCCGGCCAGGTCAGCTCAGGGTGTTGGGCACTCAGGTCGGAGACAGGGCTAGGCTAGCTCCTGCGGGTGCAGACCAACCATGCCTTCAGTGGTGAGGATGGAGGTCTGGAGCTCACACAGGAGTCCCAGACCCTCAGGGACGTGCGCAAGAGGTGGGACTAAGTGCCCAGGCTGAATGAGGTTCTAGGTTTTCAAAGTTCCACTTAAATTAGGTGGGTCGGGGTTGTTCATACAATTGTGACCTTCTAGGTATTTTTTTTGCTTGTTTTAGCTGAGGAACAACAAACCTCCTTGTATTAGTAGTTTGTATGAGGAGCATTGTCCCCATGAGGCTTGAGGAAACATCCTTATTATAGAGATGAGAACACAGAGCTTAGGGATGTCACATGTCTTCTCTAGGTCATGAGGGCAAAACTGTGAACTGTCCTGCATGACATTCTCTCTCAGCTACCTAACACTTATCTGCTCCCAACATGGATGCAAAGTGGTGGCAACCTTGCTCATCCCCTGTGTGGGGACAGTGTCCATCATAGACATGGCCTATGAAAACATTGACTTCAAAAAAGACACTTTTGTTTCATCCTTTTATATTAAAGGGCATTTTAAGACCCTCATTGTGGAGATCCCAGATTCTGCGAAGGGGCAAATGCCTGCAGTCTCCAGACTGGAGAAGGAGGATCCTCAGGCATGAATCTGAACAGAGGACTTGAGAGCAAATCCAAGTGGTGCGTGTAAAGTGACAGGTGACTCAGTGTCCCTGTGAGGCAATTGCCAATGAAGGAACACTGTGATTGCCTTGTACAACCTGACAGTGGACAGGTGAAAATTACAATGAGTGAGAAATCCCCGGGGCCAGGCTGGGAGCAAGAGAGCAACTTTAAAGAAAGTTTAAAACTTCTCATTTACCAATTATTTTACTGTTTTATTATAAATATTCCTGAGCATATTTGTTACTACTATATCAGTATGGTGGAAATAAAATATAATGATGTGCTACTAAAATATCTTATGTCTGTGTTCAGTACCATCATTTTGGCAGTTTGGAACTGATGATGATGAGAGTATTTACAGCAGGAATATTGACAAATACTACAAACCTTGACTTCACTTAATGTATTATTGAATGCTTAGACTTAAAATAAAATAGTGGAGCATGTTAGCAATGCAGATTAAAATTATAAGTATATTGTGCAAGTGGGCTTTAAATTGTACATAGGATAATATTTGAGAAAAAATTGCTTCTTGTATTTTAAAACTAACAATTCCTTATGGCAAAGAAGACTCTTGAGTCATTGAAGAATGAGTGAATTTTAAACATAACTTTGGGTGATAGGAAAAAGATGGTGACCGGCAGGAAGGTAGGGAGAGAGAGAGTGTGAGTGAGGAACCCATAGAGGAGAGTGTAGACGTGTGAGGTGTGTGTGTGTGTATGAGCTAGGGTCAGTTAGATTCTGCAGGTCTTCCAAGGGGCTCCCTAACCGGGCAGTCCTAGACGGCGGAGCCCCGCGCACAAAGCAGACACTTCTCGGCGGCTGGTGCGGACGTGGAGACCACGCCATCTTGGGAAACAGAGCCGCCTGAGACACGGATCCTGGCTTCTGACACAAACCAGGACCCTTCAGCCACTGGGGACAGAGAACTGCTATCACAGCTTCAGACCAACAAACAACAAGAATCCAGACTTCCCCGCAGATTTCCGTGAGTCAGAGCCTATCCCCCTCCCCGCAGGCGCGAGGATAGCGCCATAGTAACTGATAGACCCGCCCCTCGCCCAAGCTGCCAAGCTTTGCGCAGGGACGCGCTCCCACGTAGGGAAATTGGCGCACAAGGACAGAAGCAGCTCCCAGTCGGGGAAATCTGTCAGTGCGCACAGAGGACTCCCCTTCAGGGAATTTGGGGAAATTTGGCTTGCAGGTCACAGCTCCCCCTTCGGGGATTCTTAGAGCGTGCACAGAGGGGCTTCCCTTTGGGGAATTTGGCGTGCAGGACGGACTCCGCCCCCCTTCCGGGACTCTGGGAGAGTTCACGGAGCCAGCTCACCTTCAGGATTTTAAGAATGTGTGCTCTAGCCGGTTTGGCTCAGTACAGAGAGCACACACAGGACGCAGCTCCACTTCAGGGAATTTGGCACGCCGGACACAGCTGCCTGGGATCCCTGACTCACAGCGCATTCACACTAAGAGCCAGCGACCCCAATTGTTGGTGCATGCACACAAAGGGACCCTGATTCTCAACGAGAAACCGCACAAGGCAACAGAGACTTTGACACTCGAGTCTTGGTGCAGACACAGGGAAACTCTTGACTCCTGGCACATGCTAAGGATCTCATTTTCGGCACATACCAACAGTGTGGTGCAGACAGGGCCCCTGATTCTAAGTGTGCACACGAGACCACACGGAACACTGGGGACACTGACCGTGGGCAAGTCTGGTTCCCGCCAACCAAAGGCAGCCACACGTCCTAGTGTCAGAGCACTTCAGTGAAACTCGGGTGGAGCGAAGTCCCCACAGCACACAGCCCAGGTCCACGCAAATGGAAGCTTGAGCTTTCTGGTAATAGCCAGAATGGGGAAACGAAATAACTCACAGAGGAAAGAAAATGTGGAGTCGCCAAGAAAGGAAATTAGTGAAACTGAAGCTTGCAACATGACCGAAAAGGAGTTCAGAGTAATGGTCGTGGAATTTATACATCGGATGGATGAGAAAATCAACAACTTATGCAAGAATCAGGAAGAAATGAAAAGTGATATAGCTACAATCAAAAACACCATGGAAAGTTTCAACAGTAGACTACAAGAAGCAGAGGACCGAATTAGTGAGTTAGAAGATCAGGTACAGAAACAAACTCAATCTGAACAGCAATTGGAGAAAAAAATTAAAAAGCAGGAGGAAAGCCTAAGGGAGCTCCGGGACAACATGAAACGAAGTAACATGCGTATAATAGGGCTGCCAGAAGGACAAGAAGAGCAGCAGGGATTAGAAAATCTATTTGAAGAAATAATGACAGGAAACTTCCCGGATATGGGAAAGATAAAAATTACGCAAGTACAGAGAGTCCCAAGCAGGATCAATCCCAAAAGACCCACACCAAGACATGTCATTATTTCAATGGCAAATATAAATGATAAAGAGAGAATCCTAAAGGCGGCAAGAGAGAGACAGAGAGTTACCTACAAAGGAACACCCATCAGATTGTCAAATGATTACTCAACAGAAACACAACAAGCTAGAAGTGAATGGAAGGAGGTATACAAAGTGTTGCAAAGCAAAGGACTGAATCCAAGAATACTATATCCAGCAAGACTATCAATCAAAATTGATGGGGAAATCAGGAGCTTTGCAGACAAAAAAAGCCTCAGGGAGTTTATCACCACCAAACCAGCAATGCAAGAATTGCTAAAGGGAATACTGTAAAAAGAAGAATTAAACAGGTAAGAAGGAATTCAGACACAAAAATAGATATGACTACAAAGAAATACCTTTCAGTAATAACTTTAAATGTAAATGGACTAAATGCTCCAATCAAAAGACATCGAGTAGCTGAATGGATAAAAAAACACGACCCATATATATGCTGCCTACAAGAGACCCACCTCAGAACAAGAGACTCACACAGATTGAAAGTGAAGGGATGGAAAAATATCTTTCAGGCAAATGGAAATGAAAAAGAAGCTGGGGTAGCAATACTTATATCTGACAAAATAGACCTCAAAGTAAATGCCATAACAAGAGATAAGGAAGGCCACTTCATAATACTAAAGGGAGAAATCCAACAAGAAGAAATAATTCTGGTAAACATATACGCTCCCAATATAGGAGCACCCAAATACATAAAAAAACTCCTGGAGGATATCAAAGGAGAGATTAATAGCAATACAATCATAGTAGGAGACTTTAATAACCCACTATCACCACTGGACAAATCCACTAAACAAAAAATCAGCAAAGAAACAGCAATCCTAAATGACTCACTAGACCAGATGGAATTAATTGACATCTTCAAAACATTTCACCCCAAAGCCACAGAATATACATTCTTCTCAAGTGCACATGGGTCATTTTCAAAGATAGACCATATGCTGGGTCACAGGCAAAGTCTCTTCAAATTCAAGAAGATAGAAATTATATCAAGCATCTTCTCAGATCACAGTGGCATAAAACTGGAAATCAACTACAATAAATACAATCCAAAGAAATCAAACACATGGAGACTAAACAGCATGCTATTAAACAAGGACTGGGTCACCAGAGAGATCAAGGAAGAAATAAAAAACATCATGGCAACAAATGACAATGAAAACACAACAATCCAAAATCTATGGGACACAGCGAAAGCAGTCTTGAAAGGGAAGTTCATAGCTCTACAAGCCTATTGCAAAAAACAAGAAACAATGGTAATAAATTACTTAACCCTACAACTCCAAGAGCTAGAAAAAGAGCAGCAAGAAAAGCCCAGTGTAACCAGAAGGAAGGAAATAACAAAGATCAGAGCGGAGATAAATGACATAGAGACCAAAAAAACAATACATAAGATCAACAAAACCAAGAGCTGGTTCTTTGAAAGGATAAACAAGATTGATGGACCTCTAGCCAGGCTCACCAAGAAGCAAAGAGAGAGGACCCAAATAAACAAAATCAGAAATGAAAGAGGTGAAATAACAACAGACCCCGCTGAGATACAAAGGATTGTTATAAAATACTATGAACAACTCTATTCCAACAAACTGGACAACCTGGAGGAAATGGACATATTCCTAGAAAAATATAACCTTCCAAAAATCAATCAAGAAGAAGCTAACCAGCTCAATAGGCCAATAACTATGGACGAAATTGAAGCAGTCATCAAAAAGCTTCCGGCAAACAAAAGCCCGGGGCCTGATGGCTTCACAGGAGAGTTTTACCAAACATTCAAGGAAGAACTAAAACCTATCCTCCTCCGACTATTCCAAAAAATTCAAGTGGAAGGAATACTTCCAAGCTCCTTCTATGAAGCCAGCATCACCCTAATACCAAAACCAGATAAAGACAACACAATGAAAGAGAATTACAGACCAATATCCCTCATGAACATAGATGCCAAAATCCTCAACAAAATTCTAGCAAATTGGCTCCAGCAGTACATCAGAAAGATCATACACCATGACCAAGTAGGATTTATCCCAGGAATGCAAGGATGGTAAAATATCCGCACATCAATAAACGTGATACATCACATAAACATATTGAAAGATAAAAACCACATAGTCATATCAATTGATGCAGAAAAAGCACTTGACAAAATCCAACACCCTTTCTTGATAAAAACTCTCAACAAGGTGGGAATAGAAGGCTCATACCTCAACATAATAAAAGCTATATATGATAAACCCACAGCAAACATCATACTCAATGGGCAAAAACTAAAAACATTTCCCCTAAGAACAGGAACAAGACAGGGATGCCCACTCTCAACACTCCTGTTTGACATAGTACTGGAAGTATTAGCCATTGCAATTAGACAAGAAGAAGAAATAAAGGCATCCAAATTGGAAAAGAACAAGTAAAGCTGTCTTTATTTGCAGACGACATGATATTGTACATAAAAAACCCGAAAGACGCTGTCAAAAAACGAATAGACTTAATAAATGAATTCGGCAATGTAGCAGGATACAAAATTAACGCCAAGAAATCTATGGCCTTTCTATACACCAATAGTGAACTTACAGACAGAGAGACTAAAAAGGCAATCCCATTTACCATCGCACCAAAAAAATTAAGATACCTAGGAATAAACTTAACTAAGGAGGTAAAAGACCTATACACGGAAAACTACAGGACACTGAAAAAAGAGATAGAGGAAGATGTAAACAGATGGAAGAACATACCATGTTCATGGATTGGTAGAATCAACATCATTAAAATGTCCATACTACCCAAAGCAATCTATAGATTCAATGCACTCCCCATTAAAATACCAACGACATATTTCAAAGACCTTGAAAGAACTCTCCAAAAATTCATCTGGAATAAAAAAAGACCCCGAATAGCCACAGCAATCCTGAGAAAGAAGAATAAAGTAGGAGGGATCTCAATACCAGATTTCAAGCTGTATTACAAAGCCACTGTTCTCAAAACAGCCTGGTACTGGCACAAGAACAGACATATAGATCAATGGAACAGAATAGAGAATCCAGATATCGACCCAAACCACTATGCTCAATTAATATTTGACAAAGGAGGCATGAACATACAATGGAATAAAGACAGTCTCTTCAATAAATGGTGTTGGGAAAATTGGGCAGATACATGCAAAAAAATGAAGCTTGATCACCAACTTACGCCATACACAAAAATAAACTCAAAATGGATACAGGACTGAAACATAAGACGGGAAACCATAAAAATACTAGAGCAATCCACAGGCAGCAAAATCTCAGACATATGCCAAAAGAAATTCTTCACTGACACTGCACCTAGGGCAATGGAAGCTAAAGAGAAAATTAACAAATGGGACTACATAAAAATAAAAAGCTTTTTCACAGCAAAAGAAACCATCAACAAAACAACAAGAAGACCCACTGCATGGGAGAACATATTTGCAAATGGCATCACTGATAAAGGTTTAATCTCCAACATCTACAGGCAGCTTATACAACTTAATAAAAGGAAGATAAATGATCCAATAAAAAAATGGGCAACAGACCTAAATAGAATCTTTTCAAAAGAAGACAGAAGGAAGGCCAAGAGACACATGAAAACATGCTCAACGTCACTAATTATCCGAGAGATGCAAATCAAAACAACAATGCGGTACCATCTCACACCTGTCAGAATGGCTATCATCAACAAATCAACAAACGACAAGTGTTGGCGAGGATGCAGAGAAAAAGGAACCCTCGTGCACTGCTGGTGGGAATGCAGACTGGTGCAGCCACTGTGGAGAACAGTATGGAGTTTCCTCAAAAAACTGAAAATGGAACTCTCATTTGACCCAGTAATCCCACTCCTGGGAATATATCCGAAGCAACTAGAAACGCCAATCAGAAAGGATATATGCACCCCTATGTTCATAGCAGCACAATTCACCATAGCTAAGATTTGGAAACAGCCTAGGTGCCCGTCAGCAGATGACTGGATCAGAAAACTGTGGTACATCTACACAATGGAATACTATGCTGCCATAAAAAAGAAGGAATTCTCATCATTTGCAGCAACCTGGATGGAATTGGAGAACATTATGTTAAGTGAAATAAGTCAGTCAATGAAAGAAAAATACCACATGATCTCACTCATTTATGGATAATAAAGAAAATTATAAACTTGAACAAAAAGATAGATACAGAGACAGTAAAGCATCAAACAGATGGTCAAATTACAGGGGGAATGTTAGGGAGAGGTGGGGGAGATAAGAGATCCATCAAAGGACTTGTATGCATGCATATAAGCATAACCAGTGGATGCAAAACTCTGGGGGGTGAGGGCATATATGGGAGTGGGGTGGGGGGGCAATGGTAAGATATGTACATATATAATACCTTAATAAAAAAAAGTAAACATAACTTTGATGCTGCACTGTCCTCCTATTGTTTAAAATAATAAATTCATTTTTAAAGTAAGCAAAATATTCTGAGCAGACATTTCAACAAGAGATAAAGACAGTGTAAATAAATGCATGGAGAAATGCTCACCATAAAAAATCCTTAGGGAAATGGAATAAAATGAAAGCGAGTTAACACTACACTCATTTCCGGGACTACAGTTTAAAAAGATTAATCATGGCGTGTGTGTGCTGGCCAGGGTGTGGAATAACTGGAATTTTCATTACTGTGGGTGGGTACGATGACAAAGGGAATGACAATTTTAGATCATATTTTTGCATATCTTAAAATGTAAGACATTCACCTACACTGCAACAGTTTGATAACTAAAACATATAACTTGAAAAAGAACTGAATGCAAGTATTCCCAGCAGATTTATTTATAATACCACTAACCTGAAATAATTAAAATCATATAAAGACCAATAAAGTGATTATCCATAGAACACAGTATTACCCAGAAATAAAGAGAATTAACTATTCATATAAGCATGGAGGGTCGGGAATGGGGGCTGAGCTGCACAATCACCCACAGAGGATGACATCTGTGCTCCCTGGGGCTGAATCCAAAGGGGCCGGGAGAAGCTCTGGTCCTGACATGCCCCCTGTCGTCTCTGTACCTTCCAGCCAGGGGCTGAGACTGGGCTATTTTGGATTCAGGTGGTAGAGGAGCCCAGATTCCTCTCGGGAGCCAAGGCTGGGGGCCCCAGTGACAGCTGGGCAGGTGGGTGTGGGCAGGGGAAAATGCAGGGCCATTGCCAGGGAGAGTTGTGTGTGGTGCTGGGACCCTTTTTAGTCACTCTGTTCTTTTGGGCCATGCTCACTGGGAAATGGAACAAGAGCTGCTGCAGGAGTTCCCAGGTGTCATGACCTGGGTGTCAGCATGTGCTCCAGGAAAACTGGTGACCCAGGCAGTTGCACCCAATCCACTATAATAAAGTGGTCCGGCCATTGATCTGCCCGGGAGGGGGAAGAACTCTCTCTGCAGAGGCCGATTCTCTTTCTGCCCACCAGGAGGGGTTGCTGGCTGCTGAGCCAGGAGGTCCTCTCCTGGGTGACAAGGGTCTTGAATTTTAACCATTGAAGGAGGTTGCATACATTTATAGCTCTTGTGAGAGAAAATGTCCCTGGCCTTTCCTTAATGGTTAAACATCCAGCCTGCTGCTCTTAGAAGGGGCTTCTGCCTGTACAGCCCACCCCTGCACACTCTTTATTGCCTCTGCCTGGGATGTCCCCACTGATACTGGGGTGTGGCCCGTCCTTTTCAGGGGTTGGCAGAGAGGGGCTTAAGGCAAGGCTCTGGGAAGGGTTTGGGTCCTGTGTCTGCCTCAGAGGAGCTGGCCAGGGCTCTTCTGTCTCCAGCCAGAGGTCTCTTCAGGTCCCTATGCCCCAGGCACCTATCCCACTTCAGCCCCCTGATGCTTTGGGCTCACAAATAAGTTCACTTTTGAAAAGTCCTGTGTCTGGTCAGCACACACACACTCACCCCTGATTGCCACTGACATAGTTTGGGCCTCTATTTTAGCATTTCTTGGTGTAATTTTCCATTTTGCTTTATTTAAAAACGTGAGGCCCGATGCATGAAATTCATGCACAGGGCGAGGGGACCCTCAGCCTGGCCTGCACCCTCTCCACTCTGTGGATGTCTGACTGCCTTTCACAATCCAGGACAGCTGGCTCCTAACCACTTGCTGACCTGTCTGCCTGATCACCCCTAACTGCTCCCCTGCTGGCCTGATTGCCTCTAACCGCCTCTGCCTCACCCTGCACCTGGGACCCAGGATTCCCTCCTCCAGCTGGTCACAGGCACCCGGGACCCAGGCTGGCTTCACCCAGGCCGGCTGCAGCTACAGGGTCCATGGGTGGGTGGCTTTGTCCAGGCCATAGCCTCAGGCGCCTGGGACGACAGGACAGGCAGCTTGTCCCTCTCCCGGGCCGCAGGTGCAGGCATAGCCACTGGTGCCTGGGACCGCAGGGCGGGTGGCTTGTCCCTCTCCTGGGCCACAGCCTGGCTGGTCCCCATTCCTCTTTCGCAAGCTCATTTGTCTCTGGCTGGTCCTCATTCCTCTCTCCCCAGTGTTGAGTGTCTGAGCCTTTATGGTGTGATGGCATGAGGGTGTGATGACCATTTGCATATTAGTTCTTTATTATCTATACTAATAAAAGAGTAATATGCTAATTAGACTGGGAGACCTTCTGGAGACCTTCCAGAGGTCCTTCCGGACAAATCCGGGGGCTTGGCCAGCCTGCAAGCCACCCCCAGATGGCCCTCAGCCCCTCTCCCAGGCCGGCCATGACCCCCATTGGGGACCCTCACCCCATTGGGGGTGTTGCCAGCCTGCAAACAGCCCTCAGCCCCTCGCCCAGGCTGGCTACACCCCCAGCACAGACCCCCACCCTGATGGGGGCATGGCCAGCCTGAAAACCACCCCAACCCTTTGCCCAGGCTGGCACCACCCCCAGTGGAGACCTCCACCCTGATGGGGGCATGGCCAGCCTGCGATCTGCCCCAGGCCCCTCACCCAGGCCAGCCACGCCCCCCAAGGGGAACCCCATATTGATCCAGGACCCCCGTCAGGACAGACCAGCTAGCCCCCACTTGTGCACCAGGCCTCTATCTATACTAATAAAAGGGTAATATGCTAATTAGACCAGGAGACCTTCTGGACGTCCTTCTGGACAAAGCCATGGTGGGTGGCCAAGGCAGAGACAGTTAGGGGCGATCAGGCCAGGAGAGGAGGGCAATTGGGGATGATCAGGTCGGCAGCGGGGGCAGTTGGAGGTGATCAGGCTGACATGGGGGGCAGTTTTGGGCAAGCAGGCTGGTGGGAGGGGGAGTTGGGGGTGATCAGTCTGGCATGGGGTCAGTTGGGGGCGAGCAGGACAGCAGGGGGGCAGTTGGGGGTGAGCAGGACAGCAGGGGGGTCAGTTGGGGGTGATCAGGCTGGTGGGGGGCACAGTTGGGAGTGAGCAGGCTGGTGGAGGGATAGTTGGGGGTGAGCAGGCTGGCAGGCAGAGTGGTTAGGAGCGACCAAGCAGGCAGGCAGGTGCGTGGTTAGGAGCCAGCAGTCCCAGATTGCAAGAGGGATGTCTGATTGCCAGTCCCACAGGGATCAGGCCTATACTGGCAGTCGGACATCCCCAAGGGGTCCCAGATTGGAGAGGGTTCAGGTTGGGCTGAAGGACACACCCTCCGTGCACTGCAAGTTGCTGGCTCATCCTTCCTATGTCACTGCAGTGTTTTTACACATTAGAAACTGGGGTGTCTTTTCATGAGGAAGTTTCTAGTTCACCATGGGCTCTACTTACCCCACTGTCTAAAGCTACATTGGATCCCTCAGAATGACCTTCTCCCATGGGTAAGTTCATTTTTATCACTCAAACATCAATCTGAGTTAAAAAATTAAAGAGATGACTTTATTCAGCAATCATGGGATTTAGTGCTTAAATGAAAGCAAGGTGAGGATCATGACAATGACACTGATAGTGTGGGATTTTTCTGAGATCTGTCATATGGATTCTAGTAGCCTCTTAGGTGAAAGGGACAGACATGCCCTGAATTCAAATGATTCTGATAACTGTTCTGGAGAGATTGATCTGGATTTAAACATAATGGTATGTTTTGAAAAGTCAACACTTTTTTTTTTTCATCTTCAACCAAGGATATGTATTTTGGTTTTAGAGTAAAAGGAAGGGAGAGAGAGAGAAGAAAAAGGAAGCATCAGTGTGAGAAGAAACATCCATCAGTTGCCTCCCGGGCATACCCCACAAGGGATCTAACCCCCTGGCCAAAGCATCTTAATTTTTTATTTTTCCTTCAAAACAGAGTATTAGTATGACTCAGAATTTGGGGGAGTGTTTGTTTTGCATGTGTGGGTGTTGGTTGATGTATGAATGTGCTGCCCCTTCGGGTGTTCCTGATTGTATCTGTGTGGTTTGTATTCTCTTGGTGTCAGTGTTCTGTGTCCATGTATGTCTATTCTGGTATGTGTCTCTGTGTGTCTATTGTATGTGGGAGTATGGCCTGTACTGACTGGGTGGCCCAGAGTGTTTGTGTTGTGTGTGTTTGTGTGTCTGTGTGTTCCCCTCAAGGTGTTGCACCTGTCTACAATTGGCTCTCTGTGAGCCTGGGCATAAGCCCTGTACCTTAGTGCCCAGCTGAGGCTGGGGTGTTCTGTACCTAAGTGTTTCTGTGCCTGTTGTGTTTGTTGTTTCTCTGTGAGTTTGTGTGTCTATGCACCCTGGCAACAGGCAGCTGCATAGACAATCTCCTGAGGGATGAGGGAGAGGACAATATGTTCTTTTTCCCTCCAGGCTGAGCTCCTTCTACCCCTGCTCATCCAAACCTAGGTTGTTCCCCAGGGGGACCCATCTCAGGCCCCAGGAATAGATGAAGTAAAGGGTCAGTTCATAGAACTCCATGCTGAGCAAAGGTGGGGAATTGTGGAAGACTCGGAGGGCAGAAAAGAGTTACAGAGTGTCAGGGTGTGTGTTTGGGGAGGACTCTAAACCTTCTGGGAGGAGCTGGAAGATCCTGGATTCCTGGAAAGGAATAAGTGCATATGGGGGAAAGCTGAGGGAGAAGAATCCTAGGCTCCAAATCCTCCCTAAAACTGAGAAACTGGATACCCCAAGAGAGGGTTGGGGGAGTCCTGTGGGAATCTGGGACCCTGGAGAGAAGGTAACACCATTGCCCATGAGAAAGCTAGGATGACACCTAATAGAGGAAGGAGTCTGGGGCTGCTCAGAGCATCACTTTCTGACCTCTGTGATCTGGTCATCTACTGGGCATGCATGGCCACATGAAAATACTGTGGCCACAAGGGAGAAGTAGGCACAGTTCTCTCTCCAATGGGGATGAGAAGAAAGATGGAAGGACCACATTTAGCAGAGGTTCATACACAGATGAATGGAAACCCAGGATCATCACTGATGTTAATGTCAGTGATGGAGCACTACAGAGACTTGGAAACGTGGTAGTGACTGAATATTGACTTAAGAGAACATAGATGCTGGCATGATTGCACTCCTGTACCCTTCCCAACCAACACTCCTAACATGTGCATCTTCACATCCAAATAGTGGGTGGCCTGAGGCACTCGGGGGTTTATTTACACAAGGTCACACTCATAAGTGGGGTGAGTTTGCTGCCAATGACATCTGACCAAACTCCTCTAATTGAAGTTCACTCCTTTGAATCTTGCCAGTGAGGCTTTGGGAAGCTTGGTGACAAAGTCCATGAGGATGAAGAGAAAGCAAACCATCTTATTTCCACTGTCATTTCCTACCATTCCCCGCTCCTCTCCTTTGCCCCTGCACAGCCCCAAAAGAGGTTGGCACTGTGTGGTCGAGTTAATGGGGCCCACGGAATATGGTTAATGGGGCCCACGGAATATGCCAGGTGTTCCTTCTGACCCCCTGAAGTTGGCTGCAACACTGCTATGTGCTTTGACGAATGAAATGTGGTGGGAGTGAAGCCTGTCACCTCTAACAGAAGAGCCTGGAACCAGTGAGCATGGCCACCCTCTCTGTCCATCTCTGATAATACCTACCTAGCAGGTACCTACATGGTGGCTTTTCCTTTAACTGCTCCAAGGAGAATGAAGGTGGGTGTGTGTTATGAACAAGAAAGATACCTTCTATACCATAAGCCACTAGAGCTTTGGGACTGTTTGTTACCCACAATAAAATCTATCCATCCTAATGGGTATGCATCCCCTATTCTAAGTTCCAAGAGGCATCAGAGCCTAACATTAGAAGCCAGAACTCTGTTATTAGAGACACATGGTTTGACTTCCAGCCCTTCCTTGTATTAACTCTACAATCAGGAATTTACTTTGAGTCTCTGAGCCTGGATTTCCTCTCTGTAAAACAGATGGTTAAATGATGTCAGGTGGCAGACAGAATTAAATGAAATAATAATGCATGTAAAGCACTGAATCCAGAGCCTGGCTCATGTAGTAAATAAACATTCAGTAACTCTTAGCTCCATAGCTTCACAATGTGTACTGACTACAAACATTCTGACAATGTGAAAAATGTGAACTTGGACTATGTATCCTTTCAAATTTGTCTTTTTAAAAATAAGATGAGATCACATATATTTTGTCATAGCCTGCTTTTTCTCTTAATAATGTGATGTTTTTAGGTTAAATATATAAAATCAGCCTGGTAGAGTGGCTCAGTTTTTTGAGCATCTTCCCATGCACACAAAGGTTGCCAGTTTGATTATTGGTGAGGGCACTACCCAGATTTCCTGGCTGGATGCCCAGGGGGTGGGTGGAGGGTGTGCAGGAGGCAGCTGATCAATGTTTCTCTCTTTCCCTCTCATTTCCTCTCTCTAAAAGTCAAATTAAAAAAAAACAAACTTAAAAATTACATTAGATTTGCACTTTTCAGGAATAATTGAAATAATACTCTTGACCTCAGTGAGGATTCTCAGAATCTGAAATAATATCTCAAAACAAGAGATCAGTTGCAGACAATACTTCCCAGAAACCTGTGACCAGTCCCGGAAACCTGAAGTTGTTATTTCCCAACACCACGTGGGCACCCCAATATGAATATTTGCAATGATCAGTGAGTGACTCAGATCCTAATGCCACCTGTGGGGCCTGGATAAGTACATTACCCAAAAGGCAATGCGCCTAATGATGGCTGGGTTTAGCCAATGAAAGCCCAGGACCAGCACATTATTCCGGGACTCATTGGTTTGGGCGTGACTTCCTTTGTCTTTCTCCTGGTGGTCATTTTTACCTCCTTGTTCTGTAATCATAGGCAGAGGCTCCAGCACTCAGAGTCCTGATTAGGACTAGGCATCAGGTGCAGTGTCCCCGCTATGCAGTGGTGTGTCTGAGGCTTGATAAGCTGCAACGGGTGGGATTGAGGCCTCCGTGTCTCCGAGGCCCCGCTATTCTTACAGACTTCAACTAGGCCTCAGCATTTATCCTCCAGCCTCGGGTGTGGACACCTATCAGGTCCTCCAGTAGCATTGTCCAAAACAGTGAGTCGCTCATGGGTGGCATACGGTGGGACATGGTGAAAGAGGGTGAGAGGCTGCAATGCCAACGTATAAGGTTTTGGTTGGTGTGGCTGAGCTGGGAGGATTCGGGAATCCTGGGCCTGTGTTGTGCCTAAAGGCAATAGAGAAGATGAGGCAAAGTTTTGTGTGAGAAGTTTCCCTTTCATTCTCAGGAAGCCTGGGCAGTCGATGGCTGTGAACAAAAGAGGGACATTGTCTGAGGTAGGGTTCTAAACTTTTCCCAAAAGCGCTCAGAGGAAGAACACACTAGAAGAGAGAGGATACCCACTGGGGACAGGAAAGTGAAGTCCTTTGAAAGTTAATGAACTTGTCAAGAGTGTGCACTGAGGCCTGAGGCCTGAGGTAATGCAGTCATTTCTAGAGCACCTGGCCCCGAGGCTGGGCAAGGGTAAGGAGCAGCCTGAGTCTATGGATCCAGGAGGTGGTGGCCAGGCTCTCAACAGCCATTTCCCTTTCCACAGATTCCTGCAAATACACAATCAGAGACGTACTGATTTGTGGCACTTATTTCATGGTCTCACTCTCTGTGGCCTCTAAGATAGTGGTGTCCTGGTACTGTCCATCCACTCTTCCAGTCCTTAGATCTGTGGAACTTGAAGAGACACCAAGCCTAAGTCCAGGTTTAGGGTTACACAAGTGGTTCCTGAGGAATTCAGTGGAATTGGATGTGATAGGTCCTTCCATGGCCAGGTTCCAGAATGTGCAAAGGCTTGGAGTGAAGGCTGAACTAATTCAGGGACCAGCAAGTGTCCATTTATTTTTTCTTACATAGGAACTGCTAACAATGGGACAGGAGTCAGGTCTAGTCGAATGTTATGACTACTTGGGTGTCTGTGCTGCAGGTGATGGGAGCAATGGGAGATATAGAGCAGTGGAGGCAGGTGATCTGACCCAGGTCTCATTAGACTTCCTGTGGCTGCAGCATGATGAATAATATGGGTGCGAGGGAGGTGTTAGAATGACTAGAAAATAAGCTGTTGAGATAGTCATGGTAGTGTGATGGTAACTGGCCCAGGAAGGTGGCTGTGGAGATGGAAAAAGCAGTTAGATTCTGGATTAGTGTTGTAGGTGTGGCCACTTGGGTTTTCTAATTTTGAGGTTGAGAGAGAGAGGTAAGAGTCAGGGATGATGGGATGTCATGGATTTAGCAGCTGGAGATATGCAAGTATCACCAACTGAGATGGGTAAATGTATAGGTCGAGCAATGTTCATTGGGGATATAAAAACTTTATTTTTTGGCCTGTTAGGGCAGTGGTGAGCAAACTCATTAGTCAACAGAGCCAAATAGCAACAGTACAATGATTGAAATTTCTTTTGAGAGCCAAATTTTTTAAACTTAAACTTCTTCTAACGCCACTTCTTCAAATAGACTCGCCCAGGCCGTAGTATTTTGTGGAAGAGCCACATTCAAGGGGCAAAGAGCCATAAGCCGTGGTTTGCCGACCACTGTGTTAAGGTATAAAATAGTACTGAAGGTATTTCACCAGAGTCTGGAACTCTGAGGAGCGATTCAGGATGCAGATTTCTTAAAAAGGTAGTGGAGAGTTGTATGGACCAGAGTGGAGGTATAGATCACCTGTTTCTAAAAAATATGTTTTTACTGAATTTAAAGGAGAGGAAGGCAGAGCAAGAGAGACAAAGAAACATCCATGAGCAGGATCCAAGGATCGGTTGCCTCCTGCACGCCCCCTACTGGAAATTGAGCAGGAAACCAAGGTAAGGTTTACTACAACCAGAAAACCTTGAAAACCAGTAAACCTTGACCAGGGCTTACTCCAACCAGTGACCTCTCAGTGAATGGGTCGATGCTCAGTCAACTGAGCCGCACCATCTGGGCTGTAGATTACTTTAAAATGCGGAGTCACTTCAGGATGATAATGGTAGTTTAGGAAGGAGTGTGTCACTCTGAGGACTGGGTTTCCTGCTTGGGTCCCAGTTTGTGGGAGTCGGGTGTCACAGCACATAATAGAGACAGAAGTGGTCAACTAGAGGGTGGGAGAGATATTATAATTTGGCGGTGGCCAAGGCGCCCAAAAGAGAGTGGACACAAGATGAATTGAAGGCCAAAGAATAATTCAAAAATGAGATGGGCTAATGGATATTTATTCCCCACACACCCACCAGGATTTTGCTGTGACCCTTGGTGTGTCCTGGAGTGTTGCTTTCAGTCTGATGGGTTAGCTTAGTGGTATGAATGATTATCGGTGAGACTCACTTGGCATGGAGTAGGCCATTCAGGGTGGGACTTGGATGACAGTTAAATGGAGGGATAAATGCTGTCACTAGTGAAGGGACATCAAATGTAGCACCAATGGATGTGGCCTCTGGATATCTGAGATCTGATGTGATCCTTAATAGGTGAGGTTGAATGAAAAAACAGTCAAGGAGGGAGGCCTTTTTAGCAGTATTTGAGGATGCTTCCGTGAGTGTGGACTATCAGAATTGGGGTAGTACTTCATCCTGTTAGAACATGCCAAGAACTCGCTGGACACACTTGCTGAGTAATGAGTAAGAGGCCAAGGAGATGACTATGGGGGCTGTGGCTGTGGGAGTGCAGGTGTGAGAGAGGTGTGGTAGAACGAATGATGTGCATTTGCAGATGGAGTGTGAATTTATGGACATAGGGACCTGACATTGACATAAGAGTGAATGAAGGGTGCATTTCTGGTGATGTCTAGATGACTGGTATGGGGAATTTTAGGGTAATAGCTGAAAAGAGGGGTATTGTGCTAAATGCCAGGTCCAGAGCTTAGATGCCATACATGAGCCTACATGCCATTTGTTGTAGAGAGCTGACACAGTGATCAATAGGAGTGAGATAGCATATGTCAGTGTCACCTGGCTTGACAATCTCCACTGGCATGGGGAAGGGAGAAGGGTAAGAGAGACATAACTAGTAATCAGAAAATGGAAACTAAAACCAAAATGACATACAATTTGACTCCTGCCAAGATTGGCAAGGATATTGAGCAATAAAGCACAGCCCCTGTGCTGATGCCTAAAATAGAGCAATAACTCGTAAAGCCACTTTTCTCCTAGTTACATCCGAAGCAACCCCTGCCCAGGTGCCAAAGATTTCACGTACAGAAACGTTCACAGCACAGTTCTTCACAACAGCAAAAAGCTTCAAATAACCCAAGTGCCCCTGCACAGGAGAACAAATGTGGTGCAGCCATAAAATGCAATTCTGTGTGGAAGAGTTTACTTCAGTGACAATAAGTCAGCTACAGCCACGGGCGCTGTAGATGAACAAAGTTGAGAAAAACTGCAAGATGCATGACATCATAGCATGACATCATTTATATAGAGTTAGAATACATTCATAATTTAACTAGAGGCCCTGTGCATGACATTCATGCACTCAGCAGGGGTGGGGAACCCTCAGCCCAGCCTGCGCCTTTTTGCAGTCCAGGAGCCCTCAGGGGATGTCCAACTATGGCAGAAGTGGGTCACTGCACTCACCAGCCTGGCTTGTGACTGAGTGGCACTCCCCCTGTGGGAGTGCACTGACCACCAGGGGGCAGCTCCTGTGTTGAGCATCTGCCCCCTGGTGGTCAGTGCGCATCATAGCGACTGATCGTTCTGCCGTTTGGTCGATTTGCATATTACCCTTTTATTATATAGGATGATGTATTGTATATAGATGCAGACATATGAGGTAAAACTGTAAGGGAAATCAAAGATATGATAAACACAATATTTTTTTATCCATAATAATATTTTTACTTTACTATTCACTAAAAATATTTACACAAAATTTTTTATTCACAATATTTTTACTTTACTATTTACTAATGGAAATCAAAGATATGATAAACACAATATTTTTATCCACATTAATATTTTTACTTTATTATTTACTAGGGGGGTTGCTCAGCCTGGCCTGCACCCTCTCCAATCTGGGACCCCTTGGGGGATGTCCAACTGCCGGTTTAGGCCTGATCCAAACTGGTAGTCGGACATCCCTCTTGCAATCCGGGACAACTGGCTTCAAACCACTCACCTGCCTGCCTGCCTGATTGCCCCTAACCCCTCTGCCTGCCTGCCTGATCAGCCCTAACCCCTCTACCTGCTGGCCTGATTGCCCCTACCTTTCCCCCCTGCCTGCTTGATTGCCCCTAACCTCTCTGCCTGCCTGCCTGATTGCCCCTAACTGTCCTCCCCTGCTGGCCTGATCTCGCCTCTAACTGCCCTCCCCTGCTGGCCTGATCTCACTCCCAATTGCCCTCCCCTGTCGGCCTGATCACCTCCAACTGCCCTCCCATGTCAGCTTGATCTCACCCCCAACTGCCCTCTCCTACCAGCCTGATTTCACCCCCAACTGCCCTCCTCTGCGAGCCTGATCGCCCCTAACTGCCTCTGCCTTGGCCCCCACCACCATAGCTTTATCTGGAAGGAAGTCGGATGTCTGGAAGATGGCCGGTTGACCCAGTCTAATTAGCATATTAACCTTTTATTAGTATAGATAGATTATATAGGATAGGATTGCTTAAATGGGGGGGGGGCTTGTTCAGCAGGAGTCTTGGCAGACAAAAACACATAATCCCTATATCTGGACTGATAGCCAGCCATATGCACTATACTGCCAAACCGGTCATTAAAAAAATTGAATCACTTTCTTACACCTTACACCAAACAGCTGTTGCCCGTAAAACCCCTCCTCAGCCCCCACCTTAGGTTCTGCCTTGCAGTTCACCCAGATTTGGTTCTGATTGGTTGGTTTCTATGCTAGTCAGAGTCAAAAGCTTCACCTCCTAGGCAGCCATTGGCTCCTTGCACTTCACCCAGATTTGGTTCTGATTGGTTGGTTTCTATGCCAGTCAGCGTCTCTGGGCCTATCTCTGGGCCTGATCATAGAGGTGGGGCTGATCAGCAGCCACCCCAGGCTGCTGGCGAGCAGGCTGAATTGCTGACCTCTGGGAGAGAGAGGCTTGGCTGCTGGCGAGGCCAGGAGAGAGAAGCAGGGTCTAATCACCTGCCTCTCTCTCTGGCCTTGCCAGCAGCCGCTGCCACTGCTGATCAACCCTGTCTCTCTCTCTCTCTCTGATAGGTCAGCAGTTCAACCTGCTCGCCTGCTGTGTGCACAGCTTGGCATTTGGTCAAGCCTCTGGTCATTGTGGATGTTACGACCCTGGCTCTGTATGTGTGTGTGTATATATATATATATCACAAATATTTCTAAATACTCAAAATTAGGGAATTATACTATAGCCAACAGTTGAATATAATGTTTTAGAACAGTATTTAATGACAGAAAGTGCTTAATGATAAGGAGACTTGGGTAAACATAACATTTTTTAAAAATATATTTTATTGATTTTTTACTAAGAGGAAGAGAGAGGGATAGAGAGTTAGAAACATCGATGAGAGAGAAACACCGATCAGCTGCCTCTTGCACACTCCCTACTGGGGATGTGCCCGCAACCAAGGTACATGCCCTTGACCGGAATCGAACCTGGGACCCTTGAGTCCGCAGGCTGACGCTCTATCCACTGAGCCAAACCGGTTTTGGCAAACATAACATTTCAAATAGTGGTTGCCACTGGTGAGGACAAAGAGAGCTACAATGGGTAGGGGGCATTCAAGGTTTTAGAAGGATAGTATTCTTGTTTCTTACACTGGGTGCTGAGTAAGCATATGGGTGTTCATTTTTCAGTTTTAAAATTTTATATATACATATAAAGATATTCAAATACATGTTTCCAGCCCTGGTTTTGGCTTTGATCTCTGGTCAGAGCACATACAAAAATCAACCAAATGAATGCATGAATAAGTGAAACAACAAAGCAATGTTTCTGTCTCGCACTCACTCTCTCTCTCTTCCTCTCTTATTCTAAAATCAATAAAAAAAAAACCCAAATAAATATTTTCTTGCAAAAACAAAATCAAGAAGTAAAGGTTCTCAGGATTTTGTTTTGAGGGACTAGTTGGTGTAAACATTGTGATAATAGCATCTAACCACCCAAATATGTTTCCCCTTGAGAACAAATCTTCTAGTCATGAAAATAGCCATTGATGGACTGGCTACAAACCCAAAGAGGACATACAGACGGCCAAGCAATGAGAGAAGATGCTCAATGTCACTCATCATGATGTAAATGTAAATTAAAACCACAGTGAGATATCACCTCACACCTGTCAGAATGGTATCATCAACCAATCAACAAGTAACAAGAGTTGGTGAGGATGTGGGGAAAGGGAACTGCTGGTGGGAATGTTATGGCTCAGCCGAGCCACAGCACAGTACAGAGGTGTCACTGAATGCGCAAACTGCCACTGCTCCTGTGTGAGTTGTGATGGTGATTTTGTACAGCACATATTGGCATCATTGATTTTTGTTAGAAAAATACATGGGACATATACTTGGCTGTGTCACCTTAGGTTGATATTTGCTTTCTAAGAGGGCATTGAAAAGGGAATCTTTCTTATTCCCAATTTCTGCTTTTAACTTTGTAGACATACTGGAGACTTTCTTGATTATCTCTTCACATATTTATTTCATGTATGAAAGGGTACAGACCTGTACAGTTCTTTCTTAACTCTTTTGCTTTATTAATAACTTTCTCCAAGTAAGGGATTCTGATTTTTTTTTTTTTTTTGCTTCTTACCTTCCCCTCTTCCTCATCCCCTTTCAAAGCCCCACATGTACAGTCCACATATCTTAAGTGTGGAATTGTTTGCTTATGGCTTATCATATGTTTAAAGCCTGTTGTTCAACTTTTCACAACTACGAGTCTGACTGTAGAACTGTATTTATTGATTTCCAATCCCATAGCAGAACATTCTGAGGGTCTAACTCAGATGGCAGTAAAGCTGATTGTATAAATAAAAGAATTGAATTGTTAGTTTAGTTTGTGCCAAGGTATTCTCTGAAACTATTGGGAATTTTGGTAGGAATTTATAACTATTCAAATTGGAAAATTACCTTCTAAGACCTAATGGAACCAATTTTCTTTTAAACCTAACCTGAGAATATGCTTATTGATTTGAGAGACGGAGAGAGAGAGAGAGAGAGAGAGAGAGAGAGAGAGAGAGAGATTGAGAAAGAGAAAGAGAGGAAATATCCTCGATGTGAGAAACATCAATTGGTTGCACCCTGACTGGGGATTGAACCCACACCTAGGTATATATACTGACCAGGAATCAAACCCACAACCTTTCAGTGGATTGATGCTCCAGCCAACTAAGCCACAGCAGCCAGGGCATGAAACCCATTTTCAGGAAAGAAAATCTTATATTACTCCTAGAATCTTTTCATACCCGAGGTCCAAAGTTCAGCTAAGTCAATGGGAGTTGATGGAGCACCTTGAGGCCTTTGAGTTGATTGAATGAGCTATAACGTGTGCAACATGCTCATCACTGTGCCTTTCTTGCACACACTCTTTTGTGGTTTCAGTCTGCCTGACTCTGTTTTCTATGTCACTATTACGTGTTTTCTTTAAAACAGCTCTAGGCTCATAAATTTTGCTGCATTTCTCTGAAACCTTGGCCCTGAAATTTGGAAGCAGAGAGTTTAAAATTTTAGCATCTAGTTACTATTTCATTGGCATAAACTCATATATTAAAATCTTGATTCATGTAATTATATAGAAGTAATTTTCAATATATCAAGATTCTTTAAATTATATGTCATTTACCATGTTCTCAGTTCAGGTAACTACCTTTATAAATTTGTTTCCCGTTTAGATCACATTTTGTTTTACATTATTTTAAATCTCATCATGCTTCCCACCAATGAATGCTACTATATTTATGTGGTAGGTTCTAAAAGAGAAATTTATTTAGGTGCTAATGGAAAAATAATACCTTCAGGAAGAGTTTTGTTTTTCATTTTTGTTCTTTGACTTTAAGCAATTTGATACTATTTATTGGAGCTGATAATTACTAAAGATGCTAATTGGTACCCCCCCCATCATAAGTCCAAATATTTCATTTACTTAAAAATTTAAATTTATTTTAAATTAAAAGAATGTTTTTAGTTAACCAAAATAAAACCATTGCTAGTTCAGAAAATAATTAAAACACTTTTAGCCCATTGATTGACAGCCTAGATGTTTAAATTTTGTTCTGAGGATCCTGCATATCTGTCCTCTAAATGTCTTTCTTTCACGTACTAGTTTAATGCTCCTTGCACAGAAAGTTACGTACAAAATCTTTGTGTTGAAATATTTTCCATATTTCCATTAGAATATTAGCTAATATTCTAACAAATGGTTTTGTAGGCAGTTGACTGGTGGGTTTAGGTGTTGTATGAACTACTAACGGGAGCATCTCCTTTCACTGTCAATGGGAAGAATTCTAAGCTGAGCTACTAGGTCAGACTTAACAAAATAAAATGAATGGTTACCTCAAAGGAACTGATCAGATTTCTGTAATTTGGCTGATGGGAAAAAAATTTTTTAAAATGGATATTGGCAAAATTAGGTTTAAGTGGTTAATTTCCATTTACAATCATATAGGATGTAGATATAGAACCTTTATATTTCCTTATATTTTATGTGCCCAGAGGGATTTTAAATTTCATAGGGAATGTGTCATAATTTTTGTGTATCCCAAAGCACTTAGCATTGGGCGAGAGCTGCCACAGCCCATGACCCAGCTGTGTTCCCTGCCAGAGCTCTCTGGCAGTTTGGAATAAGGGACTAGGAGCTGTTTAGAATGTGGGGCAAAGAGCCGTTTAGAATGTGGGGTGAAGAGCCGTTGGCAATGCGTGGCGCAGAGCTGTTGGGCACAGGGACGGTGGGCTCAGAGCTGGTGTGCACAGTGATGGACTGTGAACACAGCCTCAGGATGGACGTTACTGTCCAGGAGCTCATGGAGCTCTTTCTGCAGAGCCCGCTGTGGCATTAGCTCCTAGAACAATATAGAATCCTCCTCACGTGCTCAGTAAAGCGTTGGCACAAGCATGCCACTAAATTAATTAAGTGGAGTCAGAGCATAATGGTTCACCGAGTCCTGATTCTGGTTGTGCCGTGGGTATTGTTTCCAACTCTCCTGGGCAGGACAGGGCTTTGATCTCCCAAGAATATTTAGCTAACATAGTCATTTGTTGTTATTCATTTCACTTATCTGCTGTTTTGTTCTGTTTTCCTTCCTCTCTTGGGTTATCCGGGGGATAACAATTCAGCAACTCAGTGCAAAAAGAATCATTTTTGGAGAAGGGGAAAGGAGGACAAGGCCTAGTCAGCCCACCGGCTTTCTTTAAAGGCATGCAGTTCTGACATCGCACCTGCTTCCAACTAGCCCCTCCCTTTCTCAGACACTGGGGATTCCTAATCCTTTCCCTTCACCAGTGTCTTCACAATGTACCCCCCCCCCCACTTCATACCTGAAATTCAATCTCAAAGAATTTCAAATGCCATTACCCCAGATTTCAATAGAGTCACAAAGGAGAAGCAGAGAAATGTTTCCTTGGCTGATTAAAATAACAGATATTTTAACCTGGAAAGGTTCTTGAGCAACATGTTTTCTAAGTTTTGTTTTTGAAACAAGGAAACTGAGTTCCAGGAAAGGTGAGGACCTTGCAGAATCTGCTCCCCCTGTGAACCCAGCAGGCTCTGCAGCAGGCCTGGCACCTGGGCACGTAGTAATCATTACAGACCTGTTACCTGAGCACAGAAATCTCATTGGTTGAAGGCAAGGTGAGACATATTAGAGTTTCTCAGTCCTGTTATGTATCTTATTTTACTTTTCAACAATACTTGTTTATCGCTTAGAAGCAGGCCAAAGAAGAATGATGTTTAAAATTCACTCTGACTCTCAACTTTGAAATAAAAGCCCTTCTCAAGACCAGTTCACAAACAGTTCAGATAAGCAAGTGGTCACAATGTTTGTCCATGTTTGCTTTATATATTAGGACATTATTTATATTATCGTGTATTATATAAATTAAATCATGTCCATACATCTAAGCTATGAAGAGGGAAATCAGTCTTAGGGCAATCTAAGCTCTTTCTGTTATGCAGGGAGAGAGGAAAGACACTAAGTTTAGATTTAGTTAAGGCCCTTCTATAAGTCTTTGACTATTAAATAAGCCTGTTTACGTACAGAAAGCCTGACAGTTAGCTCCCCTTTCTCTTACCTCACCCCTCTCTGCTCTCCCTCCTTACCTGTGCACTCTTCTCTAAAAAAATTAATGAATGACCTGGGGAGACTTCTAGGTGCTGAAGAAGTTCCCTGTACACCACGGAATAGCCCACCTACTCTGGCCCTGCGGGCTCCTCAGGCTAAAGGCTTATTCCCAGCCCCTGCAAATCCCTGCCCATCCACAGAGAACTTCATTCTCAGCAGGGAGTACCAGTAGGAAGGAGACCTAGATATACAACAGTAGAAAAACCCATGAGGCTCTCTACAATAATCAACCTCGTCCCTCATTCTTAAATAAAAACGGATAAACCAAGCACCACCAGATATAATAACGAAAACCAGCAACATGGAAGGTAAAATTTAAGGTTCACCAACATTAAATAAACAAATAATCTGAGCCCAGAGGAAACGAAGACAACTCTGAGAACAGAGGAACCTTCAAAAGAAATCTCCTAATCATGAGAGTCGTAAGGAGGTAATCTGAAAACAGGAACATGAGGCTGTGAAAAAAGAACAATTAAACAAAAAGGAAAAAAAAAAAACACTTGTAAATAACCAATGTGTCTGCTGAAACCAAACATTCCATAGAAAGTCAAAAGAAAAAGTCAAGAGAATCTCCCAGGTGTAAACAAAAACTGCTAACAGGGAGACAAGAAGGACAGAACAGTTCAGGAGGCTCAGGTCCTGACTCAAAGGTGTTTCAGGGAGAAGAAGAGGCGCAGAATAAAAAACATAACTTAGTGACTTTAGTAAATGAACACCTTCCCGAGCTCATGAGAGGCACGAGTTTTCCAAGTGAAAAGACGCACTGAGTGCAGAGCAAGATAAACAGGACAAAGACATTGTGATAAAATTTCAAAACACCAGGCTGAGGAGCAAAGCCCCAGCAGGTCAGTTAGAAAGGAACGGCCATCACTTAGCATCACTGGGTGCAAGGAAGCCTGACAATGTCCTTGAAGGTTTCAGTAGAAATTATTGTTACTCTATCTCCCTCCAGCCAATTATTAATCCAACATAAGGGCTAAAGCACCTCTTCAGACATGCAAATCTCAATGTGAATCTTTAAAATGACTGTGAAGGGTATATTTTTATACACAGAGAAGACTATTTTATGGAGACTTGAGTTTAAAACGAATTAGTTTAGTAGAATATAAATGCAAAACATAGTTTTCCCTGGGGCTTAAAATTCAGCCTATAAACCTATTTCGAATTGTAGAAAAGCAAATACAATCATCTTCACTTTCTGTCTATTAATTTAACTTGAACTAAATTCCTTAAACTAAAATCACTCTGAAGAATAAATGTAGTCAATTAAGTTCCCTTAGATATTTTAAAGTTCATATGAATTTACTTTTGCTTTTAGGCACTTTGAATGCCTGACTTAAGTAAAAGTTCTTCAAATGATTATCATTTACACTAGTAGAATGAACCTCATGTTCTTTTGAAAGTTATAAACTCTTTAAATACCCCAAACACACAGATTGTCTTTGTTTATTGTTGACACTATTGCAGATGTCCCCCAATTTCTTTCCCTTTATCCCCTTCCACTCAGCTCCCATGCCCCCATAGATTATCTTAATAATGTCCTAAACTTAAGTCAAATGTATTACTATTTGATAGATCCTCCCTTCCCCCAACTGATGGACAAGAGTATGACGTAAACTGTACCTGCAGCCTGGACATTCCTGAGCACCTAACCAGGCACCTTATATGGACTGTACATTGAACCACCAATCAGCACCTGCCAAATACCCTAAGCCCCCGATTCTTAAGTGCCTAAGTGCCTAATCATATGCCTTATATGAAACCACCAATCAGCGCATGCTGAGTACCCTAAGCCCCATCTCTTCCCTTCCCTCCCCTCAAAAGATGCCTTCAACCCTGCACATGTGCTCTCTTCCTATGCAAGGCAGCCCGGCATAGGAGCTTGGTGTGTCAAACTTCGCCAAAAAACTGAGCATAACTCGGGTAGTGTGTCACTTTGAGGAAAAAACATTATTTCACGATATTTATAGTTTAAATAACATAAATGTATAATCCTACCTAATAATAGACCAATATGGAAATTGGCCGCACCTTCGCTATGCCCAAGCCACACCCACCAACCAAGCCACGCCCACCAACCAATCAGGACGAGTATGCAAATTACCCCAACAAAGATGGTGGCTAATTTGCATATAAAGACAGCGTTGAAAGAAGCCAAGAGCTGCAGAAGGGAGCAAAGCTGAGGAGAAGCAAGCAAGCGGGGGCGGGGGGGGGGGGGGGGGGGAGAAGGGAGGAGCGGAGGCGGGGCCGGGGGAGAAGGGAGAAAAGCAGGCGGGTTGGCGGAGAAGGCGGGGCGAGGGAGAAGGGAGGAGCGGAGGCAGGGCCGGGGGTGAAGGGAGGAGAGCGGGCGGGCTGGTGGAGAAGGCGGGGCGGGGGACAAGGGAGGAGAGCAGGTGGGCTGGTGGAGAAGGTGGGGCGGGGGAGAAGGGAGGAGCGAAGGCGGGGCCGGGGGTGAAGGAAGGAGAGCGGGTGGGCTGGCGGAGAAGGCTGGGCGGGGGAGAAGGGAGGAGCCGAGGCTGGCCGGGGAGAAGGGAAAAGCAGGTGGGCTGGTGGAGAAGGCGGGGCGGGGGACAAGGGAGGAGAGCAGGCAGGGCAGGGTAGAGTGCAGCAGGAAACCCTATTGCAGGATTTTTCCTGCAATGGAAAAGCTAGTTGTTATATATAATTGTATTTAATAAACCAAAAACTAAATATTTAACTTACCTGCTTAGTGACTTCTTTGTTCATCTGTCAGTCTTTCTTTTGTTGGTCTTGATATTATTTAGCTTGTGTGGGGTGCTGTGAACTAAGATAAGTGAGGGGGAGGGGGAATTCTTTAACTAACCTGCCTATTAGTGACTTTTTTGTTGCTGAATTTCATTGGCTAAATCTTCAATTGAAGGTTGGTATTTTGTACACTTCAGGCCCAAGCAAGCGCTACTAACTTCATCTGTCAATCTGTTTCTTTTGTTGGTTTTGATATTATTTAACGCTGAGAATAAGGCATCACAAAAGTATGTAGAGGGAAAATTGTGAGTAAAGCCATTGCTATATTTTTCAGGGTGCTAAAAGTGTCTGGTAGTCGGTTCCAGGCACTCCAAATTTCCTGTTTATAGTGGCACTGCTCTTGATTCTCCAAGCGGCACCTTTCCAGATTCTCAAGCTTTGACCTCAAGTCGACAAACACCTGAGCCCAGATACTGTCTTGAAATTCTGCAAGTTGCATCTCCAAATCATCAATTTGCATCCATTGGAAACCATTTAATTCCAAACTACTGTAGACTACTACATCAGGATACTTAATTATTTACATGGTCTGTTCTAGACTTCTAAATTGACTAAATCTATCACTAAACTGGTCAAGTAATGAGTCTAAAACATGCTGGTACTTCATATGCAAGAGTTCCATTTCATTTTGTACAGCTGCACTGGCCTTCTCAAAATACTTTGTTACTCGAGGAAAATACTTATAAGTTTTAGTTTCTACATCTCGCTTGAAAATTTTAACTTTACTTTCAAAAGCTTTTATGTATCCAAACATAACGTCAATACTTTTGCCAAAAACTTGTAACTTTAAGTTCAGTTCATTAATATGAACAGAGAGATCTGTAAAAAACATCAGGGTGTTGACCCACTTATCATCATTAAGCTGAGGAAAGTTTCCCAGATCCTTATCGTCAAGAAATACCTTAATTTCTTCAAAGCACTCCACAAAGCGCTCAAGAACTTTGCCTCGGCTCAGCCATCTTACATTATTGCACATCAGCAGTCCACTGTAGGTGGAATCAACCTCCCGTAAAAGTGCCGAAAATTCTTGCTTGTGAAGGGGGCGAGCAGCATTTAAATTAACTATTTTTGTAACAACTGACATTAAGTCGTTTAAGTCAGTGAATCCTGCCTTGGCACATAAAGCCTCCTGATGGATAATACAATGAAAAGGCACAATCGGATGTCCAATAGCTTCTGTAAACAATTTGACAAATCCGACTTTTCCCCCCACCATATTTGGTGCCCCATTTGTCATCACTGACACAACTTTAGAGATATCAATGCTTAGGTCACGAAATGTTTGTATAACAACCTTACATATTTCACTTCCTGATTTACTTGTTGACACTGATACTAACTTTATCAACTCTTCTCTCATTGTGAGACCATCAGAATATCAACAAATAATGGCCAACTGAGCATGTGATGTGACATCAGTAGTTTCATCAGGAGAGATCGAAAAATATTTACACTTCCTTATGTCTCTCTTTAATTGATGTTGTACGTTTGTGTTCAGCCTCATTATTCGGTCTTTTATGATATTTCTACTGAGTGGTAACTCAGATATTCTCTTAATAATTGCATCTTTATTCTGCATATCGTGAAATAGAACTGGTGCACATCTTAGGAGAGTTTCTTTAATAAATTCTCCCTCACTGAGCGCTTTTCCATGCTGAGCTATAGAGTGAGCAATGCTCAAACTTACAGATGTTAAATTTGTAGAGCCTTTCATAAATTTAAGGATGGAATTATATTGGCTCTTATAAAGGTGTAGCTGCCTGGAAGTGTATTCATTCCTTTCATCCTCACTTTTTTCCAAGAGCTGGGAATGATTGGTTTCAAAATGTCTATTTATATCCCACGTTCTGCTTACTACCGTTTCAGTACATAGAATGCAAAATGATCTGCCATTTTTTTCTATAAAGCCATACATCTCGGTCCATGTCTCTTGAAAGGGTCGGCCACTGCTACTACCACTTCCTTTACTTAACCTTAGTTTTTTATTTTTTGCGTTCTCCATCAGGGGGGCAGTGACAGAAGATAGAATTATAGATAGCTTGTTAAGCCTGCAGGCAATTATGGGTTAACTAGCCTAACTAACCACAAAATGGTGCATATAACTGTCTTTTAGGAAAGGGCAGGGTTAATAAGCAGAAATAGGGGTTAATAAGGATGCACAACAGTAATAGTGGTGAAATGGAGTCTGCACTATGGAGCAAGATGGTGTTCCTTATGTGAATTAAAAGGCTGCCGCTATTTCTAATGGCGGGAAACGGCAACCATAGCATGCTACAAACCCTCGCCTCTCCCAGCCTCCCCCTCACTTATCTCAGTAATGATGGATTAGAAATCCATGACATCCCAGAACAGTAGATAATGGTTGCTGTGGTTAACTGATATTTGGTTACTGGTAATGGCAGGGCCCCCAGAGGTGCATCCCCCCACTGCGTTCCGCTGCTCCCTGCTCTGCCAGTGGAAGTGAGGGCAAAGATCCCGGCTTAACCGGAAGTCCCAGAACTAGATGCTCTGTGCCCGACTTCTGTTGTTTTGGCCTACAGACCTCCGGCACCGAGTGTCTAATAGGGGAGGATAAAACATTTGGGTAGTGTGTCACTTTGAGGAAAAAACTAACTCCAAGACTCTAGTCGCAAATGTTTCATCCTCAGGAGCAGCAAATGTTTCATCCTCGGCATGCGGCTGCCTCAGTGGCCGCGTGTCATCAGAAATGGCTACGCGTGTCAGTGCAGACAAGCGTGTCATAGGTTCGCCATCACTGTCCTAGGCTGATATTTTCCCTGACAAAGATCAATTTAGATCTTTCCTGAGCCCGTTTGCCTTTTTGCCTCTAAGATAACATATCTGTGAGATGTCTGGGTAACTTGTAACTTCCCTTTTTCTGGAGCCCCTGGGGCACAACCAAATGTGGTGTAAGCCAGGACAGATACCACAAATTCTTTCATTATGTTAATTGTTCCTGCACTCACCTAAGTATGTGTCCATCATTTTACTTTTTTTCTAATCCCAGGGGTTTCCCACCGCTTTGCTTTATCCCACCTCCTTAATCTATCACCAATGAATTTCATGTAACCCACCTATGTCCCTCCTTTGATTGCAATGTATAAATACAGATGTAACCGCCATTCTCCAGAGCATTATCTCAATTTGTTGAGGTTCTGCTTCCAGGCATATGACAGTTTGGCTCAAATAAACTCATAAAAATTCTTTACAGGTTTCAATGTGTTTTTGTGTGTGTGTGTGTGTGTGTGTGTTTTACAATAACACAGTATTTAGATCTGGTAGATATAATTTCAAGAAATATATTAGATACATTTTGGAAAATTTCACTCAATATTATTTCTCATTATTAGTTGTTTTTTTAAGAAATTGTGCTTATAAAAAAAGGAAAGCTCAGCAATGCAAGTACAGTTCTTGGAAAGCTTATAACATTGAGTATGCTTTACTTTGGTAAATATCTCACCTTTTACTGGTTTGGAGAGCTCCTTTTAATCAACACTCAGAAAGCACATGACCAACCCAGTATAAATAGACGTTAAAATAGCATATTCATAAACACTGTGTAACCGTAGGAAATAAAATCTTTTCCCCAATATTTTAGATGAACACATACCATAAAATGGAAGGAGTTCTACAGTGAACACTCTTTAGATTCCACCATTAACATTTTACTAAACTTATACGTATGGTCCATCTATTCATCAGTCCATCTTATTTTTTTATGTATTTCAAAGTAAATTGCAATCATCAATAAATTCTTCCCCCCCCCCCCCCCCCCGGAAATAATGCACAGTAGGTATCACTAGAGTTTAATATTTGGTGTAAACTAAGGTGACCAGATTTTTTTTTTTTTTAATTTCTTTATTGATTAAGGTGTCACATATTTGTCCTCATCCCCCCATTCCCATCCCACACCCCTCCCCTTGGATGCCCCAACCCTCTGTTGAACTTAAGCATTGGTTAGGCTCATATGCATGCACACAAGACCTTTGGTTGATCTCTCCCCCCTCCCCCCACCCTCCCCTATCCTCCCTCTGAGGCCCGATAGTCCGATCGATGCCTCCTTGTTTCTGGTTCTGTTCTTGTTCATCAGTCTATGTTGTTCATCATTTCCCCTAGATGAGCGAAATCATGTGTCACTAGAGATATACTTATAAGAATTGAATGTGCGACGAGCAATAATAGTTATGCTGACAGGCAAATGAATCAGTCTGTAGTGAGTTTCTTTCTGGACCAACAGTTCTTTTGAGACCCAATATCATGTCCACCAGTTCCCTATGAGTACATGTCGACACTGACCCCTCAGCTCTGGATGGTGGACAAATGGTGGTAATGCAGGTCCGACTCCCTCTGGTTTGGTCTCGGCCGGACCCAGGGGCACTGCTTCACCCGGATCCAGGGGCCCGCGGCCCCACCCGGACCCGGGGCCAGGCCCACCCGGATCCAGGGGCCCGCGGCCTCACCCGGACCCGGGGCCAGGCCCACCCGGATCCAGGGGCCCGCGGCCCCACCCGGACCCGGGGCCAGGCCCACCCGGATCCAGGGGCCCACGGCCTCACCCGGACCCGGGACCCAGGCTCACCCGGATCCAGGGGCCCACGGTCACACCCGGACCCGGGGCCAGGCTCACCCGGATCCAGGGGCCCACGGCCTCACCCGGACCCGGGACCCAGGCTCACCCGGATCCAGGGGCCCACGGCCTCACCCGGACCCGGGGCCAGGCTCACCCGGATCCAGGGGCCCACGGCCTCACCCGGACCCGGGGCCAGGTTCACTCGGGCCCGGGACCCAAGCTCACCCGGAGCCAGGGGCCCACGGCCTCACCCAGACCCGGGACCCAGGCTCACCCGGATCCAGGGGCCCACGGCCTCACCCGGACCCGGGGCCAGGCCCACCCGGATCCAGGGGCCCACGGCCTCACCCGGACCCGGGGCCAGGTTCACTCGGACCCGGGACCCAAGCTCACCCGGAGCCAGGGGCCCACGGCCTCACCCGGACCCGGGGCCAGGCTCACCCGGATCCAGGGGCCCGCGGCCTCACCCGGACCCGGGGCCAGGCCCACCCGGATCCAGGGGCCCGCGGCCTCACCCGGACCCGGGACCCAGGCTCACCCGGATCCAGGGGCCCGCGGCCTCACCCGGACCCGGGACCCAGGCTCACCCGGATCCAGGGGCCCACGGTCTCACCCGGACCCGGGGCCAGGCTCACCCGGATCCAGGGGCCCACGGCCTCACCCGGACCCGGGGCCAGGCTCACCCGGATCCAGGGGCCCACGGCCTCACCCGGACCCGGGGCCAGGTTCACTCGGACCCGGGACCCAGGCTCACCCGGATCCAGGGGCCCGCGGCCTCACCCGGACCCGGGGCCCAGGCTCACCCGGATCCAGGGGCCCGCGGCCTCACCCGGACCCGGGGCCCAGGCTCACCCGGATCCAGGGGCCCGCGGCCTCACCCGGACCCGGGGCCCAGGCTCACCCGGATCCAGGGGCGCATGGCCTCGCCCGGACCCAGGGGCACGTGGCCTCACCCGGACCCGGGGCCCAGCCTCACCCTGACCCAGTTCCCAGCCTCACCCGGACCCAGGGGCACGCGGCTTCACCCGGATCCGGGACCCAGCGGAGTTTCGTCTTCTTGATCCCAATTCCTGTTGGTCAATTCCCTCTCAGCAATTCCTTCGGCCATTTTCTCAGAGTTCCAGGGCAGCCACCGCAGAACTCGTTGGGCGGCGGGCTCGGCAAAGCTCCGGTGTGCCCGGTGCGCGGCGGCGGGCTGGTCCGGGGTGGCTGCGTCGGCCCTTGGGTCTGCAGCGGTGGCCGGCCGCCGAGCATGCGCACCTGGCCGCTTCCGGGGCGTTGAGATTCTTGAAGGACTCGGAGGTCAGCAAGCGCGTAGTCTCCCACCCCGTGTCTCCCAGGGGCTCGTCTGTCCGTGCTCGGCAGCGAGTGAAGCCTTTCCCTCAGCCGGAGACCGCTGGGGGAACTGCGCCGAGCACGTTCCAGGCCGCCATTGTGTCGCCTGAGCCGTAGTTTTTAAAGTGTGGTCTTTGGGTCACCGGCATCAGCTTCATCCCGCGTACCCCTCTCTTTTATTCTAGTTGTATAGCATCCGCTCAGTCAGCCCTCCGGTGGTTCTGGATGGTGTCTGTTCCGCTCTCCCGTTGTAGTCTCAAAACCGTTGTGGTAGGCAGCAATCAGGCTTCTGCCCTATGCCTCCATCTTGGTCCTTGTTTGTATAGTTAAGTCTTGATTGTTGTTGGTGTCACTGGGAGGAATTGTCCTCCAGGCCTATTGGCCGTGCGGACCCTCTGTGTCTATAAAGGAAGAGTTGCTGTGCGGGAGACACGCCTATGTGCCGGGTCTTGGTGCAGCAAGGCTTCGGCGCTCACTGCGTCTGCCTCTTGAATGTGTCCCTTATGGGAGTGGTCGAAATCTGATGTCATCTCACACCGACCACTAGATGCCTTCGTTTCTGGGTCTCCAATGGAGTGTAGGTCAGCTACTGCCTGTGGCCCCTCAGCAGGAATTACAGCATCCCTTATATTCGTGACCTGTTTCGGTGTCTTCCCCTTTTGGCTGCCTCCCTATCGCTCAGCTTCCCCAATCTCCCTAGGTGGTCGCTCTTGATACCCCCCTTTGTGGGCTGAGTGCAAAGTCTTGGTGTTGTTAAGCCTTGATTGCTGTTGGTACACTGGGAGGATGTGACCTCCAGTCCAATTGGCTGTGAGGATCAGCTGTGTCTATGCCGGGAGACAGCCCCATTCAACTAGACTTGCAAAATTGTAAAAGCCTCTGTGTTCAGCTTGGATGGGGCGGAGTTACAGGGCGGAGCCTACCGCCTTGGCTTCCCGTCGGCCCCGCCCTATGAGGTTCCTGTGTCTCAGTGTCCCTCTGTACTCCCAGCAAACACCTCTGAGAGAAAAGCGCCCTGGAGTTTCGCGCGCTGCCAAACAGTCTAGTTTCTCCCCCAATGAATCTGGATTCGCAGATTCTCTCCCGGAACTGGGTTTCCGTGTAGTCAGAATTGGGGCTCACCTCAGTCTGGCGCTTTTGTCTCCTTCCCTCCAGGGCGACTCAGCGGCACAGTCAACAGCCCATCCTCCGCGCACAATCCTGTGTGCGCCTCCGGTGCTCTGCTCTTCGCCGCCTCTCTGCATCTCTGCCTTACAGCCCAGCTTTCCCCAGTATGAGCATGGCTTCCCCGGGTCTTTCCCGGAACTGGGGTTCAGTGCAGTTGGAACTGGGGGTTCAGCACAGTCCGGAGCTTTTGTCTCCTTCCCGCTAGGGCAATCCAGCGGCACAGGCAACAGACCCTCCTCTGCGCACATTCCTGTGCGCGGCTCCGGCGCAGCTCCTCTGTGACTCTGTCCCACAGCCCAGACTCCCCCAGCATGAGCCCGGCTTCCCAGGGTTTCGCCGGGCACTGGGGTTCAGTGCAGTCGGAGCTGGGGTTCAGCACAATCTGGCGCTTTTATCTCCTTCCCGCCAGAGAACGCCAGCCAGGCGGCCAGCCGCCCCTTCCTCTCCGGCTCCGGCTTCCCCGCACGCGCGCGGGCTCGTGTCTCCGCCCGTGTCTCCATACCTCAAGCTTTTACGGCTTCTCTGATTTTCCTTGTGGTTTTCTTTTTCCTTCTAATTGTGCGCATTTCAGTCAGCCAGCTTTCCTGTGGTTCTGGATGATGTCCGTTTTGACTTTTAGTTGTGTTTTTGATATTGTTGTGCCCGGCTGTAGGTTAGGTGTTTAACCTATGCCGCCATCTTGGTTTCTCCAGTGACCAGATTTTAACATTGGTAAAGCGGGACACCATTGACCTTGCGGGGGGGGGGGGGGGGGGCGGTTCTTGATTAACGTAAGTCATAAGTGTCACTTTCAAGGCCTGCGCTAGACTTTTTGCCGCCACTATAAAATATAAATAATACGAGTACTGTCTTCTAAATTCAAGAAAATTTATGTATTTATGAAATAAATAAATAAATTACTTACCTAAATTATCTGAATAGCTGATTTGTAATGACATCACTTGTTTTACTAGCACGCAGTACGATGTGTATCGTCTGAGAGACAGTTACAAAATGTTTTCGTCATTGCCAATCCCAAAAAATGCCATTATTCATTAAGTCCAAACAATGGTGGTCGAATTCTAACAACTGGTCAACAATGCGAACTTTGATAAGCAGTTCTCAATAATCAGTTCTCAACAATTATTTGTTATTATTAAAGTTTAACATTATAAAATTAACAAAAATAATATAAAACTCATATCCTGGCTAAATAGCCACATGGCCGCTGAAAACCGTATATTCCCTTCCCGTTCTCCCGTCGTTCCCTAGCTTGTCGTGCATTCTTTCCAAAAATCAGGACTTTTTTAAAACGCCGCGGGACAAGGGACAAATTGTTAAAAATCGGGACTGTCCCACCAAAAGCGGGACGTCTAGTCACCTTAGTGTAAACTTAACATACAATGATATGCACAAATCTTAAATATACATTCGTATACACCTGTGTAACCCAAACCCCATCAATGTATAGAACATTGCTTTTACCCCAGAATGTGCCCAGGAAGTTTGAACTCTTTTGTGTAAGGCTTTCACACAGCATGCTTTTGAGATACTTCCATATGTTTGTTGTGTGAATCATTAGGTAATTCCTTCTTATTGCATTGTATAAATAGACTACATATTTGTTTATCCTCATTCTTTTATCTTATACCTTGGCTTAGTATTTTCCAAACACTACATGCAACTTTGCCAATGTACCCACAAAAGAACCACCTACATTTGTTGGGTTCTTTCCTTTTTTTTTTTTTTGGGGGGGGGGGAGGGGGTGTGTTTCTATAAATGATGGGGAAAAAAAGTGGATGAAGGAAGAGAAATAAAAGTTCACTATCTTCATCTCTACCCTTGCTATTCTGCATCTGTCTTGAGTGTTATTTACAACATTCACACACTGGGGACAGTGGGCCATCACAGGCCTGACTGAGCTGTGCTCTTGTCCCCTGGACGCCATGTGGGAAGTCTGTTTGGGGCTTTGCTTTATGCATCGTCTGTAGGGACAGAGAAGGATGAGCTCACACCATCCAAGAGCCCTTCCCAGATGTTCATGGTATCATAGGCTCCTGAACCAATTCTTCCCCAGGTTGGACAATCTTTGTTACTAGTTTGTTCTGTTTCATCTTGGTTTTAATAACAACTTTGGTAGTTTAAGTCTCAAGCTTTTCCCTGGTTCTCCCAATGTGGTACTATATTACTATTAGATACAGAACCATGTTCAGCATCTATCCACAGCTCAGTTAAGTCAATGCCTCATCACATTTTATTTTTATTTCTAGCAGAAGAGAGTTTTGTTTTTGTTGTACCACTACAATTCCAATAGAGTCACTTTAGAAATATTTAGCCATCCAATCTTTGGTACCTTTAAAATGAAAGTCCAAAACTGGCTAAAATGTGAGCATTCAATAAATCTCTTTTCTGCAAAAAATGATAAAATAATTTTATTTAGTGGAAACACTTGGTATTAGATAAAATGAAAAAGTAAAATTAGCAAAATGAAATAAGAATTTCAGAAAATAAATTAACCCATCAATTACTATCTACTCTTTATTTTTTAACAGTAATATACATTTGGTATTTAAAGTTATGAAAATATCAAAAAGTATGAAAAAAACATAATAGCCATCAGCATGCTACCAGTTTCTATCCTAGCATATTTCCTTCTATTTTCTATATATATTTTAAAACTGTGAAATACTGTATATTCAAATTTATATTCTTTTTCTAAGCTGACATTTTATCACAAATAGTTTTCCTAACACATTAAAATCCCTTTAACAAAACTTAATCACAGTATTATAGCCCACCCTAATTATGTATCCCTACTCCATACTGACCACTTACGTCATATCTAGTCTTTCCTATTGAGTACTATTGTGATGAACACTTTTATACATTACTATCTGGCCCAACTTTTTGATTCTTATGTGGTGAATTCCTGGAAATGTAATCACCCACCGGGTGACGTCACCGGTGACGCCATCAGCGCGCCTGCCTCACAGCCCAGGAGCACGAATATTTGCTCCATCCTGTCCAACTGCGTGCAGAAAGGCTGGCCCCTATGCTCCGGAGCAGTGCTCTCAGGTGTCTGTGGTTTTTAAATGTTCCAGGTGTCTCTCCTTGGCAATTACTTGATGATCTTTGAAGCTAACTTTTCTCATGTACTTTAGTTACTTGTGTTTCTTCTATAGTTCAAGTCTTTGCTCAGACATATTCTTCTCTGACTGGTCCTATTTGGCTTGAGTTCACCGGAAGCAATAGCGGCCTCCATGGAGGAAGACGTGGGTGAGGGGGTGGGGGGGAAGGGCTGCAGGGGTGAGTTTTGCTGGATCAGATGTGGTTGGCAATGGCTCCTGTTAAAGGTTAGATGGGAGGTGAGGGGGTTCAGGGAGGTGTTAGGCTCGGAGACTGAAATGTTAGGGTGAGGGCGCACAAAGGTCACCATTTGGGAGGTGGGGCCCCTGGGGTCTGGTGGGGAGGATGAGGGTCAGACCCTGTTTGGTGGGGGATGTGGGAGGGGAGCGGTCTAGCTGGGAAAGCCCATGAGTCTGGGCGGCTCCCTGGATTCAGGGCCCAGCACTCACCGCCAGCACAGAGGGGGCGCGGGGGGTAGGGGTGGGGGGGGGGTGGGCACTGTCCAGGCCCCGCGAAAGCCAGATGGACCTACAGCTTCAGCTCCGGCCCGGCTGCAGGGGCTGCAGGGAGTCGCGAGGCAGCAGGAGCCTGCACCTCCTCCCTCCATGCTTGGCATGTGGGTTGTCAGGGAAACAGCCTCTGAGACCCCACGGGGTGAGGTCACCGGTGATGCCATTAGCGCGTGGGGGCATCACAGCTGGATGCTCTGCATGCCAGGGGAGATCTTAGGGAAGCAGGTCCTCTGCCCCCTAACCCCGCCCCCGCCCCGCCCCTGCAGGTGGGAGAGAATCATTGACTGGTTTCCCCCTGCACAGCTCCTATGGGGGTATAAAGCCTGCAACCCAGTCATGTGCCCTGACTGGGAATCAAACTGTGACCTCCTGGATCATGCGTAACATGATCACTGAGCAACATCAGCCCTGCAGCCACATATAACTTTATAAAATTAAATTTATATTGATTAAAATGAAGTAAAATGTAAAGGTCACTTATACACTGAGGTTTCCCTTTTTGGATACCTGGAGAGTGCTGACTTGGTGTATAGACCGGCTGGTTTCCATTCACAGGAAATAGAAATGAAAGGAAATGTGTCTGCGTCAGAGCAAGAATGTTCACATGAGTATGAGAACCTTTGGCTGATTCAGCCATATCTTTGCATGGGTCCCTCTGGTACAGCACGCCTCCTTCTGAAATACCTACGGATGGCATTCTTTATCTTTTTTCTAAAAATGTTTTGATGATGGTTTTAATTTTAATGATAGATTGTTCCTGTTGTGTCAGTGAACTATGGCCCTTCCGGTAGAACCAGGGGTGTGTACCTTGTTTCCGTACCGCTCTGTGCCAGTGGGACCATTGCTCTTCCTAAGATGAATTTGACTGGGAGTTAAATTCTGGGCTCATGGAGGAAGGAACATGATTAAGGAAGTGTTTAGTGAAGGGAGTAGTTTTGAAACATTCCTGTTGCAACCAAAACAATGCTCTTTCTATCCCTAGTGATTTTAAATATTGTTAACAGCTAGTCTAGTGGTTGTTGCTGCTCAAATAGCAAATCAAGCTATATGCTGGGGGAAGTGGAATGCATCTTATTAAGTAATTTTTACTTTTAAGGAGATCATTTCAAGATATGCTTGGGAATCAAACCCAAGACCCTTCAATCCACAGGCTCTATCCACTGTGCAAGACGGCTAGGATGTGCCACTCACTTTGTATGGCCTGGAAGCTAATAAGTCTACATTTTTAAATGATTAAAACAAATTTTTAAAAGAATGGCATTAAAAACAACTCTATAGAATTCAAAGGACAATGTCCATGAGTAAGGGGTCATTGGAGCACAGCCTTGCCTGTTTATTAACAGACTAGAAGCCCGGTGCACGAAATTCGTACATGGCGGGGGGTTGTCCCTCAGCCCAGCCTGTACAGTCTCCAATCTGAGACTCCTGGAGGGATGTCCGACTGCCCGTTTAGGCCCGATCCCACCAGGATCGGGCCTAAACGGGCAGTCGGACATCCCTCTCACAATCCAGGACTGCTGGCTCCCAACTGCTTGCCTGCCTGCCTTCCTGATTGCCCCTAACCACTTCTGCCTGCCAGCCTGATCACCCCCTAACCACTCTGCTGCCAGCCTGGTTGATGCTTAACTGCTCCCCTGCCAGCCTGTTTGCCCCCAACTTCCCTCCTCTGCCGGCCTGGTCACCCCTAACTGCCCTCTCCTGCAGGGTTGATCGCCCCAACTGCCCTCCCTTGCAAGCCTGGTCCCTCTCAACTGCCCTCCCTTGCAGGCCGGGTGCCTCCCAACTGCCCTCCCTTGCAGGCCGGGTGCCTCCCAACTGCCCTCTCCTGCTGGCCATCTTGTGGTGGCCATCTTGTGTCCACATGGGGGCAGGATCTTTGACCACATGGGGGCAGCTATATTGTGTGTTGCAGTGATGATCAATCTGTATATTACTCTTTTATTAGATAGGATAGAGGCCTGGTACAGGGGTGGGGGCCAGCTGGTTTGCCCTGAAGGGTGTCCCAGATCAGGGTGGGGTTCCTGAGCGAGGGGCCTGGGGCGGCCTGAGCGAGGGGCCTATGGTGGTTTGTAGGCTGGCCACGCCCCCTGGCAACCCAAGGGGAGGCCCTGGTATCTGGAATTTATTTTCCTTCTACAATTGAAACTTTGTAGCCTGGAGCGGAGCCAAGCCTGCTGCTCCCTCCGAGGCGGCCGCCATTTCTGTGGCAGTTAATTCACCTTCTACAATTGAAACTTTGTAACCTTAAGTGGGTGGGCCCGGCCAGGGTGTGCGGAAAGCTTTGCTTCCCCTGTTGCTTCCGGCAACCCTGGCCTGCTCTCTCAAGCTCCATTCTGCCGCCATTTGTTTGAATTTGTTTACCTTCTATAATTGAAACTTTGTAGCTTGAATGGAGGCTTAGGCCTGCAACGGCTATGGAAAGCGTGGCTTCCTCTGTTACCTGGGAAACCTTGCTCTCTGTGGCTGTAGACATCTTTGATTGGGGTTAATTTGCATACTCACCCTGATTGGCTGGTGGGCATGGCTTGGCTGGTGGGCGTGACTTACGTAGCGGAGTGATGGTTAATTTGCATATTACCATTTTATTAGAGACTAGGAGCCCGTTGCACAAAGTTTCGTGCAATAGACTTTTCCTTCACCTGGCTGCAGGCACCAGTTATCCGCCAGCAGCAGTTTTCCTCTGGCCACCCGCCGATCAGAGCGCCTCCCGCCAGCACGGCCACTCCGAGAGGAACTCCAATCAGGAGGCGCTCCGATCGGGCAGGTGGCCAGAGGAAAACTGCTGCTGGCGGAAAACTGGTACCAGCAGCCACACAATCGGCCACCCTGAGTTCCGCCACCAGCGTCTTCTGCAGCGCCGGCCTAAGCAGCGCCAGCCATTTAAGCCGGCGGGAGGAGCGGGGGTCGGGGACTTGCGAGTCCCCGCCCCCAGCTCCTACCGCCAGCCAATCGGCCACCCTGAGTCCCGCCCCCCAGCCGGCCCAATCGTGGGCGTAGCGGAGTGATGGTAATTTGCATATTACCATTTTATTAGGTATGACTAGAGGCCCGGTGCATGAAAATTCATGCACTGGAGGGGGGGGTCCCTCAGTCCGGCCTGCCCCCGCTCACAGTCCAGGAGCCCTCCGGGGCGGGAGGCAACCCAGTGATCAGGGGAAGGCAACGCCCCATCACACCTCTACTGCTGCCACTGTCGGCAGCGCAAGCCTCGGCCAACCCTGATTACCTAAGCCTCCGGCAGCCCTGGGCAGCTGGGCAGCTGCCATCTTAGGCTTGCCTGTGCCTCCGGCTGGCCCTGGTTACCTCAGCCTCGGGCGGCTCTGGGCGGCTGGGCAGCCACCATCCGAGGCTTGACTGTGCCTCAGGCTGGCCCTATGTGGCTGCGGGACTGAGGGGACTGGGGGACTCCGGAGGCATTTGCACGGAATGCCTGTGACCCAGGCAGGACTGAGGGGACTGGGCTCCACCATCTTTGAGGGCATGGCAGTCATTTAGCATACCCCTTCCTTATTGGCTGTGGGCACCACCATCTTTGAGTGTGTGACAGTCCATTAGCATATTCCCTCCTTATTGGCTGTGGGTGCCGCCATCTTTGAGGGCAGGGCAGTCAATTAGCCTATTCCCTCCTTATTGGCTGTGGGCACCACCATCTTTGAGGGCAGGGCAGAGTGCTGTGTCCCTGCTGGGCATCAGGTCCTCACTGTGGAAGCTCTCGGGCCTGAGGTGGAGCAAGCCGCATCGGAGGAACCTGGTGTCAGGGTGAGGGGACACAGAGAGACACATGTCAGTCTCTCACTCTCACTCACCTGCCTCCAGTGGGCTCTGCGCTGCCTCCTGCTCACAGAGCAGAGGGAGCCCTCCTGGGAAACCTGGAGCACACTTCTCCCAGGCTGGCATTGGGGATGTCAAGGGCATGCTGGAATTCTCTAGAAGTTCACGCTGGAATTTAAAAACAAAATAAGGGAGGAGGAAAGTGGAAAACTTCTGATAAAGCTGAAATTATCAACAGCTTTGAGGCACCATACTCCTTAGCCCTTAGGACAGCGTAGACAGACCATCTTCTGCACCATTAACAAACTTGAACGAAAAGGAATCACACTCACCCCATGTCAGCCCTCCTACTTTTCCCTTGCTCACCCTGCGGGCATCTTGCTCTTCTGTCCACTTTGAGCAGCATGGGGTGGCCTCCAGGGGCTCCAGCTGCGATTGAAGACACTGAGAAGTACTGGGCGAGGCCTGGTCTGAGGACCCCAGCAGCCAAGGAGGCCTCTCTGGGGTTGACTTTGGTCATTCTCTGGAACCCCGTTTCTTTCCTTTGATGAATTTGACAATGTTTTTGGTTCTAATCCAGCGCTTCTTCCTGAAAGAGGTAGGTTTTTAGGACACAGCCAACCATCTCTGCCCCTCCAGCAGGTCCCTGGGTGCCCTACACGAGCTGGGATTTCTATCACCAGCCTGGGAAGGTGGTGGTTAATCAGGTTCAGAATGAGGGTGCTCTTAGCCGTTACCACGCTCATTCCACATGGGCTCAGGAGGTGGCACACACTGTGCAGTTAATTCGCACAGACCCAGGGATGGTGAAGCCTTCCTCGTGCCAGGAACCCACTCTAGCCCCTTGGGGAAACAGAACTTTCCACCCAGCTCTCAGCTCTCTATTCCCATGCCAAGTGCAGGAAGCGGTGCTGTGCTAACCTAATCATGCTGGTTGGCAAAATTCCACTAAATGCCATTTCCAGAAAGGGTCAGGGACCTCCTCATTTTCTACTAGAGTTAATAATACATGAAATAGGCTGGCATCCTCTGCCCGTTCCTGGCATTGAGGAATCTGGGTGAGGGAAAGAGAGCAGGAGAGTGCGCTGCTTCAAGTAGAAACGGTGAGCCCTGGCAGGGTTGCCCAGTTGTTGGATCCTCAGCCTGAGCACTGAAGGGTTGTGGATTCGATCCCCCTACAAGGGCACATACCTGGGTTTCAGGTTTGATCCCCGGCCCAGGTCAAGGTGTATGCGGATGGAAACCAATTGATGTGTCTCTCACATCAATCTCTCTCTCTCTCTCTCTCTCTCTCTCTCTTTATCTCCCCTCACCTCCCTACCTCCCTTCTACTCTCTCTAACAATCAATGGGAAAAATATCCTCAGGTGAGGATTAAAACAATAAGTAAATAAATGAAAACAGTGAATGTAAAGGTAATACGCTACAGCTAACAGGAAATGAGGCATTCTAATGTCACAAGGACCACAGCTGGGTTCTGATCCTGGCTCTGCCATAAAACAGCACTGTGCTTACACAAGCCACTCCATTTCCACATTGGTGTCTCAATTTCCCTGTCAACAGCAGGGTCAGGCAGAATTCTGTGGTTCTGTGATTTCTACAGAGAGGCCCTGCCGGATTCATGGTGATTTGACCTCAAGGCTGGGCTGGGACAGGACAATGGGAAGTCCAGCTCCTGGGCTCAGGCCCGGGCCCAGGGGAAGCTCTGCTGCTGGACAGAGGCCAGCAGTCTCGGGGACCCAGCTGGCCCACCACCGGGGCTGCTGCTCTCTACAGAAGGGAACATGTTTGTGAACCTGCCCCGGGGCGGCGGGGGGGGGGGGGGGGGGGTCGTCCAGTGAACCCAGAGGAATGGAGGTCTGAACAAAAGATTCCTGTGCTTGAAGATGGGGATGCGGGTCCAGGCCTCTGACCCAAGCTTCCTTCCCAAAACAGAAACATGGTTTTCTAGGTCCCACAATCTTGAGACCAAACCTGATATGCCTGCTTTAGTGGCTCTAAAAGCACAGACTCTCTGCCCCTTAAACAGGCTCCTGGCCAGCTAGCATTCACCGTCCCGCATAGGATAACCCTCAGTACAGAGGACGAGACCAAAAGAAACTCTAAATTCTTTCCTTGCTGGGAGGGACCTGTACACAGGGCAGCTGCCATACAGCTGAAGGTACTGGCCCAACAAACTTGTCACTGCTCCAGATGCTACAGCTTTCCCTACTCGTGAAAAAGCAAGCTTCTGTTCCGTGTGTAAGTTGCTGACGCTTAGATCAACTCACTTCTTTGGTGCTGGATCATGGAACTCGTGCTGAGCAATGCTTTTTTCCTCCATGTTTTCATTAGGTTTTTGTGAGGCATTTGAGTTGTCTCTGTAAACAGAGAAAAAAGAAAAAAAAATCTGTAATTTAAAATAAAACACATAAATTGACTCATCAGCCCCGCCTGGGACCTGGCCCAGAAGGAACTGGTGTGTTTCTGGAACTCAGACATCACAGTGCTCATGGCCACCATGACCACCGAGTTGGGACTATGAGGGTGGAAGGAGGTGGCGTGGGTCCAGGAACCCTAGCACGTCCAGGGGGTCCGGCTGAACACCTTGGATCAGGCTGTACGTCACCTCAGGAGAGCAGACCCCGAACCATCTGAAACTCAAGCTGGGGAACCCCGAGGATTCCGGCCAGGTCAGCTCAGGGTGTTGGGCACTCAGGTCGGACACAGGGCTAGGCTAGCTCCTGCGGGTGCAGACCAACCATGCCTTCAGTGGTGTGCAGTGTGGGGGAGGGTCCTTCCCTCCGTGAATTAGATGGGAATCAGGTGAAAAAGGTCAATTTAGCAAAGTCAGACCTCTGACCTGGACCCACTCCAATGTTTGGCTTCTGCTCACACTTCCAGGGAAGCAACTCAAAGCCTTTCAGGGGCCAGAGAGAGAAGATAAGGAGCAAAGCGGCCTGGGAGGACCGGAGGGGGGTGGGGACTGTGGCGAGGCTCAGTGCATGGTGCCATGTGGGACCTAATGCAGGGCCTGCAATAGGAACCCACTCTCCATGTGGCAGAGCTTCTGATTGCTTTTCCCAAAGGATCCAGAAGCCCTGGCTCTGAAGCAAAATCTTTTAATTTCTAAATGTGGGAAGTCAGTTCACATTTTCAAAAACATAGAACAGACCAGAGAGACACCTTGGGCTGCCAGAGGGCACCTCCGCTCACTGTGAAGTGAGCACCACATGAAAAGTGATAGGTTGCTAACCACTGTGCCCATGGCCACTGACCCTGCTCTCCTCCCAGCGCCCTGTTCGGCATCTGTTCTTCTAGCCTGTGTTATTTTGTTTGATAGCAGTGCTGCTTGGCCTTATGCTAGAGTGCTTTCACGTCTGGTTTTGACCCCCCTCCCCTACCTTTCCCAGCTGCACAAACTCAAGTAGGGCAGGCAGGCATTCCTCCCAGGGCCGGGAAAGACTCCGCTGGGAGCAGACTCAGGAAGCCTGCCCACACCCTGGCCTCCTGCAAACACTTTCTAATGCAAAACCATCTCAGATCATCCTCCTGCGTACCAGGCCCCTACTCTTCTAGTTTGCACCTGCCCAGCCTCTGCTGGTAATTTTTAGCAGCTGCGTTATAGAGAGCCAACTTTAGGCAAAAACTCTCACTTCTACCCCAAACTGCAGTGCGGTTTTCCATGTCAACCACCCTTGGTAGGTGGCGAACCCCCTGTAGATGAGCAGATGACTCTGGGAGAACAGTGAGTGACATCCTCACCGCAGGGAGCTGAGACGGCGCCGCCTGGTCACTGTGACCATGGCCCTCTGTCCCACACTGGCCAGCCATTGCTAATCACAAAGAAGGACAGTCCAAACAGCACAGAACCGAGGGGTGGAGACCACCCTGGACCCACAAGATGCATCTCAGATTACTTGACTTCCAGACCACAAGGTTTCCAGCACCAAGGCTCTTCCTCCTGCCCTCATTTCTGGCAGCTTCCTAGGCCCTGTACACCAGCATACCTTAAACACTCACTTCCCAGTGAATCCGACTCCTTAGCGGGCATGGAAGCCTTCCATGGCTGAGCGCTGCCCCCTCCAGCCTTCCCTCCTGCCACTCCCTGCCCCTTCCCTGCACCCCTACCACGCCAAGCTCCACCTTCACATCCCCCACCCTCTCCCCTCCACACACACACACTGGCTAGCCTTCCCACCATCCGAGGCAGCAGCAGAAGCCCAACTCCTACCACCACACTTCCTTCTACACCTCCATGGAGCTCCTCAACATCTGTCTGCTGTGCACACAGCTCTGCTCACGTCCCATCACCCCTCCTGGTTCCTGGAGACCAGGTAACTGGTTCTCTGCACCTTGCAGGGCTCACGCCAAAGCCAGGACTGTCCGCAAAGTCAGTGTGGGCAAAGGGAGGACAGCCACTGTGCCCCAACAACCCACTCTCCAGCCCATTATGGGAAAAACCGACATAGAAAGGGCTCAGCCTGTGAGCTGAAGTCCTTCCCTAGAACCTCTCTGTATCACTGTGGTATTTTTCAAAGTGAACTTAATCCCAAAAGCAGATTAAGAAGCGTCTGGCAGGGGCCAGCGTGTCTGAAAAGCAAACAAAGCCAACCACCCCTACTTGCAGAAATCTAGAAACATTCCAGAGAAAATGAGAGAAGGATGCGCTGGTAAGATGGTCTGTCCCCTAACCCTGGGGACACCACTGCACCCAGAATGGTGCTGTCTAGTCCTGGAGCTGGAAGCCACGCCCCCTCTGTTGCAGGGCATCCATCAGCCCACACCCCTCCCACGTACTGCTGCTGCTCCTCATGGTGCTGGTCCTTGTCCTCCACGTCCTCCTGGAGAAGCCTCTGGTTCTGCTCATTCAACCTGTGGACTTGGCTCTGCAGGTGACGGTTTTCTTCCTCCACGTTCCTCCTGAGACAGGAGAGCCGCTAAAACACAGATGGACAATGTCTCAAACACCACAGGCTCCCGTGATTCCACTGCTGGGAATCTACTTCCAAAAGAAGAAAAAGGCCACGTGCAAAAAGATGGCCACTTTGGTATTGTCTGTGTCAGCTGGAATGACCAATGCAGCAATGCCATGGGGATGGCCAAGCCTTCTGCCACTGCACCTTCCAATCAGGCAGCCATTGGCCACGTGTGGCCGCTGAGCACTGAAAACGCAGCCAGTCTGAGCTGAGACGGGCCATAAGTGCAAAATACATAATAGGTTCTGAGGACGTCATAACAATTTAAAAATTAATGTAAAATATCTCATTAAAAAGCTGCCCCACACCGTGGCTCAGTTGGTTGAGTGTCTTCCCATGCTCCAAGAAATCACCGATGTAATTCCTGATCAAGGCATATGCCTGGGTTGCAGGCTCCATTCCCCAGTAGAGGGCATGCAAGAGGCAGCTGATTGATGTTTCTCTCAAAAAAATCAATAAAAACATATTTTAAAAATCTCATTAATAAGCTTTTGGGGTTACATGTGACATTTTAAATATAATGGTTAAATAAAATAGACCATTACATTAATCCCACCTGTCTCCTTTTACTTTTTGAATATGGCTACTAGAAAGTTGAGTATCACATGTGGTGGCCTGCATTATATTCCTGTTGGACATCTCTGCTCTAGGCAGGGTTGGAACACTTTTCCTGTCAAGAGCGAGGCACTAAATATGTGAGGCTTTCCAGGCCGACAGTGGTCTCTGATGCAACTGTTCAACTCTGTTACTATAGCAGGAAAGAAGCCAGAGATACAATGTACACAGAGGGGTGTGGCTGTGTTTAAATAACAAACCAGAAATATTTACTCATGGACAGGGATTTTTAAATTTCATATCACTTTCACTTGCCACCAAATATTATCGTACTTTTGATTTTCCCAACCATTAAACACTGTGAAAGCTATTGGTTCACAGCCTGACACAAGCAGGCATGGGTCTGGACCTGAATATGGGGCTGAGGCTGGCCAGCTCCTGCTCTAGAATATCATCCCAGTTGGTGAGTAGGAAAGTCCCAAGTTTTGGCTTCATACAAACGGAGTTCCAAACCACTACTTAAGAGGGACAAGATGGGAACCCCAGTTCACAAGATCATTGGGAGAATTAAATGAGATTACACAGAGAGCAGAGTGCTTAGCCAAGAGGAAGGAAATAAAACAGTACTAGGCTATTTCCATGTATCGCCCCAACCCTGCAAAAAGCGAAGATCTAGTGAAAGGTGTTCTGTAGCACACCGCTGCCAGTCATGGTGTTCATCCCAGCCACATGCCTCTGGCTTCTCCTCCGCCTCTGTGTGACATTCACACACACTCCTTGAGCAGAGATGCCAATGAGGACTCATTCAGACCAGGCTGAGCCCAAGGCGTGGGAAAAGGCCCATCCAGGGTGCTGTGCCCTCCAGCCCCAGGCCTCACCTGGCAGTGGTTGCACAGCTCTGACAGTGAGATGTCCAAGATCTAGAGCTCCTCCCTCTTCCAGTCGCACTGCGCCTGCCAGCTGTTAACATCCAGCTGCCTGTCATTAAGGGAGGTTTGGAGCTCCTTTGTGTGGGTCTGCAGCTCCTCCTGCTCCTTCCTCAGCCAGTTGCACTGGGCCTGCCAGCAGTTCACCCTCAGCTGCTTGTCATTCAGGGAGGTTTGCAGCTTCTTGGTGTGGGTCTGCAGATCCTCCTGCTCCTGCTTCAGTCCTTCATACAGGGCCTGCAGGCAGTTCATCTCCAGCAGCTTGTTGTTCAGGGAGTTTTGCACCTCATTGCTGTGGCTCTGCAGCTCCTTCTGCTCCCCCTTCAGACCCACGAAGAAGGCCTTCCAGCAGTTCACCTCCAGCTGCTTATCATTCAGGGATGTTTGCAGCTCCATGGTCTGTGTCTTCAGCTCCTCCTGCTCTTGCTCTGGCCTTCACACTGGGCCTGCAGGCAGTGGATTGCCAGCTGCTTCTTGTTCAGGGAGTTTACACTTCCTTGGTGTGGACATCCAACTCCATCTGCTCCAATTCGGCTACTCATACAAGCCTTGCCAGCAGTTTACCTGAAGCTGTATGTCATTCAGGGAGGTTTGCAGGTGCTTGGTGTGGGTCTGCAGCTGCTTCTGCTCACCGTTTAGTCCCTAGTAAAAGGACTGCAAACTGTTTACCTTCAGCTGACTGTCATTCAGGGAGGTTTGCTGCTCCTTGTTGGAGATCTGCACCTCCAGCTACTCCTAGCTCAGCCTGTTGCAAGGGGCCTGCCAGCAGTTCAACTCCAGCTGCTTCTCATTAAGGTAGGTTTGCAGCTCCTTGGTCTGTGTCTGCAGGCCCTGCTGCTCTTGCTCAGTCCTGCACCCTGGTCTTGCAGGCAGATCATCTCTAGCTGCTTCTCCTTCAGGCAGTTTTGCACCTCCTGGTGTGGATCTGTAGTTCCGTGCGCTCCCCATTCGATCCTAGTTCATGGACAGACAGCTGTTTACCTCCAGTTGCGTGTCATTCTGGGAGGTTTCAGATTCTGGATCTGGGTCTGCAGCTCCTCCTGTTCCTGCTCAGTCTGTCACATGGGGCCTGCAGGCAGTTCATCTGCAGGTACTTGTAGTTCACTGAGTTGTGAACATCCTTGCTATGGATGTGCAGCTCCATCTCCTTCCCCATTAGCCCACAGTACAGGGCCTGCCAGCAGTTTATATCCAGGTGCATGTGATTCAGGAAGTTTTGCAGCTCCTTGGTTTGGGTGTGCAGCTCCTCTTGCTTCCCACTTGGCCACACCATTTTGTATTTCAGTGGAGTTTGCAGCTCCTATGTGTGGGTGTCCAGGTTTCCTGCTCCCACTTCAGCCCTTCACACTCGGCCTACAGGCAGTTCATCTCCAGCTGCTTGTCATTCATGAAGTTTTGCAGCTCCTTGTTGTGGATTTGCAGCTCTTTCTGATCCCCCATCAGTCCCTCGTACAAGCCTTGCCAGCAGTTTACCTCAAGCTGTATGTCACTCAGGGAGGTTTGTAGCTCCTTGGTGTGAGTCTGCAGCTGCTTCTGCTCATCGTTTAGTCCCTAGTAAAAGGACTGCCAACTGTTTACCTTCAGCTGACTGTCATTCAGGGAGGTTTGCAGCTCCTTGGTGTGGTTCGGCAGTTTTCCTGCTCCCACTTCAGTCCTTCACACTGGGCCTACAGGCAGTTCGTCTCCAGCTGCTTCTCATTCATGAAGTTTTGCAGCTCCTTGTTGTGGATTTGCAGCTCTTTCTGCTCCCCCATCAGTCCCTCGAACAAGGCTTGCCAGCAGTTCACCTACAGCTGCTTGTCATTCAGGGATATTTGTAGCTCCTTGATGTGGGTCTGCAGCTTTCCTACTCCAGCCTCAGTCCTTCACACTGGGCCTCCAGTCAGTTCATCTCCAGCTGCATGTCATTCATGGAGTTTCGCACGTCCTTATGCGGATTTGCAGCTCCTTCTGCTCCACAATTATTCTCTGGAAGAAGGCCTTCCAGCAGTTCACCTCCAGCTGCTTATCATTCAGGGATGTTTGCAGCTCCATGGTCTGTGTCTGCAGCTCCTGCTGCTCTTGCTCAGGCCTTCACACTGGGCCTCTAGGCCCTTGAACACCAGCTGCTTGTTGTTCAGGGAGTTTTCAGCTCCTTTATGTGGATATGCAGCTCCTTCTGCTCCCATTCAGCCCTTCTTACAATCCTTGCCAGCGGTTTCCCTCAAGCTCTATATCATTCAGGGAGGTTTGCAGCTCCTTGGTGTGGTTGGGGAGTTTTCCTACTCCCGATTCAGTCCTTCACACTGGGCCTACAGGCAGTTCGTCTTCAGCTGCATGTCATTCATGGAGTTTCGGAAGTCCTTATGCGGATTTGCAGCTCCTTCTGCTCCCCCATTATTCTCTGGAAGAAGGCCTTCCAGCAGTTCACCTCCAGCTGCTTATCCTTCAGGGATGTTTGCAGCTCCATGGTCTGTGTCTTCAGCTCCTCCTGCTCTTGCTCTGGCCTTCACACTGGGCCTGCAGGCAGTGGATTGCCAGTTGCTTCTTGTTCAGGGAGTTTACACTTCCTTGGTGTGGACATGGAACTCCATCTGCTCCAATTCAGCCACTCGTACAAGCCATGCCAGCAGTTTACCTCAAGCTGTATGTCATTCAGGGAGGTTTGTAGCTCCTTGGTGTGGGTCTGCAGCTCCTTCTGCTCATCGTTTAGTCCCTAGTAAAAGGACTGCCAACTGTTTACCTTCAGCTGACTGTCATTCAGGGAGGTTTGCAGCTCCTTGGTGTGGTTCGGCAGTTTTCCTACTCCCGATTCAGTCCTTCACACTGGGCCTACAGGCAGTTCGTCTCCAGCTGCTTGTCATTCATGAAGTTTTGCAGCTCCTTGTTGTGGATTTGCAGCTCTTTCTGCTCCCCCATCAGTCCCTCGAACAAGGCTTGCCAGCAGTTCACCTACAGCTGCTTGTCATTCAGGGATATTTGTAACTCCTTGGTGTGGGTCTGCAGCTTTCCTACTCCAGCCTCAGTCCTTCACACTGGTTCGACAGTCAGTTCATCTCCAGCTGCATGTCATTAATATAGTTTCGCAAGTCATGCGGATTTGCAGCTCCTTCTGCTCCCCCTTTATTCTCTGGAACAAGGCCTTCCAGCAGTTCACCTCCAGCTGCTTGTCATTCAGGGATATTTGTAGCTCCTTGGTGTGGGTCTGCAGCTTTCCTACTCCGGCCTCAGTCCTTCACACTGGGCCTCCAGTCAGTTCATCTCCAGCTGCATGTCATTCATGGAGTTTCGCAAGTCCTTATGTGGATTTGCAGCACCTTTTGTTCCCCCATTATTCTCTGGAAGAAGGCCTTCCAGCAGTTCACCTCCAGCTGGTTATCATTCAGGGATGTTTGCAGCTCCATGGTCTGTGTCTGCAGCTCCTGCTGCTCTTTCTCAGGCCTTCACACTGGGCCTGCAGGCCCTTGAACACCAGCTGCTTGTGGTTCAGGGAGTTTTCAGCTCCTTTTTGTGGATATGCAGCTCCTTCTGCTCCCATTCAGCCCTTCTTACAATCCTTGCCAGCGGTTTCCCTCAAGCTCTGTATCATTCAGGGAGGTTTGCAGCTCCTTGGTGTGGTTCGGCAGTTTTCCTACTCCCGATTCAGTCCTTCACACTGGGCCTACAGGCAGTTCGTCTCCAGCTGCTTGTCATTCATGAAGTTTTGCAGCTCCTTGTTGTGGATTTGCAGCTCTTTCTGCTCCCCCATCAGTCCCTCGAACAAGGCTTGCCAGCAGTTCACCTCCAGCTGCTTGTCATTCAGGGATATTTGTAACTCCTTGGTGTGGGTCTGCAGCTTTCCTACTCCAGCCTCAGTCCTTCACACTGGGCTGACAGTCAGTTCATCTCCAGCTCCATGTCATTCATGGAGTTTCACAAGTCCTTATGTGGATTTGCAGCTCCTTCTGCTCCCCCATTATTCTCTGGAAGAAGGCCTTCCAGCAGTTCACCTCCAGCTGCTTATCATTCAGGGATGTTTGCAGCTCCATGGTCTGTGTCTTCAGCTCCTCCTGCTCTTGCTCTGGCCTTCACACAGGGCCTGCAGGCAGTGGATTGCCAGCTGCTTCTTGTTCAGGGAGTTTACACTTCCTTGGTGTGGACATGCAACTCCGTCTGCTCCAATTCAGCCACTTGTACAAGCCTTTCCAGCAGTTTACCTCAAGCTGTATGTCATTCAGGGAGGTTTGTAGCTCCTTGGTGTGGGTCTGCAGCTCCTTCTGCTCATCCTTTAGTCCCTAGTAAAAAGACTGCCAACTGTTTACCTTCAGCTGACTGTCATTCAGGGAGGTTTGCAGCTCCTTGGTGTGGTTCGGCAGTTTTCCTACTCCCGATTCAGTCCTTCACACTGGGCCTACAGGCAGTTCGTCTCCAGCTGCTTGTCATTCATGAAGTTTTGCAGCTCCTTGTTGTGGATTTGCAGCTGTTTCTGCTCCCCCATCAGTCCCTCGAACAAGACTTGCTGGCAGTTCACCTACAGCTGCTTGTCATTCAAGGATATTTGTAGCTCCTTGATGTAGGTCTGCAGCTTTCCTACTCCAGCCTCTGTCCTTCACATTGGGCCTCCAGTCAGTTCATCTCCAGCTCCATGTCATTCATGGAGTTTCACACGTCCTTATGCGGATTTGCAGCTCCTTCTGCTCCACCATTATTCTCTGGAAGAAGTCCTTCCAGCAGTTCACCTCCAGGTGCTTGTCATTCAGGGATATTTGTAGCTCCTTGGTGTGGGTCTGCAGCTTTCCTACTCCAGCCTCAGTCCTTCACACTGGGCCTACAGTCAGTTCATCTCCAGCTGCATGTCATTCATGGACTTTCGCAGGTCCTTATGTTGATTTGCAGCTCCTTCTGCTCCCCCATTATTCTCTGGAAGAAATCCTTCCAGCAGTTCACCTTCAGCTGCTTGTCTTTCTTGAAGTTTTGCAGCTCCTTGTTGTGGATTTGCAGCTCTTTCTGCTCCCCCATCAGTCCCTCGAACAAGGCTTGCCAGCAGTTCACCTACAGCTGCTTGTCATTCAGGGATATTTGTAGCTCCTTGGTGTGGGTTTGCAGCTTTCCTACTCTAGCCTCAGTCCTTCACACTGGGCCTACAGTCAGTTCATCTCCAGCTGCATGTCATTCATGGAGTTTCGCAGGTCCTTATGCGGATTTGCAGCTCCTTCTGCTCCCCCATTATTCCCTGGAAGAAGGCCTTCCAGCAGTTCACCTCCAGCTGCTTATCATTCAGGGATGTTTGCAGCTCCATGGTCTCTGTCTTCAGCTCCTCCTGCTCTTGCTCTGGCCTTCACACTGGGCCTGCAGGCAGTGGATTGCCAGCTGCTTCTTGTTCAGGGAGTTTACACTTCCTTGGTGTGGACATACAACTCCATCTGCTCCAATTCAGCCACTCGTACAAGCCTTGCCAGCAGTTTACCTCAAGCTGTATTCAGGGAGGTATGTAGCTTCTTGGTGTGGGTCTGCAGCTCCTTCTGCTCATCGTTTAGTCCCTAGTAAAAGTACTGCCAACTGTTTACCTTCAGCTGACTGTCATTCAGGGAGGTTTGCAGCTCCTTGGTGTGGTTCGGCAGTTTTCCTACTCCCGATTCAGTCCTTCACACTGGGCCTATAGGCAGTTCGTCTCCAGCTGCTTGTCATTCATGAAGTTTTGCAGCTCCTTGTTGTGGATTTGCAGCTCTTTCTGCTCCCCCATCAGTCCCTCGAACAAGGCTTGCCAGCAGTTCACCTACAGCTGCTTGTCATTCAGGGATATTTGTAGCTCCTTGGTGTGGGTCTGCAGCTTTCCTACTCTAGCCTCAGTCCTTCACACTGGGCCTACAGTCAGTTCATCTCCAGCTGCATGTCATTCATGGAGTTTCGCAGGTCCTTATGTGGATTTGCAGCTCCTTCTGCTCTCCCATTATTCTCTGGAACAAGGCCTTCTAGCAGTTCACCTCCTGCTGCTTATCATTCAGGGATATTTGTAGCTCCTTGGTGTGGGTCTGCAGCTTTCCTACTCCAGCCTCAGCCCTTCACACTGTGCCTACAGGCAGTTTGTCTCCAGCTGCTTGTCATTCATGAAGTTTTGCAGCTCCTTGTTGTGGATTTGCATCTCCTTCTGCTCCCCCATTATTCTCTGGAAGAAGGCCTTCCAGCAGTTCACCTCCAACTGCTTATCATTCAGGGATATTTGTAGCTCCATGGTCTGTGTCTGCAGTCTTCCTGCTCTTGCTCAGGCCTTCACACTGGGCCTGCAGCCGGTGGATTGCCAGCTGCTTGTTGTTCAGGGAGTTTGCCCCTCCTTGTTGTGGACATGCAGCTCCGTCTGCTCCAAATCAGCCCCTCGTACAAGCCTTGCCAGCAGTTTACCTCAAGCTGTATGTCCTTCAGGCAGGTTTGAAGCTCGTATTTGTGGGTCTGCAGCTTCTTCTACTCACACCATTTAGTCCCTAGTAAAAGGATTGTCAGCCGTTTGCCTTCACCTGACTGTCATTCAAGGAGGTTTGCTGCTTCTTGTTGGAGATCTGCACCTCCTCTTACTCCTAGCTCAGCCTGTTGCATAGGGTCTGCCAGCAGTTCACCTCCAGCTGCTTCTCATTCAGGGAGGTTTGCAGCTCCTTGGTCTGTGTCTGCAGGCCCTGCTGCTCTTGCTCAGTCTTGCACCCTGGTCTTGCAGACCGATCATTTCTGGCTGCTTCTCCATCAGGCAGTTTTGAACCTCCTGGTGTGGATTTTTAGTTCCGTGTGCTCTTCATGCAGCTCCTAGTTCATGGGCAGCCAGCTGTTTACCTCCAGTTGCGTGTCATTCAGGGAGGTTTCAGATTCTGGATCTGGGTCTGCAGCTCCTCCTGCTCCTGCTCAGTCTGTCACATGGGGCCTGCAGGCAGTCCATCTGCAGGTACTTGTAGTTCACTGAGTTGTGAACATCCTTGCTATCGATGTGCAGGCTATCTCCTTCCCCATTAGCCCAAAGTACAGGGCCTTCCAGCAGTTTATATCCAGGTGCATGTGATTCAGGAAGTTTTGCAGCTCCTTGGTTTGGGTGTGCAGCTTCTCTTGCTTCCCATTTGGCCCCAGCATTTTGTATTTCAGTGGAATTTGCAGCTCCTAGGTGTGGGTGTCCAGGTTTCCTGCTCCCGCTTCAGCCCTTCACACTAGGCCTACAGGCAGTTCACCTCCTGCTGCTTGTCATTCATGAAGTTTTGCAGCTCCTTGTTGTGGATTTGCAGCTCTTTCTGATCCCCCATCAGTCCCTCGAACAAGGCTTGCCAGCAGTTCACCTACAGCTGTGTGTCATTCAGGGATATTTGTAGGTCCTTGCTGTGGGTCTGCAGCTTTCCTACTCCGGCCTCAGTCCTTCACACTGGGCCTACAGTCAGTTCATCTCCAGCTGCACGTCATTCATGGAGTTTCGCAGGTCCTTATGCGGATTTGCAGCTCCTTCTGCTCCCCCATTATTCTCTGGAAGAAGGCCTTCCAGCAGTTCACCTCCAGCTGCTTATCATTCAGGGATGTTTGCAGCTCCATGGTCTGTGTCTTCAGCTCCTCCTGCTCTTGCTCTGGCCTTCACACTGGGCCTGCAGGCAGTGGATTGCCAGCTGCTTCTTGTTCAGGGAGTTTACACTTCCTTGGTGTGGACATGCAACTCCATCTGCTCCAATTCGGCCAGTCGTACAAGCCTTGCCAGCAGTTTACCTCAAGCTGTATGTCATTCAGGGAGGTTTGTAGCTCCTTGGTGTGGGTCTGCAGCTCCTTCTGCTCATCGTTTAGTCCCTAGTAAAAGGACTGCCAACTGTTTACCTTCAGCTGACTGTCATTCAGGGAGGTTTGCAGCTCCTTGGTGTGGTTCGGCAGTTTTCCTACTCCCGATTCAGTCCTTCACACTGGGCCTATAGGCAGTTCGTCTCCAGCTGCTTGTCATTCATGAAGTTTTGCAGCTCCTTGTTGTGGATTTGCAGCTCTTTCTGCTCCCCCATCAGTCCCTCGAACAAGGCTTGCCAGCAGTTCACCTACAGCTGCTTGTCATTCAGGGATATTTGTAGCTCCTTGGTGTGGGTCTGCAGCTTTCCTACTCCAGCCTCAGTCCTTCACACTGGGCCTACAGTCAGTTCATCTCCAGCTGCATGTCATCCATGGAGTTTCGGAAATCCTTATGCGGATTTGCAGCTCCTTCTGCTCCCCCATTATTCTCTGGAAGAAGGCCTTCCAGGAGTTCACCTCCAGCTGCTTATCATTCAGGGATGTTTGCAGCTCCATGGTCTGTGTCTTCAGCTCCTCCTGCTCTTGCTCTGGCCTTCACACTGGGCCTTCAGGCAGTGGTTTGCCAGCTGCTTCTTGTTCAGGGAGTTTACACTTCCTTGGTGTGGACATGGAACTCCATCTGCTCCAATTCAGCCACTCGTACAAGCCTTGCCAGCAGTTTACCTCAAGCTGTATGTCATTCAGGGAGGTTTGTAGCTCCTTGGTGTGGGTCTGCAGCTCCTTCTGCTCATCGTTTAGTCTCTAGTAAAAGGACTGCCAACTGTTTACCTTCAGCTGACTGTCATTCAGGGAGGTATGCATCTCCTTGGTGTGGTTCGGCAGTTTTCCTGCTCCCACTTCAGTCCTTCACACTGGGCCTACAGGCAGTTCGTCTCCAGCTGCTTGTCATTCATGAAGTTTTGCAGCTCCTTGTTGTGGATTTGCAGCTGTTTCTGCTCCCCCATCAGTCCCTCGAACAAGACTTGCCAGCAGTTCACCTACAGCTGTGTGTCATTCAGGGATATTTGTAGCTCCTTGCTGTGGGTCTATAGCTTTCCTACTCCGGCCTCAGTCCTTCACACTGGGCCTACAGTCAGTTCATCTCCAGCTGCATGTTTTCCTGGAGTTTTGCACATCCTCATTCGGATATGCAGCTCTTTCTGCTCCCCCATTATTATCTGAAACAAGGCCTTCTAGCAGGTCACCTCCAGCTGCTTATCATTCAGGGATGTTTGCAGCTCCATGGTCTGTGTCTGCAGCTCCTGCTGCTCTTGCTCAGGCCTTCACACTGGGCCTGCAGGCCCTTGAACACCAGTTGCTTGTGGTTCAGGGAGTTTTCAGCTCCTTGTTGTGGATATGCAGCTCCTTCTGCTCCCATTCAGCCCCTCTTACAATCCTTGCCAGCGGTTTCCTCAAGCTCTATATCATTCAGGGAGGTTTGCAGCTCCTTGGTGTGGTTCGGCATTTTTCCTGCTCCCACTTCAGTCCTTCACACTGGGCCTGCAGGCAGTTTGTCTCCAGCTGCTTGTCATTCATGAAGTTTTGCAGCTCCTAGTTCTGGATTTGCATCTCTTTCTGCTCCCCCGTCAGTCCCTCGAACAAGGCTTGCCAGCAGTTCACCTACAGCTGCTTGTCATTCAGGGATATTTGTAGCTCCTTGGTGTGGGTTTGCAGCTTTCCTACTCTAGCCTCAGTCCTTCACACTGGGCCTACAGTCAGTTCATCTCCAGCTGCATGTCATTCATGGAGTTTCGCACGTCCTTATGCGGATTTGCAGCTCCTTCTGCTCCCCCATTATTCCCTGGAAGAAGGCCTTCCAGCAGTTCACCTCCAGCTGCTTATCATTCAGGGATGTTTGCAGCTCCATGGTCTCTGTCTTCAGCTCCTCCTGCTCTTGCTCTGGCCTTCACACTGGGCCTGCAGGCAGTGGATTGCCAGCTGCTTCTTGTTCAGGGAGTTTACACTTCCTTGGTGTGGACATACAACTCCATCTGCTCCAATTCAGCCACTCGTACAAGCCTTGACAGCAGTTTACCTCAAGCTGTATTCAGGGAGGTTTGTAGCTTCTTGGTGGGGGTCTGCAGCTCCTTCTGCTCATCGTTTAGTCCCTAGTAAAAGTACTGCCAACTGTTTACCTTCAGCTGACTGTCATTCAGGGAGGTTTGCAGCTCCTTGGTGTGGTTCGGCAGTTTTCCTACTCCCGATTCAGTCCTTCACACTGGGCCTATAGGCAGTTCGTCTCCAGCTGCTTGTCATTCATGAAGTTTTGCAGCTCCTTGTTGTGGATTTGCAGCTCTTTCTGCTCCCCCATCAGTCCCTCGAACAAGGCTTGCCAGCAGTTCACCTACAGCTGCTTGTCATTCAGGGATATTTGTAGCTCCTTGGTGTGGGTCTGCAGCTTTCCTACTCTAGCCTCAGTCCTTCACACTGGGCCTACAGTCAGTTCATCTCCAGCTGCATGTCATTCATGGAGTTTCGCAGGTCCTTATGTGGATTTGCAGCTCCTTCTGCTCTCCCATTATTCTCTGGAACAAGGCCTTCTAGCAGTTCACCTCCTGCTGCTTATCATTCAGGGATATTTGTAGCTCCTTGGTGTGGGTCTGCAGCTTTCCTACTCCAGCCTCAGCCCTTCACACTGTGCCTACAGGCAGTTTGTCTCCAGCTGCTTGTCATTCATGAAGTTTTGCAGCTCCTTGTTGTGGATTTGCATCTCCTTCTGCTCCCCCATTATTCTCTGGAAGAAGGCCTTCCAGCAGTTCACCTCCAACTGCTTATCATTCAGGGATATTTGTAGCTCCATGGTCTGTGTCTGCAGTCTTCCTGCTCTTGCTCAGGCCTTCACACTGGGCCTGCAGCCGGTGGATTGCCAGCTGCTTGTTGTTCAGGGAGTTTGCCCCTCCTTGTTGTGGACATGCAGCTCCGTCTGCTCCAAATCAGCCCCTCGTACAAGCCTTGCCAGCAGTTTACCTCAAGCTGTATGTCCTTCAGGCAGGTTTGAAGCTCGTATTTGTGGGTCTGCAGCTTCTTCTACTCACACCATTTAGTCCCTAGTAAAAGGATTGTCAGCCGTTTGCCTTCACCTGACTGTCATTCAAGGAGGTTTGCTGCTTCTTGTTGGAGATCTGCACCTCCTCTTACTCCTAGCTCAGCCTGTTGCATAGGGTCTGCCAGCAGTTCACCTCCAGCTGCTTCTCATTCAGGGAGGTTTGCAGCTCCTTGGTCTGTGTCTGCAGGCCCTGCTGCTCTTGCTCAGTCTTGCACCCTGGTCTTGCAGACCGATCATTTCTGGCTGCTTCTCCATCAGGCAGTTTTGAACCTCCTGGTGTGGATTTTTAGTTCCGTGTGCTCTCCATGCAGCTCCTAGTTCATGGGCAGCCAGCTGTTTACCTCCAGTTGCGTGTCATTCAGGGAGGTTTCAGATTCTGGATCTGGGTCTGCAGCTCCTCCTGCTCCTGCTCAGTCTGTCACATGGGGCCTGCAGGCAGTCCATCTGCAGGTACTTGTAGTTCACTGAGTTGTGAACATCCTTGCTATCGATGTGCAGGCTATCTCCTTCCCCATTAGCCCAAAGTACAGGGCCTTCCAGCAGTTTATATCCAGGTGCATGTGATTCAGGAAGTTTTGCAGCTCCTTGGTTTGGGTGTGCAGCTTCTCTTGCTTCCCATTTGGCCCCAGCATTTTGTATTTCAGTGGAATTTGCAGCTCCTAGGTGTGGGTGTCCAGGTTTCCTGCTCCCGCTTCAGCCCTTCACACTAGGCCTACAGGCAGTTCACCTCCTGCTGCTTGTCATTCATGAAGTTTTGCAGCTCCTTGTTGTGGATTTGCAGCTCTTTCTGATCCCCCATCAGTCCCTCGAACAAGGCTTGCCAGCAGTTCACCTACAGCTGTGTGTCATTCAGGGATATTTGTAGGTCCTTGCTGTGGGTCTGCAGCTTTCCTACTCCGGCCTCAGTCCTTCACACTGGGCCTCCAGTCAGTTCATCTCCAGCTGCACGTCATTCATGGAGTTTCGCAGGTCCTTATGCGGATTTGCAGCTCCTTCTGCTCCCCCATTATTCTCTGGAAGAAGGCCTTCCAGCAGTTCACCTCCAGCTGCTTATCATTCAGGGATGTTTGCAGCTCCATGGTCTGTGTCTTCAGCTCCTCCTGCTCTTGCTCTGGCCTTCACACTGGGCCTGCAGGCAGTGGATTGCCAGCTGCTTCTTGTTCAGGGAGTTTACACTTCCTTGGTGTGGACATGCAACTCCATCTGCTCCAATTCGGCCAGTCGTACAAGCCTTGCCAGCAGTTTACCTCAAGCTGTATGTCATTCAGGGAGGTTTGTAGCTCCTTGGTGTGGGTCTGCAGCTCCTTCTGCTCATCGTTTAGTCCCTAGTAAAAGGACTGCCAACTGTTTACCTTCAGCTGACTGTCATTCAGGGAGGTTTGCAGCTCCTTGGTGTGGTTCGGCAGTTTTCCTACTCCCGATTCAGTCCTTCACACTGGGCCTATAGGCAGTTCGTATCCAGCTGCTTGTCATTCATGAAGTTTTGCAGCTCCTTGTTGTGGATTTGCATCTCCTTCTGCTCCCCCATTATTCTCTGGAAGAAGGCCTTCCAGCAGTTCACCTCCAGCTGCTTATCATTCACGGATATTTGTAGCTCCATGGTCTGTGTCTGCAGTCTTCCTGCTCTTGCTCAGGCCTTCACACTGGGCCTGCAGCCGGTGGATTGCCAGCTGCTTGTTGTTCAGGGAGTTTGCCCCTCCTTGTTGTGCACATGCAGCTCCGTCTGCTCCAAATCAGCCCCTCGTACAAGCCTTGCCAGCAGTTTACCTCAAGCTGTATGTCCTTCAGGCAGGTTTGAAGCTCGTTTTTGTGGGTCTGCAGCTTCTTCTACTCACACCATTTAGTCCCTAGTAAAAGGATTGTCAGCCGTTTGCCTTCACCTGACTGTCATTCAAGGAGGTTTGCTGCTTCTTGTTGGAGATCTGCACCTCCTCTTACTCCTAGCTCAGCCTGTTGCATAAGGTCTGCCAGCAGTTCACCTCCAGCTGCTTCTCATTCAGGGAGGTTTGCAGCTCCTTGGTCTGTGTCTGCAGGCCCTGCTGCTCTTGCTCAGTCTTGCACCCTGGTCTTGCAGACCGATCATTTCTGGCTGCTTCTCCATCAGGCAGTTTTGAACCTCCTGGTGTGGATTTTTAGTTCCGTGTGCTCTCCATGCAGCTCCTAGTTCATGGGCAGCCAGCTGTTTACCTCCAGTTGCGTGTCATTCAGGGAGGTTTCAGATTCTGGATCTGGGTCTGCAGCTCCTCCTGCTCCTGCTCAGTCTGTCACATGGGGCCTGCAGGCAGTCCATCTGCAGGTACTTGTAGTTCACTGAGTTGTGAACATCCTTGCTATCGATGTGCAGGCTATCTCCTTCCCCATTAGCCCAAAGTACAGGGCCTTCCAGCAGTTTATATCCAGGTGCATGTGATTCAGGAAGTTTTGCAGCTCCTTGGTTTGGGTGTGCAGCTTCTCTTGCTTCCCATTTGGCCCCAGCATTTTGTATTTCAGTGGAATTTGCAGCTCCTAGGTGTGGGTGTCCAGGTTTCCTGCTCCCGCTTCAGCCCTTCACACTAGGCCTACAGGCAGTTCACCTCCTGCTGCTTGTCATTCATGAAGTTTTGCAGCTCCTTGTTGTGGATTTGCAGCTCTTTCTGATCCCCCATCAGTCCCTCGAACAAGGCTTGCCAGCAGTTCACCTACAGCTGTGTGTCATTCAGGGATATTTGTAGCTCCTTGGTGTGGGTCTGCAGCTTTCCTACTCCGGCCTCAGTCCTTCACACTGGGCCTCCAGTCAGTTCATCTCCAGCTGCACGTCATTCATGGAGTTTCGCAGGTCCTTATGCGGATTTGCAGCTCCTTCTGCTCCCCCATTATTCTCTGGAAGAAGGCCTTCCAGCAGTTCACCTCCAGCTGCTTATCATTCAGGGATGTTTGCAGCTCCATGGTCTGTGTCTTCAGCTCCTCCTGCTCTTGCTCTGGCCTTCACACTGGGCCTGCAGGCAGTGGATTGCCAGCTGCTTCTTGTTCAGGGAGTTTACACTTCCTTGGTGTGGACATGCAACTCCATCTCCTCCAATTCGGCCAGTCGTACAAGCCTTGCCAGCAGTTTACCTCAAGCTGTATGTCATTCAGGGAGGTTTGTAGCTCCTTGGTGTGGGTCTGCAGCTCCTTCTGCTCATCGTTTAGTCCCTAGTAAAAGGACTGCCAACTGTTTACCTTCAGCTGACTGTCATTCAGGGAGGTTTGCAGCTCCTTGGTGTGGTTCGGCAGTTTTCCTACTCCCGATTCAGTCCTTCACACTGGGCCTATAGGCAGTTCGTATCCAGCTACTTGTCATTCATGTAGTTTTGCAGCTCCTTGTTGTGGATTTGCAGCTCTTTCTGATCCCCCATCAGTCCCTCGAACAAGGCTTGCCAGCAGTTCACCTACAGCTGTGTGTCATTCAGGGATATTTGTAGGTCCTTGCTGTGGGTCTGCAGCTTTCCTACTCCGGCCTCAGTCCTTCACACTGGGCCTCCAGTCAGTTCATCTCCAGCTGCACGTCATTCATGGAGTTTCGCAGGTCCTTATGCGGATTTGCAGCTCCTTCTGCTCCCCCATTATTCTCTGGAAGAAGGCCTTCCAGCAGTTCACCTCCAGCTGCTTATCATTCAGGGATGTTTGCAGCTCCATGGTCTGTGTCTTCAGCTCCTCCTGCTCTTGCTCTGGCCTTCACACTGGGCCTGCAGGCAGTGGATTGCCAGCTGCTTCTTGTTCAGGGAGTTTACACTTCCTTGGTGTGGACATGCAACTCCATCTGCTCCAATTCGGCCAGTCGTACAAGCCTTGCCAGCAGTTTACCTCAAGCTGTATGTCATTCAGGGAGGTTTGTAGCTCCTTGGTGTGGGTCTGCAGCTCCTTCTGCTCATCGTTTAGTCCCTAGTAAAGGGAATGCCAACTGTTTACCTTCAGCTGACTGTCATTCAGGGAGGTTTGCAGCTCCTTGGTGTGGTTCGGCAGTTTTCCTACTCCCGATTCAGTCCTTCACACTGGGCCTATAGGCAGTTCGTATCCAGCTGCTTGTCATTCATGAAGTTTTGCAGCTCCTTGTTGTGGATTTGCATCTCCTTCTGCTCCCCCATTATTCTCTGGAAGAAGGCCTTCCAGCAGTTCACCTCCAGCTGCTTATCATTCACGGATATTTGTAGCTCCATGGTCTGTGTCTGCAGTCTTCCTGCTCTTGCTCAGGCCTTCACACTGGGCCTGCAGCCGGTGGATTGCCAGCTGCTTGTTGTTCAGGGAGTTTGCCCCTCCTTGTTGTGCACATGCAGCTCCGTCTGCTCCAAATCAGCCCCTCGTACAAGCCTTGCCAGCAGTTTACCTCAAGCTGTATGTCCTTCAGGCAGGTTTGAAGCTCGTTTTTGTGGGTCTGCAGCTTCTTCTACTCACACCATTTAGTCCCTAGTAAAAGGATTGTCAGCCGTTTGCCTTCACCTGACTGTCATTCAAGGAGGTTTGCTGCTTCTTGTTGGAGATCTGCACCTCCTCTTACTCCTAGCTCAGCCTGTTGCATAGGGTCTGCCAGCAGTTCACCTCCAGCTGCTTCTCATTCAGGGAGGTTTGCAGCTCCTTGGTCTGTGTCTGCAGGCCCTGCTGCTCTTGCTCAGTCTTGCACCCTGGTCTTGCAGACCGATCATTTCTGGCTGCTTCTCCATCAGGCAGTTTTGAACCTCCTGGTGTGGATTTTTAGTTCCGTGTGCTCTCCATGCAGCTCCTAGTTCATGGGCAGCCAGCTGTTTACCTCCAGTTGCGTGTCATTCAGGGAGGTTTCAGATTCTGGATCTGGGTCTGCAGCTCCTCCTGCTCCTGCTCAGTCTGTCACATGGGGCCTGCAGGCAGTCCATCTGCAGGTACTTGTAGTTCACTGAGTTGTGAACATCCTTGCTATCGATGTGCAGGCTATCTCCTTCCCCATTAGCCCAAAGTACAGGGCCTTCCAGCAGTTTATATCCAGGTGCATGTGATTCAGGAAGTTTTGCAGCTCCTTGGTTTGGGTGTGCAGCTTCTCTTGCTTCCCATTTGGCCCCAGCATTTTGTATTTCAGTGGAATTTGCAGCTCCTAGGTGTGGGTGTCCAGGTTTCCTGCTCCCGCTTCAGCCCTTCACACTAGGCCTACAGGCAGTTCACCTCCTGCTGCTTGTCATTCATGAAGTTTTGCAGCTCCTTGTTGTGGATTTGCAGCTCTTTCTGATCCCCCATCAGTCCCTCGAACAAGGCTTGCCAGCAGTTCACCTACAGCTGTGTGTCATTCAGGGATATTTGTAGCTCCTTGCTGTGGGTCTGCAGCTTTCCTACTCCGGCCTCAGTCCTTCACACTGGGCCTCCAGTCAGTTCATCTCCAGCTGCACGTCATTCATGGAGTTTCGCAGGTCCTTATGCGGATTTGCAGCTCCTTCTGCTCCCCCATTATTCTCTGGAAGAAGGCCTTCCAGCAGTTCACCTCCAGCTGCTTATCATTCAGGGATGTTTGCAGCTCCATGGTCTGTGTCTTCAGCTCCTCCTGCTCTTGCTCTGGCCTTCACACTGGGCCTGCAGGCAGTGGATTGCCAGCTGCTTCTTGTTCAGGGAGTTTACACTTCCTTGGTGTGGACATGCAACTCCATCTGCTCCAATTCGGCCAGTCGTACAAGCCTTGCCAGCAGTTTACCTCAAGCTGTATGTCATTCAGGGAGGTTTGTAGCTCCTTGGTGTGGGTCTGCAGCTCCTTCTGCTCATCGTTTAGTCCCTAGTAAAAGGACTGCCAACTGTTTACCTTCAGCTGACTGTCATTCAGGGAGGTTTGCAGCTCCTTGGTGTGGTTCGGCAGTTTTCCTACTCCCGATTCAGTCCTTCACACTGGGCCTATAGGCAGTTCGTATCCAGCTACTTGTCATTCATGAAGTTTTGCAGCTCCTTGTTGTGGATTTGCAGCTCTTTCTGATCCCCCATCAGTCCCTCGAACAAGGCTTGCCAGCAGTTCACCTACAGCTGCTTGTCATTCAGGGATATTTGTAGCTCCTTGGTGTGGGTCTGCAGCTTTCCTACTCCGGCCTCAGTCCTTCACACTGGGCCTACCGGCAGTTCGTCTCCAGCTGCATGTCATTCATGGAGTTTCGCAGGTCCTTATGTGGATTTGCAGCTCCTTCTGCTCCCCCATTATTCTCTGGAAGAAGGCCTTCCAGCAGTTCACCTCCAGCTGCTTATCATTCAGGGATGTTTGCAGCTCCATGGTCTGTGTCTGCAGCTCCTGCTGCTCTTTCTCAGGCCTTCACACTGGGCCTGCAGGCCCTTGAACACCAGCTGCTTGTGGTTCAGGGAGTTTTCAGCTCCTTTTTGTGGATATGCAGCTCCTTCTGCTCCCATTCAGCCCTTCTTACAATCCTTGCCAGCGGTTTCCCTCAAGCTCTGTATCATTCAGGGAGGTTTGCAGCTCCTTGGTGTGGTTCGGCAGTTTTCCTACTCCCGATTCAGTCCTTCACACTGGGCCTACAGGCAGTTCGTCTCCAGCTGCTTGTCATTCATGAAGTTTTGCAGCTCCTTGTTGTGGATTTGCAGCTCTTTCTGCTCCCCCATCAGTCCCTCGAACAAGGCTTGCCAGCAGTTCACCTCCAGCTGCTTGTCATTCAGGGATATTTGTAACTCCTTGGTGTGGGTCTGCAGCTTTCCTACTCCAGCCTCAGTCCTTCACACTGGGCTGACAGTCAGTTCATCTCCAGCTCCATGTCATTCATGGAGTTTCACAAGTCCTTATGTGGATTTGCAGCTCCTTCTGCTCCCCCATTATTCTCTGGAAGAAGGCCTTCCAGCAGTTCACCTCCAGCTGCTTATCATTCAGGGATGTTTGCATCTCCATGGTCTGTGTCTGCAGCTCCTGCTGCTCTTGCTCAGGCCTTCACACTGGGCCTGCAGGCCCTTGAACACCAGTTGCTTGTGGTTCAGGGAGTTTTCAGCTCCTTGTTGTGGATATGCAGCTCCTTCTGCTCCCATTCAGCCCCTCTTACAATCCTTGCCAGCGGTTTCCCTCAAGCTCTATATCATTCAGGGAGGTTTGCAGCTCCTTCGTGTGGTTCGGCAGTTTTCCTGCTCCCACTTCAGTCCTTCACACTGGGAATGCAGGCAGTTCATCTCCAGCTGCTTGTCATTCATGAAGTTTTGTAGCTCCTTGTTGTGGATTTGCAGCTCTTTCTGCTCCCCCATCAAACCCTCAAACAAGGCTTGCCAGCAGTTCACCTACAGCTGCTTGTCATTCAGGGATATTTGTAGCTCCTTGGTGTGGGTCTGCAGCTTTCCTACTCCAGCCTCAGTCCTTCACACTGGGCCTCCAGTCAGTTCATCTCCAGCTGCATGTCATTCATGGAGTTTCGCATGTCCTTATGCGGATTTGCAGCTCCTTCTGCTCCCCCATTATTCTCTGGAAGAAGGCCTTCCAGCAGTTCACCTGCAGCTGCTTATCATTCAGGGATGTTTGCAGCTCCATGGTCTGTGTCTTCAGCTCCTCCTGCTCTTGCTCTGGCCTTCACACTGGGCCTGCAGGTAGTGGATTGCCAGCTGCTTCTTGTTCAGGGAGTTTACACTTCCTGGTGTGGACATGCAACTCCATCTGCTCCAATTCGGCCAGTCGTACAAGCCTTGCCAGCAGTTTACCTCAAGCTGTATGTCATTCAGGGAGGTTTGTAGCTCCTTGGTGTGGGTCTGCAGCTCCTTCTGCTCATCGTTTAGTCCCTAGTAAAAGGACTGCCAACTGTTTACCTTCAGCTGACTGTCATTCAGGGAGGTTTACAGCTCCTTGGTGTGGTTCGGCAGTTTTCCTACTCCCGATTCAATCCTTCTCACTGGGCCTACAGGCAGTTCGGCTCCAGCTGCTTGTCATTCATGAAGTTTTGCAGCTCCTTGTTGTGGATTTGCAGCTCTTTCTGCTCCCCCATCAGTCCCTGGAACAAGGCTTGCCAACACTTCACCTACAGCTGCTTGTCATTGAAGGATATTTGTAGCTCCTTGATGTGGGTCTGCAGCTTTCCTACTCCAGCCTCTGTCCTTCACACCGGGACTCCAGTCAGTTCATCTCCAGCTGCATGTCATTCATGGAGTTTCGCACGTCCTTATGCGGATTTGCAGCTCCTTCTGCTCCACCATTATTCTCTGGAACAAGGCCTTCCAGCAGTTCACCTCCAGCTGCTTGTCATTCAGGGATATTTGTAGCTCCTAGGTGTGGGTCTGCAGCTTTCCTACTCCAGCCTCAGTCCTTCACACTGGGCCTCCAGTCAGTTCATCTCCAGCTGCATGTCATTCATGGAGTTTCGCAGGTCCTTATGCGGATTTGCAGCTCCTTCTGCTCCCCCATTGTTCTCTGGAAGAAGGCCTTCCAGCACTTCACCTCCAGCTGCTTATCATTCAGGGATGTTTGCAGCTCCATGGTCTGTTTCTGCAGGTCCTGCTGCTCTTGCTCAGGCCTTCACACTGGGCCTGCAGGCAGTGGATTGCCAGCTGCTTCTTCTTCAGGGAGTTTACACTCCCTTGGTGTGGACATGCAACTCCATCTGCTCCAATTCAGCCACTCGTACAAGCCTTGCCAGCAGTTTACCTCAAGCTGTATGTCATTCAGGGAGGTTTGTATCTCCTTGGTGTGGGTCTGCAGCTCCTTCTGCTCATCGTTTAGTCCCTAGTAAAAAGACTGCCAACTGTTTACCTTCAGCTGACTGTCATTCAGGGAGGTTTGCAGCTCCTTGGTGTGGTTCGGCAGTTTTCCTACTCCCGATTGAGTCCTTCACACTGGGCCTACAGGCAGTTCGTCTCCAGCTGCTTGTCATTCATGAAGTTTTGCAGCTCCTTGTTGTGCATTTGCAGCTCTTTCTGATCCCCCATCAGTCCCTCGAACAAGGCTTGCCAACAGTTCACCTACAGCTGCTTGTCATTCAGGGATATTTGTAGCTCCTTGGTGTGGGTCTGCAGCTTTCTTACTCCAGCCTCTGTCCTTCACACCGGGCCTCCAGTCAGTTCATCTCCAGCTGCATGTCATTCACGGAGTTTCGCACGTCCTTATGCGGATTTGCAGCTCCTTCTGCTCCACCATTATTCTCTGGAACAAGGCCGTCCAGCAGTTCACCTCCAGCTGCTTGTCATTCAGGGATATTTGTAGCTCCATGGTGTGGGTCGGCAGCTTTCCTACTCTAGCCTCAGTCCTTCAAACTGGGCCTCCAGTCAGTTCATCTCCAGCTGCATGTCATTCATGGAGTTTCGCAGGTCCTTATGCGGATTTGCAGCTCCTTCTGCTCCCCCATTATGCTCTGGAAGAAGGCCTTCCAGCAGTTCACCTGCAGCTGCTTATCCTTCAGGGATATTTGCAGCTCCATGGTCTGTGTCTTCAGCTCCTCCTGCTCTTGCTCTGGCCTTCACACTGGGCCTGCAGGCAGTGGATTGCCAGCTGCTTCTTGTTCAGGGAGTTTACACTTCCTGGTGTGGACATGCAACTCCATCTGCTCCAATTCAGCCACTCGTACAAACCTTGCCAGTATTTTACCTCAAGCTGTATGTCATTCAGGGAGGTTTGTAGCTCCTTGGTGTGGGTCACCAGCTCCTTCTGCTCATCGTTTAGTCCCTAGTTAAAGGACTGCCAACTGTTTACCTTCAGCTGACTGTCATTCAGGGAGGTTTGCAGCTCCTTGGTGTGGTTCGGCAGTTTTCCTACTCCCGATTCAGTCCTTCACACTGGGCCTACAGTCAGTTCGTCTCCAGCTGCTTGTCATTCATGAAGTTTTGCAGCTCCTTGTTGTGCATTTGCAGCTCTTTCTGATCCCCCATCAGTCCCTCGAACAAGGCTTGCCAACAGTTCACCTACAACTGCTTGTCATTCAGGGATATTTGTAGCTCCTTGGTGTGGGTCTGCAGCTTTCCTACTGCGGCCTCAGTCCTTCACACTGGGCCTACAGTCAGTTCATCTCCAGCTGCATGTTTTCCTGGAATTTTGCACATCCTCATGCGGATTTGCAGCTCTTTCGGCTCCCCCATTATTCTCTGAAACAAGGCCTTCCAGCAGTTCACTCCAGCTGCTTATCATTCAGGGATGTTTGCAGCTCCATTGTCTGTGTCTGCAGCTAATGCTGCTCTTGCTCAGGCCTTCACCTGGGCCTGCAGGCCCTTGAACACCAGTTGCTTTTCGTTCAGGGAGTTTTCAGCTCCTTGTTGTGGATATGCAGCTCCTTCTGCTCCCATTCAGTCCCTCTTACAATCCTTGCCAGCGGTTTCCCTCAAGCTCTATATCATTCAGGGAGATTTGCAGCTCCTTGGTGTGGTTCGGCAGTTTTCCTGCTCCCACTTCAGTCCTTCAAACTGGGCCTGCAGGCAGTTCATCTCCAGCTGCTTGTCATTCATGAAGTTTTGCAGCTCCTTGTTGTGGATTTGCAGCTCTTTCTGCTCCACCATCAGTCCCTCAAACAAGGCTTGCCAGCAGTTCACCTACAGCTGCTTGTCATTCAGGGATATTTGTAGCTCCTTGGTGTGGGTCTGCAGCTTTCCTACTCTAGCCTCAGTCCTTCACACTGGGCCTACAGTCAGTTCATCTCCAGCTGCATGTCATTCATGGAGTTTCACAGGTCCTTATGCGGAATTGCAGCTCCTTCTGCTCCCCCATTATTCTCTGGAAGAAGGCCTTCCAGCAGTTCACCTCCAGCTGCTTATCATTCAGGGATGTTTGCAGCTCCATGGTCTGTGTCTGCAGCTCCTGCTGCTCTTCCTCAGGCCTTCACACTGGGCCTGCAGGCCATTGAACACCAGTTGCTTGTGGTTCAGGGAGTTTTCAGCTCCTCGTTGTGGATATGCAGCTCCTTCTGCTCCCATTCAGCCCCTCTTACAATCCTTGCCAGCGGTTTCCCTCAAGCTCTATATCATTCAGGGAGGTTTTCAGCTCCTTGGAGTGGTTCGGCAGTTTTCCTGCTCCCACTTCAGTCCTTCAAACTGGGCCTGCAGGCAGTTCGTCTCTAGCTGCTTGTCATTCATGAAGTTTTGCAGCTCCTTGTTGTGGATTTGCAGCTCTTTCTGCTCCCCCATCAGTCCCTCAAACAAGGCCTTCCAGCAGTTCACCTCCAGCTGCTTGACATTCAGGGATATTTGTAGCTCCTTGGTGTGGGTCTGCAGCTTTCCTACTCCGGCCTCAGTCCTTCACACTGGGCCTACAGTCAGTTCATCTCCAGCTGCATGTCATTCATGGAGTTTCGCAGGTCCTTATGCGGATTTGCGGCTCCGTCTGCTCCCCCATTATTCTCTGGAAGAAGGCCTTCCAGCAGTTCACCTCCAGCTGCTTATTATTCAGGGATGTTTGCAGCTCCATGGTCTGTGTCTTCAGCTCCTCCTGCTCTTGCTCTGGCCTTCACACTGGGCCTGCAGGCAGTGGATTGCCAGCTGCTTCTTGTTCAGGGAGTTTACACTTCCTTGGTGTGGACATGCAACTCCATCTGCTCCAATTCAGCCACTCGTACAAACCTTGCCAGCAGTTTACCTCAAGCTGTATGTCATTCAGGGAGGTTTGTAGCTCCTTGGTGTGGGTCTGCAGCTCCTTCTGCTCATCGTTTAGTCCCTAGTAAAAGGACTGCCAACTGTTTACCTTCAGCTGACTGTCATTCAGGGAGGTTTGCAGCTCCTTGGTGTGGTTCGGCAGTTTTCCTACTCCCGATTCAGTCCTTCACACTGGGCCTGCAGGCAGTTCGTCTCCAGCTGCTTGTCATTCATGAAGTTTTGCAGCTCCTTGTTGTGGATTTGCAGCTCTTTCTGCTCCCCCATCAGTCCCTCAAACAAGGCTTGCCAGCAGTTCACCTACAGCTGCTTGTCATTCAGGGATATTTGTAGCTCCTTGGTGTGGGTCTGCAGCTTTCCTACTCCGGCCTCAGTCCTTCACACTGGGCCTCCAGTCAGTTCATCTCCAGCTGCATATCATTCACGGAGTTTCGCACGTCCTTATGCGGATTTGCAGCTCCTTCTGCTCCCCCATCAGTCCCTCAAACAAGGCTTGCCAGCAGTTCACCTACAGCTGCTTGTCATTCAGGGATATTTGTAGCTCCTTGGTGTGGGTCTGCAGCTTTCCTACTCTAGCCTCAGTCCTTCACACTGGGCCTACAGTCAGTTCATCTCCAGCTGCATGTCATTCATGAAGTTTCACAGGTCCTTATGCGGATTTGCAGCTCCTTCTGCTCCTCCATTATTCTCTGGAAGAAGGCCTTCCAGCAGTTCACCTCCAGCTGCTTATCATTCAGGGATGTTTGCAGCTCCATGGTCTGTGTCTTCAGCTCCTCCTGCTCTTGCTCTGGCCTTCACACTGGGCCTGCAGGCAGTGGATTGCCAGCTGATTCTTGTTCAGGGAGTTTACACTTCCTAGGTGTGGACATGCAACTCCATCTGCTCCAATTCAGCCATTCGTACAAGCCTTGCCAGCAGTTTACCTCAGGCTGTATGTCATTCAGGGAGGTTTGTAGCTCCTTGGTGTGGGTCTGCAGCTCCTTCTGCTCATCGTTTAGTCCCTAGTAAAAGGACTGCCAACTGTTTACCTTCAGCTGACTGTCATTCAGGGAGGTTTGCAGCTCCTTGGTGTGGTTCGGCAGTTTTCCTACTCCCGATTGAGTCCTTCACACTGGGCCTACAGGCAGTTCGTCTCCAGCTGCTTGTCATTCATGAAGTTTTGCAGCTCCTTGTTGTGGATTTGCAGCTCTTTCTGCTCCCCCATCAGTCCCTCAAACAAGGCTTGCCAGCAGTTCACCTACAGCTGCTTGTCATTCAGGGATATTTGTAGCTCCTTGGTGTGGGTCTGCAGCTTTCCTACTCCGGCCTCAGTCCTTCACACTGGGCCTACAGTCAGTTCATCTCCAGCTGCATGTCATTCACGGAGTTTCGCACGTCCTTATGCGGATTTGCAGCTCCTTCTGCTCCCCCATCAGTCCCTCAAACAAGGCCTTCCAGCAGTTCACCTCCAGCTGCTTGTCATTCAGGGATATTTGTAGCTCCTTGGTGTGGGTCTGCAGCTTTCCTACTCCGGCCTCAGTCCTTCACACTGGGCCTACAGTCAGTTCATCTCCAGCTGCATGTCATTCATGGAGTCTCGCACGTCCTTATGCGGATTTGTAGCTCCTTCTGCTCCCCCATTATTCTCTGGAAGAAGGCCTTCCAGCAGTTCACCTCCAGCTGCTTATCATTCAGGGATGTTTGCAGCTCCATGGTCTGTGTCTTCAGCTCCTCCTGCTCTTGCTCTGGCCTTCACACTGGGCCTGCAGGCAGCAGATTGCCAGCTGCTTCTTTTTCAGGGAGTTTATACTTCCTTGGTGTGGACATGCAACTCCATCTGCTCCAATTCAGCCACTCGTAGAAGCCTTGCCAGCATTTTACCTCAAGCTGTATGTCATTCAGGGAGGTTTGTAGCTCCTTGGTGTGGGTCTGCAGCTCCTTCTGCTCATCGTTTAGTCCCTAGTAAAAGGACTGCCAACTGTTTACCTTCAGCTGACTGTCATTCAGGGAGGTTTGCAGCTCTTGTTGGAGATCTGCACCTCCTCCTACTCCTAGCTCAGCCTGTTGCATGGGGCCTGCCAGCAGTTCACCTCCAGCTGCTTCTCATTCAGGGAGGTTTGCAGCTCCTTGTTCTATGTCTGTAGGCCCTGCTGCTCTTGCTCAGTCCTGCACCCTGGTTTTGCAGGCAGTTCATTTCTAGCTGCTTGTCCTTCAGGCAGTTTTGCACCTCCTGGTGTGGTTCTGTAGTTCCGTTTGCTCCCCATTCAGCTCCTAGTTCATGGACAGCCAGCTGTTTACCTCCAGCTGCATTTCATTTAGGGAGGTTTCAGATCCTGGATCTGGGTCTGCAGCTCCTCCTGCTCCTGCTCAGTCTGTCACATGGGGCCTGCAGGCAGTTCATCTGCAGATAGTTGTAGTTCAGTGAGTTGTGAACATCCTCGGTATGGTTGTGCAACTCCTTCTCCTTCCCTATTAGCCCACTGTACATGGCCTGCCATCGGTTTATATCCAGGTGCATGTCATTCAGGAAGTTTTGCAGGTCCTTGGTTTCGGTTTGCAACTCCTCATGCTTCCCCTGTTGCCCCTAGTAAAGGTTCTGACAGTGGTTTACTTCCAGCTGTCTGTCATTAAGGGTCTTTGCACCTACTTAATAGATCTAAGGCACCTCCTGCTCCTTCCTTAGGGTGTTGCCCTGGACCTACTAGCAGTTCACATCCAGCATTATGTATTTCAGGAATGTTTGCAGCTCCTTGGTCTGGGTCTGCAGCTCCTTCTGCTCTTGCTCAGACCTTCACACTAAGCCTGCAATCTGTTGATCTCCAGCTGCTTGTTGTTCAGGGAGTTTTTCACCTCCTTGGTGTGTATCTGCAGTTCCTGTTGCTCCCCATTCAGATCCTAGTTCATGGACAGCCATCTGTTTACCTCCAGGTATGTGTCATTCATGGAGTTTTGCAGATTCTTGATCTGGGTCTGCAGGTCCTCCTACTCCCGCTCAGTCTGTCACACGGGGAAGTCAGGCAGTTCATCTCCAGATACTTGTAGTTCACTGAGTTTTGAACATTCTTGGTATGGATATGTATCTCCTGCTTCCCCATTAGAACCCTGTACAGGGCCTGCCAGTGGTTTAAATCCAGCTGCATGCCATTCAGGGAGGTTCGCAGCTCCTTGGTGTGGGTCTGCAGCTCCTCATGCTTTTTCTTTGGCCCCTAGTACAGGGACTGCCAGTGGTTTACCTCCAACTGACAGTCATTCAGGGACTTTGCACCTACATAGTATATCTGCAGCTCCTCCTGCTTCTTCCTCAGCCAGTTGCACTGGGCCTGCCAGCAGTTCACCTCCAGCATTTTGTATTTCAGGGGGGGTTGCAGCTCCTTGACGTGGGTCTGCAGCTTTCCTGCTCCGACCTCAGTCCTTCACACTGGGCCTGCAGTCAGTTCATCTTCAGCTGCATGTCATTCATGGAGTTTTGCACCTCATTATGTGGATTTGCAGCTCCTTCTGCTCCCCCATTAGCCCCTGGAACAAGGCCTGACACCAGTTCACCTCCATGTGCTTATCATTCAGGTATATTTTCAGCTCCATGCTCTGTGTCTGCAGCTCCTCCTGCTCTTGCTCAGGCCTTCACACTGGGCCTGTAGGCGGTTGATCACCACCTCCTTGTGGTTCAGGGAGTTTGCAGCTCCTTGTTGTGGACATGCAGCTCCTTCTACTCCCATTCAGCCCCTCTTACAAGCCTTGCCAGCGGTTTACCTCAAACTGTATGTCATTCAGAGAGGTTTGCAGCTCCTTGGTGTGGGTCTGCAGGTTTCCTGCTCCTGCTTCAGTCCTTCACACTGGGCCTACAGGCAGTTTGTCTACAGTTGCTTGTCATTCATGAAGTTTTGCAGCTCCTTGTGGATTTGAAGCTCTTTCTGCTCCCCTATCAGTCCCTCAAACAAGGCTTGCCAGAAGTTCACCTACCGCTGCTTGTCATTCAGGGATGTTTTCTGCTCCTATTTCTGGGTGTGCAGCTCCTTCTGCTCTTGCTTAGTCCTTCACACTGGGCCTGCAGGAGGTTGATCTCCAGCTGCTTGTCATTCAGGGAGTTTGCACCTCCTTGTTGTGTATCTGAATCTCCTTTTGCTCACCCTGTAGCCCCTAGTATAAGGCCTGCCAGCCATTTAACTCCAGCTGACTCTCATTCAGGGCAGTTTGCAGCTCCTTGTTGGAGATGTGCAGCTCCTCGTACTCCTTGCTCAGCTAGTTGCCCTGGGTCTGCCAGCAGTTTTCCTCCAGCTGCTTGTCATTCAGTGCGGTTTGCAGCTCCTGGGTCTGTGTCTGCAGGTCCTCATGCTCTCGCTCAGTCCTCCACCCTGGTCCTGCATGCGGTTCATCTCCACCTGCTTGTTGGTCAGGCAGTTTTGCACCTCCTTGGTGTGGATCTTCAGGTCCTTGTGCTTCCCATTCAGCTCCTAGTTCATGGACAGCCAGCTGTTTATCTCAAGCTGCATATCATTCAGGGAAGTTTGTAGCTCCTTGATCTTTGTCTGTAGCTCCTCCTGCTCTTGCTCAGTCCTTCACACTTGGCCTACAGGTGGTTCATCTCCAGCTGCTGTTCATTCAGGGAGATTGCATCTCCTTGGTGTGGATCTGCATTTCCTTCTGTTCCCCCTTCAGTCCCTCGTACAAGGCCTGCCAGAGGTTTACTTCCTGCTGCATGTCATTCAGGGAGGTTTTCAGTTCCTTGTTCTGGGTCTTCAGCTGCTCTTGCTCCAGCTCAGTCCTTCAAACTGCGTCTGTAGGTGGTTCATTTCCAGCTACTTTTCATTCACAGAATTTTGCACCTTCTTTGTATGGATCTGCAGGTCCTTCTGCTTCCCATTCAGCCCCTAGTTCACTCCCTGCCAGAGGTTTACATCCATCTGCTTGTTGTCCAGGGAGTTTTGCACCTCCTTGGTGTGGATCTGCAGCTACTTCTGTTCCCCCTTCACCCACTAGTACAAGGCCTGCTAGCGGTTTACCTCCAGCTGCATGTCATTCATGGATGTTTTTGTTAGATCCTCCCTCCACCAACTTGTGGGCGGAGTATGATATTACTGGGGTCTGCTGCTGGGACATTCCTGAGACATTGAACCACCAATCAGCGCATGCTGAGTATCCTGGGTCCCACCCCTTCCTGATCCACCCAGGGCCCAACCCCTTCCTATTCCTCCCCTCAAAAGGTGTCTTCACCACTCCACATGGTGCTGTGTTGCCTGTCTGTTGCTGTATCTTCCAGTCTGTGGAGGCAGTCCGGTTGGGTCCCACCTTCTTCTCCTTCCCCTCCTCTAATCCTGGCTTCTCTACCTCCTCCGTAATGAATCTCTTTCGCTACTGTGGAATAAACCTCCTCGTTAACATGTCTTGCTCTCTGACTCCCATTTCCTGCCTCTCGAACCTTACATCTGGTGCCGGAAACCCAGGTGGGTGTGTGCATCCCATATGGACTTTCATGGTTGGGTTTCCCTCCATTCATCTCTCCTCCTGGCTCAGGACCCTCAGCCTCCTTCCTCTGGCTCAGCAGCAGCACTGGTAAGTTCCAGCCCATGCTAATTCCTTGCGGTTTTTCCAGCGTCTCTGTTCGTAAACCGCAGCCCACGTCAGATATTGCCTTCCGGGCATAGCCCTCCAATCCTCTCCAGCAGAGGTTCCCAACCTAGGGAGGCAGCAAAGACATTCCTGTCTCCCTTGGTTCTCCGGCCTTTTGGCCTCCGTCTGGAACCCAGGAAGTAGAGGCGACATCCTCTACTGTTCCTCAGGTTCCCCCTTTGTAGCATTTGCTCAAATACTGGGACTCTGGTCCTTAGCCTTTCGCTACCCGACCCTAGGAATTGGAATGGGAAATCACCAAAGACACCTCTAGGTTGTCTCCTCACCAATCTGGCTACTTCTGTAACGTGGCATGGCCTCAGTGGGTCCACATGACCCAAAAGTGGGACTTGACATCCTCACTGACCTCAGTAATTTCTGCCGGAAAGCCGGGAAGTGGCCTGAGGTCCCATATGTCCAGGCTTTTTTTCTATCTGCGCTCCTGTCCCTCCCTCTGCTTCTTCTGTTCCATAGCCCAGGTTCTCGAGAAACCCCCTCAAACTGGTCCTCAGCCCCTCTCTCTGTCTCTTACTCTTTGGACCGAGCCACTCTTTCATTTCCACCCCTCTTGCTCCCACTGCCTGCTTTCTGCTCCCTCTCTTCCTCCTCCTCCTTCACTGCAGCTGCCCCTTTCCCAGCTGCCCCTTCCCCACGGCTGCCACCGCTGTGGGAGCCACCATCACTGCCTCAGGCTGCGAGCTGACCAGAGGCTGCTGTGCAGTGCAAGAACCACCCGCCCGCTGTCCCACCAGCCGCTCAAAACAGCTAAGTGAGATTTCTGTTTTGGTTTGCTCTTCCCTTCTGTATTCTGAGCAGCCATTGTGTTGGCCACATGGCTTGCTGTTCCCATGGGCGTCGCCATCTTGACATGGCAAGTCCTGCCCCCGCAGGCCTGGACCGGAGTGCCCACCCACCACCATGCTCCTTCTCCTCGAGCCCACAGCCTGCCACCTGCTCCACCACCCCCTCTCCTAACGCCTTCTCAGACTCAGGTCCGAGATCCAAACATGGCATTTAAGGTTTTAATGTCTGTGAGGAGCAGGCAGAGCAAGCCCACCTTCGACAAAAGGTGAATCTGCAAACCCAAGCCTTAGTAGCATCTCTGAGGCCTACAGCGGCCATGCATGGTCCAAAGGGGACTGTGCATGGTGGGGGTGCAACAAGAGGACGAACGCCACCTGGAAGATGCTTCAAGTGCAGAAATGAAGGCCACTGGACAAAGCAGTGCCCCGGCCCCTGGCTCCAACCAAGTCCTGCCTGGCATGCAGTAAAAGTGACTTCCCCTGGAAAAGTGATGGGCCCTCTGCATCTCAGTGTAGAGGGGCCACCCTTCCAGGTCATTCTGGAACTGGCTGAAGACTGAAGATGCCCAGACTCGATGACCCCCACCACCCTTGCTGAGCCCAGGGTAATGCTCAAGGTAGCGGGTAAGCAGGTCTCCTTTCTGGTCGATATGGGGGCTACCTGCTCTGTCCTGCCCTCCTTTTGCTGGGCCACTCTTCCCTTCCACAATCTCAGTCATGAGTATTGACAGCAAATCACCTTTTAATCCACTAAAAACTGCTCTGGCCTCAGCGCCTTCTCACCCTGACCTCTCCCCCACTCCACCCTCCCTAGAGAACAACTTTCTTGCTGGCACAAGCTTATCAGAAACTTAGATCTTTATCTCTAGGAAAAAGTGGCAGTTTTGAATTCAAGTGGTTAGAGGCCTGGAAACTGGCTGCAGGGCCTGTCCCCCCCCCCCCCTGCCTTTTCTAAATATTTTAAATAGCATACAATACTGAAACATTAATTGCTAGACATGTTCAGAAATATTTAATGGAAGAAACAAACAAAGAAGTTCTAAAGTTAACTGTTGACAAGAATTGTAAAAGGACCCACTATACCAGGCCACAAAAGAAACACCAGTAGGCCCCCTCTCCTCACCCTCCCTCGTTCACCAGGCTTTTTTAGCACTGAGATACCCTTCTGGCATCTCTCTCTCTCTCTCTCTCTCTCTCTCTCTCTCTCTCTCTCTCTCTTTCTCCAGGACATCTCTAAGCCTTTTCAACTATTTACTGATGAGAATCATGGGATAGCTATGGGGTTCCTCATCCAGCCCCTAGGGCCAGTTTTCACCCCTGTAGCCTATCTGTCCAGACAGCTTGATCCCATGGTTCAGGGATGGCAGCCCTTCCTCTGGGCTCTGGCTTCAGCTGCTGCTCTCATCAAGGAGGCCCAGAAGATCTGCCTCCAGCAACCCTTACAGGTCTTCTCCACCCATAGACTACAGGATCTTCTGTCCCACTAATCCTTATCTCTCCTTGCCCACTCTCGCATGCAGGAACTCCATCTCCTGTTCCTCAAGAATCCTGACATCTCCCTAACCCAGTCCCCAGCCCTGAACCTAGCCACTCTCCTTCCTGCTGCCTCCGTCCAAACTTTGGCAAAGAACTCCTGCCCCGAGGTCGTCAAGGGCCCTCACTCAACCTCGGGTGGGACTCTCAGATTTTCCTCTCTCTAATCCTGATTTAACTAAACTTCACATAACCTATTGCCCACAATCACCGGGTAAGATCTAGAGGATCAACAGCCTCCTTCAAGACCATCTAACTAAACTCTCTAGAAATTCGCAGCTCCTGGCCGGACCTCCTGCCCATGGCCCTGACCGGAATCTGGGCTACACCAAGGAGCCCCACTTTCTTTAGCGCTTTTGAACTTATCTTCCATTCCTGCCCTTACTCAGGCAACAGCTCCGGGAACACGCTAACAGGTTTCTGCCCAGGCCAGGAACAGCCAACCAAGACTCCTGAGGACCAGCCCTCCAGCAGGGGGACTCAGTCCTCCTCAAGAACCTTACCTTCCAGGTTGTATTTCAGCACCAGGCCCAGAAAAGCAGCAAAACCAGACAAGTGACATTGTGGCAGCCTCAGGACCAGCTTTTACCTCCCAAGTGACTCAATAGGATCGCTCTCAAGACTTAACCAACCAGTCCCTTGGGGAAACAATGCTGCTGCACCCTCGTCCAGCATGGAAAACACCCCCTGTTTTTCACTCATTTACCCCATGGCTCCTCCCATCATTAGGCCCACTGGAATCTATTCCTTTAATTTTTCTCTTTGGCCCCTTTCTAATGCATTGTTTCACTAGTTTTTTGCAGAACAGAATGCAGGCATTCACCAACCAGAAGGTGGAGAGACCTATCTGGCCCTGAATTCAGAACCTAGCACCAGAATCCTTGAGAACCCGGGTAGATGCCCCTAACCACGCCCCCTCTCAGCAGGAAGTAGCTATGGAAAACGGAGCTTCACCACCTGACCTTGCCCAGACTCTCAATTTTTTAATATCACCAAAAGCCTGGAATGATAGATCCTCCATCTCCCCAACTGGTGGGTGGAGTATGACATTACTGGCATCTGCAACCAGGACATCCCCGAAACATTGAACTACCAATCAGCACATGCCGAGTGCCCTGGGGCCCATGCTTCCTGTTCCGCCCTGGGCCCAAACCCTTCCCGTTCTTCCCCTCAAAAGGCATCTTCACCACTCCACGTGTTGCTATTCTCCCAGTCAGTTGCTGTCTCTTCCAGTCTGCGGAGGCAGTCTGGTTGGGTCCCTCCTTCTTCTCCTACCTTCCTCTAATCCTGGTTTCTCTACCTCCTCCATAATGAATATCACTCGCTACTGCGGAATAAACCTCCTCTTTAACATGTCTTGGTCTTCGACTCCCATTTTCTGCCCCTCGAACCTTACAGTATGCAGCTCCTTCATCTGGGTCTGCAGCTCCTCCTGCTCCCGCTTCAGTTCTTCACACTGGGCCTGCAGGCAGTTCATCTCCAGCTGCTTGTTGTTCAGGGAGTTTTGCAACTCCTTGGTGTGGATCTTTAGCTCCTTCTGCTCCCCCTTCAATCCCCTCCTACAGGGTCTGCAGAGGTTTACCTCCAGCTGCTTATCATTCAGGAAGGTTTGCAGCTCCTTGGTGTGGGCATGCAGCTCCTCCTGCTCCCCCTTCAGTCCCTTCTACTGGGCCTGCCAGCAGTTCACCTCCAGCTGCCTGTCATTCAGGGAGCTTTGCAGCTCCTTGGTATGGATCTGCAGCTCCTCCTACTCCCCTTTCACCTCCAGCTGTATGTCCTCTAGGGATGTTAGCCACGGACTTGGGAAGTGGAAGGTGGGGCTGGGGAATCTGCCTGGCTTTCAGGGTGGCGATCTTTCTCATCCAAGTTTGACAAACAGGGCCATGGGTCATTAGGGTCCCCACCTCCTGCTTCCCTGTTGTGTCTTGGGAAAGCAGACGGATCAAGCATATGGCAACTATCAGTAAACACCCTACTGCAGGGCAGAAACTGCGAGTCCTACTCCCCATGAATCTGGGTACGAGGCTTGACACTCAGTACAGGTGTGCCAGGGGAACGAAGCAGCGAGTGTCCCAGTCAAGTGTCAGGTGAAATGAATACAGAGCCACCGGTCTGTGTTTCAGGCACCTCCACCTCCTACCTGTAGCCCTTCTGCAGACAGACCAAGCGCCTCCAACTATCTGTCCAACTAACAAAATCTACTCAGTCTCACAGTAGGTCCATCAAGCGAGGAGCTACAAGCAGAACAACAATGAACTCCTCCTTCAGACCAGTCAAATGCCACCTGCACAAACCTTTCCATGTGAACAGACATAAGAATATATCCACACGGTTACCATAGGGCATTGAGGGTAAGGCCTGCAGCACCTGGGGGAGTGTGGGCATCACAGGAGGCTCCCATCATTAGTCAGCTGGGTACATTCCCACCACATCAGACAGCACCACGCGCCCAGTGGATGTTCACTAAGCTTCTTGTGAACACAGGATGGGTGCGGAGGAGGCAGAGATGGAGATGCCAAGAGGCAGAAGACGCTCATTCTGGCTGGAAGGAACAAGAGCCTGATAGGAGCAGAGGTCTCGGCACCCCTGAAGGATGGGGATCTGGGTGGAGAAAGGGGGTGCAAGGCTCCGGATAGAGTCCACAGGAAGCACTGGGTGAGTGAGTAAATGAACATCATCGCCCCCACACTGAGGGCAGCAGCAGGTGCTTCAGCAGGCTCCGCAGGCTCAAAGCCCTCCCTGGTCCCTGAGATGCCAACTCCCTGCACCTCAGCTGCTCCCACGCAAGCCCCAGCGTTTGCCTAGCGTCTTGCTGAGGCAGAGGCAAGGGAAGTACTCAGCAGGGCCGCCTCACACGCACAGGAAGTGGACAGCTCCCTCCTGTGCTGCTCCAAGTGTGGGAGAGCCTCTCTTTAGGCATCTCTCCCTCTCTCTCCCCCGCCTTGGAGTCCGGTGCACATCACACCTCCCCCAGGCTCTGGGTCCCGCTGCACCTGCCAGGCCATTGCAATCACGGATCTGCCTGGGAAGGCGCTCAGCCCACTTTGGCTGACTACATGCACAGACAGCCTTGATTTGTCAAAAGCACAAAATTAAGATTTGCGTATTTAAGATAAATCAATTGTACGTTTAAAAAAGGAGTATGAAGAGTCAGAGGTAAAGGTGACATGAGAATGGCAGAGTACTGATAAGTAATGATTCAGGAGAAGGGAACACGGGGCTTTCACTATACTATTCCGTACACTTCCATATATTCAGCAGTTTCCAAAGTTAAAAGTAAAAAAAGAAAATCAGAAGCCCAGACTTTGAGACTTTGACAGGGAAAGGCCTGAGGAGCTAGGTAAGGCACGCCCCTGAAAATCGGCAGCTGTGGTCAAGTTCCCCTCCTTGTTCTTGGTTTGGAGAGTAAAGGAAGAGGGGGTAGGAATCCCCAGGGGAGCTGGGGCCCCAATGTGGATGCCTGGATTCCCTGAGCTGGGAGTAGCTGGGCACATCCTTTTCCCCTGGGGGACCCTCCTCCCACTCAGTCTTCAGCGACACCAACTCCACATCGCTGAGGGTGATGGTGGATTTACTTCTCTTCACTGTGAAGCAGCGGGACCAGAGAAAACACCAGAGGCCCGAGTGAAGGGGTGACAGGAGCCCGAGGGAGCCCCTCAGTCACCCACCAGCCACAGGCACGCACCTGTCACTGAGCGCCTTGCTCTGCAGCTCCAGGGTTGAATGTAACAGTGTCTTCTGGCATCTGTACTGGTCCCTGAGGGCCTCGTGTTCCCCAGACAGGTACTCATGGAGCGCCCCCGGCATGCGTGGTCCCACTGCAGAGCCTCGTGGGCTGCCGCCAGCTGCTCGTGCTGCTCCTGCAGGGTCTCAAGCTCCCTCTCCCTGGCTGCTTGCTGGTGCTGGAGCTGCAAGTTCTGCTCCCTGAGCGCAGTGAGCGAGGCACTCTGGGAGCTCAGAGTGGAATGTTCTGCCTGCCAGGAGGGAGAAGGGATGATGCCTCGTCAGATTCAGGCACAGGAGAACCACAGGCTCTGGATCCCCACATCCCCACACACAGTGAGGGACCAAGAGCGGGTTAAGTGCAGACACCAAAATAGCAGACCCTCAGGAAGACAAAACCCAGCTGTGCTGAGGACAGCTCTACCAGCACGTAAGGAACTGCTCTGGAAGGGTCCACAGCATAAACGGACTGTCAAATGGACTTAAGCTTAGACCTGGGCCCCTCTCTGCACCTTTCTTGGGCAATATATGCCCTTTCTCTGGATACCCTCTTTGGGTTTCCTCTTTGACTACTTTGAAAAGTACTAAGAAAATCAGTAAGGATATAGAGTACCTGGACAGCACTACCAACCCATGTAACTGATATTTACAGAACACCCATCCCACAGCATTCAAACTCTCAGAAAGCTGACCGGGGAGGAATCCATCCTCACGCATTCTGAGGCCAGAATTACCCTGGTGTCCAGCTGCTCATCCCGATCCAGACCCTCGGGCTGCAGGGGCTCCAGAGATGTCTGCAGCCTCTGGTTCTCCAGCAACAGGCCCTGGCTCTCCCGCTCCAGGGCATTGATCCTCTCGGGGGACCTCGTCAGGGCGCTGACCTCCGTGGCCAGCTTCTCATTCTCCTCCTGCAGCCAGTGCAGCTCCTGCTCCAGCTCCTGTGCCCGTGCCGCCTGCTCCTTCACCTGCTCTAGGTCCTGGCGCAGCTGCAGCCGCTCCCACTCGAGCTTGCTGACTTGGCTGCTTGTCTCCATCACTGTCTGCTGGAGGACTTTGTTTTCATTCTCCATGTCCTGCACACGGGCCTCGCTGCTGGCCTGGGAACTCGCCTGCAGCGAACGCACCACTTGTTCAAGATCCTTGATCTGCAGGAAAACACAATGGAAACCACACAGGCGTGATTTCAGTCCAAACTGGGGGCCTAATGTGTAGACCTGGTACGACCATCTCCTCATGGACCCAAAGGACATCCTAACGTTTCCCAGAGACCTGATATGGACAAAAGGTGAATGGCACGGAGATCCCCACCCAGACAGTTCAAATCAAAACACATTCACAATAACTGATGATTTAGAAACAGAAACCACAGCTCCTCTTACTTAAGACAATAACAGTGATTTCCTTGGTGCTTTTTACCCTGGTCCACAGGTGCCCGAGGAGCTGGCTGCCCACCCCTGTGGCTGCTCCTCATGCCACTCTCCCCTAAAGACATTGCACATGATCTTCCCTCTGCTGTGAATGCTCAACTGTCTCCACCCCTGGCCTCCAGCATCACCGACTCCTTCTCATCCTCCCAGGCTCATTGTGATTGACAGCTCCTCAGAGAAGCCCTGCACCAGGATTCTAAATGTCCTGCATCTAACAAGACTCTCCCTGGACCCACGTATACTCCTTCAATATCACACATCTGAAGTCACCTATCATTCAGCTTGCTAGACTGGAATCCATATTAGGGGAGAAGGGGGTACATGTCTCTTAATTACAGATAGCACCATCCCAAGCCCCCTTTTTTGCTCTACTCAAGAGGCTGAAGAACTCAAGTACCTGATACCCAGCCTCCCTTGCAGCTAGGGTTAGTCAGGTATCAGGTGAGGCCAATGGAATGTCCACAGAGGGTACTGGGAGGCCTTCCCTCTGTCTCTTCACCCTCTACATTCTTCCTGCCCACTTCTTGGGGAGGTACAACAACCACTGTCAAGACTGGCAGAGCAGGAAGAGAGAAGCCTGGCTCCAGGGTGGCGTCCCTGAGCCGCTGCCCCAGCACTGGGCTGCCTACCCTGGGACTTCCTATACTGTGAGGTGGACCAACCCTGGAGGTTTGCCAGGGTTCTGAGCGTGAGGATGGGCATTTGAAGGGGGATCATCGTTTGTCCTGTGGGCTCTCCCATGTGCTACAGGACATTTAGCAGCAGCCTGGCCTCTTCCACCACAGCCAGGAGCACAGCCAGGAGCACAGCCAGGAACCCCTCCCCTGCCCTCCCCCAAGTCATGACAACCATAAACAAGATTGACAGTGTTCCCCAGACAGGGTTGCTCAGTGGTTGAGAGTCGACCTATGAACCAGGAGGTTATAGTTTGATTCCCAGTCAGGGCACATGCCCAGGTTACCAGTTTGATTCCAGTAGGCAGCATGCAGGAGGCAGCCAATCTGTGATTCTCCCTCGTCATTGATGTTTCTACCTCTCTCTCCCTTCCTTTCTGAAATAAATAAAAAATAAATTTAAAAAACAAAAAGATTGCCAGTGTCCCTGGAAGGTAAAGTCTGTCCCCACCCCTTGCTGTGGCTGGACTTGCTGGTCTGAGCTGCAGCTGAGGGAGGAAACTGGTAATCCAGGAATCACTGCTGGATTCCCCAGACATGGCTGTGATCCTGGACTCGGCCTCTTGCAGGCTGGGGTGCCAGGAGAGGCATGGCGCTGGAGGGCCTACCTCCTGGGCTTTCTCAGCCTTCAGGGTCTCTAGGTCACGGAGCAGCTGTTCTCTCTCCTCCACCAGCTCCTCACTGAGGGTCTCCAGATCCTGACTGGTCTGCTTTTCTCTTTCCATCTGGACCCACAAGTCTTCAATCTATAGAGCCAAAGACCCAGGCCATGCAAAAGTCAGTTTCACAAAGTGAACTATCTTTTAAAGCAAATCCAAAACCTGTCAGCCCCATGGAATACTTCATCAGGCCTTTTCTCAAGGGAAAACCTTCTTCCTGCCCACTTCTTGGATAGGTACAATGGCCACTGCCAAGACTGCAGAGCAGGAAGGGAGAAGCCTGGGGCCTAGGTGGTGTCCCTTATCCACTGCCCTAGGTAAGGCCTAGTTGTGCAGTGAGCTCCCCACACCCTTGACCATCACCTCTGAGCCCACGACGTGCACTTCCAGCTCATGGTAGAGAAAAAGCCATGGACACCAATTGGTCAGCTTCCCTCCCAGCTTTCCGTCAATGTCGGGCCATGTTCCCTGTGGTTTTTAGCTGATGGCCAAGACACAAAATTGATCAACATTAGGGAGGACCCATGATGCAGCCAGGCTGGAGTGTGTTGAGTAGGACAGGGAGGAGCAGTAGAAGAGCCTCCTGGCAGCAGATAAAGGAAGGCGCTGGTCTGGGAACTGCAGCCCCTTTCTCCCACCAGGGGCTCAGAGCCAAGACTGGCCTCCAAGGGCTGTGGCAGGATGGCCATGGTGTCTTACAGGGAACTGATCCAGAGAGGAGGCGGGGAATGGGACCCGAGAGACAGGGCTAAGGAGTCATGCAGGGAGGTGGCTCCCGCCAGTCCTGTGTGTGCAGAGGAGGGACCCGAGTGGGCCCCGGGGGCATGAGAAGTGTCAGTGGTCATCGGTCAGGCCTGCCAGGAGCTGGGCCAGAGGCTACAGCACAGGCCTCTGCGGCTCACCCGTGAGGACCCGCCCTATTGGAGGTTCTCATCTTTCTAAAGGTCAAGCCTTTCTATCTTGGCCAAGGTTCGCTGCCATTTAGAGACATTCCGTGTGCCCGGCCCACATGAATTTAACACTCAGACTGTCAGGTGGCTTCCCTGAACTGCGCTCTGCAGAGAGACATGGCGTGAGGCGGGCTTCCTCCTGGCCCACAGACAGGACACATGGTTCCTCGAAGGACTAGAAGTGTGAGTCACCGAAACTCATGCATCCCACAAGAGGCCTGGAGAAACCACTTCACAGGAGGAGGGGCGGTCCCAAGCCTCACCCAGAGATTAAGTACCAGCAGAGCTGTGACTAGCGGGACCCAGGTCTCTGGTCTCCAGCCCATGTCCCAAAATAACAACCTAGGGATGACTCTGCTGCCACGGGAAGTTCTGTCTCCACTTTTGAGCCCCTGCCCTTCTATATGAGGCCAGGCCAGATGGAAAAATCCCCAAAGCAAGATACTGTTTAAATTCGGGAGGGAACACTGTGAGAGTATCTGACAAGTACCCCTCGGCCGGTTGGGCGAGTGCACCTGCTGACAGGTGTGGGACTTGGCTGAGCCCCTTTCCTTAACAAGGAAGGGGTGGGGCTGAGAGTCTGTCCTGGGTTTGAAGTCTGAGTCTAGGCCTCTCAACTCAATAGTCAATCCATTGATCTGGGTCCTAAAACAAAATTCAGATGAACTTTTGTTCAATATGCAATTCCTATTTGAACATTTCACACACCTGCTCTCAGCAGTTTCCTGGAAATGAGGGGTCTGTAAGACACAACAACAAGTATTATGGCCTCTGTGTGTCAGGTACATGCTGAGTGTGGAGCACAATGGCTGGACCCTCGCAAGTCCACTGCACTTACTCCTGTCCCAGTGCCCAGCACACACAGGAGAGCCATTCAGCTCATTCCCTTCATCCCTGGTCCTGCCCCCCCGCCCCCCGGAGCCCTCCCAGCAGCACACAGTGTTTTAGAGGGCTGAGTCTCCCCTGAATGCCCTCACAGTTTGTGAGCCCCCATACATAGGGACGTGTCTGTTTTTCTCAGGGAGCAGTTTTCCAAGGCTTGCCCCACTCATGAGTTCTAACAACTGGGCATGAGCCAGTAGCTCCTGCTTATCTATCACGTGTTCATTTCCCCGCACAGGAAACCATGCACCTACCGCCAGTGGACACGGTTCTGGTCAAAGCCTGGCAGCGGGAAGGGCATGGTCACTGACTCTGGCTTCTCCTGGCTGCCCCCTCTCTGCCTGTCCCAGGCCCTGCCCTCGGAGCTCTCTGCACATTCACTCTTCACAACAGCCCCCAGAGGGAGGCAGGGACAATCCCTTCCTACACAGGAAGAGGCTTCCTTGGGTCAATTAAGGAATGAGCCCCAAGTCACAAAGCCAGCCAGGGGTGAAGTTGGGCTCGATCTCAGGCTGGAGAGCTCCAGACCTGTCTGTCTACTTCCCTCAGTGGCCTCCACCCCATCCTTAAGAAGCCTGCGTGGATAAGGAGCCCTGACTACTACCAGCGATGTGAGCCGGAGCTCGTGGAGGGGCTTCAAGCAGGAAGAAGGCTAAGCTCTCCCCCTTTGGCCACTGCCGCCAGCATCCTGATCTAGTGTTCCAGCCGGTTATGAACAAAATGAAGCTGCGCATTTGGAAAATATTTTAACAAATAGATTTTGTACATAACTTTCTGTGCAAGGAGTATTAAACTAGCACATGCAAGAAAGACATTTAGAGAACAGATATGCAGGATCCTCAGAACAAAATTTAAAAATTTAGGCTGTCAATCAATGAACTAAAAGTATTTTAATTGTTTTCTAAACTACTAATGGTTTTACTTTGGTTAACTAAAAGCATTTATTTTACTTTAAAATAAATTTAAAATTTTTAAGTAAGTGAAATCTTTGGACTTCTGATAGAGTGGGGAAAAAGTACCGATTATTAACTATCCAGCTCTAATATAGTGTCAAATTACTTAAAGTCAAAGAACAAAAATGAAAAAAAAATCCCACCTAAAGATGTTATTTTTTCATAATCACCTAAATCAATTCCTGTTATAGAACCTACCACATAAATCTAATAGCCTTCATTTGTAGGAAGCATGATGAGATTTAAAATAATGTAAAACAAAATGTGATCTAAACGAGAAACAAATTTATAAAGGTAGTTACCTGAGTTGAGAACACAGCAAATTACCTATAATTGAAAAAATCTTGATATATTGAAAATTACTTATTTTATAATTACATGAATCAAGATTTCAATATATGAGCTTATGCCAATGATCTCAATATTAACTGGATGCTAAAATTTTAGACTCTCTGCTTCCAAATTTCAGGGCCAATGTTTCAGAGAAATGCAGCAAAATATATGAGCCTCGAGCTGTTTTAAAGAAAATATGTAACAGTGACATTGAAAACAGGGTCAGGCAAACTGAAACCACAAAAGAGTGCGTGCAAGCCAGGCACAGTGATGAGCACGTTGCACACATTATAGCTCATTCAATAAACTCAAAGGCCTCAAGGTGTTCCATCAACTCCCATTGACTTACCTGAACTTTGGACCTCGGGTATGCAGAAATTCTAGGAGTAATATAAGGTTTTTTTCCCCTGAAAAACGGATCCAGGGTTCCATGCCCTGGCTTCTGTGGCTCAGGTGGCTGGAGCATCATTCCATACACTGAAAGGTTGTGGGTTTGATTCCCAGACAGGTCACATACCTAGGTTGCGGGTTCAATCCCTGGTCAGGGTGCTTATGGCAGGCAACCAATCAATGTTACTGTCTCACATTGATGATTTCTCTCTCTCTCTCTCTCTCTCTCTCTCTCTCTCTCTCTTTCTCTCTCCCCTCTTCCCTTCTCCCTAAAATCAATAAGCATATCTTCAGATGATGATTTTTAAAAAACTGGGTCCAGTAGGTCTTAGAAGGTAATTTTCAATTTTAATAGTTAAAAATTCCTACCAAAATTCCCAATAGTTTCAGAGAATACCTTGACTTGAACTAAACTAACAATTCAATTCTTTTATTTATACAAGCAGCTTTACTGCCATCTGAGTCAGACCCTCAGCATGTTCTGCTGATGGATTGTTAATCAATAGATACAGCTCTATAATCAGGCTCCTAGTTGTGAAAAGTTGAACAACAGGCTTTAAATATATGATAAGTCATAAGCAAACATCTCCACACTTAAGATATGTGGATTGTACATGTGGGATTTTGAAAGAGGATGAGGAAGAAAGGAAGGTAAGAAGCTAAAAAAAAGTCAGAATCCCTTACTTGGAGAAAGTTATTAATAAAGCAAAAGTGTTAAGAAAAAACTGGATAGGTTGGTACCCTTTCATGCATAAAATAAAAATATGTGACCTAGATTTTATAGCATAACTACTTAGAAAGCATCTTACAAGCCTTCACTTTGCAAATACAAAGAAAAGTGGGGAGAAAAACATTGAGCTCTTTAGAGGTCTGAGGAAAATAAACTAAGACTATCTTGCATAATTTTCTTTCTCCAAGGAGTGTTACAATGATTATTTTGTTGAAGAGATAATCAAGAAAGTCTCCAGTATGTCTGCAAAGTTAAAAGCAGAAATTGGGAATAAGAAAATAGGAAAGATTGCCTTTTCAATGCCCTCTTAGAAAGCAAATACCAAACTAAAGTGACACAGCCAACTATATGTCCTGTGTATTTTTCTAACAAAAATCAGTAATGCCAATATGCGCTGTTCAAAATCACCAACTCGACTCACACAGGAGCGGTGGACAGTTTGCGCATTCAGTGACATCTCTGTGCTGTGCTGTGGCTCAGCTGAGTCCTAAAAGAGCAGGTCCCATGCCACAGAAAAGGAATTATTTTTGTTTTAAATAGAGTTACCATTAGTGCTTTGCTCAATATATAGACTCTTTTAATGGAAATAACATTATTATTTGAAGAATCAGTTGTTTTTGAGGTTTCCTTTAACAAATAGTGTTACTCTATAAAACAAAAATTATCCTCACCAATAAAACGTGATAACAGTAAAATTCAGAATGTCTTAACATTTCTATTATCTTCCCCCCCCCACAACCCTAGATATCACAAGTTCATGTATATAAAGCAAAGAAGAGAAAAAGTAAAGATAAGGCAACACCAGAAAGAGGACTCTGTTGGAGACTCTACCTAAGTTATTAACTTGGATTCTCATTATACATTTTATAGAGATACTAGAGACCCAGTGCATGAAATTTGTCCATGAGGGGAGGTGTCCCTCAGCCCAGCCTGCACCCTCTCCAGTCTGGGACCCCTCAGGGGATGCCCAACTGCTGGTTTAGGCCTGATCCAGTAAAATCCAGGACTGCTGGCTCCTAACCACTCACCTGCCTGCCTGCCTGATTGCCCCTAACCACTCTGCCTACTAGCCTGATAGCCCCCTAACCGCTCCCCTGCCAGCCTGATTGATGCCTAATTGTTCCCCTGCTGGCATGATCGTCCCCAACTGCCCCCCCTGCCAGCCTGATCACCCCCAACTGCCTTCCCCTGTGGGGCTGAGGTGACTGGGAGACTCTGGTTGGATGAGGTGGTGCTGAGGGGACTGGGGGACTGAGGCTGGATGAAGCTGTATGCTGTGGGGACTGGGTGAGGTGGGGCTGAGTGGACTGGGGGACTCCAGCTGGATGAGGCGGGGCTGAGGGGACTGGAGTACTCCGACTAGTTGAAGCACGGGGCACCTGCTGCCCTTGCGGGGGCTGAGGTGACTGGGGGTCTCCAGCAGGATGAGGCAGGCCTGAGGGGACTGGGGGACTGAGGCTGGATGAGGCGGGTCTGAGGGGACTGGATGCTACCATCTTGTGGCTATGGGTGTGGCAGTCAATTAGCATATTGACAGTGGCAGTCAATTAGCATATCTGCCATCTTGTGAGGGTGTGGCAGTCAATTAGCATATTTCCTCTTTATTGGCTATGGGGTCGCCATATTTGTGAGGGTGTGATGGTCAATTAGAATATTCCCTCTTTATTAGATAGGATATAAAGATGTGTCAAAACTAGAACATACCTTGTCATGTCTTGAGTCTCCCCCTCTGACAGTATCTGGTGCCGTGTGTTCAATAGTGCCACAGAACAAATATGGTCTTTCAGCCTTAAACAGATAATCAAACAAAAAGGGATTTGATCTCAAGCTGGTATGACAAGTGACAAAATGTAAAGTTCACACTACATGTCAGTGGTTGAGAGTAATTACTAAGATGTATGGTAAAGCAACATAGTGGCAGAATCTACTTGGCAGACCCTTTTCCCACAGGATAGACCATCACTGACACAGTAGGAGTCTCGTGGAAATAAAGAATTCCCATGCCTAAAGCCTACCACCATTCATTCACCCAGGCATCCATCATCCACTCAGGAAGACATTCATTCACTCTTCTTCTTTCCTGTATGTGTGTAGGTTTCAATTATTGTTTTCTTTAACCATTCTTTTCTGTAAGAATGCAGTAGTCCAAGGAGGATACCATGAACTGTCTAATACTTTACTATGGATGACTTTATTTCCAGAAAGGCAAGACTGGGAGAACACTAGAAAACTTGGAGAGGAATAGGAAACCCAAAGATAAAAGTTTTTGTTTTTTTTTCTACCTTACCATCTTGTCTAGGTTTGGCATTGCCAATAGAATGTTTAGTAATGATGAGCAAACATGTTTTTTAAAAAAGATTTTGTCTTAAAAACAGCTGTTTCTCCTTTGTAGAATGTTAAAAAGGGCTACTTTGATATATCAACCTAAAAATAATTTTAAAAAATGAAGCAATTTTTAAAATAACCAACTGTATCATATGACTCATCCCAATGTAACAAAGATCTGAACCATAATGCAGATATATTAAATAGGGACAAAGAATTCCTGTTTAATAACACACATTCATATGGCTGTCTGAAACATTTAAAGGTACTTGGGAGCCATTAAAAGAAGTTTACAAAACTATTTTGGAGGAAGCTCTTCCATTTCCCTTTTATTCTTCTTCAACTAGCGAGGGTTAAGAAAAATAAGGATTCCTCTTATTTACCATTTTTTTTAATGTAAAAGCACTATTCTAGCAATGTTATAGAAGTGGTAGAAGTTCCCTACTCTTTGGGCTGAAAGTTAAGCCCAGAGACAATTAATGTAATCAATGTATTTAAACACTGCATAATAAATATATTAAACCTACTTAATTATAATATACACACATATAAATAAACATAATATATGGTTTATCTTTCATTTATTTCTTTTTAAGTGCTATATAAACTGAAAGATTACTATACACCTAGAAACTAAAAGTAATTATTCAACTATGTGTAGATGTGACAACAAATTTTTGTTAGCTGGTAGTGTTATTAGGTAACTAATATAAATCATATATCAAGTGGCATTATCTCTCTGCTTTGTCAGTCATTTCCACATCAAATGTTAATTTTGTATCAAACTACTAGAAAGATTAAAACAAAATAAAATGTGTTTCATATAAATTTGTGTATAGAAATTAATGAATAATTTAAGTTTGTTAGACCTGCTTAGACACAAAAATGTGTGTATTAGAAATTATTAAGAGAAATACTATACCATTACTTTTTTTAAAACCCAAATTTCATAAAACTAGAGTTTTTAGTTAGTATACTATTTATTATGCAATAACCCTTTTTGAATATTAGGCAAACATCACTATACAGTATAGCTGACATAGAGAAATACATAAAAATTACTAAGTCATAATATTTATCATTTGATTTCATCTTAACAGACACCTTTAAAACATTATATGCTAAAATAAGTTGAGGTATACTGAAAAAAAAAATCTCCAAACTGGTTTATCACTCTGGCCAGGTAGCTTAGTGGATTAGAGCCTTGGCCAGATATGCCAAGCTTGCCGGTTTGATCCCCAGTCAAGTCATGTACAAGAATCAACCGATGAATGCATATGTTGAACAACAAATCCATGTTCCTCTCTGCCTTCCTCTCTCTCTTAAACATTTTAACAAAGATAATGGGTTTCAATTTATTGATTCTCTAGGTTTTTATTTACAAAACAAGTCTTTTTATTTGGAAATACTGTGTACTAGTATTTTCTTCTAAGTATGAGAGAATGATTAAATGTTAAAAACTGAAAGTCATGAAAATCTTCATTCTCTTCTTCAAAACACTAGCTATCCCTAAGTTTAGTGTAAAAGGGCATGAAACATACAGATTTTACTGTTACTGCCAGAAAGGCTTCCCGTGTCTTACTCTCTGACAATGAGACCTGTGCAGCTAGTTCTTATTGTCTCAATGTGGAGGGAGCGGAGCGGAGAACCACACTAAGTGCTGGAGGATATTTCCTCCACTTTCGAGCTCTATTTTCATTCCCTTAAACTTTTCTGTGTGGTTTTGTTTTGGTTTTTAGTGGGGGGAGTACATAGTGTCTACATTAATAAATAATTAATATGAAATTATTTATTTAATAGAAATTCTAGGATACAGAAAAGTTAAAGTGTTGGGAAGTTCCAGTCACTAAGGAATATAGTTAATAAAAACGAAGCTTTTCTTAAATTTCTCATTTTTTCAAAAAGAAGGTTGCCATTTTAGCCCCTTGCAATTCTATATCTGCTTCCTCTGCCTCAATGAAAGTGTTACTTCCTCTGAGTTCTGACTTTTAGAATAATTCCAGTAATTCTACCAAGACAACAAACTGAAGAGGTATGACAGGTGACAGTTTCTGGTGGGAGGCAGGAAAGACTACAGGGTCATATTTTATGAACTATAATATAAAAAGACTAGGATAACATAAGTAAATTCTATTGAGATTACTGCTTATTGTTTTTTCTAATTATATATATATTTTGCCTTACCTACTAAATCCTTTGGTTTTTTTTAAGAAAATCTTTATTGTTGAGAGCATTACAGAAGTCCCCACTTTTCTCCCCAAAGGACCTCCTCCACCCAGTTCCCGCCCCACCTAGGCCTTCACCATCCTATTGTCTGTGTCCTTAGGTGATGCATATATGCATGCAAGATCTTTGGTTAATCTCTTCCTGCACCCCCATCACTCCTTCCTCTGAGATTTGTCAGTCTGTTCTATTTCCATGCCTCTGATTCTATTTTATTTGTCAGTTTATTTTGTTCATTAGATTTCTTGTTCCTTTATTTTGGTTTTTAGATTCAATTGTTCATAGATATGTATTTATTGCCATTTTACTGTTCATATATATATATATTTTCTTCTTCCTCTTCTTCTTCTTAAAGAATACCCTTCAACATTTCATGTAATACTGTTTTGGTGGTGATGAACTCCTTTAGCCTTTTGTCTGTGAAGCTCTTTATCTGACCTTAAATTCTAAATGCTAGCTTTGCTGGGTAGAGTAATCTTGGTTGTAGGTCCTTGTTATTCATCACTTTGAATATTTCTTGCCATTCCCTTCTGGCCTGAAAAGTTTATTGAGAAATCTGTTATAGTTGACAGTCATATGGGTGTTCCCTTGTAGGTAACTAACTTCTTTTCTCTTTCTGCTTTTAAGATCTTCTGTTTGTCTTTAATCCTTAGCATTATAATTATGATATGGGCCTATTTGAATTCATGTTGTTTGGGACTTTCTGAACTTGTAAGTTTATTTCTTTCATCAGGTTGGGGAAATTTTCTGTCACTATTTATTCAAATAGGTTTTCAATATCTTGCTCTCTCTCTTCTCCTTCTGGCACCCCCACAATGGGAATGTTGGTATGCTTGAAGTTGTCCCAGAGGCTCCTTACACAATCTTCATATTTTTGGATTATTTTTTTCTTTTGCTCTTATTAGGTGTTTTTTGTTTGTTTGTTTTGTGGGGTTTTTTGTTTGTTTGTTGCTTTCTCATATTCCAAATCATTAATTTGATTTTCAAAATACTCTACTGTTGAGTCCCTATAATTACTCTTTATTTAAGTTAGTATATGCTTAATTTCTAAATGGTACCTTTTCATGTCTTTGAGATTCTCACTAAGATCCTTGAAAGTCTCACTAAGTCCCTTGAAACTCTCATCAATTCCCTTGAAGCTCTCATTAAGTCCCTTGACACTCCCATTAAGATCCTTGTGGAACCCTATGACCATTGTTTTGAACTCTGTATCCAGTAGTTTGGTTGCTTCCATTTCTTTCATTTGTGACATGTTTCTTTGTCTCTGCATTTTGGCTGCTTCCCTGTTTGTTTCTATGTATTAGGTAGAGCTGCTATATCTCCTGGATTTGGTAGAGAAGACTTGTGATTTAGGTGTCCTGCAGGGCCGAGTGGCTCAGCCTCCCCAGTCACCTGAGCTGGGCACTCTAGGAGTGCCCCTGTGTGTGTTGTGTGCACAGTCTTGTTGTAGTTGATTTGGTTGCTGTTGGCATCACTGGGAGGAGTTGATCTCCAGGCCAATTTGCTGTGAGGACCATCTGCATCTAAAATGGAAGAACTGCTGTGCAGGAGACAACTCTATGGAGCAGGGCTTGTTTCAGCAGGGCTTCATTGCTCATTGAATCAGCTCCTTGAGTGTGTTGTTTGTGATGTATAGTGTTGTAATCTGTTATAGTCTGAATCTGTCTACCGGGTGCACTGGGGGCCTCCCAGGAGGTGCAAAGTCAGCCACTGCCTATGGCCACCTGGCTGGAGCTACAGAGAGATCTGAAAATGGTTACTACTTGTAGTGGGCTAGGAAGTGCCCAGACAAGATCCAGTTGTGAAGCAAGGCAGGCTGGTACTAGTGTGGAGTCTTGGGCCTTTTATTGATAGGTTTGCTGCCAGCTATTGCTTATTTGAGAGATTTTAGCAAAGTGTGAAGCCTGAGCCAGGACAGGCCACTCATATAAAAATCGGCTACAAACAGCTTGGGTGATGCTGAAAATTGGATGGGGTGGGGTCTCAGGGAATCACCAGGGTGGAGGAAACAGTTGGGTCAGGAAACTCAGATATGGCTGCCAGTCAGCTCTGCAACTGGGGAGTTCCCAACACAGGAACAATGAACCTTGTGAGAAAACACCTGACAATACCAATTTAACTAGCCCCTACTAAACTGCCTCCCCTCCCCCGAGGTTTCCTGCAAGTTACTCTTCGTGATCCTTCTTTTCAACAAAATTATATGTTTAGTAGAGGCCCGTTGCACGAAATTTGTGCATGGGCAGGGGGTTTCCCTCAGCCCAGCCTGCACCCTCTACAATATAGGACATCCCTCTCACAATATGGGACTGCTGGCTCCCAACTTCTCACCTGCCTGCCAGCCTGATCACCCCCTAATTACTCCCCTGCCAGCCTGACCAATGCCTAACTGCTCTTTTTCCAGCCCTATTGCCCTCAACTGCCCTCCCCTGCCGGCCTGATAACCCCCAACTACCCTTCCCTGCTGGCCATCTTGTGGTGGCCATCTTTGACCACATGGGGGCAGCCATATTGTGCAAGGGTGTGAGGGTCAATTTGCATATTACCTCTTATTATATAGGATGTTGAAGGAATCAGTAATTTAAAAATCAATGCATAAGTACAGCTGGTGTGGCTTAGTGATTGAGTGTCGACCTATGAACCAGGAGGTCATGGCACATACCCAGGGTTTCTGGTTTGATTTCCAATAGGGAGCTTGAAGAATGCCACCCATCAGTTTTTTCTCATAATTGATGTTTCTATCTCTCTCTCCCAATCCCTTCCTCTCTGAAATTAATAAAAATATATTAAAATTAATGCATAAATATACATATGGTAGGAAGTACACTACCACAGGGCATAAGCTTTGAAAACCAGTCTGTGTGTACAGTATTGATACATGACAACACAGACTGGTGACTAAAGCACAGAGCAATCTGCCACAGCACTCAAATCTCCCCTGAAAGTACACCCCCTCGTCTTCTACAAGGTGGTGTGCTTTGGCCAGCAGCCATCTGTTAGAAGTGTTCAAATGCATCTCTGTATGTAACACTGTACAACAATGCATATCTGACAGCACTCACTCTGAAATGCAGGCTGAGACTGGAGGAGGAGGAGGTGGAAGCAGGATGCAGTGGTGGCATGGATGGGTGTCAATGGTTCACTCGGGAAGAGAGACCTAGACCTGCAGGAACACAGCCAGCCACTCAGCCAGCCACTGGATGAGAAAGATTTGAACACTGGGAAACAAGAGCTGGAACAGAAAACGGGGGGTGGGGGGTGGGGGTGGGAGGGGGAGGGTTAGCAGGAGCTAGTTAAATTGTGGGTGCAGGTGAGTTCCACAAGATAGAGTGTAATATAATATACACGTGTCACTGCCAAAGTGCAAAAGCTAAATGCTAGAAGACTCCAGAGAAAGGCAAAGATGGGAAGGAGGGAATGATGACTTCACAGAGGACAGCTCCCATAGACTGGGGATATTCTTTAGTTAATAAATTTAACCTGTAAACTCCCCATTCGAGCCTCTTCACTAAAGATAAACCTGAAAAACCACTTAGTATGTTCAAATATAACTTAAAAAAGAGAAATTAGAATTCTGTAGACATCAAGAAAAAATCATGCATAAAAGCCACTCAGGTTGGATGGTTACAACACATGAATTAAATTATTTAATTATATCAAATTTTCTCAAATTTTAAATTTATTTGATGTCTTCAAATAAAATATAACTTAGTATACCATTTAAGAATAGCAATACCAAGAGAAACCAAGATGGCGGCATAGGTAAGCACCTAAACTGCTGCCTTGCACAACAATTTCAAAACTACAACTAAAAGACAGAACGAACATCATCCAGAACCTCAGGAAAGCTGGCTGAGTGGAAATTCTACAACTAGAAGGAAAGAGGAAAGCTCACGGAGAATCAGAGGAGCTGCAAAGGGCTGAGGTATGGAGACACACGTGCAGAGAGGAAGGGCGGCTGAGTGCCTGGCTGGCTTTCTCTGGCAGGAAGGAGAAGGAAGCTCCCGACTGCAGTGAACCCCAGTTCAGACTGCACTGAACCCCAGTTCCGTGTGAGACCCTGTGGACCCAGGCTCATACGGGGGGAGTCTGGACTGTCAGTTAGAGAGAAATGCACACATAGACTAGGGGGAGCCGTGGAGGGCAGGTGTCTGGAGGCACATGCGCAAGTGCTCACAGAGAGGACTGACTGGTGAGGTTGCTGCTGGCTTTCTCTAGCGGGAGGGAGTCAGAAGCTCCTGACTGCACTGAATTCCAGTTCCTACTGCACTGAACCCCAGTTCCATGTGAGACCCTGGGGACCCAGGCTCTTACAGGGGGAATCTGGACTGTCAGGCGGAAACTCAGGGGAGCTGTGAAAGGCAGAGGTCTGGAGGTGCACACACAAGTGCGCTCAGAGAGGACTGACAGCTGAGTGTGCCGCTGGCTTACTCTAGCTGGAGGGAACTGGAAGCTCCTGACTGCGCTGAACTCGAGTTCCGGACGAGAATCTGGGAATCCAGATTCATTGTGGGAGAAACTGGACTGTTTGGCAGCGGGCAAAACTCAAGGGAGGCTTCTCTCAGCAGTGCTTGCAGTGATTACTGAGGGACATTGAGACCCAGGGGCCTCATAGGGCAGGGCTGATGGGAATCCAAGACTGTCTTCTCAGCCCTGAGACTCCACCCCATCCAAGCTGAGCACAGAGGCTTTTGCAATTCTTCAAGTCTGGACCCAAAAGGCTGTCTCCAGCACAGAAGTTCTCCCAGCATAGACACAGGTGATACTCACAGCCAATTGGTTTGGAGGTCAATTCCTCCCAGTGATACCAACAACAAGCAAGACTTAACTACAACAAGGCTGTCCACAAAGTCCACAAAGGGGTGCACCAAGACTGTCCACCTCAGGTAACTGGGGAGGCCGACCCACTGGGCCATATAGGACACCTAGCACACAAAGCTACCCTACCAACTCAGGGAAGCAATGAAAATGCGGAGACAAAGAAACAGATCACAAACAAAAGAAAAGGAGGAAAACAAACAACTGGATATAGAGTTCAAAACCACGGTTATAAGGTTTTTCAAGAATTTCCTGGAAAAGGCCGATAAATTTAGCAAGACCCTTGAAGATATGAAAAAGGACCAACTAGAAATTAAACGTACACTGACTGAAATAAAAAATATTATACAGAGACCCAACAGCAGACTAGAGTAATGCAATAATCAAGTCAAAGATTTGAAATATAAAGAAGCAAAAAACACTCAACTGGAAAAGCAAAAAGAAAAAAGAATGCAAAAATTTGAAGATAGTGTAAGAAGCCTCTGTGATAACTTCAAGCGTACCAACGTCAGAATAACAGGGGTGCCAGAAGAAGAGAGAGAGCAAGATATTGAAAACCTATTTAAAGAAATAATGACCGAAAACTTCCCCCACCTGGTGAAAGAAATAGACTTATAAGTCCAGAAAGTGCACAGAACCCCAAACAAAAGGAATCCAAAGCGGACCACACCAAGACACATCATAATTAAAATGCCAAGAGCAAAAGACAAAGAGAGAATATTGAAAGCAGCAAGAAAAAAACAGTTAGTTACCTACAAGGGAGCACCCATAGGACTGTCAGCTGATTTCTCAACAGAAACTATGCAGGCCAGAAGGGAGTGGCAAGAAATATTCAAAGTGATGAATAGCAAGAACCTACAACCAAGATTACCCAGCAAAGTTATCATTCAGAATTGAAGGTCAGATAAAGAGCTTCACAGATTAGAAAAAGCTAAAGGAGTTCATCAACACCAAACCAGTATTATATGAAATGCTGAAAGATATTCTATAAGAAGAGGAAGAAGAAAGTAAAGATAAAAATCATGAACAACAAATACATATCTATCAACAAGTGAATCTAAAAATCAAGTGAATTAAAAATCTGATGAACAGAATAAACTGGTGAATATAATAGAATCAGGGGCATAGAAAGGGAGTGGACTGACAATTCTCAGGGGGAAAGGGGTGTGGGGGATTTGGGAAGAGACTGGACAAAAATCGTACACCAAGGACACCTCCCCCCTTCCCCCACTGTTCTCATCCATAGGTGCCGAGAACCAAGTCTAGCATGTAATAATTGCAAGAGTTTTATCAAAGGTTGGTGAAGCTTGGGGAGTTCAACAAGGTTGAGTCACATGTAGTTTACCTGTTGGAAATGGCTACAAAGCATTTTCCCCAAACCTGAATAGGATGATTGTTAACTGCCAGACAGCTCAGGGCATTTTATTGCCTCCTGTTGGCCAAACACCTGAACAGCTCTAGGCTATTCCCCAAACTGATAATGCTTCTGTACACCCTTTGATACCTTACCCTTTGAAGTGTATATTTCCACCTGGCCTTGGGACAAATTGTGTTTAATAAAAACAGGGTCCTTGGTCAAGGTGAGAGTCTTCTAGCTCCTTCAGTGGGAAGCTCCTCTGACCCCCAATGCCTATCAAAAATATCTTTAGTCCACGGACTCCTTCTTAATCATCTACGCACAGCCCTTTCTCCAGAATGCTGAACCCCTTGTAAGGCTGGGGAAAAAGAACCCCGGCAATTGACGCCTGAATGTGGGACCTAACCCTGGAAGTACCAACATCAATGACAAGTTTCTGGAGAAAGTAGTATTTGCCTGAGCGGATGGAAAGTTCACTGTGCATAGAGCTCATGTCAGCTTCAGAATCCCCCGGATCTGCACGTGTGTGAGTGATACTTTGTGTTTCAGTCAGATTATTATGGGCCTGTACAGGAGCCGGCAGTGGCGACCAGGTGCGGGCACACTGGAGGGGGCACTGTGAGTGCAGGGCAGCGGCGTGGGGCATCCCAGTTTCCTTCCGGGTGGGGTGTTTCTTCTGGTTTAGCAGTCACCCCCTCGGCTGGCACTGCGGCCACCTGGTAATTACTTCCTAACTCATTCTATGAGGCCAATAGAACCCTGTGGTCCTCCTGGGTGAAAAGGCACTTAACCATTTCCCAGAGCTCCGAGGCACAGGTGACCCAACACTTCCTTTTCTCCCCATCAGGCTGTGTGTTTCCTCTTAGGCCAAGGGCAGCTGTCAGGTGTGGGTGGATTACAGTCTGAACAGGGGCCTGGGCCTCAGAGGAGGACTCAGCTGGCCTGTATGTGGCTGCAGAGTGCAGGCTGGGGTCGCTGGTGGGCAGGGCCCCCTGGCTGGCAACCATGTGGACACAGGTAATGCTGTGCATGCAGGTAATTCTCAAACAGGAGAACAGCGATGCAGGGCAGAGAGGGCATGGGAAGGCTCTTGGGGATTTAGCCGTGGGCAGAGGGGAGACCACCGACTTGGAGTCAGTGGCTTTGGGCAGGTCACTTGCTGTAGCCAGGACTCTGTAAAATAGAGATAAATACTAGCCATGGCAACCTCTCAGGGGACTTGTGAGGACAAAAGAGATATGAGAATGGTTTAAGGATACAAACCAGAGATGCTTTGCTTAACATGCCCCTTTCGCCGCCCCCCCCCCCCCCCCCCCCGCCCTGCGACTTCCAGAAGACAGGAGGGAGAAGAATGGAGTTTCCCAAGGTGGGAGCCCTGGAGGCTAGATGAGCTTCAGTGTGGAGAGCTCTGGTCACTGCCCACCTACCTGGACCACTGTCTCCTAAGCTCCTGGAGAGAAGCACCAAGGGAGGGGGGGGGGAAGGGACTCCCAGCCGACGCCCCCAGTCTGGGGGTTTGGAGCATTAGGAGGAGGTGCCTGGGGCACTGGTCTGCCCCTGCATCCCTGGGTACCTCCCACCTGTGCCAACTGGTGGGCCATGGCTGACTTCTTCCCCAGGGGCCTGGGGACAAGCGTGCAGGGCTTTGCAAGAGAGAGGCAAGAGCACACACACTGCCCTAGGTCAGGATGGGAGGCCGGTGCAACCCAGGGGTCAGGGAGAACGCCAGAGGGCACGTAGGCAGCCCCCGAATTTACCAGCAAGAAAACAGACTGAGAGGGAAGTGGCTTTCCACAAACTCACCCCCTTGGGCAGGTCACACCTGGAAGCCTGAGCACAGGGCCTGTTTCCTTCTGGTCCTCATGTCCCCCCAGCAGAGTGGGAGGCGGAGCTGACTGGGCGGATTGTGCTCTGTCCTCTGTCCACCAGCTCAGAATCCTGCGAGGGCTTCGTCTTAGGCCACAAGGAAGAGAAATGAGTTCAGACCAGCCCCCTTAAAGCCCTCGCAGCCACCTACACCTTTCTCTTGGTCTGGGAAAGGGGTGGTGGGAGGGAACGAGTGAAGCGGGCCTAGGGGAGGCTATGGAAGGGAAGGCCACCCAGCCACTTTTCCCTTCAAGCTGCTCCCCAGCTGAGCAGAGTGCTTGGCTGGGCTTCCCTTAGCAATACAACCAGTCCTTTCCCACCACAAGAGGGGTGCGCAGAGCCCACGGAGGCCCAGGTCTGCCCCTGCTCTGGTGACTGCCGCCTTCTGCCAGCACCTCCCAGCCTGGAGCAGCCTAGTGCAGGCATCTCCTAGGTGGAGGGCCACCTGGAGAAGAGGAAGGGAAGGAGGGCATGGGGAAGATGAGTCAGGGTTCAGACTCAGGCCACCAGACCTGGTTCAGGCAGCGTCAGTCTGCGGGGTGGCTCAGCAGCCTAGGAGACACCTCCACCTGCCAACTCATGGCCCATGAAGACATCTGGACGCTCAGCTTGCCAGGGACACAGCCTGCTGTTGCACCTGCTAGTTAGGAGTCAAAAGTCCTGAGTGTTTGTCCAGGAAGACCTGCGGTCACTAACACAACAGGTACCATTTACCACCTGCTTCCCTTGTGCCAGGCACGATGCTAGAAACCATAGGTGCAATTGCAAAAGAACAAAACAAAAATCACCCCCCAACTCATTCAATTCTCAAAGCAATCTTGCAAGGTTGTATTAAAACAACCTTCAACAGGTAAGGCAAGTGAGGTCACAGTTCAGTCGGTCCCACATCCAGAGAGTGGCAGGTGGCAGTTGAACCCACAGCTGTCCGGCTCTGCAGCCGTCTTTCACACCACCCGACCCCTCTCTGCACAATTCTAAATCTTTGACACCCATCTTCATGAGCACACCTGCCCTGGCCACCCAGAGGGCCCATCTTGTGACACCCTCACCCAGCATCAACACTCAGGAAGTGGAGGCATGGGCAGGGGCACGGTTGTGAATCTCACTTCCTCAGGCCTGCTCAGAGGTGTCAGGTTAGTGGGGGAGCACGCTGGGCAGAGGGAGGGCGGAGGCTCTCAGGAGGGAGCATCAGATTCCACAACCAACTCCTACAGCGAGGCTGCTTTGGTCTCATTGAGGCTGGAAAGGGCCAGGTGTCCTCTGGGCACTTGGCAGTGATGCTGATTCTCAGGGAGCCCCACCCCAGAGCCCCTGAGCCAGAAACCCCGGGGTCCAGCCTGTGTCCAGGCAGCCCAGGTGAGCGTGTGGCAGGCCACAGTCTGAGCAGCACAGCATCAGACCATGAACGCGAGGGCAGGGCATTGGTTTCTCTCCAGCCCCCGCGCACAGTGCTCTGTAGACAGAAACAGAAATGACGGGAGGCAGAGACCATGCACATACAGGCAGTCCTCGGGTTATATGGGACTCGACGTACATCGTTTCATGATTACATCACTATCTCCCCCTTTTTTTTTCAAGTTCTGTCATTTCGATGTATGTACTCACGTATGTGCTTTATGTTTTTTTATTGGTTACTCTATTTACCACAAGTAAACCTCAGGAATTGTTATCTCTCTTTTAAATTCTTTTTACTGTTTAACTTCATCACTGCTGTGTATGTGCTCCATGTGAGTGACATAGATGCTTATGTAGGTGGGTTCTGACTCTCAGTGAAAATCGCGTTACCTGGTGCTATAGGAGCAGATCTCCAACGTAACCCGAGGACCTACTGCATTGCCTTCAGGACCAACCACAAGACTAGGCGCCTAGCAACTATGTGACAAAATTTGCTATTGAACAGGTTTCCTTTGTTTTTGGGGGGTGGGGAGCAGGCATCATGCGTGCTGCCTAACACATAGGACACGCTCAATACGTCTCTACTGAACAAATAGTTTGTACTGTGTCGCCAGGCTCTACTATTGCAGGCCAGAGAATTTGCTATGTGGCCAGAGAAAGCTCAACCATGTGTGCTAAGGGGAACAAGACAATCACCAGAGCACTAAAACCCTCCAGGGGTCTCACTGTCAGGTGGGGACCATCACCGGTGCACGGCGGCACAAGCTCAGTAACAGGAGCACGTGCAGCTTCAGGAAAGCTCCAAGGAGACATGAGGGTTTCCTAAGGCAGCTGACATCAAGGGCTCAGAGCTGCAGAGCAGTGCTCAGCAAACTCGCGCTACAGTCCCATTCCAGCTCGCCACCCTTTTTTTGTTTTTATTAATCCTGATCCAAGAATATTTTTTTCACTGATTTTTAGAGAGAATGGAAGGGGTTAAGGGAGGGCAGGGGAGAGAAACATCAATGTGAGAGAGACACAATGATTGGATGCCTCATGCACAAGCCCTGACCAAGACTGGTGGATCAAGCCTGCAACTGAGGTACGTGCCCTAGACTGGATTCCAACTTGAGACCCTTCAGTCCACGGGCTGATGCTCTAACCACTGAGCCAAGCCTGCTAGGATGTGCCACTTGCTTTTGTATGGCCTGGGAGCTAATAAGTCTTTACATTTTAAATGATTAAAACAATTTTTCATGAGAATTGCATTAAAAACAACTCTATAGAATTCAAAGGACAATGTCCATAAGTAAAGAGTCATTGGAGCACAGCCTTGCCTGTTTATTGACAGATGGCCTAGGACCACTTCCTGCCCAGCGGCAGCATAGAGTCACTGCAACAGAGACTGCATGGCTTAACCGTCCATGTTGGCATTTCTGCCGCTCCCTGCACAGATGGAGAGAACACACTCCCAGATCTGGGCGGGCCCCCAGTACAGTCACTTTCTGACTAATGGTTATGCCCCCATCCAGCCAGCTCTGCAGCCAGGTTGCCAGCCCCACCCCATCCCTCTCTGTGACTTTGCTGTCCAGGTCTCCTGTCTGGTCCATGTCCATCTCAGGGGAGAGTGAGGAAAGAGTGATCCTGGGCCACAATCAGATTAGGGGGAGCCTGGTCATGCTCCTCCAGGAACTACTCCAGGGTGACCATCCTCTGCTCCGGTGGCACAGGGACCCCCAGGCCTGGGGCTGGGCCACACCCCTCTTTTGGATGTCTCCTGGTGAAGAGGCACATTCTGGGTGGCAGTTACTCCTGGTGGCTGAGGATACTGTGTCCTGGGGTGCTGGCATCGCGGGGCAGGGCAGAGTGCTGTGTCCCTGATGGGCATCAGGTCCTCACTGTGGAAGCTCTCGGGCCTGCGGTGGAGCAGGGTGGGTCGGAGAAACCTGGTGTCAGGGTGAGGGGACACAGAGGGACACACGTCAGTCTCTCACGCTCACTCACCTGCCTCCAGTGGGCTCTGCTCTGCCTCCTGCTCACAGAGCAGAGGGAGCCCTGCTGGGGAACCCAGAGCACACTTCTGCCAGGCTGGCATTGGGGATGTCAAGGACATGCTGGAATTCTCTAGAAGTTCACGCTGGGGTTTAAAAACAAAATAAGGTGGGAAGAAGGTACACAGCTTCTTCTAAAGCTGAAATTAGCAACAGCTATGAGGCACCACACCTCTTAGCCCTTGGGACAGAGCAGACAGACCATATTCTGCACCATTAACAAGCTTAGACACTGTAAAGGAATCACACTCACCCCGTGTGTTCTGAACACGATGAACCGGAACTCCCAGCCCTGTCCCCATCTGGAAGCTGCAGGTACTCGAAATCAGAGGATGGGTAGCTCGTCCAGGTGCTCAGAGCTGGTCAGAGAGGAGAAGGGATCTGAATCCAAATTCGTGAAAACTCCCAGCCTGGGCTTGAAACGACATGATGTGCCCTATGGAGGCAAACCCATCAAGCTTTGAAGAACTTGCTAATTGTTTTCTTTAAATCATACAAATAACACCAAGCCCAGAGCGGAGATCCAAGGGCACTGGAAAGTGCCCAGAAGGAAGGCCGACTTACCCTTCAGGCCGCGAGGTGAGCGATCACTGGAAGCATCCCTGCGGCTCTCTGAGCTGCCTGGTCGGGACCCTGAGAGGAAAGGACCACCCTGAACCAAAGGGCCGCTGACCCAGTCTAGGCCAGACTACGCCTTCTAGTCTGCAAAGAGGACAGAACAGAGTGATTCTGCCACAGGTCAGGGAGCGCCCTCAGAAGGACAGACCAGGTTCTGGAGACGCCCCAGGAGGGGTCCCGCCTCCCCTGAGCTCCAGGCCCCATGCACACTGGGCATGGGCTGTGCGGGATGACAGCCTGTGCTTCTGTGTCTGTGAGGTCTGGGACTGGGGCTCAAACAGTGTTGTTAACAGAGGAAATTTCACGCAGAATTTGGGTATAGACCAAACAGGGTGGCTCTGGGAAAGGAAGGGTTGGAGGGTTGAGGAGCCCACCCTTAGGACACATGGAGCTTCTAGAACATGTGGAAACACGCTGCCTAGACCAGGACAGAGGCACCTGGTAAGGGAGGGAGCCAGGACAGGGCAGAGTGTTATCGCCCACGTGTGCACAATAGAGCTGGTGCCCGCTCTAGGGGCAGCTTCATCTCGGTGGTCTGAGGGGGCGGGTGCTGGGGCCTCAGGAGGAAAGACTCCCCATTACTGGAGGGATGTAAGCAGGAGCTGCATCCTTAGGCCACTAGGGGAGGCAGGGAAAGGGTGTTGGGGAACTGTGGGTCCCCATTCCCGCTTCAGCATTAACACTTCCACTTTCAACTCCAGTGTGTGGAACTTGCACACAGGCCTTACTTGAAGGAAAAGCACTGTTGATGCAAACAGCTGTGAGAACCCAGGCTGAATGGCACCATGCACAGTCCACTCCCCGTGCTGCCTGCGGTTGGGAACTCGAGCTCCAGGGACCGCTCAAAGGGGCTGTCATCTGAATTCTAGCCGGCGGGGAACATAAGGCTGGAGAGTCAGTGGACCTGGAACATCCATGGGGAATCCTGGGCCTTTTGCAAGACAGCCACCTCTGACTCTGGCTCAGCCCCTGAGTCGCGGTCGTGTCCATATCCTGGAAGAGGGAGGGACAGGTGGACCGTGCCCTTAGGGAGCATGTGCCTGCCTGTCCTATCTCTCCCGTGTTTCTCCTGCCGGGACAGCCTCACACTCAGGACACTATCTGACTTAACTTTAAGTCACACTTCCACCTGCGCAATGACTGGGACTCCAAAGGACAGCAGTGTCCTGGCCTAAGGGCCATGCACCACAGGCAGCTGATACTTAGTATCCCGGGATCCCCTCCCACCTCCAGGGCCAGCTGCACCAAAAGCAGGGCCCTGAGAGCAATTCTCTCCCAGGGGACTGGGCTCTCCAGGGCCTGGAGGAAGGAAAAGGAGAGAACCACCACCTGAGGGAGGATGCTAGCTTCCTAGAGACTGAGCCTGCACCAGCAGCTCATGCCAGCAACGTCCATTATCCATGGGCCACCAGTCACTGCTCTTCCCTGAGAAGGACTAAGATGCCCTGTGCCTCAGGCCTGCCAGCTGCTCTCTGACAGCAGCCTTGGACACCCTCCACACTGACACCTGGGTCTCCATTTTGCAGACAGTTCTAGGTCCACCTGAGCATGAGCACTGGGCTGCCAGGAAATCACGGTGGACAGTGCCAGGTGTGCAGTTTGAGGGGCCCAAGGGCAGGCTCCGCAGTCATCTGAACAGGCCTGGGCTGTGGCTCAGGATGGGATCCAGGCTGAGACAGCCCGAGGGTTAGCCTGGAGGGGCGGGTCTGGAGCCACACAGGCTGCTGGCAGGCCCAGGGGAGGTGGTGCTCCGGGCTCCTGCTGGAGCCCAGGCAGGGCTTCTGCTCTGCCGAGCCTGGGAGACCAAACTGACTGCTGAGTGCCCACAAGGGACACGGAGTAAGCCCACCCCAGCCACACACGGCACTGTGCCCCTGACACCCAACAGTGAGTGGCTGCCTTTTCAGTGTCTGGCCAGGAGCACAGAGGGACTGCCTCCTGCCCTTTGCTCACTCACCTCATCTTCTCCCAGGGTGCTTCTGATTTGTAAACAAGGGTCCAGGTCCTGAAGCTGCCCCAGGCAGCCTTGAGGGCAGGGACCCTGTCTGTCTTTGCTGTTCTCCTCAAACCATGGTTATGCATGCCATAGCTTCCAGGTCCTGTGGGAGGTAAGATTATGAAAAATCATAACTCTGTGTCTTCTCCTCAGGTTCTAACACCCCGGGACAGTCATTTTCAGCTCTTTCTGCTATCCTCAGATATTTAATCTCTAGGTTAGAAGCAGAATGTCTTTTTAAGTTTTAAGCTTTATTTCTTCCATTCTGTTGCGAATTTTAAATTTCCAAGTCTCTTCCCCAGATGCTCCTTTTCTTAGCATCCTGCTCTGGTTTCACCATGCAAAGTGGCTTACTCTGAGGTCATGACAAGCATTTTAAAGCTTTTGTCTCTGTGCCTAATGCCCCCTGACTCTGTTGCTCTCAAATCAGTTTATCTCAAATGTTGCAGGCACTCCTCAACTGTCTGGGGACCCTGACTTCTCATGGGCTCCCCCTGGCAAGATGTGACCCGACTGCTCTGCTGGGAATGCCTCCCTTAAAAATGTTTAATTTCATGCCCAAAAAAGAGCATTTGTGGGAAGTTTTAATTCATTACTGTATTTTTAAGGTAAGTGCTGCTGAACACTTCCGGAAGCTTATGATGAACATGCTCCATCTCAAGATACTTGTGAATGTAGGTTTAAATGCTTTACAAGTGATGATTTCAATGTGAAAGACAAAGAATGTCCAAGTTAATTGAAAAAGTTTAAAGACCAATTACAAACATTATTGGATGAAGATGCATGTCAAACTCAAAAACAACTTGCAGAAAGATTAAAGATTGCTCAGCAAACAATTTCTGATTGTTTACAAGCAATGCAAAAGATCTTAAAGGAAGGACAATGGGTGCCACATCAACTGAACGAAAGACAAATGGAAAAACGAAAATCATTACTAAAATGTTGCGTCAGTGGCACGAAAGAAAGTCTTTTTTGCATCGACATGTGACTGGCGATGAAAAGTACATTTATTTTGAGAATCCCAAATGCACAAATTTGTGCATTCATCCAGGTCAACCATCAACATGGACTGCCAGGCCAAATCACTTCGGAAAAAAAGACAATACTCTTCGTTTGATGGGAACAGGAAGGTGTGGTGTATTATGAGCTTCTAAAACCAGGTGAAACCATTAATACTGATCGTTATTGACAACACATAATCAATTTGTACCACTCTTTGATCGTGAAATGACCACAATGTGCCCAAAGACACGGCAAAGTAATTTTGCTTCATGATAACACACCATTACACACTTCAAAACCAGTTAAAGACACCTTAAAAGATCTTGCCTGGGAAGTATTAACCCAGCAACTGTATTCACCAGACCTTGCTCCTTCAGACTAGCCCTTGTTCTGATAAATGGCACAGGCACTTTCTGAGCAGCACTTCAAAATATATGAAGAAGTGGAAATTGGGTCTCTGAATGGTTTGCCTCAAAACAAGAAAAGTTCTGTTGGGACAGTATCCACAAATTACCTGAAAGATGGGGAAATGTGTATCTAGCGATGGACATTACTTTGAATAAAGCACTTTTGATATTCCTTTTGAAATCATTTTGTATTATTTATTACAAAATCTGCGTTATTAAACGGTACACCTAGTATATTGCACTAGGAGCTGATGCCTTAGACTATTTTTCAATGTCAATGTGTAAAATTATTAAATAAGAATTTTTATTAGTTTAGGAGCCGGTTTTTCTTACTCCTCCGGCCTAATGACAAGCTCCCTGACAACTTGGCTCACACACAACCAACTCCTGCTCCTGTTCAAAGATCTTGGGACACTTCCTGGGATGCTTCTGGCTGCTGCAACAGGATAGCCTACCTGAACTGCTCATGGATATTCCTTGTACATCTCAAAAAGCCTCTTATGGAAGGATGAGTTTGAAAGACCTCTGTTTCATACCAAAACACTGTGAACACATCGATAATTATTCCCATTTAGATCCCTACGCATCCTCTCCTGCAAACCTACACTTCATGACATTTGAATTATGGAGTCTTATCAAAGCAGACAATTGGCCTAATGTCCTGAACATGTCAGGTACATGAGCATAACTGGTTTATCCAATTTCTGACTTAGGATTCAAGTCCATAGCAGGACCCCTGTTATTTCTCTTTCCACAGCACCACCTGGTGGCCACAGCTCACACCACAGGAGAAAGGACCCACTATGCAATGCTGGTGCCCCAGGCTTGGTCAGCACCTTCAGGGACCAAAGCAGCTTTAACTGCAGGCAGTGCTCACAGTGGTTATGAGTTCAGGCGCCATAATCTGTCAGACCCGAGTTCGGATCCCAGATCCACCCCGTATCCTCTGGGCAAGTGCTTAACCTTGTCAAGCCTCACTTGCCCAGCCCTGCAAAGGGGATAGGAATCGTGCCTGCCTCACATGGCAGTTGGAACTAAAGGACAGACATAAAGTGGGAAACTAGCTAAAGGGTGCTGAGCCCAGAAAGAGCACCTATTACATGGCTGCCATTACTAATATCTACCACTGACAGCTCACTCACCAATCCGAACAGATGTTTGTTTGTTTTGTTAATCCTCACCCGAGGATATTTTTTTCAGAGAGAGTGGAAGGGAGGGGCAGTCAGAGAGAAAAACATCTATGTAAGAGAGACACATAGATTGGGTGCCACCCACACACCTCGACCAGGCCGGGCATTGAGCCTGCAACTGAGGTACGTGCCCTTGACCAGAATCAAACCCTGGACTCTTTAGTCTGAGGGCCGACCCTCCAACCACTGAGACAAACTGGCCAGGGCAGTCAAGCATCTTTTCTCTGAAAGTTTTGCTAGCTCAGTTAGGCTGATTATCATTAATTAAGTCAACTTAGACAATCACACAAGTGGAGGTGGTGAATATAAAAACAATTATGTAGCCTGAATGAAAACCCTAGACAACAGATGCCTGTAGATCAATGTTAATCAGCTTTGATATCATTTACCTGCATGTCAGCTTTTTACCTAATCACCTCCTGTAAAGTCTGGAAATGCAAGCATTAATCCCAAACACTGGTATGGATGCGTGTGCACACTTTGTTTTTTTGTGTTTCGAGGGACACACCAGGACCTGCAGTGGTGACTGTCACCCAGAAAGGCATGTGCGCAGGTCACACTCAGAAGGCACTGGTCACAGGCCCTCGGTGCTGTCACAGCCGCCCCTGAGAGGGCCCGAGTCCCAGGCATGGGCGGGTCTAAGGAAGTCCTGGTGTCTTTCATAAAATTCAAATTCTCAGGGTGCACGTTTGGCAGGCTTATAGGTAAGTCATGTAGGACATGATATTTAAAAGTAAACCTGAAAACTAAATCATGTTTAAGGCAAGTAAGATGCACTTTCCCCCTCTCCCAATCCTTAACATCTCTGAAATCAGGATGCAGCTTTGAGCCTGTCTCACAGTCATTGTTGGTCAGGTGACAATTCTGACAAAATCGTCACTGCCACAACCCATTTATCTTCTTTTTATGTGAGCACCCTTGTCCTGACAGCCTCTTAGATTCCATGAAATACATACAGAACGTGCAACTAGAAATCCACTTCAGAACCTAAGGCGACTCCACACGACAACCCTGAATGACGAGTACAGTGCACCCCGTGGTGGTAGGACTCAAGGCCACATCAGGCTGGAGAAGAAACCAGACCCGCTTTTCAAAGTGACAGAAAGATCAGAGCCACAGGAGGTCTTGCTGGAGACCTTGCTGCTGTCCATGACGCGCTCAATGCACCGCGGAGCTCCCTACAGAAACTGCCTATTGTAGGCTGGAGGAAACCGGGAACCCCAAACACATCTGAGGTGGAAGTGATCTCTGTGGTAACTGTGTGGACATCAGCTCTGGATATTCGAGTCCCTCCCACAGTGTCCATGACGCATGATGCTCTTCATGCTAAAGGACCTGAATTGTTCTGGGACGAAAGTGCAGCAACACTGATGGGGTTTACATTTTCTACTTGGGTGTTCACATACCTCAGGAGGCAGATGTGCATGTGTGGAGCACGCCCCCTTCAGGCTCCTACACACACACACACTGCTGAACCAGCATGCAGTCTCCTTGGTTCTCCCCTGTCCCTGAGGGTGACCTGAGATCCTCCCCTTCACATCCTGCCTGCAGCCAGGTCCGCCCCTCCTACCTTTTCCCTTTTGACCCCTGCAGGCATCTTGCTCTTCTGTCCACTTTGAGCAGCATGGGGTGGCCTCCAGGGGCTCTAGCTGTGATTGAAGAGGCTGAGAAGTACTGGAGGAGGCCTGGTCTGAGGACCCCAGGAGACAAGGAGGCCTCCCTGGGGTTGACTTTGGTTGTTCTCTGGAACCCCCTTTCTTTACTTTGATGACTTTGATAATGTTTTTTATTCCAATCGAGCACTTCTTCCTGTAAGAGGTAGGTTTTTAGGACACAGCCAACCCTCATTGCCCCTCCAGCAGGTCCCTGGGTGCCCTACACAAGCTGGGATTTCCATCACCAGCCTGGGAAGGTGGCGGTTAATCTGGTTCAGAATGAGGTTTCTCTTCGCCATCACCACGCTCATCCCACCTGGGGCTCAGGAGGGGCCACACACTGTGCAGTTAATTCGCACAGACCCAGGGATGGTAGAAGCCTTCCTCATGGCAGGAACCCACTCTAGCCCCTCAGGAAAACAGAACTTCCAACCCAGCTCTCAGCTCTTGATTCCTGTGCCAAGTGCAGGAAGCGGTGCTGTGCTGACCTAATCATGCTGGTTGGCAAAATTCCACTAAATGCCATTTTCAGAAAGGGTCAGGGACCTCCTCATTTTCTACTAGCTTTAATAATACATGAAATAGGCTGGCATCCTCTGCCCGTTCCCGGCATTGAGGAATCTGGGTGAGGGGAAGAGGGCAGGAGAGTGGGCCCTGGCCCAGAGCCTGGTGGTTGGAGAATCGGCTTGAGCACTAAAGGGTGGTGGGTTCCATCCACCATCAAGGGCACATACCTGGGTTGCAGATTCAATCCCCGGCCCCAGTTGAGAGTGTGCAGATGGAAAACAATTGATCTCTCTCTCTCTCTTTCTCTCTCTCTCTCTCTCTCTCTCCCCCCCCTACCCCCCTCACCTCCCTACCTCCCTTCTCCTCTCTCTAAATATCAATGGGAAAAATATCTTCAGGTGAGGATTAAAAAAATAAGTAAATAAATAAAAACAGTAAATGCAAAGGTAATGCGCTACAGCTAACAGGGAATGAGGCATTCTAATGTCACAAGGACCACCGCTGGGTTCTGATCCTGGCTCTGCCATAAAACAGCACTGTGCTTACACAAGCCACTCCATTTCCACATCGGTGCCTCAATTTACCTGTCAACAGAAGGGTCAAGCGGAATTCTGTGGTTCTGAGATTGCTACAGAGAGGCCCTGCCGGATTCATGGTGATTTGACCTCAAGGCTGGGCTGGGATAGGACAATGGGAAGGTCCAGCTCCTGGGCTCAGGCCTGGGCCCAGGGGAAACCTGCTGCTGGACAGAGGCCGGCAGTCTCGGGGACCCAGCTGGCCCACCACCTGGGCTGCTACTCTCTGCAGAAGGGAACTTGTTTGTGAACCTGCCCTGGGGAGTCCAGTGAATCCAGAGGATGTAGGTCTGAACAAAAGGTTCCTGTGCTTGAAGATGGGGATGCGGGTCCAGGCCTCTGACCCAAGCTTCCTTCCCAAAACAGAAACATGGTTTTCTAGGTCCCACAATCTTGAGACCAAACCTGATATTCCTGCTTTAGTGGCTCTAAAAACACAGACTCTCTGCCCCTTAAACCGGCTCCTGGCCAGCTAGCATTCACCGTCCTGCATAGGATAACCCTCATTACAGATGGCGGGACCAAAAGAAACTCTACATTCTTTCCTTGCTGGGAGGGACCTGCACACAGGGCAGCTGCCATATAGCGAAAGGTATGGGCCAAGACACTGGACACTGCTCTAGATGCTACAGCTTTCCTTACTGGTGAAAGAGCAAGCTTCTGTTCCGTGTGTAAGTTACTGACGCTTAGATCAACTCACTTCTTTAGCACCGTATGATGGAACTTGTGCTGAGCCATGCTTTTTTCTTCCAGGTTTTCATTAGGTTTTTGTGAGGCACTTGAGTTGTCTCTGTAAAGAGAGAAAAAATAAAAAATAATCTGGTTTTTAAAATAAAACACATAAATTGACTCATCAGCCCCGCCTGGGACCTGGCTCAGAAGGAACTGGTGTGATTCTGGAACTCAGACATCACAGTGCTCATGGCTACCATGACCACCGAGTTGGGACTATGGGGGTGGAAGCAGGTGACGTGGGTCCAGGAACCCTAGCACGTCCAGGGGGTCCAGCTGAACACCTTGGATCAGGCTGTATGTCACCTCAGGAGAGCAGACCCCGAACCATCTGAAACTCAAGCTGGGGAACCCCGAGAATTCCGGCCAGGTCAGCTCAGGGTGTTGGGCACTTGGGACAGAGACAGGGCTAGGCTAGCTCCTGCGGGTGCAGACCAACCATGCCTTCAGTGGTGTGGAGTGGGGGAGGGGTCCTTCCCTCCATGAGTTAGAAGGGCATCAGGTGAAAAAGGTCAGTTTAGGAAAGTCAGACCTCTGACCTGGACCCACTCCAATGTTTGGCTTATGTTCACACTTCCTGGGAAGCAACTCAAAGCCTTTCAGGGGCCAGAGAGAGAAGATAAGGAGCAAAGCAGCATGGGAGGACTGGAGGGGGTTGGGGACTGCCACTAGGCTCAGTGCATTGTGCCATGTGGGACCTAATGCAGGGCCTGCAATCGGAGCCCGCTCTCCATGTGGCAGAGCTTCTGATTGCTTTTCCCAAAGGATCCAGAATGCCTGGCTCTGAAGCAAAATCTCTTAATTTCTAAATGTGGGAAGTCAATTCACATTTTCAAAAACACAGAACGGACCAGAGAAACTCCTTGGGCTGCCAGAGGGCACCTCCGGTCACTGTGAAGTGAGCACCACATGAAAAGTGATAGGTTGCTAACCACTGTGCTCATGGCCACTGACCCTGCTCTCCTCCCAGCACCCTGTTTGGCATCTGTTCTTCTAGCCTGTGTTATTTTGTTCCCATAGCAGTGCTGCTTGGCCTTATGCTAGAGCGCTTTCACATCTGGCTTTGACTGCCCCCCCCCCCCCCCCGCAACCTTCCCCAGACGCACAAACTCACATAGGGCAGGCACGCATCCCTCCCAGGGGTGGGAAAGACTCCACTGGGAGCAGGCTCAGGAAGCCTGCCCACTCCCTGGCATTCCAGAAAAACACTTTCTAACGCAAAACCATCTCAGATCATCCTCCTGCATACCAGGCCCCTACTCTTCTAGTTTGCACCTGCCCAACCTCTGCTGGTAATTTTTAGCAGCTGTGTTATAGAGAGCCAACTTCAGGCTAGAAACTCTCACTTCTACCCCAAACTGAAGTGCAGTACTCCATGTTAACCATCCTTGGTAGGTGGCGAGCCCCTTGTAGATGAGCAGATGACTCTGGGAGAACAGTGAGTGGCATCATCACACCAGGGAGCTGGGACAGCACCCCTTGGTCACTGTGACCATGGCCCTCTGTCCCACACTGGCCAGCCATTGCTGATCACAAAGAAGGACAGTCCACGCAGCACAGCACCAAGGGGTGAAGACCACCCTGGACCCACAAGATGCATCTCAGATTACTTGACTTCCAGACCACAAGGTTTCCAGCACCAAGGCTCTTCCTCCTGCCCTCATTTCTGGCAGCTTCCTAGGCCCTGTACACCAGCATCCCTTAAACACTCACTCCCAGTGAATCCAACTCCTTAGCCGGCATGGAAGCCTTCCATGGCTGAGCGCTGCCCCCTCCAGCCTTCCCTCCTGCCACTCTCTGCCCCTTCCCTGCACCCAGACCACGCCAAGCTCTACCTTCACAACCCCCACTCTCTCCCCTCCACACACACACACTGGCTAGCCTTCTCCCCATCAGAGGCAGCAGCAGAAGCCCAACTCCCACCACCACGCTTCCTTCTACACCTCCATGGAGCTCCTCAACATCTGTCTGCTGTGCACACAGCTCTGCTCATGTCCCATCACCCCTACTGGTTCCTGGAGACCAGGTAACTGGTTCTGTGCACCTCGTAGGGCCCACGCCAAAGCCAGGACTGTCCACAAAGTCAATGTGGTCAAAGGGAGGACAGCCACGGTGCCCCAACAACCCACTCTCCAGCCCATTATGGGAAAAGCCCACATAGAAAGGGCTCAGCCTGAGAGCTAAAGTCCTTCCCTCGGACCTCTCTGTATCACTGTGGTATTTTTCAAAGTGAACTTAATCCCAAAATTGGATTAAGAAGCATCTGGCAGGGGGCAGTGTATCCGAAAAGCCAACAAAGCCAACCACCCCTACTTGCAGAAATCTAGAACCATTCCAGGGTAAAGGAGAGAAGGATGCGCTGGTAAGATGGTCTGTCACCTAGCCCTGGGGACACCACTGCACCCAGAGGGGTTCTCTGCTGCCCAGAATGGTGCTGTCTAGTCCTGGAGCTGTAAGCCACGCCCCCTCTGTTGAAGGGCATCCGTCAGCCCACACCCCTCCCACGTACTGCTGCTGCTCCTGGTGGTGCTGGTCCTTGTTCTCCATGTCCTTCTGGAGAAGCCTCTGGTTCTGCTCATTCAACCTGTGGACTTGGCACTGCAGGTGACAGTTTTCTCTCTCCAAGTTCCTCCTGAGACAGGAGAGCCGCTAAAACACAGATGGACAATGTCTCAAACACCACACGCTCCCGTGATTCCACTGCTGGGAATCTACTTCCAAAAGAAGAAAAAGGCCACGTGCACAAAGATGGCCACTTTGGTATTGTCTGTGTCAGCTGGAATGACCAATGCAGCCAATGCCATGGGGATGGCCAAGCCTTCTGCCACTGCACCTTCCAGTCAGGCTGCTGTTGACCACGTGTGGCCGCTGAGCACTGAAAACGCAGCAGTCTGAGCTGAGACAGGCCATAAGTGCAAAATATATAATAGGTTCTGAGGACGTCATAACAATTTAAAAATTAATGTAAAATATCTCATTAAAGAGCTGCCCCACACCGTGGCTCAGTTGGTTGAGTGTCTTTCCATGCACCAAGAAATCACCGATGTAATTCCTGATCAAGGCATATGCCTGGGTTGCAGGCTCCATTCCCCAGTAGAGGACATGCAGGAGGCAGCTGATTGATGTTTCTCTCAAAAAACCAATAAATTTGTTTTCCCCAAATCTCATTAATAAGCTTTTGGGGTTACATGTGACATTTTAAATATAATGGTTAAAAAATATAGACCATTACATTAATCCCACCTTTCTCCTTTTACTTTTTGAATATGGCTACTAGAAAGTTGAATATCACATGTGGTGGCCTGCATTATATTCCTGTTGGACATCTCTGCTCTAGGCAGGGTTGGAACACTTTTCCTGTCAAGAGCGAGGTACTAAATATGTTAGGCTTTCCAACCGACCGTGGTCTCTGCTTCAACTCTGTTATTACAGCAGGAAAGGGCCGGAGATACAATGTACAGGCCTGGGTGTGGCTGTGTTTAAATAACAAACCAAAAATATTTCCTCATGGACACGGACTTTTAAATTTCATATCACTTTCACTTGCCACCAAATATTATCCTACTTTTGATTTTCCCCAACCATTAAACACTGTGAAAGCTTTTCTTGGTTCACAGCCTGACACAAGCAGGCGTGGGGCTGGACCTGAATTTGGGGCTGAGCCTGGCCAGCTCCTGCTCTAGAATATCATCGCGGTTGGTGAGCAGAAAAGTCCCAAGTTTTGACTTCAGACAAATGGAGTTCCACCCCGCTACTTCAGAGGGACAAGGATGGGAACCCAGCTCACAAGATCATTGCGAGAATTAAATGAGATGACACAGAGAGCAGATTGCTTAGCCGAGAGGACGGAAATAAAACAGTATTTGGCTGTTTCCATGTAACGCCCCGACCCTGCAAAAAGCAAAGATCCGGTGAAAGGTGTTCTGTAGCACACCGCTGCCAGTCATGGTGTTCATCCCAGCCACATGCCTCTGGCTTCCCATCCACCTCTGTGTGACATTCACACACACTCTTTGAGCAGAGATGCCAATGAGGACTCATTCAGACCAGGCTGAGCCCAAGGCGTCAGCCCAGGGAAAAGGCCCATCCAGGGTGCTGTGCCCTCCAGCCACAGAGCTCACCTGGCAGTGGTTGCCCAGCTCTGTCAGCGAGATGTTCATGCTCTGGAGCTCCTCCCTCTGCCAGTCGCACTGCACCTGCCAGCTGTTAACTTCCAGCTGCCTGTCATTCAGGGAGGTTTGGAGCTCCTTGGTGTGGGTCTGCAGCTCCTCCTGCTCCTTCCTCAGCCAGCTGCACTGGGCCTGCCAGCAGTTCATCTCCAGCTGATTGTCATTCAGGGAGGTTTGCACCTCCTTGGTGGGGGTCTGCATCTCCTTCTGCTCCCCTTTCAGGCCCTCATACAGGGCCTGCCAGTGGTTTACCTTCAGCAGCCTGTCATTCAGGGAGGTTTGTAGCTCCTTGGTGTGGGTCTGCAGATCCTCCTGCTTCTGCTTCAGTCCTTCACACTGGGCCTGCTGGAGGTTCATCTCCAGCAGCTTGTTGTTCAGGGAGTTTTGCACCTCTTTGGTGTGGATCTGCAGGTCCTTTTGCTCCCCATTCAGCCCCTAATTCACAGCCTGCCAGGGGTTTACCTCCAGCTGCCTGTCATTCAGGGACTTTGCACCTACTTAGTAGATCTGCAGCTCCTCCTGCTCCTTCCTCAGCCAGTAGCACTGGGCCTGCCAGCAGTTTACCTCCAGCATTTTGTAATTCAGGGAGGTTTGCAGCTCTTTAATGTGGGTCTACAGCTTCTCCTGCTCTTCCTCAGTCCTTCACACTGGGCCTGCAAGCGGTTCATCTCCAGCTTCTTGTCGTTCAGGGAGATTGCACTTCCTTGTTGTAGATCTGCAGCTCCTCCTGCACCTTGCTCAGCCAGTTGCACTGGGCCTGCAAGCAGTTTACCTCCAGCTGGTTGTCATTCAGAGAGTTTTTAACCTCCTTGGTGTGGTTCTTCAGGTCCTTGTGCTTCCCATTCGGCCCATAGTTCACGGACTGCCAGCTGTTTACCTCCAGCTGACTGTCATTCAGGGAGGTTTGCAGATTCTTGGTCTGGCTCTGCAGCTCCTCCTGCTCCCACTCAGTCTGTCACATTGGGCCTGCAGGCGGTTCATCTCCAGCTGCTTGTCATTCATGGAGTTTTGCACATCCTTGGTGTGGATCAACAGGACCTTCTGTTTCCCCATAAGCCCCCACTTACAGGGCCTGCCAGTGGTTTACCTCAAGGAGACTGTATTTCAGGGACTTTGCACCTACTTAGTAGATCTGCAGCTCCTCCTGCTCCTTGCTCAGCCAGTTGCTCTGGGCCTGCCAGCAGTTCACCTCCAGCATTTTGTCATTCAGGGAGGTTTGCAGCTCCTTTGTGTGGATCTACAGCTTCTCCAGCTCCCTCTTCACTCATTCACACTGGGCCTGCAGGCGGTTCATCTCCAGATACTTGTCATTCACAGAGTTTTGCACATCCTTGGTGTGGATCTGCAGCTCCTTCTGCTCACTCTTTGGCCCCTCGTACAAGCCTGCCAGCAGTGTACCTCAATCTGACTGTCATTCAGAGAAGTTTGCAGCTCCTACTGCTCCTTGCTCAGCCAGTTCCACTGGGCCTGCCAGCTGTTCACCTCTATCTGCTTGTCATTCAGGGAGGTTCGCATCTCCTTGGTGTGGATCTGCAGCTCCTTCTGCTCTCCCTGCAGCCCCTGCTACAAGGCCTGCCAGCAGTTCACCTACAGCTACTTGTCATTCAGGGAGGTTTGCAGCTCCTTGGTCAGGCTCTGCAGCTCCTCCTGCTCTGGCTCAGTCCTTCACACTGTGGATGTATGTGGGTGTTCTCCAGCTGCTTGTCGTTCAGGAAGTTTTGCACCACCCTGGTGTGGATCTGCAACTCCTTCTGCTCCCCCTTCAGCCCCTAGTACAAGGCATGCCAGCGGTTTACCTCCAGCTGCATGTCATTCAGGGAGGTTTTCAGTTCCTTGGTCTGGGTCTGCAGTTCCTCTTGCTCCAGCTCAGTCCTTCAAACTGGTTCTCCAGGCGGTTCAGCCCCAGCTACTTGTCGTTCACATAATTTTGCAGTTCTTGGTGTGGATCTGCAGGTCCTTTTGCTCCACATTCAGCGTCTAGTTCACGGCCAGCCAGCGGATTACCTCCAGCTGTTTGTCGTTCAGGGAGTATTGCACCTCCTTGGTGTGGATCTGCAGCTCATTCTGCTCCCCCTTTATCCCCTTGTACAGGGCCTGCCAGCAATTTAACTCCAGCTGCATGGCATTTGGTAGGATTGCAGCTACTTGTTGCACATCTGCAGCTCCTCCTGCTCCTTGCTCAGCCAGTTGCACTGGGCCTGCCAGCAGTTCACCTCCAGCATTTCATCATTCCGGGAGGTTTCCAGCTCCTTGGTGTGGTTCTGCAGCTAATCCTACTCTCGCTTCAGTACTTCACACTGGGCCTACAGGCAGTTCATCTCCAGCTGCTTGTCATATATGGAGTTTTGCACCTCCTTGTTTTGGATCTGTAGCTCCTTCTGCTCCTCCTTTAGCCCCTCATAAAAGGCCTGTCAGCGGTTACCTCCAGCTGACTGTCGTTGAGTGAAGTATGCAGCTCCTTGTTGGAGATCTGCAACTCCTCCTGCTCCTTGCTGAGTCAGTTGCACTGGGCCTGCCAGCAGTTCACCTCCAGCTACTTGTCATTCAGGGAGGTTTGCAGCTCCTTGGTGTGGGTCTGCAGGTCTTCATCCTCTCCCTCAGTCCTCCACCCTGGTCCTGCAGGCGGATTATCTCCAGCTGCTTTTTGTTCAGGCAGTTTTGCACCTCCTTGGTGTGGATCTGCAGGTCCTTGTGCTCCCCATTCAGCCCCTAGTTCACGGACTGCCAGCTGTGTACCCTCAGCTGCATGTCATTCAGGGAGGTTTGCAGATTCTTGATCTGGGTCTACAGCTCCTCCAACTCCCGCTCAGTCTGTAACAATGGTCCTGCAGGCAGTTCATCTCCAGATATTTGTCGTTCAGGGAGTTTTGCACCACCTTGGTGTGGATCTGCAGCTCCTTGGTGTGGATCTGCAGCTCCTCCTGCTTCCCCTTTAGCTCCTAGTACAGGTCCTGCCAGTGGTATACATCCAGCCGACTGTCATTCAGGGACTTTGCACCTACTTAGTAGACCTGCAGGTCCTCCTGCTCCTTCCTCAACCAGTTGCACTGGGCCTGCCAGCAGTTCACCTCCAGCTGCATGTCATTCAAGGAGGTTTTCAATTCCTCGGTCTGGGTCTGCAGCTCCTCCTGCTCTCGCTCAGTCCTCCACACTCGTCCTGCAGGCGGTGCATCTCCAGCTGCTTGTCGTTCACTGAGGTTTGCAGCTCCTTGGTGTGGGCCTGCAGGTCCTCCTGCTTCCCCATTAGCTCCTTGTACAGGGCCTTCCAGCAGTTTACCTCCAGCTGACTGTCATTCAGGGACTTTGCACCTACATAGTAGATCTGCAGCTCCATCTGCTCCTTCCTCAGCCAGTTGCACTGGGCCTGCCAGCAGTTCACCTCCAGCTACTAGGGGCTAAACGGGAAGCAGGAGGAGCTGCAGACCCAGACCAAGGAGGTACAAACTCCCTGAATGACAAGCAGCTGTAGGTGAATTGCTGGCAGGCCTTGTAGGGGGGATTAAAGGGGGAGCAGAAGGAGCTGCAGATCCACAACAAGGAGGTTCAATACTCCAAGAATGAAAAGCAGCTGGAGATGAACCGACTGTAGGCCCAGTGTGAAGAACTAAAGCGGGAGAATGAAAGCTGGAGACCTACACCAAGGAGCTGCAAACCTCCCGGGATGACAAAATGCTGGAGGTGAACTGCTGGCTGGCTCAGTGAAACTGGCTGAGAATGGAGCAGGAGGAGCTGCAGATCTACTAAGTAGGTGCAAAGTCCCTGAATGACAGTCACCTGGAGGTAAAACACTGGCAGGACCTGTACTAGGGGCTAAAGGCGAAGTAGGAGGAGCTTCAGACCCACACCAAGGACCTGCAAACCTCCCTGAATGACTGCTGTCAGGGCTTTTATGAGGGCAGAATGGGACCAGAAGGAGCTGCAGATCCACACCAAGAAGGTTCAAAACTCCCTGAAGGACAAGCAGCTGGACCGCCTGCAGGCCCAGTGTGAAGGACTGAAGCGGGAGCAGGAGGAACTGCAGACCCACACCAAGGAGATGCGAACCTTCCTGAATGTCAGTCAGCTGGAGGTAAACCACTGGCAGGCCTTTTAAGACGGGCTGAAGGGGGAGCAGAAAGAGCTGCAGATCCGCACTAAGGAGGTGCAAAACTCTGTGAAGGACAAGTAGCTGGAGATGAACTGCTTGCAGGCCCAGTGCAACTGGCTGAGCAAGGAGAGGAGGAGCTGTAGATCTCCAACAAGGAGCTGCAAACTTCCATGAATGACATTCAGCTGGAGGCAAACCACTGGCAGGCCTTGTACTAGGGGCTAAAGGGTGAGCAGAAGGAGATGCAGATCCACACCAAGGAGGTGCAAACTCCCTGAATGAAAAGCAGCTGGAGATGAACCGCCTGCAGGCCCAGTATGAATGACTGAGCAAGAGCAGGAGGAGCTGCAGACCTAGAACAAGGAGCTGCAAACCTCCCTGAATGCCAAGCAGCTGGAGATAAACCGCTGGCAGTCCTAGTAAGAGGGGCTAAAGGGTGAACAGAAGGAGATGCAGATCCACACCAAGGAGATGCAAAACTCTGGGAACTACAAGAAGCTGGAGAAGAGCCGCCTGCAGGCCCCGTGTGAAAGAATGTGCTGCAGCAGGAGGAGCTGCAGATCTCCAACAAGGACCTGCAAACCTCCCTGAATAACAGTCAGCTGGCGGTTAACCTCTGGCAGGCCTTGTACAAGGGGCTAAAGGGTGAGCAGAAGGAGATTTAGATCAACACCAATGAGGTGCAAACTCCCTGAATGAGAAGCAGCTGGATATCAACCTCCTGCAGGCCCAGTGTGATTGAGCAAGAGCAGGAGGAGATGCAGACCCAGACAAAGCAGCTGCAAACATCCCTGAATGACAAGCAGCTATATGTGAACTCCTGGCAGGCCTTGTACGAGGGGCTGAAGGGGGAGCAGAAGGAGCTGCAGATCCACACCAAGGAGGTACACATCTCCGTAATGACAAGTATCTAGAGATGAACCACCTGCAGGCCCAATGTGACAGCATGAAGAGGGAGCAGGAGGAGCTGTAGACCCACACAAAGGAGCTGCAAACCTCCCTGAATGACAAGCAGCTGGAGGTGAACTACTGGCAGGCCCAGTGCAACTGGCTGAAGAAGGTGCAGGAGGACCTGCAGGTCTACTAAGTATGTGCAAAGTCCCTGAATGACAGGCAGCTGGAGGTAAATCACTGGCAGGACCTGTACTAGGGGCTACAGGGGAAGCAGGAAGAGCTGCAGACCAACACCAAGGAGCTGCAAACCTCCTTGAGTAACATGCAGCTGGAGGTAAACCACTGTCAGGCCCTGTAAGGGGGGCTTATGGAGAAGCAGAAGGTCCTGCAGATCCACACCAAGGATGTGCATAACTCCTTGAACTGCAAGTATTAGGAGATGAACTGCCTGCAGGCCCAGTGTGAAGGACTGAATGAGAGCAGGAGGAGCTGTACATCCAGACCACGGAGCTGTAATCCTCCCTGAATGACAAGCAGCTGGAGATGAACTGCTGGCAGGCATTGTATGAGGGGCTAAAGAGTGAGCAGAAGGAGGTGCAGATTCACACAAAGGAGGTGCAAACTCCCTGAAAGACAAGCAGCTGGAGATGAACTTCCTGCGGGCCCAGTGTGAAGGACTGAACAGGAGCAGGAGAAGCTGTAGACCCACACAAAGGAGCTGCAAAACCCCTTGATTTACAAAATGCTGGAGGAGAATTGCTGGCAGGCCCAGTTCCACTGGCTGAGGAAGGAGCAGGAGGAGCTGCAGATCTACTAAGTAGGTGCAAAGTTCCTGAATGCCAGTCAGCTGGAGGAAAACCACAGGCAGGCCCTGTACTATGAGCTAAAGGGGAAGCAGGAAGAGCTGCAGACCCACACCAAGGAGCTGCAAACCTCCCTGAATGACACTTTCTGGCTAGTGTATATGTCCCCATCCAGTCAGCTCTACAGCCAGGTTGCCAGCCCCACCCCATCCCTCTCTGTGACTTTGCTGTCCAAGTCTCCCCTCTGGTCCAGGTCCATCTGAGGGGAGAGTGAGGAAAGAGCACTGCCCGGCCACACACAGCGTAGGGGGAGCCCAGTCACTCTCCCCCAGGAACTACTCTAGGGTGACCATCCTCTGCTCCGGGGACACAGGGCCCCCCAGGCCTGGGGCTGGGCCACACCCCTCTTCTGGATGCCTCCTGGTGGAGAGGCGCATTCTGGGTGGCGGGTACTCCTGGGGGCTGAGGGTACTGTGTTCTGGGGTGCTGGCATCGTGAGGTGGGACAGAGTGCTGTGTCCCTGCTGGGCATCAGATCATCACTGTGGAAGCTCTCGGGCCTGCAGTAGAGTGGGTCACATTGGAGGAACCTGGTGTCAGGGAGAGGGGACACAGAGGGACACATGTCAGTCTCTCATTCTCACTCACCTGCCTCCAGTGGGCTCTGTGCTGCCTCAGACTCGAGGAACACAGGGAGCACTGCTGGGGAACCCAGAGCACACTTCTCCCAGGCTGGCATTGGGGATGTCCAGGACATGCTGTAATTCACTAAAAGTTCATGCTGGGGTTTAAAAACAAAATAAGGTAGGAGGAAATGCAAAGCTGCTGCTAACGCTGAAATTAGCAACAGCTGTGAGGCACCATGCTCCTTAGCCCTTGGGACAGCGCAGACAGACCATCTTCTGCACCATTAACAAGCTTTACACTGTAAAGGAATCACACTCACCTCTTGTCTTCTCACCATGATGGAACAGAACTCCTAGCCCTGTCACCATCTGGAAGCTGCAGGAATTCAGACTCGGAGGATGGGTAGCTCGCCCAAGTGCTCAGAGCTGGTCAATGAGGAGAAGGGATCTGAATCCAAATCCGTGAAAACTCCCAAGCCTGAGCCTGAAACTGCATGATGTGCCCTATGGAGGCAAACCCATCAAGCTCTGAAGAACTTGCTAACTGCCTTCTTTAAATCATACGGATAACACCAAGCCCAGAGCAGAGATCCAAGAGCACTGGAAAGTGCCCAGAAGGAAGGCCGACTTACCCTTCAGGTGAGAGGTGAGCGGTCACTGGAAGCATCCCTGCAGCTCTCTAAGTGAAAGATGAAACACAGGGTTTGGATTGAGGGGTTCCCTTGACCGGAGGGAAAGGGCCACTGAGAAGTTGGGGAAGGAATAAGAAGTGTCCTTCTTTTCCCTCTGCCAACCTGTAGAAAAAAGGATGAGAGAAGGTTGCAAGGTCGTAACCCTGAACCTTTCCCGTGAAGTAGAGCAGAGTTTTCCCGGCCAGGTATCTGGGCTTTCGTAGAACGTAGAACGTAGAACGTAGAACATAGAAGGTGTAGCCGCATAGTCGGGAAAACTCTGAGGCCCTTCCAGGTCAAGAGAACCAGGGGGGGAGGGGGGGTTGGGAAAATCCCTGAAGCCTACCGGTTAGAAGGAAGCAACGAGATTCCCACGTGTCCTCGCACTGCAGGGTTTGAGAAGTGTTCTGAATGGGCCAATCAACCCAAAATCATGCCACCGAGCAGAGCCAGAGCAGGAGTCAGAAGCTCGGGGCTATGTTTCGGGGATCGTCCTCGTAAACACAGGTAATTCGTCCCGGGTTTCGGCACCATGATGAAAGATGAAACAGAGGGTTTGGATTGAGAGGTTCCCTTGACCGGAGGGAAAGGGCCAAGGAGAAGTTGGGGAAGGAATAAGAAGCGTCCTTCTTTTCCCTCTGCCAACCTGTAGAAAAAAGGACGAGAGAAGGTTGCAAGGTCATCACCCCGAACCTTTCCCATGGTGTAGAGCAGAGTTTTCCCGGCAGGCAGGGTGATCTCCAATAAAGCCAGTATCCTGGTATCCCAGGTTTTGGCACCAAGGTGAAAGATGAAACAGAGGGCTGGAGACCATGGGATACCAGGATGCAGGCTTTATTGTAGATCACCCTGCTGGCTGTCTTCCAGAGGGGAAAAAGGGCCAGACCGGGGGTGAGAGCGCCTTTTGAGGGGAGGGAAGGAGGGGAGAGGGCTTGGGGTACTCAGCACACGCTGATTGGTGGCTTCATGTAAGGTACATGATTAGGGACCTAGGGACTTAGGAATCGGGGGCTTAGGGTATTTGTCAAGTGCTGATTGGTGATTCAATGTACAGTCCATATAAGGTGTTCAGGAATGTCTGGCTGCAGGTAGAGTTTACCTCATACTCCGTCCATCAGTTGGGGGAAGGGAGGATCTATCATTAAGAAACCTGGCTGGGACCCTGGGAGGAAAGGACCACCCTGAACCAAAGGGCCGTGGACCCAGTCTATCCCAGACTATACCATCCAGGCTGCAAAGAGGACAGAACAGAGTGATTCTGCCACAGGTCAGGGAGCGCCCTCAGAAGGAAAGACCCTGATTCTGGAGACGCCCCAGGAGGGGTCCTGCCTCCACTAAGCGCCAGGTGCTGTGCACAGTGGGCATGGGCTGTGCGGGATGACAGCCTGTGCTTCTGTGTCTGTGAGTTCTGGGGCTGGGGCTCAAACAATGTTGTTAACAAAGGCAATTTCACCCAGAACTCAGGTATAGACCAAACAGGGTGGCTCTGGGAAAGGAAGGGTTGGAGGGTTGGGGAGCCCACCCTTAGGACACATGGAGCTTCTAGAACATATGGGAACATGCTGCCTAGACCAGGACAGAGGCACCAGGACAGGGAGCCAGGACAGGGCAGAGTGTGAGCGCCCACATGTGCACAATAGAGCCGGTGCCTGCTCTAGGGCTGCTTCACCTTGGTGGTCTGAGGTGGCGGATGCTGGGGCCTCAGGAGGAAAGACTCCCCTTCACTGGAGGGATGTAAGCAGGAGCTGCAAGCTTTGGCCCCTAGGGGAGCAGGGAAGGGGTGTGGGGGAACTGTGGGTCCCCATTCCCGCTTCAGCATTAACACCTCCACTTTTACCACCTGTGCGTGTGGGACTTGCACAAAGTTCTTACTTGAAGGAAAAGTACTGTTGATGCAAACAGCTGTGAGAACCTAGGTTGAAGGGCACCACACACAGCCCACTCCCCGTGCTGCCTGCGGTTGGGAACTCGAGCTCCAGGGACCACTCACAGGGGCTGTCATCTGAAGTCTAGCCGGCGGAGAACATAAGGCTGGAGAGTCAGCAGACCTGGAACATCCACGGGGAATCCTGGGCCTTTTGCAAGACAGCCACCTCTGACTCTGGCCAAGCTCCTGAGTCGTGGTCATGTCCAGGTCCTGGAGGAGAGAGGGACAGGTGGACCGTGCCCTTAGGGAGCATGTGCCTGCCTGTCCTATCTCTCCCCTGTTTCTCCTGCCTGGACAGCCTCACACTCGGGACTCTATCTGACTTAACTTTAAGTCACACTTCCGCCTGCGCAATGACTGGGACTCCAAAGGACAGCAGTGTCCTGGCCTAAGGGCCATGCACCACAGGCAGCTGATACTTAGTATCCCGGGATCCCCTCCCACCTCCAGGGCCAGCTGCACCAAAAGCAGGGCCCTGAGAGCAATTCTCTCCCAGGTCCCCGAGCTCTCCAGGGGCTGGAGGAAGGAAAAAGGAAAGAACCACCACCTGAGGGAGGATGCGGGCCCCCTAGAAACTGAGCCTGCACCAGCAGCTCCCCCCAGCAACGTCCAGTATCCATGGGCCACCAGTCACTGCTCTTCCCTGACAAGGACTAAGATGCCCCGTGCCTCAGGCCTGCCAGCTGCTCTCTGACAGCAGCCCTGGACCCCTCCAAACTGACACCTGGGTCTCCATTTTGCAGACAGTTCTAGGTCCACCTGAGTGTGAGCACTGGGCTGCCAGGGAATCGCTGTGAGCAGTGCTGGGTGTGCAGTATGAGGGGCCCTTGGGCAATCTCCGCAGGCATCTGGACAGGCCTGGGCTCTGGCTCATGGTGGGATCCAGGCTGAGACAGCCGGAGGGTTAGCTTGGAGGGCCGGGCCTGGTGCCACACAGGCCGCTGGCAGGCTCGGGGGAGGTGTTGCTTCCGGCTCCTACTGGAGCCCAGGCAGGGCTTATGCTCTGCCGAGCCTGGGAGACCGAACGGACTGCTGAGTGCCCACAAGGGATATGGAGTAAGCCCGCCCCAGCCACACAAGGCACCGTGTCCCTGACACCCAACAGTGAGTGGCTGCCATTTCAGTGTCTGGCCAGGAGCACAGAGTGACTGACTCCTGTCCTGTGTTTACTCACCTCATCTTCTCCCAGAGGTGCTTCTGATTTATAAACAAGGGTCCAGGTCCTGAAACTGCCCCGGGCAGCCTTGAGAGCAGGGACCCTGTCTGTCTTTGCTGGGGGTGTCAAACCAGGGTTATGCATGCCATAGCTTCCAGGACCTGTGGGAGGTAAGATTATGAAAAATCATAACCCCGTGTCTTCTTGTCAGGTTCTAACAGCCCAGGACAGTCATTTTCAGCTCTTTCTGCTGTCCTTAGATATTTTATCTCTGGGTTAGAAGCAGAATGTCTTTTTAAGTTTTCAGCTTTATTTCTCCCTTTCTGTTGCATATTCTAAATTTCTGATTGCTCTTCCCCAGATGCTTCTTTTCATAGCTTCCTGCTCTGGTTTCACCATGCAGAGTGACTTACTCTGAAGTTATGACGGACATTTTAAAGCTTCTGTCTCTGTGCCTAATGCCCGCTGACTCTGTTGCTCTCACATTGGTTTGTCTCTGGTGTTGCAGGTGCTCCTCAGGTGTCCATGGACCCTGACCTCTCATGGGCTCCCCCTGGCAAGATGTGACCCCACTGCTCTGCTGGGAATGTCTCCTGCTAATTAGATGCCTTGAAGAGGATGTAACGTCCCATCTAAGGTGCGAGCACGCATGGCTACTGGCATCTGGGAGACATCCAACCTGTCCACCCCTTCTGAATCCCCTTGTTTTTCAGTCTAGGACACCTGCCCTCCACTCCATGGACCGGCCTCCAGTGCAGGGACCCTGTCAAGTCTTCTCCCTGGAGAATAAACCTCCAAAGTTGCCTGATTTTAGCCCAAACTCTGGTTCGTTCATCTCTGTTCTGGAGCCACTTGGTGCCACCAATTCCTGAGCAGTGGTGTGGGTTCCAGGGCTCAGGCGGAGTTACCCTCCCAAAGTCGCACAGCTGTAGGCAGAGCCGAGCTCTGAACCTGTGTCTGTGGGACACCAAACCTGTCCACAGCTTCACCCACCTGCTGACCACCTCTCATTCTAAGCGGCGCCTCTTGCCCCTGTCTTTGGGAAGGACCTCAGGCTGAGATGCTCACAATCTTGCTTCTAGAGGGACACGTGACTCACCGTGGGTGTGGCCTGGATGCCTGGACCTGGAGGTGGAGCTGGAAGCAGCTGTAGTGATGGCTGAGGATGGACAGGCCCCGGAGCCCAGCAGTGATTGCGGGAACTTGGTGGCTGGGTCAGCAGAGGCATTCGTGCGCTCAAGGCTGCCTCTGGGTGGGGCCACGCCCTTTGGTATGAGGTCCCCAGGGCCTGGGGCAGAGAAGGACAGTGAGAAATGGGGCTGCAAAATCTCATGCCAAAATGGGGCGATCACAATGAGGCCTAGAAGCAGAGGCAGCAGGGCCCAGGGAGCCCAGGGATAAGAGCTGGGCTGTGTGCCCCATGGGCTGGGGTCTAAGGGGAGGCCCTGGCGGCAGCCTGAGCAGGAGTCCCCGGGCGGCTGGTCCTGGCTGTACCCATGGCTGACAGTAGCTGGGAGAAAATAAAGGATGAGCTCAGGAGGCTCAACAGAATGTTGGTAAAAGTCCAACACATTAACTACTGGGCCCACCTGCTGTGTCACCCAATCCCTGATGGCTGCTCAGGACCACTCCTGACATGTGGTCCAGGCCCTCAAGGTCCAAGATGTGCACCCTGCCAACAGGCATCCCTTATGATTTCAGAAAAAAGTTCATGGTCACCCTAACAGTCATTTCTTTAAGAGGTCTTCATCTCTACATGTGATTTTGACTCAAGAATGATAATGATTTTTACTTTCCATTTTTTGCAATGTCTGAATTTTCTACTGTGAACATATACTCTTGACAAAGTTAAATAAAATCCGAATGAAAACAACAACAACATTGGGGGGAAAAACACACCTAAAAGACCTTCAACTACCTCCTAGTAGGAGAGAGGATGGGATCTGCAAATACAAGTGAAAAAAGAATGTGTTTGGAGTTCCTGGGAGCATCAGGACAAGGCTGTTTTGCACAGGGTCCTGCTCCTGGCAGCTGGAGGCCTATGGACCTGGAGCCACGCCCACTGTGGGTATTTGGGCCCCTCCACACTCTCCCAGGACCTGACCCCCCTGGCCCTCAGACACCCAGTGCCTGGACTCATGGGGAAGTTGTAAGCACCCAAGCCTTGCAAATTTAAATCAAGGGAAAATTTGGATTCGGAAGGATAACCTTGATGAGGAGAAGGATTCAAGTCTGGTGGGATGAATCTGGCAGGCGTCCACTGCTTGAAGTCAGCGTGAGGGGGAAGTCAGCCTGAGGAGGGGCAGAGAGATGGAGGTGCCAGACAGCAGCCACTGCAGAGAGACCGCGTTTCCAACAGCATGCTGGGCAGGCAGGCAGGGTACCAGCATGTGGCAGCCCAGGAATCAGAGCGGTGAATGCTGAGAAGTCTGTGCCACATCAACTAAGGAACATTGCGATCATCACCCATTTACTTTTACGTTGACATTGTGTTTATAGTGACAGTGGTTTTCCACTCACAGTACCGATAAACATCTGTCCTTTAAAATAAAGTGGAAACAGCAAGTCGATTCAATGGAAAATATGTAATAAGCACACACGTGATCAAAATCATGGAGATGGTACGAGGATGGCTGAAGACAGAAACAATTCAGTAGCTAAAGGCCTCTGTGGACCAGCGCTCCCAGCTGATGGTGACTGTGAGCTGATGTCTCATATGTCCACTGCTGCCCTCTCAGCAGCATCCAAGACATCAGAGGACCCCAGCACGGTCCTACAACATCACAGTGGGCTGAATCCTGGTTCGGCAAAATCGATCCAATTACTTGAGATACGGAGTGGAGCAGTAAATTCTTCAAAACATAGAACGCATCTAAAAAGGGACTGCTCCAAAAAAGCCAAGATGCTGTGTTCTGACACAGGAAGTGGAGAAAAGGGCAGCAGATTTAAAGTTAGCTGCTGAAAAACGAGTCTTAAAAAAATCTCACTTGACAGGGACCACAGAGTTTCGGAAGCCTAGTAACGGCTGATTCGTTCTGCGTTGCGCAGGAGCATGGTCTCCAAGCTTGCAGGTGTGAGAGAGCGGGCAGCAATGGGCCCCAGACTCAATTAGCATGGACATCCTGGCCCAGGAACCTGGACTTGGATGCCCTGAGGCTCCCCTAACAATGGCTGCGCTGAAGTACTGTCCAGAGGCTTGGACAACTCGTCTCTTTTGAAGTCAGAATCCTCGTTGGTACTTTAAGCTTGGCTTGGAATTTGGCTCAGGAGGAATGGTCCACTTTGGGTCATCTGGCCTTTAGTTACTGTTTTCTTGTTTGTTTGTTTGAATATCAGGCATGAAGGAGGGTACATTGTGAAGACACTGCTGAAGGAAAGGATTAGGAATCCCCAGTGTCTGAGAAAAGGAGGGGCTAGTCAGAAGCAGGTGCGATGTTGGAGGAGGACCAGAACTGCATGCCTTTAAAGAAAGCCGGTGGGCCAAGGAGACTAGGCCTTGTCCTCCTTTCTCCTTCTCCAAAAGCGATTCTTTTTGTGCTGAGTTGCTAAATTGTTATCCCCGGGATAACCCAAGAGAGGAAGGAAAAACAAAACAAAGCAGCAAATAAATGAAATGAGTAACAACAAAGGACTACATTAGCTAAATGTTCTTGGGAGATCAGAGTCCTGTCCTCCCCAGGAGAGTTGGAAACAATACCCACAGCACAACCAGAATCAGGACTCAGTGAACCATTATGCTCTGACTCCGTTTAATTCATTTAGTGTCATGCTTGTGCCAAAGCTTTAGTGAGCACGTGAGGAGGATTCTACTAGGTGCACCAGTTAATTATGCGGATATTTTTCAATAAATAGAGTTACACGTATGTTGATATGTATGCGATTTGATATGTATGATATTTTGTTGTATGAACAGCAAGCTTCAAAACTTAGTATGTCAAATTTGCTGAAGGTGTTCACATAGCATAGATATTTTACCCTTAAAAATGTTTAATTTCATGCCAAAAAGAGAGCATTTGTTGGAAGTTTTAATTCATTACTTTATTTTGAAGGTAAATGCTGCTGAATACTTCCAGAAGCTTATGATGAACATGCTCCATCTCAAGATACTTGTGAATGTTTAAAGGCTTTACAAGTGATGATTTCGATGTCAAAGACAAAGAATGTCCAGGTCAATTGAAAAAGTTTGAAGACCAATTACAAGCATTATTGGATGAAGATGTGAGTCAAAGGCAGAAACAACTTGCAGAAAGATTAAAGATTGCTCAGCAAACAATTTCCGATTGTTTACAAGCAATGCGAAAGATCTTAAAGGAAGGAAAATGGGTGCCACATCAACTGAACGAAAGACAAATGGAAAACCAAATATCATTACTAAAATGTTGCTTCAATGGCACGAAAGAAAGTCTTTTTTGCATCCAGCTGTGACTGGCGATGAAAAGTACATTTATTTTGAGAATCCCAAATGCACAAAAATTGTGCATTCATCCAGGTCAACCATCAACATGGACTGCCAGACCAAATCGCTTCTGAAAAAAGACTATGCTCTGCGTTTGATGGGAACTAGAAGGTGTGGTGTATTATGAGCTTCTAAAACCAGGTAAAACCATTAATACTGATCATTACTGACAACACATAATCATTTTGAACCACTCTTTGATCGTGAAATGACCACAATGTGCCCAAAGACACGGCAAAGTAATTTTGCTTCATGATAACACACCATTACACACTTCAAAACCAGTTAAAGACACCTTAAAAGATCTTGCCTGGGAAGTATTAACACAGCAACTGTATTCACCAGACCTTGCTCCTTCAGACTAGCCCTTGTTCTGATAAATGGCACACGAACTTTCTGAGCAGCACTTCAAAACAAACGAAGAAGTGGAAATTGGGTCTCTGAATGTTTTGCTTCAAAACAAGAAAAGTTCTGTTGGGACAGTATCCACAAATTACCTGAAAGATGGGGAAATGTGTAGCTAGCGATGGACATTACTTTGAATAAAGCACTTTGGATATTCCTCTTGAAATGACTTTGTATTTTTTATTACAAAATCTGCGTTATTAAACGGTACACCTAATATATTGCACTAGGAGCTGATGCCTTAGACTATTTTTCAATGTCAATGTGTAAAATTATTAAATAAGAATTTTTATTAGTTTAGGAGCCGGTTTTTTTTACTCCTCCGGCCTAATGACAAGCTCCCTGACAACTTGGCTCACACACAACCAACTCCTGCTCCTGTTCAAAGATCTTGGGACACTTCCTGGGATGCTTCTGGCTGCTGCGACAGGATAGCCTACCTGAACTGCTCACTGATAATCCTTGTACATCTCAAACAGCCTCTTATGGAAGGATGAGTTTGAAAGACCTCTGTTTCATACCAAAACACTGTGAACACATCGATAATTATTCCCATTTAGATCCCTACGCATCCTCTCCTGCAAACCTACACTTCATGACATTTGAATTATGGAGTCTTATCAGAGCAGACAATTGGCCTAATGTCCTGAACATATCAGGTACATGAACATAACTGGTTTATCCGATTTCTGACTTAGGATTCAAGTCCATAGCAGGACCCCTGTTATTTCTCTTTCCACAGCACCTCCTGGTGGCCACAGCTCACACCACAGGAGAAAGGACCCACTATGCAATGCTGGTGCCCCAGGCTTAGTAAGCAACTTCAGGGACCAAAGCAGCTTTAACTGCAGGCAGTGCTCACAGTGGTTATGAGTTCAGGTTCAGTAATCGGTCAGACCCGAGTTCGGAACCTAGCTGCACCCCTTACCCTCTGGGCAAGTGCTTAACCTTGTCAAGCCTCACTTTCCCAGCCCTGCAAAGGGGATAGGAATCGTGCCTGCCTCACATGGCAGTTGGAACTAAAGGACAGACATAAAGTGTGAAACTAGCTAAAGGGTGCTGAGCCCAGAAAGAGCACCTATTACATGGCTGCCATTACTAATATCTACCACTGACCTGCTCATTCACGGATCCAAACAATTGTTTGTTTTGTTAATCCTCACCCGAGGATATTTTATTCAGAGAGAGTGGAAAGGAGGGGCAGTCAGAGAGAGAAACACCTATGTGAGAGAGACACATGGATTGGGTGCCAACCACACACCTCGACCAGGCCGGGCATTGAGCCTGCAACTGAGGTACGTGCCCTTGACCAGAATCAAACCCTGGACTCTTTAGTCTGAGGGCCGACCCTCCAACCACTGAGACAAACTGGCCAGGGCAGTCAAGCATCTTTTCTCTGAAAGTTTTGCTAGCTCAGTTAGGCTGATTATCATTAATTAAGTCAACTTAGACAATCACACAAGTGGAGGTGGTGAATATAAAAACAATTATGTAGCCTGAATGAAAACCCTAGACAACAGATGCCTGTAGATCAATGTTAATCAGCTTTGATATCATTTACCTGCATGTCAGCTTTTTACCTAATCACCTCCTGTAAAGTCTGGAAATGCAAGCATTAATCCCAAACACTGGTATGGATGCGTGTGCACACTTTGTTTTTTTGTGTTTCGAGGGACACACCAGGACCTGCAGTGGTGACTGTCACCCAGAAAGGCATGTGCGCAGGTCACACTCAGAAGGCACTGGTCACGGGCCCTCGGTGCTGTCACAGCCGCCCCTGAGAGGGCCCGAGTCCCAGGCATGGGCGGGTCTAAGGAAGTCCTGGTGTCTTTCATAAAATTCAAATTCTCAGGGTGCACGTTTGGCAGGCTTATAGGTAAGTCATGTAGGACATGATATTTAAAAGTAAATTGAAAACTAAATCATGTTTAAGGCAAGTAAGATGCACTTTCCCCCTCTCCCAATCCTTAACATCTCTGAAATCAGGATGCAGCTTTGAGCCTGTCTCACAGTCACTGTTGGCCAGGTGACAATTCTGACAAAATCGTCACTGCCACAACCCATTTATCTTCTTTTTATGTGAGCACCCTTGTCCTGACAGCCTCTTAGATTCCATGAAATACATACAGCACGTGCAACTAGAAATCCAATTCAGAACCTAAGGCGACTCCACACAACAACCCTGAATGACGAGTACAGTGCACCCCATGGTGGCAGGACTCAAGGCCACATCAGGCTGGAGAAGAAACCAGACCCGCTTTTCAAAGTGACAGAACAATCAGAGCCACAGGAGGCCTTGTGGAGACCTTGCCACTGTCCATGACGCGCTCAATGCACCGCGGAGCTCCCTACAGAAACGGCCTATTGTAGGCCGGAGGAAACCGGGAACCCCAAACACATCTGAGGTGGAAGTGATCTCTGTGGTAACTGTGTGGACATCAGCTCTGGATATTCGAGTCCCTCCAACAGTGACCATGACGCGTGAGGCTCCTCATGCTAAAGGACCTGAATTGTTCTGGGACGAAAGTGCAGCAACACTGATGGGGTTTACATTTTCTCCTTGGGTGTTCACATACCTCAGGAGGCAGATGTGCATGTGTGGAGCACGCCCCATTCATGCTCCTACACACACACACACACACACACACACACACACACACACACACATACTCCTGCACCAGCATGCAGTGTCCTTGGTTCTCCCCTGTCCCTGAGGGCAACCTGAGATCTTCCCCTTCACATCCTGCCTGCTGCCAGGTCCACCCCTCCTACCTTTTCCCTTGCGCTCCCTGCGGGCGTCTTGCTCTTCTGTCCACTTTGAGTAGCATGGGGTGGCCTCCAGGGGCTCCAGCTGCGATTGAAGAGACTGAGAAGTACTGGACGAGGCCTGGTCTGAGGACCCCAGCAGCCAGGGCGGCTTCTCTGGGGTTGATTTTGGTTTTTCTCTGGAACCCCCTTTTTTGCCTTTGATGAACTTGAAAATGTTTTTGGTTCTATTCCAGCGCTTCTTCCTGAAAGAGGTAGTTTTTAGGACAGAGCCAACCCTCACTGACCCTCTAGTAGGTCCCTGGGTGCCCTACACAAGCTGGGATTTCCATCACCAGCCTGGGAAGGTGACAGAATGAGGGTGCTCTTCGCCATCACCCCGCTCATCCCACCTGGGGCTCAGGAGGGGCCACACACTGTGCAGTTAATTCGCACAGACCCAGGGATGGTAGAAGCCTTTCTCATGGCAGGAACCCACTCTAGCCCCTCGGGAAAACAGAACTTCCAACCCAGGTCTCAGCTCTTGATTCCTGTGCCAAGTGCAGGAAGCAGTGCTGTGCTGACCTAATCATGCTGGTTGGCAAAATTCCGCTAAATGCCATTTTCAGAAAGGGTCAGGGACCTCCTCATTTTCTACTAGCTTTAATAATACATGAAATAGGCTGGCATCCTCTGCCCGTTCCCGGCATTGAGGAATCTGGGTGAGGGGAAGAGGGCAGGAGAGTGTGCTGCTTCAAGTAGAAATGATGAGCCCTGGCCCGGAGCCTGGTGGTTGGAGAATCGGCTTGAGCACTGAAGGGTGGTGGGTTCCATCCCCCATCAAGGGCACATATCTGGGGTGCAGATTCGATCCCCGGCCCCAGTCGAGATGTGTGCAAATGGAAACCAATTCATCTCTCTCTCTCTCTCTCTCTCTCTCTCTCTCTCTCTCTCTCTCTCTCTTTCTCCCTCTTTCTCTCTCTCTCTCTCTCCCCCCCCACCCCCCTCACCTCCCTACCTCCCTTCTCCTCTCTCTAAAAATAAATGGGGAAAATATCCTCAGGTGAGGATTAAAAAAATAAGTAAATAAATGAAAACAGTGAATGTAAAGGTAATACACTACAGCTAACAAGCCATGAGGCATTCTAATGTTACAAGGACCACAGCTGGGTTCTGATCCTGGCTCTGCCATGAAACAGCACTGTGCTTACACAAGCCACTCCATTTCCTCATCGGTGTCTCAATTTCCCTGTCAACAGCTGGGTCAGGCAGAATTCTGTCATTCTGTGATTTCTACAGAGAGGCCCTGCCGGATTCATGGTGATTTGACCTCAAGGCTGGGCTGGGACAGGACAATGGGAAGGTCCAGCTCCTGGGCTCAGGCCCGGGCCCAGGGGAAGCTCTGCTGCTGGACAGAGGCCGGCAGTCTCAGGGACTGAGTCGGCCCTCCACCGGGGCTGCAGAAGGGAACCTGTTTGTGAACCTGCCCTGGGTGGTCCAGTGAACCCAGAGGAATGGAGGTCTGAACAAAAGGTTCCTGTGCTTGAAGACGGGGATGCGGGTCCAGGCATCTGACCCAAGCTTCCTTCCCAAAACAGAAACATGGTTTTCTAGGTCCCACAACCTTGAGACCAAACCTGATATGCCTGCTTTAGTGGCTCTAAAAGCCCAGACTCTCTGCCCCTTAAACAGGCTCCTGGCCAGCTAGCATTCACCGTCGAGCATAGGATAACCCTCAGTACAGAGGGCGGGACCATAAAAACCTCTAAATTCTTTCCTTGCTGGGAGGGACCTGCACACAGGGCAGGTATCATACAGCGGAAGGTAGGGGCCTAATACACTAGACACTGCTCTAGATGCTACAGCTTTCCCTACTCATGAAAGAGCAAGCTTCTCTACTGTATGTAAGTTACTGACGCTTAGATCAACTCACTTCTTTGGCGCTGGATCATGGAACTTGTGTTGAGCCATGCTTTTTTCTTCCAGGTTTTTATTAGTTTTCTGTGAGGCATGTAATTTGTCTCTAACAGAGGAGAGAGAAAAACAACCTGGTTTTTTAAATAAAACACATAAATTCACTCATCAGCCCCGCCTGGGACCTGGCCCAGAACGATCTGGTGTGTTTCTGGAACTCAGACATCACAGTGCTCATGGCCACCATGACCACCGAGTTGGGACTATGGGGGTGGAAGCAGGTGATGTGGGTCCAGGTCCCCTAGCACATTGAGGAGACCGGCTGAACACCTTGGATCAGGCTGTACGTCACCTCAGGAGAGCAGACCCAGAACCATCTGAAACTCAAGCTGGGGAACCCCGAGGATTCCGGCCAGGTCAACTCAGGACCTTGGGTTCTAAGGTCAGACACAGGGCTAGGCTAGCTCCTGTGGGTGCAGACCAATGATGCCTTTAGTGTTGTGGGTGGGGGGCGGGTCTTCCCTCTGTGAGTTAGATGGGCATGAGGTGAAAAAGGTCAGTTTAGCAAAGTCAGACCTCCGACCAGAGCCCACTCCAATGTTGGGCTTCTGCTCACAATTCCAGGGAAGCAACTCAAAGCCTTTTGGGGGCCAGACAGAGAAGATAAGAAGCAAAGCGGCATGGGAGGCCTGGAGGGGGGTGGGGCCTGGGTGAGGCTCAGTGCATGGTGCCACGTGGGACCTAATCCAGGGACTGCAATTGGAGCCCCACTGTCCATGTGGCAGAGCTTCTGATGGCTTTTCCCGAAGGCTCCAGAAGCCCCGGATCTGAAGCAAAATCTCTTAATTTCTAAATGTGGGAAGTCAGTTCACATTTTCAAAAACACAGAAAGGACCAGAGAGACACCTCTCAAACCTTGGGCTGCCAGAGGGCACCCCTGCTGCTAGGAGAGGGAGCCTGGCCTTCCTGAAGCAGACGGCATGGCATGCTTTCGTGCTGGGTGTCTAGGAGCCATGCACTCAGTGCTCGCTGTACAGTGTCCCCCACTGGGCCGCTGGCTTCGGTCCTCTTCCTGCCTCTCCTCACCCATGTGGACTTGACAGCTCAGACCCCTGCTTTCCTTGCTTGAAAGTGAGTCCTCGGCATCGAGGCAGCTGCTCAGGATCCTTCGGTCATAAGGTGCCCAGGCCCTCCCTAATATGAGGGCTTTCCAGCGAGTTCACTGCGAAGTGAGCCCCCGTGAAAAGTGATCTCTTGCTAACCACTGGGTCCTTGGCCCCTGACCTGCTCTGCTCCCAGTGCCCTTGCCTTGGCCTCTGTTCTTCTAGTCAGTGTTATTCTGTTCCCACGGCCGTCCCCCAGCCCCACTCATGGCCCAGCTATCCTAGAGCTGGAGAAGACTTGGCTCAGAACAGGCTCAGGAAGCCTGCCCACTCCCTGGCCTCCTGCAGACACTTTCTAAGGCAAAACCGTCATCACATCATCACCCAGGGTTCCAGGTCCCAATTCTTCTACTTTCCACCTGCCCAACCTCTGCTGGTAATTTTTAGAAGCTGCGTTATAGAGAGCCAACTTCAGGCTACAAACTCTCACTTCTACCCCAAACTGCAGTGCGGTTTCCCATGTCAACCATCCTTGGTAGGTGGCGAGCCCCCTGTAGATGAGCAGATGACTCTGGGAGAAGAGTGAGTGGCATCATCACCCCAGGGAGCTGAGACGGCGCCCCTTGGTCACTGTGACCATGGCCCTCTGTCCCACACTGGCCAGCCATTGCTGATCACAAAGAAGGACAGTCCAAGCAGCACAGCACAGAGGGGTAAAGACCAACCTGGACCCACAAGATGCATCTCAGATTACTTGACTTCCAGACCACAAGGTTTCCAGCACCAAGGCTCTTCCTCCTGCCCTCATTTCTGGCAGCTTTCTAGGCCCTGTACACCAGCATCCCTTAAACACTCACTTCCTAGTGAATCCAACTCCTTAGCAGGCATGGAAGCCTTCCATGGCTGAGCGCTGCCCTCTCCAGCCTTCCCTCCTGCCACTCCCTGCACCTTCCCTGCACCCAGACCACGCCAAGCTCCATCTTCACATCCCCCACCCTCTCCCCTCCACACACACACACTGGCTAGCCTTCTCCCCATCCGAGGCAGCAGGAGAATTCCAACTCCCACCACCACGCTTCCTTCTACACCTCCATGGAGCTCCTCAACATCTGTCTGCTGTGCACACAGCTCTGCTCACGTCCCATCACCCCTACTGGTTCCTGGAGACCAGGTAACTGGTTCTGTGCACCTCGTACGGCCCACACCAAAGCCAGGACTGTTGGAAGTCAATGTGGTCAAAGGGAGGACAGCCACTGTGCCCCAACAACCCACTCTACAGCCCATTATGTGAAAAACCGACACAGAAAGGGCTCAGCCTGTGAGCTGAAGTCCTTCCCTAGGACCTCTCTGTATCACTGTAGTATTTTTCAAAGTGAACTTAATCCCAAAATTGGATTAAGAAGCATCTGGCAGGGGGCAGTGTATCCGAAAAGCCAACAAAGCCAACCACCCCTACTTGCAGAAATCTAGAACCATTCCAGGGTAAAGGAGAGAAGGATACACTGGTAAGACGGTCTGTCCCCTAGCCCTGGGGACACCACTGCACCCAGAGGGGTTCTCTGCTGCCCAGAATGGTGCTGTCTAGTCCTAGAGCTGGAAGCCACGCCCCCTCTGTTGAAGGGTGAACATCAGCCCACACCCCTCCCACGTACTGCTGCTGCTCCTGGTGGTGCTGGTCCTTGTTCTCCATGTCCTTCTGGAGAAGCCTCTGGTTCTGCTCATTCAACCTGTAGACTTGGCACTGCAGGTGACGGTTTTCTTCCTCCACATTCCTCCTGAGACTGGAGAGCCGCTAAAACACAGATAGACAATGTCTCAAACAGCACAGGCTCCCATGATTCCACTGCTGGGAATCTACTTCCAAAAGAAGAAAAAGGCCACGTGCACAAAGAGGGCCACTTTGGTATTGTCTGTGTCAGCTGGAATGACCAATGCAGCCAATGCCATGGTGATGGCCAAGCCCTCTGCCACTGCACCTTCCAGTCAGGCAGTCATTGGCCACGTGTGGCCGCTGAGCACTGAAAACGCAGCCAGTCTGAGCTGAGACGGGCCATAAGTGCAAAATATACAATAGGTTCTGAGGACTTCATAACAATTTTAAAATTAATGTAAATTATCTCATTAAAAAGCTGCCCCACACCGTGGCTCAGTTGGTTGAGTGTCTTCCCATGCACCAAGAAATCACCGATGTAATTCCTGATCAAGGCATATGCCTGGGTTGCAGGCTCCATTCCCCAGTAGAGGGCATTAAGGAGGCAGCTGATTGATGTTTCTCTCAAAAAATCAATAAAAACATATTTAAAACTCTCATTAATAAGCTTTTGGGGTTACATGTGACATTTTAAATATAATGGTTAAATAAAATAGACCATTATATTAGTCCCACCTGTCTCCTCTTACTTTTTGAATATGGCTACTAGAAAGTTGAGTATCACATGTGGTGGCCTGCATTATATTCCTGTTGGACATCTCTGCTCTAGACAGGGTTGGCATGCTTTTCCTGTCAAGAGTGAGGTACTAGGGGAGAAACCAAAATGGCGGCATAGTTAAACACCTAAACTGCAGCCTCGCACAACAATTTCAAAAATACAACTAAAAGACAAAACGGACATCATCCAGAACCACAGGAAAGCTGGCTGACTGGAAATCCTACAACTAGAATGAAAGAGAAAACCACAAGGAAAATCAGAGGAGCTGTAAAAGCCTGAGGTACGGAGACAAGGGCGCACACGTGTGGAGAGGATGGAGCCGGAGAGGACGGGGTGGCTGAGTGCCTGGCTGGCATTCTCTAGCGGGAAGGAGATAAAAACTCCAGACTGCGCTGAACCCCAGCTCCGACTGCACTGAACCCCAGTTCCAGGCGAGACCCTGGGGACCCAGGCTCATACTGAGGGAATCTGGGCTGTAAGGCGGAAACTCAGGGGAGCGGCAAAAGGCAGAGCTCCGGAGGCGCGCATGTAAATGCGCGCAGAGGATGGACTATTGACTGCCGCTAAATTGCCCTAGTGGGAAGGAGACAAAAGCTCCAGACTGCGCTGAACCCCAGTTCTGACTGCACTGAACCCCAGTTCCAGGCGAGAATCTGGGAATCCAGATTCATTGGGGGAGAGACTAGACTGTTTGGCAGGGGGCGAAACTCCAGGGCGCCTTTCTCTCAGAGGTGCTTGCAGCAAGTAACTAGGGACACTGAGACCCAGGAACCTCATAGAAAGGGGATGACGGGAAGCCAAGGCTGTAGGATCCACCCTGAAACTCCACCCCATCCAAGCTGAGCACAGAGGCTTTTACAATTTTGCAAGTCTAATTGAATAAGGCTGTCTCCCAGCGTAGACACAGCTGATCCGCACAGCCAATTGGCCTAGAGGTCAACTCCCACTGATACCAACAACAATCAAGACTTAACTACAACAAGGCTGTATACACAGTCCACAAAGCGGTTCACCAAGAGTGTCCACCTCAGGTAACTGGGGAGGCCGAGCCACTGGCCCATATAGGACAACTAGCACACAAAGCTACGCTACCAACTCAGGGAAGCAGCGAAAATGCAGAGACAAAGAAACAGATCACAAACAAAAGAAAAGGAGGAAAACAAACAACTGGATATAGAGTTCAAAACCACGGTTATAAGGTTTTTCAAGAATTTCCTAGAAAAGGCCGATAAATTTAGCAAGACCCTCAAGGATATGGAAAAGGACCAACTAGAAATTAAACATACACTGACTGAAATAAAAAATATTATACAGACACCCAACAGCAAATTAGAGGAATGGAAGAATCAAGTCAAAGATTTGAAATACAAAGAAGCAAAAATCACTCAATTGGAAAAGCTAAAAGAAAAAAGAATCCAAAAATTTGAAGATACTGTAAGAAGCCTCTGGGACAACGTCAAGCGTACCAACATCAGAATTATGGGGGTGCCAGAAGAATAGAGAGAGCAAGATACTGAAAACCTATTTGAAGAAATAATGACCAAAAACTTCCCCCACCTGGTGATAGAAATAGACTTACAAGTCCAGGAAGCACACAGAACCCCAAACAAAAGGAATCCAAAGAGGACCACACAAAGACACATCATAATTAAAATGCCAAGAGCAAAAGACAAAGAGAGAATATTAAAAGCAGCAAGAGAAAAACAGTTAATTACCTACGAGGGAGCACCCATATGATTGTCAGCTGATTTCTCCACAGAAACTATGCAGGCCAGACAGGAATGGCAAGAAATAGTCAAAGTGATGAATAGCAAGAACCTACAAACAAGAGTACTCTACACAGCAAAGTTATCATTCAGAATTGAAGGTCAGATAAATAGCTTCACAGGTAAGAAAAAGCTAAAGGAGTTCATCAACACCAAACCAGTATTATATGAAATGCTAAAAGGTATTCTCTGAGAAGAGGAAGAAGAAAAAGGTAAAGATAAAAATTATGAACAACAAATACACATCTATCAACAAGTGAATCTAAAAATCAAGTGAATTAAAAATCTGATGTACAGAATAAACTGGTGAATATAATAGAATCAGGGGCATAGAAAGGGAGTGGACTGCCGAAACCGGTTTGGCTCAGTGGATAGAGCGTCAGTCTGCGGACTGAAAGGTCCCAGGTTTGATTCCGGTCAAGGGCATGTACTTTGGTTGCCGGCACATCCCCAGTGGGGGGTGTGCAGGAGGCAGCTGGTCGATGTTTCTCTCATCGATGTTTCTAGCTCTCTATCCCTCTCCCTTCCTCTCTGTAAAAAATCAATAAAATATATATATAAAAAAAGAAAGGGAGTGGACTGACAACTCTCAGGAGTAAAGGGGTGTGGGGGGTGCGGGAAGAGACTGGACAAAAATCGTACACCTATGGATGAGGACAGTCGGGGGAAGGTAAGGGAAGAGGGTGGGATGGGAACCAGGTGGACGGGAGCTATGGGGGGGGAAAAGAGGAACAGCTCTAATAATCTGAACAATAAAGATTTATTAAATTTTAAAAGAAAAAGAGCGAGGTACTAAATATGTTAGGCTTTCCAGGCCTACAGTGGTCTCTGCTGCAACTGTTCAACTCTGTTATTACAGCAGGAAAGGGCCGGAGATACAATGTACAGGCCTGGGTGTGGCTGTGTTTAAATAACAAACCAAAAATATTTCCTCGTGGACACGGACTTTTAAATTTCATATCACTTTCACTTGCCACCAAATAGTATCCTACTTTGATTTTCCCCAACCATTAAACACTGTGAAAGCTTTTCTTGGTTCACAGCCTGACACAAGCAGGCGTGGGGCTGGACCTGAATTTGGGGCTGAGCCTGGCCAGCTCCTGCTCTAGAATATCATCGCGGTTGGTGAGCAGGAAAGTCCCAAGTTTTGGCTTCAGACAAACGGAGTTCCAACCCGCTACTTCAGAGGGACAAGAATGGGAACCCAGCTCACAAGATCATTGCGAGAATTAAATGAGATGACACAGAGAGCAGATTGCTTAGCCGAGAGGACGGAAATAAAACAGTATTTGGCTGTTTCCCGACCCTGCAAAAAGCAAAGATCTGGTGAAAGGTGTTCTGTAGCACACCCCTGCCAGTCATGGTGTTCATCCCAGCCATAAGCCTCTGGCTTCCCATCAGCCTCTGTGTGACATTCACACACACCCTTTGAGCAGAGATGCCAATGAGGACTCATTCAGACCAGGCTGAGCCCAAGGCGTCAGCCCAGGGAAAAGGCCCATCCAGGGTGCTGTGCCCTCCAGCCCCAGGCCTCACCTGGCAGTGGTTGCCCAGCTCTGTCAGGGACATGTTCATGCTCTGGAGCTCCTCCCTCTGCCAGTCGCACTGCGCCTGCCAGCTGTTAACTTCCAGCTGCCTGTCATTAAGGGAGGTTTGGAGCTCCTTGGTCTGGGTCTGCAGCTCCTCCTGCCCCCGCTTCAGTCCTTCGCACTGGGCCTGCAGGTGGTTCACCTCCAGCTGTTTGTTGTTCAGGGAGGTTTGGAGCTCCTTGGTGTGGGTCTGCAGCTCCTCCTTCTCCCCCTTCAGCCCCTCATACAGGGCCTGCCAGTGGTTCACCTCCAGCTGTGTGTCATTCTGGGAGGTTTGGAGCTCCTCGGTGTGGGTCTGCAGCTCCTCCTGCTCCTCCTTCAACCCCTCATACAGTGCCTGCCAATGGTTCACCTCCAGCTGCATGTTATTCAGGGAGGTTTGCAGCTCCTTGGTGTGGGCGTGCAGCTCCTCATGCTCCCCTTTCAGCTCCTTGTACTGGGCCTGCAGGCAGTTCACCTCCAGCTGCCTGACATTCAGGGAGTTTTGCACCTCCTTCGTGTGGGTCTGCAGCTCCTCCTGCTCCTCCCTCAGCCAGTTGCACTGTGCCTGCCAGCAGTTCATCTCCAGCTGTTTGTCTTTCAGGGAGGTTTGCAGCTTCTTGGTGTTGGCATGCAGCTCTTCCTGCTCCCGTTTCAGTCCTTCGCACTGGGCCTGCCAACGGTTCACCTCCAGCTGTGTGTTCTCCAGGGAGGTTTGCAGCTCCTTGGTGTGGGTCTGCAGCTCTTCCTGCTCCTCTTTTAGCCCCTCGTACAGAGCCTGCCAATGGTTCACCTCCAGCTGTGTGTTCTCCAGGGAGCTTTGCAGCTGCTTGGTGTGAGTCTGCAGCTCCTCTTGCTCCCCCTTCAGTCCTTTGCACTGGGCCTGCCAGTGGTTCACCTCCAGCTGTGTGTTCTCCAGGGAGGTTTGCAGCTCCTTGGTGTGGGCATGCAGCTCTTCCTGCTCCTCCTTTAGGCCCTTGTACAGAGCCTGCCAGTGGTTCACCTCCAGCTGTGTGCTCTCCAGGGAGGTTTGCAGCTCCTTCGGGTGGGTCTGCAACTCCTGCTGCTCCCCCTTCTGCTGCTGCTGTAGAAAATTGGCCCTGAGGGTGGAGAGACACAGGGACAAGGGCTGAGGAGCACTCCCAGACTCTGCCCCAGTTGTGCAACCTTAATCAAAACTACAACCTCTCTGGGCCTCCGTTTTTCCCACATGTAAATGAAGGGTTGAACAAAATCAGCAGTTTTCAAACTGTGTTCATTGGGGTTCTAGGAGGCTACCACAGGTGTCCCACTGTGGGCTGGGGAGACAGGACAGGCAGGCTTGGCCACCACTTCCACAGAGCATCCCTGTAGAAGGCCTTTCTATGTGAGGCTTTGGCACAGCTGCCTACTTGGAAAAAGGGTTCTTTGATTCAAACACTTAAACACGGAATCAGAACATCTTTGCTCTAAGACTCTATGTCTATGCTCAGCTCTTCTCCCCAATTCCAAGCTCCTTTCTATTTTCAACACCTGAAATAAACACAATAGGAGATTCTGCTGTGTTAGATAAATTCACTGAAATTATCACCATCATCATCATCATCATCATCATTACCCAACTGGGATTCCTGGGGGAAGATTTAAACCAAAAAGCTCCTAAGACCAGACGCTCATGGACTCAATTTGAAACAGGTGTGTGAAGTTTGGCCCACACAGCTTTTTACTTGTTTTTAATTTTTAACATTTACTTATTTTTTCTATTTAATTTCATTGTAAAGCATGTATGGTTTTATTAACTAATGTCTCCACAATAAAGTCAATTACAAAAAAATAACATAACATAAAGAAAGGAAACAGAAAAAGATAAAAAGATTCTTCTGTTGTTGTCCTGTGAATACTCGTGGGTTTAGGTTTAAGGGTCTCCAGACTACAAAAGGTTTCCAGGTCCTCCTAGTCCTCTGTCCTGCCCCAAACAGCAGCTTTTTTAAAAACAACAACAAAAAAATTAATTAGTTTACCAGCATTCAAAAAATTTAAGTTTTCACATCAACATTCAGATATGAAAATAATAATTTTTTAAAAAGCATAAAGAATGATGACCTGGAAGCCTGGCCTGCCTCCCAGCTGACAGCCTTTAGCCTGGGTGTGTTCTCCTCCAGGGCCTGGTCTATGGCTGACTCTCCTTCCCCACCTGCTGGACCTGCCCAGCAACTGCAGGCAGCTGAGTTTACAGCCCCACAACACATGTTAAATCAGGGCTGTGCAAAGGAAGGCTTCATATGGTCACGCCTCTGGGTTGAGGCAAGACCTGGATTTGAATCCTGCCTGTGCAACTAAGTAGGAGCATTGACCCTGAAGAAGTTGTGTCATCTCCCTGAGCCTGATTCCTCCTCTGTTGCTGTGGTTTTCTTAAAGTATAACAATAGCTCTGCCAATTCTCATGATTCCCAGTCGCCTGTTCTACCCAGCCACCCGGACACTGACTTAGTGTATACTGACACTGTTCCCACTGGTTCCTGGGAGTCTCTGTTCACATTTTGTCTACCGATCAAGATATAAAGACCCCTCATGTAATACACTCACAGCCAACAGCACCAGACCTGGGCCTGAATGACCCTGTGTGCCACTCGTATATTTCCCGTGAGAACCAGTGCAGCCTTCCACCTGGGAACACTAGACAGCACTTCAGCACTCCATTTGGGGGCCATTTCATACGGGGAAATCGCCACCACAAAGCACAAATAGAACACCATGGCACTCAATGGACCACAAAGAGGACGCTAATATGTGAGAGCTGGAAGAAGGCTGAAGTCAAAATCTTTGTTCAACCTCAGCTGTAAATGTGCACATCAGGCGACTCCATCATCTCTCACTCTGGGCACATCCATGAAAGGCCACGGACACCGATTTGGGGGTCACCAGTACATTTCAGCGAGGAGGTGAATTCACACATGGGAATTGGTGAATGCTGAGGACCGAGCCTCTCTCCTCATGGGAACACTGGTGTTATAGGATGGAGGTGCCGGTGCCCAACAGTCATCGGCACCATAAATGTGGGAGTGGAGGTAATCCAGACCTAGACAATGCCCCATCCCAGCTGCCCGAGTCCTTCCTTCCAGCCACCAGCTCGAGTCCCCTTTACCTTGTTGCCACCAGCTGTTACCATGGCAGGGTTGATAAAGATGCACCATCACCAGGGGTCTCCCTTGAGCTCAGCTCAGCAGGTGCTGAGTGAGTGGGTGATGACACCCTGGCAGAGGCACTGCATGGGGCCTGATGGTTACCTGTCCAGCTCTCCCTGCAGCCTCTGGTTCTCCTCGGCGGCCATGGCACTCGTCCTCTGCTCCTGCTGCAGAGCCTCCTGCTCGGTGTTCAAGAGCCTCCCCAGCTGCTCCAGCGCCGCCTCATGTTGGAGCTGGTCCTTGTAGCTGTTGAAGGGAAACACACCCGCTAGCAATGGACACCAGGGAGACTGCAAAGCCTGGGTGAGTGGCTTCTCTCTGCAGCGCTGAGGGAGAGGGGGATAAGTAGGGGGCAGGGCTGGACAGAGAGAAGGGACAGACACTGGGCCAGGTCTGGGGGTCTCCTCCAGCCGAGGAGCCGAGTCCCCATCCTCCACCCGACGTGTCTCCATGGTCCCTTCCAGGACCTGTCAAAGCACCCCCGCTCCTTTATCCCACTGGGGAAAAATTCACTGTTGTCTGAACTCCACACCCTTCTCAAAGAAACCACCTCCCATACAGCAGAATTCCACCGCCCATAACAGCTGATCCTGCTCACCAGGTGAGCCCTCCGCCTCAGCTCGGGAACAGGACTCTCCCTGCTCTGAGCCAGGCAGCATGGGGGCCAAAGGCTTGCCTGGTGGGGCCCAAGCAGCCACCAGGGCAGTTGCACATACACATGCACACACCCTGCTCCTCAAGGCACCCCAGTCCAGCCCTTGCCTCTCTCTCCCACAGCCTCCCCTCAGCTTGGGATTTTATTTCCTTCCTGTCTCAGTCTGTAGAGGGTCCCGCACAGCCCTCTCTGGAGGGCAGCAGAGCACAAGAGGGAGCCCCTGACCAGCCCCAGACTGTTCCTCCTCCTGCAGGAACCTTCCCTGTTCAGGGAGACTCGGGAGCCTCCCCAGGTCCAAGGTGGAGACGGAGCCATCCTCTCAATCTTCCCTGTGCAGGCAAATCCCTGTCCAGACCCCCTTCCTGAGTTGTCCACACCCAGAGACAGGCTGACAGAGACCACCCAGGTTCCAGGGTTTCAGCCTCTGTCTGCAGCCCACCATCCCCACCCGCCTGCCCCATATCAGCTGTACTGGTATCATCTGCCTGGAGCCAAGTCTTGTGGGGACTCAAACTCAGACACCTGCTGGGGCGGCTGTTGGAAGACAAAGGTTCCTTCGTGTGGCCTTTAGCCACGGGACGTGGGAAATAGAAGGTCGGGGTTGGGACTCTGCCTGGCTTTCCGGGCAGCGATCTTTCTTATCAAAGTTTGACAATCAGGGCCACGGACCATTAGGGTCCCCACCTCCTGCTTCCCTGTTGTATCTTGGAAAAGCACACGGATCAAGCATATTGAAACCATTAGTAAGCACCCTGCTGCAGGGCAGAAACTGCGAGTCCTACTCCCCATGAATCCAGGTACGAGGTTTGCCACCCAGTCCATGTGTGCCAGGGGAACAAAGGAGTGAGTGTCCCAGTCAAGTGTCAGGTGAAATGAATACAGAGCCACCGGCCTGTGTTCCAGGCACCTCCACCTCCAACCTGCAGCCCTTCTGCAGACAGACCAAGCGCCTACAGCTCTCTGTCCAACCAGCAAAATCTACTGACTCACACAGTAGGTCCATCAAGCAAGGAGCTTCAAGTAGAACAATGAACTCCTCCTTCAGACCAGTCAAATGCCACCTGCACAAACCTTCCCATGTGAACAGACAAAAGAATATATCCACACGGTTACGATAGGGCATTGAGGTTAAGGTCTGGGGAGGGGTGGGCATCACAGGAGGCTCCCATCATTAGTCAGCTGGGTGCATTCCCACCACGTCAGACAGCACCCGCGCCCAGTGGGTGCTAACTAAGCGTCTCGTGAACACAGGATGGGTGAAGAGGAGGCAGAGATGGAGATGCCAAGAGGCAGAAGACGCTCATTCTGGCTGGAAGGAACGAGGGCCTGATAGGAGCAGACGTCTCGGCACCCCCGAAGGATGTGGATCTGGGTGGAGAAAGGGGGCGGAAGGCTCCGGAGAGAGTTCACAGGAAGCACTGGGTGAGGGAATAAATGACCATCATCTCCCCCACGCTCACAGCATCAGCAGGCGCCCTCAGCAGGCTCCGCAGGCTCAAAGCCCTCCCTGGTCCCTGAGATGCCAACTCCCTGCACCTCAGCTGCTCCCACGCAAGCCCCAGTGTTTGCCTAGCATCTTGCTGAGGCAGAGGCAAGGGAAGTACTCAGCAGGGCCGCCTCACATGCACAGGAAGTGGACAGCTCCCTCCTGTGCTGCTCCAAGTGTGGGAGAGCCTCTCTTTAGGCATCTCTCCCTCTCTCTCCCCCGCCTTGGAGTCCGGTGCACATCACACCTCCCCCAGGCTCTGGGTCCCGCTGCACCTACCAGGCCATTGCAATCACGGATCTGCCTGGGAAGGCGCTCAGCCACTTTGGCTGACTACATGCACAGACAGCCTTGATTTGTCAAAAGCACAAAATTAAGATTTGTGTATTTAAGATAAATCAATTGTACCTTTAAAAAGGGAGTATGAAGAGTCAGAGGTAAAGGTGACATGAGAATGGCAGAGTACTGATAAGTAATGATGCAGGAGAAGGGAACACGGGGCTTTCACTATACTATTCCGTACACTTCCATATATTCAGCAGTTTCCAAAGTTAAAAGTAAAAAAAGAAAATCAGAAGCCCAGACTTTGAGACTTTGACAGGGAAAGGCCTGGGGAGCTAGGTAAGGCACGCCCCTGAACATCGGCAGCTGTGGTCAAGTTCCCCTCCTTGTTCTTGGTTTGGAGAGCAAAGGAAGAGGGGGTAGGAATCCCCAGGGGAGCTGGGACCCCAATGTGGATGCCTGGATTCCCTGAGCTGGGAGTAGCTGGGCACATCCTTTTCCCCTGGGGGACCCTCCTCCCACTCAGTCTTCAGCCACACCAACTCCACATTGCTGAGGGTGATGGTGGATTTACTTCTCTTCACTGTGAATCAGCGGGACCAGAGGACACACGAAGAGCCAGAGTGAATGGGGGACAGGAGCCCGGGGGAGTCCGCCAGTCACCCACTAGCCGCAGGCACGCACCTGTCACTGAGCTCCAGGGTCGGATGCAGCAGCGTCTTCTTGTGGCTGTACTGGTCCCTGAGGGCCTCGTGCTCCCCAGACAGGTGCTCGTGGAGCGCCCCCAGGCAGGCATGGTCCCGCTGCAGAGCCTCATGGGCTGCTGCCAGCTGCTCATGCTGCTCTTGCAGGGTCTCAAGCTCCCTCTCTGTGGCCGCCTGCTGGTGCTGGAGCTGCTTGTTCTGTTCCCTGAGCACAGTGAGCGAGGCACTCTGGGAGCTCAGAGTGGAATGTTCCACCTGCCGGGAGGGAGGAGGGATGATGCCTCACCAGGTACAGGCCCAGGAGAACCACAGGCTCTGGATCCCCACATCCCCACACGCAGTGAGGGCCCAGAGGGGGTCAAGTGCAGACACCAAAATAGCAGGACCCTCAGGAAGACAAAACCAGCCATGCTGAGGACAGTTCTACCAGCACTTAAGGAACTGCTCTGGGAGGGCCCGAGGCATAAAAGGACTGTCACAAGGACCTAAGTTTAGTCCTGGGCCCCTCTCTGCACATGCGACCTTCCTTGGGGAATTTATGCCCTTTCTCCGGATAAGCTCCTTGGGTTCCCTCTTTGACTACTTTGAAAAGTACATAGAAAATCAGTAAGGATATAGAGTACCTGAACAGCACTACCAACCCACGTAACTGATATTTACAGAACACCCATCACACAGCATTCAAACTCTCAGAAAGCTGAACCGGGAAGGAATCCGTCCTCACACATTCTGAGGCCAGAATTACCCTGGTGTCCAGCTGCTCATCCCGCTCCAGACCCTCGGGCTGCAGGGGGTCCGGAGACGTCTGCAGCCTCTGGTTCTCCAGCAACAGGCCCTGGCTCTCCCGCTCCAGGGCGCTGACCCTCTCGGGGGCCTTCGTCAGGGCGCTGACCTCCGTGGCCACCTTCTTGATCTCCTCCTGCAGCCGGTGCAGATCCTGCTCCAGCTCCTGTGCCCGCGCCGCCTGCTCCTTCATCAGCTCCTGCTTCTGTGCCTGTGCCGCCTGCTCCTTCGCCTGCTCCTTCACCTGCTCTAGGTCCTGGCGCAGCTGCAGCCGCTCCCACTCGAGCTTGCTGACTTGGCTGCTTGTCTCCATCACTGTCTGCTGGAGGACTTTGTTTTCATTCTCCATGTCCTGCACACGGGCCTCGCTGCTGGCCTGGGAACTTGCCCGCAGTGAATGCACCACTTGTTCAAGATCCTTGATCTGCAGGAAAACACAATGGAAACCACACAGGCGTGATTTCAGTCCAAACTGAGGGCCTAATGTGTAGGCCTGGAATGACCTTCTCATCATGGACCCAAAGGACATCCTAGCATTTCCCAGAGGCCTGATATGGACACAAGGTGAAGGGCACGAGATCCCCACCCAGACAGTTCAAATCTAAACACATTCAGAGCAGCTGATGATTTAGAAACAGAAACCACAGCTCCTCTTACTTAAGACAATGACAGTGACTTCCTTGGTGCTTTTTATCCTGGTCCACAGGGACCCGAAGAGCTGGCCGCCCAACCCTAATGCAGCTCCTCACGTCACTCTCCCCTGCAGACATTGCACATGATCTTATCTGCCCTGTGAATGCTCACCTGCCTCCACCACCTGCCTCCAGCATCACTAGCTCCTTCTCACCCTCCCAGCTCAGTGTGATTGATTGACAGCTCCTCAGGGAAGACCTGCACCAGGATTCTAAATGTTCTGCTCCTAACAAGACTTTCCCTGTACACATGAATATTCCCTCTATATCACATCTGAAGTCACCTGGCTTGTTACCTGTCATTCAGCCTGCTAGAATGCAAGCCATATCGGGGAAGGGTGGACGCATGTCTCTTAAGTCTACACAGCACCATCCCAAGCCCCCTTTTTTGTCTGCTAGAGAGGCTGAAGAACTCAAGTACCTGATACCCAGCCTCCCTTGCAGCTAGGGTTAGTCAGATGTCAGGTGAAGACAATGAGATGTCCACAGAGGGTATTGGGAGGCGTTCCCTCTGTCTCTTCACCCTCCACATTCTTCCTGCCCACTTCTTGGGGAGGTACAACAGCCACTGCCAAAACTGGCAGAGCAGGAAGAGAGAAGCCTGGCTCCAGGGTGGCGTCCCTGAGCCGCTGCCCCAACACTGGGCTGCCTAGCTTGGACTTCCTGTAGTGTGAGGTGGACCAGCCCTGGAGGTTTGCCTGGGCTCAGAGCGTGAAGCTGGACATTTGAAGGGGGATCTTTGTCCTGCGGGCTGTCCCATGAGCTGCAGGACATTAAGCAGCATCCTGGCCTCTCCCACCACAGCCAGGAGCACAGCCAGGAGCACCTCCCTTCTCCTCCCCCAAGTCATGACAATCATAAACAAGATGGACAGTGTTGCCCAGCCAGTGTGGGTCAATGGTTGAGCATCAACCTATGAACCAGGAGGTCACAGTTCAATTATCTGTCAGGGCTTATTCTCAGGAGCTGGTTCGATCCCACTAGGCAGTGTGCAGGAGGCAGCCAATCAATGATTCTCTCTCAGCATTGATATTTCTCTCTCTCTCTCTCTCTCTCTCTCTCTCTCTCTCTCTCTCTCTCCCCCTCTCTCCCCCTCCTCTCCCTCTCCCTCTCCCTCTCCCTCTCCCTCTCCCTCTCCCTCTCCCTTTCCATCTCTCTTTCCCTCTCCCTCTCCCTCTCCTTATCCTTCTCCCTCTTCCTTCCTTTCTGAAATGAATAAAAAATAGATTAAAATAAAAACCAAAAGGATTGCCAGTGTTCCTGGGGGGCAAAATCTGTCCCTGCCCCCTGCTGTGGCTGGACTTGCTGGTCTGAGCTGCAGCTGAGGGAGGAAACTGGTAACCCAGGAATCACTGCTGGATTCCCAGGACGTGGCTGTGATCCTGGACTCGGCCTCTTGCAGGCTGGGGTGTCAGGGGAGGCATGGCGCTGGAGGGCCTACCTCCTGGGCTTTCTCAGCCTTCAGGGTCTCTATGTCATGGAGCAGCTGTTCTCTCTCCTCCACCAGCTCCTCACTGAGGGTCTCCAGATCCTGACTGGTCTGCTTTTCTTTTTCCATCTGGAACCGCAAGTCTTCAATCTGCAGAGCCAATGACCAAGCCCATGCAAAAGTCAGTTTCAGGAAGTGAACTTTGTTTTAAAGAAAACCCACAACCTGTCAGCCCCACAGAACACTTTATCAGGACTTTTCTGAAGGGGAAACCTTTCCTGCCCACTTCTTGGGGAGGTACAACAGCCACTGCCAAGACTGCAGAGCAGGAAGGGAGAAGCCTGGGGCCTGTGAGGTGTCCCTAAGCCGCTGCCCAGGTCAGGCCTAGTTGTGTAGTGAGCTCCCCACACACTTGACCATCACCTCTCAGCCCACGGTGTGCACGTCCATCTCATGGTAGCGAAAAAGACATGGACACCAATCAGTCAGCTTCCCTTCCAGCTTTCCACTGCTCACTCTCACTGCTTCCACACCCCACTGCCACCCAGGCCAGACCACCTCCGTCCTGCCTGCACGACTGCCCAATCAGCGGCCTGACACAGAGCTCTTCTGCGGGACCCACCAGTGCCCACTCCCTGACCATGAACTGCCTGGACCCGCACGTCTCCCACTCTGTGCCTGACAGCTGACCACCGTGATGGACGCAGCTTCAGACTCAGGGTGGGACCTGAGGTGGGACTCCCAGGCGAGGCCCGTGCTGCTGTCCCTTCCCACTGACACAAACTCATGATCACCCGGGAGGTGAAAGGGTTGCTCCCTGCTAACAATGTGACCACGAGCGGTTTCCGTAACTGACAGGGCCAGCAAGCAGCAGGCATGGGCACCCGCTTCTGTCAGGGCGAAGTGCTCAGCACACACCTGGCAGGTGGCAGGTCCAACAAGAGCTGACCCTCCTGAGAGCGCCGGCCCCTCCCACCCTCAGAGCTCCTGACACAGTCCATCTGGGCTGGGGTTCAAGAACCTGCATTTGGACTTGTGACCCTGATGCTGCTGGTTTGGGATGACGGCTTGAAAACTCAAACAGAAGATCCCCACGATCAAACATCAGGTGGTTCTCAGAGGTTTTATACACCCCAGACCTCAGGCCACCGACTAGAACATCTGGGGGCAGGACCTTCAAACGCCCATCGATCACGTGAGCAGCAGGACCAAGAGCCTGCTCCTTCACCTGGGTGGGGCGGCCTGGCACAGGTAGGTTCACAAACTCCCGGAAGGACCGCTGCTCTAATGCCAGCTCTGCCTACTTCTCCTGGGCCGAGGGCCGCCCTGCCTTATCCCACAGGTCTGGGCACAGTCTCCAGACTCCTCCGGAAGCAACAGGCAGCCAGCTTCTTCCCAATGAGGGGGAGGGTCAGGCACAGTGGGGCTCATATTCATGCCCTCACATCACCCTGTGGGCACATCGAGCCCCCTGCCCCAACATGGGGACACGAGGACGGGGCAGCCCCACACAGCCAGGGCCAATAGCAAAAGGCGCTGTAACGTGCCGCGTGTCTGAGTCTTTCTCACAAGTGAGAACATCCTTCTTCTCCTTCCTTATCGCTGTCCCATTTCCTAGCACCAGGTCTGGGCTCAGCAGGGAAGCAGGCATCCTCCCTGCTGGCAGCCCCTGCTCCGGAGCCAGCCCTGAGGAGGAAGGCCCTGCTCAGCCGTCACCCACCCTCATTCAGAGAAGGGCACCAGCTCAGGGAGTCCAGTGATCTGCCCAGAGCCCCACGGCGAGGACGCCACACAGCCGAACACACAGCAGTGGGCCGACCCAGGCCTGCTCTCTCAGGCCTGGGGTGTATGGCCCCCCTTCCTCCCACCTTGTTCACCCCTCCCCGTCTTTTTTTTTTTTTAATGTATTGCATTGATTTTTTACAGAGAGGGAGAGTCAGAATCATCAATGAGAGAGAAACATTGATCAGCTGACTCCTGCACACCCCCCACTGGGGATGTGCCCGCAACCAAGGGACATGCCCTTGATGGAATCAAACCTGGAACCCTTCAGTCCATAGGCAGATGCTCTATCCACTGAGCCAAATCTGTCAGGGCACCCCTCCCAGTCTTACTGTTATTCCTTCTTCTGCCGCCCCTTCTCTCTCAGTGAAAGAAATGTTATGTCCAACCTTTGTATATCTGGTGTGGCTGCTTCTGCTCTGAAGATGTGACAGCCCCATGTCCCACCCTCCCCTGATAACACCCCCATCTTTCTCTGTCTGCTTCTTTTTGCCCTGGAACTGGAACCCTCATTCCTGTCCTTCCCTAAAGGCCCTCCATTCCCCTAGGACAGTGATGGGCAACCTTTTGAGCTTGGTGTGTCAAACTTCGCCAAAAAACTGAGCATAACTCAGGTAGTGTGTCACTTTGAGGAAAAAACTAACTCCAAGACTCTAGTCGCAAATGTTTCATCCTCAGGAGCAGCAAATGTTATCATCGTTGGCATGCGGCCACGTGTCATCAGAAATGGCTACGCGTGTCAGTGCTGATACGCGTGTCATAGGTTCGCCATCACTGCCCTAGGGAGAGCTCACTGGGCTGAGATGGGTTTGCGTCCTTGGGCCGAGGGCTCCTGTGGAGAGGCTCCAGGTCCCCAGAGCACGCAGGTGCCAGGGGCCTGCCTAGCAGCCCCTGTGCTATGCTTGTGTTCCCATGATAGACCTCAAAGGGCTGCCCTCTTCCTCTCTAAACCAGGATGTCTGGCTGAAGGAAAGAACTCTTAGGCTGTCAGTGCAAAGTGAGAATGGGGGACACACCTTCTCTCAGGTCCTCCCTTAGAGAAGAGTTGTGAGTTACAGGGAAGAACATGAACTTCGGGAACTACGGTTTACACAGACCAAAGCGAGCCTACAGCCCAGGCGACACTGGGTGGTGGGAGAGCTGAGCTGGCACCAGGGGGCCTGGGACTCCGGGCCACCTGTCCTGACGCTTGTACCTCCTCAGACACCTCCCAGAGGGTCATGTTTTCTGGATGTGTCCGAGGCTGGCCTGCCCTGGCTCCAGGGAGGTCAATGTCGGGCCATGTCCCCTGAGGTTTCTAGCTGATGGTGGAGAAGCAAAATTGATTCAACATTAGGGAGAACCCACGATGCACCAGGCAAGAGTGGGCTGAGCAGGACAGGGAGGAGCAGCAGAAGGGCCTCCTGGCAGCAGACAAGGGACAGCACTGGCCTGGGAACTGCGGCCCCTCCCTCCCACCAGGGGCTCAGAGCCAAGACTGGCCTCCAAGGGCTGTGGCAGGATTGTCAAGGTGTCCTACAGGGAACTGATTCAGAGAGGAGGCAGGGAATGGAACCCAAGAGACAGAGCTAAGGAGTCATGCTGGGAGGCGGCACTCCCTGCCAGTCCTGTGTGTGCAGAGGAGGGACCCGAGTGGGCCCCGGGGGCATGAGAAGCATCAGTGGTCATCGGTCAGGCCTGCCAGGAGCGGGGCCATAGGCTACAGCACAGGCCTCTGCGGCTCACCCATGAGGACCCGCCCCGTTGGAGGTTCTCGTCTTTCTAAAGGTCAAGCCTTTCTATCTCGGCCAAGGTCGGCTGCCATTTAGAGACATTCCCTGTACCCGGCCCACGTGAATCTAACACCCAGACTGTCAGGTGGCTTCCCTGAGCTGCTCTGTGCAGAGAGACATGGCATGAGGAGGGCTTCCTTCTGGCCCACAGACAGGACACACGGTGCCTCAAAGGATGAGAAGTGTGAGTCACCGAACCTCGGACGTCCCACGAGAGGCCTGGAGAAAACACTTCACAGGAGGAGAGGCGGTCCCAAGCCTCACCCAGAGATTAAATTCCAGCAGAGCAGTTACCATGGGACCCAGGTCTCAGGTCTGCAGCCCACGTCCCTCCTATTGCAGGGGCACCCTCAGCAAATGACGCTCTCAGGACCCCTGCGCAGGTTGGGACAGACACCCAGACACCTGAAAGCACCATTCCTACCAGGCGGTCAGCAAGCAAGATCGTCCTTGCACCTCCCTCATGCGGAATCCGGCCACCGGTCAAGGTGTGCTCAGAGCCCACGACGCAGCTGTGTCACCCACAGTGGCTACATGTACTGAGGCCTCTGACCCAGAATGACCTGCACAGGAAGGCTGTCACTAGCTTCTCAGGGCCCTTCTTCCCGTGTGAATGTGAATGGGGTCCTGGTAACTGCAGGATGAACTGGCTGGTGAGCCTGTCTGTCCTCCCAGATGTCTGTTCTACTGCACTACTGGGAAGACCTGGGTTGTCCAGAAAGGCAGTGCAGTCCAGCCATCTCTTCTTCCTCCCCGCTCGACCGAAAGGAGAGTGAGCACTGCGCTCCTGTCACCAGCAGCCATGCCCTGAGATGGCCACCCATGTCGTCTACACAGGAGCGTGTCTTCCCTCGCTGCTTCTCTCCCGGGCCCACCTGGTGTTTTCTGTTTTGTTTTGTTTTTTCCATATTTTATTTTTTTTTATATATATATTTTTTATTGATTTTTTACAGAGAGGAAGAGAGAGGGATAGAGAGTTAGAAACATCGATGAGAGAGAAACATCGATCAGCTGCCTCCTGCACACCCCCTACTGGGGATGTGCCTGCAACCAAGGTACATGCCCTTGACCGGAATCAAACCTGGGACCCTTGAGTCCGCAGGCCGACGCTCTATCCACTGAGCCAAACCAGTTTCGGCTGTTTTTTCAATATTTTAAAAAGTAACAGTACAAAAATGCTATAGTTATTGAAAAGCATCCAAATATAGGAAGGAGTGAATTTGTACAAACTAGTTCTATAATTAATTAAAGGGAAACATCTTGATACATAAAAGTTTTAACAGGATTTAAAATTTTTTAAATCAATAAGTATGTAAGACTTAACTCTTTCAAATGTTCAAACAAAAAGACAACATGTACAATCCCTATAATAAAATGCACACATACCTGGGGCACTTTAAAAATTCTAAATTTTTAAAGTTTGAGTAATAGAGGCAGCACTTAAAGGCTGTGTGAACCTTTTCCCAAACAAGCATACTTCTGGTAAGTCATATTATCTGACTCTGCATTTGCATTTTTGTTCTTCTTGAAAAGGAGAATTTACTAACACTGAATTTTTAATTTAAAAAAGTACATTTAGAGATATTTAAATAACTTCAGTTATTCAGTCAAACATGATTTAATGAGAAAGTTCTAATATTTTAGAATGAAATAGGAAGTGAAGATTTACACTTGATATCCAATTAGGGCAAAACCCAAAGAGCAAGTCAATGAACTTATGTTCTCCATGAAGTTAAACAATATGATTAATCCCAAACTTCACCAATGTTAGTAAAACCAATCATTGAAATTCCATTTTCTCATTTGTTAACAAAATACTAGTATATTTTAGACTATCAACTTGAATGTTTTCTATTATAGACACAAAATGTGATTCACTAATAAGCAGGTTCTTGCAATACAATAGATCATTAAAATATTTGCTTTATGATACAACCAATACATATAACATGTGCCTTCCTCAATTTCTAAAACGATTCGGAATCGTGGAACTTTCTTTTGCATAAAACACTTTCCTCTTCATGAAATCCTGAGGTGAAAGTCTATCAAAGTAAAATTGTAAGAACAAGTCTTCTCATTTCTGTATTAGACTATAGCTATATGTTCAAATATTTTATAAAGAAATGTGGCAACTTATAAAACTGCTCTCTACAGTTTAAACAAAACATTCCCAGACCAACTTAGTCCAAAGGTCCTAGGATGACCCTATGAAAACAATGTTCTTTGAACACTTGTTAGTTCTGAGATGAATGCCACTTCCCAGCTCTACTGCTGTCTCTTCTGCTATCGTGGCCATGGCTCCAGCCATCGCGATTCCTGTCTGCATAGAAGTCATCACCTCCGTGTCCTCTGTAATGCTGCTCACGGCTGTAGTGTCTGTCTACTAGGGAGGGATGAGGGCTCTGCCTGGCTTTACGCAGTGATGATGGTATATCTTGATGCCATTTGGGAGCTTGGAGACTCCTTATAACTATGATTATGTGACTGAACTGATGGGGAAAAACCTGATCGATCAAGATGTGGAGAACCCAATTTCCTGCCATATGACCTGTCTCAAAACGTTGTTCATCCCTGCTTGATTCTGAAATTTTTCTGGAGAAGAGAAAGATCTCTGAATGACCTGTGGTGATGGAGTCATGTTATCCACAGTCCTTTCATGTCTGTTAGGAGATGGAGAGGCAGGGCTTGAATTTCCAACATGATGCTGGGAATATGACAAACCAACCTCCTGCGAGGCATGGCTGCTTCCTGATCTAAACTGAAAGTTGATGGGCCTTCCAAAAAGCTTTATTCCATTAAGGAGATTCATGGCCTAAGGAACAGACACTCCCTGTTTGAAATTCACAAATGCAAACTGCTTTGGTTTACCATCCTTATCTGTTGGAATTTTCACCTGCATCACTGGCCCAGCCTGGTGCAAAGGCTGGGAAAGGAGCTCCTGGGTCACTTTAGTGTCTAGGTAGCCCACTAAGAGAGTAGGATCTGCTTCCAAGGCTGCTGCCCCCATCTCGGCATCAACCCTCCCAGGAGAGCCCCAGGGGTCCTCGCTGAGGCTCCCACTGCGCACTCTCCAAAGCTCATGTCCTCGTGCTCCCAGGTGTCGCCCATGTAAACATCAGTCATGCTCATTCCTGCCTGGTGTCAAGTGTACTGACGGAGTGCGCAAGCTCCGAGGAGAGCGCTGGTTGAAGGCCATGGCTCCCAGGAAGGCTCGCGGGGCAGGCTGTCTCCATGCCAGTCATGGGCTGGACTGACCTGGGAGCATGGAGGCCTCCCTGTGCCCAGGGATGTGAGGCAGATACAGTGGCCGCGTTTGAAGATGGCCCTGAACCACGTGACCCTGTGCACTGGAGACCCAGAGAACACGGTGGCCCATCGCGCTCCCCTCAATGGTCGCAGCACTGGCGAAGGTCTCTGGAGACAGCGCCGTCCTGGCCAGGCCCAAGGTGACCCACCAGGGACCTCCTCTTCCACAGAAGACACAGCTCGGCTTCCGGACCAGAGCCCTGGGCGACTGGCAGCGGCTGGAGCCCACCTTGCTCAGTGAAGGGAAAGGACCAGAATGGGCGGTGCCAAGGCCACAAGGTGAGATTCTCCCTCTACCTGATCCCCATGGAACTGCACCTGCTGCAGAGCTCTCGGTGCGGGATGCTGTGAGGGTGACCCTACTGCTGTGTGACCCTGGCCTGAATTATGGCCCCGCCCAGTGCTTCCCAACGGGGCGCTGCTCTCCTTTCCTTAGGCACTTACCACGAGCTGGACCCTTTGCCTGCACTGACTCACACCATCCTCACCACACCTACTAGGGGGGCACATCACTAACCCATTTCACAGATGAAGGCAGCGAGGCACACAGAGCTCCATCGGGTGCGGTCTCACTGCTGCAGGGACAGCTCATGCTGTCTCGTGACGCCTCTCCAGGAGGACTCCTGTCCCCTCCCATAATGGTGGCTGCATTGGACTCTGCCTTTCCCCCAGCTGTGCATGCCCACCGACCCCTGGGTGCTCCACCTGGCCACTTCCATGCCCCTAGGTTCCGGACACCACCCACAGGTACCTGCTTGCTGAGCTGCTGGTTCTCCTTCTCCAGCTCCCCGCGCTGGAGGCTGCTCTCCTGCAGGGCCAGGGAGGCGTCCCGCAGCCCCTGGATGGTGCCCTGGAGGCTCTGCTTCTCTTTGTCCAGCTTCAGGAAGCAGCTGGAGGCTGAAGAGCAAAGTGGAGTCAGAGCCCAGAGGCCAGGGGCCTCAGCTTCTGCTCTCTGCCCCCGGCCCCGAGCCAGCCATCACCCCAAGCCCTAGGTTTGGGGGGCCGGGATGCTCAGCTGGATGCCCTCCCTTTTTCCCAGGGTGCTGTTGCTGTCTTCATCTGAGGGCTCCTTGGGCGGTTATGGCCCCTCTGCTGGCTCAGCTGGGTTTGTCAGGGAAGCAACCAGAGCTTAAGAAGAAAGCAGGTGACGGTGGAGAAGCCAATGCAAAAGTTCAAGATGATGGAACTGCTGGATCCACTTTTTACAAAGTTATAACCTGACCATCAAGTCAAGGATTTCACAAACTAACAGAGATGGCAAAGAAAGTGTGTTCTCTGTGCCAGCCTCAAAGTGGTGGGAGTCCAAGTGGCTCAGCCGAGGGTGTAGGGGGGACACGATCATTAACCCGCATGTCTGTGGGTGGTAGAGGCAATGGGGCGCATATGCCCAGTACTCTCCATCTCTGGGTAAGGTCCTTCAGACACAGATTTCATTTTGTACTTTCACAATTGCATTGAAAAATAATGAGACAGTACATCTAAGTTGCTTTAAAAATTCTAAGCAAGATGAAAACATAAGGTAAAGCCAGAAAAAGGCAGATTTCCTCCTCTGCTTTGAAACAGCTTGAATGAGGAACAGAAAAGGGAGCACAGACCGGAGGAGAATGGGAGTTCTCGGCCCCTCCCTGCCACGAGCAGGTGCGTGACTTTGGGTAAGTCCCGGGGCTTGTTCAGGAGGAAAATATGAATGCATGAGGGGTCAGGGCTGTTCCCTCAGCTGTCCCTCCAGGGCCACACACTCAGCCCTGGGAGCCTTATCGCACTGTACTGCTAACAGGGCTGCTCATGAGCACCCCAAGAAGCAGAGCAGTGGGCATCTTTGGGTAAGACAAGGGCGATAAGAACAGCCATCCTTTGTTGGCGCCCGTGGGCCAGGCACAGCCTAACGCTTCACTGTCTCCTCACAAGATACCCATAGTAATCCGGTGAGGCAGCTTCATTGCACCATTTTGCAGATAAGAAAACTGAGGTTTATGAGAGGTCACTTGGCTAACAAGTAGAGGAGCCTGGACTTTAAACCAGGCCTTTCTGACTCAAGAAGCCACCACACCAACCACACCAAAGTACATTCACGCTTTGTTCTTGAGCTGCCAGCTAAGCAGTAGGAGTTGGGAACACCAAGAAGAAGTCAGACACTGACCTGAAAGGGCTCACTAGCGACACTGAGCATCTGACTCAGGGAGGCTTTGCAACCCCATCAGCCACTCTGGTGGTCTCTAACTGAAGCACATTTGGTCTGAGCCAGACCCTGCCAGCGGCACCGCTTGTGTGTCCCACCAGGGGGCAATGGTGCTCCCCAGGAACCTGAACTCCCAGAGCCTGGGTTCCCAGGAGTGGGGAGACACCAAACCACAGAAAGAACTAACTCCCACACAGACTCCTAGTTCAATGAACTGATTTTAGGCTTGGAGCAGATGGGACGCCTTGAAGAGAAGGAATACCCAGCTGCTTTCAACAGCCTTTCCATGATGGTTAGGAATGTTGCTCAGAATTGAAAAAGCAGCTCCTCCCCAAACCAGTGACAGGCCCTCCTGGCTCTGCAGAGCTCTAAGAGAGCCTTCACCTGCACTCTCAGGTGCACGCGTGTGATTGTTGGACACGGGAACTGGCTTGTTGCTTGCAGGGTGCTGAGGCTCCTGCTGCACTGTTGGCTGCCCCACCCACCTTCCCTGGCCAACCCCACACCTCCTCTGGGGGCTGGGAGGGGGCAAATGCCAGAGGGAGAGGAAGAGCCTGGGTCCCCTGAACAGCAGCCACTGAGCAGCCCCTGCCCAGGAAGAAGGAGAGCAGACTACACCCATCTGCCTGATTATGAGAGCATCTAAGGAAACCAGGCCCCGGGGGCAACTACAATGGAAGTCAGTGACCACTGGGGATTTCTCCTGCATCCAGAGCTTCCAGTGCTCCAGGGAGAGATCTGAAACACCCTCTGGGTGTCAGCGTGCTGTCACCTGGAAGCTCCAGGGCCTGGCCGAATGGCAACTGATAAATCTGGCAACACTTCCTTTGCATTTCATATGCTGACTTCAAGGCTGCCAGGCCCTTCATGTTCTTGGGAGAATTGCAGTGAAAAAGTTCCAAATGGCCCTTGAATAAAACCCTATTGACTTGGGCTGAGGATGGGCTGACACATATGATTCAGAGCCAAGGGCTCAGTTCCCTGGGTGAGGGAGAAGCCAGTCAGCTGTTCTTGGAGAAGGCCCTTGGTATCCATTAAAGTGTAATTGTCTTCAATCAGGCTGGCTCCCAGGCACCAGGGGCTGCTGCCTACCCTCTGACAGCTGCTCCAGCTCCCAGCGCAGGTGGGCGGACTCCTTCACACTCTGCCCCTGTGCAGCCTTGAGTGCCAAGTTCTCTTCCCGCAGCTCCTCAAGGCGTTTCTGGTCTGTGTACTGGGCCTAGTGCAGAAAGGGGGGTGGTGGTGGTGAGGATGCGGCCTGCGGCACACTCTGGACAGGCCCCAACCCCCGTGCATCTGCCCTCGTTCCCCCAGGATGAAGGGCCTCCATGCCCCTGCTCACTTCCAAACACACAGCTGCACAGAAATGACCCCAACACACAGCCCAGCTGTGACAGTTCCAACCACTAAAAGGTATGTTGACCCAGTGACCTAGAGGATGAAGACACCCAAGGTCTCTGAGCGGTGTCTGAACAAAGTGACATACAGCACAGGGCTTTAAAGAAAGCGCTATGATGATGGCAACTCTGTGGCCCCTTAGCAGGCCTAACGCCTTGGAAAGGCCATAGGGACTCACACAGCACAGCTCATCCCACACCATAAACACCAGCAGAGACCCGTTTTGCAACAGATGCCCACATCCATCCACCCTCACGGGAAAGCAACACAGCATCAGGCTCTCTCTGCGTTGGGACCCTTAAGTGGTGCCCACTCAAGCCGCTGAGCTTACCAAGCGACTCTCTGCCGTCAGCGGGTCACTGTGTCAGCAGCAGCCCCAACCCAGTAGCCGAACATCAGAGAAGGGCACAACATGAACCTAAAACTGCCCCTATCTGTGTTACACGTGGCGACAACAGCCTGTCCTACCAATTGTAGGTGGCGCAGCTTTGATTTCAGCTGCACGTTCTCCTCCTCAAGCTCGTACAGCTTATCGACCCGGGAACAAGCGACAGTCAGCTGCTCCTGGAGAAGGCCCTTGGTGTCCATTAAAGTATAATTGTCTTCAATCAGCTCCTGGTCAGCAAGAACACACATGAGAGCCATCAGGTTAAGGTCCCTGGTCATGAAGACAGTGCTTCCAGGCCCCTGGACCCAAACCAACAACCTAGGGATGACTCTGCTGACGCAGGAAGTTCTATCTCCGCTTTTGAGGCCCTGCCCTTCTCCATGAGGCCAGGCCAGATGGAAAAAACCCCAAAGCAATGTACTATTTATATTCGGGAGGGAGTGTCTGACAAGTACAGCCTCGGGTGGTTGGGCGAGTGCACCTGCTGACAGGTGTGGGACTTGGCTGAGCCCCTTTCCTTAACAAGGAAGGGGTGGGGCTTAGAGTCTGTCCTGGGTTTGAAGTCTGAATCTAAGCCTCTCAACTCAACAGTCACTCCACTGATCCGGATCCTAAAACAAAATTCAGATGAGCTTTGGTTCGATATGCAGTTCCTATTTGATCATTTCACACATCTGCTCTCAGCAGTTTCCTGGAAATGAGGGGTCTGTAAGACACAACAAACAAGTACTATGGCCTCTGAGTGTCAGGCACATGCTGAGTGTGGAGCACAATGGCTGGACCCTCGCAGGTCCACTGCACTTACTCCTGTCCCAGTGCCCAGCACACACAGGGGAGCCGTTCAGCTCATTCCCCTCATCCCTGGTCCTGCCCTCCGGAGCCCTCCCAGCAGCACACAGTGTTTGAGGGGGCTGAGTCTCCCCGGAATGCCCTCACAGTTTGTGAGCCCCCATACATAGGGACATGTCTGTTTTTCTCAGGGAGCAGTTTTCCAAGGCTTGCCCCACTCATGGTTCTAACAACTGGGCATGGGCCAGTAGCTCCTGCTTATCTATCACGTGTTCATTCCCCCGCACGGGAAACCGCCAGTGGACACGGTTCTGGTCAAAGTCTGGCAGCGGGAAGGGCATGGTCACTGACTCTGGCTTCTCCTGGCTGCCCCCTCTCTGCTTGTCCCCGGCCCTGCACTCGGAGCTCTCTGCACATTCACTCTTCACAACAGCCCCCAGAGGGAGGCAGGGACAATCCCTTCCTACACACGAAGAGGCTGCCTTGGGTCAATTAACAAATGAGCCCCAAGTCACAAATCCACCCAGGGGTGAAGTTGGGCTTGACCTCAGGCTGGAGAGCTCCAGACCTGTCTCTCTACTGCCCTCAGTGGCCTGCACCCCATCCTTAAGGAGCCTGCATGGGTAAGGGGCCCAGACTACCAGCGATGTGAGCTGGAGCTTGTGGAGGGGCTTCAAGCAGGAAGAAGGCTAAGCTCTCCCCCTTTGGCCACTGCCGCCAGCATTCTGATCTAGTGTTCCAGCAGGTCTACCCACCAGTCCTCGCCAGTATCACCATCCCCCCAGGCCCTGAGGTCCCATAGCACAGCCTGCCCCTTCACCTTTACAACCCACTCCTGCACAGCCTTCAAATCCCAGCCGCAATAGCCCCTCTAAGAAGGACTTCAGCTCCACTCTGTCCCACCCACTGAGTCAGGCACTGGGGCACCCAGAGTGCCTACTATGAGCAAAACACAGAGCTGGCCTGTCCCCGACCCAAGGCTAGTTCTGCAGGGCGGGACTATGCACTTCTGTTCTCCTGGGGCTCTCAGAAGTGTTCAAAGACACTTGTCAGCTGAATCACGCCATGAGGGGGATCAGAGGTGCCATGTGAGTTGGGCCCTGAAGGACCTGAAGACAACAGGGATGGACAAGTGTCCAGAAGCAAAATACAGCGTGGAACTAGATAGTTTATAGCTACTGTTCCCATGTGCCCCATGTATTAGGCAGCAGAAATATCTAAACCTGCTTTGCACAGCCCAGCACTGCAGAAGTGAGAGAACCGATGGCAAGAAGCTGTGCCCGAGTCCTAAAGTGGAAAAGGCTGGGCCTGGAAGAGGCAGAGAGTGTGAGACCACCAGTCCCGAGGCCGATCTTAAACCCAGCTCCTACCTGTCTTGCCACCACCCATTCTGCCCCTCCCTGCATGATCAGATTCAGGGGCTCCATCTGTGGACAGAACTCCCCGGGATAAGCTCACTAGAAACATTTTCCTATCGATGCCACACGGTGCCAGGGCACGAGGGGCTCAGAGGCGCCTGGACCACCACTCCTGTGATGGACGGGACAAGGCTAGCCCCACACCCAGCAAGGGGAGTGAGAGCTGGGACTGTGCCTGCCGAGCCCACGCCTCTCGAAGCAAGCCCTGCCCAGGAAGCTAAGTGCCTTCCCTCTCGGAGGGGCAGAGACAGGCCCAGCTGGCCCTCACCTGTTCGGGACGCTCAGCGCACCCACAAGTCTGCCCTCGGGTGTTGCGAATTTCAGCCAAGAACAAAGCATTGGACCAGAGGGACTTCCAGGCACTCTCTCTCCACCCGGGCCCGGGCAGCAGAGGGGGTACTGTTTGCAGAGGGAAGTCAAGGACCAACTGGTGCACCCTTACTTCCCACTGTGCCTAGAGGCGACCAGGCCTCTCTCCTCAAGTTGTGGCACTGACACCCTCCCCTTTTATGTGCTTGTCAGTGCTGACCCTGGACGGGCTCTCAGGGAGGGCACCCGGGCTGTCTGTGGCTCCCCCTGTACCCATAGGAGAGCCCCTGCCTGGTGGATGTCCACGTGACAGTCGTGCTGGGCTCTCTGCTCCACTGCCCATCACACCCGACACTGTCACCATTCCAAAGGAGATAAAACCTCTGATTCCCCCGTCCTTCTCCCCAGGCTGCAAGTCTTTCATGATGAGATGGATTTTACGTGATTTGTGAGGTCACTACCAAGTGCCTTGTGTATGCCAGCCCCAGGCATGCAGTGAGACAGGACCCTGCCCCTGCCCTCAGGGGCTCAAGCTGCACGCAGGAAACCTGGCCAAGCAGGGCTGAGGGAGGCCTGCGCACAGCCTGCAGGGCTGTTGGAACCACTGCGATGTAAGCCTGCGGGCGCGAGCACTGTCCTCACTGCTCCCTGGACCCAGGCACACGGGCCTCGGAGAACAGTGTGACTCATCCTCTATGTGGCCTGGCCTCCACGGACCACGCTGTTTCTCTTGTTATTCATTTACTAATGCCAAGTTTAAGGCATTACTAGTTTCACAGCAAAATTATTAATCAATATGAAAAATGTTGCTGCTCTTATCCAGAGTCATGCACCTTGAGAACACGGAAAAGGGATTCCCATGTGAAACCCTGCAAAAGCCCAGAAGCTCCCGAGTGCAGGGAGCCAGTCTTGCTTTGTGCTCCATCCCCTGCTCCTGGCGCAGGGCTCGGTGCCACACAGACCTTCAGTCACCGCGTATGCATGACTGAGCGAGGCTGCCTGGACAGGCCCGGAAAAGACACGGAGACAGAGGCTGAGCCCTGAAACCCACCCCCATCCCTGGGGCAGACTGTCGGCTGAGATGTGGGGGCTGCCTTAGGTCCCCAGTGTGCAGGAGGCTGCGGAGGCAGCAGTCTGGGGAAGCTTGCACATGACCTTCAGCAACGCTCCCACCTGTGGCATTTCCAGTGAGTGAGGGTGCCCGTGCCCCACACCGGTCTGTGCTGCAGATGGATGCCCTTCATCACCAGCAGGGCCCGGGGACCATTTCCAGGACAAAGCTGAGAGCTGGCCTCCCACCCCACCCCTGCCTGGGCCAGGCTGCTTTGGCACAGCGCCCAGGGCGCCTTCTCCACAGGGGGTAGGGGAGCTCGCCACCTACATTCCTGGGGAACAGCCACGCTCTGAGTAGGTCTGAGGAACCATGAAACCTGGACCACAGCCATCCCCAACCTGGCCCGTCTGCAGCAGGAGAGCATGTTGAGGTGTCCGGCCAAACCGCCTGCCCCTGCGCACCTGCCTACCAGCAGTGTGGCCAGGAGAGGGTCAGCCTGTGCTGCAGACCTGTGTTCCCCTCACAAGCTTCCTGCTGGCAGCGGGGATGATTTCTTACATCCAGCAGGCCCGGCACTGTGCGCTGCCATCCTGATTTCACCCAGCTCCCTCAGACTGCCTCTAAACCCCGGGCTCAGCAGAAGAGGCAACATTCCCAAATCCTCAAGGAGAGGGTCTGTAACCCGCTGTTGACGTGAAGCAGTGGGCTGCATGCTCAGAGCGCCAGTAACCCTGCCTGGTTCTTGGTTCTGTCCTCCCTTAACCCTAACACCATCCCCTGAACAGACCCATAACCTAAGGATCCGAGTAGGCTACACCACAGAGAGCTTGATATGGGACTTGCCCAAATACCAGGTATCTTACCTCTTTCATTGTAAAAACCTCACGGACTAGTACAGTTATCTCTGTGTTACAGATGAGAAAATAGTCCTGGTAAGATTTAGCCACAGAAATTACAAGGACTCTTAAAAAAAGATTAGTGACTAGAAAGTCATCACTGTGGCATGAAGGAGGAGAAGGAAAAGCCCTAAAAGAAAGAGGCCCTTCAACCACATTCCCAACCCTGTTCCTTCCACTAACAGAGGGAGCCCAGGGGTCCTGCAGATTGGCTGGGGTGCAGGGAGAGGGCCAGCTGGGGAGGCATCACGGCCCCTCTCCCCTCTTCCAGGACACAAGTGCCGCTGGCTGCCTGCCCTGGCTGGGCTCACCTTCATGCGGGCTGCATAGAAGTCTGCGTCTTTCTGATTTTGTCTGAGGCCCTTCGCCTCCATCTCCAGCCTCTCCACACGGCTCGCTTTCTCCCTCAGGGAGTCCAGCTCAGAGAGGGCATCACGAGCAGACTGGGCGCTGGCCGCCAGCTCCATGTTCTGGGAGGTGGGCAAAGGCAGGGGACCTGGCTCAGGGCACCCTCGGGGCTGGGGAAGGCCCAAGTCCCTGCAGCCCCAGGAGAAGCCAGGGGTGGCCAAGCTGGTCCATGTGCAGACCCCCGAGGGGGGGGCCCCACATGCTGTCACTGAAGCATGTCACCCCACAGCAGCTCCCAGGACAACTGACTCTCAGGCAGCGCTGCTTTGAGCGGGAAGGAGAGTTCCCAGATCACATTCCTGGACCTGGGGCCATGGTGACTGGGGCGCCCTAGCCCCCCAGCCACCCCCACAGGACAGGCCTCCCGCTCACATAGCGATCGGACTCCTGCAGCTCCAGCAGCAGATGGTCCACCTCATGCCGGGTGTCTGCCAGCTGCTCCGTCTTCTCCTCCCTGGGGGCGATGGGAGGACGTGGTGAGGGCTTCCTCAGAAGCACCCGGAAAGCCCACCACCTGGGAGACCCCAGCGGGGAAGGAGAGGGGACCTGGCTTCTGGGCGTGAGGTAGGCGTCTGCACCCGGGGCTGCAAAAACACTCCCGACTCCAAGGTGAGCTTTACGTTTTCAATGCCTGCTCTTACCACACCACAGACCTGAGCTTTCCTCTGAGCATGCGGGACAGGGAAGGAGCCCACAGCCAGGCAAGCAGCGAGGCCCACTGGCGGGGAGGTGAAGGCTGGCAGCTCCGAGATACCAGGCATGGTGCTATCACCAGCTGCAGGAAAGGGGGAGCAGGCCCACCAGACAGGACAGGGGAGACACATCCTCCCTCCAGCCAAGAGCACCCACACTGGGCCTGAGGGTGAGCAGCAGGCTGCTGCTCTGAGCCTGCCATGTCTGGGCTGGCAGGAGCCCTAAAGGCCCAGCACAACCCTGCTGTGCAGGCCCGGGGATGGGAGGGGAAGGGAGGGAAGGGAGCGGACTACCCAGGGCCCAACAGGGACCAGGATCAGAGCAGAGCCCAGACCCTCCAGGGCACGTGGGAGAGCGCCCCCGTTTGCTGCCCCGCATGGCAGTGAACCACAGGTGCTAGCAGGTGTGGTGACACAGGGCACAAGGGCAGAAAGAATGGGGTCACTGGGGGACTCACAGCTCCTGCCTGATGCTGCGCAGCCTGGCCTTGGTGTCTGCCAGCTCCACGGCCAGGTGCTGCGTGTCCTCGCTGGAGCGGCTGCTGGTGTCCCGCTCCAGGGTCAGGGTCAGGATCAGCTACAGAGGGCACACAGAGGGGTCTCACCGGCTTGCTCCTGTGCCTGGCACAGTGCCCGCACAATAACTTGCTGAAGAATGACCAAAAGACAGAAGAAAGTAAAAGAGAAGATGGCAGCCGAGACTGCAATGCCTGGAGGGGCGCAGGAGAAAGTTGGGGGAGTTTTTAAAATGCGAGGATATATTTACTGAGACTGCAGGGCCAAGTGAATGGAGCAGGGCCCCCAAGCTCAACTTCTGTCCTCACGCAGGTGTCTGGGAGGGGACTGGGCCCTGCAGGGAAAGTGCTGTCGCCCTGCCCCCAAGGAAAATGGACCAGGAGGACAGATAGTGTGCAAGCTTGAGAGGAAGTCAGGATGAGGAGCCAGGCCCATAACTAGAGCCCCAGGCCCAAACCCCTCCCACCTGTTCCCCAGCTGCAGGGCCACCTGCAAACACACCTCCCTGCAACTGTCTCGCTCATCCACCAGCCTCCTGAGCTGAAACGCCATGTTCCTCGAGAGGGACTGCAGCTCCTCCAGGGCCATGTCTGGGACCTCCAACCACTGAAGGTCAAACAGGCTCTCCTGGTGGTGGGTCACCTGGGGGACACATGGGGACGGTGCTGCGGAGGCTGGGCAGGGAGCAGCTGTGGGGACCCTGAGAACACCCACCTCCCAAGGCCACGCCCCCTGGGACCTAGGCCAACCCTCCCACAGCTGACCCACCTCACTGACATTATTAACCCTCAGCCACCACGTGTCTATTGGGGGCGGGCAGGCCCCTCAGCCAGCCCAGCCACACTCTACAGCCCAGCTCTTTACTCACACACCACTGCTGCTGACACACTAGTTCAAGGAGGACACTGACTTCACACCAGACAGCGCTCCTCACAGTGTGGGAGCTCCCTAACTGTCCCCAGGGATTTCAGTCCTGCACCATCCATGTATCACACAAAGAAGGTGAGCCTCTGGAGTGGAGGGTGAGGAGGGATAGCATCTTATTTCTCAAAATAGAATCTAATGCGAAGATGGCAACATATTAGAACGCTTCTGTCAGAATGTTGGGCCCATGACAGTCTTATGTTATTTTTTGAGGAAACATTTCATAGCCTGAAACACTTTTCAGGTGAGCCTGTAACTCCTCCCCACAGGCCACACAGGCCCACCTGGTTTCCCCTTTCCGCTGGGTGTGAGCACAGACTCCAGCCTCATCCGCACTGGGCAGCCTCTCCTCCAACTGCCCACATCACCTTCTTCAACCCAGGGACAGGCCCTTGACGGGGAATCAAGCTTGCGACCCTTTGGTCGGCAGTCCAACACTCTAACCACTGAGCCAAACCATCTAGAGCCTGACCTCACCTTCTCAACCTGAGCCCCCAGACCAGCCCGAGGAGGCAGAAGGTCTGTTTTCAGTCCGTGTCTTCTCAGTGTGGGAAGGTGAGTGTTAGTGCACTCAGGCCTCAAGAGGGGAAACAAATGGCAATTCACTGAGTGAGGTGCACCAACAAGGTTCTTCCATTGCCCAGAGGGGCAATTGGAGGGGGAGAGCACCTCAAAAAACCTGCTATCCTGCTTGGCTGGTTTCACTCAGTGGTTAGAGCACCAGCCTCAGGATCGAAGGGTCTCGGGCTTAATTCCCGGTCAGGGGCACATACCTCAGTTAGTGCTTTGAGCCTGGCCCCCTGCGGGAGGCAACCAGTGCTGTCTCTCTCCCTGACATCTATGTCTTTCTCTCCCCTCCCCCTCCCCTCTTCCTGCTTCCTTTTCACTCTCTCTAAAAATCAATGGAAAAATACCCTTGGGTTAGGATTTAACAAAAGCAGAATGGTCCTCTGGCTAACAGCTGGCTGCTCACCATCAGGAATGGCTGAGCCTATTTAGGACAATGCTGACTTCCCCTCCACTTTGACCAGTTACTTCCCTCTCCTGCTCCAGTGCTGACTCAGCACCCACCACCCATGGTGCCTGGGGCTGGGTGCCCATCAGCCCAGCCTGTCCCTGGCACCGTCTTGGGGTGCTGTGTTCAGCGGCCCCTGCCAGCCCCACACCCGCTCCTAGGTGCTCCTGCTCATGTCTTTCTCATGCCTTTATCTCACCTGTCCAATCGGACTGAAGGCTGAACCACATCTCCTAAGGTAACTAAATCATACAAGGCTTCTTCTGGAGGGAGGGGGATGTCAGGGAAATACACTTTCAGGTCGGTGGCTACCCCACAGGCCCCGTTTCCAGGGAAACCACTTCTCTGATGTGACCACCTCTGCCAAGGTCCATGTTAGGTACAGGCAGGGGGGAAGTCCAGAACCAATGCAAGTATCTGCAAGGTATATGGTGACAAAGATAACTGGTGCCTTCCTAGACCCCTGGCCCAGGCAGGAATTCCACACCTCTCATGCCCTCCATACACCCCTCACTAAACAGCTATATAAAAGAAGTACCTATGCCCCCTTTTTGGCGAGAACTTCCCTGGTCCACCCTCAGACCAGCAAAATTCAAGGAGCGCAAGATTAAAATCTCCCCCCCGCCCCTTTTAATCACCTGGACTCTGTGTCTTGTTTCCTGCATCGCAAACCTCTCACTGCCCTCAGTGCAGAGCCCTCCCACCCCCACCCCAGGGCCCAGTCTACAGCGACTGCCCTTCTGGGGCTTGGCAGCCTGTGTCTCTGCCACGTCACTGACAGAAACAGAGACCCTTTCCCTGGGAAGATCAGCCATGGGAAGCAGAGCCACATGGGCCAGAACACATTTTCAGAGCAAATCAAATTCTGAGCCCAACCCCCTTAAAACCAGCCTGGCTCCATTGTAGGCAAGAACAGGAGGCAAAGGGAGACCTGATTGAGGTGTTTTAATTTTTTTTACTTTTTTACCCTCATTTTGTTTTAGCTTGCTGATGACTACCTTTTCAAACAGGTTGAACATGTCTGGTGTGTGAAACCTAAAATTAGGAAAATCACTAATGGGTGTTGTAGTCTTTGAACTTTCCCTTGGTGGTGAGAGTCTGCCTCCTGGTTGCCACGAGAGTGGGGGTCCACGGCTAAGCCCCACAAAGCCAGCCACACACCTACCTCCCGGATATGGGCCATGATCCCGGCCTGGGTCTCAATGTCCAGCTGTTGGATTTTGTCAATAAACTCCCCTTTCCTGTCACACTGTGGAGGTAACACATGTTAATGGAAGCATTCTGCAAGTGAGGCAACCTGGGCCCACCACGGCTACAGAAATAGTTTCCTAATGAACTGCCCACCAGCCCCTGCCTTCCTCCTTTATAACCAAGAATCTTTATAATCCCTTATATAATCCCTTTATAACCAAGAACCCTTATAATCCCTTAGACAGAGGTTTCTATAGAAGTTGCTCTGACCACCACAGAGGAATCACCAGGGGTACTTGTTTTCTAAAAGCCCATCAGGTTGAAAACGCTGGGGGTGAAGCACAGAAATCTGCACGTTAAACAAACTCCAGTGAATCTTAAACCAGATAAGGTCAAGAGCTCCAGGGTGACAACCTTCCTCTTCAAAGGGCCGGATGGTAGGAACATCTCAGAGTCTGCGGGCCATTTAGTCTCAGCTCTGCCATTGTGCTGTGCCAGCAGCCAGAGATAATACATGAAGAATCCAGTGGGGCCCTGTGCCCATGAAAGTTTTTTCCAAAATCAGGGAGGGTCAGATGGGGCCTCCAAGCTGGATGGAGTTTCTGATCTTTGGTCTAGGTGTCCCTATACTGGGGACAATTTGCTAAGGGCACCCTAGGCTGAGGAATCCCCACTTGCTTCTTTTCAAAGGTGCCCTGGGACTAGAATCGGCTGCCAACTAATGAGTGGTCCCTTCTCTCAGAAGCCGGAACATGTCATGTTGGACTGAAGGCAGCTTCCCTCCTACCTCACTCACTAAGGGGGAGTCTATCCCCACAAACCCACACACAAGATGGCAAGGGCAGGCCCCCTCCACCCTTGCCCAATCCCTACCTGGACAGCACAGCCCAGCAACAGCACCAGCATCTTCTTCATTTCCTCCATACCCTTTGCTGAATGAAAAGAGCAACATATTTAAGTAGACTCATCTCCACATAAAATCTCACCAGTGATACACCACTCTGCTGTTGGGGAGAAATCAGATAATCTAAATAAAATCATTTTGACTTGGGTGTCCCCCCAAATCTGTTTTCTACCTATGGGCTTGTGTATTATTTAAGCCAGATGAGAATCCTGTACATAGTATTTGTGGTCCTTTCCCACTCAAGTATGTCATCAATATCTTCCCATGATAATCCATGAACGTCAACATCAGCATCTCTTTAGTGTGTGCAGGAAGCAAGCCCGATGGCAGAGAGGCGTCTCCTCAGGAAGAGCTGAGTGGGCGCTAAGATGAGGCGCACACAACTCCACCTGTTCATCGTGCAGCATTGCAAACAGACAAGCCCCAGACGCACCCCCAGCTTCATGAAACCCACATCCTGCACATCTGTCCCGCCGCTGTGGGGAAGCACGGGACTTGGTGGGAAAGTCTGTAAGGAGGATTCTCCGAAAGTTCTGGAGCCTCTGGGGGAACCTTGCCAAAGGCGGCAGCCCTGCCTTGACTTTTCCTAACAAGTCCGAGCCCCCGGGGTGTTTTGCTAGAATCTCTATGTTGAGTCTTTAAAGACCCAACCTTGTACAAGCACATACTTTCTCAAGGATGCTTACCTTGCTAATTGTATCTAGAGGTTAATTTTAGTTCCAGCTGTTGTGACAATAAAAGCCAGAGGAGGCAGGTGAACAGGGTACTTGTTGGTGATAGCTGAGTAGTGCCTTAGCCTCTCTTTCACAGAAGAGTGTGATAATCATTCATCCGCTCAGGGTCTGCCTGCAGCCCCAGCACGCCCCTCCTCCTCCTGTTTCTCAGTGTCAGTGTTTGGCTGGAGGCTTCCAAAGAGAACCCCAGACAACATACAGATGTTACTTTTGATGGTCTCATACTTACTTTGCACAAAGGCTACAAATTACTCAACCAAATTCCTTCCAGAGGCTCAAGTTTTCAATGTCTTAATCTAAATGATGCTAAACAACATCTTAGTGCTTAGGTTGTTTGTTTTTTAGAAGAAAGAAGAGCAATTCATTTTTTAAAAATATTTTTAGAGGAAAGGGAGAGAAAGACAAACTCAATCTGCTCACCCCCTCCTTCCCTAGCTTGAGATAGAGCTGGAAACCCAGGCATGTGCCCTAACCAGGAATGAAACCAGCAACCTTTTCGTGCACTGGACGATGTCTAACCAACTGAACCACACAGGCCAGGGCTTAGAGCAGGGGTGGGGCATGTCCGGCCGGAGGGTCATATCAGGCCCCAAAATCCTTTGGCCTGGGCTTCCCAAGGCATTAGGAGTGAGTTCATCAAATGTTTGACTAAATATAGCAACTAAATTTAAAGTTGATAATTTTGTATGACCCATGAATGATATCATACATACCCAAATGGCCCTTGGCAAAGAAAAGGTTCCCCACCCCTGGCTGCTGGTTTGTAAAGCAGCTTCTTATTTACCTCTTTAGGGAAAACTCGTCCTTTAAGCTTTTCCTACTGCCAAATTGCCAGGCAGAAAGGCTTTTAGCATTTCACTCCCTCACAACCGATAAGCCCGATTTCCCCAAACCCAGACCAACTCTATCAAACTGCTACTTCTCAGCTTGCCAATCAGACAGGACAAAAAAAAATCACACTTCATCATTTTATACTGTCTCCTTGATTATGCATCTTCATGTGCTTATGGGTGCCAACCACTTAGATCAACAGCCTCAGAATACTGGGCTCTAGACCTGGCTGGTTACCAGGAGCAGTGTGACCCCACCAAGCTGTACCCTGTCCGCCAGCCTCAGTTCCCATCTCTGAAATGGAGACAGCTGGCCTGGGTGATGTGCAGAAAGGTTTGGGGGTAAAAAAAAAAAGTTCTCTAGTTTTCTAGCTTTCTCATCATATCCTGTTCTACTTGGGGGAGAAGGAACATGACAGAAATACATAGCATTGTTTTCTTGGAAGACTTACCCACACTCCCTTGCACTGTGCTAAATGGCCCAAGGTACCACCAATCAATGACCCCTGGGATGAAGAAAACAAACTCGTGTCCCAAGAACGAGTGCTGTGCTTTATTTCAGATCCTGGGCTGTAAGGTGTGTATGGAGTAATAGGTGACCGTGTCCTAATAGCTCTCAAATGAGAAATAGCTAAAAACCACCTTTCCTGTGATGAAGACACTATGGTTGAGTCTCAGTACTGGGGGCTGGACATTCACTGACCTAAACAGCACCCTCCTTGTCACCTCCCAGCCTGAAGAAAGGTGGGAGGGAGGGACCACAAATGATACCATACATACCCAAATGGCCCTTGGCAGTGAATAGGTTCCCCACCCCCTGGCTGCTGATTTGTAAAGTAGATTCTTATTTACCACTTTAGGGAAAACTCATCTTTCAAACTTTTCCTACTGCGAAATTGCCAGGCAGAAAGGCTTTTAGCATTTCACTTTCTCACAACCAACATAGGATAAGCCTGATTTCCCCAGACCCAGACCAACACTATCAAACTACTCTTTCTCAGCTGTGCCAATCAGACAGGACCAAAAAAATCATACAGTGTCCCCAAAGACCACCCAGATCCAACTCTTAACAATATTCTCAATAAGGTGGGTGCTGCAGATCCATCTACTCCGGTCAAAGACTTCCCTTTGCTATTACTAGTAAATGTAAAACTTCCTCAATGTTTAAAATGGAATAATTCTCAAAGACTTATGATTGCTTTTTCACTTGAGGCATTTCATTTGGCCCCAAGGCTCCAATCCATAGTCATTAATAAATATAATTACCACCCTGACTCACTTCTCTATTCATGCTGAGCTGATGATGAGCCACAATTTCAGGTTTGATAAAAAAGAAAGAGAATGAGCATAGGAGTGTAAAAGCCTCCAATCAGTCCCACCAAAACCTTTCCATGGCCACAGTGCTCTCGCCCACCAGCCCATGTGCCCATGTGATCTTCCCCCCTCCCCCACCCAATCAGTCCCCACATGACAGGCAAGTGCCTCTTGTAAGCACTTTGGTGGATATTACAGGCACAGACTCTCCCAGTCCTCGCCAGCTCCTCTTCCTACAGCGATTCACCTCCCCCAGGCCTGTATATGGTGCTGTAGCCAGCAGAGAGCTGACACCCAGAGAGAAAGAGTTTGGAGAGCGTGGAGCAGCAGAAACAGAAGGCAGAGTTCATACAGAAAATCTTGATATTCACGGCAGACGGTCTAAGTGTACCATACTTTGGAATAACTCCAACAGCTCTGAGGGTCCATGTTCCCAGCCACCGCAGAGGAAAACAGCATTAAAAGTAGAAACACCTGTAGGATAAGCTCCCTGCTAGTAGCAAGAGCATAAGCGAAGAGGAGGCTAGAAACCCTGTACATACAGACAGGCACAGACACACACAGACACACATGAGGTCAAATCTACAGTCCAAGGCGGCTCAATGAAAGAGCAAAGAGTTCCACTCCGTCAGCACCAGCTGTTACACACAGTGACAATCATGAGCCATTTATTCATTCATTCTATTCATTCATTCACACCCATCAGGCATCAAGAAAAAATAAATCTGATCCAGAGCACTGTTAGAAAAAGACAGAATTCCTGTTTGCTAAGTTTTGTTAACTGAGGGGAGGGGGAGGTTTTAAAGGTAGAGAATTTTAGAAAAATCTTTGTGGAAAAAATGATTTAAAATAAGCTTTGGCGTGATAAACAGGGCACTGGGAGATTCAGGTGGAGCAGTGCTGTGTTTGTTCTTACCAGGGTGAGTGGATAAAATCATGTCTTGCAAACAAAGGCATCCTCTGATTTTTATCCCTACACAAATTCCTATGAAACTTAGAGAGAGAGAGACAGAGAGAGAGAGAGAGAGAGAGACAGAGAGACAGAGAGGAGAGATAAGTTCTCTAATTTCTTATGGGAGGCTGATTTCTCTCAGAATTTCAGGACTAAGAAAAACTGCTATTTTCCTAAATCTACCAGATTGTGGGTTTTGAATAGTTTCAAACATACAGATACAGAAGACTCTCTAGTGGGTCCCTGCCAGTGAGATTGGCTCAGTGACAGTTAAGCAGGCAAAGAAGAAACAAACCTACAGACAGCTCCCTTCTAGGCACCCATGTGTTCTGGCTGCTGCAAGCTTTGTCTGAATCAACACAGTTCTCTGGCTCAGACCAAGAACATTGACAATGCACAAGAGCTGGAAAGCACCCAGGGAACCTGGAAGAAGGACCTCTAGTCTGCAGTGAAATCAGGCAAGGCTTCTTAAAGGAAGTGACCTCTGAGCTGAGACCCACAGGGTGAGGGGGGAGCATTAGACACAGTGAGGGAGAGCGTTGCAGGCACAGGACAGCACATGCAAAGGCCCAGAGGTAAGAGAACATGGTGCTGGTCCGGGAGCCGTGGTGCAGGCAGACGCACAGGATGTGGCAGAGGAGATCCGCCGCCTGTTTAACATCCCAGAGAGCCACCAGACAAGCATGAATTAACTCTGACTTTCTGGAAGACGTCCAGGAGCACATTTCATTCGGTCTTTCAAGGTCACAGCGCATGTCCGAGGCTAGGACTTGGAATGCTTGCCCTCTCGGGCCTCAGGGTGCAGTGGCAGACATGCCAGGACTTCCCGGTGAGACCCACCACGGACTTAAAAGGGCATCACAGGGTCCCCGTGGAAGAGAGATGTGAGTTCATCCACAGATTCTTCCTTTCTTTCCAAAAGGTCCCTACCCTGTGAAGGTGGCCCTGACTGCACATTTACTGAGGAGGAGAGACCCCAGAGAGGCCACATATGACTCGGGCCCTAAGCCCACTGAAGCTGGGGCCTTGGCTTCATGCCCAGAGGAACAAACCCATCCTTTAAAATCTCACCGGGATGACCCCGTGATTCCACTGTGCTGGCTCCAAGCTGGCAGCCAGAGCTCTGTGTCCAACAGCTGCCCAGAGCCATTAGAACTAGCCAAGCCCATGGCAGGGAGGGGGGCTTTCACTCACCAGACAGCGGGTCTTTGCCAAGCATCAAAACATCTGGCAAACTCATTATGATCCACTGCTGCAGAACTTCCTACAGAAACAAAGAGGAAATATACCACTGAGAACAGGAAAGGAAAATAAAGAATGACTAACAACATGACAGCTTATCAAGTCACTGGGTGAGCACAGCCACTGCACGGTAACTGGGAACATGCTGTGTAAGAGGAAGGAATAGTTAGGACATAAATAAATGTGAAAAGTCAGAGCTACATGTACTTCTGCCCTCATCATAACCAAATAAACATCATGTCTGCATATGTGCAGAGACCTTGGGAAGAAGAGGATACGTTACATGCCAGGACAGCAGCATCAGGTGTGAGTGTCTTCTTAAATTTTTTTAAAATATATTTTTATTGATTTCACAGAGGGAGAGGGAGGAAGTGGAAAGAAATATCAATGATGAGAGAGAACCCTCCATAGGCTGCCTCCTTCACGCCCCTTACTTGGGGATTGAGCCCTCAACCCCTGCATGTGCCCTGAGTGGAAAGCCAACCTTGACCTCCTGTTTCATAGGTTGATGCTCAACCACTGAGACACACCAGCTGGGCTGTGAGTGTCTTTTAAAAATATGTCCTTATTTTCATGGTATGATTTGCTAGTGCAACTAAAGTAAAGAATGAAAATTAAAGAAATGCTGCGGTGTCTCTATAGGATATTCAGGATGCTGTGTCAGCAAGTCTCTGGTGCAGGCTGTAAAGGTGGAGACTCCTCTCCTTTACAACAGCGCCCTCCCTGGGAGAGGGATAGATCACAGCCATGCTGCACCCCTCAGAGAGGTGGCATAGGAATGGAGCTGCCTTCACAGAAGGGTCTTTGAAAGCAGGCCCAGGCACCAGCCCCGGGTCTGGGGGTCTCAACCAGCCCTCCGCGGAGTGTGCGGCTCACCCTGACCCTCCACTGCGTTCCCAGAGCGCCTCCAGGGCAGGTGATCTTCCCTGTCCAGAAGGGCCTTGCTGTTTACAAATCAGAAGATAGAAATCCAATTTTTCAGAAGACAAGTAAGGGGGTAGGTTTCACAGGTATTCTTGCCCTTAGACAGTGGACGCTAGAGAAATTCCTCACCAACAAAGCTCTTCTTATCCCTTTTAAAACATGTTTCCAACTTTTTTCAGGAGTCGCTCTATTGAGTAACTCACCGAATGTCTGCATTCAGTGTCCTGCCAGCTAGCACTGATAAAGAAAAGGGGGACCATAGCACCATGGGCCCAGCGGAACACCCCAGAACTCTCTCTGAATCATCAGATTAGAATGGTGGCCTAGGCACAACCACCGAGTTGCCAGGACCGTCAAACATTTAGGCCCTGACTTTATCCTCCCTCCTTGTCATCTTTCTGTAGCTCCTGTCCACACCAGAACTTGGGGGGGAAGGGATGCTACCCCATGAGGTGTTTCCACTCCCAACACACCAAGCCCCTCTCCACTCAGTGTTGGAGAGTGTTTCTTGGCAATCTGGAGTCCCATGTCACCACATCAGAGGTGACTAACATTTTCTTAAACATGTCTATGTTCCATCCAACAATGTCAGATGTACATTTCCTTCTATTCTGACCTTGGAACTAAAATTTCCATTTTTCAAACTGAGCATGCACATTTCTAAAGATAATTCCAATGTTTAGTCGTCAGCCCCATGCTCATCCAATGCAATTGCCATACAGAACTGACAGGTCTCAAAAAGAAGGTGAAGTGGGAAAAAGGTGCAAGCAGTATGTGGAAGTTTAAAGACATCACACAAAGTAATGCTAGTGTGTGTGCACGTGTATATATACAGTGACACACACAGCTGCACATACAAACTCAAGTATACACACACATGCACACATACATGCACATACGACAAGGGTATAAAAATTTGAACTGGATACCCAGCAAATTGGTGATAGCGGTTATCTCCACGGAGGGAGGGAAGGATAATTGGACTCAGTAGAGGCATCCTGGGGACTTCTATCAGAAAAAATTTTTTCCTTTTATTAAAAAATATATTTGAGTTGATTTCAGAGAGGACGGCAGAGGAACAGAGAGAGAAACATCAAGGATGAGAGAGAGTCATTGATTGGCTGCCTCCTGCATGCCCCCTACAATGGAACAAGCCCTCAACCCAGGCATGTGCCTTGACTGGAAATCGAACAGTGACCTTCTGGTTCATAGGTTGACTCTCCACACCAGCCAGGCAAAAAAAAATTTATTTCTTAAAAAAAAATATGAAAGAAACATAAAAAAAAATTCACATCTATAATCTATAATAATAAAAGGGTAATATGCTAATTAGACCGTACATCCTTCTGGATGAAGCCAGGGCTGGAGGGAAGCCGTCCAGGTCCCAGGTGCCAGATGGATGCAAAGTGCCGGCACCAAGGGGAAGGAAGGCCTACTCTTGCATGAATTTTTGTGCATCGGGCCTCTAGTATGTTCATATTCATTCGAAAAAAGGATACTCAGGTGTTCATTATAAACACTGGTACTGTTTGATTTTTAATATTTCAAAGCAATGAAGGAAAGAAGGGATTACAGAAGATCAGGCAACCCCAGACTATTTCTTCTGCTGTTTCCTCAGAGACATAAAACAATATTGGGGTCTGCTGAGCCTTCTAACAAGGGTGAGAATTCAGAAAGAAAAAGCCAAGTTCAAGGAATCATACATAAACCACACTTCCTCGAGGTGCTCTTAACTGGAAATCTTGGTGGTCGCTGGCCATCATGGGATGTGGAATATCAGGCCCAGGCCCATCCTTTGCTTGACAGAGGAGAACTAAGAGGCCCAGAGAAGGAACGCACCTGAGGGGAGGAGCTCAGAGAACCTCAGCAAACCTCCCATTTCAGAGTCGGTCCTGCAGGTGGGTCCCTACATCCATCTAAGGGTCCAGGTGTCAGGATCGATGTCCCTACGTGGACTCAAAACAAACATGTACATGTCCATCAACAGACATGGGGTTGATCCAGCCGCTGACCGAGGGCCTCCCGCCACCATGCAGCCAGAGAAGCCTCAGCAGCTTCACATGACAACGAGGCCCTGACTGCCCAGAGGAAGGGCCAGATTGCAGGCGTCCAGGGCAGGGAACGGTGGTGGGACACAATGCACAGCCCAAAGAATAAACACGCATCCGATATTTGTTGCACGGGGGAATTCCCGCTACACTGGCCTTATTTTCCTACTGGCTCCATTATGGATTGAACCTGTGCTTCATGTAAGGACTCCAGGCTCTGATGTAAAAAAATGAACCACTGCGCCCCAAAATTCAGTTTAAAAAGACTCAGGTGAAAAAGAGCTTGGCTGTTAGCAAGTACAGCAAGGGCTGTGTGGCACTGACACAAAGCTGACCGCAGGCAGCTGGAGACAGCATGCAGCTCTGCTCCAGAGTCAGCTTTCCTCCAGGCTTCTCACCCCTTGGGGTGTCTGTCCTGGAGCTGGTGCCCCCTAACCCCCACCAGCCTTTCTTCTTTAAAAGCAGAGACTGAATGAGGCCTTCTCCCAAGGCCCTACGCAACTGTGGTTTCCTCGGCCCCTTCCCGGCAACTCCCTCAGTGAGCCCTCTGGTCACCTGGGCATCACTGGGCCCCTCCTCACAGGGCTGCCAGGACCGCCTTTCTGCCCCAGAGCAGGTGAGACGTGTCCACTGTCTGTGATGAGAGGAGTCACTGGGGAGGACGGAGCTCTGGGCCCCAGGAGAACTGGGGGAAGGTGCCCCTTCCATACATCACTCCGTGTGCTCTATAGCCTGGGGTTCCCGTGGGAGGGTGCGTCAGCATCCCCACAGACTTGCTAAGAAGGAGGCAGGACCTCCACAGCAGGTCTTGGGGGTGCTGCTTAGAGACGCAGACCCAGATGGTTGCTGACAAGTTCCCAGGTGCTACTGCTGCTGCTGCTGCTGCTACTGGGCTGGGCACCCCCTTTGAGAACCACCGCTCAAGCCAACTGATTCCCAGTGCAACAGGAAGGACGTAAGACTCAACATCCAGGGAACTTCTGAAAACACAGAATCCTGGCCCCAACCCCAGAGGTGACCAAGCAGCGGGCCAGGAGGAGGCCAGAGACCCTGGCTGAACACCAGCGCTCAGACTGAGCCTGGCCATGCTGCTTCTCACCCCCTCCTGTCCTCTGAAAAAGGTCAAGGACAAAGTCTCCCCAGGTTTTCAGAGGCAAAACTTGAGCTTCTTAAAAACCTGGTGCTATTCAAGAGGGGCCTCTGGTATTCCCAAGTGCCCTCCCCTGAAGCCTCAGAAAAGGACAGCCAGGGTGGCAGATGCGTTGGCTGGCAAACAAGACCAGGGCTGGGTTCTGTGACTTTGACATGTCTCGCTGAAAAGCCACGGGCAGAGGGATACCACTCTACTCGGAGGTGACCTCTAACCCTCCCTGGTCAGAGTAAGGAATGACTGTCTCGCTTGGTTCAAGCCCTCACAACAAGGGGACGCTGGGCGGTACTTCTGTTGGAAAACTTTCTTGACTGTCACTTCACAACAATGACCGGTTATGCTTACGCTGTCATGTCAAGAGTGAGGGAAAAAGGCAGAACATGAAAGGAAGGGTGTGAAACACAAGTCCCCATGCAAACACTGGAAGGAAACATTAGAACCGCTCATAGTGACTGTCTTTCAGTGGTGGGATTCTGGGTGGTTCTTATTCTTACTACTTGTGTGTTTTCCTAGCTGTTTGTAAAAAGCACATATTACTTATACTAGAAGCCCGGTGCATGAAATTCGTGACCGGCGGGGGGTTGTTCCTCAGCCCAGCCTATACCCTCTCCAATCTGGGACTCGTGGAGGGATGTCCGACTGCCCGTCGGACATCCCTCTCACAATCCAGGACTGCTGGCTCCCAACTGCTTGCCTGCCTGCCTTCCTGATTGCCCCTAACCACTTCTGCCTGCCAGCCTGATCACCCCCTAACCACTCCGCTGCCAGCCTGGTTGATGCTTAACTGCTCCCCTGCCTGCCTGTTTGCCCCCAACTTCCCTCCTCTGCCAGCCTGGTCACCCCTAACTGCCCTCTCCTGCAGGGTTGATCACCTCCAACTGCCCTACCTTGCAAGCCTGGTCCCTCTCAACTGCCCTCCCTTGCAGGCCGGGTGCCTCCCAACTGCCCTCTCCTGCTGGCCATCTTGTAGTCGCCATCTTGTGTCCACATGGGGGCAGGATCTTTGACCACATGGGGGCAGCTATATTGTGTGTTGCAGTGATGATCAATCTGCATAGTACTCTTTTATTAGATAGGATAGAGGCCTGGTACAGGGGTGGGGGCCAGCTGGTTTGCCCTGAAGGGCGTCCCGGATCAGGTGGGGGTTCCCTTGGGGCGTGGGGCGGCCTGAGCGAGGGGCCTGTGGTGGTTTGCAGGCCAGCCACGCCCCCTGGCAACCCAAGCGGAGGCCCTGGTATCTGGAATTTATTTTCATTCTACAATTGAAACTTTGTAGCCTGAAGCGGAGCCAAGCCTGCTGTTCCCTCCGGGGCGGCAGCCATCTCTGTGGCAGTTAATTCACCTTCTACAATTGAAACTTTGTAGCCTTAAGTGGGTGGGCCCGGCCAGGGTGTGCAGAAAGCTTTGCTTCCCCTGTTGCTGCCGGCAACCCTGGCCTGCTCTCTCAAGCTCCATTCTGCCGCCATTTGTTTGAATTTGTTTACCTTCTATAATTGAAACTTTGTATCTTGAGTGGAGGCTTAGGCCTGCAACGGCTATGGAAAGCTTGGCTTGCTCTGTTACCTGGGAAACCTTGCTCACTGTGGCTATAGCCATCTTGGATTGGGGTTAATTTGCATACTCGCCCTGATTGGCTGGTGGGCGTGACTTATGCAGCAGAGTGATGGTTAATTTGCATATTACCATTTTATTAGAGAGGATGATCAGAACTTAACTTTATTTTACAACTAGAGGCCCAGTGCACGAAATACGTGCATGGAAGGGGGGTGTCCCTCAGCCCAGCTTCCACCCTCTCCAATCTGGGATCCCTCTCACAATCCAGGACTGCTGGCTCTCAACTACTCGCCTGCCTGCCTTCCTGATTGCCCCTAACCACTTCTGCCTGCCAGCCTGATCACCCCCTCACCACTCCGCTGCCAGCCTAATTGATGCCTAACTGCTCCCCTGCCAGCCTGTTTGCCCCCAACTTTCCTCCTCTGCCAGCCAGGTCACCCCTAACTGCCCTCCCCTGCAAGGTTGATCGCCTGCAACTGCCCTCCCTTGCAGGCCTGGTCGCTCTCAACTGCCCTCCCTTGGAGGCCTGGTCCCTCCCAACCGCCCTCCCCTGCTGGCCATCTTGTGGTGGCCATCTTGTGTCCACATGGGGGCAGGATCTTTGACCACGTGGGGGCAGCCATATTGTGTGTTTCAGTGATGGTCAATTTGCATATTAGTCTTTTATTAGATAGGATAGAGGCCTGGTGCATGGGTGGGGGCCAGCTGGTTTGCCCTGAAGGGTGTCCCGGATCAGGGTGGGGGTTCCCTTGGGGTGTGGGGCGGCCTGGGTGAAGGGCCTGTGGTGGTTTGCAGGCCAGCCATGCCCCCTGGCGACCCAAGCAGAGGCCCTGGTATCTGGGATTTATGTATCTTCTACAATTGAAACCTTGTAGCCTGGAGCGGAGCCAAGCCTCCTGCTCGCTCCGTGGCCAGCAGCCATTTCTCTTGGGATTGATGTATCTTCTATAATTGAAACTTTGTAGCCTGGAGCGGAGGCTTAGTCCAGCCAAGGCTGCAGAAGCTTTGCTTCCTCCATTGCTGGAAGCAACCCTTGCCTCCTGCTCTTTCCAGCACCGTAGCTGCCACCATTTCTGTTTGGATTTGTTTACCTTCTATAATTGAAACTTTGTAGCCTCGAGTGGAGGCTTAGGCCAGTAAGGCAGGTGGAAAGCTTAGCTTCCTTTGTTGCTGGGGAAACCCAAGCCTCCCTCCTGCTCTCTGTGGCTGTAGCCATCTTGGTTGGGTTTATCTGCATATTTGCTCCTGATTGGCTGATGGGCGTGGCTTGTGGGTGTAACGGATTTAGGGTCAATTTACATATTACTCTTTTATTAGATAGGATAAATAAGAAAGAAATACACAGCACAACCCTGCCCATATCTACCTGTGTCAGCCCAGAGGCAAGTGTCTACGGCTTTCTCCACATGAGCAGGACTGAGGAAGGGGCGCACTGTGGCCCTTAGCAAGTGCTGCAGCAAACATTTACTCTGGGCCTCGAGGCTGAGGCTGCCATGCACCCGTGCCCTGCCCTCAAAGAGCTGCCAGTGCAGAAGCCAGGCCAGGAGGCAGGTCCTTCCTTCTCCCTGTGATTTTCTCTGGGCCCTGAGGGTGGACTGGCTGTCTTTTCCTTCCTGGATGGTTCTGTGTTCTGGAGCGCTACCCAGTGCCCAAAAGCAGCAAACTGCCTGCAATTCCACATGGTCGAGCCCCTTTGGCCAGCCCAGAGCTGAGCAGCAGGGCAGCTGACCACCATCAGGGTGCACACTCCTCGACCAGCGAAACCAGATAACGGCATGTGCATGACCACACAGCTCACCCCGGAGCCTGCCTGCTCCATGCTGCTCACGAAGAGCCTCAGAAACCTCCCTCCCCTGAGGCCTTCATTGCTGCCACAGGGAGAGGTGACGCCCTCCCAGCTACACCTGAGGCGGGAGGCCTGCCTGTTAAGGGTCCCATGTTGGCATCTCCCTGGTTTTGATTCCTGTGAAACCAGGACAACAGGCCTTCATCCCAGCAACTGGGGCAAGTGCTGACTGTGACAGAAGTGGACAGGACTGCCTCCACCTCAATGCCCTTTCCCCCGTCTCCTGCCCATAACCCTCCAAACTGGAAGCTCATCTGTGCACCATCACTCCACTCAGGTGTCATTTCCTCCAAGAAGCCTTCCCAACTGCCCCCACGCAGCCTGAGTTAGGAGTCTTGTCTCTTGAACTGTTGGGACCATCCGCCTCCCTGGCACTTAGCACACAGCATCAAAAGCACCTGCTTACCACAAAGGGTGCCTGCAACCAGGAATCAAGGTCTCCCAAAACCCAGACCCAAGTTCAATGGCAGCACCACCCCTTCCCCTGTCCATGGCCATTACAAGGGCAGCACTAGCTGAAACCCACCAGCCTACAGCATGCCTGGCCCTGAGTGTGGCTCCCCTCAGACAAAGAAACAAGGCCACTTCAGCCCCATCATCTGAGTTCCTCCAGGGCCCCGCCCAGAGGCTGCTCAGAGTCAGGGTGCTGTGCTGCCAACAGGCCATGGAGTGAGCACAGCTGTGAGCTGGGAACAGGGCCAGAGGCGGAGTCTGCCCAAGATCTCAGTGAAACCACAGAATAATCCTGGGACCTGCTGGGCAGTGAGTGTTTCTTTAAAATATATTTATTTATTTATTTATTTATTTATTTATTTATTTATTTATTTCAGAGAGGAAGAGAGAGAAACATCAAAGATAACAGAAAATCATTGATCGGCTGCCTTCTGCATGCTGGAGACTGAGCCTACAACCTGAGCCACGCAAGCTGGGCCAGGGAGTGGTTCTTAAACCATGTTCCCTGAGGTCCCAGGAACTCACAGAGATGCCCTGGAGGGAAAGGTGGCACTAGGGCTCCCCTACCCCCAATCAATCAGAGTCATGGGGCTTCACCTGAGATCTTAAGAAAACTCATATGGGGACACAAGTTTCAGTGCTCAGAAGAAGTGAAAACCAGGGCCCAGGGTGACAGATTCAGTCCATATGGCGTCCGTGCTGTTCATATAAAGACCATAAAGATCAGAGATTTCACCCCACCTTCCCAAGGCTGGGGTGGGGATTTTAAAAGCCCTTCGCCATCAGGTCCTCCTGCCAAGACTATCTGTGAATGAGATGCGGTGAGCATGACAAGTGGATACTCTACATGCTGAACTCCAGCGCTGCCGTCCGCACCCTGGGGGCTTGTCCATTACAATCCTGACCCAACATAACCCTCTGTGGTCCCATATCTCCTTCAACCCCTTGAATTGCTGCTGTACAAAGATTCACTGAGCTGTGGACAATTACCAGGTCAGCGTCCTCCCCCTCCATCCCGCCAGAGCCCATTCCAGCCACTCCCCATGCGACTGGTTCTTGGGGCCACAATGGCAACTCATCTCTGGGGTCCTCACAGCACCAGACCCAATGCCATGCACACCGCTCAAAGGACATTCGCTAGACAAAATAAAGCAATGCAACCTGTGACCCTTCTCAAAATGTGGGGGGAATAAAAGATGCAAGTGAGAAACCTCCCAGTGTCAGCAAGCAGCTGCCTTACCGTGAACACCATCTCATCTGGGCTTCCTGCAGAGAAACATTTTGAATGACGACATTGTCTCGAGCACAGAAGTCCTGGGGAGCAAAAGCTGCCCTTACCTGGTAGAAGGTCTTAATGTGTCTGACCAGGATGTTCAAGTTCTCAATGCGGAGGTTCACCTGGTTGTTCACGTGCTGGTGGAAGTGCTGATTAGGCCTGGGGTCTCTAGGGGAGGAAACACGAGATTGGAAACGGCGTCTCCCAGCATTTGCCTCACCTCCCTTCCCAGCGCTGGGCAGCCCTTGTCAAGCCTAGGTCAGTGTGAGGCTGACCAGTGTGGCTCCAGTCAAACCCGAATTCTGCCCCTGCCGAGCCGTGGACCTTAGACAATACACATCCCTCCCAACCCCACGACAAGCCCTCCTCAGGGCCTTAGTCAATGTCATTTCCATTCCCACTCGTAGCAGCACCCACAAACCACCACCAAATGCAGTGCAGACCCAAAAGGTTACACTTTGTGAAAATCGATAATCCACCCCAAAATATATTTAAAGATTAAGAGAGTTAGGAACTGAACACACCAAAATATATGAACCATCAAGAAAGAAAAAGGGGAAACATGGTACATTTTCTGACTTAAATCAATAAAAATCATTAATGTTCTACTTCACATGGGTTCCCCTCCTCTGTCACCAGCCTGGGTCTCGGGCTGGTCCTGTGATTTTACATTCTAGGGACACAATTCCACTTGGACAAACCGACATCATAAGTCTGTGGCACTATATGGTGTACATCACCACCCAGGAGACATGCTAACAGTAGAGACATAAGTAATTCATGTGGGAAGCCCAAAGCATCATTGACTTTCCACTCTCCAGCAAAAGTCCAGTCTGGACGTGATGAAACCAGAATTCTCAATCAAGTATATAACTTCACTCATCGATATGTGTTCAGGATATTTCTCAAAATTCTCAGGCTCAAAACAGGTTTCCTATCTGAAGAAAACAGACTCAACAGGAGGACTTAGGTGCCATGTCTCCTGCTTTTCATAACAAAACCCTCCCCGACAGTTACTGTCCCAGGACACAGGGAGGGTGATAATTCAAATGAGGGCTGTCTTCATGGGTTCATGAGGGCACTGAGCCTCCTGGGAGCTGGTCTGATGGGAAAGAGGCAGGCCTCTTCCTCTTTCCACAGTAACCTGCCCCCCTCAGTAACAAAGGGGCAATTGGAGAGTTATGGAAATCGATCTCAATGCCATTCAGCTCATTTGAAGCCAATAATTAATACAAAATTGACAAATAGGAAAAAATCTACAAGTAAACATTTCAAATGTCATTGGAAGTACAATTTAAAAACCACCACCACCACAAGGTGTTTGAAATTCAACCAGGACACCAGCAGCTGACTCGGAGAGGACACTGGGGCTGGGGCTGTGGCAGCCCCGACTGCCCATTTGGGAACAGGAGTGAACAGTCATCCTCAGAATGTCTGCGAATGAGATATGGTGTCTGCAAAGACTGAATTGAAATCTTTCCCTGGCAAATGAAGGCCCGATTAAGTCACATGGGACCTCCCCAGGAATGCCAGCAGCCAAAGGTTCTCAGCACACAGGGATGCTCGCTGCACCTAAAAGACACTCCACGCACCAGGGTGGGGGCCTGGGCTGTGACCCTCTGCTTCTCCCACCAGCTCTGAAGGGCAGTACTAACTGGAATCACACTCCAAAAGAACCCTGGCATTTACTACCTGAGCAATCAGACTAATTATCTTGATCATTAACCAATACTCCCTCCTTTAAGGCTCTCAGGGCAGAGAAAGGTTATTAGGAACGAAATCCAAACAAGACAACTAAGGGAAGTCTATCCCACTCTGCTCAGGATGCGTAAACCCCTCCTCTCCTGCTGTGGGAAAAAACAGAGCAAGCGCGGCTGATTCCAATCTGGGTCATTCAAAATGGTTTCCACTCACAAGTGCATACACATTAACACAGGCATGCAGGCACACGGAAACACACACACACACACACACACACACGCACGCACGCACACACACACAACCCAGTTCTGAGATTCACTCTAATGACAATGATGATGGACATTTGTTGGGCATTTTCTATATACATGATTTTTTTTAATCTTCTCTAAATCTATAAAATTCCATCCCTTATTACAGATCAGGAAATGGAGGGGTAGAGAGTTTAAGGAATTTTCCCAAAGTAATAAACTAGTACGTGGTAAAGGGGGATTAGAACTTGTCTGCCTGATGCTAGAGTCAAAGCTCTTAGATGACTTTCCCACAAGACAGTGAAAAATGCATGCAATGTGAATGAGACACCTTCTTTTCCCTGGGGTACCAGTGGGTACCCAGAGATTCTGCATTTACAGAGGAGCTATTTGACAAGTTTCCGATGCATCTCCATCTACGGCCCTCAATGCCTCACTTTCATTCAGCGATTCTCCTATACCAGGGCCTCCCCAGAAAGCTGACAGTCCTTCAGTTCCAAATATCCTTCATCAAACAAACTGCAGTTCTTCATCCCCAACAAATGGCAGCAAAAGGCCCTGTATCCTGAGGTACCACTGGCCCATGAGAAACCCTCCCACAGCAACTCAGGTTCCTCCATTTCTACACCCTTAAATCACACCTTCTGAGCATCAGTTTTGTGCTTTGCCTATGAGGACAACTTACATTTCGAGCATGACTTGGTTCAGCACGATGCCATCCACCAAGTGCATGTACAGGTTGTCTTCCTTGCCGCTTGTGACTGGGCTCAAAGTTTTCACCTGCGAGGAGGGGGATGCGGGCAGAAAGACAGGAAACGTCACCCCACGTGAACATTCTGAAGCTCTCCGGGGCAATGGCGGGCAGGGCCCCTGGGGGCTGAAGGGTCACCCAGTGCCCACCCTCGCTTCAGTTGGCACCAAGCCCACCTTTCCCCAGGGCCTATCTCCCTGCCCGGATCCCGGCTATAGATGCAAGACAGCAGGAGGCAAACTTTCTCACCACTTTTCTCCAGTGTCACAGGACAGGAAAAAATGAAAAATAAAAGGGACTTTCAACGTACTTCTCACGTCTCTATTGGAGTCACTGTGCCCGTCCCAGCCGGTACACATTCCCACTCAGAGACCCGCCCAATCCTCACCTGCCACCACCATCCACCAGCTGGTCTCGGGTTCAAACACTACACCAGGATATTTGGGGGAGTGAGTGCTTTTCCCCAGTGGTCCAGCCACTTGGATCGGGTGACCCCCTCAGACCCTGTCCGCTTCAGGACCGGCAGCCTAGCGCCCTGGCAGGAGCAGGTGAACCCATCTCAGTCCAAGGCTGGGAGTGCCATGGGGTCCTGCATCTGGTGCATGGGCTCCAGCATAGGAAACCCCTCATGCCCCCAAACCAGGATCTCCGCCCCTGCTTGGAAACCTGTGAAGACCCCCGAGTCCCAGGACTGCCAGGCCCAGGGGGGTGGGGTCAGTGGAGACCCCAGGGCAAAGTGGGAGAGGAGCCAGGGCCCCAGTAATGGGACAGGGAGGCAGGTGCACTCACCCAAGTCACCAGTGGGCTCTGTAGAAAGAGCTCCATGAGCTCCTGGACAGTATCGTCCATCCTGAGGCTGTGTTCACCGTCCATCGCTGCGCACACTGGCTCTGGGCCCACCAGCTCTGTGCCCACCAGCTCTGCGCCACGCATTGCCAACGGCTATTCGCCCCACATTCCAAACGGCTCCTCACCCCACATTCTAAACGGCTCCTCACCCCACATTCTAAACGGCTATTTGCTCCACGTTCAAAAAAGGCTCCTCACCCCACATTCTAAACGGCTATTTGCTCCACATTCAAAAAAGGCTCCTCACCCCACATTCTAAACAGCTCTTGAGCCGCTATTCCTAACGGCCCCATATTCCAAAGGGCTCTGGCAGGGAACATAGCTGGGTTGGGGGCTGTGGCAGCTCCTAGCCAATTTTAAGTGCTTAGGAATACACCAAAATTATGACACACTCCCTATGAAATTTAAAATCCCTCTGGGCACATAAAATATAAGGAAATATAAAGGATCTATATCTACATCCTATGTAATTATAAATGTACGTTAACCACTTAAACATAATTTTGCCAATTTCCATTTTAAATTATTTCTTTCTACCATGCAAATTGCAGAAATTTGATCAGTTCCTTTGAAGTAACCATTCATTCATTTTCTTTTGTTAAGTCCCACCTAGTAGCTCAGCTTGGGAGTTCTCCTCCTCATCCACAGTGAAAGGAGATGCTCCAGCTAGTACCTCATACATTACAACACCTAAACCCACCAGTCAACTGCATACAAAACAATTTTATAGAATATTCACTAATAAGTAATTTAGAGGAAAGAAAAATGAAGAAAATGAAGCTGCATATTTGGGAAATATTTTAACAAAAAGATCCTGAACATAGCTTTCTGTGCAAGGAGTATTAAACTAGCACATGCAAGAAAGACATTTAGAGAACAGATATGCAGGTATGTCAGAACAAAATTGAAACATTTAGGCTGTTAATCAATGAACTAAAAGTGTTTTAATTATTTTCTAAACTAGTAATGGTTTTATTTTGGTTAACTAAAAAATTTTGTTTAAAATAAATTTAAATTTTTTAAGTAAATGAAATTTTTGGACTTATGATAGAGGGGGTACAAAGTACCGATTAGCATTTTCAGTAACTATCAGCTCCAATAAATATTACAAATTACTTAAAGTCAAAGAACAAAAATGAAAAATAAAATCCCATCTACAAGTGTTATTTTTTCATAACCACCTAAATCAATTCCTCTTATAGAACCGACCACAAATCTCCTAGCCTTCATTTGTAGGAAGCATGATGTAAATAATGTAAATAAAATAATGGAAAACAAAATGTGATGTAAATAATGTAATTAAAATAATATAAACAATGTAATTAAATGATGTAAATAATGAATTAAAATAATGTAAAACAAAATGTGATCTAAACAGAAAACAAATTTATAAAGGTAGTTACCTGAACTGAGAACACAGAAAATTACATATAATTTAGAGATTCTTGATATATTGAAAATTACTTCTTTTATAATTATGCAAATCAGGAATTGAATAACGGTTGACTATATGAGCTAATGTCAATGAAATATTAACTGGATGCTAAAATTTTAAACTCTCTGCTTCCAAATTTCAGGGCCAAGGTTTCAGAGAAATGCAGCAAAATTTATGGGACTAGAACTGTTTTAAAGAAAACATATCCGAGGACAGAAGAAGGCTGCAGACAGGAAGGCAGACTGCCAGATAGTGTGTGAGTAAGAAAACCAAGGGAGAGTGTGTGGTCGCACGGGGAGTGTTTGTTGGTGAGTTGAGGGACAGCTATACTCCAGGAGACTGTGAGGGACTGCTGGACTGGGCTCCCCTGACCGGGCAGCCCCCACTGCTGCTGGGTTCCCTCCCTTAGCAACCCACTGGGACGCGGAGACTGCGCCATCTTGAAGGAAAAGTGGATGTTATCGGAAGCCTGAAAAGCCTGGGGAATGGATAACTACAGCACAGCTGCGAACCCTAGAACACCGGTCCCCAATTGGCACAAGCACATGGATTCAGAGGAGCTCTACACTCCCTCAAGGAAAGGTCAGATTTCGCCTGCGATAAGGTGAGGTTTGTGGTCCCAGGAGGAGAGAGAAAGGCACCTGGCGGGAGCTGCAGGACCTGGAGAAGTCTGCGCCTAGAAAAATCCGCGGCCCTTTGGGCTGGCATGATCCGTGATGGGGAAGGGGGTCCTCAGGGCTGCTAACAGAAGGGAACTCTAAAAAACAACCCATTTTGATCTGGACGCAAAAGGACAGCCTAAAAATTTTTAAAGTGTGCCGGCTGCTTAGACCCAAGGGGAAAAAAAAGACTGCACAGACTTGCTTGCAGCACTGGAGTTCGCACACTTACTCGGGCTCTTTTTTTTCTTCTTTTTCTTTCTTTCTTTTTCCTCTTTAAAGCCTTGCTTCTGATTACTAAGCCCAATACACAGGATCACCCAATTGGGGACACCCTAAGAGACTGCAGGGGAAAGTTGTTTTTCTGGAACCTGGGGATCAGAGCGGGGAATAACCATCAGAGAACCAGCTCTGGGGCAATCCACTCCCCCAAACCGGTATATAGTGCAACAGGGAAAACAAAATCTAAACACTAGCTAGAGAGGAGCTATAGACAGGGAAGTCAATCCAGAAACACTGCCACCCAGGGGTTGAATCACAAATTGACTATTGTGTAAACACAAATAAAGGAATACAAGAAATAGAGACCTACTGCATGCTTAAAAATCAGGACTGGCTTACAACACTGAGGAGCAGTGGAACTCAGGGAACTTCAATACTGTCCTGACTAGGAAACAGGCGTGCCAAATGGAAGAGTAGAGGAAGTGAAAGACCTTCACTACTGCACATTTTTATTTTTATTATTATTATTATTTTCACCTTTTGCTTAAGAAACTAATTTTTTTCTTTTTTCCTCACTTGATTTTACCTTTTTAATTATTACATTTTTATATTCAATCAGTGTTATTACTACTACTATTTTACCTTTTTTAAAAAAAAAGTGTCATTTTATTTTCTACTAGAAGCCCGGTGCACGAAATTCATGCACGGCGGGGGGTTGTCCCTCAGCCCAGCCTGTACCCTCTCCAATCTGGGACTCCTGGAGGGATGTCCGACTGCCCGTTTAGGCCCGATTCTGGTGGGATCGGGCCTAAACGGGCAGTCACACATCCCACTCACAATCCAGGACTGCTGGCTCCCAACTGCTTGCCTGCCTGCCTTCCTGATTGCCCCTAACCGCTTCTGCCTGCCAGCCTGATCACCCCCTAACCACTCCGCTGCCAGCCTGAGTGATGCTTAACTGCTCCCCTGCCAGCCCGTTTGTCCCCAACTTCCCTCCTCTGCCAGCCTGGTCACCCCTAACTGCCCTCTCCTGCAGGGTTGATCACCTTCAACTGCCCTCCCTTGCAAGCCTGGTCCCTCTCAACTGCCCTCCCTTGCAGGCCCGGTCCCTCACAACTGCCCTCCCTTGCAGGCCGGGTGCCTCCCAACTGCCCTCTCCTGCTGGCCATCTTGTAGTGGCCATCTTGTGTCCACATGGGGGCAGGATCTTTGACCACATGGGGGCAGCTATATTGTGTGTTGCAGTGATGATCAATCTGCATAGTACTCTTTTATTAGATAGGATAGAGGCCTGGTGCAAAGGTGGGGGCCAGCTGGTTTGCCCTGAAGGGTGTCACAGATAAGGGTGGGGGTTCCCTTGGGGCGTGGGCGGCCTGAGCGAGGGGCCTGTGGTGGTTTGCAGGCCAGCCATGCCCCCTGGCAACCCAAGGGGAGGCCCTGGTATCTGGAATTTATTTTCCTTCTACAATTGAAACTTTGTAGCCTGGGGCGGCAGCCATTTCTGTGGCAGTTAATTCACCTTCTACAATTGAAACTTTGTAGCCTTAAGTGGGTGAGCCCGGCCAGGGTGTGCGGAAAGCTTTGTTTCCCCTGTTGCCGCCGGCAACGCTGGCCTGCTCTCTCAAGTTCCATTCTGCCGACATTTGTTTGAATTTGTTTACCTTCTATAATTGAAACGTTGTAGCTTGAGTGGAGGCTTAGGTCTGCAACGGCTATGGAAAGCTTGGCTTGCTCTGTTACCTGGGAAACCTTGCTCTCTGTGGCTGTAGCCATCTTGGATTGGGGTAAATTTGCATACTCGCCCTGATTGGCTGGTCGGTGTGGCTTGGCTGGTGGGTGTGGCTTATGTAGCGGAGTGATGGTCAATTTGCATATTACCATTTTATTAGAGAGGATTTTACTTTGGGATTAGTGTTCTACATTCTATTTTCATCTTTCCTTTAGCATCATTTTACTCTATCTCAACTTTACCTTTATGCAAACACTCTCTTCCTCACTTTTCCCCTTTTGTTGTCCAGTTTCTCTTACCCTATTTCTGCTTTAGATTTTCCCTATTCCTTCTTTTTACCCATTAAAATTTCACACTACTTATATAAGTAATTTCCAATCCCCTGCTCCAAGTCCATACACACCTCTTCCTTTTCTTTCTCTGTCCTTTTGTTGTTGTTTGCTTGACTGTTGATTATATAGATTTTTAATGCTTGTTTGTGAGATGGTTTTCCTTATTCTTTTTCTTTTTTGTTTTGTTTTTGTTTGTTTTTTTGCTTCAGTTTTCCCTCGACTTGCTTGATATTAGTTGTTGTTTGTAGTTTGCATTTATCTCCAGGTACTTGTTGCTGGCATTTGTTGGATTAAGTGGCTGTTCTATCGGAGTTTTCTCCCTATATTGTTTTGTTCCCCTCTTCTCTGTTATTCTCTTTCTTTTCTCTCTTACTCTTTTTTTCCTTTCCCCAACTTCATTTTTGCACTCCTTTTTTTTTTCTTTAATTCTTTCTCTCCTATCCTCTAATTCACCTTTCACTGGGGGTCACCTTTATTTGGGGTTATTAGTATCATGAATACATTTCTGTTCAGTGCCTTGTGTGTTGTACCTGGTTGTGTTGTATTTTGTGCCTTTAAATCAATGAAGGAGAAAGAGAACTACATAACCAGACACCCAGAGAAGAGAGATCATGGGGAGACAAAGAAACAGCCAGCATATAAAAGAAAAGCAGGCATCACCAGAAAAGGAAGTAAACGATATGGAGGCAAGAAACATGTCAGAGAAAGAATTCAGAGAAATGGTCATAAGGTGGATGAAAAGAATGGAAGACAAATTCGACAATATGTGTATGAACCAAGAGAAAATGAAGAACCAAGAAGAAATGAAAAATGGCATTGCTGCTGTAAAGAACTCAATAGAAAGCATCAAGAGTAGACTAAAAGAAGCAGAGGACTACATCAGTGAGCTAGAAGACAAGGTAGGAAAAAATACCCAAGTAGAGCAACTTCTAGAAAAAAAATTAAAAAGCAGGAGGAGAGCCTAAGGAAACTTTGGGACAACACAAAACAAAGCAACATCTGCATAATAGGCGTCCCAGAAGAAGAGGAAACTAAGCAAGGAATAGAAAACCTGTTTGAAGAAATAATGACAGAAAACTTCCCTGATATAGGGAAGAAAACCCCCACACAAATCCAAGAAGCTCACAGAGTACCAAGCAAAATGAACCCCAAAAGATCAACACCAAGGCACATTATAATTAAACTAGAGGCCTGGAGCACGAAATTCATGCACGAATGGGTGTGTCCCTCAGCCCAGCCTGCACCCTCTCCAATATGGCACCCCTCAAGTGATGTCCAACTGCCCGTTTAGGTCTGATCCTACCAGAATCAGGCCTAAACGGGCAGTCAGACATCCCTCTCACAATCCAGAAATGCTGGCTCCCAATAGCTCGCCTGCCTGCCTTCCTGATTCCCCCTAACCGCTTCTGCCTGCCAGCCTGATCACCCCCTAACCACACCATGGCCAGCCTGATTGATGCCTAACTGCTCCCCTGCCAGCCTGTTTGCCCCCAACAGCTCTCTCCTGCAAGCCTGGGTCCTCCCCAACTGCCCTTCCCTGCAGGCCCAGTTGCCCCCAACTTCCCTTCTCTGCCAGCCTGGTCACCCCTAACTGCCCTCCCCTGCTGGCCTGATCACCCACAATTGCCCTCCCATGCAGGCCTGGTCTCTCCCAACTGACCTCCACATCTAGGCATCTTGTGGTGGCTATCTTGTGTCCACATAGGGGTAGCCATCTTTGATCACATGGGGCAGCCATCTTGTGTGTTGGAGTGATGGTCAATTTGCATATTACTCTTTTGTTAGATAGGATAGAGGCCTGGTGCACAGGTTGGGGCCAGCGGGTTTGCCCTGAAGAGTGTCCCGGATCAGGGTGGGGGTTCCTTTGGGGCATAGGGTGGCCTGGGCAAGGGGCCTGTGGTGGTTTTTAGGCCAGCCACAACACCCAGCGACCCAAGCAGAGACCCTGGTATCTGGGCTTTATTTATCTTCTATAATTGAAAATTTGTAGCCTTGAGTGGAGTCCAGGTCTGCCAGGGTGTGAGAAAAGCTTGGCTTCCTCCATTGCTGAGGAAACCCAAGCCATCTACTCGCTCCAAGGCCACAGCCATCTTGGTTGGGTTAATTTGCATACTCGCTCCTGATTGGCAGGTGGGCATGGCTTGTAGGTGTAGTGTAGGTACAGTCAATTTGCATATTACTTTTATTAGATAAGATTGGCAAACACCAACGACAAAGTAAGAATCTTAAAAGTGGCCAGAGAGAGACAGAAAGTTACCTACAAAGGATCCCCCATCAGACTAGTGACTGATTTCTCAACAGAAACACATCAAGCCAGAAGGGAATGGAATGAAATACACAAAGTCATGCAAGGAAGGGTCTGAATCCAAGAATACTGTACCAAGCAAGGCTATCAATCAAAATTGAAGGTGAAATCAGGAGCTTCACAGACAAAAAAAGGACTAAGGGAGTTTATTACCACCAAACCAGCAATGCAAGAAATGCTAAAAGGTCTGCTGTAAAAAAAAAAAGAAAAAAGAAAGAAAAAGAAAAAAGAAATAGAAAGCAAAGAAGGAACACAGAGGAAAAGAATAAAAATGGAGACAAACAAGTGCCTATCAATAATAACTTTAAATGTAAATGGATTAAATGCCCCAATCAAAAGACATAGGGTGGGGAGAAACCAAGATGGCGGCATAGGTAAACACCTAAACTGCTGCCTCGCACCAAAACTATAACTAAAAGAGAAAACAAACATGATCCAGAACCACAGTAAAGCTGGCTGAGTGGAAATTCTACAACTAGAAGGAAAGAGGAAAGCACACAGAGAATCAGAGGATCTGCCAAAGGCTGAGGTACAGAGACGGGCAGCTGAGTGCCTGGCTGGCTTTCTCTAGCGGGAAGGAGACAAAAGCTCCCTACTGTGCTGAACCCCAGTTCTGACTGCACTGAACCCCCAGTTCTTGCTGAGACCCTGGGGACCCAGGCTTATATGGGGGGAATCCTGACTGTCAGGGGGAAACTCAGGGGAGCCGCGAAAGGCAGAGGTCTGGAGGCACAAGTGCACGAAGAGAGGACTGACTGCTGGGTGCAACGCTGGCTTTCTCTAGCGGGTGGGAAACAGAAGCACTGTGCTGAACCCCTGTTCCGATTGCACTGACCCCCAGCTGCATGTGAGACCCTGGGGACCCAGGCTTATACGGGGGAATCTGGACTGTCAGGAGGAAACTCAGGGGAGCCGCGAAAGGCAGAGATCTGGAGGCGCGCGCAAGTGCTCAAAGAGAGGACTGACTGCTGAGTGCTGCTGGCTGTCTCCAGCACAGAAGTTCTCCCAGTGTAGACACAACTGATCCTCTAAGCCAATTTGCCTGAAGGTCAATTCCTTCCAGTGATACCAACAACAATCAAGAATTAACTACAACAAAGCTGTATACACAGTCCACAAAGGGGTGCACCAAGAGTGTCCACCTCAGGTAACTGGGGAGGCCAACCCACTGGGCCATATAGGACAACTAGCACACAAAGCTACCCTACCAACTCAGGGAAGCAGCAAAAATGTGGAGACAAAGAAACAGTTCACAAACGAAAGAAAAGGAGGAAAACAAACAACTGGATATAGTTCAAAACCACCGTTATAAGGTTTTTCAAGAATTTCCTAGAAAAGGCCAAAAAATTTAGTGAAACCCTCGAGGATATGAAAAAGGACCAACTAGAAATTAAACATACACTGACTAAAATAAAAAATATTATAGAGAGACCCAACAGCAGACTAGAGGAATGAAAGAATCAAGTCAAAGATTTGAAATACAAAGAAGCAAAAATCACTCAATTGGAAAAGCAAAAAGAAAAAAAGAATCCAAAAATTTGAAGATAGTGTAAAAGCCTCTGGGACAACTTCAAGCATACCAACATCAGAATAATGGGGATGCCAGAAGAAGAGAGAGAGAGAGCAAGATACTAAAAACATATTTGAAGAAATAATGACCAAAAACTCCCCCCCACCTGGTTAAAGAAATAGACTTACAAGTCCATGAAACACACAGAACCCCAAACAAAAGGAATCCAAAGACGACCACACCAAGACACATCATAATTAAAATGCCAAGAGCAAAAGACAGAGAGAATATTAAAAGCAGCAAGAGAAAAACAGTTAGTTACCTACAAGGGAGCACCCATACGATTGTCAGCTGATTTCTCCACAGAAACTATGCAGGCCAGACAGGAGTGGCAAGAAATATTCAAAGTGATTAAAAGTAAGAAACTACAACCAAGATTACACTACCCAGCAAAGCTATCATTCAGAATGGAAGGTCAGATAAAGAGCTTCACAGATAAGAAAAAGCTAAAGGAGTTCATCAACACCAAACCAGTATTATATGAAATGCTGAAAGGTATTCTTTAAGAAGAGGAAAAAGAAGAAAAAAGTAAAGATAAAAATTATGAACAACAAATACATGTCTAACAAGTGAACCTAAAAATCAAGTGAATAAAAAATCTGATGTACAGAATAAACTGGTGAATATAATAGAATCAGGGGCATAGAAAGGAAGTGGACTGACAATTCTCGGCGGGCAAGCGGTGTGGGGGTGCGGGAAGAGACTGGACAAAAATCGTAAACCTATGGATGAGGACAGTGTGGGGGGAGGTAAGGGTAGAGTGTGTGGTGGGAACTGGGTGGAGGGGAGCTATGGGAGGAAAAAAGAGGAACAATTTAATAATCTGAACAACAAAAGTTTATTAAATTAAAGAAAAGACATAGGGTAACGGATTAGATAAGAAAACATGACCCATATATCTGCTGTCTACAAGAAACCAACCTCAGAAAAAGAGACGCACATAGATTGAGGGTGAATTGATGGAAGAAGGTTTTTCAGGCAAATGGAAATGAAAAAAAAAAAAGCTGGGGTAACAATACTTATATCTGACAAATTAGATCTCAAAGTGAAGGAAAAAAAGAGATAAGGAAGGCCACTTCATAATACTAAAGGAAGCAAGCCAACAAAAAGAAATAACTCTGGTAAACATATATGCACCCAATACAGGAGCACCCAAATACATAAAAAAATTCCTGGAGGATATCAAGTGAGAGATTGACAGCCATACAATCATAGTAGGAGACTTTAATACCCCACTTTCATCATTGGACAAATCCTCTAAACAAAAAATCAGCAAAGAAACATCAATCCTAAATGACTCACTAGACCAGATGGAATTAATTGACATCTTCAGAACATTTCACCCCAAAGCCACAGAATATACAGTCTTCTCAAGTGCCCATGGGTCATTTTCAAAGATAGACCATATATTGGGTCCCAAGCAAAGTCTCTTCAAATTCAAGAAGATAGAAATCGTATCAAGCATCTTCTCAGATCACAGTAGCATAAAAATGGAAATCAACTACAATAAAAACAATCCAAAAAAATCAAACACAAGGAGACAAAAGAACACGCTATTAAACAATGACTGGGTTACCAGAGAGATCAAAGAAGAAATAAAAAACATGGCAACAAACGACAATGAAAACACAACAATCCAAAATCTATGGGACACAGCGAAAGCAGTCTTGAGAGGGAAGTTCATAGCTCTACAAGATTACTGCAAAAAAACAAGAAACAATGGTAATAAATCACCTAACCTAACAACTCAAAGACTTAGAAAGAGAGCAACAAGAAAAGCCCAGTGTAAGCAGAAGGAAGGAAATAATAAAGATCAGATCAGAGATAAATGACAAAGAGACCAAAAAACAAACAAACAAACAAAAAAACAATACAAAAGATCAAGGAAACCAAAAGCTGGTTCTTTGAAATGATAAACAAGATTGATGAACCTCTAGTCAGGCTCACCAAGAAGCAAAGAGAAGAGGACCCAATTAAACAAAATCAGAAATAAAAGAGGAGAAATAACAACAGACCCCAACGAAATACAAAGGATTGTTAAAAAAATACTATGAACAACTCTATTCCAACAAACTGGACAACCTGGAGGAAATGGACATATACCTAGAAAAATATAACCTTCCAAAACTCAATCAGGAAGAATCTAAACATCTCAATAGGCCAATAACTATGGAAGAAATTGAAGCAGTCATCAAAAAGCTTCAGCAAACAAAACCCCGGGGACAGATGGCTTCACAGGGGAGTTTTACCAAACATTCAAGGAAGAACTAAAACCTATCCTCCTAAGACTATTCCAAAAAATTCAAGAGGAAGGAACACTTCCAAGCTCTTTCTATGAAGCCAGCATCACCCTAATACCAAAACCAGATAAAGACAACACAATGAAAGAGAATTACAGGCCAATATCCCTCATGAACATAGATGCCAAAATCCTCAACAAAATTCCAGCAAATCAGATCCAGCAGTACATCAGAAAGATCATACACCATGACCAAGTAAGATTTATCCCAGAAATGCAAGGATGGTACAATATCCGCAAATCAATAAACGTGATGCATAACATAAACAAATTGAGAGATAAAAACCACATAGTCATATCAATTGATGCAGTAAAAGCATTTGACAAAATCCAACACCCATTTTTTAAAATACTATCAGCAAGGTGGGAATAGAAGGATCATACCTCAACAAATAAAAGCCATATATGTCAAACCCACAGCCAACATCATACTCAATGGGCAAAAATTAAAACCATTTCCCCTAAGAACAGGAACAAGACAGGGATGCCCACTCTCACCACTCCTGTTCGACATAGTACTGGAAGTATAAGCCATTGCGATTAGACAAGAAGAAGAAATAAAAGGCACCCAAATTGGAAAAGAAGAAGTAAAACTGTCCCTATTCGCAGATGACATTATATTGTACATAAAAAACCCTAAAGACTCCATCACAAAACTATTAGACTTAATAAATGAATTCGGCAATGTAGCAGGATACAAGATTATTGCCAAGAAATCTGTAGCATTTCTATACACCAATGGTGAACTTACAGAAAGAAAGACTATAAAAGCAATCCCATTTACCATCGCACCAAAAAAATTAAGATACCTAGGAATAAACTTAACTAAGGAGGGGAAAGACCTGTACTTGGAAAAATACAGGACACTGAAAAAAGAGATAGAGGAAGACATAAACAGATGGAAGAACATACCATGTACATTGATTGGTAGAATCAACATTATTAAAATGTCCATACTAACGAAAGCAATCTATAGATTCAATGCACTCCCCATTAAAATACCAACAGCATATTTAACAGACCTAGAACGAACTCTCCAAAAATTCATCTGGAATAAAATAAGGCCCCAAATAGCCACAGCAATCCTGAGAAAGAAGAACAAAGTAGGTGGAATCTCAATACCAGATTTCAAGCTGTATTACAAAGCCACTGTTCTCAAAACAGCCTGGTACTGGCACAAGAACAAACATATAGACCAATGGAATAGAATAGAGAATCCAGATTTCGACACAAACCACTATGCTCAAATTAATATTTGACAAAGGAGGCATGAACATACAATGGAGTCAAGACAGTCTCTTCAATAAATGGTGTTGGGAAAATTGGACAGATACTTGCAAAAAAATGAAACTAGACCACCAACTTACACCATACACAAAAATATACTCAAAATGGATAAAGGACTTAAACGTAAGATGGGAAACCATAAAAATACTAGAGGGATCCACAGGCAGAGAAATCTCAGACATATGCCGAAGCAATTTCTTCACCAATACTGTTCCTAGGGCAATGGAAACTAAAGAGAAAATAAACAAATGAGACTACATCAAAATAAAAAGCTTTTGTACAGCAAAAGAAACCATCAACAAAACAACAAGAAAGCCCACTGTATGGGAGAACATATTTGCAAATGTTATCACTGATAAAGGTTTAATATCCAACATCTACAGGGAGCTTATACAACTTAATAAAAGGAAGATAAATGATCCAATAAAAATATGGGCAACGTACCTAAATAGAATCTTTTTGAAAGAGGACAGAAGGAAGGCCAAGAGACATATGAAAACATGCTCAAAGTTACTAATTATCCAAGAGATGCAAATCAAAATGACAATGCTGTACCATCTCACACCTGTCAGAATGGCAATCATCAACAAATCAACCAACAACAAGAGCTGGCGAGGATTCGGATAAAAAGAAACCCTCGTGCAGCCACTGTGGAGAACAGTATGGAGTTTTCTCAAAAAACTAAAAATGGAACTCCCATTTGACCCAGTAATCCCACTTCTAGGAATATATCCCAAGAAAACAGAAACACCAATCAGAAAGGATATATGCACTCCTATGTTCATAGCAGCACAATTCACCATAGCTAAGATTTGGAAACAGCCCAATGCCCATCAGCAGATGAGTGGATTAGAAAACTGTGGTACATCTACACAATGGAATACTATGCTGCTATAAAAAATAAGGAATTCTTACCATTTTCAGCAGCATGGATGGACCTGGAGAGCATTATGTTAAGTGAAATAAGCCAGACAATGAAAGAAAAATACCACAAGATCTCACTCATTAGTGGAAAATAAAGAACATTATAACCTGATGAACAAAAATATAGATACAGAGGCAGTAAAGCACCGAACAGACTGTCAAATTACAGCGGGAAGGCAGGAAAGTGTTGGGCGGGGGGGGGGGGGGTGCGGGGGGGGAGAGATCAACCAAATGACTTGTATGCATGCATATAAGCACAACAAATGGACACAAGACACTGCGGGGGTGGGATGAGGGCATGCAACAAGGGTTAGGGGAGGCTGGGGGAAGGTCAATGGGGGAAAAAAGGAGATATATGTCCTACTACATGTAATACTTTAAACAATAAAAAACAAACAAACACGTAACAGTGGCATAGAAAACAGGGTCAGGCAGACTGACACCACAAAAGAGTGTGTGCAAGCCAGGCACAGTGATGAGCACGTTGCACACATTATAGCTCATTCAATCAACTCAAAGGCCTCAAGTCGTTCCATCAACTCCACTGACTTACCTGAACTTTGGACCTTGGTTATGCAGAAATTCTAGGAGTAATATAAGGTTTTCTTTCCTGAAAATCGGTTCCAGGCCCTGGCTGCTATGGCTCAGTTGGTTGGAGCAGCATTCCATACACAGAAAGGCTGTGGGGTTGATTCCCAGTCAGGCCACATACCTAGGTTGTGGGTTCAATCCCAAGTCAGGGTGCATACAGGAGGCAACCAATCAATCAATGTTTCCCTCTTACATAGATGATTCTATCTATCTAACTATCTATCTATCTATCTATCTATCTATCATCTATCTCCCTACATCTCTCTCCCCTCTCTCTCTCTAAAATCAGTAAGCATATCCTTCGGTTAGGATTAAAAGAAAATTGGTTCTATTAGATCTTAGAAAACTTAGAAAGTAATTTTCAAATTTTAATAGTTATAAATTCGTACCAAAATTTTCAATAGTTTCAGAGAATATCTTGACTAGAACTAAACCAACAATTCAATTATTTTATTTATACAAGCAGTTTTACTGTCATCTGAGTCAGACCCTCAGAATGTTCTGCTGTGGGATTCGAAATCAATTGATACAGCTCTACAATAAGATTCCTAGTTGTGAAAAGTTGAACAATAGTCTTTAAACCTATGATGAGTCATTAGCAAACATCTCTACACTTAAGATATGTGAACTGTGCATGTGGGATTTTGCAAGGGGATAAGGAAGAGGAGAAGGTGAGAAACAAAAAATAGTCAGAATCCCTTACTTGGAGAAAGTTATTAATAAAGCAAAAGTGTTAAGAAAGAACTGGACAGCCCTAACCAGTTTGGCTCAATGGATAAAGAGTCAGCCTGCAGACTGAAGAATCCCAGGTTCAATTCTGGTCAAGGGCATGTACCTTGGTTGCGGGCTTGATCCCTAGTAGGGGATGTGCAGGAGGCAGCTGCTCAATGTTTCTCTCTCATCGATGTTCCTAACTCTCTGTCCCTTCCCTTCCTCTTTGTAAAATTCATTATATATATATATATATATATATATATATATATATATATATATATATATATATTTAATATATTTTATTGATTTTTTTACAGAGAGGAAGGGAGAGGGACAGAGAGTTAGAAACATCAGCTGCCTCCTGCACACCTCCCACCGGGGACGTGCCCGCAACCAAGGTACATGCCCTTGACGGGAATCGAACCCGGGACCCCTCAGTCCACTGGCCGAAGCTCTATCCACTGAGCCAAACCGGTCAGGGCAAAATATATTTTTTTAAAAGAGAAAGAACTGGACAGGTCTGTACCCTTTCATACATGAAATAAAAATATGTGACCTAGATTTTATAACATAATTAGAAAGCCTCTTCCCAGCCTTCATTTTGCACATACAAAGAAAGAGGGGAGGAAAAAATTCAGCTCTTTAGAGCAGCTTCGCCAACCTTTCAGACCTCACAGACCACCAGTGGTCTCAGACCACCAGTTGGCGACCGCTGCCTCAAAGGTTTCCTTAAACCAGCAGTCGCCAACCTTTTGGATCTCATGGATCACCAGTGGTCTGCGGACCACCAGTTGGTGACTGCTGCTTTAGAGGGCTTAGGAAAACAGAGAATATCTAGAATTATTTTCTTTCTCCAAGAAGTGTTACAATGATTATTTCTGAGAGAAAGAAAATCAAGAGTGTCTCTAGTATGTCTACAAAGTTAAAAGCACAATTGGAAATAAGAAAATAGGAAAGATTCAATTTTCAATGCCCTCTTAGAAAGCAAATACCAACCTAAGGTGACACAGCCAACTATATGTCCCGTGTATTTTTCTAACAAAAATCAGTAATGCCAATATACGCTGCCCAAAATCACCAAGAGCGACTCACACAGGAGCAATGGACAGTTTGCACATTCAGTGACATCTCTGTGCTGTGCTGTGGCTCAGCTGAGTCCTAACAGAGCAGGTCCCATGCCACAGAAAATGAATGATTTTTTAAGATATATTTTATTGATTTTTACAGGCAGGAAGGGAGAGGGACAGAGTTAGAAACATCAAGGAGAGAGAAACATCGATCAGCTGCCTCTTGCACAGCCCCTACTGGGGATGTGCCCGCAACCAAGGTACATGCCCTTGACCAGAATTGAACCCAGGACCCTTCAGTCCACAGGCTGATGCTCTATCCACTGAGCCAAACCAGTTAGAGCATGACTTTTGTTTTATATAAAGTTACCGCTGGTGCTTTGCTCAAGATACAGATTCTTTTAATGGAAATAACGTAAAAATTACTACTAGTATATGAAGAATTAGTTGCTTTTGAGGTTTCCTTTAACAAAGAGTGTTACTGTATAAAACAAAAGATTATCCTCACCAATAAAACTTGAAAAAAGAGAAATCCAGTATGTCCTAACCTTTCTATTATTTTTTTTCCTCCACAACCCTAGATATCATAATGTGTTCATGTATACAAAGCAAAGGAGAGAAAAAGTAAAGATAAGGCAACACCAGAAAGAGGACTCTGTTGGAGACTCTACCTAAGTCATTAGCTAGGATTCTTATTATACAGTTTATAGAGATATAGAAAGATGTGTTAAAAATAGAACATAACTTGTCATGTCCTGAGTCTCCCCCTCTGATAGTATCTGGTGACATGTGTCCAATAGAGCCACAGAACGAATGTGGTCTTCCAGCCTTCAACAAACAAATAAAAATTGCAGGGACTGACCAGCAGACCCTGAGGGATGGATGAACGGATTACTTTGACACGATTCTGTGAAAGAGAGGCTCAGGGACTGTTTGGATATAGGAGCCAAAACAACCCTGTTTGTCTCCCTTCCTAGGCTTTTATTGTAACAACAGCTTAAACTAAAATTAACTATTAGATACTATCAGCAGGGTAAGCATCCTTGAGAAAACACCACTTACACAGTAGGAGTCTCGGGGAAATAAAGACTTCCCATGCCTAAAGCCTACCACCATTCATTCACCAGGGCATCCACCATTCACGCAGGAAGCCATTCATTCACTCTTCTTCTTTTCTGTATGTGTGTAGGTTTCAATTATTGGTTTCCTTGATCATTCTTTTCTGTACGAATGCAAATAGTCCAAGGAGGATACTATGAACCATCTAATACTTTACTATGGATGACTTTATTTCCGAAAGGCAAGACTGGGAGAACACTAGAAAACTGGGAGAGAAAAGGAAAGCCAAATGATAAGAGGAGTAGGGAACCCAAAGAGAAAAAATATTTTCCTACCTTACCATCTTGTCTAGGTGTAGCACTGCTAATAGAATGTTTACTGATGATGAGCAAACTGTTTTTTTAAAAAAAGATTTTATCTTAAAGACAGCTGTTTCTCCTTTATAGAATTTTAAAATGGGCTAATTGGATATGTAAGCCTAAAAATAATTTGAAAAACTGAATCAATTTTTAAAAAACCAACTGTGTCATATGACTCATCCCAATGTCACAAACACCTGAACCGTAATGCAGATATATTAAATAGGGGCAAAGAATTCCTGTTTAGTAACACACATTCCTATGGCTATGTCTGAAACTTTTAAAGGTACTTGGGAGCCATTAAAAGACTTTTACAAAATTATTTTAGAGGAAGCTCTTCCATTTACTCTTCTTCCACTAACAAGGGTTAAGAAAAATAAGCATTCCTCACATTTACCATATTTTTTCATTTTTTAATGTAAAAAAACTATTTTAGAAATGTTATTGAAGTGGTAGAATCCCCCTACTCTGTTGGCTGAAAGCCCAGAGACAATGAATGTAATACATTTATTTAAACACTGTCATATTAAAACTACTTAATTATAACATATACTGTACATATATAAATAAAAATAAAATATGGTCTATATTTCATCTATTTCTTTTCAGGTGCTATGCAAACTGAAAGATTACTATCCACCTAGAAACTAAAAATAATAATAATTCAATGATTAATAGAGGTTCAAATAAATTTTGTTAGCTGGCGGTGTTACTGGATAGCTAATATATATTACATATAAATGACATCTCTCTGCTTTGTCATTTCTATATATAAAATGCTATTTTTTGTATCAAACTACTGGAAAGATAACAGCTAAATAAAATGTATTTCATATAAATTTGTGTATAAATTTAATTATTTTAACATTTTGATAGACATGCTTAGACACAAAAATGTGTGTATTAAAAAGCATTTATCTGTTCACTGAATTAAGAGAAATGCTATACCATTACTTTTTTAAAAAACCCAAATTTCATCAAACTAAATAGTGTTTTGGGTTAATATACTTTTTATTATGCAATTAACACTTTTTGGATATTGGGCAAATATCACTATACAATATAGATGACATAGAGAAACACATAAAAATTACTAAGTCATAGTGTTTATCATTTGATCTGACCTTTAAAACATTATATGCTAAAACAAGTTTAGGTATACTGAAAAGAATAATTCTCCAAACTTCTTTATGGGTAAAAAGATAATGGGTTTAGCCCTGGCCTGGTAGCTCAGTGGGTTAGAGCCTTGTCCAGATATGCCAAGATTGCCAGTTTGATCCCAACTCAGGGTACAAAAATCAACCAATGAATGCATAAATAAATTGAACAACAATCGCTATTTTTCTCTCTCTCTCTCTCCGCCTTCCTCTCTTTTTCTCTTAAAAATTAAAAAAATATATAATGGGTTTCAATTTATTGATTTTTTAGACTTTTATTTACAAAACTAGTCCTTTTAGCAAATACACATTTTTATTTTCATTTATAGGTAACTCCATTCACCAACCATTTTGAAATTATGTGTATTTCCTTCTAAGTATGAGACAATGATTACATTTTATAAGCTGAATGTCATGAAAATCTGCATTTGCTTCTTCAAAACACTAGATATCACTAAGTTTAGTGTCAAAGGGTATGAAACATAGAGATTTTACTGATTACTGCCAGAAAGGCTTCCCGTGTCTTACTCTCTGACAATGAGACCTGTGCAGCTAGTTCTTAATGTCCCGATGTCGAGGGGGCTGAGACCCTCACTAAGTGCTGGGAGATATTTTCTCCTCCTTCCAGCTCTCTTTCCATTCCCTGTAACTTTTTTGTGTGGTTTTGTTTTGTTTTGTTTTGATGGGGGGAGTTACATAGTGTATACGTTAATAAATAATTAATATGTAATTATTTATTTGATAGAATTTCTAGGAGACAGAAAAATTAAAGTGTTGGGAAGTTCCTGTCACTGAGGAATAATAGTAAATAAAGACAAACATTTCTTATATTTCTCATTTTTTCAAGAAGAATGTTGCCATTTTAGCCACTTGCAATCTGCTTCCTCTGTCTCTGTCTCAGTGGAAGTGTTACTTCTGGGTTCTGATTTTTCAAATAATTTCAGGAATTCTACCAGCAAAACAAATTGAAGAGGAATGACAGGTGACAGTTTCTGGTGGGAGGCTGGAAATTTGTAGGTCATATTTTATGAACTATGATATAAAAAAACTACAATAACATAGCTAAATTCTATTGTGATTACTGTTTATTATAGCACCTAAAAATAAATACGTGAAACATAGATCATATTTTATTCATATATGTATATATCATAATTATGTAGTTTCAATATATTTATTAGCATTGACCTATGACACCATAATTACGTAGTTTTAATATATTTATTAGCATCAACCTATGACACCAGGAAGTCACAGTTTGATCCCAGTCAGGGCACATATAAATATCTTTTTTTTGTGTTTTGTTTTTTTGCCTTCCTTACTAAATCCTTTTATTTTTAGGAAAATCTTTATTGCTGAAAACATTACAGTTGCTCCCCTTTGCCTTCCAGGGCCCCCATCCACCCAGATCCCACCCCACTCCAGGCCTTTACCAACTTATTGTCTGTGTCTTTAGGTAATGCATACATGTATACAAGGTTTTTCCTTAATATCTTCCCACACCCCCCTCACTCCTTTCCTCTGAGATTTGTCAGTCTGTTCTGTTTCCTTGCCTCTGATTCTATTTTATTTGTCTGTTTATTTTGTTCATTAGATTTCTTGTAAATTTATTTTGATTTTTTAACTCAGTTGCTGATAGATATGTATTTATTGACATTTTGTTGTTCATATTTTTTTTATCTTTTTTCTTCTTCCTCTTCTTCTTCTTAAAGAATACCCTTCAACATGACATGTAATACTGGCTTGGTGGTGAATAGCTCCTTTAGCTTTTTCTTGTCTGTGAAGCTCTTTATCTGACCTTCAATTCTAAATGATAGCTTTGCTGGGTAGAATAATCTTGGTTGTAGTCTTGCTATTCATCACTTTGAATATTTCTTGCCACTCCCTTCTGGCCTGCAAATTTTCTGTTGAGAAATCAGCTGACAGTCACATGAGTGCACCCTTGTAGGTAACTAATTGCTTTTCTCTTGCTGCTTTTAAAATCCTCTTTTTCTTTAACCCTGGGCATTTTAATTATGATGTGGGCCTCTTTGGATTCATCTTGTTTGGGACTCACTGTGCTTCCTGAACTTGTAAGACTCTTTCACCATGTGGAGGAAGTTTTCTGTCATTATTTATTCAAATAGGTTTTCAAGATCTTGCTCTCTCTCTCTACTCCTTCTAGCGCCCCCTAATGGGAATGTTGGTACACTGGAAGTTGTCCAAGAGGCTCCTTACATTATCTCCATACCTGTTTATGCTTTACCCTTTTGTTCTTATTAGGTGTTTCTTGCTGCCTCATATTCCAAATCATTTATTTGTTTCTCAGAATCCTCTACTCTACTGTTGAATTCCTGTAAATTATTCTTTATTTCAGTTAGTATATGCTTAATTTCTGACTGTTCCTTTTTTATGTCTTTGGCATTCTCACCAAGATCCTTGAAAGTCTCACTAAGTCCCTTGAATCTCTCATTAATTCCCTTGAAGCACTCATTAAGTCCCTTGAAACTCTCATTAAGATCCTTGAGTAACCTTAGAAGCATTGTTTTGAACTCTGTGTTCAGTAGTTTGCTTACTTCCATTTCTTTAATTTGTGACATGTTTCTTTCTCTCTGAACTTTTGCAGCTTCCCTGTGCTTGTTTCTATGTATTAGGTAGAGCTACTATGTCTCCTGGAATTGGTAGAGAGAACTTGTGTATTAGGTGTCCTGTAGAGCCTAAGTGGCTCAGCCTCCCCAGTCACCTGAGCTGGGCACTCTAGGTGTGTTCCTGTGTGGGCTGTGTGCACAGTCTTGTTGTAGTTGAGCTTTGATTGCTATTGGCATCACTGGGAGGAATTAATTTCCAGGCTTATGGGCTGTGAGGACCAGCTGCATCCAAAATGGAAGAGCTTCTGTGCAGGAGACACCCCTATGGAACAGGACTTGTTTCAGTGCGACTTTGGTGCTCATTGAGTCAGCTTCTTGAGTGTGTTGCTTGTGGATGTGCAGAGTTGTAATCTGTTATGATCTGAAGCTGTCCACTGGATTCATTGGCAAAGTCAGCCACTGCCTGGGACCACCTGGCAGGAGCTAGAGAGATCTGCAGATGGCTGCTACTTGTTTTGAGCTAGGAAATGCCCAGGTAAGACCCAGATGTGAAGCAAAACTGGCTGGTGCTAGTGCAGAGTCTTGGGCCTTTTACTGATAGGTTTGATGCCAGCTGCTGCTTGTTTGAGAGATTCTAGCAAAGTCTAAAGCCAGAGCCAGGATAGGCCACTCATATAGAAAATTGGCTACAAACTTCTTGGGTAGGGATGCAAATTGGATGGGATGGGGTCTCAGGGAATCACCAGGGTGGAGAAAACAGTGAGGGCCACACTGATGAAAACTCAGATATGGCTGCCAGTCAACTTTGTGAATGGAGAGGTCCCAGCACAGGAACAATGAACCTTGTGAGCAAACACTTGACAATTGTACCGGCAAGTTACTCTCAGGGATCCTTCTTTTCAACAAAATTAGATGTTTATGTTGAAAGAGTCAGTACTTTAAAAATTAATGCATAAGTCCGGCCAGTGTTGCTCAGTGGTTGAACAATGAACTATGAACTAGGAGGGCACAGTTCAATTTCAGTCAGGGCACGGCCCACTCAGGGTTTCTGGCTCCATTCACAATATGGGGCATGTAGGAGGCAACCCATCAGTTATTCTTTCTCATCATTGACATTTCTATCTCTCTCTCTCTCCCTCTCCCTTTCTCTCTGAAGTCAACAAAAATATAATAAAACTAGTGGCATGTAGCACAAAATTCGTGCATATTATAAGGGGATGAATTAGAGGAAATATTTTAATATTGCTATTTGCCCTTTCTCTATAATATAAATGTCAGAGATGAAAGAAAATTAGTAAAAAGTATATGAACATCTTCCTCCTGTCAGAGTCTGGGACACACCACAGTACCCAGAGTCAAGTCCCCGCCCACCCACATGCACCTCAAAATCATGTGAGATGCAGCCAGCCCTCCCCATTGGGCTAGATCCAGACCCAGCCAGTCCCACCCTGTCAAGCCCCAATTGGGGGGGGGGGGGTGCAGCCTCAGGTCCCCTGGCCCAGCGCTGGGGTGGAGGGCATTTCCTGAGGACCCCCAGCCTGGGCCTAGGTGGGGAGTGCATCTTGAGGTCCCCTGTCAAACCCCACCAGGTGGGGGCACAGCCTCAGGTCCCTTGTCACGCCCCATTGGGAGGGGGGTGCAGCCTAGGGTCCTCTGTCAAGCCCCGTTGGGTGGGGGGCATGACCTGAGGTCCCCGGCCTGGCACCAGGGCAGGGGGCATGGCCTGAGGTCTCCTGTCAAGCCCCCATGGGGATGGGGGGACTGGGGAGCAGCCTCAGGTCCCTGTTGATTGCTCATTAAGACTTGTTATGGGAACTCGGCCTCAGCTGTGGATGAAGCCATCTTGTGTTGCGGAAACCCTTGGTCAATTTGCATATTCCCCATTTATTATATAGGATTAACACATAGATATACATATGATAGGGTATACACACCACAGGGCATAATCTTTGAAAACCAGTCTGAGTGTACAGCATTGATAGACAACAGCACGGACTGGTGAATGAAGCACAGAGCAATCTGCCACAGCACTCAAACCTCCCCTGTAAGTCCACCCCCTCATCTTCTACAAGGTGGTGCGCTTTGGCCAGCAGCCATCTGGTTCCCTGGCAAAACAGCACTGTTAGAAGTGTTCAAATGCATCTCTGTCTGTAACGCACAACAATACATATCTAACAGCACTCACTCTGAAATGCAGGCTGAGACTGGAGGAGGAGGAGGTAGAAGTAGGATGGCTTGGATAGATGTCAACGGTCCAGTCAGGAAGTGAGACCTAGACCTGGAGGAACACAGCTGTGCCGGACAACCAGCAGGTGTGACCAGCCACTCAGACACTGGATGAAAAAGATTTAAACATTGGGGAACAAAAGCCGGAAGAAGAAACCTGGAGGGAGATCAGGTTAGTGGGGGCTAGTTAAATTGTGGGTGCATGTGAGCTCAACAGGTTAGACTGTAATATACAGTGTCACTGCCAAAGTGCAAAAACTAAATGCTAGAAGACTCCAGAGAAAGGCACAGATGGGTAGGATGGTACGATGACTTCACAGAGGCCAGCTCCTATAGACTTGGAATATTCTTTAGTTAATAAATAAATTTAACCTGTAAACTCCCCATTCCAGCACCTTCACTAATGCTAAACCTGAAGAGCCACTATATTATATTCAAATATAACTTAAAAAAGAGAAATTAGAATTCTTTAGATACCAAGAAAAACTCATGCTTAAAAGCCACTCAGGTTGGATGTTTTGAACACACGAATGGGATTATTTAATTATATCAAATTTTGAATTGATTTGATGTCTTCAAAATAAAATATAACAATATAGCATTTAAAAATAGCAATATCCTTCATGTTACTGAAGTTATTTAAGCACATATATTCATTTGATGGGATTTTAACAAAAATCAGCAGAGACCTGATTTTAGTTTTAAGTGACTCAAGAGCAATTCAGTGACTGACCCCAAGGGCTTGGTGACCCACTCTCAATTCCGTGAGGACCTTCCTACCCCCACAGAACTGGAGGTCAATGGGCGCAGCATTAGCAGAGCTCATCGCTGGGACACAGGATTCAGGGGATGCCATTAGCTGAAGCACCACAATGGCTTCCCTGGAACCAGTCATATCTGGTGTCCTTCATGCCATGAGTGAAGGTTAAGTGAGAAGTGGACCATTAACTTCTTGTGTTCAGGTCCAGTGAATGCCTGGCCTGCTGTCGGTGGTCAGGTCTATGGCTTTAACTACATCTCCCTGAAATTCTGTCCCAGCCAGAACCATTTGGCTGTGGAGGATCCTGGTCTCACACAGGAAGACACCCAGGCTCCGTCACACTCTGTAGGGAGGAGCGGGACTGGCCGTGGTGAAGATGAAATAACACCCTGACTTCAGAAGGCCGGCTCCCTAAGCAGCTGGTGCCCGCAGAGTGGGAATCCCCAGGCCAGGAGGATCCAGATCTGGCCTGCCCTCTGCCCTGCCCTGCCCTGGCCACCTTCTGGGGAAGTTAAGGGACTACCTGCAATGAATTCTCCTCCAAAGAGGTCCCAGCGCGGACTCCTCACCGTGGGCTTAGCAGCTTCAGGACCCTGCCTGCTGCCTGCAGCCCTCCGCCCACAGGCCCATGCCTGCCTCGTGCTTACTGAGGCCATGAGCACCGGAAAGTCGCCATCTTCCAGAAGCACCCACTCTAACTTCCGCCAGGGGCGAGACTTCCTGGTGGAGGCTGGGAGCAGTGAGAGGCGGGTGGCAGCCCTGGAAACGCACAGCTGCAGTGTGTCTCCTCTCAGAAAGCCTGGTCCACTGAAGTGGCAATGCGTGAAGAGACATGTTCGCACTTCACTTAAGTCAGGCAGGTCTGGCTTTTCACACATTAATTGGCTCTTAGGGAATATCGACTTTATATCTTAATAATAAAGTATGACTTCCAAAATACTGTCCTGAAAATTCTGTTCTAATAGTCCAAAGCTGAATTCCAAATGTGTTTCTTCTTTTCTGCTGTAAGGGTCCTCGTCACACACATTCCTCTTGCCCAGGTGAAAGAAAAGCACCCCCTTCCTTGCCATGCAGATGGGTGCCTGTGGGTGAGAGATGGTCATATACACAGAAATGAAAGGATAAAGGCACCTGAGCATCAACAATACCACTGCCATTCTGGTAATGTCTTCAAGGAAAAGGGTTATATTTCACTTTCTCTCTGTACTTTCTCAGGGTGCCTAGCACATAGTAGGTGCACATGTGGGGTGACCAACTTGTCCCACCATCTGGCTCTTTAGTCTTTGGCTGGAACAATGACTGGATTTCAGAAGGCTAGGGAAATGGTTGATTGTGGTATAAAGGTGAAAGAAAGATCTGTTCTTTAATAAAATCCTTTATTCATAGTTTCAAACTGTAAGTCATTGCACCATGTGAGAAACACCAGGACAGAAGAGTGAGGGAGGGTTTATCTTCTAATAATTTGCAATGGAAGGACATCTTTTCCATGGTGCTGGCTCAAAGTGGTGGCTCAAAGTGATGGAGATGTCCCTCAGGAGACAAAGGGTTGTGCCCTAGACCTCTGTCAGGACCACACCAGAGTGACTTGCTCAGATGTCCCACCACTTGACTGGGGCCCTCGGAGTTGGAGACTGTGTCACTGGTACCTGCCTCATAACATAATTTTCGTCCTGGCAGTCTTCTGCGAGTTACACCCTTTTCTGTGTACGTCACAACCAGAGCCAAACTACTTCCTGGCACATATAGCTCCTCAGTATCTAGCCCTCTCTCTGACCTCATCTCACTCCACCTTCCCTTGCTCAGGGGGCTCCAGACACTCTGACCTTCTCTGATTCCTTGTGCACATCAAACAGAGGCTTCTTACAGCCAGCCTCCCCCGGTGGAGTGGGTCGATGCTCTTCTCAGCTCTTGGCCAACTCTTGGTTACATCTCAACCTTTGGGTCTCAGTTTATGCGTGTTCTTCTCAGAGTGACTTTCCTGGTCATTCGGTCCAAGCAGCTTCATAGGCACCCTAGGATTTCCTCAGAGGATCTCATGTTTTTATTTTGTGGCCTTGTGACATCTGTTCATATGTTCTACTAGTTTAATATCTGTTCTACTTTGTAGACCTTGAAGGCGGCATCATTGATGTTTCTATCTCTCCCAATCCCTTCCTCTCTGTTTTGTTCCCTGCTGTGCCCTACAATGTAGCATAGTGTCAGGCATTACTGAATATAAATTGACTGGATGCAGAGCCCAAGAGGTGAATTCGTGAATGAATAAACTGATGATTTAAGGATTATGGTTTCCACAAGAAAAAAATTGTAACTGAAATCTAATGGATATTAACTAGGCTTATTATGGTGATCATTTTGCAATATATGTAATATCAGATCATTAAGAGGGCACAGCCCTCTTAGCATAGTTAAGCTTGGCCTTGTGATGCTCCCTAGATCTTATCTGGGTAGCTAATGGGCTGTGGGAGATGCAGCAAGTGCTTCCAAAACAAGTGAAACTCATAAGAACATTGTAACTATGTTGACCACTACCTTATTTACCTCTGACTATAAAATAAAAGCTCACCTTGCTGTCTGGATCTCTCTGTGGCCTTAGCCAGGCACAGGAGATCCACCTAGACCCAACTTATTCTCTTTTTCTGTCTTTTCTACATCCTCCACCGCCCTCCTCAGGCTCGCCAAACCCTTGGCTGTGCTGGCCCGGCACATTATATGTCAATTATAACTCAATTTTTAAAAAAGGAAAAAAGATGGTGTTGATAATATTATTTAAGTTATTGATAGTACATGGTCAGAATATTTTATGTTCAATTACAATATTTTATTATATCATTTACATTAGAAAAATAATGTAGAATCACTGCAAAAAGTCAAACCAAGCAAGAAAACATACAAACAGTTAATTTTCCCTGTCCTCTCTAATAATCCCTCTCCTTCATACTCACCAATGTTAATAGTTTTTGTGTGGGTATTATTCCAGATATTTACATAAATATATATTTGTTCCTTCTTTCATACATGTATGTGCATGTGTAGATTTATATACTTGTATAGCAGTTTTTCTATAAGTGAAAAATGGGAGGATATTTTGCACATACTCAGTAACTTGCTTTTTCCACTTACTTTTTTATACTTAATAACATATCATGACCATCCATTCAGTTCAACACACACACACACACACACACACACACACACACACACACACATCTCTTTATTTTTAAGAGGCACATAATATTTCATAGCATAAATACCATAGTTCTTCAGCTAATTTCCTATTGATGAATATGGAAATGGTTTCCAGGGTTTTTGCAAATAACTACAATAAATCTCCTTATATAATTTTTACTTATTCACTAGATTCTCTCAAAACAATGCAAACAGTGGGAAAAGCATGAATACTTTTAAATAGATTTTACCGGACTTTTCTAGGAGAAAATTTACACCCCCTTCAGCAATGTGCGACCAAGTCCATTTTCCTCCATCTCAACTAAAAATGGATGTCGTAGTTTCTAAAACTGTTTTCCAATCTCCGCTTCCTTGTGGATGAGGCTTGCAGGGAAGTTATCCTCCTTCTAGAGGCCTGAGGCCTGAGCACGGAGAGCGGATCCCCTCCCTTCTGACGGGTTGCACAGGGACCTTGGCTAGAACACGTGGGGAGCAGGTGATGGTGGGCAGGGGGTGGAGGAGGTAAATGCAGCTGAGGAAGTGAACATGGACTTAGAGGCTGTGTTAAGGAGACTGCCTTTGAATGGCCATGAGGATACACAACTAGCCAGATGGAGTTCTGGGTCATGGGTGAGTTTGTATATGCTGACCTACTTAAAGAAAATGCGTCTTAATGACCAAATACCTCATTGTGTCTCTAAAAAGTGAGGGCAGTTCCTCACCTAACCGCAACGCCATTGTCACACCAGCCAATTTTCAATGAGTCCTGCATGTCATCTAATAGTCCGTCCAAATAGATCCAGAGACACAGAAGCATGGAACAGACTGTCAGAGCGGGCGGGAGTGGATGGGTAGGTGGGAAGAGATCAGCCAAAGAACTTGTGTGCATATATGCATAACCATGGACACAGACAATAGGGTGGTGGAGGCTTGGAGTGGGGGGCAGGGGCGGGATATAAGGGGTCAATGGGAGAAAAAAGGGGATACATGTGATACTTCCAACAATAAAGATTAAAAAAATAATAGTCAACCCACCTTTATATTTTGAGACCTTTATCTTAATTGAAAGAGGAGGTTTTAAGGAGCACACCCAAAGCAGGGAAAGCATTGGAAATACAGGGGAGAGGAACTGACAATGGACAGATTAGCCTGAGGAGAAAGGAGGTGGTGTTTATCGCACACATTGGCAGGGGTTGAGCTGTGACACAGCAGGCAAATGCATGCTCTTAGAGCTGGGAGGGGATTGGAGGGGACGGAGAAATGGGGATACAGTGCTGATGGTGCTTCTCTGTGTTGGTCCTCACATATAAAATAAAAACCCCTGTCTTTAAAGACCTTGTAGGTAAGTTGAATATATTGCAGATCCCTGTTACAGGTTTCTGGTCTTCCACACCACTTCAGGAAGAAGTTTTGGGGCATCAGTGGCATGGTTTTAAAATGAGTGAGGAAGTAGGGCCTAATCTGAGAGAGAGAGAGAGAGAGAGAGAGAGAGAGAGAGAGAGAGAGAGAGAGAGAGAAATGTTTTGAAATGTCTGATCCCCTTGACCCTTGAAGGGACAGAATTCAAGTCTGCATTTCTTTAGCAGTAGGTGACTCACATAATATGGAATTAAACAAAGTCCATTGATGTTGATTCAATTTATTTTCATTCTCCCTCCCCACCCCACCTCCCAAAAAAAGCTGTGGAGTGGACTCAGAATCAAAGAGCTGAAAGGAATCTCAGAGATCATAAAATTCAAATCCTAGAAGTGTTTGGGGTCTCCATGGTTATTGCTTGGCCCATGGAGTTTTTAGGTTTCTTGTAGAATATTTTCTACGGCTTTTAATAGCCGCTGTGGTAGATTTCTGAACCAATGCTGACGCTCCCACCTCAGGGTTTTGCACCGATGGTTCCCTCTACCTGGAATGTTCTTCCCCCAGACTTACACCTTCTTAGTTAACTCTTCTTCAAATCTTTGCTCAAATCTCACTTTCTTTTTCTTTTTTTTAAAATTTAATTTTGTTGTTTAAGGTATTACAAATAGTAGTACACATGTCTCCTCCCCCTTCCCCCACTGACCTCCCCCTTGCCTCCTCTACCCTTCCCCGGCACTTGCCCTCGTCCCGCCCCCTCCACACCCAGTGTCTTGCGTCTGTTGGTTGTGCTTACATCCATGCATACAAGTCCTTCAGTTTATCTCTTACCCCCCTTTAACTCTCCCCTATCTTCCCGCTGTAGACAGTCTGTTCGATGCTTCTTTGCCTCTATTTTTGTTCAATAGTTTGTAATGTTCTTTATTGTCCATAAATGAGTGAGATCATGTGGTATTTATCTTTCACTGACTGGCTTAATAAACTTAACATAATGCTCTCCAGGTCCATCCATGCTGTTGTAAATGGTAAAAATTCCTTCTTTTTATAGCAGCATAGTATTCCATTGTGTAGATGTACCACGGTTTTCTAATCCACTCATCCACTGATGGGCATTTAGGCTGTTTCCAAGTCTTAGCTATTGTAAATTGCATTGCTATGAACATAGGGGTGCATATATCCCTTCTGATTGGTGTCTCTGTTTTCTTGGGATATATTCCTAGAAATGGTATTAATGGGTCAAATGGCAGTTCCACTTTTAATTTTTTGAGGAACCACCATACTGTTTTCCACATTGGCTGCACCAGTCTGCATTCCCACAAGCAGTGAAGAAGGGTTTCTTTTTCTCCACATCCTCTCCAGCATTTGTTGTTTGTTGATTTGTTGATGATAGCTGTTCTGACAGGTGTGAGATGGTACCTCATTGTTGTTTTGATTTGCACCTCTCGGATGATTAGTAACTTTGAACATGTTTTCATATGTTTCTTGGCTTTCTGAATGTCCTCTTTTGAAAAGTGTCTATTTAGGTCCATTGCCCATTTTTTTTATTGGATTGATTATCTTCCTTTCATTAAGTTGTATGAGCTCTTTGTAAATTTTGGAGATTAAACACTTATCAGAGATAACATTGGCAAATATGTTCTCCCATGCAATGGGCTTTCTTGTTGTTTTGTTGATGGTTTCTTTTGCTGTGCAGAAGCCTTTTATTTTGATGTAGTCCCATTTGTGACATAGGTGCTTATGCAGGTGGGTTCTGATTCACGGCGAAAATCGCGTTACCTGGTGCTGTAGGAGCGGATCTCCAACGTAACCCGAGGACCTACTGCATTGCCTTCAGGACCAACCACAAGACTAGGCGCCTAGCACGTATGTGACAAAACTTGTTGTTGAACGGGTTTCCTTTGTTTTTGGGGGGTGGGGAGCAGGCATCATGCGTGCTGCCTAACACATAGGACATGCTCAATACGTCTCTACTGAGCAAATAGTTTGTATTGTGTGTCGCCAGGCTCTACTATTGCAGGCCAGAGAATTTGCTATGTGGCCAGAGAAAGCTCAACCATGTATGCTAAGGGGAACAAGACAATCACCAGACCACTAAAACCCTCCAAGGGTCTCACTGTCAGGCGGGGACCATCACCGGTGCACGGAGGCACGAGCTCAGTAACAGGCACACGTGCAGCTTCAGGAAAGCTACACAGAGACATGAGGGTTTCCTAAGGCAGCCGACGTCCTGGGCTCAGAGCAGCAGAGCAGCGCTCAGCAAACTCGCGCTGCAGGCCCACTTCAGCTCGCCACCCTTTTTTTGTTGTTGTTGTTAATCCTGAACTGAGGATATTTTTTTCACTGATTTCTAGAGAGAATGGAAGGGTTTAAGGGGCGGGCGGGGGAGAGAAACATCAATGTGAGAGAGACACAATCATTGGATGCCTCATGCACATGCCCTGACCAAGACTGGTGGATCGAGCCTGCAACTGAGGTACATGCCCTAGACTGGATTCCAACTTGAGACCCTTCAGTCCATGGGCTGATGCTCTAACCACAGAGCTATGCCGGCTAGGATGTGCCACTCGCTTTGTATGGCTTGGGAGCTAGTAAGTCTTTACATTTTAAATGATTAAAACAATTTTTTAAAAGAATGACATTAAAACAACTCTATAGAATTCAAAGGACAATGTCCATGAATAAAGGGTCATTGGAGCACAGCCTTGCCTGTTTATTGACAGATGGCCTAGGACCACTTCCTGCCCAGCAGCAGCATAGAGTCACTGCAACAGAGACTGCATGGCTTAACCATCCATGTTGGCATTTCTGCCGCTCCCTGCACAGATGGAGAGAACACACTCCCAGATCTGGGCGGGCCCCCAGTACAGTCACTTTGTGACTAATGGTTATGCCCCCAACCAGCCAGCTCTGCAGCCAGGTTGCCAGCCCCACCCCATCCCTCTCTGTGACTTTGCTGTCCAGGTCTCCTGTCTGGTCCATGTCCATCTCAGGGGAGAGTGAGGAAAGAGTGATCCTGGGCCACACACAGAGTAGGGGGAGCCTGGTCACACTCCTCCAGGAACTACTCCAGGGTGACCATCCTCTGCTCTGGGGCACAGGGTCCCACAGAACCGGGGCTGGGCTACACCCCTCTTCTGGATGCCTCCTGGTGGAGAGGCACATTCTGGGTGGCGGGTACTCCTTGCGTCTGAGGGTGGTGTGGCCTGAGGTGCTGGCATCGCGGGGCGGGGCAGAGTGCTATGTCCCTGCTGGGCATCAGGTCCTCACTGCGGAAGCTCTCAGGCCTGAGGTGGAGCTGGCCACATTGGAGGAACCTGGTATCAGGGAGAGGGGACAAAGAGGGACACACGTCAGTCTCTCACTCTCACTCACCTGCCTCCAGGGGGCTCTGCACTGCCTCCTGCTCATAGAACAGAGGGAGCCCTGCTGGGGACCCTGAAGCACACTTCTCCTAGGCTGGCCTTGGATATGTCAAGGACATGCTGGAATTCTCTAGAAGTTCACAGTGGGGTTTAAAAACAAAATAAGGTGGGAGCAAAGCGCAGAACTTCTGCTAAATCTGAAATTAGCAACAGCTGTGAGGCACCACACTCCTTAGCCCTTGGGACAGTGCAGACAGACCATCTTCTGCACCATAAACAAGCTTAGACATTGTAAAGTAATCACACTCACCTCTTGTCTTCTGACCATGATGGACCGGAACTCCGAGCCCTGTCCCCATCTGGAAGCTGCAGGAATTCAGACTTGGAGGATGGGTAGCTCGCCCAGGTGCTCAGAGCTGGTCAGTGAGGAGAAGGGATCTGCACCCAAATCCATGAAACCTCCCAGGCCTGAGCCTGAAACTGAATGATGTACCCTATGGAGGCAAACCCATCAAGCTTTGAAAAGCTTGCCAATGGTCTTCTTTAAATCATACAAATAACACCAAGCCCAGAGCGGAGATCCAAGGGCACTGGAAAGTGCCCAGAAGGAAGGCCAACTTACCCTTCAGGCCGCGAGGTGAGCGGTCACTGGAAGCATCCCTGCGGCTCTCTAAGCTGCCTGGTCGGGACCCTGAGAGGAAAGGACCACACTGAACCAAAGGGCCGCTGACCCAGTCTAGGCCAGACTACGCCTTCTAGTCTGCAACGAGGACAGAACAGAGCGATTCTGCCACAGCTCAGGGAGCGCCCTCAGAAGGACAGACCCAGGTTCTGGAGACTCCCCAGGAGGGGTCCCATCTGTCCTGAGCGCCAGGCTCCGTGCACAGTGGGCATGGGCTGTGCAGGATGACAACCTGTGCTTCTGTGACTGTGAGTTCTGGGGTTCAAACAATGTTGTTAACAAAGGCAATTTCACCCAGAACTCTGGTATAGACCAAACAGGGCGGCTCTGGTAAAGGAAGAGTTGGAGGGTTGGGGAGCCCACCCTTAGGACACATGGAGCTTCTAGAACATGTGGAAACACACTGCCTAGACCAGGACAGTTGCACCTGGTGAGGGCGGGAGCCAGGACAGTGCAGAGTGTGAGCGCCCACGTGTGCACAACAGAGCTGGTGCCCGCTATGGGAGCGGCTTCACCTCAGTGGTCTGAGGGGGCAGGTGCTGGGGCCTCAGGAGGAAAGACTCCCCTTCACTGGAGGGATGTAAGCAGAAGCTTCATGCTTAGGCCCCTAGGGGAGGCAGGGAAGGGGAGTTGAGGAACTGTGGGTCCCCATCGCGCTACAGCATTAACACCTCCATTTTCACATCCAGTGTGTGGGACTTGCACACAGGCCTTACTTGAAGGAAAAGCACTGTTGATGCAAACAGCTGTGAGAACCCAGGCTGAAGGGCACCATGCACAGTCCACTCCCCGTGCTGCCTGCAGTTGGGAACTCGAGCTCCAGGGACCGCTCACAGGGGCTGTCATCTGAAGTCTAGCCGGCGGAGAACATAAGGCTGGAGAGTCAGCAGACCTGGAACATCCACGGGGAATCCTGGGCCATTTGCAAGACAGCCACCTGTGACTCTGGCTCAGCCCCTGAGTCCTGGTCGTGTCCAGGTCCTGGAGGAGGGAGGGACAGGTGGACCGTGCCCTTAGGGAGCATGTGCCTGCCTGTCCTATCTCTCCCCTGTTTCTCCTGCCGGGACAGCCTCACACTCGGGATTCTATCTGACTTAATGTTAAGTCACACTTCTGCCTGCGCAATGACAGGGACTCCAAAGGACAGCAGTGTCCTGGCCTAAGGGCCATGCAGCACAGGCAGCTGATACTTAGTATCCCGGGAGCCCCTCCCACCTCCAGGGCCAGCTGCACCAAAAGCAGGGCCCTGAGAGCAATTCTCTCCCAGGGACCTGGGCTCTCCAGGGGCTGGAGGAAGAAAAAGGAAGGAACCACCACCTGAGGGAGGATGCAGGCTCCCTAGAGACTGAGCCTGCACCAGCAATTCCTCCCCGTAACGTCCAGTATTCAAGGGCCACCAGTCACTGCTCTTCCCTGAGAAGGACTGAGATTCCTTGTGCCTCAGGCCTGCTAGATGCTCTCTGACAGCAGCCCTGGACACACTCCAAACAGACACTTGGGTGTCCATTTTGCAGACAGTTCTAGGTCCACCTGAGCGTGAGCACTAGGCAGCCAGAAAATCGCCGTGAGCAGTGCTGGGTGTGCAGTGTGAGGAGCCCAAGGGCAGGCTCCGCAGGCATCTGGACAGGCCTGGGCTCTGGCTCAGGATGAAATCCAGGCTGAGACAGCCCGAGGGCTAGCCTGGAGGGCTGGGTCTGGAGCCACATAGGCCGCTGGCAGGCCCAGGGGAGGTGGTGCTCCTGGCTCCTGCTGGAGCTCAGGCAGGGCTTCTGCTCTGCCGAGCCTGGGAGACCAAACTGACTGCTGAGTGCCCACAAGTGACATGGAGTTAGCCCGCCCAAGCCACACATGGCACTGTGCCCCTGACTACCAACAGTGAGTGGATGCCTTTTCAGTGTCTGGCCAGGAGCACAGAGGGACTGCCTCCTGACCTGTGCTCACTCACCTCATCTTCTCCCAGGGTGCTTCTGATTTGTAAACAAGGGTCCAGGTCCTGAAGCTCCCCCAGGCAGCCTTGAGGGCAGGGACCCTGACTGTCTTGGCTGGGCTTGTCAAACCAGGGTTATGCATGCCATAGCTTCCAGGACCTGTGGGAGGTAAGATTATGAAAAATCATAACCCAGAGTCTTCTCGTCAGGTTCTAACAGCCCGGGAAAGTCATTTTCAGCTTTCTGCTGTCCTCAGATATTTCATCTCTGGGTTAGAAGCAGAAAGTCTTTTTAAGTTTTCAGCTTTATTTCTCCCTTTCTGTTGCATATTCTAAATTTCCAATTGCTCTTCCCCAGATGCTCCTTTTCACAGCATCCTGCTCTGGTTTCACCGTGCAGAGTGGCTTACTCTGAGGTCATGACGGACATTTTAAAGCTTATGTCTCTGTGCCTAATGCCCGCTGACTCTGTTGCTCTCACATTGGTTTGTCTCTGGTGTTGCAGGCGCTCCTTAGGTGTCTGGGGACCCTGAACTCTCATGGACTCCCCCTGGCAAGATGTGACCCCACTGCTCTGCTGGGAATGTCTCCTGCTAATCAGATGCCTTGAAGAGGATGTAACGTCCCATTTAAGGTGCGAGCACGCATGGCTACTGGCATCTGGGAGACATCCAACCTGTCCAACCCTTCTGAATCCCCTTGTTTTTCAGTCTAGGACACCTGCCCTCCACTCCATGGACCGGCCTCCAGTGCAGGGACCCTGACTAGTCTCCTCCCTGGAGAATAAACCTGCAAAGTTGCCTGATTTTAGCCCAAATTCTGGTTCGTTCATCTCTGTTCAGGAATCACTTGGTGCCACCAATTCCTGACCAGTGGTGTGGGATCCAGGGCTCAGGCCCCGGTCTCCAGATGGCGGCGTTACCCTCCCAAAGTTGCACAGCTGCAGGCGGAGCTGAGCTCTGAACCTGTGTCTGTGGAACACCAAACCTGTCCACAGCTTCACCCACCTGCTGACCACCTCTCAGTCTGAGAGGCGCCTCTTGCCCTTGTCTTTGGGAAGGATTTCGGGCCGAGATGCTCACCCTCTTGGTTCTAGAGGGACCCATGACTCACCGTGGGTGTGGCGTGGGTGCCGGGATGTGTAGGTGGACCTGGAAGGAGCTGTAGTGATGGCTGCGGATGAACAGGCCCTGGAGCCCAGCACTGATGTCCAGGGCTTGGTGGCTGGGTCAGCAGAGGCATCGGTGCGCTCAAGGCTGCCTCTGGGTGGGGCCACTCCCTTTGGTATGAGGTCCCCAGGGCCTGGGGAAGAGAAGGACAGTGAGAAATGGGGCTGCAAAATCCCATGCCAAAATGGGGCGATCACAATGAGGCCTAGAAGCAGAGGCAGCAGGGCCCAGGGAGCCCAGGGACAAGAGGTGGGCTATGTGCCCCATGGGCTGGGGTCTAAGGGGAGGCCCTGGCAGCACCCTGAGCTGGAGGCCCCGGGCTGCTGGCCCTGGCTCTACCCATGGCTCACAGTGCGAGCCCACAGCAGCTGGGAGAAAATAAAGAATGAGCTCAGGAGGCTCAACAAAATGTTGTTAAAAGTACAAAGCATTACCTACTGGGCCCACCTGCCGTGTCACTCAATCCCTGATGTAAGAAGACCAGGCCTGTGGCTGCTCAGAACCACTCCTGACCTGTGGTCCAGGCCCTCAAGCTCCAGGATGTGTACCCTGCCAACAGGCTTCCCTTATGATTTCAGAAAGAAGGTCATGGTCACCCTAAGAGTCATTTGTTTAAGAAGTCTTCATCTCTACACGGTGATTTTGAATCAAGAATGATTTTTACCTTCCATTTTTTGTAATGTCTGAATTTTCTACTGTGAACATATACTGTTGGCAAATATAAATAAAATCCGAATAAAAACAATAACAATACTGGGGGTAAAAACACACCTAAAAGACCTTCAACTACCTCCTAGTAGGAGAGGGGATGGGCTCTGCAAATACAAGTGAAAAAAAGAATGCCGTTGCAGTTCCTGGGGGCATCAGGACAAGGCTGTTTTGCACAGCGTCCTGCTCCAGGCAGCTGGAGGCCTATGGACCCGGAGCCACGCCCACTGTGGGTATTTGGGCCCCTCCACACTCTCCCAGGACCTGACCCCCCTGGCCCTCAGACACCCAGTGCCTGGACTCATGGGGAAGTTGTAAGCACCCAAGCCTTGCAAATTTAAATCAAGGGAAAATTTGGATTCTGAAGGATAACCTTGATAAGGAGCAGGATTCAAGTCTGGTGGGATGAGTCTGGCAGGCGTCCACTGCTTGAAGTCAGCGTGAGGGGAAAGTCAGCCTGAGGAGGGGTGGAGAGACGGAGGAGCCAGACAGCAGCCAGGGCAGATAGACCACGTTTCCAACAGCATGCTGGGCAGGCAGGTGTGGGACCAACATGTGGAAGCCCAGGAATCAGAGCGGTGAATGCTGAGAAGTCAGTGCCACATCAACTGAGGAACATTGCGATCATCACCCATTTACTTTTACGCTGACATTGTGTTTATAGTGACAGTGGTTTTCCACTCACAATACCGATAAAAATATGTCCTTTTAAAATAAAATGGAAACAGCATGTCTATTCAAGGGGAAATATGTAATAAGCACACACGAGATATAGACTTTTCAAAATCATGGAGATGGTAGGAGAATGGTTACAAACAGAAACAATGCAGTAGCTAAAGGCCTCTGTGGACTAGCGTTCCCAGCTGATGGTGACTGTGAGCTGATGTCCCGTCTGTCCACTGCTGCCCTCTCAGCAGCATCCAAAACATCAGAGGACCCCAGCACGGTCCTACAACGTCACTCTGGGCTGAATCCTAGTTCGGCAAAGTCAATCCAATTACTTGAGATGCTGAGTGGAGCAGTAAATTCTTCAAAACACAGAACACATCTAAAAAGGGACTGCTCCAAAAAAGCCAAGATGCTGTGCTCTGACACAGGAAGTGGAGAAAAGGGCAGCAGATTTTAAGTTAGCTGCTCAAAAACGAGTCTTAAAAAAATCTCACTTGACAGGGACCACAGAGTTTCGGAAGCCAAGCAACCGCTGATGCGTTCTGTGCTGCACAAGGGCATGGTCTCCAAGCTTGCAGGTGCGAGAGAGGGGGCGGCAACGGGCAGCAGACTCACTTAGCATGGACACCCTGGCCCAGGGACCTGGACTTGGATGCCCTGAGGCTCCCCTAACACTGGCTGCGCTGGAGTACTGTCCAGAGGCTTGGACAACTCGTCTCTATTGAAGTCAGAATCCATGTTGGTACTTTAAGCTTGGCTTGGAATTTGGCTCAGGAGGAGGGGTCCACTATGGGTCATCTGCCCTTTAGTTACTGTTTTCCTGTTTGTTTGTTTGTTTGTTTGAATATCAGGCATGAAGGAGGGTACATTGTGAAGACACTGGTGAAGGGAAAGGATTAGGAATCCCAGTGTCTGAGAAAGGGAGGGGTAGTTAGAAGCGGGTGCGATGTCAGAGGAAGACCAGAACTGCATGCCTTTAAAGAAAGCCGGTGGGCCAGTGGAGACTAGGCCTTGTCCTCCTTTCCCCTTCTCCAAAAGCGATGCTTTTTGTGCTGAGTTGCTAAATTGTTATCCCCGGGATAACCCAAGAGAGGAAGGAAAAACAAAACAAAACAGCAAATAAATGAAATGAGTAACAACAAAGGACTACATTAGCTAAATGTTCTTGGGAGATCAGAGTCCTGTCCTGCCCAGGAGAGTTGGAAACAATACCCACAGCACAACCAGAATCAGGACTCAGTGAACCATTATGCTCTGATTCCGCTTAATTCATTTAGTTGCATGCTTGTGCCAAAGCTTTACTGAGCACATGAGGAGGATTCTACTAGGTGCACCAGTTAATTATGCAGATTTTTTCAATACATAGAGCTACACGTATGTTGATATATATGCGATTTGATATGTAGGCTATTTTATTGTATGGACAGCAAGCTTCAAAACTTCATATGTCAAATTTGCTGAAGGTGTTCATATAGCATAGATATTTTACCCTTAAAAATGTTTAATTTCATGCCAAAAAAAGAGCATTTGTGGGAAGTTTTAATTCATTACTTTATTTTGAATGTAAGTGCTGCTGAACACTTCCGGAAGCTTATGATGAACATGCTCCATCTCAATATACTTGTGAATGTTGTTTTAAAGGCTTTACAATTGATTATTTTGATCTGAAAGACAAAGAATGTCCAGATCAATTGAAAAAGTTTGAAGACCACTTACAAGCATTATTGGATGAAGATGCGTGTCAAACTCAAAAACAACTTGCAGAAAGATTAAAGATTGCTCAGCAAACAATATCTGATTGTTTACAAGCAATAAGAAAGATCTTAAAGGAAGGAAAATGGGTGCCACATCAACTGAACGAAAGACAAATGGAAAACCAAAAATCATTACTAAAATGTTGCTTCAATGGCACGAAAAAAAGTCTTTTTTGCATGGAGCTATGACTGGCGATGAAAAGTACTTTTATTTTGAAAATCCCAAATGCACAAAATTGTGGGTTCATCCAGGTCAACCATCAACATGGAGTGCAAGGCCAAGTCGCTTTGGACAAAAACACAATGCTCTGCGTTTGATGGGAATAGGAAGGTGTGGTGTATTACGAGCTTCTAAAACCAGGTGAAACCATTAATACTGATCGTTACTTACAACTACTAATCAATTTGAACCACTCTTTGATCGTGGAACGAACACAATGTGCCCGAAGACATGGCAAAGTAATTTTGCTTCATGATAACACTCCATCACACAGTTCAAAACCAGTTAAAGACACATTAAAAGATCTTGCCTGGGAAGTATTAACCCAGCAACTGTATTCACCAAACCTTGCTCCTTCAGACTAGCCCTTGTTCTGATCAATGGCACACGCACTTTCTGAGCAGCAATTCAAAACAAACGAAGAAGTGGAAATTGGGTCTCTGAATGGTTTGCCTCAAAACAAGAAAAGTTCTGTTGGGACAGTATCCACACATTACCTGAAAGATGGGGAAATGTGTAGCTAGCGATGGTCATTACTTTGAATAAAGCACTTTGGATATTCCTCTTGAAATGATTTTGTATTTTTTATTACAATATCTCCGTTATTAAACGGTACACCTAGTATATTGCACTAGGAGCTGATGCCTTAACTATTTTTCAATGTCAATGTGTAAAATTATTAAATAAGAATTTTTCTTAGTTTAGGAGCCGGTTTTTCTTACTCCTCCGGCCTAATGACAAGCTCCCTGACTACTTGGCTCACACACAACCAACTCCTGCTCCTGTTCAAAGATCTTGGGACACTTCCTGGGATGCTTCTGGCTGCTGCGACAGGATAGCCTACCTGAACTGATCACTGATAATCCTTGTACATCTAAAACAGCCTCTTATGGAAGGATGAGTTTGAAAGACTTCTGTTTCATACCAAAACACTGTGAACACATCAAGAATTATTCCCATTTAGATCCCTACGCATCCTCTCCTGCAAACCTACACTTCATGACCTTTGAATTATGGAGTCTTATCAGAGCAGACAATTGGCCTAATGTCCTGAACATGTCAGGTACATGAGCATAACTGGTTTATCCGATTTCTGATTTAGGATTCAATTCCATAGCAGGACCCCTGTTATTTCTCTTTCCACAGCACCACCTGGTGGCCACAGCTCACACCACAAGAGAAGGGACCCACTATACAATGCTGGTGCCCCAGGCTTAGTCAGCACCTTCAGGGACCAAAGCAGCTTTAACTGCAGGCAGTGCTCACAGTGGTTATGAGTTCAGGCTCAGTAATCGGTCAGACCCGAGTTCGGAACCTAGCTGCACCCCTTACCCTCTGGGCAAGTGCTTAACCTTGTCAAACCTCACTTGCCCAGCCCTGCAAAGGGGATAGGAATCTTGGCTGCCTCACATGGCAATTGGAACTAAAGGACAGACATAAAGTGGGAAACTAGCTAAAGGGTGCTGAGCCCAGAAAGAGCACCTATTACATGGCTGCCATTACTAATATCTACCACTGACCTGCTCATTCACGGATCCAAACAGTTGTTCGTTTTGTTAATCCTCACCCGGGGATATTTTATTAAGAGAGAGTGGAAGGGAGGGAAAGTCAGAGAGAGAAACATCTATGTGAGAGAGACACATGGATTGGGTGCCACCCATACACCTCGACTGGGATGGGCATTGAGCCTGAAACTGAGGTACGTGCTCTTGACCAGAATTAAGCCCTGGACTCTTTAGTCTGAGGGCCGACACTCTAACCACTGAGACAAACTGGCCAGGGCAGTCAAGCATATTTTCTCTGAAAGTTTTGCTAGCTCAATTAGGCTGATTATCATTAATTAAGTCAACTTAGACAATCACACAATTGGAGGTGGTGATTATAAAAACAATTATGTAGCCTGAATGAAAACCCTAGACAACAGACTCCTTTAGATCAATGTTAATAAGCTTGGATATCATTTACCTGCACGTGAGCTTTTTACCTAATCAACTCCTGTAAAGACTGGGAATGCAAGCATGAGTCCCAAACACTGGTATGGATGCGTGTGCACACTTTGTTTTTTGCGTTTCGAGGGACACACCAGGACCAGCAGTGGTGACTGTCACCCAGACAGGCATGTGCGCAGGTCACACTCAGAAGGCGCTGGTCACAGGCCCTCGGTGCTGTCACAGCCGCCCCTGAGAGGGCCAGAGTCCCAGGCATGGGCTGGTTTCAGGAAATCCTGGTGTCCTTCATAAATGTAAATTCTCAGGGTGCACGTTTGGCAGGCTTATAGGTAAGTCATGTAGGACATGATATTTAAAAGTAAACTTGAAAACTAAATCATATTTAAGGCAAGTAAGATGCACTTTCCCCCTCTCCCAAACCTTAACAACCCTGAAATCAGGATGCAGCCTCGAGACTGTCTCACAGTCATTGTTGGCCAGGTGGCAATTCTGACAAAATCGTCACTGCCACAACCCATTTATCTTCTTTTTATGTGAGCACCCTTGTCCTGACAGCCTCTTAGAGTCCATGAAATACATACAGCACGTGCAACTAGAAATCCACTTCAGAACCTAAGGCGACTCCACACGACAACCCTGAATGACGAGTACAGTGCACCCCGTGGTGGCAGGACTCAAGGCCACATCAGGCTGGAGAAGAAACCGGACCCGCTTTTCAAAGTGACAGAACGATCAGAGCCACAGAAGCCTTGCTGGAGACAATGCCGCTGTCCATGAGGTGCTCAATGCACCGCGGAGCTCCCTACAGAAACTGCCTATTGTAGGCCTGAGGAAACCGGGAACCCAAACACATCCGCAGTGGAGCTTGACTCTGTGGCAACTGTGTGGATATCAGCTCTGGATATGCGAGTCCCTCCCACAGTGTCCATGATGCGTGAGGCTCCTCATGCTAAAGGACCTGAATTGTTCTGGGACGAAAGTGCAGCAACACTGACGGGGTTTACATTTTCTACTTGGGTGTGCACATACCTCAGGAGGCAGATGTGCATGTGTGGAGCATGCCCGTTTCAGGCTCCTACATACACACACACGCACACACATGCGCACACACACACACAAACACACACACACACACACTCCTGCACCAGCATGCAGTGTCCTTGGTTCTCCCCTGTACCTGAGGGCGACCTGAGATCCTCCCCTTCACATCCTGCCTGCAGCCAGGTCCACCCCTCCTACCTTTTCCCTTGCGCCCCCTGCGGGCCTCTTGCTCTTCTGTCCACTTTGAGCAGCATGGGGTGGCCTCCAGGGGCTCCAGCTGCGATTGAAGAGGCTGAGAAGTACTGGGCGAAGCCTGGTCTGAGGACCCCAGCAGCGAGGAAGGCCTCTCTGGGGTTGACTTTGGTTGTTCTCTGGAACCCCCTTTCTTTCCTTTGATGAACTTGACAATGTTTTGGTTCTAATCCAGCGCTTCTTCCTGTAAGAGGTAGGTTTTAGGACACAGCCAACCCTCACTGCCCCTCCAGCAGGTCCCTGGGTGCCCTACACGAGCTGGGATTTCCATCACCAGCCTGGGAAGGTGGCGGTTAATCTGGTTCAGAATGAGGGTGCTCTTCGCCATCACCACGCTCATCCCACCTGGGGCTCAGGAGGTGGCACACACTGTGCAATTAATTCGCACAGACCCAGGGATGGTGAAGCCTTTCTCATGGCAGGAACCCACTCTAGTGCCTCGGGAAAACAGAACTTCCAACCCAGCTCTCAGCTCTTCATTCCTGTGCCAAGTGCAGGAAGCGGTGCTGTGCTAACCTAATCATGCTGATTGGCAAAATTCCACTAAATGCCATTTTCAGAAAGAGTCAGGGACATCCTCATTTTCTACTAGCTTTAATAATACATGAAATAGGCTGGCATCCTCTGCCCGTTCCCGGCATTGAGGAATCTGGGTGAGGGGAAGAGGGCAGGAGAGTGTGCTGCTTCAAGTAGAAATGATGAGCCCTGGCCCGGAGCCTGGTGGTTGGAGAATCGGCTTGAGCACTGAAGGGTGGTGGTTTCCATCCCCCATCAAGGACACATACCTGGGTTCCAGATTCGATCCCCGGCCCTGGTCAAGATGTGTGCAGATGGAAACCAAATGATATCTCTCTCTTTCTCCGCCCCCCCATCACCTCCCTACCTCCCTTCTACTCTCTCTCTAAAAATCAATGGGACAAATATCCTCCAGTGAGGATTAAAAAAATAAGTAAATAAATGAAAACAGTGAATGTAAAGGTAATACGCTACAGTTAACAGGAAATGAGGCATTCTAATGTCACAAGGACCACAGCTGGGTTCTGATCCTGGCTCTGCCATGAAACAGCACTGTGCTTACACAAGCCACTCCATTTCCTCATTGGTGTCTCAATTTCCTTGTCAAGCGGAATTCTGTGATTCTGTGATTTCCACAGAGAGGCCCTGCCGGATTCATGGTGATTTGACCTCAAGGCTGGGCTGGGACAGGACAATGGGAAGTCCAGCTCCTGGGCTCAGGCCCGGGCCCAGGGGAAGCCCTGCTGCTGGACAGAGGCCGACAGTCTCAGGGACTGAGTCGGCCCTCCACAGGGGCTGCTGCAGAAGGGAACATGTTTGTGAACCTGCCCTGGGGGTTCCAGTGAATCCAGAGGAATGGAGGTCTGAACAAAAGGTTCCTGTGCTTGAAGACGGGGATGCGGGTCCAGGCGTCTGACCCAAGCTTCCTTCCCAAAACAGAAACACGCTTTTCTAGGTCCCACAATCTTGAGACCAAACCTGATATGCCTGCTTTAGTGGCTCTAAAAGCCCAGACTCTCTGCCCCTTAAACAGGCTCCTGGCCAGCTAGCATTCACCGTCCTGCATAGGATAACCCTCACTACAGAGGGCGAGACCAAAAGAAACTTTAAATTCTTTCCTTGCTTGGAGGGACCTGCACACAGGGCAGCTGCCATACAGCAGAAGGTACGGGCCCAACAAACTGGTCACTGCTCCAGATGCTACAGCTTCCCTACTCGTGAAAAATCAAGCTGCTGTTCTGTGTGTAAGTTATTGATTCTTAGATCAACTCACTTCTTTGGCACTGGATCATGGAACTTGTTCTGAGCCATGCTTTTTTCTTCCAGGTTTTCATTAGGTTTTTGTGAGGCATTTGAGTTGTCTCTGTAAACAGAGGAAAAATTTAAAATAATCTAGTTTTTAAAATGAAACACATAAATTGACTCATCAGCCCCGCCTGGGACCTGGCCCAGAAGGATCTGGTGTGTTTCTGGAACTCAGACATCACAGTGCTCATGGCCACCATGACCACCGAGTTGGGACTATGGGGGTGGAAGGAGGTGACGTGGGTCCAGGAACCCTACCATGTCCAGGGGACCATCTGAACACCTAGGATCAGGCTGTACGTCACCTCAGGAGAGCAGACCCCGAACCATCTGAAACTCAAGCTGGGGAACCCCGAGGATTCCGGCCAGGTCAACTCAGGGTGTTGGGCACTCGGGTCGGACACAGGGCTAGGCTAGCTCCTGGGGGTGCAGACCAACCATGCCTTTAGTGGTGTGGGTAGGGGAATCTGCCTTCCGTGAGTTAGACAGGCATCAGGTGAAAAAGGTCAGTTTAGCAGTCAGACCTCTGACCTGGACCCACTCCAATGTTGGGCTTTTGCTCACACTTCCAGAGAAGCAACTCAAAGCTTTTCAGGGGCCAGACAGATAAGATAAGGAGCAAAGCAGCCTGGGAGGACCGGAGGGGGGTGGGGAATACGGCGAGGCTCAGTGCATGGTGCCATGTGGGACCTAATGCAGGGCCTGCAATAGGAACCCACTCTCCATGTGGCAGAGCTTCCAATTGCTTTTCCCAAAGGCTCCAGAAGCCCTGGCTCTGAAGCAAAATCTCTTAATTTCTAAATGTGGGAAGTCAGTTCACATTTTCAAAAACACAGAATGGACCAGAGACACACCTTGGGCTGCCAGAGGGCACCTCCGGTCACTGTGAAGTGAGCACCACATGAAAAGTGATAGGTTGCTAACCACTGTGCCCATGGCCACTGACCCTGCTCTACTCCCAGCGCCCTGTTCGGCGTATGTTCTTCTAGCCTGTGTTATTCTGTTCCCATAGCCGTGCTGCTTGGCCTTATGCTAGAGCGCTTTCACATCTGGCTTTGACCGCCCCCCGCCCCCTCAACCTTCCCCAGCCGCACAAACTCACGTAGGGCAGGCACGCATCCCTCCCAGGGCTGAGAAAGACTCCGCTGGGAGCAGGCTCAGGAAGCCTGCCCACTCCCTGGCCTCCCGAAAACACTTTCTAACACAAAACCATCTCAGCTCATCCTCCTGCGTACCAGGCCCCTACTCTTCTAGTTTGCACCTGCCCAACCTCTGCTGGTAATTTTTAGCAGCTGTGTTATAGAGAGCCAACTTCAGGCTACAAACTCTCACTTCTACCCCAAACTGCAGTGCGGTTTCCCATATCAACAATCCTTGGTAGGTGGCGAGCCCCTTGTAGATGAGCAGATGACTCTGGGAGAACAGTGAGTGGCATCATCACCCCAGGGAGCTGGGACAGTGCCCCTTGGTCACTGTGACCATGGCCCTCTGTCCCACACTGGCCAGCCATTGCTGATCACAAAGGACAGTCCAAACAGCACAGCACCGAGGGGTGGAGACCAACCTGGACCCACAAGATGCATCTCAGATTACTTGACTTCCAGACCACGAGGTTTCCAGCACCAAGGCTCTTCCTCCTGCCCTCATTTCTGGCAGCTTCCTAGGCCCTATACACAAGCATCCCTTAAACACTCACTTCCCAGTGAATCCGACTCCTTAGCCGGCATGGAAGCCTTCCATGGCTGAGCGCTGCCCCCTCCAGCCTTCCCTCCTGCCACTCCCTGCACCTTCCCTGCACCCAGACCACGCCAAGCTCCACCTTCACATCCCCCACCGTCTCCCCTCCACACACACACACTGGCTAGCCTTCTCCCAATCCGAGGCAGCAGCAGAAGCCCAACTCCCACCACCACGCTTCCTTCTACACCTCTATGGAGCTCCTCAACATCTGTCTGCTGTGCACACAGCTCTGCTCACGTCCCATCACCCCTACTGGTTCCTGGAGACCAGGTAACTGGTTCTGTGCACCTCGCAGGGCCCACGCCAAAGCCAGGACTGTACGCAAAGTCAATGTGGTTAAAGGGAGGACAACCACTGTGCCCCAACAACCCACTCTCCAGCCCATTATGGGAAAAGCCCACATAGAAAGGGCTCAGCCTGCGAGCTGAAGTCCTTCCCTCGGACCTCTCTGTATCACTGTGGTATTTTTCAAAGTGAACTTAATCCCAAAATTGGATTAAGAAGCATCTGGCAGGGGGCAGTGTCTCCGAAAAGCCAACAAAGCCAACCACCCCTACTTGCAGAAATCTAGAAACATTCCAGGGAAAGGGAGAGAAGGATGTGCTGGTAAGAAGGTCTGTCCCCTTGCCCTGGGGTCACCAATGCATCCAGTGGTTCTCTGCTGCCCAGAATGTGTGGTCTAGTCCTGGAGCTGGAAGCCACGCCCCCTCGGTTGATGGGCATCCGTCAGCCCACACCCCTCCCATTTACTGCAGCTGCTCCTCATGGTGCTGGTCCTTGTTCCCCACGTCCTCCTGGAGAAGCCTCTGGTTCTGCTCATTCAACCTGTGGACTTGGCTCTGCAGGTGACGGTTTTCTCTCTCCAAGTTCCTCCTGAGACCGGAGAGCCGCTAAAACACAGATGGACAATGTCTCAAACACCACACGCTCCTGTGATTCCACTGCTGGGAATCTACTTCCAAAAGAAGAAAAAGGCCACGTGCACAAAGATGGCCACTTTGGTATTGTCTGTGTCAGCTGGAATGACCAATGCAGCCAATGCCATGGGGATGGCCAAGCCTTCTGCCACTGCACCTTCCAATCAGGCAGCCGTTGGCCACATGTGGCCGCTGAGCACTGAAAACGCAGCCAGTCTGAGCTGAGACGGGCCATAAGTGCAAAATACATAATAGGTTCTGAGGACGTCATAACAATTTAAAAATTAATGTAAAATATCTCATTAAAGAGCTGCCCCACACCGTGGCTCAGTTGGTTGAGTGTCTTCCCATGCACCAAGAAATCACCGATGTAATTCCTGATCAAGGCATATGCCTGGGTTGCAGGCTCCATTCCCCAGTAGAGGACATGCAGGAGGCAGCTGATTGATGTTTCTCTCAAAAAACCAATAATTTTTCCCCCCAAATCTCATTAATTAGCTTTTGGGGTTACATGTGACATTTTAAATATAATGGTTAAAAAATATAGACCATTACATTAATCCCACCTGTCTCCTTTTACTTTTTGAATATGGCTACTAGAAAGTTGAGTATCACATGTGGTGGCCTGCATTATATTCTTGTTGGACATCTCTGCTCTAGGCAGGGTTGGCACGCTATTCCTGTCAAGAGCGAGGTACTAGGGGAGAAACCAAAATGTCCAGGCCGACAGTGGTCTCTGCTGCAACTGTTCAACTCTGTTATTACAGCAGGAAAGGGCCGGAGATACAATGTACAGGCATGTGTGTGGCTGTGTTTAAATAACAAACCAAAAATATTTACTCATGGACACAGACTTTTAAATTTCATATCACATTCACTTGCCACCAAATATTATCCTACTTTTGATTTTCCCAACCATTAAACACTGTGAAAGATATTTGTTCACAGCCTGACACAAGCAGGCGTGGGGCTGGACCTGAATTTGGGGCTGAGGCTGGCCAGCTCCTGCTCTAGAATATCATCGCGGTTGGTGAGCAGGAAAGTCCCAAGTTTTGGCTTCAGACAAACGGGGTTCCAACCCGCTACCTCAGAGGGACAAGGATGGGAACCCAGCTCACAAGATCATTGCGAGAATTAAATGAGATGACACAGAGAGCAGAGTGCTTAGCCAAGAGGACGGAAATAAAACAGTATTTGGCTGTTTCCATGCACTGCCCCGACCCTGCAAAAAGCGAAGATCAGGTGAAAGGTGTTCTGTAGCACACCGCTGCCAGTCATGGTGTTCATCCCAGCCACAAGCCTCTGGCTTCCCCTCCGCCTCTGTGTGACATTCACACACACCCTTTGAGCAGAGATGCCAATGAGGACTCATTCAGACCAGGCTGAGCCAAAGGCGTCAGCCCAGGGAAAAGGCCCATCCAGGGTGCTGTGCCCTCCAGCCCCAGGCCTCACCTGGCAGTGGTTCCCCAGCTCTGTTAGTGAGATGTCCAAGCTCTGGAGCTCCTCCCTCTTCAAGTAGCACTGCGGCTGCCAGCTGTTACCTTCCAGCTGCCTGTCATTCAGGGAGGTTTGTAGCTCCTTGGTGTGGGTCTGCAGCTCCTCCTGCTCCTTCCTCAGCCAGTTGCACTGGGCCTGTCAGCAGTTTACCTCCAGCATTTTGTAATTCAGGGAGGTTTGCAGCTCTTTAATGTGGGTCTACAGCTCCTCCTGCTCTTCCTCAGTCCTTCACACTGGGCCTGCAAGCAGTTCATCTCCAGCTTCTTGTCGTTCAGGGAGATTGCACCTCCTTGTTGTAGATCTGCAGCTCCTCCTGCACCTTGCTCAGCCAGTTGCACTGGGCCTGCCAGCAGTTTACCTCCAGCTGCTTGTCATTCAGAGTTTTTAACCTCCTTGGTGAGGATCTGCAGGTCCTTGTGCTTCCCATTCGGCCCATGGTTCACGGACTGCCAGCTGTTTACCTCCAGCTGACTGTCATTCAGGGAGGTTTGCAGATTCTTGGTCTGGCTCTGAAGCTCCGCCTGCTCCCGCTCAGTCTGTCACATTGGGCCTGCAGGCGGTTCATCTCCAGCTGCTTGTCAATCATGGAGTTTTGCACATCCTTGGTGTGGATCAACAGGACCTTCTGCTTCCCCATAAGCGCCCCCATACAGGGCCTGCCAGCGGTTTACCTCCAGCTACATGTCATTCAGGGACTTTGCACCTACTTAGTAGATCTGCAGCTCCTCCTGCTCCTTGCTCAGCCAGTTGCACTGGGCCTGCCAGCAGTTCACCTCCATCTGCTTGTTATTCAAGGAGGTTTGCAGCTCCTTGGTGTGAGTCTGCAGTTCCTCCTGCTCCCGCTTCAGTCCTTCACATTGGGCCTGAAGGCGGTTCATCTCCAACTGCTTGTCGTTCAGTGAGTTTTGCACCTCCTTGGTGTGGATCTGCAGTTCCTTCTGCTCCCCCTTCAGCCCCTAGAACAAGGCGTGCCAGTGGTTTACCTCCAGCTGCATGTCATTCAGGGAGGTTTTCAGTTCCTTGGTCTGGGTCTGCAGTTCCTCTTGCTCCGGCTCAGTCCTTCAAACTGGTTCTGCAGGCGGTTCAGCCCCAGCTACTTGTCGTTCATATAATTTTGCAGTTCTTGGTGTGGATCTGCAGGTCCTTTGCTCCACATTCATCGTCTAGTTCACGGCCAGCCAGCGGATTACCACCAGCTGTTTGTCATTCAGGGAGTTTTGCACCTCCTTGGTGTGGATCTGCAGCTCATTCTGCTCCCCCTTTATCCCCTTGTACAGGGCCTGCCAGCAATTTAACTCCAACTGCATGGCATTTGGTAGGATTGCAACTACCTGTTGCACATCTACAGCTCCTCCTGCTCCTTGCTCAGCCAGTTGCACTTGGTCTGCCATCAGTTCACCTCCAGCTGCTTGTTATTCAGGGAGGTTTGCAGGTCTTTGGTCTGGGTCTGCAGCTACTCCTGCTCCTGCTCCACTTTTCACACTGGGCCTGCAGGCAGTTCATCTCCAGCTGCTTGTCATTCATGGAGTTTTGCACCTCCTTCTTGTGGATCTGCAGCTCCTTCTGCTCCCCCTTTAGCCCCTCATAAAAGGCCTGCCAGTGGTTAACCTCCAGCTGACTGTCTTTAAGTGAAGTATGCAGCTCCTTGTTGGAGATCTGCAACTCCTCCTGCTCCTTGCTCAGCCAGTTGCACTGGGCCTGCCCGCAATTCACCTCCAGCTACTTGTCATTCAGGGAGGTTTGCAGCTCCTTCGTCTGGGTCTGCAGGTCCTCCTCCTGTCCCTCAGGCCTCCACCCTGGTCCTGCAGGCGGATCGTCTCCAGCTGCTTGTCGTTCAGGCAGTTTTGCACCTCCTTGGTGTGGATCTGAGGGTCCTTGTGCTCCCCATTCAGCCCCTAGTTCACGAACTGCCAGCTGTGTACCCTTAGCTCCATGTCATTCAGGGAGGTTTGCAGATTCATGGTCTGGCTCTGCAGCTCCTCCAGCTCCCGCTCAGTCTGTCACAATGGTCCTGCAGGCAGTTCATCTCCAGCTGCTTGTCATTCATGGAGTTTTGCACCTCTTTGGTGTGGATCTGCAGCTCCTCCTGCTTCCCCTTTAGCTCCTAGTACAGGGCCTGCCAGTGGTTTACATCCAGCTGACTGTCATTCAGGGACTTTGCACCTACTTAGTAGACCTGCAGATCCTCCTGCTCCTTCCTCAACCAGTTGCACTGGTCCTGACAGCAGTTCACCTCCAGCTGCATGTCATTCAAGGAGATTTTCAATTCCTTGGTCTGGGTCTGCAGCTCCTCCTGCTCTCGCTCAGTCCTCCACACTGGTCCTGCAGGCGGTTCATCTCCAGCTGCATGTGGCACATCCTTGATGTGGATCTGCAGCTCCTTCTGCTTCCCTATTAGCTCCCCGTACAGGGCCTTCCAGCAGTTTACTTCCAATTGCATGTCATTCAGGGAGGTTTGCAGCTCCTTGGTGTGGGTCTGCAGGTCCTCCTGCTTCCCCTTTAGCCCCTAGTACAGGGCCTGCCAGTGATTTACCTCCAGCTGACTGTCATTCAGGGACTTTGCACCTACATAGTAGATCTGCAGCTCCATCTGCTCCTTCCTCAGCCAGTTGCACTGGGCCTGCCAGCAGTTCACCTCCAGCAACAAGGGGCTAAACGGGAAGTAGGAGGAGCTCCAGACCCAGACCAAGGAGCTGCAAACCTCCCTGAATGGCAAGCAGCTGGAGGTAAACCGCTGGCAGGCCTTGTAAGAGGGGCTGAAGGGGGAGCAGAAGGAGCTTCAGATCCACACCAAGGAGGTGCAAACTCCCTGAATGACAAGCAGCTGTAGGTAAATTGCTGGCAGGCCTTGTAGGTGGGGGCTGAAGGGAGAGCAGATGGAGCTGCAAATCCACAACAAGAAGGTTCAATACTCCAAGAATGAAAAGCAGCTGGAGATGAACCGACTGCAGGCCCAGTGTGAAGGACTAAAGCGGGAGAATGAAAGCTGCAGACCTACATCAAGGAGCTGCAAACCTCCCTGAATGACAAAATGCTGGAGGTGAACTGCTGGCTGGCCCAGTGCAACTGGCTGAGAATGGAGCAGGAGGAGCTGCAGATCTACCAAGTAGGTGCAAAGTCCCTGAATGACAGTTTCCTGGAGGTAAATCACTGGCAGGACCTGTACTAGGGGCTAAAGGCGAAGTAGGAGGAGCTTCAGAACCACACCAAGGACCTGCAAAACTCCCAGAATGACTGCTGTCAGGGCTTTTATGAGGGGCTGAATGGGAGCAGAAGGAGCTGCAGATCCACACCAAGGAGGTGCAAAACTTCCTGAACGACAAGCGGCTGGAGATGAACCGCCTGCAGGCCCCATGTGAAGGACTGAGCAAGAACAGGAAGACCTGCACACACAGACCAAGAAGCTGCTAACCTCCCTGAATAACAGTCAGCTGGTGGTTAAACCCTGGCAGGCCTTGTACAAGGGGCTAAAGGGTGAGCAGAAGGAGATGTAGATCAACACCAATGAGGTGCAAACTCCCTGAACAACAAGCAGCTGGATATCAACCACCTGCAGGCCCGGTGTGACTGAGCAAGAGCAGGAGGAGCTGCAGACCCAGACAAAGCAGCTGCAAACATCCCTGAATGACAAGCAGCTATATGTGAACTCCTGGAAGGCCTTGTATGAGGGGCTGAAGGGGGAGCAGAAGGAGCTGCAGATCCACACCAAGGATGTGCAAAACTCCATAACGACAAGTATCTGGAGATGAACCGCCTGCAGGCCCAATGTGACAGCATGAAGAGAAAGCAGGAGGAGATGTAGACCCACACAAAGGAGCTGCAAACCTCCCTGAATGACAAGCAGCTGGTGGTGAACTGCTGGCAGGCCAAGTGCAACTGGCTGAGCAGGAGCAGGAGGAGCTGCAGATCTACTAAGTACGTGCAAAGTCCCTGAATGATAGTCAGCTGGAGGTAAATCACTGGCAGGCCCTGTACTATGAGCTAAAGGGGAAGCAGGAAGAGCTGCAGACCCACACCAAGGAGCTCCAAACCTCCCTGAATAACATGCAGCAGGAGGTAAACCGCTGTCAGGCCCTGTAAGGGGGGGCTTATGGAGAGGCAGAAGGTCCTGCACATCCACACCAAGGATGTGCAAAACTCCTTGAACTACAAGTATTGGGAGATGAACCGCCTACAGGCCCAGTGTGAAGGACTGCGAGAGCAGGAGGAGCTGTACACCCAGACCCAGGAGCTGTAATCCTCCCTGAATGACAAGCAGTTGGAGGTGAACTGCTGGCAGGCATTGTATGAGGGGCTAAAGAGTGAGCAGAAGGAGGTGCAGATTCACACAAAGGAGGTGCAAACACCCTGAAAGACAAGCAGCTGGAGATGAACCTCCTGCGGGCCCAGTGTGAAGGAGTGAACAGGAGCAGGAGAAGCTGTAGACCCACACAAAGGAGCTGCAAACCTCCTTGAATGGCAAAATGCTGGAGGTGAATTGCTGGCAGGCCCAGTTCCACTGGCTGAGGAAGGAGCAGGAGGAGCTGCAGATCTACTAAGTAGGTGCAAAGTTCCTGAATGCCAGTCAGCTGGAGGAAAACCACAGGCAGGCCCTGTACTATGAGCTAAAGGGGAAGCAGGAAGAGCTGCAGACCCACACCAAGGAGCTGCAAACCTCCCTGAATGACACTTTCTGGCCAGTGCTTATGTCCCCATCCAGCCAGCTCTACAGCCAGGTTGCCAGCCCCACCCCATCCCTCTCTGTGACATTGCTGTCCAGGTCTCCCCTCTGGTCCAGGTCCATCTGAGGGGAGAGTGAGGAAAGAGCACTGCCAGGCCACACACAGAGTAGGGGGAGCCCAGTCACTCTCCTCCAGGAACTACTCCAGGGTGACCATCCTCTGCTCTGGGGGCACAGGCCCCTCCAGGCCTGGGGCTGGGCCACACCCCTCTTCTGGATGCCTCCTGGTGGAGAGGCACATTCTGGGTGGCGGGTACTCCTGGGGGCTGAGGGTACTGTGTTCTGGGGTGCTGGCATCATGAGGTGGGACAGAGTGCTGTGTCCCTGATGGGCATCAGATCATCACTGCAGAAGCTCTCCGGCCTGCGGTAGAGTGGGTCACATTGGAGGAACCTGGTATCAGGGTGAGGGGACACAGAGGGACACACGTCAGTCTCTCACTCTCACTCACCTGCCGCCAGTGGGCTCTGCGCTGCCTCCTGCTCACAGAGCAGAGGGAGCCCTGCTGGGGAACCCAGAGCACACTTCTCCCAGGCTGGCATTGGGGATGTCCAGGACATGCTGGAATTCACTAGAAGTTCATGCTGGGGTTTAAAAACAAAATAAGGGAGGAGGAAATGCAAAGCTTCTGCTAAAGCTGAAATGAGCAACAGCTGTGAGGCACCACGCTCCTTAGCCCTTGGGACAGTGCAGACAGACCATCTTCTGCACCATTAACAAGCTTAGACACTGTAAAGGAATCACACTCACCTCTTGTCTTCTCACCATGATGGAACAGAACTCCCAGCCCTGTCCCCATCTGGAAGCTGCAGGAATTCAGACTTGGAGGATGGGTAGCTCGCCCAGGTGCTCAGAGCTGGTCAGTGAGGAGAAGGGATCTGAACCCAAATCCATGAAACCTCCAGGCCTGAGCCTGAAACTGCATGATGTACCCTATGGAGGCAAACCCATCAAGCTTTGAAGAACTTGCTAATTGTCTTCTTTAAATCATATGGATAACACCAAGCCCAGAGCGGAGATCCAAGGGCACTGGAAAGTGCCCAGAAGGAAGGCCAACTTACCCTTCAGGCCGCGAGGTGAGCGGTCACTGGAAGCATCCCTGCAGCTCTCTAAGTGAAAGATGAAACAGAGGGTTTGGATTGAGGGGTTCCCTTGACTGGAGGGAAAGGGCCACCGAGAAGTTGGGGAAGGAATAAGAAGCGTCCTTCTTTTCCCTCTGCCAACCTGTAGAAAAAAGGACGAGAGAAGGTTGCAAGGTCATCACCACGAACCTTGCCCATGGAGTAGAGCATAGTTTTCCCGGCCGGCAGGGTGATCTCCAATAAAGCCTGTATCCTGGTATCCCGGGTTTCAGCACCAAGGTGAAAGATGAAACAGAGAGCCAGAGACCATGGGATACCAGGATACAGGCTTTATTGGAGATCACCTTGCCGGCCGCCTTCCAGAGGGGAAAAAGGGCCGGGCCGGGGGTGAGAGCACCTTTTGAGGGGAGGAAAGGAGGGGACGGGGCTTAGGGTACTCAGCACACGCTGATTGGTGGTTTCATGTAAGGTACATGATTAGGGACCTAGGGACTTAGGAATCAGGGGCTTAGGGTATTTGTCAGGTGCTGATTGGTGATTCAATGTACAGTCCATATAAGGTGTTCAGGAATGTCCGGCTGCAGGTAGAGTTGACGTCATACTCCGTCCATCACTTGGGGAAAGGGAAGATCTATCATTAAGCTGCCTGGCTGGGACCCTGGGAGGAAAGGACCACCCTGAACCAAAGGGCCGCTGACCCAGTCTAGCCCAGACTATGCCATCCAGTCTGCAAAGAGGACAGAACAGAGTGATTCTGCCACAGCTCAGGGAGCGCCCTCAGAAGGACAGACCCTGATTCTGGAGACGCCCCAGGTGTGGTCCCACCTCCACTAAGCGCCAGGTGCTGTGCACAGTGGGCATGGGCTGTGCGGGATGACAACCTGTGCTTCTGTGTCTGTGAGGTCTGGGGCTGGGGCTCAAACAATGTTGTTAACAAAGGAAATTTCATGCAGAACTCTGGTATAGACCAAACAGGACGGCTCTGGGAAAGGAAGGGTAGGAGGGTTGGGGAGCCCATCCTTAGGACACATGGAGCTTCTAGAACATGTGGAAACATGCTGCCTAGACCAGGACAGAGGCTCCTGGTGAGGGCGGGAACCAGGACAGGGCACAGTGTGAGCGCCCACGTGTGCACAATAGAGCTGGTGCCCGCTCTAGGGCTGCTTCACCTCGGTGGTCTGAGGGGGCAGGTGCTGGGGCCTCAGGAGGAAAGACTCCCCTTCACTGGAGGGATGTAAGCAGGAGCTGAATGTGTTGGCCCCTAGGGGAGGCAGGGAAGGGGTGTTGGGGAACTGTGGATCCCCATTCCCGCTTTAGCATTAACACCTCCACTTTCACCTCCTGTGCGTGTGGGACTCGCACAAAGGTCTTACTTGAAGGAAAAGCACTGTTGATGCAAACAGATGTGAGAACCCAGGTTGAAGGGCACCACACACAGCACACTCCCCATGCTGCCTGCAGTTAGGAACTCGAGCTCCAGGGACCGCTCACAGGGGCTGTCATCTGAAGTCTAGCCTGCGGAGAACATAAGGCTGGAGAGTCAGCAGACCTGGAACATCCACCGGGAATCCTGGGCCTTTTGCAAGACAGCCACCTCTGACTCTGGCCCAGCCCCTGAGTCCTGGTCGTGTCCAGGTCATGTGCCTGCTTGTCCTATCTCTCCCCTGTTTCTCCTGCCGGGACAGCCTCACACTCGGGACTCTATCTGACTTAACTTTAAGTCACACTTCTGCCTGCGCAATGACAGGGACTCCAAAGGACAGCAGTGTCCTGGCCTAAGAGCAATGCAGCACAGACAGCTGATACTTAGTATCCCGGGAGCCCCTCCCCCCTCCAGGGCCAGCTGCACCAAAAGCAGGGCCCTGAGAGCAACTCTCTCCCAGGGGCCTGGGCTCTCCAGGGCCTGGAGGAAGGAAAAGGAAGGAACCACCACCTGAGGGAGGATGCAGGCTCCCTAGAGACTGAGCCTGCACCAGCAGCTCCTCCCAGCAACGTCCAGTATCCATGGGCCACCCGTCACTGCTCTTCCCTGAGAAGGACTAAGATGCCCTTTATCTCAGGCCTCCCAGCTGCTCTCTGACAGCAGCCCTGGACCCCTCCAAACTGACACCAGGGTCTCCATTTTGCAGACAGTTCTTGGTCCACCTGAGCATGAGCACTGGGCTGCCAGGGAATCGCCGTGAGCAGTGCTGGGTGTGCAGTGTGAGGGGCCCTTGGGCAGGCTCCGCAGGCGTCTGGACAGGCCTGGGCTCTGGCTCAGGATAGGATCCAGGCTGAGACAGCCCAAGGGTTAGCCTGGAGGGCCGGGCCTGGTGCCACACAGGCCGCTGGCAGGCCCGGGGGAGGTGTTGCTTCTGGCTCTTATTGGAGCCCAGACAGGGCTTCTGCTCTGGCGAGCCTGGGAGACCGAACCCACTGCTGAGTGCCCACAAGGGACACGGAGTAAGCCCACCCCAGCCACACATGGCACCGTGCCCCTGACACCCAACAGTGAGTGGCTGCCTTTTCAGTGTCGGGCCAGGAGCACAGAGGGACTGCCTCCTGACCTGTGCTCACTCACCTCATCTTCTCCCAGGGGTGCTTCTGATTTGTAAACAAGGGTCCAGGTCCTGAAGCTGCCCCAGGCAGCCTTGAGGGCAGGGACCCTGTCTGTCTTTGCTGGGCTTGTCAAACCAGGGTTATGCATGCCATAGCTTCCAGGTCCTGTGGGAGGTAAGATTATGAAAATTCATAACCCCATGTCTTCTCGTCAGGTTCTAACAGCCCGGGACAGTCATTTTCAGCTCTTTCTGCTGTCCTCAGATATTTCATCTCTGGGTTAGAAGCAGAATGTCTTTTTAAGTTTTGAGCTCTATTTCTCCCTTTCTGTTGCATCTTTTAAATTTCCGATTGCTCTTCCCCAGATGCTTCTTTTCATAGCATCCTGCTCTGGTTTCACCATGCAGAGAGGCTTACTCTGAGGTCATGACAGGCATTTTAAAGCTTATGTCTCTGTGCCTAATGCCCGCTGACTCTGTTGCTCTCACACTGGTTTGTCTCTGGTGTTGCAGGCGCTCCTTTGGTGTCTGGGGACCCTGAACTCTCATGGACTCCCCCTGGCAAGATGTGACCCCACTGCTCTGCTGGGAATATCTCCTGCTAATCAGATGCCTTGAAGAGGATGTAACGTCCCATCTAAGGTGCGAGCACGAATGGCTACTGGCATCTGGGAGACATCCAACCTGTCCAACCCTTCTGAATCCCCTTGTTTTTCAGTCTAGGACACCTGCCCTCCACTCCATGGACCGGCCTCCAGTGCAGGGACCCTGACAAGTCTCCTCCCTGGAGAATAAACCTCCAAAGTTGCCTGATTTTAGCCCAAATTCTGGTTCGTTCATCTCTGTTCAGGAATCACTTGGTGCCACCAATTCCTGACCAGTGGTGTGGGATCCAGGGCTCAGGCCCCGGTCTCCAGATGGAGGAGTTACCCTCCCAAAGTCGCACAGCTGTAGGCAGAGCCGAGCTCTGAACCTGTGTCTGTGGGACACCAAACCTGTCCACAGCTTCACCCACCTGCTGACCACCTCTCAGTCTGAGAGGCGCCTCTTGCCCCTATCTTTGGGAAGGATTTCGGGCTGAGAATCTCATTCCTCTTGGTTCTAGAGGGACCCGTGACTCACCATGGGTGCAGCCTGGGTGCCAGGATGTGGAGGTGGAGCTGGAAGGAGCTGTAGTGATGGCTGCGGATGAACAGGCCCCGGAGCCCAGCTCTGATCGCGAGGGCTTGGTGGCTGGGTCAGCATAGGCATCCATTCGCTCAAGGCTGCCTCTGGGTGGGGCCACTCCCTTTGGTATGAGGTCCCCAGGGCCTGGGGCAGAGAAGGACAGTGAGAAATGGGGCTGCAAAATCCCATGCCAAGGTGTGGCGATCACAATGAGGCCTAGAAGCAGAGGCAGCAGGGCCCAGGGAGCCCAACGACAAGAGGTGGGCTGTGTGCCCCATGGGCTGGGGTCTAAGGGGAGGCCCTGGTGGAAGCCTGAGCTGGAGGCCCCGGGCGGCTGGCCCTGGCTCTACCCATGGCTCACAGTGTGAGCCCACAGCAGCTGGGAGAAAATAAAGGATGAGCTCAGGAGGCTCAACAAAATGTTGGTAAAAGTCCAACGCATTAACTACTGGACCCCCCTGCCCTGTCACTCAATCCCTGATGTAAGAAGACCAGGCCTGTGGCTGCTCAGGACCACTCCTGACCTGTGGTCCAGGCCCTCAAGGTCCAGGATGTGCACCCTGTCAACAGGCATCCCTTATGATTTCGGAAAGATTCTCATCGTCACCCTAAGAGTCATTTGTTTAAGAAGTCTTCATCTCTACTTGTTGACTTTGACTCAAGAAAGATTTTTACTTTCCATTTATTGCAATCTCTGAATTTTCTACTGTGAACATATACTCTTGGCAAAGTTAAATAAAATACTAGTATAAACAACAACACTGGGGGGAAAACACACCTCAAAGAACTTCAACTAGCTCCTAGTAGGAGAGGGGATGTGCTCTCCCAATAGAAGTGAAAAATGAATGCCCTTGGAGTTCCTGGGAGCATCAGGAAAAAGCTGTTTTGCACAGCGTCCTGCTCCAGGCAGCTGGTGGGCTATGGACCCAGAGCCACGCCCACTTGGAGATTTCAGCCCCTTCACACTCTCCCAGGACCTGATCCCCCTGGCCCTCAGCCACCCAGTATCTGGACTCACGGGGAAATTTTCAGCACCCAAGGATTGCAACTTGAAATCATGGGAAAATTTAGATTCTGAAGGATAACCTTGATGAGAAGCGAAATTCAAGTCTGGTGGGATGAATCTGACAGGCGTCCGTCCACTGCGTGAAGTCAGCGTGAGTAGGGGCGGAGAGGCCGAGGTGCCAGACAGCAGCCAGGGCAGAGAGACTGCGTTTCCAACAGCATGCTGGGCAGGCAGGCGGAGGACCAGCATGTGGCAGCCCAGAAATCAGAGCAGATCATGCCAGGAAGTGAGTGCCACTCAACGGACAGGAACAGGGCGAGAGTCACCCATTTACTTTTACGGTGACCTTGTGTTTATAGTGACAGTGTTTTTCCACTCACAGTTACCGATAAAAATCTTCCCTTTTAAAGTAAAGTGAAAACGGCAAGTCAATTCAAGGGAAAGCATGTAATAAGAACACAGCTGATACAGTCCTTGCAAAATCATGGAGATGGTACGAGGATGGCTGAAGACAGAAACAATGCAGTAGCTAAAGGCCTCTGTGGACCAGCGCTCCCGGCTGATGGTGACTGTGAGCTGATGTCCTGTCTTTCCACTGCTGCCCTCATAGCAGCATCCAAGATGTCAGAGGACCTCAGCACGGTCCTAAAACGTCACTCTGAGCTGAACCCCTGGCTCGGCAACATCAACCCAATTATTTGAGATGCTGAGTGGAGCAGTAAATTCTTCAAAACACAGAACACAAGAATTGGATAAAATGGCAGCAGATTTCAAGTTAGCTGCCCAAAAATGAGTCTTAAAAGTTTCTCACTTGACAGGAACCACAGTTCTGGAAGCCTAGCGACCTGCTGATGGTTCTGCACTGCACAGGGCCATGGTCTCCAAGCTTGCAGGTGCGAGGAAGGGGGCAGCACTGGGCCCAGGGACTCACTTAGCATGGACACCCTGGCCCAGGGACCTGGGTGTGGATGCCCCGAGGCTCCGCTAACACTGGCTGCGGTGGAGTACAGTCCAGAGGCTGTGACAACTGGTTTCTTTTGAAGCAGAATCCACGTTGGTACGTTAAGGTTGGCTTGCAATTTGGGTCAGGAGGAGGGGTCCACTATGGGTCATCTGGCCTTTAGTTACTGTTTTTCTGTTTGTTTGTTTGTTTGTTTGTTTGTTTGAATTTCAGGCATAAAGGAGGGTACATCTTGAAGACACTGCTGAAGGGAAAGGATTAGGAATCCCCAGTGTCTGAGAAAGGGAGGGGCTAGTTAGAAGCAGGTGCGATGTCGGAGGAAGACCAGAACCTAAGGCGTGCAGAGAAAGCCGGGCGGGCCGATGGAGACTTGGCTTTGTCCTCCTTTCCCCTTCTCCAAAAGCGACTCTTTTTCAGCTGAGTTGCTAAATTGTTATCCCCCAAATAACACAAGAGAGGAAGGAAAAAGAAAACAAAACAGCAAATAAATGAAATGAATAACAACAAAGGACTACGTTAGCTAAATGTTCTTGGCAGATCAGAGCCCTGTCCTGCCCAGGAGAGTTGGAAACAATACCCACGGCACAACCAGAATCAGGACTCGGTGAACCATTATGCCCTGACTCCACTTAATTAATTTAGGGGCATCCTTGTGCCAACGCTTTACTTAGCACGTGAGGAGGATTCTATATTGCTCTAGGAGCTGATGCCTTAAACCCGTGGTCGGCAAACTGTGGCTCACGAGCCACATACGGTTCCTTGGCCCCTTGAATGTGGCTCTTCCACAAAATACCACGGCCTGGGCGAGTCTATTTTGAAGAAGTGGCATTAGAAGAAGATTAAGTTTAAAAAATTTGGCTCTCAAAAGAAATTTCAATCATTGTACTGTTGATATTTGGCTCTGTTGACTAATGACTTTGCCGACCACTGCTCTAGGAGGCGATGCCTTAGACTATTTTTCAATTTCAATATGTTAAATTATCAAATAAGAATTTTTACTAGTTTAGGACCTGGTTTTTCTTACTCCTCCGGCCTAATGACAAGCTCCCTGACAACTTGGCTCGCACACAACTAACTCCTGCTCCTGTTCAAAGATCTTGGGACACTTCCTGGTATATTTCTGGCTGCTGCAACAGGATAGTCTATCTGAACTGCTCACTGATAATCCTTGTACATCTAAAACAGCCTCTTATGGAAGGATGAGTTTGAAATACCTCTGTTTCATACCAAAAAACTGTCAACATCAAGAATTATTCGCGATTATTTACTAGGGAGAAACCAAGATGGCGGCATAGGTTAAACACCTAACCTACAGCCGGGCACAACAATATCAAAAACACAACTAAAAGTCAAAACGGACATCATCCAGAACCACAGGAAAGCTGGCTGACTGAAATGCCCACAATTAGAAGGAAAAAGAAAACCACAAGGAAAATCAGAGAAGCCGTAAAAGCTTGAGGTATGGAGACACAGGCGGAGACACGAGCCCGCGCGCGTGCGGGGAAGACGGAGCCAGAGAGGAAGGGGCGGCTGACGGCCTGGCTGGCGTTCTCTGGCGGGAAGGAGATAAAAGCGCCAGATTGTGCTGAACCCCAGCTCCGACTGCACTGAACCCCATTTCCCGGCGAAACCCTGGGAAGCCGGGCTCATGCTGGGGGAGTCTGAGCTGTGGGACGGAGACACAGAGGAGCTGCGCCGGAGCCGCGCACGGGAATGTGCGCAGAGGAGGGTCTGTTGCCTGTGCCGCTGGATTGCCCTAGCGGGAAGGAGACAAAAGCTCCGGACTGTGCTGAACCCCTAGTTCCAACTGCACTGAACCCCAGTTCCGGGAAAGACCCGGGGAAGCCAGGCTCATACTGGGGAAAGCTGGGCTGTGGGGCAGAGATGCAGAGAGGCGGCGAAGAACAGAGCACCGGAGGCGCGCACGGGATTGTGCGCGGAGGATGGGCTGTTGACTGTGCCGCTGAGTCGCCCTGGAGGGAAGGAGACAAAAGCGCCAGACTGAGGTGAGCCCCAATTCTGACTACACGGAGACCCAGTTCCGGGAGAGAATCTGGGAATCCAGATTCATTGGGGGAGAGACTAGACTGTTTGGCAGCGCGCGAAACTCCAGGGCACTTTTCTCTCAGAGGTGTTTGCTGGGAGTACGGAGGGACACAGGAACCTCATAGGGCGGGGCTGACGGGAAGCCAAGGCGGTAGGCTCCGCCCTGTAACTCCGCCCCATCCAAGCTGAACACAGAGACTTTTACAATTTTGCAAGTCTAGTTGAATGGGGCTGTCTCCCGGCATAGACACAGCTGATCCTCACAGCCAATTGGGCTGGAGGTCACATCCTCCCAGTGTACCAACAGCAATCAAGGCTTAACAACACCAAGACTTTGCACTCAGCCCACAAAGGGGGATATCAAGAGCGACCACCTAGGGAGATTGGGGAAGCTGAGCGATAGGGAGGCAGCCAAAAGGGGAAGGCACCCAAACAGGTCACGAATATAAGGGATGCTGTAATTCCTGCTAAGGGGCCACAGGCAGTAGCTGACCTACACTCCATTGGAGACCCAGAAACGAAGGCATCTAGTGGTCGGTGTGAGATGACACCAGACTTCGACCACTCCCATAAGGGACACATTCAAAAGGCAGACGCAGTGAGCGCCGAAGCCTTGCTGCACCAAGACCCGGCACATAGGCGTGTCTTCCGCACAGCAACTCTTCCTTTATAGACACAGAGGGTCCGCACAGACAAGTGGCCTGGAGGACAATTCCTCCCAGTGACACCAACAACAATCAAGACTTAACTATACAAACAAGGACCAAGATGGAGGCATAGGGCAGAAGCCTGATTGCTACCTACCACAACGGTTTTGAGACTACGACGGGAGAGCAGAGCAGACACCATCCAGAACCACCGGAGGGCTAACTGAGCGGATGCTATACAACTAGAATAAAAGAGAGGGGTACACAGGATGAAGCTGATGCCGGTGACCCAAAGACCACACTTTAAAAACTGCGGCTCAGGCGACACAATGGCGGCCTGGAACGTGCTCGGTGCAGTTCCCCCAGCGGTCTCCGGCTGAGGGGAAGGCTTCACTCGCTGCCGAGCACGGACGGACGAGCCCCTGGGAGACATGGGGCGGGAGACTACGCGCTTGCTGACCTCCGAGTCCTTCAAGAATCTCAACGCCCCGGAAGCGGCCAGGTGCGCACGCTCGGCGACCGGCCACCGCTGCAGACCCAAGGGCCGACGCAGCCACCCCGGACCAGCCCGCCGCCGCGCACCGGGCACACCGGAGCTTCGCCGAGCCCGCCGCCCAACGAGTTCTGCGGTGGCTGCCCTGGAACTCTGAGAAAATGGCCGAAGGAATTGCTGGGAGGGAGTTGACCAGCAGGAATTGGGATCGGGAAGACGAAACCCCGCTGGGTCCCGGATCCGGGTGAAGCCGCGTGCCCCTGGGTCTGGGTGAGGCTGGGAACTGGGTCGGGGTGAGGCTGGGCCCCGGGTCCGGGTGAGGCCACGTGCCCCAGGGTCCGGGCGAGGCCATGCGCCCCTGGGTCGGGGTGAGGCTGAATCCTGGGTCTGGGCGAGGCCGTGCGCCCCTGGGTCCGGGTGAGCCCTGGGCCCCGGGTCCGGGCGAGGCCGCGGGCCCCTGGATCCGGGTGAGCCCTGGGCCCCGGGTCCGGGCGAGGCCGCGGGCCCCTGGATCCAGGTGAGCCCTGGGCCCCGGGTCCGGCCGAGGCCGCGGGCCCCGGGATCCGGGTGAGCCCTGGGCCCCGGGTCCGGGCGAGGCCGCGGGCCCCGGGATCCGGGTGAGCCCTGGGCCCCGGGTCCGGGCGAGGCCGCGGGCCCCTATATCCGGGTGAGCCCTGGGCCCTGGGTCCGGGCGAGGCCGCGGGCCCCTGGATCCGGGTGAGCCCTGGGCCCCGGGTCCGGGCGAGGCTGCGGGCCCCTGGATCCGGGTGAGCCCTGGGCCCCGGGTCCGGGCGAGGCCGCGGGCCCCTGGATCCGGGTGAGCCCTGGGCCCTGGATCCGGGTGAGCCCTGGGCCCCGTGTCCGGGCGAGGCCGCCGGCCCCTGGATCCGGGTGAGCCCTGGGCCCCGGGTCCGGGCGAGGCCGCCGGCCCCTGGATCCGGGTGAGCCCTGGGCCCCGGGTCCGGGCGAGGCCGCCGGCCCCTGGATCCGGGTGAGCCCTGGGCCCCGGGTCCGGGCGAGGCCGCCGGCCCCTGGATCCGGGTGAGCCCTGTGCCCCGGGTCCGGGCGAGGCCGCGGGCCCCTGGATCCGGGTGAGCCCTGGGCCCCGGGTCCGGGCGAGGCCGCCGGCCCCTGGATCCGGGTGAGCCCTGGGCCCCGGGTCCGGGCGAGGCCGCCGGCCCCTGGATCCGGGTGAGCCCTGGGCCCCGGGTCCGGGCGAGGCAGCCGGCCCCTGGATCCGGGTGAGCCCTGGGCCCCGGGTCCGGGCGAGGCCGCCGGCCCCTGGATCCGGGTGAGCCCTGGGCCCCGGGTCCGGGCGAGGCCGCGGGCCCCTGGATCCGGGTGAGCCCTGGGCCCCGGGTCCGGGCGAGGCCGCCGGCCCCTGGATCCGGGTGAGCCCTGGGCCCCGGGTCCGGGCGAGGCCGCCGGCCCCTGGATCCGGGTGAGCCCTGGGCCCCGGGTCCGGGCGAGGCCGCGGGCCCCTGGATCCGGGTGAGCCCTGGGCCCTGGATCCGGGTGAGCCCTGGGGCTCGGGTTCGGGCGAGGCCGCCGGTCCCTGGATCCGGGTGAGCCCTGGGCCCCGGGTCCGGGCGAGGCCGCCGGCCCCTGGATCCGGGTGAGCCCTGGGCCCTGGATCCGGGTGAGCCCTGGGCCTCGGGTCCGGGCGAGGCCGCCGGCCCCTGGATCCGGGTGAGCCCTGGGCCCCGGGTCCGGGCGAGGCCGCCGGCCCCGGGATCCGGGTGAGCCCTGGGCCCCAGGTCCGGGCGAGGCCGCCGGCCCCTGGATCCGGGTGAGCCCTGGGCCCCGGGTCCGGGCGAGGCCGCCGGCCCCTGGATCCGGGTGAGCCCTGGGCCCCGGGTCCGGGCGAGGCCGCCGGCCCCTGGATCCGGGTGAGCCCTGGGCCCTGGATCCGGGTGAGCCCTGGGCCTCGGGTCCGGGCGAGGCCGCCGGTCCCTGGATCCGGGTGAGCCCTGGGCCCCGGGTCCGGGCGAGGCCGCCGGCCCCTGGATCCGGGTGAGCCCTGGGCCCTGGATCCGGGTGAGCCCTGGGCCTCGGGTCCGGGCGAGGCCGCCGGCCCCTGGATCCGGGTGAGCCCTGGGCCCCGGGTCCGGGCGAGGCCGCCGGCCCCGGGATCCGGGTGAGCCCTGGGCCCCGGGTCCGGGCGAGGCCGCCGGCCCCTGGATCCGGGTGAGCCCTGGGCCCCGGGTCCGGGCGAGGCCGCCGGCCCCTGGATCCGGGTGAGCCCTGGGCCCCGGGTCCGGGCGAGGCCGCCGGCCCCTGGATCCGGGTGAGCCCTGGGCCCCGGGTCCGGGCGAGGCCGCCGGCCCCTGGATCCGGGTGAGCCCTGGGCCCTGGATCCGGGTGAGCCCTGGGCCCCGGGTCCGGGCGAGGCCGCCGGCCCCTGGATCCGGGTGAGCCCTGGGCCCCGGGTCCGGGCGAGGCCGCCGGCCCCTGGATCCGGGTGAGCCCTGGGCCCCGGGTCCGGGCGAGGCCGCGGGCCCCTGGATCCGGGTGAGCCCTGGGCCCCGGGTCCGGGCGAGGCCGCCGGCCCCTGGATCCGGGTGAGCCCTGGGCCCCGGGTCCGGGCGAGGCCGCCGGCCCCTGGATCCGGGTGAGCCCTGGGCCCCGGGTCCGGGCGAGGCCGCCGGCCCCTGGATCCGGGTGAGCCCTGGGCCCCGGGTCCGGGCGAGGCCGCCGGCCCCTGGATCCGGGTGAGCCCTGGGCCCCGGGTCCGGGCGAGGCCGCCGGCCCCTGGATCCGGGTGAGCCCTGGGCCCCGGGTCCGGGCGAGGCCGCGGGCCCCTGGATCCGGGTGAGCCCTGGGCCCCGGGTCCGGGCGAGGCCGCGGGCCCCTGGATCCGGGTGAGCCTGGCCCCGGGTCCGGGCGAGGCCGCGGGCCCCTGGATCCGGGTGAAGCAGTGCCCCTGGGTCCAGCCGAGACCAAACCAGAGGGAGTCGGACCTGCATTACCACCATTTGTCCACCATCCAGAGCTGAGGGGTCAGTGCCGACATGTACTCATAGGGAACCGGTGGACATTGATATTGGGTCTCAAAAGAACTGTTGGTCCAGAAAGAAACTCACTACAGACTGATTCATTTGCCTGTCAGCATAACTATTATTGCTCGTCGCACATTCAATTCTTATAAGTATATCTATAGTGACACATGATTTCGCTCATCTAGGGGAAATGATGAACAACATAGACTGATGAACAAGAACAGAACCAGAAACAAGGAGGCATCGATCGGACTATCGGGCCTCAGAGGGAGGATAGGGGAGGGTGGGGGGAGGGGGGAGAGATCAACCAAAGGTCTTGTGTGCATGCATATGAGCCTAACCAATGCTTAAGTTCAACAGAGGGTTGGGGCATCCAAGGGGAGGGGTGTGGGATGGGAATGGGGGGATGAGGACAAATATGTGACACCTTAATCAATAAAGAAATTTAAAAAAAAAAAAAAAAGAATTATTCGCATTTAGATCCCTCCACATCCTCTCCTACAAACCTACACTTCATGACCTTTGAATTATGGAGTCTTATCAGAGCAGACACTTGGCCTAACTTCATGAACAAGTCAGGTGCATGAGCATAAACTGGTTTATCCAAATTTGATTTAGGATTCAAGTCCATAGCAGGACCCCTGTTATTTCTCTCTCCACAGCACCACCTGGTGGCCACAGCTCACACCACAGGAGAAAGGACCCACTATGCAATGCTGGTGCCCCAGGCTTGGTCAGCACCTTCAGGGACCAAAGCAGCTTTAACTGCAGGCAGTGCTCACAGTGGTTATGAGTTCAGGCGCCATAATCGGTCAGACCCGAGTTTGGATCCCAGCTCCACCCCGTATCCTCTGGGCAAGTGCTTAACCTTGTCAAACCTCACTTTCCCAGCCCTGCAAAGGGGATAGGAATCCTGCCTGCCTCACATGGCAGTTGGAACTAAAGGAGAGACATAAAGTGGGAAACTAGCTAAAGGGTGCTGAGCCCAGAAAGAGCACCTATTACATGGCTGCCGTTACTAATATCTACCACTGACCTGTTCATTCACGGATCTAAACAGATGTTTGTTTGTTTTGTTAATCCTCATCCGATGATATTTTTTTAAGAGAGAGTGGAAGGGAGGGAAAGTCAGAGAGAGAAACATCTATGTGAGAGAGACACATCGATTGGGTGTCACCCACACACCTATACCGGGCGGGGCATTGAGCCTGCAACCCAGGTACTTGCCCTTGACCAGAATCAAACCCTAGACTCTTTAGTCTGAGGGCCGACCCTCTAACCACTGAGACAAACTGGCCAGGGCAGTCAAGCATCTTTTCTCTGAAAGTTTTGCTACCTCAGTTAGGCTGATTATCATTAATTAAGTCAACTTAGACAATCACACAATTGGAGGTGGTGAATGTAAAAAAATTATGTAGCCTGAATCAAAACCCGAGACAAAAGATGCCTCTAGATCAATGTTAATAAGTTTCAATATCATTTACCTGCATATGAGCGTTTTACCTAATCAACTCCTGTAAAGACTGGGAATGCAAGCATGAGTCCCCAAACATTGATATGGATGCGTGTGCACACTTTGTTTTTTGCGTTTCGAGGGACACACCAGGACCAGCAGTGGTGACTGTCACCCAGAAAGGCATGTGCGCAGGTCACACTCAGAAGGCGCTGGTCACAGGCCCTCAGTGCTGTCACAGCCGCCCCTGAGAGGGCCCGAATCCCAGGCATGGGCTGGTCTCAGGAAGTCCTGGTGTCCTTCATAAATGTAAATTCTCAGGGTGCACGTTTGGCAGGCTTATAGGTAAGTCATGTAGGACATGATATTTAAAAGTAAATTGAAAACTAAATCATGTTTAAGGCAAGTTAAGATGCACTTTCCCCCTCTCCCAATCCTTAACATCCCTGAAATCAGGATGCAGCTTCGAGCCTGTTTCACAGTCATTGTTGGTCAGGTAGCAATTCTGACAAAATCGTCACTGCCACAACCCATTAATCTTCTTTTTATGTGAGCACCCTTGTCCTGACAGCCTCTTAGAGTCCATGAAATACATACAGCACGTGCAACTAGAAATCCACTTCAGAACCTAAGGCGACTCCACACGACAACCCTGAATGACGAGTACAGTGCACCCCGTGGTGGCAGGACTCGAGGCCACATCAGGATGGAGAAGAAACCAGACCCGCTTTTCAAAGTGACAGAACGATCAGAGCCACAGGAGGCCTTGCTGGAGACCTTGCTGCTGTCCATGACACGCTCAATGCACCGCGGAGCTCCCTACAGAAACGGCCTATTGTAGGCCTGGAGGAAACTGGGAACCCCAAACACATCTGAGGTGGAACTGATCTCTGTGGTTACTGTGTGGACATCAGCTCTGAATATTCGAGTCCCTCCCACAGTGTCCATGATGCGTGAGGCTCCTCATGCTAAAGGACCTGAATTGTTCTGGGACGAAAGTGCAGCAACACTGACCGGGGTTTACATTTTCTACTTGGGTGTGCACATACCTCAGGAGGCAGATGTGGAACATGCCCCCTTCAGGCTCATACACACACACACACACACACGTGTACACACCCAGCATGCAGTCTCCTTGGTTCTCCCCTGTCCCTGAGGACGACCTGTGATGCTCCCCTTCACTTCCAGCCTGCAGCCAGGTCCATCCCTCCTACCTTTTCCCTTGCACCCCCTGCGGGCGTCTTGCTCTTCTGTCCACTTTGAGCAGCATGGGGTGGCCTCCAGGGGCTCCAGCTGCATTTGAGGAGGCTGAGAACTACTGGGCAAGGCCTGGTCTGGTTGTTCTCTGGAACCCCCTTTCTTTCGTTTAATTAATTTGATGATGGATTTGGCTCCAATCCAGCGCTTCTTCCTGTAAAATGTAGGTTTTTAGGACACAGCCAACCCTCACAGCCCTTCCAGCAGGTCCCTGGGTGCCCTACACAAACTGGGATATCCATCACCAGCCTGGGAAGGCGGGGGTTAATCTGGTTCAGAATCAGGGTGTTCTTCGCCATCACCATGCTCATCCCACCTGGCGTTCAGAAGATGGCACACACTGTGCAGTTAATTCGCACAGACACATGGATGGTAGAAGCCTTCCTCATGGCAGAAACCCACAGTAGCCCCTCGGGAAAACAGAACCTCCAACCCAGCTCTCAGCTCTTGATTCCTGTGCCAAGTGCAGGAAGTGGTGCTGTGCTGACCTAATCATGCTGGTTGGCAAAATTCCGCTAAATGCCATTTTCAGAAAGGGTCAGGGACCTCCTCATTTTCTACTAGAGTTAATAATATGTGGAATAGGCTGGTATACTCTGCCCTTTCCCGGTATTGAGGAGTCTGGGTGAGGGGAAGAGGGCAGGAGAGTGGGCCGCTTCAAGTAGAAACAGTGAGCCCTGGCCGGGAGCCTGGTGGTTGGAGCATCAGCCTGAGCACTGAAGGGTGGTGGGTCCGATCCTCCATCAAGGGCACATACTTGGGTTGCAGGTCCAATCCCCGGCCCGGTCGAGGTGTGTGCAGATGGAAACCAATTGATGTGTCTCTTTCATCTCTCTCTCTCTCTCTCTCTCTCTCTCTCTCTCTCTATCTCTCCCGCCCCTCTTCTTTCAACTCCCTCACCTCTTTCCCTCCCTTTTACTCTCTATAAAAATCAAAGGGAAAAATATCCTCAGGTGAGGATTTAAAAAATAAGTAAATAAATGAAAAAAGTGAATGTAAAGGTAATACATTGCAGCTAACAGGAAATGAGGCATTCTAATGTAACAAGAACCACAGCTGGGTTCCGATCCTGCTCTGCTATAAAACAGCACTGTGCTTACACAAGCCACTCCATTTCCTTATTGGTGCCTCAATTCCCCTATCAGTGGCAGGGGCAGGTAGAGGTTCTGAAATTCTGTGGTTCTGTGATTTCCACAGAGAGTCCCTGCCAGATTCATGGGGATTTTACCTAAAAGCTGGGCGGGGACAGGACATTGGGAAGATCCAGCACCTGTCCTCAGGCCCGGGACCAGGGGAAGCACTGCTGGATGGAGCCTGGCAGTCTCAGGGACCCAGCCGGCCCACCACCTGGGCTGCTGCTCTCTGGAGAAGGGAAGGTGTTTGTGAACATGCCCTGGGGAGTCCAGTGAACCCAGAGGAATGGAAGTCAGAACAAAAGGTTTCTGTGCTTGAAGACGGGGATGCTGGGCCAGACATCTGACCCAAGCTTCCTTCCCAAAACAGAACTATGGTTTTCTACGTCCCTCAATCTTGAGACCAAACTTGATATGCCTGCTTTAGTGACTCTAAAAGCCCAGAATCTCTGCCCCTTAAACAGGCTACTGGCCAGCTGGCATTCACCATCCAGCATAGGATAACCCTGAGTAAGGAGGGCGGAACCAAAAGAAACTCTACATTCTTTCCATGCTGGGAGGGACTTGCACACAGGGCATCTGCCATACAGCGGAAGGTACGGGCCCAACAAACTGGTCACTGCTCTAGATGCTACAGCTTTCCCTACTGGTGAAAGAGCAAGCTTCTCTTCTGTGTGTAAGTTACTGACGCTTCGATCAACTCACTTCTTTAGCTCTGGATCATGGAACTTGTGCTGAGCCATGCCTTGTTCTTCCAGTCTTTCATTTTGTCTCTGTACGGCATTTACTTTGTCTCTAACAGAGGAGAGAGAAAAACAATCTGGTTTTAAAAATAAAACACATGAATTGACTCATTAGCCACGCCTGGGATCTGGCCCAGGAGGAACTTGTGTGTTTCTGGGACTCAGACATCACGGTGCTCATGGCCATCATGACCACCGAGTTGGGAATATGGGGGTGGAAGCAGGTGACGTGGGTCCAGGATCCCTAGCACATCGAGGGGACTGGCTGAACACCTAGGATCAGGCTGTACGTCACCTCAGGAGAGCAGACCCCGAACCATCTGAAACTCAAGCTGGGAAACCCCGAGGATTCTGGCCAGGTCAGCTCAGGACCTTGGACACTCGGGTTGGACACAAGGCTAGGCTAGCTCCTGTGGGTGCAGACCAACGATGCCTTTAGTGGTGTGGGTGGGGGGCGGGGTCTTCCCTCTGTGAGTTAGATGGGCATCAGGTGAAAAAGGTCAGTTTAGCAAAGTCAGACCTCCGACCTGGACCCACTCCAATGTTTGGCTTCTGCTCACACTACCAGGGAAGTAAACTCAAAGCCTTTTGGGGGCCAGACAGAGAAGATAAGGAGCAAAGCGGCCTGGGAGGACTGGAGGGGGGGCGGGGCCTGTAGCGAGGCTGAGTGCATGGTGCCACTCGTGACCTAATGCAGGGCCTGCAATCAGAGCCCCGCTGTCCATGTGGCAGAGCTTCTGATTGCTTTTCTCCAAGGATCCAAAAGCCCCGGCTCTGAAGCAAAATCTCTTAATTTCTAAATGTGGGAAGTTAGTTCACATTTTCAAAAAGCAGAAAGGCCCGAGAGACACCTCTTAAACCTTGGGCTGCCAGAGGGACCCTGCTGCTGGGAGAGGAAGCTTGGCCTTCTGGAAGCAGACTGCATGGCATGCTTTCATGCTGTGTATCTAGGAGCCGTGCACGCAGTGCTCTCTGTACAGCGTCCCCTACTGGGCCGCCAGCTTCGGTCCTGTTCCTGCCTCTCCTCACCCATGTGGACTTGACAGCTCAGACCCCTGCTTTCCTTGCTTGAAAGTGAGTCCTCAGCATCGAGGCAGCTGCTCAGGCTCCTTAGGTCATAAGGTGCCCAGGCCCCCCCTAATACGAGGGCTTTCCTGTGAGTTCATCGCAAAGTGAGCCCCCGTGAAAACTGATAGCTTGCTAACCACTGGGCCCTTGGCTCCTGACCTGCTCTACTCCCAGCACCCTTGGCTCGGCCTCTGTTCTTCTAATCTGTGTTATTCTGTTCCACGGCCGACACCCCAGCCCCACAAACTCATGGCCCAGCTATCCTAGGGCTGGGAAAGACTCTGCTTGGAGCAGGCTCAGGAAACTTGCCCACTCCCTGGCCTCCTGCAGACACTTTTTAAGGCAAAACCATCATCAGATTGTCCCAAAAGCAGATTAAGAAGTGTCAGGCAGGGGGCAGCTTATCTGAAAAGCCAACAAAGCCAACCACCCCTACCTGCAGAAATCTAGAACCATTCCAGGGAAAGGGAGAGAAGGATGTGCTGGTAAGAAGGTCTGTCCCCTTGCCCTGGGGTCACCAATGCATCCAGTGGTTCTCTGCTGCCCAGAAGGGTGCAGTTTAGTCGTGGAGCTGGAAGCCACGCCCCCTCTGTTGAAGGGTGAACATCAGCCCACACCCCTCCCACGTACTGCTGCTGCTCCTCGTGGTGCTGGTCCTTGTCCTCCACATCCTCCTGGAGAAGCCTCTGGTTCTGTTCATTCAACCTTTGGACTTGGCTCTGCAGGTGACGGTTTTCTCTCTCCAACTTCCCCTTGAGACTGGAGAGCAGCTAAAACACAGATGGACAATGTCTCAAACACCACATGCTCCAGTGATTCTACTGCTGGGAATCTACTTCCAAAAGAAGAAACAGGCCAAGTGCACAAAGATGGCCACTTTGGTATTGTCTTCGTCAGCTGGAATAACCAATGCGGCCAATTCCATGAGAATGGGCAAGCCTTTTGCCACTGCACCAACCAATCAGGCAGCCAGTGGCCACATGTGGCTGCTGAGAACTGAAAATGCAGCTAGTCTGAGCTGAGACGTGCCATAAGTGCAAAATATATCATAGGTTCTGAGGACTTAATAACAATTAAAAAATAATATGAAATATCTCATTAATAAGCTGCCCAACGCTGTGGCTCAGTTGGTTGAACGTCAACCCATGCACCAAGAAATAACCAGTTTAATTCTTGAAGCCTAGGTTGTAGGCTTCATTCCCCAGTAGAGGGCATGTAGGAGGCAGCTGATTGATGTTTCTCTCAAAAAATCAATAAAAATATATGATTTAAAAAAATCCCATTAATAAACTTTTGAGGTTATATGTGACATTTTAGATATAATCCTATCTAGTAAAAAGGTAATATGCAAATTGATCATCACTCCAACACACAAGATGGCCATGCCCATGTGGTCAATGATGGCAGCCCCATGTGGACACAAGATGGCCACCACAAGATGGCCAGCAGGGGAGGGCATTGGTGGGTGATCAGGCCATCAGGAGAGGGAAGTTTGGGGGTGATCAGGCCTGCAGGGGAGGGTAGTTGCGGGGGACCAGGCCTGCAGGGGAGGGCAGTTTGGGTCAACCAGGCCTGCAGGGGAGGGCAGTTGCAGGGGACCAGGCCAGCAGGGGAGGGCAGTTAGGGGTGACCAGGCTGGCAGGGGAGGGCAGTTAGTGGCAATTGGGATGTCAGGGGAACAGGTAGGCATAGATCAATCTGACAGGGGAGTGCTTAGGGGGTGATCAGGCTGGCAGGCAGAAGCGGTTAGGGGCAATCAGGCAGGCAGGCAGGTGAGCCTTTGGGAGGCAGCAGTCCTGGATTGTGAGAGGGATGCCTGACTAATCAGGCAGTCAGACATCCCTCAAGTGGTCCCAGAATGGAGAGGATGCAGGCTGGACTGAGGGACATACCCCATGCATGAATTTCGTGCACTGAGCCTCTAGTGGTTAAATAAAATAGACCATTACATTAATCCCACTGTCTCCTTTTACTTTTTGAATACGGGTACTACAAAGTTGAGTATTACATGTGGTGGCCTACATTATATTCTTGTTGGACATCTCTGCTCTAGGCAGGGTTGGCAGGCTTCTAAATATGTGAGGCTTTCCAGGCCAATAGTGGTCTGTGCTGTAACTGTTCAACTCTGTTATTACAGCAGAAAAGGAGCCAGAGATAACTATGTACACAAATGGGTGTGGCTGTCTTTAAAAAAAAAAACACAAAAAACTTTATTCGTGGACACCAGCATTTAAATTTCATATTTTCACTTGCCCCTAAATATTATCCTAGTTTTGATTTTCCCCAACCATTAAACACTGTGAAAGCTATTCTTGGTTCACAGCCTTACACAAGCAGGCGTGGGGCTAGACCTGAATTTGGGGCTGAGTCTGGCCAGCTCCTGCTCTAGAATATCATTGTGGTTGGTGAGCAGGAAAGTCCCAAGTTTTGGCTTCAAACAAACGGGGTTCCAACCTGCTACATCAGAGGGACAAGGGTGGGAACCACAGCTCACAGATCATTGTGAGCATTAAATGAGATGACACAGAGCATAGAGTGCTCAGCCGAGAGGATGGAAATAAAATGGTACTTGGCTATTTTCATGCACCGCCCAACCCTGCAAAAAGCAAAGATCGGGTCAAAGGTGTTCTATAGCACACCCCTGCCAGTCATGGTGTTCATCCCAGTCAAATGTCTTTGGCTTCCCCTCCGCCTCTGTGTGACATCCACACACACTTTTTGAGCAGAAATGCCAATGAGGACCCTTTCCCACCAGGCTGAGCCCAAGGCCTCAGCCCAGGGAACAGGCCCACCCAGGGTGCTGAGGCCCTCCAACCCCAGGCCTCACCTGGCAGTGGTTGTCCAGCTCCGTCAGCGAGATGTCCATGCTCTGGAGCTCCTCCCTCAGCCAGTTGCACTGCACCTGCCAGCAATTCACCTCCAGTTGCATGTCACTCAGGGAGGTTTGCAGCTTCTTGGTGTGGATCTGCACCTCCTCATGCTCCCCCTTCAGCCCCTCATACTGGGCCTGCCAGCTGTTCACCTCCAGCTGCGTGTCCTTCAGGGAGGTTTGCAGCTCCTTGGTGTGGATCTGCAGCTCCTCCTGCTCCGCTTTCAGTCCCTTATACAGGGCCTGCCATTGAATCACTACCAGATGCATGTCCTTCTCGGAGGTTTGCACCTCCTTGGTTTGGGCATACAGCTCCTTGCTAAGGGCTTGCAGCTCCTTGGTGAGGGCTTGCAGCTGCTCCTGCTCCCCCTTCAGCCCCTTGTACCGGGCCTGCCAGCGGTTCACCTCCAGCTGCCTGTCGTTCAGGGAGGTTTGCAGCTCCTTGTTGGAGATCTGGAGCTCCTCCTGCTCCCCCCTCAGCCAGTTGCACTGGTCCTGCCAGCAGTTCATCTCCAGCTGAATGTCGTTCAGGGAGGTTTGCAGCTGCTTAGTGTGGGTGTGCAGCTCTTCCTTCTCCTCTTTTAGCCCCTCGTACAGAGCCTGCCAGTGGTTCACCTCCAGCTGTGTGTTCTCCAGGGAGCTTTGCAGCTGCTTGGTGTGGGACCGCAGCTCTTCCTTCTCCTCTTTTAGCCCCTCGTACAGAGCCTGCCATTGGTTCACATCCAGCTGTGTGTTCTCCAGGGAGCTTTGCAGCTGCTTGGTGTGAGTCTGCAGCTCCTCTTGCTCCCCCTTCAGTCCTTCGCACTGGGCCTGCCACTGGTTCACCTCCAGCTGTGTTCTCTCCAGGGAGGTTTGCAGCTCCTTGGTGTGGGCGTGCAGCTCTTCCTTCTCCTCTTTTAGCCCCTCGTACAGAGCCTGCCAGTGGTTCACCTCCAGCTGTGTGTTCTCCAGGGAGCTTTGCAGCTGCTTGGTGTGAGTCTGCAGCTCCTCCTGCTCCCCCTTCAGTCCTACGCACTGGGCCTGCCAGTGGTTCACCTCCAGCTGTGTGTTCTCCAGGGAGCTTTGCAGCTGCTTGGTGTGGGTCTGCAGCTCCTCCTGCCCCCGCTTCAGTCCTTCACATTGGGCCTGCCAGTGGTTCACCTCCAGCTGTTTGTTGTTAAGGGAGGTTTGCAGCTCCTTGGTGTGGGTCTGCAGCTCCTCCTGCCCCCGCTTCAGTCCTTCACACTGGGCCTGCCACTGGTTCACCTCCAGCTGTGTTCTCTCCAGGGAGGTTTGCAGCTCCTTGGTGTGAGTCTGCAGCTCCTCCTGCCCCCGCTTCAGTCCTTCACATTGGGCCTGCCAGTGGTTCACCTCCAGCTGTTTGTTGTTAAGGGAGGTTTGCAGCTCCTTGGTGTGGGTCTGCAGCTCCTCCTGCCCCCGCTTCAGTCCTTCGCACTGGGCCTGCCACTGGTTCACCTCCAGCTGTGTTCTCTCCAGGGAGGTTTGCAGCTCCTTGGTGTGAGTCTGCAGCTCCTCCTGCCCCCGCTTCAGTCCTTCACATTGGGCCTGCCAGTGGTTCACCTTCAGCTGTTTGTTGTTAAGGGAGGTTTGCAGCTCCTTGGTGTGGATCTGCAGCTCCTCCTGCTCCTCTTTTAGCCCCTCGTACAGAGCCTGCCAGTGGTTCACCTCCAGCTGTGTGTTCTCCAGGGAGGTTTGCAGCTCCTTGGTGTGGGCGTGCAGCTCTTCCTGCTCCTCTTTTAGCCCCTCGTACAGAGCCTGCCAGTGGTTCACCTCCAGCTGTGTGTTCTCCAGGGAGCTTTGCAGCTGCTTGGTGTGAGTCTGCAGCTTCTCCTGCTCCCCCTTCAGTCCTACGCACTGGGCCTGCCAGTGGTTCACCTTCAGCTGTGTGTTCACCAGGGAGGTTTGCAGCTTCTTGGTGTGGGCGTGCAGCTCCTCTTGCTCTCCCTTCAGCTGCTGGTGCAGGAAATTGGCCCTGGGGGTGGAGAGACACAGGGCCAAGAGCTGAGGAGCACTTCCAGGCTCTGTCCCAGTTGTGCAACCTTAATCCAAACCACAACCTCTCAGGGCCTCAGCTTTTTTCATGCGTTAATGAAGCATTGAACAAAATCAGCGGTTTTCAAACTGTGTTCATTGGGGTTCTATAAGGCTACCCCACTGTGGGCTGGGGGACACAGGACAGGCAGGCTCAGACACCACTTCCACAGAGCATCCCTGTAGAAGGCCTTTCTATGTAAGGCTTTGGTACAGCTGCCTACTTGGAAAAAAGGGGTTCTTTGATTCAAATACTTAAACACTGAATCAGAACATCTTTGCTTTAAGACTCTATGTTTATGCCCAGCTCTTCACCCCAATTGCAAGCCCCTTTCTAATTTCAACACCTGAGATAAATAAAATAGGAGATTCTGCAGTGTTATGTAAACTCACTGAAATGATCACCAGCATCATCATCATCATTACCCGACTGGGATTCCTGGGGGAAGATTTAGACCAAAAAATTCCTGTGACCAGAGGCTCATGGACTCAATTTGAACACAGGTGTGTGAAGTTTGGCCCACTCAGCTTTTAAAAAATTTTTTAACATTTACTTATTTTATTTCATTTTAAAGCATGTATGGTTTTATTAATTGATGTCTCTCCAATAAATTCAACAACAAAAAATAAATAACATAAAGAAAGGAAACAGAAAAAGATGAAAAGATTCCTCCGTTGTTTTCCTGTGAATACTCCCGGGTTTAGGTTTAAGTGTCCCCGGTCTCAAAAATGTTTCCAGGTCCTCCCAGTCCTCTGTCCCGCCCCAAAAAACAGCTTTTTAAAACAAACAAACAAAGTAGTTTATCAGCTTTGAAAATTTTTAAGTTTTATATCAACATTCAGGTATCTTTTTCTCTGGGGGGGAAAAAAAAAAGCATAAAGAAAGATGACCTGCAGCCTGGCCTGCCTCCCAGCTGACAGCCTGGGTGTGTTCTCCACCAGGGCCTGGTCTATCGCTGATTCTCCTTCCCCACCTGCTGGACCTACCAGGCCACTGCGGGCAGCTGAGTTTACAGCCCCACAACACATGTTAAATCAGGGCTGTGCAAAGGAAGGCTTCATATGGTCACGCCTCTGGGTTGAGGCAAGACCTGGATTCGAATCCTGCCTGTGCCACTAACTAGGAGCATTGACCTTGAACAAGTTGTGTCATCTCCCTGAGCCTGTTTCCTCCTCTGTTGCTGTGGTTTTTAAAGGATACCAATAGCTCAGCCAATTCTCATGATTCGCTGTATACTGTTCTACCCAGCCACCCGGACACTGACTTAGTGTATACTGACACTGTTCCCACTGGTTCCTGGGAGTCTCTGGTCACATTTTGTCTACCGATCAAGACGTAAAGACCCCTCATGTAATACACTCACAGCCAACAGCTCCAGACCTGGCCCTGAATGACCTGTGTGCCACTCATATATTCCTCATGAGGCCCAGTGCAGCCTTGCACCTGGGAACACTAGACAGCACTTCAGCCCTCCATTTGGGGGCCATTTCATATGGGGAAATCACCCCCACAGAGCACAAATAGATCACCGTGGCACTCAATGGACCACAAAGAGGACGCTGGTTTGTGAGAGGTGGAAGAAGGCCGGGGTCAAAGGCCTTGTTCAACCTCAGCTGCAAATGTGCACCTCAGGCGACTCCAGCATCTCCCACTCTGGGCACATCCATGAAAAGCCACGGGCACTGATTTGGAGGTGACCAGTACATTTCAGCGAGGAAGTGAATTCACAAATGGGAATGCGTGAATGCTAAGGACTGAGCATCTCTCTTCTGGGAGCACTGGTATTAGAGGATGCAGGTGCCTGTGCCTGACAGTCATCGGCACCATAAATGTGGGAGGGGAGGTAATCCAGACCTAGACAATGCCCCATGCCAGCTGCCGGAGTCATTCCTTCCAGCCGCCAGCTCAAGTCCCCTCTACCTTGTTGCCATCAGCTGTTACCATGGCAGGGTTGGTAAAGATGCACCATCACCAGGGGTCTCCCTTGAGCTCAGGTCAGCGGGTGCTGAGTGAGTGGGTGTGAATGACATCCTGGCAGAGTCCCTGCAGGGGGCCTTATGATTACCTGTCCAGCTCTCCCTGCAGCCTCTGGTTCTCCTTGGCGGCCATGGCGCTCGTCCTCTGCTCCTGCTGCAGAGCCTCCTGCTCGGTGTTCAAGAGCCTCCCCAGCTGCTCCGGTGCTGCTTCATGTTGGAGCTGGTCCTTGTAGCTGTTGAAGGGAAACACACCAGCTAGGCATGGACACCTCAGGAGACTGAAAAGCCTGGGTGAGTGGCTTCTCTCTGCAGAGCTGAGGGAGAGGGGGACAGGTAGGGGGCAGGGCTGGACAGAGAGAAGGGGCAGACACTGGGCCAGCTCTGGGGGTCTCTTCCAGCCCAGAAGCCAATCCCCCTCATCTACCCAATGTGTCTCCATGGTCCCTTCCAGTCCCTGTCAAAGCAGACTCCCTCCTTTATACCACTGGGAACAAAACTTCTGTTTCTGAACTCAATGCCCTTCTCAAAGAAGCCACGGCACATACAGCAGAATTCCACTGCCCATAACACCTGATCCCGCTCACCAGGCCCTGGGTGAGCCCTCCACCCCAGCTCAGGAACACGACTCTCCCTGCTCTGATCCATGCAGCGTGGGGGCCAGAGTCTTGCCTATGGGGCCCAAGCAGCCTCCAGGGGCACCCCCTCAAGGCACCCCCAGTCCAGAACTTGCCCTCTCCCACAGCCTCCCCTCAGCTTGGGATTTTATTTCCTTCCTGTCTCAGTCTGTAGAGGGTCCCTCACAGCCCTCTCTAGAGGGCAGCAGAGCACAAGAGGGAGCCCCTGACCAGCCCCAGGCTGTTCCTCCTCCTGCAGGAACCTTCTCTGTTCAGGGTGACTCGGGAGCCTCCCCAGGTCCAAGGTGGAGACTGAGTCATCCTCTCAATCTTCCCCATGAAGGCAAATCCCTTTCCAGACCCCCTTCCTGAATTGTCCACACCCAGAGACAGGCTGACAGAGACCACCCAGGTTCCAGGGTTTCAGCCTCTGTCTGCAGCCCTCCATCCCTGCCCGCCTGCCCCATATCAGCTGTACTTGTATCATCTGACTGGAGCCAAGACTTGTGGGAACTCAGACTCAGACACCTCCTGGGGCGGCTGTTGGAAGACAAACGTTCCTTTGTGTGGCCTTTAGCCACGGGACGTGGGAAATGGAAGGTCGGGGTGGGGGCTCTGCCTGGCTTTCAGGGTGGCGATCTTTCTCATCCAAGTTTGACAAACAGGGCCATGGGCCATTAGGGTCCCCACCTCCTGCTTCCCTGTTGTGTCTTGGGAAAGCACACGGAGCAAGCATATGGCAACCATTAGTAAGCACCCTACTGCAGGGCAGAAACTGCGAGTCCTACTCCCCATGAATCCAGGTACGAGGCTTGACACCCAGTACATGTGCAAGGGGAACAAAGGAGCGAGTGTCCCAGTCAAGAGTCAGGTGAAATGATTGCAGAGCCACCGGCCTGTGTTCCAGGCACCTCCACCTCCAACCTGCAGCCCTTCTGCAGACAAACCAAGCGCCTGCAGCTCTCTGTCCAACCAGCAAAATCTACTGAGTCACACAGTAGGTCCATCAAGCAAGGAGCTACAGTCAGAACAACAATGACCAGTCAAATGCCACCTGCACAAACCTTCCCATGTGAACAGACATAAGAATATATCCACACGGTTACCATAGGGCATTGAGGGTAAGGCCCGCAGCACCTGGGGAGGAGGGCGGCACCACAGGAGGCTCCCATCATTAGTCAGCTGGGTGCATTCCCACCACGTCAGACAGCACCCGCGCCCAGTGGGTGCTCACTAAGCATCTCATGAACAAAGAATGGGTGCAGAGGAGGCAGAGATGGAGAAGCCAAGAGGCAGAAGATGCACATTTTGGCTGGAAGGAACGAGGGCCTGATAGGAGCACACGTCTCAGCACCCCCAAGGATGGGGATCTAGGTGAGGGAGTAAATGAACATCATCGCCCCCACACTGAGGGCAGCAGCAGGTGCCCGCAGTAGGCTCCGCAGGCTCAAAGCCCTCCCTGGTCCCTGAGATGCCAACTCCCTGCACCTCAGCTGCTCCCACGCAAGCCCCAGTGTTTGCCTAGCATCTTGCTGAGGCAGAGGCAAGGGAAGTACTCAGCAGGGCCGCCTCACATGCACAGGAAGTGGACAGCTCCCTCCTGTGCTGCTCCAAGTGTGGGAGAGCCTCTCTTTAGGCATCTCTCCCTCTCTCTCCCCCGCCTTGGAGTCCGGTGCACATCACACCTCCCCCAGGCTCTGGGTCCCGCTGCACCTGCCAGGCCATTGCAATCACGGATCTGCCTGGGAAGGCGCTCAGCCACTTTGGCTGACTACATGCACAGACAGCCTTGATTTGTCAAAAGCACAAAATTAAGATTTGTGTATTTAAGATAAATCAATTGTACCTTTAAAAAGGGAGTATGAAGAGTCAGAGGTAAAGGTGACATGAGAATGGCAGAGTACTGATAAGTAATGATGCAGGAGAAGGGAACATGGGGCTTTCACTATACTATTCCGTACACTTCCATATATTCAGCAGTTTCCAAAGTTAAAAGTAAAAAAAGAAAATCAGAAGCCCAGACTTTGAGACTTTGACAGGGAAAGGCCTGGGGAGCTAGGTAAGGCCGGGCCCTGAACATCGGCAGCTGTGGTGAACGTCCCCCTCCTTGTTCTTGGTTTGGAGAGAAGAGGAAGAGGTAGGAATCCCCAGGGGAGCTGGGGCCCCAATGCTGACACCTGGATTCCCTGAGCTGGGATTAGCTGGGCACACCCTTCTCCCCTGGGGGACCCACCTCCCCCTCAGCCTCCAGCCACACCAACTCCACATCGCTGAGGGTGATGGTGGATTTGCTTCTCTTCACTGTGAAGCAGCAGAACCAGAGGACACACGAGGGGCCAGAGTGAAGGGGGGACAGGAGCCCAGAGGAGCCCCTCAGTCACCCACCAGCCGCAGGCACGCACCTGTCACTGAGCGCCTTGCTCTGCAGTTCCAGGGTCCGATGCAGCAGCGCCTTCTTGCGGCTGTACTTGTCCCTGAGGGCCTCGTGCTCCCCAGACAGATGCTCGTGGAGCGCCCCCAGGCAGGCATGGTCCCGCTGCAGAGCCTCGTGGGCTGCCGCCAGCTGCTTGTGCTGCTCCTGCAGGGTCTCAAGCTCCCTCTCTGTGGCCGCCTGCTGGTGCTGGAGCTGCATGTTCTGCTCCCTGAGCACAATGAGTGAGGTGCTCTGGGAGCTCAGAGTGGAATGTTCCACCTGCCGGGAGGGAGAAGGGATGATGCCTCACCAGGTCCAGGTCTAGGGGAACCACAGGCTCTAGATACCCACATCCCCACACGCAGTGAGGGGCCAAGATGGGGTCATGTGCAGACACCAAAATAGCAGGACCCTCAGGAAGACAAAACCAGCCGTGCTGAGGACAGCTCTACCAGCACTTAAGGAACTGCTCTGGGAGGGCCCGAGGCATAAAAGGACTGTCACATGGACCTAAGCTTAGTCCTGGGCCCCTCTCTGCACATGTGACCTTTCTTGGGGAATTTATGCCCTTTCTCTGGATAAGTTCCTTGGGTTCCTCCTTTGACTACTTTGAAAAGTACAAAGAAAATCAGTAAGGATATAGAGTACCTGAATAGCACTACCAACCCATGTAACCGATATTTACAGAACACCCATCCCACAGCATTCAAACTCTCAGAAAGCTGACCGGGGAGGAATCCGTCCTCACTCATTCTGAGGCCAGAATTACCCTGGTGTCCAGCTGCTCATCCCGATCCAGACCCTCGGGCTGCAGGGGGTCCGGAGACGTCTGCAGCCTCTGGTTCTCCAGCAACAGGCCCTGGCTCTCCCGCTCCAGGGAGCTGACCCTCTCGGGGGCCTTCGTCAGGGCGCTGACCTCCGTGGCCACCTTCTTGATCTCCTCCTGCAGCCGGTGCAGATCCTGCTCCAGCTCCTGCGCCCGCGCCGCCTGCTCCTTCATCAGCTCCTGCTTCTGCGCCTGTGCCGCCTGCTCCTTCGCCTGCTCCTTCACCTGTTCCAGGTCCCGGCACAGCTGCCGCCGCTCCCAGTCCATCATGCTCAGTTTGCTTTTGGTCTCCATGACCGTCTCATGGAGGACTTTGTTTTTATTTAAGCCCTGGCTGCTGGCCTGTGAACTCTCCCGCAGTAAATGCACCACTTGTTCAAGATCCTTGATCTGCAGGAAAACACAACGGAAACAACACAGGCGTGATTTCAGTCCAAACCGGGGGCCTAATGTGTAGGCCTGGAATGACCATCTCATCATTGACCCAAAGGACATCCTAACATTTCCCAAAGGCCTGATATGGACACAAGGTGAAGGGCATGGAGATCCCCACCCAGACAGTTCAAGTCTAAACACATTCACAGCAGCTGATGATTTAGAAACAGAAACCACAGCTCATCTTTCTTAAGACAATGACAGTGACTTCCTTGGTGCTTTTTATCCTGGTCCACAGGGGCCCAACAAGCTGGCCGTCCACCCCTGTGGCCGCTCCTCACACGACTCTCCCCTGCAGACATTGCACGTGATCTTATCTGTGCTGTGAATGCTCATCTGCCTCCTGAGGCCCATCGCCTCCATCTCCAGCCTCTCCGCGCGGCTCGCCTTCTCCCTTAGGGAGTCCAGCTCATAGAGGGCTGCACGAGCAGACTGGGTTCTGGCCGCCAGCTCCACGTTCTGGGAGGTGGGCAAAGGCAGGGGACCTGGCTCAGGGCACCCTCGGGGCTGGGGAAGGCCCAAGTCCCTGCAGCCCCAGGAGAAGCCAGGGGCGGCCAAGCTGGTCCATGTGAAGGCCCCTGAGTGGGGGCCTCACATGCTGTCACTGAAGCATGTCACCCCACAGCAGCTCCCAGGACAACTGGCTCTCAGGCAGCGCTGCTTTGTGCGGGAAGGAGAGAGTTCCCAGGTCACATTCCTGGACCTGGGGCCACGGTGACTGGAGCGCCCTAGCTCCCCAGTCTCCCCCACAGGATAGGCTTCCCGCTCACATCGCGATGGGCATCCTGCAGCTCCAGCATCAGCAGGTCCACCTCATACCGGGTATCTGCCAGCTGCTCCGTCTTCTCCTCCCTGGGGATGATGGGAAGACGTGGTGAGGGCTTCCTCAGAAGCACCCAGAAAGCCCACCACCTGGGAGACCCCAGTGGGAAAGGAGAGGGGACCTGGCTTCTGGGCGTGAGGAGGGCGTCTGCACGCAGGGCTGCAAAAACGCTCCCGACTCCAAGGTGAGCTTTACGTTTTCAATGCCTGCTCTCAGACCACACCACAGACCTGAGCTTTCCTCTGAGGGTGCGGGACAGGGAAGGAGCCCCCGGAGCCACTGCGCCCTCCACAGCCAGGCAGGCAGAGAGGGCTACTGGTGGGGAGGTGAAGTTGGACAGCTCTGGAGATACCAGGCATGGTGCCATCACCCACTGCTTGAAAGGGAGAGCAAGCCCACCGGACGGAACAGGAGAGACACATCCTCGCTCCAGCCAAGATCATCTACATGTGGCGCGAGGGTAAGCAGCAGGCTACTGCTCTGAGCCTGCCATGTATGGACTGGCAGGAGCCCTAAAGGCCCAGCAGAACCCTGCTGTGCAGGCCGAGGGAGGGCAGAGGAGGGAGATGGCTACCCAGGGCCCAACAGGGACCAGGACCAAGCAGAGCCCAGTCACTCCAGGGCACGTGGGAGAGCGCCCCCGTTTGCTGCCCCGCATGGCAGTGAACCACAGGTGCTAGCAGGTGTGGTGACACAGGGCACAGGGGCGGAAAGAACGGGGTCACTGGGGGACTCACAGCTCCTGCCTGATGCTGCGCAGCCTGGCCTTGGTGTCTGCCAGCTCCATGGCCAGGTGCTGCGTGTCCTCGTTGGGGCAGCTGCTGGTGTCCCGCTCCAGGGTCAGGGTCACGATCAGCTACAGAGGGCACACAGAGGGGTGTCACCGGCTTGCTCCTGTGCCTGGCACAGTGCCCGCACTACAACTTGCTGAAGGATGGCCAAAAGACAGAAGAAAATAAAAGAGAAGATGGCAGCCAAGACTGCAACCCCAGGAGGGGCCAGGAGAAAGGTGGGGGAGTTTTTAAAATGCGAGGATACATTTACTGAGACAGCAGGGCTGAGTGAATGGAGCAGGGCCCCCAAGCTCAACTTCTGTCCTCATGCAGGTGTTTCAGAGGGGACTGGGCCCTTCAGGGAAAGTGCCCTCGCCCTGCCCCCAAGGAAAATGGACCAGGAGGACAGACAGTGTGCGCACTTGAGAGGAAGTCAGGATGAGGAGCCAGGCCCATAACTAGGGCCCCAGGCCCAAACCCCTCCCACCTGTCCCCCAACTGCTGGGCCACCTGCAAACACACCTCCCTGCAACTGTCTCGCTCATCCACCAGCCTCCTGAGCTGAAACGCCATGTTCCTCGAGAGGGACTGCAGCTCCTCCAGGGCCATGTCTGGGACCTCCAGCCTCTGCAGGTCAAACAGGCTCTCCTGGTGGTGGGTCACCTGAAGGGACACAGGGGGACGGTGCTGCGGAGGCTGGGCAGGGAGCAGCTGTGGGGACCCTGAGAACACCCACCTCCCAAGACCACGCCCCCTGGGACCTAGGCCAACCCTCCCACAGCTGACCCACCTCACTGACATTATTAACCCTCAGCCACCACATGTCTGTGGGGGGCAGGCAGGCCCCTCAGCCAGCCCAGCCACACTCTACAGCCCAGCTCTTTACTCACACACCACTGCTGCTGACACACTAGTTCAAGGAGGACACTGATTTCACACCAGACAGCACTCCTCACAGTGTGGGAGCTCCCTAACTGTCCCCAGGGATTTCAGTCCCGCACCATCCATGTATCACACAAAGAAGGTGAGCCTTGGGAGTTCAGGGTGAGGAGGGATAGCATTTTATTTCTCAAAATAGAATCTAATGCGAAGATGGCAACATGTTAGAACGCTTCTGTCAGAATATTGGGCCCATGCGAGTCTTATGTTATTTTTTGAGGAAACATTTCATAACTTGAAACACTTTTCAGGTGAGCCTGTATTTCCTCTCCCCACAGGCCACACAGGCCCACCTGGTTTCCCCTTTCCGCCGGGTGTGAGCAAAGGCCCCAGCCTCATCCGCACTGGACAGCCTCTCCTCCAACTGCCCACATCACCTTCTTCAACCCAGGGACAGGCCCTTGATGGGGACTCAAACCTGCGACCCTTTGGTCAGCAGTCCAACACTCTAACCACTGAGCCAAACCATCTAGAGCCTGACCTCACCTTCTCAACCTGAGCCCCCAGACCAGCCCGAGGAGGAAGAAGGTCTGTTTTCAGTCCGTGTTTTCTCAGTGTGGGAAGGTGAGTGTTATTGCACTCAGGCCTCAAGAGGGGAAACAAATGGCAATCAACTGAGTGAGGTGCACCAACAAGGTTCTTCCATTGCCCAGAGGGGCAATTGGAGGGGGAGAGCACCTCAAAAAACCCTGCTACCCTGCTTGGCTGGTTTCACTCAGTGGTTAGAGCACCAGCCTCAGGATCGAAGGGTCTCGGGCTTAATTCCTTGTCAAGGGCACATACCTCAGTTAGTGCTTTGAGCCTGGCCCCTTGCGGGAGGCAACCAGTGGATGTTGCTCTCTGACATCTACGTCTTTCTCTCCCCTCCCTCTCCCTTCTTCCTGTTTCCTTTTCACTCTCTAGAAATCAATGGAAAAATATCCTCAGGTGAGGATTTAACAAAAGCAGAATGGTCCTCAGGCTAACAGGTGGCTGCTCACCATCACAAATGGCTGAGCCTATTTAGGACAATGCTGACTTCCCCTCCACTTCGACCAATCACTTCCCTCTCCTGCTCCAGTGCTGACTCAGCACCCACCATCCATGGTGCTTGGAGCTGGGTGCCCATCAGCCCAGCCTGTCCATGGCGCCAGCTTGGGGTGCTGTGTTCAGCGGCCCCTGCCAGCCCCACACCTGCTCCTAGGTGCCCCTGCTCATGTCTTTCTCATGCCTTTATCTCATCTGTCCAATCGGACTGAAAGCTGAACCACATCTCCTAAGGTAACTAAATCATACAAGGCTTCTTCTGGAGGGAGGGGGAATGTCAGGGAAATACACTTTCAGGTCAATGGCTGTCCCACAGGCCCGGTTTCCAGGGAAACCACTTCTCTGATGTGACCACCTCTGCCAAGGTCCATGGCAGAGGGGCTGCCTGTTAGGTACAGGCAGGGGGGAAGTCCAGAGCCAGTGCAAGCATCTGCAAGGTAGATGGTGACAAAGATAACTGGTGCCTTCCTAGACCCCTGGCCCAGGCAGGAATTCCACACCTCTCATGCCCTCCATACACCCCTCACTAAACAGCTGTATAAAAGAAGTACCTATGCCCCCATTTTGGTGAGAACTTCCCTGGTCCACCCTCAGACCAGCAAAACTCAAGGAGCGCAAGATTAAAATCTCCCCCCCCCCCCCCCTTTTAATCGCCTGGACTCTGTGTCTTGTTTCCTGCATCGCAAACCTCTCACTGCCCTCAGTGCAGAGCCCTCCCGCCCCCACCCCAGGGCCCAGTCTACAGCGACTGCCCTTCTGGGACTTGGCAGCCTGTGTCTCTGCCACGTCACTGACAGAAACGGAGACCCTTTCCCTGGGAAGATCAGCCATGGGAAGAGCCACATGGGCCAGAGCACATTTTCAGGGAAAATCAAACTCTGAGCCCAAACCCCTTGACAGTACTTAAAACCAGTCTGGCTCCATAGTAGGCAAGAAGAGGAAACAAACGGAGACTAGATTTAGGTGTTTTAAAATTTTTTTTTACATTTTTACCCCCGTTTTTTTTAGCTTGCTGATGACTAGCTTTTCGAACAGGTTCAATATGTCTGGTGTATGAAACCTAATATTAGGACAATCACTAATGGGTGATGTAGTCGTTAAACTTTCCCTTGGTGGTGAGAGCCTGCCTCCTGGTTGCCACCAGAGTGGGGGTCCATGGCTAAGCCCCACAAAGCCAGCCACACATCTACCTCCGGGATATGGGCCAGGATCCTGGTCTGCGTCTCAATGTCCAGCTGTTGGATTTTGTCAATAAACTCCCCTTTCCTGTCGCACTGTGGAGGTAACACATGTTAATGGAAGCATTCTGCAAGGGAGGCAATCTGCACGTTAAACAAACTCCAGTGAATCTTAAACCAGATAAGGTCAAGAGCTCCAGGGTGACAGCCTTCCTCTTCAAAGGGCCGGATGGTAGGAACATCTCAGAGTCTGCAGGCCATTTAATCTCAGCTCTGCCATTGTGCTGTGCCAGCAGCCAGAGATAATACATGAAGAATCCAGTGGGGCCCTGTGCCCATGAAAGTTTTTTCCAAAATCAGGGAGGGTCAGATGGGACCCCCGGGCTTGATGGAGTTTCTGATCTTTGGTCTAGGTGTCCCTATACTGGGGACAATTTGCTAAGGGCACCCTGGGCTGAGGACTCCCCACTTGCTTCTTGCCAAAGGTGCCCTGGGACTAGAATCGGCTGACACCTAATGAGTGGTACCTTCTCTCAGGAAGCTGGGACGGGTCATGTTGGACTTAAGGCAGCTTCCCTCCAACCTCACTCACTAAGGGGGAGTTTATCCCCACAAACCCACACACAAGATGGCAAGGGCAGGCCCCCTCCACCCTTGCCCAATCCCTACCTGGACAGCACAGCCCAGCACCAGCACCAGCATCTTCTTCATTTCCTCTATACTCTTGGCTAAATCAAAAGAGGAACATATTTAAGTAGACTCATCTCCTCATAAAATCTCACCAGTGATACACCACTCTGCTGTTGGGGGGGGGGGGGGGGGAAATCAGATAAGCAAAAAAAAAAAAAAAATCATTTCTCTACCCAGTGATTTCGACTTGGGTGTATCCCGCCATCTGTTTTCTACGTATGGGCTTGTGTATTATTTAAGCCAGATGGGAATTCTGTACAAAGTATTTGTGGTTCTTTCCCACTCAAGTATGTCATCAATATCTTCCCATGATAATCCATGAACGTCAACATCAGCATCTCTTTAGTGTGTGCAGGAAGCAAGCCCAAGGGCAGAGAGGCATCTCCGGAGGAAGAGCTGAGTGGGCGCTAAGATGAGACGTACACAACTCCACCTGTTCATGGTGCAGCATTGCGAACAGACAAGCCCCAGACACACCCCCAGCTTCACGCTGCCCACATCCTGCACATCTGTCCCACCGCTGTGGGGAAGCACGGGACTTGGTGGGAAAGTCCGTAAGGAGGATTCTCCAAAAGTTCTGGAGCCTCTGGGGGAACCTTGCCAAAGGCGGCAGCCCTGCCTTGACTTTTCCTAACAAGTCCGAGCCCCCGGGGTGCTTTGCTAGAATCTCTATGTTGAGTCTTTAAGGACCCAACCTTGTACAAGCACATACTTTCTCAAGGATGCTTACCTTGCTAATTGTATCTAGAGGTTAATTTTAGTTCCAGCTGTTATGACAATAAAAGCCAAAGGAGGCAGGTGAACAGGATACTTGGTGGCGATAGCCGAGTAGTGCCTTAGCCCTCTCTTTCACAGAAGAATGTGATAATCATTCATCCGCTCAGGGTCTGCCTGCAGCCCCGGCACGCCCCCCCCCCCCCTCCTCCTGTTTCTCAGTGTCAGTGTTTGGCTGGAGGCTTCCAAAGAAAACCCCAGACAACATACAGACGTCACTTTTGATGGTCTCATGCACAAAGGCTACAAATTTACTCAACCAATTTCCATCCAGAGGCTCAGGTTTTCAATGTCTTAATCTAAATGATGCTAAACAACATCTTAGTGCTTAGGTTGTTTGGTTTTTAGAAGAAAGAAGAGCAATTCATTTTTTTAAATGAGGAAAGGGAGAGAAAGACAAACTCGATCTGCTCACCCCCTCCTTCCCTAGCTTGAGATAGAGCCGGAAGCCCAGGCATGTGCCCTAACCAGGAATCAAACCAGCAACCTTTTGGTGCACAGGATGATGTCAAACCAACTGAACCACACAGGCCAGGGCTTAGAGCAGGGATGGGGCATGTCCGGCCAGAGGGTCATATCAGGCCCCAAAATCCTTTTGCCTGGGCTTCCCAAGGCATTAGGAGTGAGTTCATCAAATGTTTGACCAAATATAGCAACTAAATTTAAAGTTGATAATTTTGTATGGCCCATGAATGATATCATACATACCCAAATGGCCCTTGGCAAAGAAAAGGTTCCCCACCCCTGGCTGCTGGTTTGTAAAGCAGCTTCTTATTTACCTCTTTAGGGAAAACTCGTCCTTTAAGCTTTTCCTACTGCCAAATTGCCAGGCAGAAAGGCTTTTAGCATTTCACTCCCTCACAACCGATAAGCCCGATTTCCCCAAACCCAGACCAACTCTATCAAACTGCTACTTCTCAGCTTGCCAAACAGACAGGACAAAAAAAAATCACACTTCATCATTTTATACTGTCTCCTTGATTATGCATCTTCATGTGCTTATGGGTGCCAGCCACTTAGATCAACAGCCTCAGAATACTGGGCTCTAGACCTGGCTGGTTACCAGGAGCAGTGTGACCCCACCAAGCTGTACCCTGTCTGCCAGCCTCAGTTCCCATCTCTGAAATGGAGACAGCTGGCCTGGGTGATGTGCAGAGTGGTTTGGGGGTAAAAAAAAAAGTTCTCTAGTTTTCTAGCTTTCTCATCATATCCTGTTCTACTTGGGGGAGAAGGAACATGACAGAAATACATAGCATTGTTTTCTTGGAAGACTTACCCACACTCCCTTGCACTGTGCTAAATGGCCCAAGGTATGAAGACCCCTGGGATGAAGAAAACAATGACCCCTGGGATGAAGAAAACAAACTCTCGTCCCAAGAACGAGTGCTGTGCTTTATTTCAGATCCTGGGCTGTAAGGTGTGTATGGAGTAATAGGTAACCTCATCCTAATAGCTCTCAAATGAGAAATAGCTAAAAACCACCTTTCCTGTGATGAAGACACAATGGTTGAGCCTCAGTACTGGGGGCTGGACATTCACTGACCTAAACAGCACCCTCCTTGTCACCTCCCAGCCTGAAGAAAGGCGGGAGGGAGGGTCCACAAATGATATCATACATACCCAAATGGCCCTTGGCAGAGAAAAGGTTCCCCACCCCGGGCTGCTGATTTGTAAAGTAGATTCTTATTTACCTCTTTAGGGAAAACTCATCTTTCAAACTTTTCCTACTGCGAAATTGCCAGGCAGAAAGGCTTTTAGCATTTCACTTTCTCACAAACATAGGATAAGCCTGATTTCCCCAGACCCAGACCAACACTATCAAACTGTTCCTTCTCAGTTCTGCCAATCAGACAGGACCAAAAAAATCACACAGGGTCCCCGCAGACCATCCAGATCCAACTCTTAACAATATTCTCAATAAGGTGGGTGCTGCAGATCCATCTACTCTGGTCAAAGACTTCCCTTTGCTATTACTGGTAAATGTAGAACTTCCTCAATGTTTAAAATGGAATAATTCTCAAAGACATATGATTGCTTTTTCACTTGAGGCATTTCATTTGGCCCCAAGGCTCCAATCCATAGTCATTAATAAATATAATCACCACCCTGACTCACTTCTCTATTCATGCTGAGCTGATGATGAGCCACAATTTCAGGTTTGATAAAAAAGAAAGAGAATGAGCATAGGAGTGTAAAAGCCTCCAATCAGTCCCACCAAAACCTTTCCATGGCCACAGTGCTCTCGCCCACCAGCCCATGTGCCCATGTGACCTCCCTCCCCTCCCCCCAGTCAGTCCCCACATGACAGGCAAGTGCCTCCTTGTAAGCCCTTTGGTGGATATTACAGGCAGACCCTCCCAGCCCTCGCCAGCTCCTCTTCCTACAGTGATTCGCCTCCCCCAGGCCTGTATATGGTGCTGTAGCCAGCAGAAGGCTGACACCCAGCGAGAAAGTGTTTGGAGGGCGTGGAGCAGCAGAAACAGAAGGCAGAGTTCATACAGAACATCTTGATGTTCATGGCAGATGGTCTAAGTGTACCATACTTTAGAATAATTCCAACAGCTCTGAGGATCCATGTTCCCAGCCACCGCAGAGGAAAACAGCATTAAAAGTGGAAACACCTGTAGGATAGGCCCACTGCTAGTAGCAAGAGCATAAGCAAAGAGGAGTCTAGAAACCCTGTACATACAGACAGGCAGAAACACACACAGAAACACATGAGCTCAAATCTACAGTCCAAGGCGGCTCAATGAAAGAGCAAAGAGTTCCACTCTGTCAGCACCAGCTGTTACACACAGTGACAATCATGAGCCATTTATTCATTCATTCTATTCATTCATTCACACCCATCAGGCATCAAGAAAAAATAAATCTGATCCAGAGCACTGTTAGAAAAAGACAGAATTCCTGTTTGCTAAGTTTTGTTAACCGAGGGGAGGGGGAGGTTTTAAAGGTAGAGAATTTTAGAAAAATCTTTGTGGAAAAAATGATTTAAAATAAGCTTTGGCGTGATAAACAGGGCACTGGGAGATTCAGGTGGAGCAGTGCTGTGTTTGTTCTTACCAGGGTGAGTGGATAAAATCATGTCTTGCAAACAAAGGCATCCTGTGATTTTTATCCCTACACAGATTCCTATAAAACTTAGAGAGCAAGAGAGAGAGAGAGAGAAGTTCTCTAATTTCTTATGGGAGGCTGATTTCTCTCAGAATTTCAGGACTAAGAAAAACTGCTATTTTCCTAAATCTACCAGATTGTGGGTTTTGAATAGTTTCAAACACACAGAAGACTCTCTAGTGGGTCCCTGCCAGTGAGATTGGCTCAGTGACAGTTAAGCAGGCAAAGAAGAAACAAACCTACAGAGAGCTCCCTTCTAGGCACCCATGTGTTCTGGCTGCTGCGAGCTTTGTCTTAATCAACACAGTTCTCTGGCTCAGACCAAGAACATTGACAATGCACAAGAGCTGAAAAGCACCCAGGGAACCTGGAAGAAGGGCCTCTAGTCTGCAGTGAGATCAGGCAAGGCTTCTTAAAGGATGTGACCTGTGAGCTGAGACCCACAGGGTGAGGGGGGGAGCGTTAGACACAGTGAGTGAGAGCGTTGCAGGCACAGAAACAGCACGTGCAAAGGCCCAGAGGTAAGAGAGCATGGTGCTTGTCCTGGAGCCCTGGTGCAGGCAGACACAGGATGTGATTGGAAGTGAGCCACAGCCCTGTTTAACATCCCAGAGAGCCACCAGACAAGCAAGAATTAACTCTGACTTTCTGGAAGATGTCCAGGAGCCCATTTCATTCGTTCTTTCAAGTTCACATCGAGTGTCCGAGGCTAGGACTTGGAACGCTTGCCCTCTCGGGCCTCAGGGTGCAGTGGCAGACCTGCCAGGACTTCCCGGTGAGACCCACCACGGACTTAAAAGGGCATCACAGGGTCCCCGTGGAAGAGAGATGTGAGTTCCTCCACAGATTCTTCCTTTCTTACCAAAAGGTCCCCACCCTGTGAAGGTGGTCCTGACTGCACATTTACTGAGGAGGAGAGACCCCCAGAGAGGCCACATATGACTCAGGCCCTAAGCCCACCAAAGCAGGGGCCATGGCTTCATGCCCAGAGGAACAAACCCATCCTTTAAAATCTCACTGGGATGATCCCGTGTTTTCACTGTGCTGGCTCCAAGCTGGCAGCCATAGCTCTGTGTCCAACAGCTGCCCAGAGCCATTAGAACTAGCCAAGCCCATGGCGGGGAGCGGGGGGGGGGGGGGGACTTTCACTCACCAGATAGCGGTTCTTTGCCAAGCATCAAAACATCCGGCAAGCTCATTACAATCAGCTGCTTGAGAACTTCCTACAGAAACAAAGAGGAAAGATGCCACTGAGAACAGGAAAGGAAAATAAAGAATGACTAACAAAATGCAGCTTATCAAGTCACTGGGTGAGCGCAGCCACTGCAAGGTAACTGGGAACATGCTGTGTAAGAGAAAGGAATAGTTAGGATATAAATAAATGTGAAAAGTCAGAGCTACCTGTACTTCTGCCCTTATCATAACCAAATAAACATCATGTCTGCATATGTGCAGAGACCTTGGGAAGAAGAGGATACGTTACATGCCAGGACAGCAGCATCAGGTGTGAGTGTCTTCTTAAATTTTTTAAAATATATTTTTATTGATTTCACAGAGGGAGAGGGAGGGAGTGGAGAGAAATATCAATGATGAGAGAGAACCATCCATAGGCTGTCTCCTTCACGCCCCTTACTGGGGGATTGAACCCCTGAGTGGGAAGCCAACCGTGACCTCTTGTTTCATAGGTTGATGCTCAACCACTGAGACACAGCGGCTGGGCTGTGAGTGTCTTTTAAAAAGATGTCTTTATTTCCGTGGTATGATTTGCTGGTGCAACTAAAGTAAAGAATGAAAATTAAAGAAATGCTGCGGGGTCTCTATAGGATATTCAGGATGCTGTGTCAGCAGGTCCCTGGTGCAGGCTATAAAGGTGGAGACTTCTCTCCTTTACAGCAGCGCCCTCCCTGGGAGAGGAATAGACCACAGCCACGCTGCCCCCCTCAGAGAGGTGGCGTGGGAATGGAGCTGCCTTCACAGAAGGGTCTTTGAAAGCAGGCCCAGGCACCAGCCCCGGGTCTGGGGGTCTCAACCAGCCCTCCTCGGAGTGTGTGGCTCACCCTGACCCTCCACTGCATTCCCAGAGCGCCTCCAGGGCAGGTGGTCTTCCCTGTCCAGAAGGGCCTTGCTGTTTACGAATCAGAAGATAGAAATCCAATTTTTCAGAAGACAAGTAAGGGGGTAGTTTTCACAGGTATTCTTGCCCTTAGACAGTGGTCGCTAGAGAAATTCCTCACCAACAAAGCTCTTCTTATCCCTTTTAAAACATGTTTCCAACTTTTTTCAGGAGTCGCTCTTTGAATAACTCACTGAATGTCTGCATTCAGTGTCCTGCCAGCTAGCACTGATAAAGAAAAGGGGGACCATAACACCATGGGCCCAGCGGAACACCCCAGAACTCTCTCTGAATCATCAGATTAGAATGGTGGCCTAGGCACAGCTACCGAGTTGCCAGGACTGTCAAACATTTATGCCCTGACTTTATCTTCCCTTCTTGTCATCTTTCTGTGGCTCCTGTCCACACCAGAACTTGGGGGGGAAGGGATGCTACCCCATGAGGTGTACCCACTCCCAACACACCAAGCCCCTCTCCACTCAGTGTTGGAGAGTGTTTCTTGGCTATCTGGGGTCCATTGTCACTGCATCAGAGGTGACTAACATTTTCTTAATCATGTCTATGTTCCTCCAACAATGTCAGATGTACATTTCCTTCTATTCTGACCTTGGAACTAAAATTTCCATTTTTCAAACTGAGCATGCACATTTCTAAAGATAATTCCAATGTTTAGTCGTCAGCCCCATGCTCATCCAATACAATTGCCACACAGAACTGACAGGTCTCAAAAAGAAGGTGAAGTGGGAAAAAGGTGCAAGCAGTATATGGAAGTTTATCTAAAGACATCACACAAAGTAATGCTAGTGTGTGTGCACGTGTATATATACAGTGACACACACAGCTGCACATACAAACTCATGTATACACACACATGCACACATACATGCACACATGGCAAGAGTATAAAAATTTGAACTGGATACCCAGCAAATTGGTGATAGCGGTTATCTCCACGGAGGGAGGGAAGGATAATTGGACTCAGTAGAGGCATCCTGGGGACTTCTATCAGAAAAAATTTTTTCCTTTTATTAAAAAATATATTTGAGTTGATTTCAGAGAGGACAGCAGAGGAAGACAGAGAGAAACATCAAGGATGAGAGAGAGTCATTGATTGGCTGCCTCCTGCATGCCCCCTACAATAGAACAAGCCCTCAACCCAGGCATGTGCCTTGACTGGGAATCAAACAATGACTTTCTGGTTCATAGGTTGACTCTCCACACCAGCCAGGCAAAAAAATTTATTTCTTAAAAAAAAAATCTGAAAGAAACATAAAAAAAAAATTCACATCTATAATCTATAATAATAAAAGGGTAATATGCTAATTAGACCATACATCCTTCTGGACGGAAGCCATCTGGGTCCCGGGTGCCAGATGGATGCAAAGTGCCAGCACCAAGGGGAAGGAAGGCCTACTCTTGCATGAATTTTTGTGCATCGGGCCTCTAGTATGTTCATATTCATTCGAAAAAAGGATACTCAGGTGTTCATTATAAACACTGGTACTGTTTGATTTTTAATATTTCAAAGCAATGAAGGAAAGAAGGGATTACAGAAGATCAGGCAACCCCAGACTATTTCTTCTGCAGTTTCCTCGGAGACATAAAACAATATTGGGGTCTGCTGAGCCTTCTAACCAAGGTGAGAGTTCAGAAGGAAGAAGCCAAGTTCAAGGAATCATACATAAACCACACTTCCTCGAGGTGCTCTTAACTGGAAATCTTGGTGGTCGCTGGCCATCATGGGATGTGGAATATCGGGCCCAGGCCCATCCTCTGCTTGACAGAGGAGAACTCAGAGGCCCAGAGAAGGAACGCACCTAAGGGGAGGAGCTCGGAGAACCTCAGCAAACCTTCCATTTCAGAGTCCTTCCTGCAGGTGGGTCCCTACATCCATCTAAGGGTCCAGGTGTCAGGATCGATGTCCCTACGTGGACTCAAAACAAACATGTACATGTCCATCAACAGACACGGGTTGTATCCAGCCGCTGACCGAGGGCCCCCCACCACCATGCAGCCAGAGAAGCCTCAGCAGCTTCACATGACAACGAGGCCCTGACTGCCCAGAGGAAGGGCCAGATCGCAGGCGTCCAGGGCAGGGAACGGTGGTGGGACACAATGCACAGCCCAAAAAATAAACATGCTTCTGATATTTGTTGCACAGGGGAATTCCCGCTACACTGGCCTTATTTTCCTACTGGCTCCATTGTGGAGTGAACCTGTGCTTCATGTAAGGACTCCAGGCTCTGATGTAAAAAATGAACCACTGCGCCCCAAAATTTAGTTTAAAAAGACTCAGGTGAAAAAGAGCTTGGCTGTTAGCAAGTACAGCAAGGGCTGTGTGGCACTGACACAAAGCTGACCCGCAGGCAGCTGGAGGTGGTCTGCGGCTCTGCTCCAGAGTCAGCTTTCCTCCAGGCTTCTCACCCCTTGGGGTGTCTGTCCTGGAGCTGGTGCCCCCTGACCCCCACCAGCCTTTCTTCTTTAAAAGCAGAGACTGAATGAGGCCTTCTCCCAAGGCCCTACCCAACTGTGTCTTCCTCGGCCCCTTCCCGGCAACTCCCTCAGTGAGCCCTCTGGTCACCTGGGCATCACTGGGCCCCTCCTCACAGGGCTGCCAGGACCGCCTTTCTGCCCCAGAGCAGGTGAGACGTGTCCACTGTCTGTGATGAGAGGAGTCACTGGGGAGAACGGAGCTCTGGGCCCCAGGAGAACTGGGGGAAGGTGCCCCTTCCATACATCACTCCGTGTGCTCTGTAGCCCAGAGTTCCCGTGGGAGGGTGCGTCAGCATCCCCACAGGCTTGTTAAAATGGAGGCAGGGGGCTTTGGAAAATTTGTGAAGCTAAGGTGGATGAAATCGCTCTTTGCAGTCCCTGTTTCTGTTCCTACCCCAGACTCGAGGATGTTTTTCTACTCTTCGTCAGAATCTTAATTCTAATTGCACTTTTTACCATCTTTGATCTTGCAGCCATTGGAAGACTCTGTGAAAACTGTAATGGCAAATGTGCGATCTGTGACTCCTATTTGCCTCCCTGCACCCTGGTGTGCATATGTGATGAGTGTAACTACGGCTCCTATCAGTGGCGCTGTGTGATCTGTGGAGGCCCGGGAGTCTCTGATGCCTATTATTGTAAGGAGTGCACCATCCAGGAGAAGGATAGAGATGCTTGCCCAAAGATTGTCAATTTGGGGAGCTCTAAGACAGATCTCTTCTATGAACGAAAAAAATACAGCTTCAAGAAGAGGTGATTGGTGGGTGACCTCTTTCTCCCCTCATCAAGCTGCTGCAGATGCCAGAAAAGACGCCTATTACTGCCAACAGAAAGGGATCAGAGTGCAGAACATTGCCCAAATTGCCTGTTAGTACATTGGCACTTCTCCACCCTTCCCTCTCCTCTCACCCAGATAAGGTGGTAGGAATGGAAAAGGATTCTTCACAGGGAGCTTGGCAGACTAAATCAGAGAAAAAATGATAGATTAGTTTATGGTTTTTCTTGAATTCAAGAAGCAAGACTCCTTCCACATTGACAAGTTGTCTCTACACCAAGCACTTCTAAAACAGAAATATTATCATTTCAGTGATCTTTTGACTCTAAAACTACCCGTGATCTTACAGCAGCTCTGATGGTAGTTGTCTTTGATGAAACATCAGCAGTGGGGTAGGGAGCTCTCGAAACAATAAATGTGGGCATTAATCTTGTAACACCAATCAGGCGATGATGGTTCATGTTCTAAGAAATTGGAAACCCTTTCTGTTGCTATGTTATTAATAAAGTAGGTATTTATTTTCTGGTAAAAAAAAAAAAAAAAAGACGGAGGCAGGACCTCCACAGCAGGTCTTGGGGAAGCTGCTTAGAGACGCAGACCCAGATGGTTGCTGACAAGTTCCCAGGTGCTGCTGCTGCTGCTGCTGCTGCTGCTGCTGCTGCTGCTGCTGGGCTGGGGACCCCCTTTGAGAAACCGCTTAAGCCAACTGATTCCCAGTGCGACAGAAAGGACGTAAGACTCAACATCTGGGAACTTATGAAAATACAGAGTCCTGGCCCCAACCCCAGAGGTGACCAAGCAGCAGGCCAGGAGGAGGCCAGAGACCCTGGCTGAACACCAGTGCTCAGACTGAGCCTGTCCATGCTGCTTCTCACCCCCTCCTGTCCTCTGAAAAAGGTCAAGGACAAAGTCTCCCCAGGTTTTCAGAGGCAAAACTTGAGCTTCTTAAAAACCTGCTGCTATTCAAGAGGGGCCTCTGGTATTCCCAAGTGCCCTCCCCTGAAGCCTCAGAAAAGGACAGCCAGGGTGGCAGATGCGTTGGCTGGCAAATAAGACCAGGGCTGGGTTCTGTGACTTTGCGTGTCTCGCTGAAAATCCACGGGCAAAGGGATCCCACTCTACTTGGAGGTGACCTCTAACCCTCCCTGGTCAGAGTAAGGAATGACTGTCTCGCTTGGTTCAAGCCCTCACAACAAAGGGGACGTTGGGTGGTACTTCTGTTGGAAAACTTTCTTGACTGTCATTTCACAACAATGACTGGTTATGCTTACGCTGTCATATCAAGAGTGAGGGAAAAAGGCAGAACATGAAAGGCAGGGTGTGAAACACAAGTCCCCATGCGAACACTGGGAGGAAACATTAGAACCGCTCATAGTGACTGTCTTTCAGTGGTGGGATTCTGGGTGGTTCTTATTCTTACTACTTGTGTGTTTTCCTATCTGTTTGTAAAAAGCACATATTACTTATATGATCAGAACTTAACTTTATTTTACAACTAGAGGCCCAGTGCACGAAATTCGTGCACGGAAGGGGGGTATCCCTCTGCCCAGCCTCCACCCTCTCCAATCTGGGATCCCTCTCACAATCCAGGACTGCTGGCTCTCAATTGCTCGCCTGCCTGCCTTCCTGATTGCCCCTAACCACTTCTGCCTGCCAGCCTGATCACCCCCTAACCACTCCGCTGCCAGCATAATTGATGCCTAACTGCTCCCCTGCCAGCCTGTTTGCCCCCAACTTTCCTCCTCTGCCAGCCTGGTCACCCCTAACTGCCCTCCCCTGTAGGGTTCATCGCCTCCAACTGCCCTCCCTTGCAGGCCTGGTCCTTCCCAACTGCCCTCCCCTGCCGGCCATCTTGTGGTGGCCATCTTGTGTCCACATGGGGGCAGGATCTTTGACCACATGGGGGCAGCCATATTGTGTGTTTGAGTGATGGTCAATTTGCATATTACTCTTTTATTAGATAGGATAGAGGCCTGGTGCATGGGTGGGGGCCAGCTGGTTTGCCCTGAGGGGTGTCCCGGATCAGGGTGGGGGTTCCCTTGGGGTGTGGGGCTTCCTGGGTGAAGGGCCTGTGGTGGTTTGCAGGCCAGCCACACCCCCTGGCGACCCAAGCAGAGGCCCTGGTATCTGGGATTTATGTATCTTCTACAATTGAAACTTTGTAGCCTGGAGCAGAGGCTTAGGCCAGCCAGGGCTGCAGAAGCTTTGCTTCCTCCATTGCTGGGGGCAACCCTTGCCTCTGTAGCTGCCACCATTTCTGTTTGGATTTGTTTACCTTCTACAATTGAAACTTTGTAGCCTCGAGTGGAGGCTTAGTCCAGTAAGGGCAGGTGGACAGCTTAGCTTCCTCTGTTGCTGGGGAAACCCAAGCCTCCCTCCTGCTCTCTGTGGCTGTAGCCATCTTGGTTGGGTTTATTTGCATATTTGCTCCTGATTGGCTGATGTGTGTGTGGCTTGTGGGCGTGGCTTGTGGGTGTAACAGATTTAGGGTCAATTTACATATTACTCTTTTATTAGGTAGGATAAATAAGAAGGAAATACACAGCACAACCCTGCCCATACCTACCTGTGTCAGCCCAGAGGCAAATGTCTACGGCTTTCTCCACGTGAGCAGGACTGAGGCAGGGGCGCGCTGTGGCCCTTAGCAAGTGCTGCAGCAAACATTTACTCTGGGCCTCGGGGCTGAGGCTGCCATGCACCCCTGCCCTGCCCTCAAAGAGCTGCCAGTGCAGAAGCTGGGCCCGAAGGCAGGTCCTTCCTTCTCCCTATGATTTTCTCTGGGCCCTGAGGGTGGACTGGCCGTCTTTTCCTTCCTGGGACAGTTCTGTGTTCTGGAGCGCTACCCAGTGCCCAAGAGCAGCAAACTGCCTGCAATTCCACATGGTCGAGCCCCCTTGGCCAGCCCAGAGCTGAGCAGCAGGGCAGCTGACCACCATCAGCATGCACCCTCCTCAACCAGTGAGACCAGATGACAGCATGCACATGACCCACACAGCTCACCCCGGAGCCTGCCTGCTCCGTGCTGCTCACGAAGAGCCTCAGAAACCTCCCTCCGCTGAGGCCTTCATCGCTGCCAAAGGGAGAGGTGACGCCCGCCCAGCTACACCTGAGGCGGGAGGCCTGCCTGTCAAGGGTCCCACGTTGGCATCTCCCTGGTTTTGATTCCTGTGAAACCAGGACAACAGGCCTTCATCCCAGCAACTGGGGCAAGTGCTGACTGTGAACAGACATGGACAGGACTGCCTCCACCTCAACGCCCTTTCCCCCGTCTCCTGCCCATAACCCTCCAAAGTGGAAACTCAGTTGCGCACCACCACTCCACTCAGGTGTCATTTCCTCCAAGAATCCTTCCCAGCTGCCCCCATGCAGCCTGAGTTAGGAGTCTTGTCTGTTGAACTTTTGGCACCATCCGCCTCCCTGGCACTTAGCACACAGCATCAAAAGAACCTGCTAACCACGAATGGTGCCTGCAGCCAGGAATCAAGGTCCCTCAAAACCCAGACCCAAGTTCAATGGCAGCACCACCCCTTCCCCTGTCCATGGCCATTACAAGGGCAGCACTAGCTGAAACCCACCAGCCTACAGCATGCCCGGCCCTGAGTGTGGCTCCCCTCAGACAAAGAAAGGAGGCCACTTCGGCCCCATCATCTGAGCTCCTCCAGGCCCCGCCCAGAGGCTGCTCAGAGTCATGGTGCTGTGCTGCCAACAGGCCATGGAATGAGCGCAGCTGTGAGCTGGGAACAGGGCCAGAGGCGGAGTCTGCCCAAGATCTCAGTGAAACCACAGAATAATCCTGGGACCTGCTGGGCAGTGAGTGTTTCTTTAAAATATATATATTTTTATTTATTTCAGAGAGGAAGAGATAGAAACATCAAAGATGAGAGAAAATCATTGATCGGCTGCCTTCTGCATGCCCTAACTGGAGACTGAGCCTACATCCTGAGCCACGCAAGCTGGACCAGGGAGTGGTTCTTAAACCATGTTCCCTGAGGTCCCTGGAACTCACAGAGATACCCTGGAGGGAAAGGTGGCAGCTGAGCAGAGGGCACTAGGGCCCCCCAAACACCAATCAATCAGAGTCATGGGGCTTCACCTGAGATCTTAAGAAAACTCATATGGGGACACAAGTTTCAGTGCTCAGAAGAAGTGAAAACCAGGGCCCAGGGTGACAGATTCAGTCCATATGGCGTCCGTGCTGTTCATATAAAGATCATAAATATCAAGATTTCACCCCACCTTCCCAAGGCTGGGGTGGGGATTTTAACAGCCCTTTGCCATCAGGTCCTCCTGCCAAGACTATCTGTGAATGAGATACGGTGAGCATGACAAGTGGATACTCTACATGCTGAACTCCAGCGCTGCCGTCCGCACCCTGGGGGCTTGTACATTACAATCCTGACCCAACATAGCCCTCTGTGGTCCCATACCTCCTTCAACCCCTTGAATTGCTGCTGTACAAAGACTCACTGAGCTGTGGACAATTACCAGGTCAGCGTTCTCCCCCTCCCCCCATTCCACCAGAGCCCATTCCAGCCACTCCCCACGCGACTGGTTCTTGGGGCCACAATGGCAACTCATCTCTGGGGCCCTCACAGCACCAGACCCAATGCCATGCACACCGCTCAAAGGACATTCACTGGACAAAATAAAGCAATGCAACCTGTGACCCTTCTCACAATGTGGGGGGAATAAAAGATGCAAGTGAGAAACCTCCAAGTGTCAGCAAGCACCTGCCTCACCATGAACACCATCTCCTCTGGGCTTCCTGTGGAGAAACCTTTTGAGTGACGACATTGCCAGGAGCACAGAAGTCCTGGGGAGCAGAAGCTGCCCTTACCTGGTAGAAGGTCTTAATGTGTCTGACCAGGATGGTCAAGTTCTCAATGCGGAGGTTCACCTGGTTGTTCACGTGCTGGTGGAAGTGCTGATTAGGCCTGGGGTCTCTAGGGGAGGAAACACGAGATTGGAAACCGCGTCTCCCAGCATTTGCCTCACCTCCCTTCCCAGCGCTGGGCAGCCCTTGTCAAGCCTAGGTCAGTGTGAGGCTGAAACCAGTGTGGCTCCAGTCAAACCCGAATTCTGCCCCTGCCGAGCCGTGGACCTTAGACAATACACATCCCTCCCAACCCCACGACAAGCCCTCCTCAGGCCCTTAGTCAACGTCATTTCCATTCCCACTCCTAGCAGCATCCACAAACCACCACCAAATGCAGTGCAGACCCAAAAGGTTAAACTGTATAAAAATCAATAATCCACCCCAAAATATATTTAAAGATTAAGAGAGTTAGGAACTGAACACACCAAAATATATGAACCATCAAGAAAGAAAAAGGGGAAACATGGTACATTTTCTGACTTAAATCAATAAAAATCATTAATGTTCTACTTCACATGGGTTCCCCTCCTCTGTCACCAGCCTGGGTCTCGGGCTGGTCCTGTGATTTTACATTCTAGGGACACAATTCCACTTGGACAAACCGACATCATAAGTCTGTGACACTATATGGTGTATGTCACCACCCAGGAGACAGGCTAACAGTAGAGACATAAGTAATTCATGCGGGAAGCCCAAAGCATCATTACTTTCCACTTTCCAGCAAAAGTCCAGTCTGGACGTGATGAAACCAAAATTCTCAATCAAGTAACTTATAACGTCACTCATCGATATATGTTCAGGATATTTCTCAAAATTCTCAGGCTCAAAACAGGTTTCCTATCTGAAGAGAACAGACTCAACAGGAGGACTTAGGTGCCATGTCTCCTGCTTTTCATAACAAAACCCTCCCCGACAGTTACTGTCCCAGGACACATGGAGGGTGATAATTCAAATGAGGGCTGTCTTCATGGGTTCATGAGGGCACTGAGCCTCCTGGGAGCTGGTCTGATGGGAGAGAGGCAGGCCTCTTCCTCTTTCCACAGTAACCTGCCCCCCTCAGTAACAAAGGGGCAATTGGAGAGTTATGGAAATCGATCTCAATGCCATTCAGCTCATTTGAAGCCAATAATTAATACAAAATTGACAAATAGGAAAAAATCTACAAGTAAACATTTCAAATGTCACTGGAAGTACAATTTAAAAACCTCCACCCCCACAAGGTGTTTGAAATTCAACCAGGACAACAGCAGCTGACTCGGAGAGGAGGACACTGGGGCTGGGGCTGGGGCAGCCCCGACTGCCCATTTGGGAACAGGAGTGAACAGTCATCCTCAGAATGTCTGCGAATGAGATATGGTGTCTGCAAAGACTGAATTGAAATCTTTCCCTGGCAAATGAAGGCCCGATTAAGTCACATGGGACCTCCCCAGGAATGCCAGCAGCCAAAGGTTCTCAGCACACAGGGATGCTCGCTGCACCTAAAAGACACTCCACGCACCAGGGTGGGGGCCTGGGCTCTGACCCTCTGCTTCTCCCCCAGCTCTGAAGGGCAGTACTAACTGGAATCACACTCCAAAAGAGCCCTGGCATTTACTACCTGAACAATCAGACTAATTATCATGATCATTAACCAATACTCCCTCCTTTAAGGCTCTCAGGGCAGAGAAAGTTTATTAGGAACGAAATCCAAACAAGACAACTAAGGAAAGTCTATCCCACTCTGCTCAGGATGCGTAAACCCCTCCTCTCCTGCTGTGGGAAAAAACAGAGCAAGCACGGCTGATTGCAATCTGGGTCATTCAAAATGGTGTCCACTCACAAGTGCATACACATTAGCACAGGCATGCAGGCACATGGAAACACACACACACACACACACACACACACACACACACACACACACACAACCCAGTTCTGAGACTCACTCTAATGACAATGATGATGGACATTTGTTGGGCATTTTCTATATACATGATTTTTTAAAATCTTCTCTAAATCTGTAAAATTCCATCCCTTATTACAGATCAGGAAGTGGAGGGGTAGAGAGTTTAAGGAATTTTCCCAAAGTAATAAAATAGTACGTGGTAAAGGGGGATTAGAACTTGTCTGCCTGATGCTAGAGTCAAAGCTCTTAGATGACTTTCCCACAAGACAGTGAAAAATGTGTGCAACGTGAATGAGACACCTTCTTTTCCCTGGGGTACCAGTGGATACCCAGAGATTCTGCATTTACAGAGGAGCCATTTGACAAGTTTCCCATGCATCTCCATCTACGGCCCTCAATGCCTCACTTTCATTCAGCGATTCTCCTATACCAGGGCCTCCCCAGAAAGCTGACAGTCCTTCAGTTCCAAATATCCTTCATCAAACAAACTGCAGTTCTTCATCCCCAACAAATGGCAGCAAAAGGCCCTGTATCCTGAGGTACCACTGGCCCATGAGAAACCCTTCCACAGCAACTCAGGTTCCTCCATTTCTACACCCTTAAATCAAACCTTCTGAGCATCAGTTTTGTCCTTTGCCTGTGAGGACAACTTACATTTCGAGCATGACTTGGTTCAGCAAGATGCCATCCACCAAGTGCATGTACAGGTTGTCTTCCTTGCCGCTTGTGACTGGGCTCAAAGTTTTCACCTGCGAGGAGGGGGGTGCGGGCAGAAAGACAGGAAACATCACCCCACGTGAACATTCTGAAGCTCTCCGGGTCAACGGCGGGCAGGGCCCCTGGGGGCTGAAGGGTCACCCAGTGCCCACCCTCGCTTCAGTTGGCACCAAGCCCACCTTTCCCCAGGGCCTGTCTCCCTGCCCAGATCCCGGCTATAGATGCAAGACAGCAGGAGGCAAACTTTCTCGCCACTTTTCTCCAGTGTCACAGGACAGGAAAAAATGAAAAATAAAAGGGACTTTCAACGTATTTCTCACGTCTCTATTGGAGTCACTGTGCCCGTCCCAGCCGGTACACGTTCCTACTCAGACACACCCCAATCCTCACCCATCACCGCCATCCACTGACTGGTCTCGAGATCAAACACTACACCAGGATATTTGGGGGAGTGAGTGCTTTTCCCCAGTGGTCCAGCCACATGGGCCAGGTGACCCCTCAGACCCTGTCCACTCCAGGACCAGCAGCCTAGTGCCCAGGCAGGAGCAGGTGAACCCATCTCAGTCCAGGGCTGGGAGCGCCACGGGGTCCTGCACCTGGTGCATGGGCTCCAGAGTACGAAACCCCTCATGCCCCCAGGCCAGGACCCCCACCCCTGCTTGGAAACCTGTGAAGACCCCTGAGTCCCAGGACTGCCAGGGCCCAGGGGGGTGGGGTCAATGGAGACCCCAGCGCAAAGTGGGAGAGGAGCCAGGGCCCCAGTAATGGGACAGGGAGGCAGGTGAACTCACCCAAGTCACCAATGGGCTCTGTAGAAAGAGCTCCATGAGCTCCCGGACAGTATCGTCCATCCTGAGGCTGTGTTCACCGTCCATCGCTGCGTACACCGGCTCTGGGCCCACCAGCTCTGTGCCCACCAGCTCTGTGCCACGCATTGCCAACGGCTATTCGCCCCACATTCCAAACGGCTCCTCACCCCACATTCTAAACGGCTCTTTGCCCCACATTCTAAACGGCTATTTGCTCCACATTCAAAAAAGGCTCCTCACCCCACATTCTAAACGGCTATTTGCTCCACATTCAAAAAAGGCTCCTCACCCCACATTCTAAACAGCTCTTGAGCCGCTATTCCTAACGGCTCTAGGCCCCATATTCCAAAGGGCTCTGGCAGGGAACACAGCTGGGTTGGGGGCTGTGGCAGCTCCTGGCCAATTTTAAGTGCTTCAGAATACACCAAAATTATGACACACTCCCTATGAAATTTAAAATCCCTCTGGGCACATAAAATATAAGGAAATATAAAGGGTCTATATCTACATCCTATGTAATTATAAATGTACGTTAACCACTTAAACATAATTTTGCCAACTTCCATTTTAAATTATTTCTTTCTACCATCCAAATTGCAGAAATTTGATCAGTTCCTTTGAAGTAACCATTCATTCATTTTCTTTTGTTAAGTCCCACCTAGTAGCTCAGCTTGGGAGTTCTCCTCCTCATCCACAGTGAAAGGAGATGCTCCAGCTAGTACCTCATACATTACAACACCTAAACCCACCAGTCAACTGCATACAAAACAATTTTATAGAATATTAACTGATAAGTAATTTAGAGGAAAGAAAAATGAAGAAAATGAAGCTGCATATTTGGGAAATATTTTAACAAAAAGATCCTGAACATAGCTTTCTGTGCAAGGAGTATTAAACTAGCACATGCAAGAAAGACATTTAGAGAACAGATTGCAGGTATGTCAGAACAAAATTGAAACATTTAGGCTGTTAATCAATGAACTAAAAGTGTTTTAATTTTTTTCTAAACTTGTAATGGTTTTATTTTGGTTAACTAAAAAATTTTGTTTAAAATAAATTTAAAATTTTTAAGTAAATGAAATTTTTGGACTTATGATAGAGGGGGTACAAAGTACCGATTAGCATTTTCAGTAACTATCAGCTCCAATAAATATTACAAATTACTTAAAGTCAAAGAACAAAAATGAAAAAAAAAAATCCCATCTACAAGTGTTATTTTTTCATAACCGCCTAAATCAATTCCTCTTATAGAACCGACCACAAATCTCCTAGCCTTCATTTGTAGGAAGCATGATGTAAATAATGTAAATAAAATAATGTAAAACAAAATGTGATGTAAATAATGTAATTAAAATAATGTAAACAATGTAATTAAATGATGTAAATAATGAATTAAAATAATGTAAAACAAAATGTGATCTAAACGGAAAACAAATTTATAAAGGTAGTTACCTGAACTGAGAACACAGAAAATTACATATAATTTAGAGATTCTTGATATATTGAAAATTACTTCTTTTATAATTATGCAAATCAGGAATTGAATAACGGTTGACTATATGAGCTAATGTCAATGAAATATTAACTGGATGCTAAAATTTTAAACTCTCTGCTTCCAAATTTCAGAGCCAAGGTTTCAGAGAAATGCAGCAAAATTTATGGGACTAGAACTGTTTTAAAGAAAACACATCCGAGGCTAGAAGAAGGCTGCAGACAGGAAAGCAGACTGCCAGATAGTGTGTGAGTAAGAAAACCAAGGGAGAGTGTGTGGTCGCACGGGGAGTGTTTGTTGGTGAGTTGAGGGACAGCTATACTCCAGGAGACTGTGAGGGACTGCTGGACAGGGCTCCCCTGACCGGGCAGCCCCCACTGCTGCTGGGTTCCCTCCCATAGCAACCCGCTCAGAGGCGGAGACTGCGCCATCTTGAAGGAAAAGTGGATGTTATGGGAAGCCTGAAAAGCCTGGGGAATGGATAACTACAGCACAGCTGCGAACCCTAGAACACCGGTCCCCAATTGGCACAAGCACATGGATTCAGAGGAGCTCTACACTCCCTCAAGGAAAGGTCAGATTTCGCCTGCGATAAGGTGAGGTTTGTGGTCCCAGGAGGAGAGAGAAAGGCACCTGGCTGGAGCTGCAGGACCTGGAGAAGTCTGCGCCTAGAAAAATCCGCGGCCCTTTGGGCTGGCATGATCCATGATGGGGAAGGGGGTCCTCAGGGCTGCTAACAGAAGGGAACTCTAAAAAGCAACCCATTTTGATCTGGTTGCAAAAGGACAGCCTAAAAATTTTTAAAGTGTGCCGGCTGCTTAGACCCAAGGGGAAAAAAAGACTGCACAGACTTGCATGCAGCACTGGAGTTCCCACACTTACTCTGGCTCTTTTTTTTTTCTTTTTCTTTCTTTCTTTTTCCTCTTTAAAGCCTTGCTTCTGATTACTAAGACCAATACACAGGATCACCCAATTGGGGACACCCTAAGAGACTGCAGGGGAAAGTTGTTTTTCTGGAACCTGGGGATCAGAGCAGGGAATAACCATCAGAGAACCAGCTCTGGGGCAATCCACTCCCCCAAACCGGTATATAGTGCAACAGGGAAAACAAAATCTAAACACTAGCTAGAGAGGAGCTATAGACACGGAAGTCAATCGAGAAACACTGCCACCCAGGGGTTGAATCACAAATTGACTATTGTGTAAACACAAATAAAGGAATACAAGAAATAGAGATGTACTGCCTGCTTAAAAATCAGGACTGGCTTACAACACTGAGGAGCAGTGGAACTCAGGGAACTTCAATACTGTCCTGACTAGGAAACAGGCGTGCCAAACGGAAGAGTAGAGGAAGTGAAAGACCTTCACTACTGCACATTTTTATTTTTATTATTATTATTATTTTCACCTTTTAATTAAGAAACTATTTTTTTCTTTTTTCCTCACTTGATTTTACCTTTTTAATTATTACATTTTTATTTTCAATCAGTGTTATTACTACTATTATTTTACCTTTTTTTAAAAAAAAAGTGTCATTTTATTTTCTATTTTACTTTGGGATTAGTGTTCTACATTCTATTTTCATCTTTCCTTTAGCATCATTTTACTCTATCTCAACTTTACCTTTATGCAAACACTCTCTTCCTCACTTTTCCCCTTTTGTTGTCCAGTTTTTCTTACCCTGTTCCTGCTTTAGATTTTCCCTATTCCTTCTTTTTACCCATTAAAATTTCACACTACTTCTATAAGTAATTTCCAATTCCCTGCTCCAAGTTCATACACACCTCTCTCTTTTCTTTCTCTGTCCTTTTGTTGTTGTTTGCTTGACTGTTGATTATATCGATTTTTAATGCTTGTTTGTGAGATGGTTTTGCTTATTCTTTTTCTTTTTTGTTTTGTTTTTGTTTGTTTTTTTGCTTCTGTTTTCCCTCGACTTGCGTGATATTAGTTGTTGTTTGTAGTTTGCATTTATCTCCAGGTACTTGTTGCTGGCATTTGTTGGGATTAAGTGGCTGATCTATCGGAGTTTTCTCCCTATATTGTTTTGTTCCCCTCTTCTCTGTTATTCTCTTTCTTTTCTCTCTTACTCTTTTTTTCCTTTTCCCAACTTCATTTTTGCACTCCTTTTTTTTCTTTTATTCTTTCTCTCCTATCCTCTAATTCACCTTTCACTGGTGGTCACCTTTATTTGGGGTTATTAGTATCATGAATACATTTCTGTTCAGTGCCTTGTGTGTTGTACCTGGTTGTGTTATATTTTGTGCCTTTAAATCAATGAAGGAGAAAAAGAACTACATAACCAGACACCCAGAGAAGAGAGATCATGGGGAGACAAAGAAACAGCCAGCATATAAAAGAAAAGCAGGCATCACCAGAAAAGGAAGTAAACGATAAGGAGGCAAGAAACATGTCAGAGAAAGAATTCAGAGAAATGGTCATAAGGTGGATGAAAAGAATGGAAGACAAATTTGACAATATGTGTAAGAACCAAGAGAAAATGAAGAAGAACCAAGAAGAAATGAAAAATGGCATTGCTGCTGTAAAGAACTCAATAGAAAGCATCAAGAGTAGACTAAAAGAAGCAGAGGACCACATCAGTGAGCTAGAAGACAAGGTAGGAAAAAATACCCAAGTAGAGCAACTTCTAGAAAAAAAAAATTAAAAAGCAGGAGGAGAGCCTAAGGAAACTTTGGGACAACACAAAACAAAACAACATCCGCATAATAGGGGTCCCAGAAGGAGAGGAAACTAAGCACGGAATAGAAAACCTGTTTGAAGAAATAATGACAGAAAACTTCCCTGGTATAGGGAAGAAAACCCCCACACAAATCCAAGAAGCTCACAGAGTACCAAGCAAAATGAACCCAAAAAGACCAATACCAAGGCACATTATAATTAAACTAGAGGCCTGGAGCACGAAATTCATGCACGAATGGGTGTGTCCCTCAGCCCAGCCTGCACCCTCTCCAATCTGGCACCCCTCAAGTGATGTCCAACTGCCCGTTTAGGCCTGATCCTACCAGAATCAGGCCTAAACGGGCAGTCAGACATCCCTCTCACAATCCAGGACTGCTGGCTCCCAACAGCTCACCTGCCTGCCTTCCTGATTCCCCCTAACCACTTCTGCCTGCCAGCCTGATCACCCCCTAACCACACCGCGGCCAGCCTGATTGATGCCTAACTGCTCCCCTGCCAGCCTGTTTGCCCCCAACAGCTCTCTCGTGCAGGCCTGGGTCCTCCCCAACTGCCCTTCCCTGCAGGCCCGATTGCCCCCAACTTCCCTCCTCTGCCAGCCTGGTCACCCCTAACTGCCCTCCCCTGCTGGCCTGATCACCCACAATTGCCCTCCCATGCAGGCCTGGTCCTTCCCAACTGACCTCCACAGCTAGGCATCTTGTGGTGGCCATCTTGTGTCCACATAGGGGTAGCCATCTTTGACCTAATTGGGCAGCCATCTTGTGTATTGGAGTGACGGTCAATTTGCATATTACTCTTTTATTAGATAGGATAGAGGCCTGGTGTACAGGTTGGGGCCAGCGGGTTTGCCCTGAAGAGTGTCCCAGATCAGGGTGGGGGTTCCGGGTGGGGGTTCCCTTGGGGCATAGGGTGGCCTGGGTAAGGGGCCTGTGGTGGTTTTCAGGCCAGCCACAATCCCCAGCGACCCATGCAGAGACCCTGGTATCTGGGCTTTATTTATCTTCTATAATTTAAACTTTGTAGCCTTGAGTGGAGCCAATCCTCCTGCTCGCTCTATGGCTGCAGCCATTTTTGTTGGGATTTATTTATCTTCTATAATTGAAACTTTGTAGCCTTGAGTGGAGTCCAGGTCAGCCAGGGAATGAGGAAAGCTTGGATTCCTCCATTGCTGAGGAAACCTAAGCCATCTACTCGCTCCAAGGCCACAGCCATCTTGGTTGGGTTAATTTGCATACTCGCTCCTGATTGGCAGGTGGGCATGGCTTGTAGGTGTAGCGTAGGTACAGTCAATTTGCATATTACTCTTTTATTAGATAAGATTGGCAAACACCAACGACAAAGTAAGAATCTTAAAAGTGGCCAGAGAGAGACAGAAAGTTACCTACAAAGGATCCCCCATCAGACTAGTGACTGATTTCTCAACAGAAACACATCAACCAAGAAGGGAATGGAATGAAATACCCAAAGTCATGCAAGGAAGGGTCTGAATCCAAGAATACTATACCAAGCAAGGCTATCAATCAAAATTGAAGGTGAAATCAGGAGCTTCACAGACAAAAAAGGACTAAGGGAGTTTATTACCACCAAACCAGCAATGCAGGAAATGCTAAAAGGTCTGCTGTAAAAAAAAAAAAGAAAAAAAGAAAAAAAGAAATAGGAAGCAAAGAAGGAACACAGGGGAAAAGAATAAAAATGGAGACAAACAAGTACCTATCAATAATAACTTTAAATGTAAATGGATTAAATGCCCCAATCAAAAGACATAGGGTAGGAGAGAAACCAAGATGGCGGCATAGGTAAACACCTAAACTACTGCCTCGCACAAAAATTTCAAAACTATAACTAAAAGAGAAAACAAACATAATCCAGAACCACAGTAAAGCTGGCTGAGTGGAAATTCTACAACTAGAAGGAAAGAGGAAAGCACACAGAGAATCAGAGGATCTGCGAAAGGCTGAGGTACAGAGACGCGCGGGCGGCTGAGTGCCTGGCTGGCTTTCTCTAGCGGGAAGGAGACAAAAGCTCCCTACTGTGCTGAGCCCCAGTTCTGACTGCACTGAACCCCCAGTTCTTGCTGAGACCCTGGGGACCCAGGCTTATATGGGGGGAATCTTGACTGTCAGGGGGAATCTCAGGGGAGCCGCGAAAGGCAGAGGTCTGGAGGCACACGCGCAAGTGCGCGAAGAGAGGACTGACTGCTGAGTGCAATGCTGGCTTTCTCTAGCGGGTGGGAAATGGAAGCACTGTGCTGAACCCCAGTTCCGATTGCACTGACCCACAGCTGCATGTGAGACCCTGGGGACCCAGGCTTATACGGGGGAATCTGGACTGTCAGGCGGAAACTCATGGGATCCGCGAAAGGCAGAGATCTGGAGGCGCGCGCGAGTGCTCAAAGAGAGGACTGACTGCTGAGTATTGCTGGCTGTCTCCAGCACAGAAGTTCTCCCAGTGTAGACACAGCTGATCCTCTCAGCCAATTTGCCTGAAAGTCAATTCCTTCCAGTGATACCAACAACAATCAAGAATTAACTACAACAAGGCTGTACACATAGTCCACAAAGGGGTGCACCAAGAGTGTCCACCTCAGGTAACTGGGGAGGCCAACCCACTGGGCCATATAGGACAACTAGCACACAAAGCTACCCTACCAACTCAGGGAAGCAGTGAAAATGTGGAGACAAAGAAACAGTTCACAAATGAAAGAAAAGGAGGAAAACAAACAACTAGATATAGAGTTCAAAACCACGGTTATAAGGTTTTTCAAGAATTTCCTAGAAAAGGCCGAAAACTTTAGTGAAACCCTCAAAGATATGAAAAAGGACCAACTAGAAATTAAACATACACTGACTGAAATAAAAAATATTATACAGAGACCTAACAGCAGACTACAGGAATGCAAGAATCAAGTCAAAGATTTGAAATACAAAGAAGCAAAACTCACTCCATTGCAAAAGCTAAAAGAAAAAAGAATCCAAAAATTTGAAGATAGTGTAAGAAGCCTCTGGGACAACTTCAAGCGTACCCACAACAGAATAATGGGGGTGCCAGAAGAAGAGAGAGAGAGAGCAAGATACTAAAAACCTATTTGAAGAAATAATGACCAAAAACTCCCCCCACCTGGTGAAAGAAATAGACTTACAAGTCCAGGAAACACACAGAACCCCAAACAAAAGGAATCCAAAGATGACCACACCAAGACACATCATAATTAAAATGCCAAGAGCAAAAGACAAAGAGAGAATATTAAAAGAAGCGAGAGAAAAACAGTTAGTTACCTTCAAGGGAGCACCCATACGATTATTAGCTGATTTCTCAACAGAAACTATGCATGCCAGACGGGAGTGGCAAGAAATATTCAAAGTGATGAATAGCAAGAACCTACAACCAAAATTACTCTACCCTGCAAAGCTATCATTCAGAATTGAAGGTCAGATAAAGAGCTTCACAGATAAGAAAAAGCTAAAGGAGTTCATCAACACCAAGCCAGTATTATATGAAATGCTGAAAGGTATTCTTTAAGAAGAGGAAAAAGAAGAAAAAAGTAAAGATAAAAATTATGAACAACAAATACATATCTAAAAAGTGAACCTAAAAATCAAGTGAATAAAAAATCTGATGAACAGAATAAACTGGTGAATATAATAGAATCAGGGGCATAGAAAGGAAGTGGACTGACAATTCTCAGAGGGCAAGGGGTGTGGGGGGTGTGGGAAGAAACTGGACAAAAATTGTAAACCTATGGATGAGGACAGAGGGGGGTGAGGTAAGGGTAGAGTGTGTGGTGGGAACTGGATGGAGGGGAGCTATGGGAGGAAAAAAGAGGAACAATTTAATAATCTGAACAATAAAAGTTTATTAAATTAAAGAAAAGACATAGGGTAACGGATTAGATAGGAAAACATGACCCATATGTCTGCTGTCTACAAGAAACCCACCTCAGAAAAAGAGACGCACATAGATTGAGGGTGAATTGATGGAAGAAGGTTTTTTAGGCAAATGGAAATGAAAAAAAAAAAAAAAAGCTGGGGTAGCAATACTTATATCTGACAAATTAGATCTCAAAGTGAAGGAAAAAAAGAGATAAGGAAGGCCACTTCATAATACTAAAGGAAGCAATCCAACAAAAAGAAATAACTCTGGTAAACATATATGCACCCAATACAGGAGCACCCAAATACATAAAAAAATTCCTGGAGGATATCAAGTGAGAGATTGACAGCCATACAATCATAGTAGGAGACTTTAATACCCCACTTTCATCATTGGACAAATCCTCTAAACAAAAAATCAGCAAAGAAACATCAATCCTAAATGACTCACTAGACCAGATGGAATTAATTGACATCTTCAGAACATTTCACCCCAAAGCCACAGAATATACATTCTTCTCAAGTGTGCATGGGTCATTTTCAAAGATAGACCATATATTGGGTCACAGGCAAAGTCTCTTCAAATTCAAGAAGATAGAAATCATATCAAGCATCTTCTCAGATCACAGTAGCATAAAACTGGAAATCAACTACAATAAAAACAATCCAAAAAAATCAAACACAAGGAGACAAAAGAACATGCTATTAAACAATGACTGGGTTACCAGAGAGATCAAAGAAGAAATAAAAAACATGGCAACAAACGACAATGAAAACACAACAATCCAAAATCTATGGGACACAGCGAAAGCAGTCTTGAGAGAGAAGTTCATAGCTCTACAAGATTACTGCAAAAAAAAAACAAAAAACAAAACAAGAAACAATGGTAATAAATCACCTAACCTAACAACTCAAAGACTTAGAAAGAGAGCAACAAGAAAAGCCCAGTGTAAGCAGAAGGAAGGAAATAATAAAGATCAGATCGGAGATAAATGACAAAAAGACCAAAAAAACAAAAAAACAAAAACAAAACAAAAGATCAATGAAACCAAAAGCTGGTTCTTTGAAACAATAAACAAGATTGATGAACCTCTAGTCAGGCTCACCAAGAAGCAAAGAGAAGAGGACCCAATTAAACAAAATCAGAAATAAAAGAGGAGAAATAACAACAGACCCCACCGAAATACAAAGTATCATTAAAAAATACTATGAACATCTCTATTCCAACAAATTGGACAAACTGGAGGAAATGGACATATACCTAGAAAAATATAACCTTCCAAAACTCAATCAGGAAGAATCTAAACATCTCAATAGGCCAATAATTATGGAAGAAATTGAAGCAGTCATCAAAAAGCTTCAGCAAACAAAACCCCGGGGACAGATGGCTTCACAGGGGAGTTTTACCAAACACTCAAGGAAGAACTAAAACCTATCCTCCTAAGACTATTCCAAAAAATTCAAGAGGAAGGAACACTTCCAAGCTCTTTCTATTAAGCCAGCATCACCCTAATACTAAAACCAGATAAAGACAACACAATGAAAGAGAATTACAGGCCAATATCCCTCATGAACATAGATGCCAAAATCCTCAACAAAATTCTAGCAAATCGGATCCAGCAGTACATCAGAAAGATCATACACCATGACCAAGTAGGATTTATCCCAGGAATGCAAGGATGGTACTACAATATCCGCAAATCAATAAACATGATGCATCACATAAACAAATTGAGAGATAAAAACCACATAGTCATATCAATTGATGCAGAAAAAGCATTCGACAAAATCCAACACCCAGTTTTGATAAATACTATCAGCAAGGTGGGAATAGAAGGATCATACCTCAACATAATAAAAGCCATATATGACAAACCCACAGCCAACATCATACTCAATGGGCAAAAATTAAAACCATTTCCCCTAAGAACAGGAACAAGTCAGGGATGCCCACTCTCACCACTCCTGTTCGACATAGTACTGGAAGTATAAGCCATTGCGATTAGACAAGAAGAAGAAATAAAAGGCACCCAAATTGGAAAAGAAGTAAAACTGTCCCTATTCGCAGATGACATTATATTGTTCATAAAAAACCCTAAAGACTCCATCACAAAACTATTAGACTTAATAAATGAATTTGGCAATGTAGCAGGATACAAGATTATTGCCAAGAAATCTGTAGCATTTCTATACACCAATAGTGAACTTACAGAAAGAAAGACTATAAAAGCAATCCCATTTACCATCGCACCAAAAAAATTAAGATACCTAGGAATAAACTTAACTAAGGAGGGGAAAGACCTGTACTTGGAAAACTACAGGACACTGAAAAAAGAGATAGAAGAAGACATAAACAGATGGAAGAACATACCATGTACATGGATTGGTAGAATCAACATTATTAAAATGTCCATACTACCCAAAGCAATCTATAGATTCAATGCACTCCCCATTAAAATACCAACAGCATATTTAACAGACCTAGAACGAACTCTCCAAAAATTCATCTGGAATAAAAAAAGACCCTGAATAGCCACAGCAATCCTGAGAAAGAAGAACAAAGTAGGTGGAATCTCAATACCAGATTTCAAGCTGTATTACAAAGCCACTGTTCTCAAAACAGCCTGGTACTGGCACAAGAACAAACATATAGACCAATGGAATACAATAGAGAACCCAGATTTCGACCCAAACCACTATGCTCAAATTAATATTTGACAAAGGAGGCATGAACATACAATGGAGTCAAGACAGTCTCTTCAATAAATGGTGTTGGGAAAATTGGACAGATACTTGCAAAAAAATGAAACTAGACCACCAACTTACACCATACACAAAAAATATACTCAAAATGGATAAAGGACTTAAACGTAAGATGGGAAACCATAAAAATACTAGAGGGATCCACAGGCAGAGAAATCTCAGACATATGCCGAAGCAATTTCTTCACCAATACCGCTCCTAGGGCAATGGAAACTAAAGAGAAAATAAACAAATGGGACTACATCAAAATAAAAGGCTTTTGTACAGCAAAAGAAACCATCAACAAAACAACAAGAAAGCCCACTGTATGGGAGAACATATTTGCAAATGTTATCACTGATAAAGGTTTAATATCCAACATCCACAGGGAACTTATACAACTTAATAAAAGGAAGATAAATGATCCAATAAAAATATGGGCAACGTACCTAAATAGAATCTTTTTGAAAGAAGACAGAAGGAAGGCCAAGAGACATATGAAAACATGGTCAAAGTTACTAATTATCCAAGAGATGCAAATCAAAACGACAATGCTGTACCATCTCACACCTGTCATAATAGCAATCATCAACAAATCAACCAACGACAAGTGCTGGCGAGGATTCGGAGAAAAAGGAACCCTCGTGCAGCCACTGTGGAGAACAGTATGGAGTTTTCTCAAAAAACTAAAAATGGAACTCCCATTTGACCCAGTAATCCCACTTCTAGGAATATATCCCAAGAAAACAGAAACACCAATCAGAAAGGATATATGCACTCCTATGTTCATAGCAGCACAATTCACCATAGCTAAGATCTGGAAACAGCCCAATGCCCATCAGCAGATGAGTGGATTAGAAAACTGTGGTACATCTACAAAATGGAATACTACGCTGCTATAAAAATAAGGAATTCTTACCATTTGCAGCAGCATGGATGGACCTGGAGAGCATTATGTTAAGTGAAATAAGCCAGACAATGAAAGAAAAATACCACAAGATCTCACTTATTTGTGGAAAATAAAGAACATTATAACCTGATGAACAAAACTATAGATACAGAGGCAGTAAAGCACCAAACAGACTGTCAAATTACAGCGGGAAGGCAGGAAAGTGTTGGGCGGGGGGGGGGGGGGGGGAAGAGATCAACCAAAGGACTTGTATGCATGCATATAAGCACAACAAATGGACACAAGACACTGCGGGGGTGGGATGAGGGCATGCAACAAGGGTTAGGGGAGGCTGGGGGAAGGTCAATGGGGAAAAAAAGGAGATATATGTCCTACTACATGTAATACTTTAAACAATAAAAAACAAACAAACACGTAACAGTGGCATAGAAAACAGGGTCAGTCAGACTGACACCACAAAAGAGTGTGTGCAAGCCAGGCACAGTGATGAGCACGTTGCACACATTATAGCTCATTCAATCAACTCAAAGGCCTCAAGTCGTTCCATCAACTCCACTGACTTACCTGAACTTTGGACCTTGGTTATGCAGAAATTCTAGGAGTAATATAAGGTTTTCTTTCCTGAAAATCGGTTCCAGGCCCTGGCTGCTATGGCTCAGTTGGTTGGAGCAGCATTCCATACACAGAAAGGCTGTGGGGTTGATTCCCAGTCGGGCCACATACCTAGGTTGTGGGTTCAATCCCCAGTCAGGGTGCATATAGGAGGCAACCAATCAATCAATGTTTCCCTCTTACATAGATGATTCTATCTATCTATCTATCTAGCTAGCTAGCTAGTTAGCTAGCTAGCTATCTCCCTACATCTCTCTCTATCTCTATCTCTCTCCCCTCTCTCTCTCTAAAATCAGTAAGCATATCCTTGGGTTAGGATTAAAAGAAAATTGGTTCTATTAGATCTTAGAAAACTTAGAAAGTAATTTTCAAATTTTAATAGTTATAAATTCGTACCAAAATTTTCAATAGTTTCAGAGAATATCTTGACTTGAACTAAACCAACAATTCAATTATTTTATTTATACAAGCAGTTTTACTGTCATCTGAGTCAGACCCTCAGAATGTTCTGCTGTGGGATTCGAAATCAATTGATACAGCTCTACAATAAGATTCCTAGTTGTGAAAAGTTGAACAATAGTCTTTAAACCTATGATGAGTCATTAGCAAACATCTCTACACTTAAGATATGTGAACTGTGCATGTGGGATTTTGCAAGGGGATAAGGAAGAGGAGAAGGTGAGAAACAAAAAATAGTCAGAATCCCTTACTTGGAGAAAGTTATTAATAAAGCAAAAGTGTTAAGAAAGAACTGGACAGCCCTAACCAGTTTGGCTCAGTGGATAAAGAGTCAGCCTGCAGACTGAAGAATCCCAGGTTCAATTCTGGTCAAGGGCATGTACCTTGGTTGCGGGCTTGATCCCTAGTAGGGGATGTGCAGGAGGCAGCTGCTCAATGTTTCTCTCTCATCGATGTTCCTAACTCTCTGTCCCTTCCCTTCCTCTTTGTAAAATTCATAAAATATATATTTTTTAATATATTTTATTGATTTTTTTACAGAGAGGAAGGGAGAGGGACAGAGAGTTAGAAACATCAGCTGCCTCCTGCACACCTCCCACCGGGGACGTGCCCACAACCAAGGTACATGCCCTTGAGGGGAATCGAACCCGGGACCCCTCAGTCCGCAGGCCGAAGCTCTATCCACTGAGCCAAACCGGTCAGGGCAAAATATATTTTTTTAAAAGAGAAAGAACTGGACAGGTCTGTACCCTTTCATACATGAAATAAAAATATGTGACCTAGATTTTATAACATAATTATTTAGAAAGCCTCTTCCCAGCCTTCATTTTGCACATACAAAGAGGGGAGGAAAAAATTCAGCTCTTTAGAGCAGCTTCGCCAACCTTTCAGACCTCACAGACCACCAGTGGTCTCAGACCACAAGTTGGCGACTGCTGCCTCAAAGATTTCCTTAAACCAGCAGTCGCCAACCTTTTGGATCTCATGGACCACCAGTGGTCTGCGGACCACCGGTTGGTGACTGCTGCTTTAGAGGGCTTAGGAAAACAGAGAATATCTAGAATTATTTTCTTTCTCCAAGAAGTGTTACAATGATTATTTCTGTGAGAAAGACAGTCAAGAGTGTTTCCAGTATGTCTACAAAGTTAAAAGCACAATTGGAAATAAGAAAATAGGAAAGATTCAATTTTCAATGCCCTCTTAGAAAGCAAATACCAACCTAACGTGACACAGCCAACTATATGTCCTGTGTATTTTTCTAACAAAAATCAGTAATGCCAATATACGCTGCCCAAAATCACCAAGCGCGACTCACACAGGAGCAATGGATAGTTTGCACATTCAGTGACACCTTTCTACTGTGCTGTGGCTCAGCTGAGTCCTAAAAGAGCAGGTCCCATGCCATAGAAAATGAATGATTTTTTAAGATTATTTTATTGATTTTTACAGACAGGAAGGGAGAGGGATAGAGTTAGAAACATCAAGGAGAGAGAAACATCGATCAGCTGCCTCCTGTACAGCCCCTACTGGGGATGTGCCCGCAACCAAGGTACATGCCCTTGACCAGAATTGAACCCAGGACCCTTCAGTCCGCAGGCCAATGCTCTATCCACTGAGCCAAACCAGTTAGAGCATGACTTTTGTTTTATATAAAGTTACCGCTGGTGCTTTGCTCAAGATACAGATTCTTTTAATGGAAATAACGTAAAAATTATTACTAGTATATGAAGAATTAGTTGCTTTTGAGGTTTCCTTTAACAAAGAGTGTTACTGTATAAAACAAAAGATTATCCTCACCAATAAAACTTGAAAAAAAGAGAAATCCAGTATGTCCTAACTTTTCTATTATTTTTTTTCCTCCACAACCCTAGATATCATAATGTGTTCATGTATACAAAGCAAAGGAGAGAAAAAGTAAAGATAAGGCAACACCAGAAAGAGGACTCTGTTGGAGACTCTACCTAAGTCATTAGCTAGGATTCTTATTTTACAGTTTATAGAGATATAGAAAGATGTGTCAAAAATAGAACATACCTTGTCATGTCCTGAGTCTCCCCCTCTGATAGTATCTGGTGACATGTGTCCAATAGAGCCACAGAACGAATGTGGTCTTCCAGCCTTCAACAAACAAATAAAAATTGCAGGGACTGACCAGCAGACCCTGAGGGATGGATGAACGGATTACTTTGACACGATTCTGTGAAAGAGAGGCTCAGGGACTGTTTGGCTATAGGAGCCAAAACAGCCCTGTTTGTCTCCCTTCCTAGGCTTTTATTGTAACAACAGCTTAAACTAAAATTAACTATTAGATACTATCAGCAGGGTAAGCATCCTTGAGAAAACACATGTATTTGTAGTGTCTTTCAAGCAAGGACATTTCTAAGTAAACACCTGGGGGCTAAGACTTGTTTGGAAAAGTCAAGGCAGGGGCAGGTGACTTCAGCCAACTCCTCTCCCATGCCTCCCTACCAAAAAGGGATTTGATCTCAAACTGGTATGACAAGTGACAAAAGGTAAAGTTCACACTACATGTCAGTGGCTGAGAGTAATTACTAAGATGTATGGTAAAGCAGCATAGTGGCAGAATCTACTTGGCAGACCCTCTTCTCACAGGACAGACCATTACTTACACAGTAGGAGTCTCAGGGAAATAAAGACTTCCCATGCCTAAAGCCTACCACCATTCATTCACCAGGGCATCCACCATTCACGCAGGAAGACATTCATTCACTCTTCTTCTTCTTTTCTGTATGTGTGTAGGTTTCAATTATTGGTTTCCTTGATCATTATTTTCTGTACGAATGCAAATAGTCCAAGGAGGATACCATGAACCATCTAATACTTTGCTATGGATGACTTTATTTCCAGAAAGGCAAGACTGGGAGAACACTAGAAAACTTGGAAGGGAAAGGAAAGCCAAATGATAAGAGGAGTAGGGAACCCAAAGAGAAAAAATATTTTCCTACCTTACCATCTTGTCTAGGTGTAGCACTGCTAATAGAATGTTTACTGATGATGAGCAAACTGTTTTTTAAAAAAAAGATTTTATCTTAAAGACAGCTGTTTCTCCTTTATAGAATTTTTAAATGGGCTAATTGGATATGTAAGCCTAAAACTAATTTGAAAAACTGAAGCAATTTTTAAAATAACCAACGGTGTCATATGACTCATCCCAATGTCACAAACACCTGAACCTTAATGCAGATATATTAAATAGGGGCAAAGAATTCCTGTTTAATAACAAACATTCCTATGGCTATGTCTGAAACTTTTAAAGGTACTTGGGAACCATTAAAAGACTTTTACAAAATTATTTTAGAGGAAGCTCTTCCATTTACACTTTACTCTTCTTCCACTAACAAGGGTTAAGAAAAATAAGCATTCCTCGAATTTACCATATTTTTTCATTTACCATTTTTTAATGTAAAAAAACTATTTTAGAAATGTTATTGAAATGGTAGAATCCCTCTACTCTGTTGGCTGAAAGCCCAGAGACAATGAATGTAATACATTTATTTAAACACTGTCATATTAAAACTACTTAATTATAACATACTAGAGGCCCAGTGCATGATTTAATCATGCACGTGTAGGCTATCTGTCAGCTGGTCAGGACCCGGTGTGGCCGGCAGCTCCGAAGTCCCTGGGCCCCTAGGGCGAGGCGGGGCGGGGGCATGGTCCTCCGGCGGCTGGAGCCCAGGCCGGGGTCTTGCCTTAGCCTCCCGCCCAGGAAGGCTGGGGCTGCCGCCGCCTCCTCTGCCTTCCAGCTCCCTCATGAGCCCTCCCTCGGCCGGCCCGGGCTGCGTGGAAACCCGTGTCCTCTGCGGACACCACCGAGCGCTCCTGCAGCCCAACTGCCGCCAGACTCCTCCCCCGGGAGCCCCGTCGCCGGCCCGCCCGCCAGCACCGCCTCATCAGTCAGGGCCTCGAAGCGAGCTCAGCGTCCTGCCGGCCCAATCACCACCCCAGCCACCCTGAGTCCCGCCCCCTGCGCCTCCTGCTGGCCCAATCGTGGGCGTAGCGGAGTGATGGTAATTTACATATTACCTCTTTATTATGTAGGACTAGAGGCCCGGTGCACGAAATTCGTGCACGAAGGGGGGTTGTCCCTCAGCCCAGCCTGTACCCTCTCCAATCTGGGATCCCTCTCACAATCCAGGACTGCTGGCTCCCAACTGCTTGCCTGATTTCCCCTAACTGCTTCTGCCTGCAAGCCTGATCACCCCCTAACCACTCCGCTGCCAGCCTGTTTGCCCCCAACTTCCCTCCTCTGCCAGCCTGGTCACTCCTAACTGCCCTCTCCTGCAGGGTTGATCACCTCCAACTGCCCTCCCTTGCAGGCCTGGTCCCTCTCAACTGCCCTCCCTTGCAGGCCTGGTCCTTCTCAACTGCCCTCCCTTGCAGGCCGGGTGCCTCCCAACTGCCCTCCCCTGCTGGCCATCTTGTGGTGGCCATCTTGTGTCCACATGGGGGCAGGATCTTTGACCACATGGGGGCAGCTATATTGTGTGTTGCAGTGATGATCAATCTGCATATTACTCTTTTATTAGATAGGATAGAGGCCTGGTACAGGGGTGGGGGCCAGCTGGTTTGCCCTGAAGGGTGTCCCTGATCAGGGTGGGGTTCCCTTGGGGCGTGGGGCGGCCTGAGCGAGGGGCCTGTGGTGGTTTGCAGGCCGGCCACGCCCCCTGGAAACCCAAGCAGAGGCCCTAGTATCTGGAATTCATTTTCCTTCTACAATTGAAACTTTGTAGCCTGGAGCGGAGCCAAGCCTGGGGCTCCCTCCATGGCCGGCAGCCATTTCTGTTGGGGTTATAATTGAAACTTTGTAGCCTTAAGCGGGTGTGCAGAAAGCTTTGCTTCCCCTGTTGCCGGGAGCAACCCTGGCCTGCTCTCTCAAGCTCCATTTCTGTTTGAATTTGTTTACCTTCTAGAATTGAAACTTTGTAGCTTGAGTGGAGGCTTAGGCCTGGCAAGGGCAGGCGGAAAGCTTGGCTTCCTCTATTACCTAGGAAACCTTGCTCTCTGTGGCTGTAGCCATCTTGGTCGGGTTAATTTGCATACTTGCTCTGGTTGGATGGTGAACGTGGCTTGTGGGTGTGTCGGAGGTATGGTCAATTTGCATATTTGTCTATTATTAGGTAGGATACTGTACATATATAAATAAAAATAAAATATGGTCTATATTTCATCTATTTCTTTTCAGGTGCTATGCAAACTGAAAGATTACTATCCACCTAGAAACTAAAAATAATAATAATTCAATGATTAATAGAGGTTCAAATAAATTTTGTTAGCTGGCAGTGTTACTGGATAGCTAACATAAATTACATACAAATGACATCTCTCTGCTTTGTCATTTTCATATAGTAGATGCTATTTTTGTATCAAACTACTGGAAAGATAACAGCTAAATAAAATGTATTTCATATGAATTTGTGTATAAAATTAATTATTTTAACATTTTGATAGACATGCTTAGACACAAAAATGTGTGTATTAAAAAGCATTTATCTGTTCACTGAATTAAGAGACATGCTATACCATTACTTTTTTAAAAAAACCCAAATTTCATCAAACTAAATAGTGTTTTTGGTTAGTATACTTTTTATTATGCAATTAACACTTTTTGGATATTGGGCAAATATCACTATACAATATAGCTGACATAGAGAAACACATAAAAATTACTAAGTCATAGTGTTTATCATTTGATCTTACCTTTAAAACATTATATGCTAAAACAAGTTTAGGTATACTGAAAAGAATAATTCTCCAAACTTCTTTATGGGTAAAAAGATAATGGGTTTAGCCCTGGCCTGGTAGCTCAGTGGGTTAGAGCCTTGTCCAGATATGCCAAGATTGCCAGTTTGATCCCCACTCAGGGTACAAGAATCAACCAATGAATGCATAAATAAATTGAACAACAATCGCTATTTTTCTCTCTCTGCCTTCCTCTCTTTTTCTCTTAAAAATTAAAAAAAATGTAATGGGTTTCAATTTATTGATTTTTTAGACTTTTATTTACAAAACTAGTCCTTTTAGCAAATACACATTTTTATTTTCTTTTATAGGTAACTCCATTCACCAACCATTTTGAAATTATGTGTATTTCCTTCTAAGTATGAGACAATGATTACATTTTATAAACTGAATGTCATGAAAATCTGCATTTGCTTCTTCAAAACACTAGATATCACTAAGTTTAGTGTAAAAGGGTATGAAACATATAGAGATTTTACTGATTACTGCCAGAAAGGCTTTCCGTGTCTTACTCTCTGACAATGAGACCTGTGCAGCTAGTTCTTAATGTCCCGATGTTGAGGGGGCTGATATCCAAACTAAGTGCTGAGAGATATTTCCTCCTCCTTCCAGCTCTCTTTCCATTCCCTGTAACTTTTCTGTGTGGTTTGGTTTTGTTTTGTTTTGATGGGGGGAGTTACATAGTGTCTACATTAATAAATAATTAATATGTAATTATTTATTTGATAGAATTTCTAGGAGACAGAAAAATTAAAGTGTTGGGAAGTTCCTGTCACTGAGGAATAATCCTATCTAATAAAAGAGTAATATGCAAATTGACCATCACTCCAACACACAAGATGTCTGCCCCCATGTGGTCAAAGATGGCTGTCCCCATGTGGACACAAGATGGCCACGACAAGATGGCCAGCAGGGGAGGGCAGTTGGGAGGGACCAGGTCTGCAAGGGAGGACAGTTGGGTGTGATCAAGCCTGCAGGGGAGGGCAGTTAGGGGTGACCAGGCCTGCAGGAGAGGGCATTTTGGGGTGACCAGGCCTGCAGGGGAAGGCAGTTAGGGGCAATCAGGCTGTCAGGCGAGCTGTTAGGCATCAATCAGGCTGTCAGGGGAGTGGTTAGGGGGTGATCAAGCTGGCAGGCAGAAGCGGTTAGGGGCAATCAGGAAGGCAAGCAGTTGGCAGCCAGCAGTCCTGGATTGTGAGAGGGATGTCTGACTGCCCGTTTAGGCCCAATCCTACCTGGATTGGGGAAGCAACAGGGGAAGCAAAGCTTTCTGCACACCCGCTTAAGGCTACAAAGTTTCAATTATAACCCCAACAGAAATGGCTGCCTACCTGGATTGGGCCTAAATGGGCAGTCAGACATCCCTCAAGGGGTCCCAGATTGGAGAGGATGCAGGCTGGGCTGAGGGACACACCCCCATGCACAAATTTCGTGCACCAGGCCTCTAGTAGTAAATAAAGACAAACATTTTTTATATTTCTCATTTTTTCAAGAAGAATGTTGCCATTTTAGCCACTTTGCAATCTGTTTCCTCTGTCTCTGTCTCAGTGGAAGTGTTACTTCTGGGTTCTGATTTTTCAAATAATTTCAGGAATTCTACCTGCAGAACAAATTGAAGAGGAATGACAGGCAACAGTTTCTGGTAGGGGCTGGAAATTTGTAGGTCATATTTTATGAACTATGATATAAAAAAACTACGATAACATAGCTAAATTCTATTGTGATTACTGTTTATTATAGCACCTAAAAATAAATACGTGAAACATAGATAATATTTTATTTTTATTTATATATGTATATATCATAATTATGTAGTTTCAATATATTTATTAGCATTGACCTATGACACCATAATTACGTAGTTTTAATATATTTACTAGCATCAACCTATGACACCAGGAAGTCACAATTTGATCCCAGTCAGGGCACATATAAATATCTTTTTCTTTTCTTTTCTTTTTTTTTTTTGCCTTCCTTACTAAATCCGTTTATTTTTAGGAAAATCTTTATTGCTGAGAACATTACACTTGCTCCCCTTTGCCTTCCAGTTGCTTTCCTTTGCCTTCCTCCCCATCCACCCAGATACCACCCCACTCCAGGCCTTTACCACCTTATTGTCTGTGTCTTTAGGTAATGCATACATGTATATAAGGTTTTTCCTTAATATCTTCCCACACCCCCCTCACTCCTTTCCTCTGAGATTTGTCAGTCTGTTCTGTTTCCTTGCCTCTGATTCTATTTTATTCGTCTGTTTATTTTGTTCATTAGATTTCTTGTAAATTTATTTTGATTTTTAAACTCAGTTGCTGATAGATATGTATTTATTGCCATTTTGTTGTTCATATTTTTTTATCTTTTTTCTTCTTCCTCTTCTTCTTTTTTTAAATATTTTTATTGATTTTTTACAGAGAGAAAGAGAGAGGGATAGAGAGTTAGAAACATCGATGAGAGAGAAACATCGATCAGCTGCCTCTTACACACCCCCTACTGGGGATGTGCCTGCAACCAAGGTACATGCCCTTGACCGGAATCGAACCTGGGACCCTTGAGTCCTCAGGCCGACGCTCTATCCACTGAGCCAAACCGGTTTCGGCCCTCTTCTTCTTCTTAAAGAATACCCTTCAGGATTGCCCAGGGGAAGCCGGTGGAGGGAGGTAGAAGAGAATAAAGCGGGGAGAGCTAGGAAGATGGCGGCGGAGGTGAACGGCTGATCTGCTGCCTCGCATGGCAGTTTTGGAAAAACAACTAAAAGATGGACTGGTGAGCGCGGCGACTCCTGCTCGCGTCTCCCCAGACCGGGCGGCGGCTCCTCTCAACCAGCACCGCACCCGGGGCCATGAGCTCGTGGGCGCCGCGGCAGCTGCTGTGGCGGCGACCGCGGACTCGGCGCAGCGGCTCTCGGTGAAGGAAGAGACCATCTTTCTGCGAGACGGGCTCACCCGCGTCACCGACCTGGCCCAGCTCCCCACTGAGATCCTCGGGGCCCCGGAGACCGCCATCACCGACTTAGAGGATTCTTAAGACTTCCAGTCTTACACTCAAGTCCTCTAGCCATTTTGAGAGAGGAGAACTAAGAAGGCAGCGAAGTCAAACAAAGGAACTTCGCGCACAGCAATTTCAAAGTTAAACAAAGGAACTTCGCCGCGCACAGAGCGTCTGCCACCCAGAACCACAGGAGAGCTGGCTGAATGGTGGATTTACAGCTAAGAGAGAAGAGGAAAGAGCGAACTCTGGAGAAACTGAGGTGCGGAGGCGCGTGGGTCGGGGGAAGGGACTTGTGGCTTTTGTTCCAACCCTAGGGGAGATTAGCTCCCCAGACGCCTGCGGGAAGAGGCTGGACTCTCGGCCTTCCTGTCGGAGAGTGGGAGTGACTTCCTTGTGGAGGTGCGCCCAGCAATCAGTGTTTGCTGCGCTGGAGTGAGGAATGAGGGGGCTTGGAAACGTGGAAAACAGAAAAAGCAGACTTGCAGCCAGAGCGGTTCGCCTCGCCATGGCCTGGTGGCGCCCTGAGGCCCCGCCCCGCCCTGAGACCCGCCCCACCCTGGGACCCGCCCCGCTCGTTTTGCAGACCCGCCCCGCACGTCTTGCAGGCACACCTGGGCTCCAAGCAACGGCTTTTGCATGTGGGTGGCCTGCCCTATGGCAGCTTGACCAGATAAACTGCGGTTCTAGTCGGACTGCTCTAGGGACGCTCAGACAGGAGGAGGAAACTGCAGTTTCTGCCGTAAGTCCTGCTGAGTGGTCTCAGGTAGTAGCTGACCTACACACCATTGGAGACCCAGAAACGAGGGCATCTAGTGGTCGGTGTGAGATGACACCAGATTTCAACCACTCGCATAAAGGACACATTCCAGAGGCAGAATCAATGAGCGCCAAAGCCTTGCTGCACCAAGACCCGGCCCATAAATCTGTCTCCTACACAGCAACTCTTCCTTTATAGACACAGAGGATCTGCACGGCCAATTGGCCTGGAGGACAATTCCTCCCAGCGACACCAACAACAATCAAGACTTAACTATACAAAGGAAGACCAAGACGGAGGCATAGGGCGGAAGCCTGATTGCTGCCCACCACAACAATTTTGAGTCTAGGACGGGAGAGCGGAGCAGACACCATCCAGAACCACCGGAGGGCTGACTGAGCAGACGCTCTACAACTAGAATAAAAGAGAGGGGTACTCGGGATGATGCTGATGCCGGCGACCCAAAGATCACACTTTAAGAACTACGGCTCAGACGACACAGTGGCGGCCTGGAACGTGCTCGGCGCAGTTCCCCCAGCGGTCTCCGGCTGAGGGGAAGGCCCCACTCGCTGCCGAGCACGGACAGACGAGCCCCTGGGAGTCATGGGGTGGGAGACTCCGCGCTTGCTGACCTCCGAGTCCTTCAAGAATCTCAACGCCCCGGAAGCGGCCAGGTGCGCACGCTCGGTGACTGGCCACCGCTGCAGACCCAAGGGCCGACGCAGCCACCCCGGACCAGCCCGCTGCCGCGCACCGGGCACACCGGAGCTTCGCCGAGCCCGCCGCCCAACGAGTTCTGCGGCGGCTGCCCTGGAGCTCTGAGAAAATGGCCGAAGGAATTACTGAGATGGAATTGACCAACAGGAAATGGGATCAAGAAGACGAAACCCCGCTGGGTCCTGGATCCGGGTGAAGCCGCGTGCCCCTGGGTCTGGGTGAGGCTGGGAACTGGGTCAGGGCGAGGCTGGGCCCCGGGTCCGGGCGAGGCCACGTACCCCTGGGTCCGGGCGAGGCCACGCGCCCCTGGGTCCGGGTGAGGCTGAATCCTGGGTCTGGGCGAGGCCGTGCGCCCCTGGGTCCGGGTGAGGCTGAATCCTGGGTCTGGGCGAGGCCGTGCGCCCCTGGATCCGGGTGAGCCCTGGGCCCCGGGTCCGGGCGAGGCCGCGGGCCCCTGGAGCCGGGTGAGCCCTGGGCCCCGGGTCCGGGCGAGGCCGCGGGCCCCTGGAGCCGGGTGAGCCCTGGGCCCCGGGTCCGGGCGAGGCCGCGGGCCCCTGGAGCCGGGTGAGCCCTGGGCCCCGGGTCCGGGCGAGGCCGCGGGCCCCTGGAGCCGGGTGAGCCCTGGGCCCCGGGTCCGGGCGAGGCCGCGGGCCCCTGGAGCCGGGTGAGCCCTGGGCCCCGGGTCCGGGCGAGGCCGCGGGCCCCTGGAGCCGGGTGAGCCCTGGGCCCCGGGTCCGGGCGAGGCCGCGGGCCCCTGGAGCCGGGTGAGCCTGGGCCCCGGGTCCAGGTGAGGCCGTGGGCCCCTGGATCCGGGTGAGCCTGGCCCCGGGTCCAGGTGAGGCCGTGGGCCCCTGGATCCGGGTGAAGCAGTGCCCCTGGGTCCAGCCGAGACCAAACCAGAGGGAGTCGGACCTGCATTACCACCATTTGTCCACCATCCAGAGCTGAGGGGTCAGTGCCGACATGTACTCATAGGGAACCGGTGGACATTGATATTGGGTCTCAAAAGAACTGTTGGTCCAGAAAGAAACTCACTACAGACTGATTCATTTGCCTGTCAGCATAACTATTATTGCTCGTCGCACATTCAATTCTTATAAGTATATCTATAGTGACACATGATTTCGCTCATCTAGGGGAAATGATGAACAACATAGTCTGATGAACAAGAACAGAACCAGAAACAAGGAGGCATCGATCGGACTATCGGGCCTCAGAGGGAGGATAGGGGAGGGTGGGGGGAGGGGGGAGAGATCAACCAAAGGTCTTGTGTGCATGCACATGAGCCTAACCAATGCTTAAGTTCAACAGAGGGTTGGGGCATCCAAGGGGAGGGGTGTGGGATGGGAATGGGGGGATGAGGACAAATATGTGACACCTTAATCAATAAAGAAATTTTAAAAATAAAAAAATAAAAAAAATAAAAAAATAAAAAAGAATACCCTTCAACATTTCATGTAATACTGGCTTAGTGGTGATTAGCTCCTTTAGCTTTTTCTTGTCTGTGAAGCTCGTTATCTGACCTTCAATTCTAAATGATAGCTTTGCTGGGTAGAGTAATCTTGGTTGTAGTCTTACTATTCATCACTTTGAATATTTCTTGCCACTCCCTTCTGGCCTGCAAATTTTCTGTTGAGAAATCAGCTGACAGTCACATGAGTGCACCCTTGTAGGTAACTAATTGCTTTTCTCTTGCTGCTTTTAAAATCCTGTTTTTCTTTAACCCTGAGCATTTTAATTATGATGTGGGCCTCTTTGGATTCATCTTGTTTGGGACTTACTGTGCTTCCTGAACTTGTAAGACTCTTTCACCATGTGGGGGAAGTTTTCTGTCATTATTTATTCAAATAGGTTTTCAAGATCTTGCTCTCTCTCTCTCCTCCTTCTAGCACCCCCTAATGGGAATGTTGGTACACTGGAAGTTGTCCAAGAGGCTCCTTACATTATCTCCATACCTGTTTATGCTTTACCCTTTTGTTCTTATTAGGTGTTTTTGCTGCCTCATATTCCAAATCATTTATTTGTTTCTCAGAATCCTCTACTCTACTGTTGAATTCCTGTAAATTATTCTTTATTTCAGTTAGTATATGCTTAATTTCTGACTGGTCCTTTTTTATGTCTTTGGCATTCTCACCAAGATCCTTGAAAGTCTCACTAAGTCCCTTGAATCTCTCATTAATTCCCTTGAAGCACTCATTAAGTCCCTTGAAACTCTCATTAAGATCCTTGAGTAACCTTAGAACCATTGTTTTGAACTCTGTCTCCAGTAGTTTGCTTACTTCCATTTCTTTCATTTGTGACATGTTTCTTTGTCTCTGAACTTTTGCAGCTTCCCTGTGCTTGTTTTTATGTATTAGGTAGAGCTACTATGTCTCCTGGAATTGGTAGAGAGAACTTGTGTATTAGGTGTCCTGTAGAGCCTAAGTGGCTCAGCCTCCCCAATTACCTGAGCTGGGCACTCTAGGTGTGTTCCTGTGTGGGCTGTGTGCACAGTCTTGTTGTAGTTGAGCTTTGATTGCTATTGGCATCACTGGGAGGAATTAATTTCCAGGCCGATGGGCTGTGAGGAACAGCTGCATCCAAAATGGAAGAGCTTCTGTGCAGGAGACACCCCTATGGAACAGGACTTGTTTCAGTGGGGCTTTGGTGCTCACTGAGTCAGCTTCTTGAGTGTGTTGCTTGTGGATGTGCAGAGTTGTAATCTGTTATGATCTGAAGCTGTCCACCGGATTCATTGGCAAAGTCAGCCACTGCCTGGGACCACCTGGCAGGAGCTAGAGAGATCTGCAGATGGCTGCTACTTGTTCTGAGCTAGGAAGTGCCCAGGTAAGACCCAGCTGTGAAGAAAAACTGGCTGGTGCTAGTGCAGAGTCTTGGGCCTTTTACTGATAGGTTTGATGCCAGCTGCTGCTTGTTTGAGAGATTCTAGCAAAGTCTAAAGCCAGAGCCAGGATAGGCCACTCATATGGAAAATTGGCTACAAACTTCTTGGGTAGGGATGCAAATTGGATGGGATGGGGTCTCAGGGAATCACCAGGGTGGAGAAAACAGTGAGGGCCACGCTGATGAAAACTCAGATATGGCTGCCAGTCAACTTTGTGAATGGGGAGGTCCCAGCACAGGAACAATGAACCTTGTGAGCAAACATTTGACAATTGTACCGGCAAGTTACTCTCAGGGATCCTTCTTTTCAACAAAATTAGATGTTTATGTTGAAAGAGTCAGTACTTTAAAAATTAATGCATAAGTCCGGCCAGTGTTGCTCAGTGGTTGGACAATGAACTATGAACCAGGAGGGCACAGTTCAATTCCAGTCAGGGCACAGCCCACCCAGGGTTTCTGGCTCGATTCACAATATGGGGCATGTAGGAGGCAACCCATCAGTTATTCATTCTCATCATTGACATTTCTATCTCTCTCTCTCTCCGTCTCCCTTTCTCTCTGAAGTCAACAAAAATATATTAAAACTAGTGGCATGTAGCACAAAATTCGTGCATATTAAAAGGGGATGCATTAGAGGAAATATTTTAATATTGCTATTTGCCCTTTCTCTATAATATAAATGTCAGAGATGAAAGAAAATTAGTAAAAAGTATATGAACATCTTCCTCCTGTCAGAGTCTGGGGCACACCACAGTACCCAGAGTCAAGTCCCCGCCCACCCACGTGCACCTCAAAATCATGTGAGATGCAGCCAGCCCTCCCAATTGGGCTAGATCCAGACCCAGCCAGTCCCACCCTTGTCAAGCCCCAATGGGGGTGGGCAGCCTCAGGTCCCCTAGCCCATCGCTGTGGTGGAGAGCATTGCCTGAGGACACCCAGCCTGGGCCTAAGTGGGGAGTGCATCTTGAGGTCCCCTGTCAAACCCCACCAGGTGGGGGCGCAGCCTCAGGTCCCTTGTCACGCCCCTTTGGGAGGGGGGTGCAGCCTAGGGTCCTCTGTCAAGCCCCATTGGGTGGGCGGCATGACCTGAGGTCCCCGGCCTGGCACCAGGGCAGGGGGCATGGCCTGAAGTCTCCTGTCAAGCCCCCATGGGGATGGGGGCACTGGGGAGCAGCCTCAGGTCCCTGTTGATTGCTCATTAAGACTTGTTATGGGAACTCGGCCTCAGCTGTGGATGAAGCCATCTTGTGTTGCGGAAACCCTTGGTCAATTTGCATATTCCCCATTTATTATATAGGATTAACACATAGATATACATATGATAGGGTATACACACCACAGGGCATAATCTTTGAAAACCAGTCTGAGTGTACAGCATTGATAGACAACAGCACGGACTGGTGAATGAAGCACAGAGCAATCTGCCACAGCACTCAAACCTCCCCTGTAAGTCCACCCCCTCATCTTCTACAAGGTGGTGCGCTTTGGCCAGCAGCCATCTGGTTCCCTGGCAAAACAGCACTGTTAGAAGTGTTCAAACGCATCTCTGTCTGTAACGCACAACAATACATATCTAACAGCACTCACTCTGAAATGCAGGCTGAGACTGGAGGAGGAGGAGACAGAGTAGGATGGCTTGGATGGATGTCAACTGTCCAGTCAGGAAGTGAGACCTAGACCTGGAGGAACACAGCTGTGCCGGACAACTAGCAGGTGTGACCAGCCACTCAGACACTGGATGAGAAAGATTTAAACATTGGGGAACAAAAGCCGGAAGAAGAAACCTGGAGGGAGATCAGGTTAGTGGGGGCTAGTTAAATTGTGGGTGCATGTGAGCTCAACAGGTTAGACTGTAATATACAGTGTCACTGCCAAAGTGCAAAAACTAAATGCTAGAAGACTCCAGAGAAAGGCACAGATGGGTAGGATGGTACGATGACTTCACAGAGGCCAGCTCCTATAGACTTGGAATATTCTTTAGTTAATAAATAAATTTAACTTGTAAACTCCCCATTCCAGCACCTTCACTAATGCTAAACCTGAAGAGCCACTATATTATGTTCAAATATAACTTAAAAAATAGAAATTAGAATTCTTTAGATATCAAGAAAAACTCATGCTTAAAAGCCACTCAGGTTGGATGTTTTGAACACACGAATGGGATTATTTAATTATATCAAATTTTGAATTGATTTGATGTCTTCAAAATAAAATATAATTGAATATAGCATTTAAAAATAGCAATATCCTTCATGTTACTGAAGTTATTTAAGCACGTATATTCATTTGATGGGATTTTAACAAAAATCAGCAGAGACCTGATTTTAGTTTTAAGTGACTCAAGAGCAATTCAGTGACTGACCCCAAGGACTTGGTGACCCACTCTCAATTCCGTGAGGACCTTCCTACCCCCACAGAACTGGAGGTCAATGGGAGCAGCATCGGGAATGCTCATCGCTGGGACACAGGATTCAGGGGATGCCATTAGCTGAAGCACCACAATGGCTTCCCTGGAACCAGTCATATCTGGTGTCCTTCATGCCATGAGTGAAGGTTAAGTGAGAAGTGGACCATTAACTTCTTGTGTTCAGGTCCAGTGAATGCCTGACCTGCTGTCAGTGGTCAGGTCTATGGCTTTAACTACATCTCCCTAAAATTCTGTCCCAGCCAGAACCATTTGGCTATGGAGGATCCTGGTCTCACACAGGAAGACACCCAGGCTCCGTCACACTCTGCAGGGAGGAGCGGGACTGGCCGTGGTGAAGATGAAATAACACCCTGACTTCAGAAGGCCGGCTCCCTAAGCAGCTGGTGCCCGCAGAGTGGGAATCCCCAGGCCAGGAGGATCCGGATCCGGCCTGCCCTCTGCCCTGCCCTGCCCTGGCCACCTTCTGGGGAAGTTAAGGGACTACCTGCAATTAATTCTCCTCCAAAGAGGTCCCAGCGCGGACTCCTCACCGTGGGCTTAGCAGCTTCAGGGCCCTGCCCTGCCTGCAGCCCTCCGCCCACGGGCCCTTGCCTGCCTTGTGCTTCCTGAGGCCATGAGCACCGGAAAGCCACCATCTTCCAGAAGCACCCAGTCTAACTTCCGGCAGGGGCGGGACTTCCTGGTGGAGGCTGGGAGCAGTGAGGGGCTGGTGGCAGCCCTGGAAACGCGCAGCCGCAGTGTGTCCCCTCTCAGAGCTTGGTCCACTGAAGTGGCAATGAGTGAAGAGACATGTTCGCACTTCACTTAAGTCAGGCAGGTCTGGCTTTTCACACATTAATTGGCTCTTAGGGAATATCGACTTTATATCTTAATAATAAAGTATGACTTCCAAAATACTGTCTTGAAAATTCTGTTCTAATAGTCCAAAGCTGAATTCCAAATGTGTTTCTTCTTTTCTGCTGTAAGGGTCCTCGTCACACACATTCGTCTTGCCCAGGTGAAAGAAAAGCACCCCCTTCCTTGCCATGCAGATGGGTGTCTGTGGGTGAGAGCCGGTCATATACACAGAAATGAAAGGATAAAGGCACCTGAGCATCAACAATACCACTGCCATTCTGGTAATGTCTTCAAGGAAAAGGGTTATATTTCACTTTCTCTCTGTATTTTCTCAGGGTGCCTAGCACATAGTAGGTGCACATGTGGGGTGACCAACTTGTCCCACCGTCTGGCTCTTTGGTCTTTGGCTGGAACAACAACTGGATTTCAGAAGGCTAGGGAAATGGTTGACTGTGGTATAAAGGTGAAAGAAAGATCTGTTCTTTAATAAAATCCTTTATTCATAGTTTCAAACTGTAAGTCATTGCACCATGTGAGAAACACCAGGACAGAAGAGTAAGGGAGGGTTTTTTTTCTTCTAATAATTTGCAATGGAAGGACATCTTTTTCATGGTGCTGGCTCAAAGTGGTAGCTCAAAGTGATGGAGATGTCCCTCAGGAGACAAAGGGTTGTGCCCTAGACCTCTGTCAGCACCACACCAGAGTGACTTGCTCAGATGTCCCCACCACTTGACTGGGGCCCTCGGAGTTGGAGACTGTGTCACTGGTACCTGCCTCATAACATAACTTCCGTCCTGGCAGTCTTCTGCGAGTTACACCCTTTTCTGTGTACTTCACAACCAGAGCCAAACTACTTCCTGGCACATATAGCTCCTCAGTATCTAGCCCTCTCTCTGACCTCATCTCACTCCACCTTCCCTTGCTCAGGGGGCTCCAGACACTCTGACCTTCTCTGATTCCTTGTGCACATCAAACAGAGGCTTCTTACAGCCAGCCTCCCCCTGTGGAGTGGGTCGATGCTCCTCTCAGCTCTTGGCCAACTCTTGGTTACATCTCAACCTTTGGGTCTCAGTTTATGCGTGTTCTTCTCAGAGTGACTTTCCTGGTCATTTGGTCCAAGCAGCTTCATAGGCACCCTAGGATTTCCTCACAGGATCTCATGTTTTTATTTTGAGGCCTTGTGACATCTGTTCATATGTTCTACTAGTTTAATATCTGTTCTACTTTGTAGATCTTGAAGGCGGCATCATTGATGTTTCTATCTCTCCCAATCCCTTCCTCTCTGTTTTGTTCCCTGCTGTGCCCTACAATGTAGCATAGTGTCAGGCATTACTGAATATAAATTGACTGGATGCAGAGCCCAAGGGGTGAATTCATGAATGAATAAACTGATGATTTAAGGATTTTGGTTTCCACAAGAAAAAAATTGTAACTGAAATCTAATGGATATTAACTAGGCTTATTATGGTGATCATTTTGCAATATATGTAATATCAGATCATTAAGAGGGCACAGCCCTCTTAGCATAGTTAAGCTTGACCTTATGATGCTCCCTAGATCTTATCTGGGTAGCTAATGGGCTGTGGGAGATGCATCAAGTGCTTCCAAAACAAGTGAAACTCATAAGAACATTGTAACTATGTTGACCACTACCTTATTTACCTCTGACTATAAAATAAAGGCTCACCTTTCTGTCTGGATCTCTCTCTGTGGCCTTAGCCAGGCACAGGAGATCCACCTAGACCCAACTTATTCTCTTTTTCTGTCTCTTCTACATCCTCCACCGGCCTCCTCAGGCTTGCCAAACCCTTGGCTGTGCTGGCCCGGCACATTATATGTCAATTATAACTCAATTTTTTAAAAAAGAAAAAAGATGGTGTTGATAATATTATTTAAGTTATTGGTAGTACAAGGTCAGAATATTTTATGTTCAATTAAAATATTTTATTATATTATTTACATTATAAAAATAATGTAGAATCACTGCAAAAAGTCAAACCAAGCAAGAAGATATACAAACAGTTAATTTTCCCTGTCCTCTCTATAATCCCTCTCCTTTATACTCACCACTGTTAATAGTTTTTGTGTGGGTATTATTCCAGATATTTACATAAATATATATTTGTTCCTTTTTTATACATGTATGTGCATGTGTAGATTTATATACTTGTATAGCAGTTTTTCTTCTTCTATAAGTGAAAAATGGGAGGATATTTTGCACATACTCAGTAACTTGCTTTTTCCACTTACTACTTTTTTATACTTAATAACATATCATGACCATCCATCCAATTCAATACACACACACACACACACACACACACATCTCTTTATTTTTAAGAGGCACATAATATTTCATAGCATAAATACCATAGTTCTTCAGCTAAATTCCTATTGATGAATATGGAAATGGTTTCCAGGGTTTTTGCAAATAACTACAATAAATCTCCTTATATAATTTTTACTTATTCACTAGATTCTCTCAAAACAATGCAAACAGTGGGAAAAGCATGCATACTTTTAAATAGATTTTACCGGACTTTTCTAGGAGAAAATTTACACCCCCTTCAGCAATGTGCGACCGAGTCCATTTTCCTCCATCTCAACTAAAAATGGATGTCATAGTTTCTAAAACTGTTTTCCAATCTCCACTTCCTTGTGGATGAGGATTGCAGGGAAGTTATCCTCCTTCTAGAGTCCTGAGGCCTGAGCACGGAGAGCGGATCCCCTCCCTTCTGACGTGTTGCACAGGGACCTTGGCTAGAACACGTGGGGAGCAGGTGGTGGTGGGGAGGGGGTGGAGGAGGTAAATGCAGCTGAGGAAGTGAACATGGACTTAGAGGCTGTGTTAAGAAGACTGCCTTTGAATGGCCATGAGGATACACAACTAGCCAGATGGAGGTCTGGGTCAAGGGTGAGTTTGTATATGCTGACCTACTTAAAGAAAATGTGTCTTAATGACCAAATACCTCATTGTGTCTCTAAAAAGTGAGGGCAGTTCCTCACCTAACCGCGACACCATTGTCACACCAGCCAGTTTTCAATGAGTCCTGCATGTCATCTAATAGTCTGTCCAAATAGATCCAGAGACACAGAAGCATGGGACAGACTGTCAGAGCGGGCGGGAGTGGATGGGTAGGTGGGAAGAGATCAGCCAAAGAACTTGTGTGCATATATGCATAACCTTGGACACAGACAATAGGGTGGTGGAGGCTTGGAGTGGGGGGCAGGGGCGGGATATAAGGAGTCAATGGGAGAAAAAAGGGGATACATGTGATACTTCCAACAATAAAGATTAAAAAAAATAATAGTCAACCCACCTTTATATTTTGAGACCTTTATCTTAATTGAAAGAGGAGGTTGTAAGGAGCACACCCAAAGCAGGGAAAGCATTGGAAATACAGGGGAGAGGAACTGACAATGGACAGATTAGCCTGAGGAGAAAGGAGGTGGTGTTTATCACACACATTGGCAGGGGTAGAGCTGTGACACAGCAGGCATGCATGCTCTTAGAGGGGGGACGGGATTGGAGGGGACGGAGAAATGGGGATACAGTGCTGATGGTGCTTCTCTGTGTTGGTCCTCACATATAAAATAAAAACCCCTGTCTTTAAAGACCTTGTAGGTAAGTTGAATATATTGCAGATCCCTGTTACAGGTTTCTGGTCTTCCACACCACTTCAGGAAGAAGTTTTGGGGCATCAGTGGCATGGTTTTAAAATGAGTGAGGAAGTAGGACCTAATCAGAGAGAGAGAGAGAGAGAGAGAGAGAGAGAGAGAGAGAGAGAGAGAGATGTTTTGAAATGTCTGATCCCCTTGACCCTTGAAGGGACAGAATTCAAGTCTGCATTTCTTTAGCAGCAGGTGACTCACATAATATGGAATTAAACAAAGTCCATTGATGTTGATTCAATTTATTTTCATTCTCCCTCCCCACCCCACCTCCCCAAAAAAGCTGTAGAGTGGACTCAGAATCAAAGAGCTGAAAGTAATCTCAGAGATCATAAAATTCAAATCCTAGAAGTGTTTGCGGTCTCCAAGGTTATTGCTTGGTCCATGGAGTTTTTAGGTTTCTTGTAGAATATTTTCTACGGTTTTTAATAGCCGCTGTGGTAGATTTCTGAACCAATGCTGACGCTCCCACCTCAGGGTTTTGCAATGATGGTTCCCTCTACCTGGAATGTTCTTCCCCCAGACTTACACCTTCTTAGTTAACTCTTCTTCAAATCTTTGCTCAAATCTCACTTTCTTTTTCTTTTTTTTAATTTGATTTAATTTTGTTGTTTAAGGTATTACAAATAGTAGTACATATGTCTCCCCCCCGCCCCCCCACTGACCTCCTCCTTGCCTCCTCTACCCGCCCCCCGGCACTTGCCCTAGTCCCCGCCCCCCAACCCCCCCCTCCACACCCAGTGTCTTGCGTCTCTTGGTTGTGCTTACATCCATGCATACAAGTCCTTCAGTTTATCTCTTACCCCCCTTTAACTCTCCCCTATCTTCCCGCTGTAGACAGTCTGTTCGATGCTTCTTTGCCTCTATTTTTGTTCAATAGTTTGTAATGTTCTTTATTGTCCATAAATGAGTGAGATCATGTGGTATTTATCTTTCACTGACTGGCTTATTTCACTTAACATAATGCTCTCCAGGTCCATCCATGCTGTTGTAAATGGTAAAAATTCCTTCTTTTTTATAGCAGCATAGTATTCCATTGTGTAGATGTACCATAGTTTTCTAATCCACTCATCCGCTGATGGGCATTTAGGCTGTTTCCAAGTCTTAGCTATTGTAAATTGCACTGCTATGAACATAGGGGTGCATATATCCCTTCTGATTGGTGTTTCTGTTTTCTTGGGATATATTCCTAGAAATGGTATTAATGGGTCAAATGGCAGTTCCACTTTTAATTTTTTGAGGAACCACCATACTGTTTTCCACAGTGGCTGCACTAGTCTGCATTCCCACAAGCAGTGAAGAAGGGTTTCTTTTTCTCCACATCCTCTCCAGTACTTGTTGTTTGTTGATTTGTTGATGATAGCTGTTCTGACAGGTGTGAGATGGTACCTCATTGTTGTTTTGATTTGCATCTCTCGGATGATTAGTAACTTTGAACATGTTTTCATATGTCTCTTGGCTTTCTGAATGTCCTCTTTTGAAAAGTGTCTATTTAGGTCCATTGCCCATTTTTTTATTGGATTGATTATCTTCCTTTCGTTAAGTTGTATAAGCTCTTTGTAAATTTTGGAGATTAAACCCTTATCAGAGATAACATTGGCAAATATGTTCTCCCATGCAATGGGCTTTCTTGTTGTTTTGTTGATGGTTTCTTTTGCTGTGCAGAAGCTTTTTATTTTGATGTAGTCCCATTTGTTTATTTTCTTTTTAGTTTACATTGCCCTAGGAGCTGTATCGGTAAAGATATTGCTATGACAAATGTCTGCTATTTTATTGCCTATTGCTTCTTCTAAGATTTGTATGGTTTCCCATCTTACGTTTAAGTCCTTTATACATTTTGAGTTTATTTTTGTGTATGGTGTAAGTAGTTGGTGGTCTAGTTTCTTTTCTTTTTTTTTTTTTTGGCAAGTATCAGTCCAATTTTCCCAACATCATTTAGTGAAGAGTCTGTCTTGTCTCCGTTGTATGCTCTTGCCTCCTTTGTCAATATTAATTGAGCATACTGGCTTGTGTCAATCTCTGGGTTCTCTGTTCTGTTTCACTGGTCTATATGTCTGTTCTGGTGCCAGAACCAGGTAGTTTTGAGAACAGTGGCTTTGTAGTATAGCTTGATATCTGGTACTGTGATCCCTCCAACGTTGTTCTTCTTTCTCAAGATTGCTGCAGCTATTCAGGGTCTTTTTTTATTCCAGATGAATTTTTGGAGGATTTGTTCTAGGTATTTGAAGTATGCCATTGGTATTTTAATGGGGATTGCATTGAATTTATAGATTGCTTTGGGTAGTATGGACATTTTAATGATGTTGATTCTACCAATCCATGAACATGGTATATTCTTCCATTTTGCATATCTTCGTCTATCTCTTTTGTTAGCATCTTGAACTTTTCTGAGTATTGGTCCTTTGTCTCTTGGTTAAGTTTATTCCTAGGTATTTTATTTTTGTTGTTGTTGCAATGGTAAAAGGGATTTCTTTTTCATTTCTCTTTATGTGAGTTCATTATTGGTGTATAGAAAAGCCATAGACTTCTGGGTATTAATTTTGTATCCTGCTACATTGCCGAATTTATTTATTAAGTCTAGTAGTTTTTTGATGGAGTCTTTGGGGTTTTCTATGTACAATATCATGTCATCTGCAAATAAAGACAGTTTTACTTCTTCTTTTCCAATTTGGATGCTTTTTATTTCTTCTTCTTGTCTAATCGCAATGGCTAGTACTTCCAGTACTATGTCGAACAGGAGTGGTGAGAGTGGGCATTCCTGTCTTGTTCCTGTTCTTAGGGGAAATGGTTTTAGTTTTTGCCCATTAAGTATGGTGTTGGCTGTGGATTTGTCATATAAGGCTTTTATTATGTTGAGGTATGATCCTTCTATTCCCACCTTGCTGAGAGTTTTTATCAAGAAAGAGTGTTGGATTTTGTCAAGTACTTTTTCTGCATCAATTGATATGACTATGTGGTTTTTATCTCTCAATTTGTTTATGTGATGCATCACGTTTATTGATTTGTGAATATTGTACCATTCTTGCATTCCTGGAATAAATCCTACTTGGTCATGGTGTATGATCTTTCTAGTGTAATGCTGGATTCGATTTGCTAGAATTTTGTTGAGGATTTTGGCATCTATGTTCATGAGGGATATTGGCCTGTAATTCTCTTTCTTTGTATTGTCTTTATCTGGTTTTGGGATTAGGGTAATGCTGGCTTTGTAGAAAGAGCTTGTAAGTGCTCCTTCATCTTGAATTTTTTTTTTTAATAGTCTGAGGAAGACAGGTTTTATTTCTTCTTTGAAAGTTTGATAAAACTCTACTGTGAAGCCATCTGGTACAGGGCTTTTGTTTGTTCGAAGTTTTTTTTATTATTATTACTGCTTCAATTTTCTTCATAGTTATCGGCCTATTCAGATTTTTTGATTCCTCCTGGTTGAGTTTTGGAAGGTCATATTTTTTTAGGAATATGTCCATTTCTTCTAGGTTGACCATTTTGTTGGAGTAGAGTTGCTCATAGTATTTTTTTTTATGATTCTTCGTATTTATGTGGGGTCTATTGTTATTTCACCTCTTTCGTTTCTGATTTTGTTTATTTGGGTCCTCTCTCTTTGCTTCTTGGTGAGCCTGGCTAGAGGTTCATCAATCTTGTTTATCCTTTCAAAGAACTAGCTCTTAGTTTCATTGATCTTTTGTATTTTTGTTGTTGTTTGTTGTTGTTTTGTATCTATGTCATTTATTTCCACTCTGATCTTTATTATTTCCTTCCTTCTGATCACACTGGGCTTTTCTTGTTGCTCTCTTTCTAATTCTTCAAGTTGCAGAGTTAGTTGGTTTATTACCAGTTTTTCTTGTTTTTTGAGGTAAGCCTGTAATGCTATAACTTCCCTCTCAAGACTGCTTTCACTGTGTCCCAAAGATTTTGGATTGTTGTGTTTTCATTGTTGTTTGTTTCCAGGATGTGTTTTATTTCTTCTTTGATCTCTTTCGTAACCCACTCATTGTTTAATATTCTGCTATTCAGCCTCCAAGTGTTTGAATTTTTGTGATTGTTTTTACTGTACTTGATTTCTAATTTTATGCCATTGTGATCTGAGAAGATGCTTGATATGATTTTAATCCTCTTGAATTTGGAGAGACTGCCTGTGTCCCAATATGTGGTCTATCTTTGAAAATTTCCCATGTGCACTTGAGAATAATGTATATTCTATAGTTTTGGGGTGGAATGTTCTAAAGATGTCAATTAACTCATCTGATCTAGTGAATCATTTAGGATTGATCTTTCTTTGCTAATTTTTTGTCTAGAGGATTTATCCAGTGATGTTAATGGGGTATTAAAGTCTCCTACTATGATTGTGTTGCTGTCAATCTCTCCCCTGATATCTTCCAGAAGTTTTTTATGTATTTGGGTGCTCCTGCATTGGGTGCATAAATGTTTACCAGAGTTATATCCTCTTTTTGTATTGATCCCTTTAGAATTATGAAGTGGCCTTTATTGTCTCTTGTTATGGTCTTCACTTGAGGTCTACTTTGTCAGATATAAGTATTACTACCCTAGCTTTTTTGTTTTCATTTCTATTTGCCTGAAAGATATTTTTCCATCCCCTTCACCTTCAGTCTGTGTAAGTCCCTTGTTCTGAGGTGGGTCTCCTGTAGACAGCATATATATAGGTCATGTTTCTTATCCATTCACTCACTCGGTGTCTTTTGATTGGAGCATTTAATCAATTTACATTTAATGTTATTATTGATAGGTACTTGTTTGTAGCCATTTCTGTACTTTATGCCTGTGTTCCTTCCTCCCTTTCTATTTTTTCTTCTTTCTACAGCATTCCCTTAGCATTTCTTGCATTGCTGGCTTGGCAGCAATAAACTCCCTTAGCCTTTTTTTTGTCTGCAAAGCTCCTGATTTCCCCTTCAATTTTGATTGATAGTCTTGCTGGATAGAGTATTCTTGGATTCAGTCCTTTGCTTTGCATCACTTTATATACCTCCTTCCATTCCCTTCTAGCTTGATGTGTTTCTGTTGAGAAATCATTTGATAATCTGATGGGGCACCCTTTGTAGGTAACTCTCTGTCTCCCTCTTGCAGCCTTTAAGATTCTCTCTTTGTCGTTAACATTTGCCATTATAATTATGAAGTGTCTTGGTGTGGGTCTTTTGGGATTCATTTTGTTTGGGACTCTCTGTACTTGTGTAACTTTTTCCTTCCCCATATCCAGGAAGTTTTCTGTCATTATTCAAATCTCACTTTCTTGATGATGCCTGCTTTGTGTAAAACTGGGCTGATTATCTGTTGCTGAGGGACATACCACCACAGACACAGCAGGGCCAAAACACCACCACTGTATGAGACAGATGGATTCTGTGGGTCAGGATTTGGACAGGGCGCACAGGAGATGGTTTGTCTTTGCTCTTCCATCTCTGCTGGCATCTTATGCTCAAATGGCCAGTGACTAGTACCACCTAAAACAGGGATAAGCTAAACACAGCCTATGGGCCTATCACCTGTCTGTGCAAATAAGTGTGCCTGAAACATAGCCATTCCTGTGCATATAATCAATGGCTGCTTTTGTGCAATGACAGCAGACCTGAGTAGTTGTAACAGAGCACCTATGCCCTGCAAAGCTACACAATCTGGCCCCTACCGAGAAGGTTGGCCAGCCCCTCATCTAAAGGCTTCTTCCCCCAGGTCACTAGCATTTCTGCTGGAGGATGTGAGGACTAGAGTGGCAGAGCAGAGCACCTATGTGAGGCTTCTCCACAGTGGCCTCGTGTGCCAGGAAGTCTTGTGTGGCAGCACCCGGCACCATGAGCAAGCATGCCTTCCTGACCTAGCCTCAGGTCACTTAGCTCCACTTCACCCTCCCCTCGTAGTGGAAGCAGACACCAACCTACAAAATATGGGAAGAAAAATGTGAGAAAAAACCCACATCAAATCCCTTGCTGTACAACTATTTTCATGTTTGTAGGACCTCTACCCCAAAAGCTACATTTGTTGAACTTCAGCAGGGCAACGCCAACCTAGAGCCCATATTGGGCTGCCCACTACATGTCGTCTCGAGGGTCTGTTTAGAATCTGTGTGATACTGTTCACTCTTAACAAAAAGGGACTATCCAGGGCCTGCAGCAGCAGTCATCCAGGGGCTCAGGAAGACAATGTCCACGGATCCAAGTACAGGAGGGGTTGTGCCCCAACCCCAGTGGCATTGTTTTCACAACCCATCATGTTGAACATACAAGTGACAGGATGAAAGACTTCCTACTGCAGGCCCCATGAGCGTGTGTGAAATGTGTACAGATTATCCTCAATGACCCATTTTAAACCCACATCCTATCTCTCTCTGTCCTCTTACCACCCCACCCCTTTTGCTCTTTTTGCTTTGTCCCCAGCTGTGGCTTACACTTAGCTGCCCCGCCTGCCTTCAGCCTACCATGTGGATCCTCACTTCAGAACTGGCCTCAAGAGCCCAAAATGGGGGCTCAGCTGGGATGTTTACATGTTGCTGGTCATCTATGCATATTCTCAAAGCAGCCTCAACTATCACCTTGATCTGATAAACTTTCACATCATCCTACACACAACATTACCTCCTCACCATTTGTCTTTTTGTTTTACTTTTTGTTCAGAGCACGCAGCACATCCTGACTTCACGGTATGCATGTGTTAGCTGGTTTGACTCTTATGGTTTGGCTCTCATGCCATCAGGACATGCTCTTTGGGTTGACCACTGCACTTCTAGTGCATGGCCCATAGGAGGCGCTCAATACATACCTGATAAAGGAGCCAGGAAATGAATTCCTGTTAACCCAATCTACAACTTTAATGAGATCCCAATCAAAATTCCAAGGGAACTTGAGCAAATGATTCAAAATTTATACATACTAAGATTTAGAATATGTGTACTTTGTGAAACACATTTTTTGTGGGAAATTATTCAAAAATAATTGAATTAGGGGGTTATGGGACAATAAGGATACATATGTAATATCTCAATCAATAAAAAATTAATTAATTTTAAAAATAATTGAATGAATATTCAGAGGTATCTATACAATGATCATTGCAGAATTATTCATAAAACAGAAAACAAAATAATACTAAACCCATTAACTAGAGCTAAATTACATAATATATGATGTAGCAGGAGAAAAGATACTAGATGATGTTTTTTTCAGAAATATTATTTTTAAATATATTTTATTGAATTCCACAGAGAGGAAGGGAGAGGGATAGAGAATCAGAAACATCAACAAGAGAGAAACATTGATCAGCTGCCTCTTGCACACCCCAACTGGGAATGTGCCCACAACCAAGGTACATGCCCTCGACCAGAATCAAACCTGGGACCCCTCAGTCCACAGGCCAACCCTCTATCCACTGAGCCAAATGGGCCAGGGCCAGAAATATTTTTAATATTAGAAGTAAAATACATTATCAAACAGAAACAACATAAAATGATTATAAATATGAATAAGTGTATATTTACATATATGGCTAACATATCTGAAAGGATATATGTAAAAATATGTGTAACTATTTCCAATTTAGTATATGGATAATCACTTCTTTTAAACCTTTCTTTTTTCTACCTATAACCATGAATTATATTTATAATAAAAAATCTACTTTTATTTTGAAAAATAAAATTAAGTCCAATAGCTTTATTGTAAAGATGAAGAAACTGGTCTCAAGATATAAATTGTGTATGTATATTTGATTATTGAAGATGAGTATAAAGGAGTGTGTCCAGTATCATCTACCTGGAAAAATGAGCAGGCTTGATTTTGCCTAAAAATTGGCAATTGTTCAAATACTTTTCTGAACCAAATTGTACTTGTAAAGATAAATCCCATGCCTACAATCAAATTGTATTGTGGCAAGACACTTGTTTCAGAAGTACATGTACTTGACTAATTGTATCCCAGAACATTAATGCAGCAAGATACAGACACACAAATATCTTGGATTTGTTCTCTCCTTCATCCTCACACACATTTCCTTGTTTCTACACTGGTCTATTCTGCCTTGTTTGTTTCTCAGCATAGTTTTAGGACTCTCAATTGCCTTGCTCTCTGCTGACTATTTTATATTTATTTCTATTTCCACTCTATTCAACCTCTCTATCCATTCTTTAAGCTTATTGCTATTCCATTTTCTTTATATTTTTTCTTGTCTTTAAAATTTTGTTCTAACATAGTTGAAGAAAAAAATCTATTTTAATGTCATATAAAAAGTTACAACTTCCCTCATTATGTTTTAGTTCTTACAGTTTTCACTGTTTGTATTAAAAGTTTTACTCCATTCAAGTTTCTTTTACCTTATTTTTAAATTTCACATTTCCTTCTTTTAGTCTTCTCTCTTCCCTTTATTAACTTACTAGCTGTACCCAGCCATGCATTGCTGTGGCTCAGTCTGGTTAAATGGAAAAGAAAGAAAAGAGAAAGCACACGTTTCTAATATGTTTAATTTCACAATGCTTGTGGGTATACAATATTTTTTGTTGTTCCATTGTCTGTGCAGATATAGAGATTGTCTGGTTTGCCGACCCTAGAACACGCAACATATAATTGTCCATGTGAGAAGCAATCCTTGTCTAGATCTAAACCGCACAATTCTAAAGATTGGCCCTGAGCTTTGTTGATGGTGATTGCAAACGCCAATCGAATGAGGAATTGCAATCTCTTAAATTGAAATGGCATATCTGTTGGAATCATGGGAATGCCAGGAATGAGGACATCTTCACCGTTGAAAGCTCCTGTCAAGATTGTTGCTTCTACAACGTTGCTCATTAATTTTTGTACTGCAAGCCGCGTGCCATTGCAAAGCGTTGGCTGGTTGATATTTTGCAACATGATAATTGGCACTCCGATTTTCAATTGCAGTACGTGCGGTGGCATCCCTGGCAGATCGCGTGAATTCAAAAATTCTGTTGGATAATTAACCGCTTCATCTGCTTCCACAACAGTGTCGATGGACTTGTATGGGACTGCCTCGCTTTGAATGTTAGACTGAATAATATTGTGAAGTTCGTAAACGTCTTTGTTCTTGGCCACAAGAATAGCTTGTTCACTCAGCCAATTGTGATTCTTATAATTGGTTTGAATATTGGGAAATACTTTTGCAACCAATTCTTCTTTTGATGTCACTAAATTGCAGAAGTTATGAGGCAATGAAATTCGTCCTGAGGTCAGATCAACCAGCACCTTTCCGTTCCCAATTTCTAGCAATTGATGTGAGAATATCTCAGCTGATCGATCGTTTTGCAGCTGGACACATATTTGTAGTTAATTTTAACATCTTTACGTGTCGCCACAAAGTAGAGTATTTCAGGCAAGCATTTATTTTGTCCGCTGGTGTCGATGGAGGAATTACAGGTAATGTTTGCCTGAAATCTCCTGCAAGCAATATTAATGCGTTCCCAAATGGTCTGATGTTTCCACGCAAATCTTGCAATGATTGATCAAGAGCCACGAGCGATTTTTTGTGTGTCGTTGTGCATTCATCCCAAACAATAAGTTTGCATTTCTGCAATACTTTGCCAAGCCGGATGCTTTGGAAATGTTGCACGTGGGAGTTTCAATGAATTGCATGTTCAATGGCAATTTCAAAGTGGAATGAGCAGTTCTTCCACCTGGTAGCAATGTCACAGCTATTCCGGATGATGCAGTAGTTAAGGCTATGTCATTTTGGGATCGAATTGCTGCCAGAATCAATCTAATTAGGAAGGTTTTACCAGTTCCTCCTGGCGCATCTAAGAAGAAGATTTCTCCAACCCCATTATTGACAGTTTGCATTATTTGATCGTAAATGCCTTTTTGCTCAAGCATTAGCTTAGGAATATTTCATTGCACATACGACAAAAGATCAACCATGTTGTAATTTTGTTCACGACGCAATTCTACATCAAACGAAGCAGCAGCAGATCGATTCAGTGATAGCATTCCCAATTGATTGAGAACTTTGTTCGCGATTTCTTTTTTTTTTTTTTAATTTCTTTATTGATTAAGGTGTCACATATTTGTCCTCATCCCCCCATTCCCATCCCACACCCCTCCCCTTGGATGCCCCAACCCTCTGTTGAACTTAAGCATTGGTTAGGCTCATATGCATGCACACAAGACCTTGGGTTGATCTCTCCCCCCTCCCCCCACCCTCCCCTATCCTCCCTCTGAGGCCCGATAGTCCGATCGATGCCTCCTTGTTTCTGGTTCTGTTCTTGTTCATCAGTCTATGTTGTTCATCATTTCCCCTAGATGAGCGAAATCATGTGTCACTATAGATATACTTATAAGAATTGAATGTGCGACGAGCAAAAATAGTTATGCTGACAGGCAAATGAATCAGTCTGTAGTGAGTTTCTTTCTGGACCAACAGTTCTTTTGAGACCCAATATCAATGTCCACCGGTTCCCTATGAGTACATGTCGGCACTGACCCCTCAGCTCTGGATGGTGGACAAATGGTGGTAATGCAGGTCCGACTCCCTCTGGTTTGGTCTCGGCTGGACCCAGGGGCACTGCTTCACCCGGATCCAGGGGCCCACGGCCTCGCCCGGACCCGGGGCCAGGCTCACCCGGATCCAGGGGCCCGCGGCCTCGCCCCGACCCGGGGCCCAGGGCTCACCCGGCTCCAGGGGCCCGCGGCCTCGCCCCGACCCGGGGCCCAGGGCTCACCCGGCTCCAGGGGCCCGCGGCCTCGCCCCGACCCGGGGCCCAGGGCTCACCCGGCTCCAGGGGCCCGCGGCCTCGCCCCGACCCGGGGCCCAGGGCTCACCCGGCTCCAGGGGCCCGCGGCCTCGCCCGGACCCGGGGCCCAGGGCTCACCCGGCTCCAGGGGCCCGCGGCCTCGCCCCGACCCGGGGCCCAGGGCTCACCCGGCTCCAGGGGCCCGCGGCCTCGCCCCGACCCGGGGCCCTGGGCTCACCCGGCTCCAGGGGCCCGCGGCCTCGCCCCGACCCGGGGCCCAGGGCTCACCCGGCTCCAGGGGCCCGCGGCCTCGCCCCGACCCGGGGCCCAGGGCTCACCCGGCTCCAGGGGCCCGCGGCCTCGCCCCGACCCGGGGCCCAGGGCTCACCCGGCTCCAGGGGCCCGCGGCCTCGCCCGGACCCGGGGCCCAGGGCTCACCCGGCTCCAGGGGCCCGCGGCCTCGCCCGGACCCGGGGCCCAGGGCTCACCCGGCTCCAGGGGCCCGCGGCCTCGCCCGGACCCGGGGCCCAGGGCTCACCCGGCTCCAGGGGCCCGCGGCCTCGCCCAGACCCAGGATTCAGCCTCACCCGGACCCAGGGGCGCACGGCCTCGCCCGGACCCAGGATTCAGCTTCACCCGGACCCAGGGGCGCATGGCCTCGCCCGGACCCAGGGGCACGTGGCCTCACCCGGACCCGGGGCCCAGCCTCACCCTGACCCAGTTCCCAGCCTCACCCATACCCAGGGGCACGCGGCTTCACCCGGATCCGGGACCCAGCGGGGTTTCGTCTTCTTGATCCCAATTCCTGTTGGTCAATTCCCTCTCAGCAATTCCTTCGGCCATTTTCTCAGAGTTCCAGGGCAGCCACCGCAGAACTCGTTGGGCGGCGGGCTCGGCGAAGCTCCGGTGTGCCCGGTGCGCGGCGGCGGGCTGGTCCGGGGTGGCTGCGTCGGCCCTTGGGTCTGCAGCGGTGGCCGGTCGCCGAGCGTGCGCACCTGGCCGCTTCCGGGGTGTTGAGATTCTTGAAGGACTCGGAGGTCAGCAAGCGCGTAGTCTCCCGCCCCATGTCTCCCAGGGGCTCGTCTGTCCGTGCTCGGCAGCGAGTGAAGCCTTCCCCTCAGCCGGAGACCGCTGGGGGAACTGCACCGAGCACGTTCCAGGCCACCATTGTGTCGCCTGAGCCGTAGTTTTTAAAGTGTGGTCTTTGGGTCACCGGCATCAGCTTCATCCCGCGTACCCCTCTCTTTTATTCTAGTTGTATAGCATCCGCTCAGTTAGCCCTCCGGTGGTTCTGGATGGTGTCTGCTCTGCTCTCCCGTTGTAGTCTCAAAACCGTTGTGGTAGGCAGCAATCAGGCTTCTGCCCTATGCCTCCATCTTGGTCCTTGTTTGTATAGTTAAGTCTTGATTGTTGTTGGTGTCACTGGGAGGAATTGTCCTCCAGGCCTATTGGCCGTGCGGACCCTCTGTGTCTATAAAGGAAGAGTTGCTGTGCGGAAGACACGCCTATGTGCCGGGTCTTGGTGCAGCAAGGCTTCGGCGCTCACTGCGTCTGCCTCTTGAATGTGTCCCTTATGGGAGTGGTCGAAGTCTGGTGTCATCTCACACCGACCACTAGATGCCCTCATTTCTGGGTCTCCAATGTAGTGTAGGTCAGCTACTGCCTGTGGCCCCTCAGCAGGAATTACAGCATCCCTTATATTCGTGACCTGTTTCGGTGCCTTCCCCTTTTGGCTGCCTCCCTATCGCTCAGCTTCCCCAATCTCCCTAGGTGGTCGCTCTTGATATCCCCCTTTGTGGGCTGAGTGCAAAGTCTTGGTGTTGTTAAGCCTTGGTTGCTGTTGGTACACTGGGAGGATGTGACCTCCGGCCCAATTGGCTGTGAGGATCAGCTGTGTCTATGCCGGGAGACAGCCCCATTCAACTAGACTTGCAAAATTGTAAAAGCCTCTGTGTTCAGCTTTGATGGGGCGGAGTTACAGGGCGGAGCCTACCGCCTTGGCTTCCTGTCAGCCCCGCCCTATGAGGTTCCTGTGTCCCTCCGTACTCCCAGCAAACACCTCTGAGAGAAAAGTGCCCTGGAGTTTCGCGCGCTGCCAAACAGTCTAGTCTCTCCCCCAATGAATCTGGATTCCCAGATTCTCTCCCGGAACTGGGTTTCCGTGTAGTCAGAATTGGGGCTCACCTCAGTCTGGCGCTTTTGTCTCCTTCCCTCCAGGGCGACTCAGCGGCACAGTCAACAGCCCATCCTCCGCGCACAATCCCGTGCGCGCCTCCGGTGCTCTGTTCTTCGCCGCCTCTCTGCATCTCTGCCCCACAGTCCAGTTTTCCCCAGTATGAGCCTGGCTTCCCCGGGTCTTTCCCGGAACTGGGGTTCAGTGCAGTTGGAACTAGGGATTCAGCACAGTCCGGAGCTTTTGTCTCCTTCCCGCTAGGGCAATCCAGCGGCACAGGCAACAGACCCTCCTCTGCGCGCATTCCCGTGCGCGGCTCCGGCGCAGCTCCTCTGTGTCTCCGTCCCACAGCTCAGACTCCCCCAGCATGAGCCCGGCTTCCCAGGGTTTCGCCGGGAAATGGGGTTCAGTGCAGTCGGAGCTGGGGTTCAGCACAATCTGGCGCTTTTATCTCCTTCCCGCCAGAGAACGCCAGCCAGGCCGTCAGCCGCCCCTTCCTCTCCGGCTCCGTCTTCCCCGCACGCTCGCGGGCTCGTGTCTCCGCCTGTGTCTCCATACCTCAAGCTTTTACGGCTTCTCTGATTTTCCTTGTGGTTTTCTTTTTCCTTCTAATTGTGGGCATTTCAGTCAGCCAGCTTTCCTGTGGTTCTGGATGATGTCCGTTTTGACTTTTAGTTGTGTTTTTGATATTGTTGTGCCCGGCTGTAGGTTAGGTGTTTAACCTATGCCGCCATCTTGGTTTCTCCTGTTCGCGATTTCTAAGCACAAATCTTCAATCATTCCCAACATTGAAATGGAATCTTAAATATTTAGTATAGCCTGTGTTGCTTTTACGTCCAACAGATGGCGCTGTTTTACAAAAAAGCATGTTTTTACCTGTCACAGGTGTGACATCTATATAATAGTAGGTATACGGTATATAAAAACATGCGCGTATTCGAATGCAACGTTGTGTCAAAATTTCAAAGAAATTGGTGAAGAATTTTCAGAGATTTAAGATTTTGAGCAAATGAACATTTACATTTTTATTTATATAGATTATGGAGTGTATCTCAAAAGACCTCTGGTTCAGTTCTATCATTTTTTTAAGAGTACAATTTTCATTTAATTTTTTCCAGACAATGTTGCTTCAGTCCTTAAAGACTTAGCTCCTTACATGGGCTTTGGTGGGGGTCATGGGGCAGCCCCCACAGGTCTGACTCGGGTGGGGGTGTTCGGTCCTTTCTGATGTAGTGAGAATGGAACCTGACTCCTTGCTGTGATGGCACAGACATCCAAGACCCTCGCTTCGGAAATGTCCCTAAAGGCTGTGGCCTCTACTGCTTCCAGTGACTAACTTCTTAAAGGCTTTGTTCGTGGGCAGGCATTGGGCACAGCTGGTGCAGCGAATAGGCTGCACATGGCTGCGGCCTTTATTGGCACAACTGTTGTTCCCTCTTTTCTTGATCATCTTGAAGAGAGGGTCCCAGAGAGCCCATTCTATCATTATCATCTTCCTAGTTTCTATCATTTCAACAAGCATTGGAGGTGTCCCTCCTCATCCTGTGGAAATGAACACATAGCCAGGAAAATGTATGATATTTGCTGTGCCACTCTTAAGAAGAATATCTTGATTTTGTTTAGTCTTACTTCAATAAACTTTTACCTAAAACCTAAGAGTTTCCATGAAGAGAGATTTTGTATCTAAACATGTTTTCCATGAGGTCAAAGACCATAAAATGAGATCATGTTAAGAATCATTTCCACTTCTGCCGTCAAGCATTTAATGACTTCCTTTTGCTGCATTTTCTGCTGGGCAACTAGGACCCAGGTTCCAGCTGGTAGGACCGGATGTGATGACAGGACAGAGTGGCACCTGTGAGATCCCAGGAGCCACACCTCAGGTGTTCCTCCCAGTGGCAGGAGCTCCAGGAATTGCTACACAGCTGGGTCTGTGAAGACCAGGGAGCCATAGACACAGGTTCTCTGGATTGTCCAGTAGGGAGAGTCCACCCCTGTCTTTGCCCAACTCCTGCCCCGTCTCACCTCTCATTCTCTCTGAGCTGCTCCAGGACCCAGAACCAGGCCCCGAATTGTTCCTCGGGCTCCAGTTGATATTTCTGTGCCGCCTCCTGCAGCAGCACTATCTCCTCCATCACTTTCTGCTCCTGGGTCCAAGGGAAGGAGAGGATGCAGACACTGCCTGAATGAGGGTAAGGAGTGGGATAGGGTCTTTGCACACAGGGGCACCCTCCTTCCCCCTAATTCCACCCAGGCCCTTCCTGGGCTCAGAGATGGGCATTGATAGCCTTTCCTCTTCTCAGAGCCACCCAAAGCCCCCTCTGGGCTGTTGACCGCTCACCCTACTTGCCCATGTCATCTCTATACTTGTACACCAATACCTAACCCTGCCCTCCCCCCACCTCCCTGGGAATGTACCAGGCCCCCATTTTGGGGGAGAAAGCTGCATTCACACCCCCTTTTCCTTACGTGTTCTGTGTCCTGGGGAAGCCTCTGTGCCTCTCAGGGCCTCCCCCAGTCTCCCAACATGTCCAATGAGGAGGATGCTACGCACCATTTCCATAGGAAGTCATCAGGTGTAGAAGAGATAAGGCGCCTAACACCTGTGGGCTGGCATCCCATGAATCTGATGCATAAAGATAGAGGTGGGTGAGCAACAAGAATGAGTGGGACCCTGCATGGAACACTAGACAAAACAGGCCTGGGGTCCAGCATGTAATCTCAGGAAAGTCACTGCTCATGTCGGCCTCATTTTCAAGTCTGCACCTTAAAGGGTTGAAATGACAGGAAATTCAGATATTGTCACTCACTGGCCTAAAACCTTCCAGTGTCTCTTGTTAAGCTGAGAATCAGATCCAGTGCCTCATGTGGGTTCAAGTGTTAGGGGCCTTCACAGTGGCTTCGAATGAATCCAGCCTCCTGGTGGGAACATCCTTGTGTGTCCGCTGAGTGCTCAGTAACTGGCTTCTGAACAACGTAGAGTACAGCCCAGGTGATGTCTAGTCTTGTCACATCTCTCAGACTTTCATTCTTGATGTCCCTTCCTTCCTCTCGATTTCACTTCCTCTCTGTATGTGCGTGTGTGTGTGCGTGTGCGTGCGTGTATTTGTCATACCTCTGGAATGAGGAGAACAAGTACCCATGTTTTGACCTGCCCTATGTAGAGGCCATATAGGAGAGAACCGAGGGAGTGCCCAGGCCAACAGGCAGGAACTCAGGCTCTCAGTCCAAACTGCATCCTGACAAAAACCAGGCAAGTGACCTTGGGAAGAAATCTGTCCCCAGTCGAGCCTCAGTTGAAACACATCTCCTGTTTCACAAACACCTTGAGGCAGAGGCACCCAACCCAACCACATCCAGATGCCTGCTCTACAGACCTTGCATGGTGTTAATATTTGTACTTTACAGGTGCAAGATTTGTGAGCAGTGTTGTTTGTGCCTCAGTTTCCCCATTAGACACTCAGCAATAAAAAAAACTACCCTCTCAGAGGTTATAGAGAGTGTTAAAAAGTTAATGTTTGGAAAATGATGAGAACACTTGGCATATCACAAGGGGGGTGTCTAAATGTTTTAAATCAGTTTAAACATTCTTTTTTTCAGTGTCTGTAAGCACCTGAGGTTGGGCACCAGTGCCTGGCCAACATTAGGAAGCACTCCATAACATAAGATGAATAGCAGAATGAGTGCCACTTTGGAAGAAGGCCTTGCCTATGTCCCCTCCTGCCCTGGTCTCACATCGCCCTTATGAAGAGCTGGGTCAGACCATAGATCTGCGGGTGTCTGTTCTTGGTTTGAGGCCCGAACTTCTCGGGGTCCTTGGGACTTCTGGAGAAAGATGGAACCTTTAGGTGGGGGTAGCCATCAGGCTCAGCCAAGCCTCCTCCAGGGAAAGGCAGGAGCACTGAGCTGAGGACAGAACCTGCGCCTGCCCTGGGCCTAGAAGCCAAGAAGGGGAGCAGCTACTGCCCAGGAGGCTCAGGTGGAACAGGCAGAGGCCAGGAGGACACTCTCAGGTTCCATTTCACCGTCTTCTCCTAATGCATGGAAGGCCCTGGGCTGAGATATATAAATGGCTCATTTGGATGCTAGAAATTCAACTTTTGTATAAAATTAGACATGTGTCCAGTATTGAAACCAGCTGAGTGAAAGCTGCAGGGCTGTCTGTGGGGCCAGGACAAGGACCTCACCCCCAGGAGCAGCTGGAGGTGTGTTCCTCCCTCCCAGACCTGGATGGGTATGTGGTGCTGGGAACCTGCAGCCCTGCAGTGCAACCTCAGCCTCCAAGGAAGGAGCCTCCAGGGCCATGGGCAGGGAGCTGCCAGCCCTCCCCTCCCCCCACCTAACACCACCTGCTCCCACAGTGTTAGCCTCAGAAGGAGGGGATTCTGACACCTGCTGGGACCAAGCGCATGCATCTTGAGGGCACTTTGTTTGGGAAATGATCCCATTTCATAAGGCCAAATATGGACAATCCCACTTTCCTGACATTCCTGTTTCCTCATTCACAGAAAAGGGAAGTGGAAGGGTGGCTGCTAGAGAATGGGAGGAGAGGCGGGTGGGGACTTAGTGCTACCATTTTGCAAGATGAAAATGCTGTGGAGGTGGGGGTGGGGATGGTTACACAGCAGTGAGAATATACGTCATACCAGGGAACTGTAGATGTAAGAATGACTCAGATGGTCAGTTTTGTGTGACGTGTATTTCACCTCAATTACTTTTATTGAAATTGATGGCCTGGGGCTTCCCTGAAGTTTCAGTCACACTGACACCATCTGGAAGGATGTGCCCTGGACATTCCTGGGGGCTGGAGCTCAGGCAGCAGGTTCTCACCCATTTCCACCAAGAGCACAGGAACCTCCCTGCGGTGGACCCAGGGCCCTGGGCTGGGCTGCATGAGCCTGGGCCTGCACCAGTGCACAGGGAAGAGAATGGATGTCCATGAAGGGCCTGGTCAGGGTCGGCTAGTTTGGGTGCTAGAGTGGGAGCTGGAGGAAATGCAAACCCCACATCTATAGCTGTAGGACTCCTGCCCCAAGAATCACAGATGCAGCCCCAGCTCTCAGGACAACGCACCTCCTTCCTGGTGGTTCCATGGATGGTGACACTGGGCTCCCAGCCGAGGCCTTTGGGGAAAAGCCCAGAAAGTGCTTCCTGTCCTGGGACTGCTCCACTTGCTGACTTTCAGGGACTTAGGTCAGGGAATGGTCAGACTGTGGGACAGAGACACCCAGTCAGACCATTGAAATGACGATTCGGCGGCCATTTCTCTTGTTTCTAAGTCCACGGGCACCTGGTGCCCACACCCTCCTCACACACACACTGTCACTCAACCCCAAGTGGTGGCTCCTGGAAAGAGACCCTAGCACCCACCCGGCTTATCCTGATCCCATCCAGCCCCATCCAGGAACACATCTGAAGACAGCAGGAGAGCACATGTCCACCGTGGTGGCACCGACACATTGACGGGTCCCTCACACAGACTGCAGTGCCCATTCTGCTGGAGTTACTGGCCCTCTGCTCTGTGGGCTGTGCAGCAGCAAGTGGCTGGGCTGGGGACACCACGGAGCTCCCTGTGGCCTCTCAGAGCTGAGGACGCCTGCAGCCACAGCCACAAGCAACCCACCCCTCACTCCCACACCTGCAGGAAACCGAATTCTACCCACAACCGGGTGAGATTGGAAGCATCTCCTTTCCTCCCAGACACTCAGGGGAGACCAGTTTCAGCCAAAACCCTGGTCTTGTGAGCCTGGAATCAGAGGGACCGCTTACACCATGCCCTGCTCATGACTGCAGAAGCTGTCAGATAGCCACGAATGTGTGTTCTGTCACTAGCTTAGTGGTAACATTGTTCCACATCAAGGAATGACTATGCCACATCCTTTATCAAATCGGATTCTCCGTCTTTAGTTGACTTGTATAGAAGAAACTTCCTATTGGAGAGGGTGCTCGTTCGTAACACAATTTCCTAAAAGCCTTGCCATTCCTCCCCCTCAGCACACGATTTCACTCCTTTTCTACCAACCTCAGCCACACCGTTACCTGGTAACGTCTCCACAACCAGGATTAGTTTGGCATGAACAATACTTAAGAATATTTTTATTGTGGAGGGATTTTAGGAAGTTTATTCTTACCAGTTGCTCATGACATGACCAGGCTGCCATCCCTCCCACAGAATGACTGCCTGGTGCCATTTGTAGCTACGCTTCCATTCGGTCCCATATGATAATATCTTCACGGTGCCGTCTCAGAGTCCATTGCAGTCACCATTTCAAGTCTGGCCGTCTACTAACTTAGCAATTGTACAATAGCAAGGGGCCCAGTGGCTTAAAACATGGGGAATTGTTGGTTAAAGTTAGGATCAGCAATCAAGAACCTGATATAAAAGGTACTAATCAAACTCACCTCAGAGTTGTCTCCCTAAGAAGTCGGTGGAATCTCATCTTGTATTTAGCTTCCACATGCCACCTACTCTCAATCTGATCGCAGCTCTCTAAAACTGTGTTTCTCTTGGGGGAAGTGGGTTATTGAGGTTTGAAAATGTAACACTTCAATTGTGCAATGACAATGTTGTAAACCTTTTTGAGAAGAAATAAAATTTTAAATCAGAAATATGAACTTCCTCTGTGAGATAAGACAAGCTTTGATTAAATTAATAAAACCTGTAATTTCCTAGATTTTTAGACTTCTATGTGCTCACTGCTATAAATTTCCCATCTAGGCCTGGACTCCTGAACTGACATAATTAACCTGTTAATGTGGTGATATTGTTATGCAGCAATAGCTTCTAAGGTAGAGACCTGTATATTTTGTCACAGATATTAAAAGTGAGAATTAAGGGTTTGATCTATTAAAATTTTCTCTGCATACTGATTATATCTGGAGAGTTTTGCTAACAACTGGGATGCGTACAGCAACCACAGAGGTCTATGTGATCGTATCGGGCTTATCTGTGTCTGTATCCAAAACACAGCTTCAGGGGTCCTGAAGTGAACTGCTCCTGTTTGCAGGCACAGCGCAAGAGCAGCGAGTTCGTGGCCTGCAGGAGTCCACGCCAGGGCTTCTGTGCTCTGAGGCAGCAGATGCCTATCATGGCAGCAGAAGAGGATGGGAGGAGGATGGAGAAAACAGGAGAGGGCTGTTCTCTGAAACCCCCGGATGTGAGGTAGAACCCCCATGAGCAGAGCAGGTCATGGCAGAAGCAGAAGGTTTTGTTTTCTTAAGAGACTTTGTCAGATCGTGAGTCCAGGCGGTGCTGTCAGTGCCACTGGAGTGCTGCAGGGCGGCAGGGCGACACATTCTGCTGAGAAGGCAGCACTGCTCTGGCACTTGAGCACGGGGGTCTTTGGGAGGACTGGGGGTGGGGGGAACTGCCAGCACAGACTGGGGTCCTCACAGAGAGGCATCTGGAGAGGGTTTACAGGCAGACAAGGGAACACCAGAGTAGAGCTGGGTGACCTTGTCAGTGACCCTGCCTCACAGGTGGGACGATTAGCAGCATAAGACACTCTTTGTGGATAGTGCCTCCAGGTCCCTAGAAACCATAGCCAGGCCACGTTTGATGAGCGCTGATGCTTTAGCACCAGATAGAGAGGACGAGGGGCGGAGAAGGAGGCAGGGAAGGATGAGAAGCCCCGCACTGGCACTGCATCGCCACAGGCTGCCAGAACCTCAGCCGCCTGCGAGGCAGGCGTGCCCACTCAGTCACATGGCACATCTCCTGACAGGCTGTGTGGAGAAACGTGCCTCAGAGCAGTGCACCCGAGGGAGAAGTGAGACTTTACTGGCTCCTTCCTGCCCTATTCCTATGGATCAAACTTTGCCCCCTGTATCCTCAGGCCAGAGAAATGTGTGGATATTTTGGTTTTAGGGAAATGACCACAGAGAAAGGCAGGCCACTCAAAGTTCTACGAGTGACTCTGTCTTAGTGTGTTTGGGCTGCTATAACAAAAATACCATAAACCCCATGGCTTATTAGCAACAACTTATTTCTCATAGTTCTGCAGGCTGGGAAGTCCAAGATCACGGTGCTGGTGGTTTCAGTGTCTGCTCAGGGCCTGCTTTCTGGCTCATTGACAACCTTCCCTTCACTGGGTCCTCACTTTGTGGAAGGGGCACTAATGCCAGTCATGAACGCTCCACTCTCATGCCCTAAGCACCTCCTGAAGGGCCCACCTCCAAACACCATCACATGCAGCATATGGTTTCAACATCGGAATTTGGGGGGGGGGGGCGGCCCACAAGTATTCAGTCCTCTCAGCAAGCTCCTTCTTGGAATGAAGTCTTCTGAGAAGAGGTATTTGAGCTAAACCCTGAGGGTTGGCATTCCAAATAAAGAAATGAGGATGTAACCAAATACCAAGACCACAAAGTGCAAGGAGTGTTTTGGGACTCTCAGGAGATCATCTTAGTGCAGATACAAGGTTTCAGCCAATTTTATATTTCAGGATAAAGAATTTGAACTTATTTCTTAGGCAATAGGATGTCCATTGATATATATAATATTTAATCTTCACCTGAGGATGTATTTATTTATGAGAGAGAGAGAGAGAGAGAGAGAGAGAGAGAGAGACATCTATGTGAGAGAGAAACTTCGATTGCCTCCTGCATGCTCCCTCACTGGAGATCAAACTGCAATCTAGCTATGTTCCCTGACTAGAAATCACAACCTTTTGTTGTTGTTGTTGTATGGGAAGAAGCTCCAACCAACTGAGCAACCTGGCCAGAGCTTCATCAATATTTTTAACCTAGAGATCCTATGCAATGGGAGATTAGATCTCAGGAAAGTTTTCTAGTTTCCATCAGTGTGAAATTGTACAGCTAAATCCAGGGGCGGAGGTGGGGGGTGGGGGGTGGGGGGGCGGAGGGTAAAGCTGGGGTTCTTAATCCAGATCACCTGGGGGTGTGTCTGTGAAGCTCAGAAATTGCACACAATGTTTCTGTGAGGGCTTCCTTGTATTTCCTGAACTTTTCCAAGGGTCGGGCCCTACAGGGTTAAAGATCACTAGCAAAGAGACAAAATCAGCATGCCCCCTCACTTCCCCAATCCCACTGGGGGAGTGAGCAAAACCAGCCTGAACGTGTGGTAGTTCAGAGTTAGGAGGCAGTTCAGGCTCGTAGTGACATGACCGGGAGAAGATGCAGAAGCCAGGAAGGTCCTGTCACAATACAGACTCTAGCTGACTTGGTCCTGCTTCTGGGCTCTACGCTGCGCTGGGGAAGGAGGTGGTACCAGCCGGGCGGACTCCAGCACCCTTCCCCGCGGGGCGGGCGGACTCCTGCATCCTTTCCCGCGGGGCGGGCGGACTCCTGCATCCTTCCCCGCGGGGCGGGCGGACTCCTGCATCCTTCCCCGCGGGGCGGGCGGACTCCTGCATCCTTCCCCACGGGGCGTGCAGATGCTGGGACCGCAGGCTGCTGCGCCTCTCGCGAGACGCGGTCCTTCAAGGCCCCGCCCCCGGGCCCGGCGCAAAGCAGGACGGGACACCAAGATGGATGCTCTCATTTGAGCGCCACATCTGAGCGGATAACCTCACGCCAGCAGCCCTCTTTTGCCGTTCGCTGTTTCTCGGGAGCAGGGGACGGAGAGGGAATGAAAAGCTGCGGCGGCGGAGGAGTCCCCGTGACCGACTCTGCTGTTGCCCTGGGGGCGCAGCCGGGCCCGCCGCGCCTGACGCGTCCCGAGTTACTCAGGTGAGAGCCCGGCCGGAGGCGCTGCTGGTCGCCGCGTGTCCCTGACCCCGCACCCGACCGCAGCGGGCGGCGCGGGGCCCGAGGGCGGCCCGGAGCCCCGGGCGGCATGGCCTGGGCTCTGCGGCGCCCCTTCCCGCGCCGCCCCTCGGCCTCCTTCCGAGCTGAGCGCGGTGTCCGCGCGGCCGCGGCTCCGGGCGCGCCCGCCCGTCGGACGGCGCTGGGTGAGGCCCAGGCTCAGCCTGCGGGTCTCACCGACCCCTGAGGGGCCCCGGAAGCGGCCCTTTTGCCCAGACTCGGGCCAGGTGCCTTCGGTGTGCATTTGGGTTCCTCCTGAGCCGCCTCGCGGCTGCCTCTGGCAGGTAGTTCTTGTCCCCAGGAAGCGAGGCCCATGTCTCCATGTCAGCGCATCAGTTTAATGCAGTACTTTTACAGGTGCCCCTGGGAAGTGAAAACACAAGTTGGGGGCTGTAAGAGAACCAAGTATATTAACACAAAGCGGTAATTGTACTGTGCAGATAATTCTATAGTTACTAATTCTGTGACTTCCTCTCAAAGTTTTAATATGCTGGTTATCCCCTTGACTAGAATATAGGAAGACCAGCTGGATTTTGTGTTTTTGTGTAAGTTTTATAAGGCACTAATCTCAGTCACGTCCCATGTTTAATTGTTCTCAAAACTGACCTATCAGAAGGAGGAAAAAGTGTCATGAATGTGACATAACCGTTCTCTCAGGAATAACATTTAATTCACAGCAAAAATAACCGCAACTCTAAAGGAGCTGCATGGCAACCAGAGGCTTTGAGATATTCCAGCCAAGAAAGCTGTGGTGCCAAAAAGACCTCAGAGGAGAAACGAAGTCATATTAAACTGTTTGTGTTGTAAATGCCTTTTCAAACACTGTGTTTAAAGGTTGTCTAGTGCTGACATGAATGTTTGTTTTGATTTCTGTACTTGAGGATTGCAGCTTAACCATGATGCCACAAAACCCATTTTTGTGTGGCCGTTGTCTCCGAGACAGCTGGCGTCCTCCTTATAAGCCACATTATATAGTGTCCGAATTGGAGTGGCTGTCAGTTACTGTTTGTAGGAATGTTCTGGAAGTAGTGGAGAGCGGGGCATGTTTCCACCTACAGCTCATCGACTTCTTTGTAGCAAGAAGCTGAATAGATTATGTTCAAAGCTAGAACTGTTAAATTTGCAAACAAGTCTGACTGACCCATTGCTAGACTTATTTTATTCATGCCTTGGTCTTTTGGGTTTGGACCAGAAATTGGAATTGATTGCAATTATATGTTTAAAATGAATTGGGGCTCAAACTTTCTGATTACATTTGGTAGTTTCTTGAAGCAGTAAATAGTTTAACTTTTGATGAATTAAAAGTAATATGTTGTTTTTGTTTGTTTCATTTCAATATGCAGTGATCTGTTGGGTGTGCTTTTCAAATGAGGTGTCAGCACCTGAACAGAAATGCCCTTAAATGTTTAGAGCCTTTTACTATAAAGTAAAACTTGTCTAAATACTTCAAATGTGAAGTGTGGAGAAATTAGTGTGTAGTAGTAGGAAACGTAGGATAGTTATTGTGGGACATAAATGCTTGTCTCAACCCAATAGATTCCTACCTGTCTATTGATTCACCTGCAACTAAAATGTAGCTGTAGTGTCAATTATGTAATGACTAGAGGCCCGATGCATGAAATTCGTGCAAGGGGCTCGGCCCTCCCAGTGCCTTGCAGCCTCCGCTAGCCCTCGAAGCCCTGGCTTCATCCGGAAGGTCTTTCAGCTGTTCGTTCTAATTAGCATATTAGCTTAGCTGTTTATTATATAGGATAGTGTAAGGTAAGTATAAAATGATAATTGTAATTATCTGAAAGAGTCAGATCTGGAATGCCCTTTGATGTTATGATTACTTGTACACCTACAATGTGATAGGATTGTGTGACACTCCCCTAAAGATTAATGGCTCTTCTGTAAACTTTTATGGTAATTTTCTTATGGCTTTGACTCCCAACAGCTGACCAGAATGTGTTTGAATTCATACAGAAATAATGTTGATATCTGAAACCCATGTCGAACTTCTATGAAGAAAGGGCAACAATGATTGCAGCTGGGGATTTGCAGGAATTTGTTCCTTTTGGTCGAGACCACTGCAAACACCACCCTAATGCTTTGAACCTTCAGCTTCGGCAGCTGCAGCCAGCCTCTGAGTTATGGTCGTCTGATGGTGCTGCTGGCTTGGTGGGATCCCTGCAGGAGGTTACAATCCACGAAAAACAGAAGGTTTTATTAAGATTCTCAGTTTGTTTTTGAAATGTAGAGAGATGTGATCTACTTGTAATTTAAGGCTACCCAGGTACAACTGAGAAATGAGTATAATGCTATTTCTAGGGTACAGGTTAAGATTTGATAATTTTAATCAAGGCTAAAAATAATGACCTTATTGTATTATAGTGTCATGGCTGTTTATTTAGACACATAACTCAGGGATTTATAATGAGACACTATGATTATGGTCCATTTAAAACCTCTTCACTTAGTATGTGGGGACCAGATTTCATGGTCCCTACATGGTTATTTGATGATTAGATAGTAGAGTTAGAAATGGTCCCTGCTGCCAAAAACTTACATGTTTCCAGAGGAGAAAAGAAGTGCCATATAGATATAGTACTAGTTTTTAAATAGGGGAATGAGAAGTAAGTGCATGTTAAATAGTCTTTCTTATTCAAAATTTCAGGGCGGGGAAGTCTGTAGTTAGAAATCTAAACCTTTCTCTGCCTGTTTTGATGGTTGGGACAAGGGCAGGAAGGTGAATGTATGTGAAGCAGGGAAATCTGAATGGTGGATAAGCTCCCCCAGCATCTCATGTGCATCTTACTGCCCCCTATGTATCGCCCCCCCTCCCATATCCTTAATGTATCTTTTTAGTCTCCCAAGAATGTTGGTTTAGTTTTTGCATAAATAGGAAAGGTATTATTTTTGTTTGTTTATGCTTTTGGCAGCATAATATGGTAATATAATGTAAAACACTTAATATAGAGAATTCTTGAGTAAGTTCTCATTTATGAAATCAACCTAAGAGTTGGGCTTGGACTAAATCTTACTCCACAGGCAAAGAGAGAGTAGGAGACTTGTATCTGGATTGCTGTTCAATTTTAATTAATAAATCTTGCTCCATAATGTTGAAAAAGAAAAACAGCATTTAAACAAGTCTTACCTATGTAAATTTTTAAGGAAAGCTGGCAGTTAAGGAGAGGCGGAAGTGAAATTGGAGAAGTGGATTATGACGAGGAACTCTATGTGGCTGGAAATATGGTGATCTGGAGCAAAGGAAGTAAAAGCCAGGCATTGGCTGTTTACAAGGCCTTTACAGTTGATAGTCCTGTTCAACAGGTGAGTTGATTTGAATTTTAGTATTTGATTGACTGTGGAATAATTTTTTAAAAAACAAAGCTCTTGCCTTAATATTTAACAGAAATGATAAAATCAGAGTATAATGATCCCAGTAGCTGTGTATGTTTTAACATGTGAAGATAATGGTAGGGAAATAAACGTTGCATTTATATTCTATATCAATTTTTTACACCATCCTTTTTCAATTTGTTGGTAATGTTTAAACACTTGAGAAATTCAGTCAGTTATTGTCAATAAAATTTATAAGACTAAGAGTACAAGAATATATTAGCACATGATTATATTTGATTGCAGAATGTTGAATAAATAAAAATCAGATTCATTGTAGTCCTCAGAGAGTAAGGGAAAGGAAAATAAATCTCATTTGTTGTCATTGCACTTGGCTATTACACCTAATTCTCTCCTAAAACTTAGTAATTAAAGGGTTAGAATTAAGCATTTGCCCTGCCTTTTTAGGAGCTTTCTGGTTCATCTCTAGTTAATGAAGGAAAACCCTTTTTTAAAGAAGAATGCCAGCTAATAAATATAGAAGGAATGGTAGAATTTGAAAATTGCTGTTCTGTGTAACCTCTGATTCAGATAAAGATTGTAAATAGATAATAATGCCATTGCATGAAAGGTATTTAGCATGGCACCAAGGTGTCACCCAAAGTGAAGAAACAAATGCATTTCTACTCTGAAGCTGCATATTGTTCTCCACCTCAATAACCCAGTTGGTTTACCATCACTAATAGGGGACAAAGGACTCTTTTATACCTATAGCTGTAATGTAGCATGGAGACATGATGCCATCTACTTAGTTTTCTTCCCCAAAATATTTGACATGAATATGTAGACCTAACTTCCAGTTACAGGAAGTATGGGGGCTAGAGGATCAGTTTGTAAAATGAGATGAGGAATGGGTGGAAGTATGGATGAAACAAGAATAGCCAGAAGTTGAGAATTATTGAAGCTGGCTGATGGGGATGCATTATATTACTCTCTTTATTTTGTATATATTTGAGTTTTTCTATAATAAAAAACTTAAAGAAAAAACCACTATGAGGAACAAGTAGACAAATCCAGAATATGGGACAGTCTACATTGTGGTCTCTTTAAAGAGTCGGTCATGTGAGAGAAAAAAATGGTGGGGCCTGTTCTAGATTAAAAGAGACTAAAAGGACATCACCAAATGCAATATTTTATTTTTGCACCTTGTTGAATGAACTTTGATTGAATCCTGATTCTAGAAAATTGGCCAAAAAAGGCATTTTGGGGGAAAATTTGAAGAGTTGCAAATGAATTGAATATTAGGTGATGTTAGATTTTTTTTTCCTTAGGCAAGATGATGGTTTTGTGGTGTATAGGAGAAAATCTTTATTTTGGGGGAAATGCATAATGAAGTATGTGGAGGTGATGTGTCATGATGTGGGGGATTTTCAGGTAGTCAGTACCCCCCCCCCACCCAAATCTCCCTCATACACATAAGCAGATATGGCATAATGTTAACAACTGTTTGATTTAGATGAAACAGGTGTTCACTGTACTATTTCAGCTTTTCTTACTGAAAATTTTTAGAATAAAAAGTTTTGGGGAAAAAGAGTACATTTATAGTAGTTGAATTAATTGTTGGGCTAGTGACAAGAGATTTCAAGGCTTTTTGACTAATGTTAAGTTCCTTATTGGTAAACACTGAACTCTTGGAACCTGGACACTACTTTCTACCCATTAACTATTTCCTGATGAACATTGTACTCATCTAACAATATATTGGGAAGGGATAACCTGAATTACTCCTAAATTTGAGGGCATGTGTAAAAGCATTTCTGTCCAGGAGTGTTGAAACCAGTGATCAGTTTGATGATTCTCCCCCCCCCCCCCCCCCCATGTAACCATATGATTAGTGTAGTTCTGAAAAGTGGCATGACAATATCCAACTAGTGCTTTGTTTCTATGTTTCCATCTTAAATTCTCCAAGGAATGATTGCCTGTTTACTTGATTTCATGGATGTGCATTTAGATGTATTGTCTCTTTTATCTCCTTTATCTTAGGGTCATTTATAAGTAGAATAAGATTTGTAATTTCAGTCCTTTTGGTCTGGGAAACATTATTTTAGTCTTCTTGCTAGTATGGAGAAAGATAATTTTATATTTTGGTTAAGAAACAATACTAGGTGCATGTGACTCAGATTTAGTTGATCCCTTCCTTCATTCTGCAAGTGTTTAGTATCCCTGTTTCAGACAGGGTGCTGGCCACTAGGGCGACAAAGATGGCTATTTGTTGTCTGCCATTGAAGAACTCATACTGTTAAGGATGAATAAATAAACAGATAACTAAAATGCTGTATGCAGATAAACTAAAGTGCCATATACCAGCTGAGTCCACAGTGTGGTGGAGCCAGGGGGAGTGGCTCTGTAAGAAGGATTTCTCAAAGAAGTTAGTTGCTGATTGAATTGGAAGTTGGGGAAAGCTAGGCGGAGGGAATCACAGCCAAAAGAGATGGAAAAACATGATGTTTTCTAAGTTCAGAATGGATGTACAGAGGGTTTGGGTGTGGAGAGATGCTTACAGGGGTGGAGTGGATCCAAACTGAAGGGCCTTGTTTGTATCTGGAAACTTGGATTCTAAACTGTATGCAGAAGGAGCCCGCCAAGGACATTAAAATGGAAAGGATATCTTAAGTTCTGTATTTTGAGAAGATAATACTTTGGTGGCAATATGTAGGATTGGCTGGAGAGTAGAGAGACTGTTGTCAGGGATCCTGTTTTGTGATAGTTCAGGGGGAAAAGATTGGTGCCATGAAGAGAGAAGACAGAGCTGAGGGACATGTGCAGGGGACTAGGGATGTCTGTGATATCAGGAGTAAGGGAGAGTGTGAAGATACTATGCTTTCAGAGACTGGGAGGATGGGATTTCATAAAAGGAAGCTGAGACTTAGTGTAGATGTTTCAGGTGGGCTCTAATGCCGGTTTTTCTTCACTCAACAACAGAACGAACAATTCAGTTTACAACAGGGCAGAAGGCTTGAACGGACAGTTCTCAAGAAGATTTGCCCATGGCCAATGAGCACATAAAACAGTGCCCAGCATCTTTAATCATTATGCAAATGCTAATCAAAACTACAATGAGATACCTACTGGGATGGCTGTTATTTAAAAAAATATCAAGTATTGGTGAGGATTTTGATTTTTTGATTTTTTTAAATATATTTTTATTGATTTCAGAAAGAAAGGGAGAAAGAGAGAGAGAGAAACATCAATGATGAGAGAGAATCACTGACTGGCTGCCTCCTGCATGCCCCCCGCTGGGGACCAAGCCCACAACCCAGGCATGTGCCCTTGGCCGGAATCGAACCTGTGACCCTTCAGTCCACAGGCCGACACTCTATCCACTGAGCCAAACCAGCTAGGGCTGGTGAGGATTTTGAAACAAACCCTGTGCATTGCTGGTGATGGAGGAAAAAAAGCCTCTGTGGGAGACAATTTTGTTGTTACTCAAAGTGTTATTAAACCTAGGATCATCATGTGATCCCGCAATTCCCTTGTGGGTATCATACCTAATAAAATGGTAATATGCAAATTACCATCACTCCGCTACGCCCACGATTGGGCTGTTGGGAGGCTGGGGGCGGGACTCGGGGTGGCCGATTGGGCTGACTGACGAGTCCCCGCCCCCGTTCCTCCTGCCGTCCCCAACAGCCGGCGCTGCGGGAGGACCCATGGGGCCAGCAGAACGTGCAGGTGGCGGAACTCGGGGTGGCTGATTGCGTGGCTGCCGGCACCAGTTTTCCTCTGGCCACCCGCCGATCAGAGTGCCTCCCGCCAGCGCGATCGGCCACCCAGAGTTCCTCCACCGGCGGCGCTGGAGGAACTCAGGGTGGCTGATCTGGGAGGCGCTCTGATCGGCGGGTGGCCAGAGGAAACGGCGCTGGAGGAACTCCAATCGTGCTGGTGGCCAGAGGAAATGGCACTGGAGGAACTCGGGGTGGCTGATCGCGCTGGAGGCCAGAGGAAACGGCGCTCCGATCAGCGGGTGGCCAGAGGAAAACTGGTGCTGGCGGAAAACTGGTGCCAGCAGCCAGGTGAAGGAAGGTCTTTTGCACGAAACTTCGTGCAACGGGCTTCTAGTATATACATAAAAGAATTGAAAGTAGGGACTCAGATAGTCGAACACCAGTGTTCATAGCAGCATAATTCATGGTAGTCAAAATTGGAAACAATCCAAGTCCATATACCACATATTATTTATCCAGTCACCTGTGAGGACAGGTGACTGGATAAATAATATGTGGTATATGTCTACAATGAAATATTATTCAGCCTTTGAAAGAAGGACATTCTGATGTTACACATGGATGAACCTTAAGGACATTATGCCAGACACAACAACAAATACTGTGTGATTCCACCTTTATGAGGTACTTTGCTTTGAATAGGCAAATCCATAAAGATAGCAAGCAAGTAGAATGTTAGCTGGGGGAGGGAGGAATGGGGAGTTATTGTTGAATTGGCAGTTTCTGTTTGGGATAATGGAAAAGTTTTGGAAATGGATAGTAGTGAGGTTGTACAATTTTGTGAATGTACTTAATACTGCTGAATTTGTACACCTCAAAATGGTTAAAATGGTAAATTTTATGTTATGTACTAGAGGCATGGTGCACGAAATTCGTGCATGGGGGGGGGGGGGACGGGCGGGGGGTGTGTCTCTCAGCCCAACCTGCACCCTCTCCAATCTGGGACCCCTTGGGGGATGTCCGACTGCCTGTAAACAGGCGGTCGGACATCCCTTTCACAATCTAGGACTGCTGTCTCCCAACTACTTGCCTGCCTGCCTTCCTGATTGCCCCTAACCGCTCTGCCTGCCAGCCTGGTCACCCCCTAACCACTCCCCTGCCAGTCCGATCAATGCCTAACTGCCCTCCCTTGATACCCCGGTCACCCCCAAATGCCCTCCTTGCATATTCCCTCTTTATTAGATAGGGGTTTTTCTTTAGCATATTGGACAGTCCTAACTGGTTTCGCTCAGTGGATGGAGCATTGGCCTGCAGAATCAAGGGTCTCAGGTTCAGTTCTGGTCAAGGGCATGTACCTTGGTTGGGGGCACATACCCAGTGGGGAGTGTGCAGGAGGCAGCTGATCGATGTTTCTCTCTCATAGATGTTTCTAGCTCTCTATCCCTTTCCCTTCCTCTCTGTAAAAAATCAATAAAATATATATTATAAAAAAAAAAGACATTTAAGATTCCTCCATATCTGCCTGGCTGGTGTGACTCAATGGTTGAGACCCCAGGCTGCCACCACTGGAAGGGGATCGAGCCCTGGCCAGGCTGAGACCCCAGCCCAGGCTGCCATCTCAGCCTGGCTGGGGATAGCCCGGTGGGAGTGCACAGCTCCAGCCCAGGCTGCCTTCGCTGGCCTGAAGATAGCATGGTGGGGATGCACCGCCCTCCTGGCCTGAGACCCCAGCCCAGGCTGCTGCCACTGGCTGGGTGATCATGCAGTGGGGGTGCCCGGCCCTGCAGGCCTGAGACCCCAGCCCAAGCTGTCCTCACAGCCAGGGGATCCTGTGGCTTGGGGGTGGCTGAGACCCCACCCCCAAACCGCCCTGGTTTGCCAGGGGATCCTGCAGCTTGGGGGCGGCTGAGACCCCCCCTCCCCAAGCTGCCCCGGCTTGCCAGCGATCCTGCGGCTTGGGGGCGGCTGAGATCCCCGTCCCCCAGCCGCTCCGACTTGCCAGCGATCCTGCGGCTTGGGGGCGGCTGAGACCCCCGCCCCCCAGCTGCCCCAGCTTGCCAGCGATCCCGTGGCTCACGCTGGGCGCTGGTGCCTCCCAGCCGGACACCCTGGACTGCTGCTACTGGGCGGACTCTGCTGGGGCTAAGAGGACTGGGCGCTGCCATCTTGATCTTCTCAACTGCCGGATAGGTCACCCCTAGTCCCGCCCCCCAGCCTCCCGCCGGCCCAATCGTGGGCGTAGCGGAATGATGGTTATTTGAAAATTACCCTTTTATTAGGTAGGATATTTAACCACAATTGAAAAAAATCCATAAAATGCCATTAAGTAATTTCATTAAGTGATTGTCAGGCATGCCAGTGAAAGCTGAATGGCATTTCCTAGTTTATATTTTGTAAGGTAAAAGGGAAACGTTAGTTTTTCCAAAGATTTTTCTGAAGTGCCTCTAGGAATGTCTAAGAATGATAAGATTGTTAAGTAAATCTGTAGGTTATAAAATAGCTCTTTGGATAATCTTTAGTTTTATATAGGACACTAGTGACCCGGTGCACAAAATTCGTGTACATTAAAAGGGAATTAATTAGAGCAGTGATGGGCAACCTTTTGAGCTTGGTGTGTCAAACTTCGCCAAAAAACTGAGCATAACTCGGGTAGTGTGTCACTTTGAGGAAAAAACATTATTTCGCAAATGTTTCATCCTCAGGAGCAGCAAATGTTCCATCCTCGGCATGCAGCCGCCTCAGCGGCTGCGTGTCATCAGAAATGGCTACACGTGTCAGTGCTGACACGCGTCATAGGTTCGCCATCACTGAATTAGAGGAAATATTTTAATATTGCTATTTGCCCTTTCTCTATAATAGAAGTGTCAGAGATGAAAGAAAATTAGTAAAATGTATATGAAAATCTTCCTCCTGTCAGAGTCTGGGGCGTGTCACGGGAACCAGAGTCAAGTCTCCGCCCACCCATGTGTGCCTCAAAATTGCATGAGACCTAGACCTGGCCGGCCCCACCCCCATTGGGCTACATCCAGACCCGGCCGGCCCCACTCCCGTCAAGCCCCGCCAGGTGGGGGGGCATAGCCTCAGGTCACCTGGCCCGGGGCGGGGGAGGCCTGAGATCCCCCAGCCCAGGCCGGGGGGCACGCCTTGAGGTCCCCTGGCCGAGACCAGGGGGTGTGGCCTGAGGTCCCCTGTCAAACCCTGCCGGGCGGGGGATGCAGCCTCGGGTCCCCTGGCCTGGTGCTGGGGCTAGGTGCACGGCCTGAGGTCCCCATCAAGCCCCGCCGGGCAGGGGGTGCGGCTGTGGGTCCCCTGGCCCAGCACCGGGGCATAGGGCGCAGCCTGAGGTCCCCCATCAAGCTCTTCTGGGTGGGGGATGCAGCCTGAGGTCCCCGTCAAGCTCTGTCGGGTGGGGGGGGGGGTGCAGCCTGAGGTCCCCCAGCCTGGTGCCAGGGCAGGGGGCACGGCCTGAGGTCCCCTGTCAAGTCCCACCAGGCAGGGGGCGCAGCCTCAGGTCCCTTGCCCTGGCCCCTCACCACTCAGTCTCAGGTCCCTGCTGATTGCTTGTTAAGGCTTGTTATGGTAACTTGGCCTCTGCTGTGGGCCCAACCATCTTGTGTTATGGGATCCCTGCCTCCAGTGTGGGTGCAGCCATCTTGTTATGGTGTGACTGTCAATTTGCATATTCCCTCCTTATTAGATAGGATAGGGTCTAATACAGGTTAAGCTACTGTTTGAGGTCACTTTTGTGGCAAGGCTTCTCTAGTAGATTTTTTTAATTTTTGTCTTCCCTTGTCATAAAATTTATTTGTACACATAGTTTATCTTTCCTTATAATATTTACCATTAATTAGTCTAATTTTATTTTATCTTACTCTTTTTTGTTCCCATGGTGCATGTGTTGAGCTGATGAGGAGACAGGTGTTATGTAGATGTCATAATTATTATGTAGATACCATTTTAACAGGCTATTGTTTAGATACAATTTTCTTAGGCAAGCATTTTGTTTTAATTTTAGGCATTGTGGTGTGACTTCATTATATCACAGGATAAGTCTGAAAAAGCCTACAGTAAGTTTCTTGAAATTTTATTGCACTTTTTGATTCCAAAGGTATACCTCGTTTTTTCTTTCAAAATAAGTAGCCACTAATAATAGTGGTTTTGCTTAAGTATTTTTATCTTGTTCATTAAAGAATGTGTTATTGGGAATTGTAATTTTGATCGTTGGGATTTTTTTTGTGGGGGGAAAGCATACATGTTGTTATATCTCTTTTTGCAGGTAGCGCTGAAGTAGAAAAATGTATATGTATATTGCAAAGCTCATGTATCAACATGCATAGCATAGAAGGAAAGGATTACATAGCTTCTTTACCTTTTCAGGTAAACTTGAGTGTTTCCATGTTGTGTTTGGTTGGAGAATACTTTTTAGTTAATTGGTTTCAGAAGTATTACTACTTTTATATCTTATAGTTATCAAGGATGTTATTTTTACTCAAAATAACTAAGCAGCTTGAGTGGCTTACCATTTTCCCATTCTTTGCATAAAAAGTAATTTAGTGGAGTGAAGATGAATTATTTTCTGAGTTTTTTTTTTTCCAGTTGAAGTGATACACAGGAAATAATTTTGATTATAGTAAGCATATGATAGTATTAGTCTTTTCCCTGTTTCTCTTCATCACATTAAAGTTTTATCACATTGTAGCTTTGCTACTGATATTTGCAGCCCCTGGCAGAAAATTGGGTTGAATATTTCCTTAGATTTGATTTTGTCTTACACATGCTTATTAGAATTACTTCTTAAAAATATTATAGTTAATGATCATGTTATTTACTTATTTTTAAAATATATTTTTATTATTGATTTCATAGAGAAAGGGAGAGGGAGAGATAGAAACATCAATGATGAGAGAGAATCAATGATCCACTGCCTCCTGCACGCCTCCTGCTGGGAATAGAGCCCACAACCAGGGCTTGTGCCCTTGACTGCAATCGAACCTGGGACCCTTCAGTCTTCAGGCTGACGGTCTATCCACTGAGCCAAACCAGCCAAGGCAATCATGTTATTTTGTAAAGCTCTTATTAAATTAGAAGAACATCTAATTTTCTATATTGTTTTCTGAAAACATGTTATAAAGAATAGTTTCATTTACTTCTGTTTTCCCCACCCTTTTACCTGGCAGGTTGCAAATGTTTGGCCCACCAAATATGGATTGTTGTTTGAACGAAGCAGTTCTTCACATGAGGTACCTCTAGGTCCACCCAGGTATTCAGTTTACTCAGTTCAGAATATTATTACTAGCGTTTTTTGTGTTGGTTCTGAGGTGAAATGTTTCCCTGTGAGTTTGGGATGACGATAATTTCCATGATAACAGTATAGATTTATGCCACTTTCATCTCAGTAATGGGCTCTCCTGAGTCTACTCCTCACTTGGGTTCTGAGTCACCTATAGTTCCTCCCCCAGACCCCCAAGTTGTAAAATCGAACAAGCATAAGGTTTAAAGATAACAGTACTCAATTCTTAGCTCTGCCATCTTTTTATTGTGCTTCTTTGGGCAAATCATTGGAGCCTTCTTGGCTTTAGTTTTATTATTTGTTATAGAAATACTCTAGTTTACCTCTTAGGATTTATGCAGGATTAAGTGAGCTAATGTATATAACCTGTTTTTGTTGTTGTTAATCCTTACATGAGAATTTTTTCCATTGCTTTTCAGAGAGAGTAGAAGGGAGAGAGGGATAAAGGGAGGAGTGACAGAGAGAGACAGAGAGACAGAGACGGGGTGGGGGGGAGGAGAGAAGGAGAGAGAGAGAGACAGAGAAAGAAACATCAATGTGTCTCTCACATCGACTGGTTGCCTCCTGCACATGCCCCAACTGGGGGTGAGGAGTGAACCTGCAACCAAGGTACATGCCCTTGACTGGGAATCAAACCTGAGCCCCTTTGGTGTGTAGGCCGACGCTCTATCTATTGAGCAATACTGGCCAGGGCTAAAGTATCTAACCTTTGACACGGCTTAGTACACGCGTCCTCAAACTACGGCCCGCAGGCCACATGTGGGTGTTTTTGCCGTTTTGTTTTTTTACTTCAAAATAAGATATATGCAGTGTGCATAGGAATTTGTTCATAGTTTTTTTTAAACTATAGTCCGGCCCTCCAACGGTCTGAGGGACAGTGGACTGGCCCCCTGTTTAAAAAGTTTGAGGACCCCTGGCTTAGTATGTATTAGAAGCGCCAGAAATGGTAGGTGCTCATTGATGGTGTATTTACCTGTCTCTGAATGAATCAGTTATGAGCTCACGAAGGGCAGGGACATACAGTGCCTTATCAGAGTGTGGTGCAATTAGTAGATACTATGTTTTTAGAAAATTGCTTACAGATTTTAATCTCTTTCTGTGTTTAGATAGAAGGTCTGTTCCCCTCTCCTCTTTAAAACACACAGCCTCTTTATTTACTTAAAGTTTTTCAAGAACACTCCTGTGTTAATAGGTGTAGGAGACAAAATTTCTTTCTTAGCTTCCAAAGACACTGCTGCTAACAGTAGTTAAAAAAATCAGACTGCCTTATGCCCATTATCCCATTGTTCTGTAATGTGATGACTGCTGTTTGCAGATGGTCTCCGGGATACATTGATTTTTCTGGGTGTGGGTATGCTTAGAGTCTCTTGCATAAGAGGGATTTCTAGGAATGAAATCGGAGAAACTAAAAAACAGTATGTAGAGAGTTAGAGAGCTTCTTTTTGAAAGGATAGGTTTCTAGTTGTTAGTGTAATCTAGAGAAGATATTTCTTTGCAAGAATTTGTGCACAAATGGAGTCATCTTGTATTGGTGATTGATTATGTGTTTTTTTATTACTAGAGAACCTTTACCCACTATGTTCAGCATGCTGCATCCACTAGATGAAATAACTCCACTTGTTTGTAAATCTGGAAGTAAGTGTATTTTTAGACATTCTTTTGCATAGCTCTCTTTTTTTTTTTTTTTTGAATTTGGGAGTGGGGAGAAAATGAAGGCTCTTAGAAAACTTTAATTTGTTTCATAAAAATGCATTTTACAAAAATAACCTTATTATGGAAATAGTTCATATTAAAGTAAGAACTTCTTGAATACCATTATATTAACTATTTTAACAGCTATTCTTTTCCTAAAAATAAGGCCTGTAAATTGATCAGGATTACTGATAGATTTGCTAATCTATCTGTAGAAGACTCTGGTCTCTGTTCCTTAATTATTAACAAGTAAATGAATGATATTTAGATGAGCTACAATTGATTATTTTTTAAAGAGAAAAATACAGGTTCTTATGCCCTATTGTGTAAATTTTATTTATTTTTATATTTTTTTTATTGATTTCAGAGAGGAAGGGAGAGAGAGAGAGAGATAGAAACATCAATGATGAGAGAGAATCATTGATCAGCTGCCTTCTGCACACCCTACACTGGGGATCGAGCCCACAACCCGAGCATGTGCCCTAACTGGGAATTGAACAACCACTGAGCCACGCTATCCGGGCTGTACTGTGTAAATTTTAATATTTCATTTTCCCTGCTCATAATAACCTGATTTACTGGGTCTCAGAACTTTTAATATTTGCTGCAGGTATTTCTGGATGAGTATTTTAAAATGTTCAATGTGGCCAAACATGATAATCGGTAATTGTGACTAACAAGGATAGAAAGCTAAAAAGAAAAAAATAATACACACACACACACACACATATGTACATATGTGTGTGTGTGTTTTACTCTTATTTTTAGGATTTTATCCCAAGTATTCTGAAATATCATGAGGTGTTTGTCTTCTGTATCAGGGCTTGTCAAACCATAGCTGGTAAGGCTTAGGAGCTAATAATGGTTTTTACCTTTTTAAAGGATGTAGGGAAAAAAAGCCGAAAAAAATATTATGTAACAGAGTCAGTCACAAAGCCAAAACTAGTTACTCTTTGGTCTTTTATAGAAAAAAGTTTGATAATTCTATATTGTATTGGTAACAGTTACAGACAACGTAAATAAACATGTTAGCACCTGTGATTTGTGTGTGGCCATTATTGATCATGTTTTTGAATAATAAGCTCAAGAGTTGCTTATTCATAATGTTAACTATGATGTAAAATAATACAAATTGATTTTGATTTTGAAAAGACCTAAGAAGTGTGTGTATATGTATAGGGAAACTAGAAAAAATACTCCCTGATGTATTAATGGTGGCTATTTTGAGATGGTGGTATTATGAGTGCTTTTTATTTTTTTTAATAAAATACTTATTTTTATAAAAGAATTGCATACTTTTATTTTCTAATTTAACTGGAAGGGGATCATTTAATATGTTGTCAAATAGGGACAGAGAAGTCAATTCTTCGTACTCTCAGAAACTAAACTCTAAGTCTTATTTTGCATGTATAATTAGTAAAGCAGAAACAGGTGTACTCTTCACTGTTTGAATGGTTATTATGAAGGACAAATTTCATATAGAAGAAGAGAATCAATAAGGAAGTCAAACTTGACAGAATAGTTGATTGAAATTGATGAACAAGTTGGTTATTGGAGGAGTGGACCTTTCACCCATGGCTGATGAATTTAATGGTGGATTAGCACAAATCTTCAATTTTTAATTGTGTATATGTGAAATTGAAACTGGTAACTCTCTCATCTTTAATATATTCTGAGGAATTTGATGCTCAAAGTAAATTTATTAAAAATATAGGGTAATTAATATATTAATGGATTTTGTGCCTTAATTGGTTTGGTTTCTCTTGATCTTTAGGAATTGCAAGGTGTCTTTTTATAAAGAACAGGTTTGTAAAGTTTATTGTTCAAAACCTCATCATTTCTGTTTTATCTTTCAGGTCTTTTTGGTTCATCACGGGTTCAATACGTTGTAGATCATGCGATGAAAATAGTTTTTCTCAGCACTGACCCTTCCATTGTAATGACCTATGACACTGTTCAGTGTCTGCATTCTGTGTGGGTTCTCCGGAGAGTCAAAGCAGAGGTAAGGATAAAGGGTAGTTAATACCGAAAACCTTCACATGTTTTTGTGAAATAGATTTAGCTTCTTAGGGAAAAAGAAAGATGGTGTCCTTAATTCAGATCCACCCTGAATTTTCACAAGGAAATCACCCTTTTTATCTAATTATAATCTTTTCTCCCTTCTCATCATTTTGACTTAAGGAAGAGAATGCTGTTTTAAAATTCTCTGAACAGGGGGGAACTCCTCAGAATGTGGCCCCCAGTAGCTCCCTCACAGCAAACCTCAGAAGCCTCTCCAAAGGAGATTCCCCTGTGACCTCGCCTTTCCAGAATTACTCCTCCATCCACAGTCAGAGCCGCTCCACCTCCTCGCCCAGCCTGCACTCACGCTCTCCTTCCATCTCCAACATGGCGGCTCTAAGGTGGGGATCCATTGTGGGTGTTTCCTTATTTTACCAAGATAGACCAAGAAAAACATAACTTTTTTGAAACTTTCTCTTAGTTTTAGGGATTTAAAATTTCGATTGCCAGCCCTTGGATAGTTTTGGGGAAGACAGCCATTATTCCAGTTGTGTTAGTAAGACTTCCAGGTCTACTATGTTACCCGTTTTTAACGAGTCATATTTAGAGGCTGCCTGTGTTTGTCATAAAATTAGTTATCTCATTTGTGCTAAGTGGCAGCAATTTGATGATTATTGGTTACAAAAATATTTTGATGCTATTTTGTCTTAATTTGAATTAGCTTTTCTTTTGTTTGGTTGTCTTTATAGCTATTATCTATCTATTGATATAGTAATGTAGTTTTGTTGGTGTGCATATGTGAGCATACAGGAACATAGTTTAGACCTTTTGAATGATACAAACAATTCATTTTTTGAGGTAGAAAGTGAACTGATTTTCAGCTTTAAAAGCAGGAATTCTGAGAAGAATTGGAAATCTTTACAGTATAATAAAACATTAACATGAAGTAGTTATTCCTTTTTTAAGAAATTGTTTTTCTGACTGGGGTTTTGCCATCACGAATGCTCTTTGTACCCGGAAGTTTGGAAAGTGTTGTGGAAAGCGTGTGATACCGTCTTGCATTGTGGTTATGATGCCCTCTCTCCTCTGTTTTGCAGTCGTGCTCATTCCCCTGCTTCAGGAGTGCACTCTTTCACGGGGGTGCAAAGGTTCAACCTTTCAAGCCATAATCAATCTCCAAGGAGACACAGTATTTCTCATTCTCCAGATAGTAATTCGAATAGCTCTTTTCTTGCACCAGAAACAGAGCCAATTGTTCCTGAACTTTGTATTGACCATTTATGGACAGAAGCAATTACTAATATAAGGTTTGGAGTATATATTTTTATTTTCAAAGGAAAATGTTGCTAAAAGTCTTAGAAGATACTTGTTATTTTGCCTAAACTTCTTTTTAATACATTCAGTTATTAATACTTATGAAAATGTATAGACACATATTAAGGCCACCTCTTTTTCAGGAGATGATGTTAATGACATTAAAGTGATCATAAAAATATATTTTTTTGTCATTTGTTATTTCTTTTTTTAAGTTAGTAATAATCTCTCAGGTTAGAGGTGTTTGATGGTATAGGGAGAAACAACTAATTTCTGTAGATTAGGAAACAGAATTTTTATAACATTTTTTAATGTTTTTCTCTTTATGTTAGTTGAGTGTTGGCTCTTCTTCTTGAGAAACACAGTTCAGATCTGTTCTGTGGGACCTTTCTCCTTTTATGTTCTCATTAATTATCCATTTATTCTGCCAATCCCACTGTTTGTGCTAGTGGCTGTGGGTTAGCAGGTAAATTAGTCACTGTCCCTGGCCTCAAAGAGACATGGAAGGATGGTGACACAGGAGACACTCCCTGTTCTGCTGGCAGGGCTTTGGAAAGATGGAGAGGCACAGTGGTCAGAGGGCCTCAGAATAGATGTTTATAAGGTTGAGCTCATGGTATGTTCAGGGAACTACAGATGTACTTACTCTGCTTGTGCCTGGGGGAAGAGAAAGGGCTGAGAAAGACAGGTTGCCCTTTAGGGATCTTCCTTTGATGAGAGTTGTAAGAAGGTGCTTTATATGTGGGTTTAAACTCGGGGGAAAGAGCAGAGCAAAAAACATGGGAGTTATGGGCTTATAAGTGGTGTTTGAGGTAAGAGAAAGAGTTGGAATTTAAGGAGTGTGTAAGGGTCAGGTTCCTGGCGGTCCTGTGGGTGAGCTTGGGGTTGCAGGGAGTTTGGTAATCCTCTGGAACCATGCATAGTAATCATATGTATTTGTAGTGTGTAGGCTTTTTCCTCAGGAGAGAATTTTCACATTTATTAGCTTCTCAAAGTGGGTCTGTGACCTCCATATAGTTAAAACCTAGGGGTGTAGAATTAGAAAAGGGCTAGGGACTGAAGTCTTGGAAACTTAAACTTTTGGGGGTGAAAATGTAAAGAGAGGAAGCTGCTGCAGAGAGACAAAGCAAGAGGTCAGGTGGGAGAAGCAGCAGGAAAGAAATGTCATGGAACCCAAGAAAAGAGCCTTTCACAAAGCAGTGCCAGTATTACCTGGAGCTGGTGACGTGTGGCATAAGAGGTACCTGGAGGGCAATGATTTCACCAGTGACCTTGGCAAGAACACTAGGGGAACAGGTGGTGGAGTGCAGTGGGTGGAGGAAGTAAATGGGGCTGAGGAAATGAACATAGATGAAGAGACTATTTTAAAGAGATTGCCTTTGAATGACGTTGAGGATACATAGTTAGCCATACAGAGTCTCTAGGTCAGTGATGGGCAACCTTTTGAGCTTGGTGTGTCAAACTTCGCCAGAAAACTGAGCATAACTCGGGTAGTGTGTCACTTTGAGGAAAAAACATTATTTCGCGATATTTATAGTTTAAATAACATACATGTATAATTGTTATATATAATTGTATTTAATAAACCAAAAACTAAATATTCAGTGCTGACACACGTGTCAGAGGTTCGCCATCACTGCTCTAGGTCAAGGTAGAGTTTTGTTTCTGCTGACCTACTTAAAGAAAATTAGCCTTGACTACATACCTCGGTGTGTGTCTCTAAAAAGTAAGGACAATTCCTTACCCAACTGCAATACCATTGTTAACCTAGCCAATTAACAGTAAGTCCCTTATATCATCTAATAGTCTGTCTTCGTGTTTCAAGGCTTTTATGTTAATACTAGAGGCCTGGTGCACAAATTCGTGCACAGGTGGGGTCCCTCGGCGGGAGGTAGGGGGAGAGGGACCTTGGGAGGTTGGCTGTGGGAGTGCACTGACCACCAGGGGCAGCTCCTGTGTTGAGCGTCTACCTCCTGATGGTCAGTGCACGTCATAGCGACCAGTTGACTGGTAGTTCCGTTGTTCGGTCACTTAGGCTTTTATATATATAGATGAGTAGGTTTTCAGGAGCATAACCAAAACAGAAAAAGCATTGAAAATATAGGGGAGAGGAAATGACGATGGACAAAACCAGCAAGGAGCACAGGTAGAGATTAGCCTGGGGAGAAAGAAGGTGGTGGTTATCAGACATAGAGTCAGGGGGTTGAGCTGAAGCCTTACAGCCTCTTGTCTCTGAGGCAGAAGGCAAATGCATGCTCTTAGAGGGTCATTGGAGGAAAGTAGAGATGGGGATACAGTGTTGAAGTAGCTTCTCTGATATAAGATAAAATAAAAAATTCCTACTTTTAAAGACCTTCTTGGTAAGTTGAATATATTGCAGATCCCTATTTTAAAGATTTCTGATCTGCACCATTCTAGGAAGAAATCTTTGGCAATTAGAGGTGTGGATAGAAAAAAGTGAAGAAATAGAACCTAATCTGAGAGAGAGTGGAGAGGTATAGGAAAGGGCATGTTACAAAATGTCTGACCCCTTAAAGGGATAGGAATTCAAGTCTACATTACTTTAGCAGTTGGTGACTTGCATATTATGGAAGTAAAAATTTCATTGATGTTGATTAAGTTTATTGTGATTTGATAATAAATTTATTTGCTGTGATAGATTTTTGAGCAAATGCTGACAGTTACTTTATTAATATATCTATTTCAGAGAGAAAAATTCACAGGCCTCAAAAGTGTTTATTACATCTGACTTATGTGGGCAAAAGTTCTTGTGCTTTTTAGTAGAGTCCCAGCTCCAGTTACGGTAAGTGCATATTCCCATTGATATTATGTGTAAATAAATGTAGGGCTGCCCTTCCTCCCTCCCTCCCTCCCCTCCCTTCTCCTTCCTTCCTTCCTTCCTTCCTTCCTTCCTTCCTTCCTTCCTTCCTTCCTTCCTTCCTTCCTTCCTTCCTTCGAGTAGCTTTATTGCAGTAATTTATATACCATAAAGTTGACATGTTTAAGTATATAATTAAACAATTTTTAGAAAATTTATAGAGTTGTGCAACCATCACCACAATCCAGTTTTTAAAATTTCTCTAATCTTAAGATCCCTTGTGCATGATTTGTATTCAGTCTCATTCCCATTCCCAGCCTCTGGCATTCGCATCTTTGTGGATTTGCCTTTCCTGGACATTTTATAGAAATGTGCAGAATGTAGCTTTTGTAGCTAGCTTCTTTCACGAGCATAATGTTTGCTAGGACCCACCATGTTGTAATTTGTGTGAGTGCTGTAGTCATCTCTGTGTAGTCCTCAATTGTGCAGATGCATCAGGTGTGGTTTATCCCTCAGCAGTTGATGGACATTTGGTCTGTTTCTACTTTTTGACCCTTGTGAGTTATGGCACTATGAACATTGGAGCTAAAGTCTTTGTGTAGACATACATGATTTATTTTTCCTTGGGTAGATAGATAGGAATGGATGGTTGGGTCCAATGACAAATTCATTTTTAATTTTTTTTTTTTAATTTCTTTATTGATTAAGGTGTCACATATTTGTCCTCATCCCCCCATTCCCATCCCACACCCCTCCCCATGGATGCCCCAACCCCCTGTTGAACTTAACCATTGGTTAGGCTCTTATGCATGCACACAAGACCTTTGGTTGATCTCTCCCTTCTCCCCCCACCCTCCCCTATCCTCCCTCTGAGGCCCGATAGTCCGATCGGTGCCTCCTTGTTTCTGGTTCTGTTCTTGTTCATCAGTCCATGTTGTTCATCATTTCCCCTAGATGAGCGAAATCATGTGTCACTAGAGATGTACTTATAAGAATTGAATGTGCGACGGGCAATAATAGTTATGCTGACAGGCAAAAAATCAGTCTGTAGTGAGTTTCTTTCTGGACCAACAGTTCTTTTGAGACCCAATATCAATGTCCACCAGTTCCTTATGAGTACGTGTCGGCACTGACCCCTCAGCTCTGGATGGTGGACAAATGGTGATAATGCAGGTCCGACTCCCTCTGGTTTGGTCTCGGCCGGACCCAGGGGGGGCACGGCTTCACCCGGACCCGGGACCCAGGCTCACCCGGATCCAGGGGCCCACGGCCTCGCCCGGACCCGGGGCCCAGGCTCACCCGGATGCAGGGGCCCGCGGCCTCGCCCGGACCCGGGGCCCAGGCTCACCCGGATCCAGGGGCCCGCGGCCTCGCCCGGACCCGGGGCCCAGGCTCACCCGGATCCAGGGGCCCGCGGCCTCGCCCGGACCCGGGGCCCAGGCTCACCCGGATCCAGGGGCCCGCGGCCTCGCCCGGACCCGGGGCCCAGGCTCACCCGGATCCAGGGGCCCGCGGCCTCGCCCGGACCCGGGGCCCAGGCTCACCCGGATCCAGGGGCCCGCGGCCTCGCCCGGACCCGGGGCCCAGGCTCACCCGGATCCAGGGGCCCGCGGCCTCGCCCGGACCCGGGGCCCAGGCTCACCCGGATCCAGGGGCCCGCGGCCTCGCCCGGACCCGGGACCCAGACTCACCATGACCCAGTTCCCGGCCTCACCCGGACCCAGGGGCGCGCAGCTTCACCCGGATCCGGGACCCAGCGGGGTTTCATCTTCTTGATCCCATTTCCTGTTGGTCAATTCCATCTCAGTAATTCCTTCGGCCATTTTCTCAGAGCTCCAGGGCAGCCGCCGCAGAACTCGTTGGGCGGCGGGCTCGGCGAAGCTCCGGTGTGCCCGGTGCGCGGCAGCGGGCTGGTCCGGGGTGGCTGCGTCGGCCCTTGGGTCTGCAGCGGTGGCCAGTCACCGAGCGTGCGCACCTGGCCGCTTCCGGGGCGTTGAGATTCTTGAAGGACTCGGAGGTCAGCAAGCGCGGAGTCTCCCACCCCATGTCTCCCAGGGGCTTGTCTGTCCGTGCTCGGCAGCGAGTGGGGCCTTCCCCTCAGCCGGAGACCGCCGGGGGAACTGCGCCGAGCACGTTCCAGGCCGCCACTGTGTCGTCTGAGCCGTAGTTCTTAAAGTGTGATCTTTGTGTCACCGGCATCAGCATCATCCCGAGTACCCCTCTCTTTTATTCTAGTTGTAGAGCGTCTGCTCAGTCAGCCCTCCGGTGGTTCTGGATGGTGTCTGCTCCGCTCTCCCGTCGTAGACTCAAAATTGTTGTGGTAGGCAGCAATCAGGCTTCCGCCCTATGCCTCCATCTTGGTCTTCCTTTGTATAGTTAAGTCTTGATTGTTGTTGGTGTCGCTGGGAGGAATTGTCCTCCAGGCCAATTGGCCGTGCAGATCCTCTGTGTCTATAAAGGAAGAGTTGCTGTGTAGGAGACAGATTTATGGGCCGGGTCTTGGTGCAGCAAGGCTTTGGCGCTCATTGATTCTGCCTCTGGAATGTGTCCTTTATGCGAGTGGTTGAAATCTGGTGTCATCTCACACCGACCACTAGATGCCCTCGTTTCTGGGTCTCCAATGGTGTGTAGGTCAGCTACTACCTGAGACCACTCAGCAGGACTTACGGCAGAAACTGCAGTTTCCTCCTCCTGTCTGAGTGTCCCTAGAGCAGTCCGACTAGAACCGCAGTTTATCTGGTCAAGCTGCCATAGGGCGGGCCACCCACATGCAAAAGCCGTTGCTTGGAGCCCAGGTGTGCCTGCAAGACGTGCGGGGCGGACCTGCAAAACGAGCGGGGCGGGTCCCAGGGCGGGGCGGGTCTCAGGGCGGGGCGGGGCCTCAGGGCGCCACCAGGCCATGGCGAGGCGAACCGCTCTGGCTGTAAGTCTGCTTTTTCTGTTTTCCACGTTTCCAAGCCCCCTCATTCCTCACTCCAGCGCAGCAAACACTGATTGCTGGGCGCACCTCCACAAGGAAGTCACTCCCACTCTCCGACAGGAAGGCCGAGAGTCCAGCCTCTTCCCGCAGGCGTCTGGGGAGCTAATCTTCCCTAGGGTTGGAACAAAAGCCACAAGTCCCTTCCCCCGACCCACGCGCCTCCGCACCTCAGCTTCTCCAGAGTTCGCTCTTTCCTCTTCTCTCTTAGCTGTAAATCCACCATTCAGCCAGTTCTCCTGTGGTTCTGGGTGGCAGACGCTCTGTGCGCGGCGAAGTTCCTTTGTTTAACTTTGAAATTGCTGTGCGCGAAGTTCCTTTGTTTGACTTTGCTGCCTTCTTGGTCCTCCTCATTTTTAATTTTTAAGGAATTTCCAGATTGTTTCCAAGTAGGCTGAACTGTTTTCCACTCCCACCAGCCACATCTGAGGCTTTCAGTTTCTTTTTTACAAGAACGGGTATTGTAAATCTCTGTGATTGTAGCCATTCTAGTGAATAATTTTATTTTGAAATAATTATAAATCACAGGAAGTTGCAAAATAGTAGAGGGGTCCTGTGTACCTTGTACTTTTTTTGCTTCAGAGGTAACATCTTACATAACTTTAGTGCATGATCAAAACTAGGAAATTGATATCAGTATAATTTACAGCCTTTATTCAGGTTTCATCAGTTTACATGGATGTTTGTGTGTGTGTGTGTGTGTGTGTGTGTGTACGTGTACGTATATGTGTGATTCCAGGAGGTTCTCTCAGTTTATAGATTTGTGCAGGTGTCACAAGCAAGGTACAGAACTTATTTATTACCTCAAAGGTCTTCCTTGTACTTCTCCTTTATAGTTACACTAGAGGCACAGTGCACAAAAATCGTGTACTGGGGGAGGTGTCTCTGAGCCCAACCTGCGCCCTCTCGCAGTCCAGGACCCCTCAGGGGATGTCCGCCTGCCGGGGGATCGGGCCTAAGCCAACAGTCAAACATCCCTCTCGCAGTCTGGGGCTCTCCCAGTCCGGGAACCCTTGTTCCTTACCACCCGCCTGCAGTGGAGGCGGGAGAGGCTCCCACCACCGCCACTGTACTCACCAGCTGTGAGCCCAGCTTCTGGCTGGGCAGTGCTTCCTCTGTGGGAGCGTACTGATCACCAGGGGGCAGCTCTTGCATTGAGTGTCTGCCCCCTGGTGGTCAGTGTGCGTCGTAGTGACCCGATGTTTTACCGTTTGGTCGATTTGCATATTAGTGTTTTACTAGAGGCCCAGTGCACGAAATTCATGCATGGAGGAGAGATGTGTGTGTCCCTCAGCCCAGCCTGCACCCTCTCCAATCGGGGACCCCTCAAGGGATGTCCGACTGCCCGATGGGATTGGGCCTAAACGGGCAGTTGGACGTGACTCTCACAATCCAGGACTGCTGGCTCCCAAATGCTTGCTGGCCTGCCTGCCTGATTGCCCCTAACCGCTTCTGCCTGCCAGCCCGATCACCCCCTAACTGCACCCCTGCCAGCCTGATCAATGCCTAACTGCTCCCTTGCTGGCCCGATTGCCCCTAACTGCCCTCCCCTACTTGCCTGGTTCCCCCCAACTGCCCTTCCCTTCAGGCCTGGTAGCCCCTAACTGCTGGCCTGGTTTCCCCCAACTGCCCTCCCCTGCAGGTCTGGTCCCTCCTAACTGCCCTCCCTGCAAGCCTGGTTCCCCCCAACTGCCCTCCCCTGATGGCCTGGTCCCCCCACAACTGCCCTCCCCTGCAGGCCTGGTCTCTCCCAACTGCCCTCCCTGCAAGCCTGGTTCCCCCCAGCTTCCCTCCCCTGCAGGCCCGGTACCCCCCAACTGCCCTCCCCTGCAGGCCTGGTCCCCCCACAACTGCCCTCCCCTATAGCTCTGGTCCCCCCTGCAACTGTCCTCCCTGCAGGCCTTCCTCCCCACAACTGCCCTCCCTTGCAGGCCTGGTCCCTCCCAACTGCCCTCCCCTGCTGGCCATCTTGTGGTGGCCATCTTGTGTCCACATGGGGGCAGGATCTTTGACCACATGGGGCAGCCATCTTGTGTGTTGGAGTGATGGTCAATTTGCATATTACTCTTTTATTAGATAGGATTATATAGGATATACCATCCCCATCCCCGTCACTAACCCCTGACAGCCACTAATCTGTTCTCCATCTCTATAATTTTGTCATTTCAAGATACATAAGAGGAATGCTACAATATGAAACCTTTTGAGGTGGGCTTTTTGCATAATACCCTTGAGGTCAGTACAGGTTATTACATGTGTTAATACTTTGTGTTTTTTTAAATTTAATCTTCAGCTGCGTAAAGTTTCAAGAGAGTAACGATAAGACCCAGCTAATCTTTGGTTCTATTACCAACATACAGGCAAAGGACGCAGCACCAGTGGAGGTAAATGCAGGCATTTTTCTTGAGAACTTGAAAATCATTATGCTTCGTAATTTGCACAGATTTTAAAATAAAATATGTGTCCTTTTTTAGAAGATAGACACCATGCTGGTCCTGGAAAGCAGTGGAAACCTGGTGCTATACACAGGAGTGGTTCGGGTGAGTCAGAAGCAGCTTTTGGTGCTTTTGTAGGGCTGCCTGCTTAGTTATGATTTTTTATTGTTGCTTTAGTTTGATATTTAATATTTATTCCCATTTGTAGGATTTGGCAGAAGTTTTGTTTGTTTGGTTTTTTTTTTGTAAGAGTTGAAAATGAAGTTCCCAATTTAGGTTGGTCCTAAGTGGGAGGTTGACTCACTGCCATTAGATAGATAGATTGGCACTGGGAACCCAGAATAGATGGGGAACCTTCAGTGAGGATAGATAGATACTTGAAAAAAGAGTTAAGCTGAAGTTTTATAAATTTATAGTTTTGAAATTGATACACGGGTAGCTTTGATAATTCTCAAAGTTTTTGTAAAGGTCCGTTATATTAAATGTATACTGTGTTAGGTGGATCTTTTATCAGTTGTGAAATTTATATATAAATAATGTAAATGTTACAAATTTAAGTTACGAAATTTAAGTACATACACACAGTTTCAAGAATAATGACAAGAACATTTGTGTAAGCTATGCTCAGGTTAAGACAGTGGTCGGCAAACTCATTAGTCAGCAGAGCCAAATATCAACAGTACAACGATTGAAATTTCTTTAGAGAGCCAAATTTTTTAAACTTAAACTTCTTCTAACTCCACTTCTTCAAAATAAACTCGCCCAGGCCGTGGTATTTTGTGGAAGAGCCACACTCAAGGGGCCAAAGAGCCGCATGTGACTCGTGAGCCGCAGTTTGCCGACCACTGGGTTAAGAAATAGGGGCTGCCAGTATCATTTGTCTCCTGGGAGTTCTTCCCTGACTGTGTCCTCATCTCTCCACCTCCCCCAGATAGACACTATCCTGACTTTTGCCATAAATCAGTCCCTTGTTTTTATTACTCGTTTTGTACTTATGTGTGTATCACTAAAGAGTGAATTGTTTTGTTTTCCTTGTTTTTGAATTTTTATGTAAAGGACACCATACCATATACTTTTATCTGACTTGATTATTTGGCTCAACATTGTGCTACTTTTAGATTTATCTATCTTGATGTGTAATTGATGTTTCCTCATTCACTGTTACATGATATTCCATTGTATGATGATACAAACCTTCACTATTTGACCTGCCACTAAGGTTGTTTGTTGTTTCTGCTGTAGTTCTAGTAAACAATAATTTTTTAAAAAATCCTTATACTAGTATATGTCCCCTAGCCTCTATGGCAGGGGTGGGGAACCCTGCCAAGGGCCATTTAGATATTTATAACATTATCTGAGGGCCATACAAAATGATCAGCTTAAAAATTAGTCTGCTATACTTGGTCAAACATTTTATTAACTCACCCCTAATGCCTTGGCAGGGCCAGACCAAATGATTTTGTGGGCCTTATACATCCCTCAGGCCGGATGTTCCCCACCCTTGCTCTAGAGTTTATGCATATTCACTTTGGCTATGTGGTGCCAGATAGTTTTCCAAATTGTATGTTGTACCAATTTATAACATTGCCCCTACTCTTGGCCTCTAACAGTGTATGAGAGTTCTGAGTACTTTTTACAGTGCTGCTAATCCACAGCACTATTTTTCCCCCAAATTGGTGACTCATTTACAGCCAGGTAAGAATGGAAGTCTAGGCACCCCACTTGGCTTTGCTGACAGGGCTGAGAGTGGGGCCCAGGCTTCTCTATGGTGTTTGTCTGGAGTAGATTGGTTATTGTCGCAAAGGTTTCTCTCTTGTTAGGTTATCCCTTTCCTGGTTCTTTGCTCAGGGACAGAAGTATTTCTTGGGTCTATTTTTTTGTCTGTTCCCATAATGAGGTTGTGCCTCAACTTCTATGCAACCCAGTCTGAGACCTGAGCAGCATTTAGTTCTCACATCTTTTACTGTGTCCTTGCTGGTCAGTTTCGCACTTGCTTTGTTGAGGCCTGCCCAGGATTTCATACACATACTTAGAAAATCCTGTTCTCTATTTCCTTCCCTCTACTTCTCCCTTCACCCTCTAGTTGAGACAGAGGAGTTACTGCCTTGTTACTGCAGGGTAGGGGTGGAATGCAGTGCAGGAGGGAAGAGGAGAGGTGTGCTGCTGTATTGCAGAGCAAGGATGGAAGCCAGTGCTTCTGCTCTTGTGCAGTGGCTGCACACCACAGTGAGGGGAAGGGGCTGCCTTGTGGAGGAGGAGAGGAGATGGCACTAAGTTACCTATAAGGTAGGCCTGGCCCACAGTCTCTTTGTGGGGAGAAAGCCCACTTAGTCCTCACAGGTGCAAAGGTGTCTTCAGACCAGAGGTCACTGAGCGCCATGGCTGTTTCATAGTGTTGCCTAGAGTGGGGCAGGTCTGGTGTAAATGTTTCTGTCCTTCTTGGTCATTCTTTTCCTAGCACTTGGGCTAGAATGAGCAAGGTTTTCATGGGGCCCCTTTTGGTCTGCCCCTCACGTGCCCAAGGCCTGGTTATGTAAGGAGAATAAGAAATAGAAACTGAGGTAATTCATCAGAGCTCATTCCTGGGTCTCAGGTCCTTAGCCAGTCAGTTTTCTTTCCTCATCTTTCAGAGTCTTCTCTTGCATTCTAAATTTCATGCAGAGTTTTTTGTTGCTGTAATAATTAGTGGGAAGAATAGTGTGTAATGTGCTTTCTCCATATTTTCATTAACTGGAGGTCTCTGGTAGCTTGTTAAAAGCATTATATGTATACAGGGTGGGACAAAAGTAGGTTTGCAGTTTGTATGGAAAATAATACATAAATTAGTAAATAATACGAAAATAAACTTAATTTTGCATACTCACAGCTGTAAACATACTTTTGCCCTACCCCTGTATGCATTAGTTTTCATTGTCATTTTTGTTTTTTAATCCTATGGATTTTATTTTGGCAACTTTTGTAATTTTATTAGTTTTGGGGAAGTATATTGACATACATATGTATATTATTAAAATTTCTGTTTAGTTTTGAGTATTTTTCCCACTTTCCTACAAAAAATAATTCTTTTCTCAGTAATGAAGAAAAGGAGTCAGACCAAGAGAAATTATACCAAGATATGTGTAGTTGGATAGTAGAATTTGATACATTACTAAAATTTTAATTGTCTTTGATTTTTAGTGTTTGAGCATAAAATTTGAAATACCAAAAGAACATAAATATTTTTACATCCTTTTATTGCTTTAAGGTGGGAAAGGTTTTTATTCCTGGACTTCCTGCTCCTTCCCTGACAATGTCCAATGCGATGCCTCGGCCCAGCACTCCACTTGACAGCGTCAGCACTCCTACACCTCTTAGTAAACTGCTTGGATCCTTGGATGAGGTGAGAAAGGAATTAGGTCTTGTTAAACATTAATAATTTTAAAGAAGTTTGGTCAAATGTTCTTTCCATGATTATCTTTTCCCCCCTGTTTAAAAAAATGGCAGAATTGGCAGTTTAGCTCATACTTGTAGAATATGAATATTTCCAAGACCAATGTCTCAGTCAACATGCACTGACCTTCTCTGTGATGTGGAAGGTACAGTGAAAGGTGCTGCAGAGATGAGAACGAGGCATTCTTTCCCATGTAGGGATCTCACCATTTACTTGCGTGAAACAGATGTAGTGTCTGCATAATAAATTATATTTAAAATAGACTATTAAGACTTAGGATGACTAATAAAATGTCCTGAGGAGATGTACTGATAAGATACACTGATGCGTCAGTGTTGCAGAACCAACTCTAATCTTGGAGAGGCCCATCTGAGTAGGGTTGGCCTGTGAGGATAAGTGGGATATCTGCAGGTGAGAAGGAGCATTTGGGGAGAGAGGGCTCACAGGGGCACGGGCATGGAGGCAGGAGAGTACAGAACACGTGTGTGCATGTTCACATCTCCATCTCCTAGTGCACAAGTTAAGACTCAACATGTCTGAAGGCAGAATGAACGAATGTGTATGCAAGTACAAGGAATCTCTTAGGATTGTCATGATAACCTGTTTTTGAGTGTTCTCTGTGTAGTAGGCACTGTTCTGTATGTTTTGTATGTATTAACTTATTTAATTTCTTAGACCAGCTTTATTGGGAAGTTACTGATCCCTACTTTACAAATGGGTACATAGAGATACAAGGAGGTTACTTGTTACGAGACCTGTAGCTAATAATGGTGGTGCTGGGATTTGCACTCTATTGATAAGCCCTTAATAGAAGAAAGGATGAAAAAGTTGTGTTTATTCTGAATGCAATCACCAGGGCATTACAGTTTTTGAGGATGAAGTTATGAGTGTTTTGGGATCCATGTTTTAGATAGTTTTATCTTGGGATTGAAGATAGAGAGACCAGTTAGATTCCAAGTGTGTTGTTTGTGTTAGTTTAAGAGGTGCAAAGGGAGACTGATCTAGGGCAGTACATTGGAAAGAAGGGAAGTGACACAAGAGGTCTAGAGAGGTGGAAAAGACAGCGTTTATCAGTTGGTTGGATTTGTGTTGTGTTGGGGCAGGTGCTGGGAAAGGAGACTCGGGGGTTCTCTGAGCAACCTGGGTGGATTCCTAGGCAGACCAGGTTAGGAAGCCTGAGAAAAGCAGGGTGTGTTTCAGAGACATCTGAGTGCACGTGTTTAGGGAAAATTCAAAGTGCAGGTTGGTGATGCACTTGTGTTGGATAGTGTCTAGGCCCTGAGTGTTATTTTTATGTTCTTCAATGAACAAAAGTTTTAAACTTTAATGAGGTCCTATTTATATTTTTCTTTTGTTGCTCACTAAATATTATTTTTTTAAACATATGCAGTGTTGAGCTGTTTCCTGTTAAGCCAGACACTTGCAGAACTCGTGGGAGGGGCTATAGAACTATCAGATTTCTGTGTGATTTGGAAGAATTTCTTTTATAACGTAAGATGATTCCTAGCTTTCTTGTAATTTCATAAACTTAGGAATGGTTAGTGTCTTAATGGTAGCTGTCAGATCACAGCCCAGTCTAACATATTGGCTGATGGCTTTCCCATTTCTAGGACCGATGGAACTCAGTTTTGGGGCAGCTATTGGGGTAGAAGCTAGAATATAGTTTATACATCTTAAGCTGGGTTGGCTCTTAATATTGACAACATAGTCACTTATAAATTTCCTGTAAATTGAGTTACAGGAATACAAAAAGGTTGGTGGTCAGGAATAGATTTAGAATAGGAAGCATCTGCATGTAATTAGTAACTACGATCATTTAAAATTTTTGCTTGCATATCTACAGTTGAGAAAAAACGTTGCTCTTTATCAGACGTTCACCTGTTCTGAAGCATCACTAAGTAGCTGTCTCAGTTCTTTGCTCTCTCATTGCTTTTCCTTCTCTCCCGCGTCTTGGACCCTCCAATCCTGTCTGTCATGCCTTCCTCACATTACAGTTACATCTGTAGCCCTGTTTGGGTTGCCAAGAGTGTTGCTGCTTTCTCTTTCTGTATCCCTGTTTGCACATCAGTCTAGCCCTATCCCCCATGATTCTGCCTAGAGCAGAATGATTGTAAATCATTATGTACAGTTGTTAGACTATATGCAAAAAGGAATAACCTTCACTTCTCAAAAAATACTTGATATGTGTTGTACTTATGACTTTTTTATAGGTTGTTCTATTGTCCCCAGTTCCAGAACTAAGGGATTCTTCAAAACTCCACGATTCTCTCTATAATGAGGATTGCACTTTCCAACAGCTTGGAACTTACATTCATTCTATAAGAGACCCTGTCCGAAACAGAGTGACTCTAGTAAGTATGTGTAGATTAGGTGGCTCTCTGGGAGATATGGCTGTCATATCAAATTTGTCAGAATGCAGAATTTGTCTAAAAATCGAAAGCAAATATTTCTGATGACATTTAAAGTATTTTGTGATGTTTTATTTCTTTGCATTATTTTACTTTGAAGTAAATCTGTTCAACTTTTTAAAAGTTTTTATATTATTAAAAATTTATCGAAAACAGCTTGTTCAGTAAGTTGATTTTTGTATTGACATGATTTTTTTTTTCTTTTCCTTACATGTAAGTCTCTTTTTGGTGATGGTGACTGTTAGCGTCTATATGAAAATGAGACACTTATTAGAAGCAGAATTTTTGTAAATGTTTTACAATTATGCACATTTATAATTTCTGAATTTTGGAAATACTTCTGTTTGGAAAATGTTCATTTTTATATTTATTTACTTAGTTTGTAGAGGATATTTTTCCATTGATTCTTTTTTTTTTTTTGGAGAGAATGTAAGGGAAGGGGAGAGACACATCGATTGGTTGCCTCCTGTGTGCATCTCCACTGGGGCCAGGAATTGAGCCTGCAACCCAGGTACTTGCCCTTGACCAGAATCTAAACCAAGATCCTTCAGTCCACAGATTAATGCTCTATCTACTGAGCCAAACAAGCTAGGGCAAATGTTGTTTATTTTCTTTTATTTTATTGAATTTTGCTTTGGCAGGCAAAATCTTGTAAAGCATCGGCTATTGTTAAGCATTCAGAGACTTAGATGCACAGATTCTGTTGACTTATTCTGGTTTGTTCCCTTCTTTTTCTAGGAGCTGAGTAATGGCTCCATGGTGAGGATCACTCTTCCTGAAATCGCCACGTCTGAATTAGGTGCGATTGAGGAGTAAGCCTGAATTCTGTGTATTCTTAGTTTGATTTGTAAAGATTTGGAGTCACTGTTGATTTGTGTTAGTAATTGGAAGTGTTAAAATTTTTGCTGTTAAAGCCACAGGATGGCGTTTTTTACTTTGTACTCTTCATGTGTACTGTGAGGCTGGACGTGACTTGAAGGAGATGCTGGTTCTGTTTCTCGGCCTTTTTTTATGTGGAAGATACCACACAATGAGATTACAACATCCGAACACGCTTCTTGCAAGAAAATCTTGCAATAAGGAAGGCTAAGCAATTAAAATAGTTTTTGGCATACTTGATGGTTTTAATCCTAAATCTCTCAATTGAGACATGAACATAATTGCCTTAATTGAATAAAAATATTATAGTAAAAATACAGTCAGAAGTGTTTTTCATACAATTGGAGTCTGCTTGAATGATTTTTGAAATGCAGTTTGGAAAGTACTAGGTGGAGAATATTTCTGAACATAGAATAGTATAACTAGAATTGAAAAAATTTGCCAACAAACGTAAGTTAAAAGAATGCCTATGTGACAAAAGAAAATGTATGACATATATTAGTTTCAAAATGTAAATGCCAAAGCAAAGCGCTGGCAGGTTGTCTGGTTTCTGGAATTTGTTAAGTAGGACAGAATGACATTTTTATTGTAGGAAATACCTTTCATCGGTGTGCTAAGTGATATTCTGAGTTGGTATAGAGATAACATTGCTTCTCTCAAAGATATTTAGCCAGTAGTCACAGGGTTATGTACCTAGAAGTATAAGCCTAAACAAAATATACATAAATTAATAGCAGATTAAATTAAATAAAACCAAAATGAAATCCTACTCTCTCACAGCCAAATAGAAGTTTTTGTACTTTATAAAGTGCTTCTTAGCTCCTCGGGCAGTATCTGGTTTACACTTATTTTGGATTCAGCCGTGACAGATTTGGTTGTTTTTCTAACATTTATTCCATTTGATTTCAACCTTTGTGTGTGCATGCACATAGCAAATTGATGAGGAAAAGGATATGCTGCTGAGGATGGGCCCAGTGACAGTGACAGTGTGAAGGGAAGAATCCTCTGAAGAGAACATAGGAGAATACAAGCACATTGCTGTTTGGGGCCATTTGCTACTAAAAGCAGACCCAGGCCCTTCACAGCAGCAGCCCATGCCACCTAGAGGTGTCACTGAATGACAGTGGAACACTGTAACTGACACTCATACAAATGACTCTGGGTCATTAAGAGAAACGTGGTAACGTGGTATTAAAAGGTCTAAGAGAGTCTGGAGAACATTTTAGACTCTGAATGCTGTCAGATCATTCAGTGTTGTAAAGCTTTGGTTAATAGGAGTGTTCACTCATGGAGAAATCTCTTGTGCTAGTAGAAGAGGCATATGTTGATTGTTACAATCGTCTGAAGTATTAAAGCAATTATTTCATATGAATTTATTTGTGTAGAAATTGTGTTTTGATACAATGACTTTAATTCATTGTCCATACTAGGAATGTTTGAGGCTGAAATTGGGAGCAATTAATAATTGCTGGGACAGTGGATGTCAATCACTTCTGTCTCAGGTTATGTGGGCTATTTGGTTATCTATTTCTGATAGAAAAATGAATGACTGAAAAGCTACCCTGAGACCTCTTGCAGACCCTGTGGACTTTAGTAGTGGGTTTAGGTTTCCAGTGATGGGTTAGGTAATGTGGCATCTTTTTGGCTCTTTCATGACAGTTCTCTCTTTAAGGTAATTGGACTTTACATAGTCGTCATAGTTTAAAAATGTTCATATTAAAAGGGGAAGAGAAATGCATGCATAGGAACCATACTGAAAGTAATCTTTGCTTTTAACAGTACAAACATGTTTGCAAGCAATTAAGTTTATCCTGCCAAAAGAAATAGCGGTTCAGATGCTTGTCAAGTGGTACAGTGTTCACAGTGCTCCAGGTGGACCCAGCTATCACTCAGAGTGGAATCTATTTGTGATTTGTCTCATGAACATGATGGGTTATAACACAGACCGCTTAGCGTGGACACGAAATGTAAGTACATCCAGTTGTTTTTCTTCCTGAGTTATTCTGTTGTTATTAATGTAACGTTTGCATAAATAGTAATACAACCTTCAGAATATATAGCAGAGCAGTTTAATAGGTATACCTTATTCAACAAGATGGAATAATACTAAGGGTAATTGTATCTGTATTCTAAATCGGATATCATTTCATATTTAATGACATTTTACTAGTAATTATCATTACTACATTTTTATAATGTGGCAGAGCATGTTAGAGTATTATTTCTCATTTCATCTTTGTAAAGTAACTACAATTTATGCTAGGATTAGTAGTAATAGTCTGGTTTTACTGAAGAAGGAACTGAGTCACAAAGTGATTACATACTGGAGATTTGCTCAAACTGGGGCCTAGATATGTCTGCTGACTCGTGGCTCTGTGTTCCTTTCCGAAGCCCAGACTATTTTCATACACAAAGTTCTTGATCTGTGAGAAGGGAGGTTTGATTTGAGGGGGATTGAAAGTGCTTTTAGCCTGAGTGTCTACTCTGTTAATGATAGAAAGCTGTGTCCCTCATCTCCTGCCCCAGAGACTTCCTTAGAAGGTCCTTCAGAGTTATTTACACAATCAGCAAGGGCATGCCTTTATCTTGATTTGCTCTTGGCTCTGGAGATGACTCTCAGGACAACCTTGCCTGGGTCACTCTGCAGAAATCACTCCTTGTCCAGGTATCTCAGCTGTACCTGTCTGTACATTTTAGTTTTGTATTAGCAAATCTATTTTAAAGATTGTTTGTTTTTCCTCATTATGAAAGAACATATGCTTACTGAGGAAAACTTTCAAAATGAGGAATTCAGAAGAAGAATAACACTATACAGAGATGGCCACTGTAAATTATTTTGTTACTGCCTTTTAGATAAATATGATATCAGTGAAAACTTCCCATCTTTTAAAACATCCTTCAAATAAAAGCCGTAATTTCATCATCCTCATAAAAGGTGACCATGTGGTTTTATCACACCTAACCAATAGCTATTAATTGAACATTGTTGAATCTGTTTTTATCTTTTTATTTTATTTATTAAATTGAGGTAACATTGGTCAACATGAACACATAGTTTTCAGGTGTGGGTTTCTATATTACAAGATCTGTTTATTGTGCCATGTGCCCATCACCCAGGCAAATCTCCTGTCCCCATATACTAGGATCCCCTACTCTTCCCCCCTTCCCTTTGGCAATCACCACACTGCTGTTTATGTTGACGAGTTTCAGTTTTATATACCACATATGAGTGAAATCATATAGTTTTTAGTTTTTCCTGACTGATGTATTTCACTTAACATAATGTTATCAAGGTCCATTCCTGTTGTTGCAAATGGTGCTATTTCATCCTTTCTTATACCTGAGTAGTATTTCATTGTGTATATGTACCACATCTTCTTTATACAGTCTTCTTTGCAGGACACTTTGGTTGTTTCCATGTCTTGGCCACTGTGAATAATGTTGCAATGAACATAGGGGTGTGAACACATGATTTCGAGTTTTTGAGGTATATACCCAGGAGAGGGATTACTGGGAACAATAGCAGAGGCATTCTCTCTGACTGTGGGACTTAGGCACTGTGTATGTGTGTTTGTGCGCTATACTGTTGTGAATATACAAAACAGTTTATTCTTGTATTACTATTTATTAATTAGAAGCCAGCATGGGAAATCGCACAGCCCCACCCACTGGTGCCAGTCTTTACGGTGTTAGGGCCACAGGCCTTTTATAATACAGATTATTGTATTATTTGCCATATAAACAACTGTAAACCTACTTTTGCCCTAACCTGTATTTTGGTTGAACTTGTAGGTAAGATAACTACCATGTCATCTGTTTCTTTGATTTCAATCTTCTCATTTTTATTTTTTTGATAATATTGTGTTTGAGTTGGACTGTGTTTCATTTGAATGCTTCACAAGAAAGAGACCTTTTCTCTTGGCCAGCTTTAAAAATTGCTTTATGCAGTTTTAAAAGTTACTTTATTGCTACCTATCATTTAGCTTTTATTTAGAAACCAACTTTTAGGGGAATGGGATTAATTGATAAGTAAATATATGTACGTTTCATAGAGCATAAGGAAACAGCATTACCATTTCTAGAGTTATAGTTGATGAGGAGGCCATGATGTAGCTGAGGTGGCAAATACTATGCCAGAGGAAATTGAATAAGAATGAACTTTTAGAACAGGGGTCCTCAAACTTTTTAAACAGGGGGCCAGTTCACTGTCCCTCAGACCGTTGGAGAGCCGGACTATAGTTTAAAAAAAACTATGAACAAATTCCTATGCACACTGCACATATCTTATTTTGAAGTAAAAAAAACAAAATGGCAAAAACACCCGCATGTGGCCCGCGGGCCGTAGTTTGAGGACGCCTGTTTTAGAAAGTTGCTTTTAAGTAATTGTGTTAAGTTAGGGTCAGCTAAGTGTTAAAACAGAAAATCCTCAAAAGATATACCGTAATTGCTCGCTCATGTTAAAAATGTGTCTTGCTCATATGATAGTTCTTAGCAGGTAAACAGGCCACATAGTTATTAGGGACCCAGGCTGATAGAGCATGTGCCATCTTCAACTTGAGGCTTCAAAGGTAGCCTTAGGGTTGTCTCCATCTAGTCAGGTTCAAGGTTAAAGTGCATGGAGCAGCATTCATGGTTGGTGTCTCCATGAACTGGGCCAGGAAATGGTGACATCCACTTTCATTCAGAGTCACACTGTCACAGGGCCACACCTAACTCTGAGGGTAGCAGGGCTATGTAGCCTGGCTTTGGGTCCAGGAGAAGGGGCAGAGCACAGGTTTTAGAAAGGAACTACCTGTCTCTGCCATAGAATTGTTAGACTGTCCACTGTGAACAGACTCTTAACTAAATGTCTGTTTCCTTCTGGTATGTGGCTAACATTGGGTTGACTGGGTGACTCTTTGAGACATGGCATATTTGGTTATGAGTCATGGTTATTGTTCTTCTAAAGGAGTGATGATGTGTGCCATTACAGAAGTAGAGGAGGGAAGGAAACTTCTGTTGCAGTGCCTGTGAGTGCAGGCACTGTGCTAGGTGCTTTACAGACATGGTTTCATTTACTCTTCACAGTGATCCTAGAAGAAAGATATTTACCATGTTTTTCCAGGTGAAAGAATGAGTTTTGGTTACTTTCCATCGTTGGTGGAACTGATTTCTGAATATACACTGAGTGGCCAGATTATTATGATCTCTGAACGCATAATAATAATCTGGCCACTCTGTATATCCTATATAATAAAATGCTAATATGCAAATTGTCACCTCAACCAGGAGTTTGACCAGCAGGCCCCCTCCCCCTGGCCAGGCTGGCCAGACCCCACCCATGCACGAATTTATGCACCGGGCCTCTAATAAATAAATAAATACACACACACACACACACACACACACACACACACACACACTGAGTGGCCAGATTATTATGATCTCTGAACGCATAATAATCTGGCCACTCAGTGTATTTGCATCTCAAATGGGTACCAAAAGTATTCTAGACTTTTGCAGGAGATCAACCACCTATTTGCCTGAGCTTTCTATTAGCCAGTGCAAAGGGGAAAACTGATCAGGTGCACGATTTATAGTATCTTTGATATCAAATAAATGAGGTACTCAAGAGAAGTACACTTGATTATCCGTTCAGAGATCATAATAATCTGGCCACTCAGTGTATATATACATACATATATATTAATCCTCATGTGAGTATGTTTTTCCATTGATTTTTAGAGGGAGTGGAGGAGAGAGGGAAAGAGAGAGAAGTATCGATGTGAGGAAACACATTGGTTGATTGCCTCCTGCACATGCCCTGACTGTGGCCTAGTCTGGGGAGGAGCTGCAACTGAGATATGTGCCCTTGACCGAATAGAATCCGGGACCGGTCGGTCTGCAGGCTGATGTTCTATCCACTGAGTAAAACTGGCTAGGGCTAATTTCTGAATCTTTGTAGTCAGTTGACAGTAACAACTTTATATGATCTTTGTCTTCTCTTTTGGGTTTATCTTCCAGTTTGACTTTGAAGGATCACTTTCCCCAGTAATTGCACCCAAAAAGGCAAGGCCTTCTGAGACGGGATCTGATGAGGTAAGTATTATTTCTTGCTAATATAAATTGCCTTGTAGATACTTTTACTAGTCTCCCATTTCTGTGGTATGCCTACGGATTTATTGGGCTTCACAGATACTGCGTTTTTTCAGAATTGAAGGTTTGTGGCAGCCCTTCATTGAGCAAGTCAGCTGGTGCCATTTTTCCAACAGCGTTGCTCACTTTGTGTCCCTGTGTCACATTTTGATAAATATTGCAGTATTTTAAACATTTTCATTTTATTACATTTATTATGGTGATCTATGGTCAGTCATCTTTGATGTTACTATTGTAATTGTTTTGAGTCTCTACAAACTGCACCCATATGAGATGGTGAACTTATTTGATAAATGTGTGTGTTCTGACTACTCCACTGATTGGCCATTCCCCATTCCCTGTTTCCCTCTCCTTGGGCTGCCCTTTTTTCCCTGTGGCACAACTAATAACCCTACAAGGCCTCCACGTTCAAGTGAAAGGAAGAGTCGCACAGCTCCTCCTGGGAAAGGTGCTGCGGAGATTGTGGAAATGACACAAAGGTCTTAGAATATCATGGCCATCACTCAGCTGTTTTGACATTCTTTTTATGTTTTAGCATTGTGCTTTTTTTTCATATTCTTAAAGCAACTTAATGTGAAATGGAACTTGAATTGCTTTAATTGAACTTTTAAATGACAACATTACAAAGAGGCATCATTTAAAAATCAATTCTGTTTCTTCTCAGGATTGGGAGTATTTACTGAATTCAGACTACCACCAGAAGGTTGAGTCTCACCTTTTGAACAGATCTTTATGTCTGAGTCCTTTGGAAGTTTCTCAGATAAAGGATGAGGACTTGTCACAGAATCTCAGTCTGGATTCTTCTACACTTCTCTTCTCTCACATACCTGCAATGTTTTTTGTTCTTCACCTTGTCTACGAGGAGCTTAAATTGAATACTCTGATGGGAGAAGGAATTCATTCACTTGTTGACCTCCTTGTTCAGTTGGCAAGGTAAATACCGTGTGTAGAGTGAAAACTTCCAGGAGTGCTTAGGTGACTAAGAAATTGGCCTTAAGAACCCAGAGCATTTTTTATGAACCACAGAATTGTTTGAAGATATTGGCTGTGTAAGAGCCTATGGATCATGCTAGGGTTGCTAGTTTTGTCCTAAGAACAGTGGGAAGTCACAAAATATGTTAAACACTGGAGGTGACCTGCTGAGCATTTCATGTTGATAAGTTGACTGGCTGCACTGTGGTGGAAGTTCTGTAACAATACCTGCTGTACTGTAACAATACCTACATTCTATAGGTGCTTACAGTTCAGAGAATTGCAGTTTAGCTACATAAGTTGTCAACAAGGTCAGGGTAGTCATGATCCCCATTTAGTGATGAGAAAACCTGTCCGGGTGTGTTCCCAAGACCATGACGCTTGGCTAGCTGTGGGCTCTCTGCTGCACTGTGTTGTCACTGTCTGTGATCATCCTTGTCTTCCAGGTTCCTAGTGGATCCACATTTAAATTGTTCTGACAATGCACTTGAATAGCCTTGTGAGCCCCGTGTGTTTCGTACTGAATTCTAAAGGTCACACTTGGGTGTTGTTTAAGCTTTTGTGACCCTTGATGATAAAGAAAGTTGAATGGAATAAAAATGTCAATGTCTGAGTTAAGGTTACAGCACATTTTCTAATTTCTGTGATCTTCCTTTAGATACTGAAATTATTTTCTGAGACATGACAGTTTTGATTGTTTGATTTCTCTTAGGACAAATCATTACTATCATGAAAATTCTTTTGTAATGAAATAATTTCCAAACCCTAATCATGGGCTCTCTGAAATAAGTAACATTTGTATAATGTTTTACATTTTATAAGATATTTTTCACATTTCTTGTTTAGTTTTAAAACTTCACAGTGAATTAACTGGTATTTCCCCATTTTCTGGAAGAAAATATTGAGGTTCTAGACTTGATTTGCTGAAGATCACATGACTAATAAAGTAATGGAGGAGAACCTAGGCCTCAGTGTGTTTACAGTAGTTTCACCTCCACAAAACATGTCTAGCGAAAGGAGTTTAGGATGCACATACCATATTGGGCACTGGAAAGTCCAGAAATAGAATAAAGAGATTCTAGATTTTATTGTTGTCTTTCTCACAGGTAAGGTTTTAAAATGGAAAGTTCTATTGATGAATGCTAACTGTTGGGGGAAGATGTTGTAATACCTTCCTAGTTATTTATATTTTATATGTTCTTGTTGTTTTAGGGACTTAAAATTGGAGCCTTACTTAGATCATTACTACAGGGATTACCCAACACTTGTCAGAACTACTGGACAGGTGTGCACAATTGATCAAGGTAAGCAACTGTATCATTAAATATTTGTAAACGGTGTAGTGACATTTGCTTGCAACCATCAGTCCCTAAGTCAGGGGGCAGAGCCTTCCCACTAGGCAGATTTCAGTTTGTGATTGATCTCTGATTTGCAGTAAGCCATAACTTCCTCAGTATGTGGGCAAATTATACTCATCCTTAAGGTTCTGAGTTGCAGAAGCTTAGAGAGCTTCTACTGCCAAGGATCCTGTGTCCAAGACCTGTGCTTGTCTGTCTTTCCAGTTAATATTAAAAATTCAGTTCCTCAGTTGCACTGGCTGCATTTCAAGTGCTCAGTAGCTGCATGGGGCTAGTGGTTGCCATATTGGAACATGTTCATTACCACTGTACTGTATTAGACCCTGAGCTAAAGGGACTCAGGATTGGGGCCCAGTGAAAGAACAGAGAGGAATCCTGACTGTCTTTTCTGTTTTCTCACCTTTCAGGTTAGGGCAGAAAATTTTGGTTAGATTCTTTATATGACTTGCGCATAAAAATTTGCTGAATTTCTATCTAGCAGGGGATAAAATAATAGTCATTCAAATTCTACATATTATAATATAGTTAGTGTATTTACTGTGGCAGGAAACATGGAACATTTCAGAAAATATGGAAAAATGTTATTCCAGTTGATAACAGTATCTGACATTTCAAAACACTTTCCCTGCCCTAACCGGTTTGGCTCAGTGGATAGAGTGTCGGCCTGTGAACTGAAGGGTCCCAGGTTCGATTCTGGTCAAGGGCATGTACCTTGGTTGTGGGCACATCCCCAATAGGGGGTGTGCAAGAGGCAGCTGATCGATGTTTCTCTCTCATTGACCTAACTCTCTATCCCTCTCCCTTTCTCTCTGTAAAAAATCAATAAAATATATATTTTTTAAAAAGCACTTTCCCTTTAGAATAAAAGAGCATTTTCTTAATGTATTCTTGTATGTGTATAAACATTTATCTAATTTTAAAGGTCAAACAGGGTTTATGCATCATCCACCATTTTTTACTTCTGAGCCACCAAGTATTTACCAGTGGGTGAGTTCCTGTCTGAAGGGTGAAGAAATGCCACCCTACCCTTACCTCCCTGGCATTTGTGAAAGAAGCCGACTTGTAGTTTTGGTACGTACTCATACTATTGCCTAACTTGTTTGTTTGTCTCTTTTTCTTTTAACATATGGTTTAAAAATTATCATACAGTAAAATTAACTTTTTAAAAATTTAGTGTGCAGTTCTGTGAATTCCAACGAACGTGTAGATTTATGTATTCACCACCATAACTAGGATACAGAATAGACCCCTTCCCTTCTGACAAATTTTCCCTTATGCTTTTGATTCATGCAAGTGTTCCCTGTACCAGCAGTTGTGAATATAGCTGCTGTAATCATTCAGGTTTCTGTGTGAACATAAGATTTCATTTCTTTAGAGTAGATACCCAGAGGTGGGATTGATGGTTATGTAGTAAGTATATATTTAGTTTTTAAGAAACTATAAACTATTTTCACACCAACTATACCATTTTACATTTCCCCAGCAATGTGTGAGTATTCCAGTGTTCTTACATTTTTGTCAGTGTTTAGTATTGTCATTATTTCTAATTTTTGCCATTGTGGTACATGTGTATTGATAACTCATTTGGTTTTAATTTCATTTCCTTAATGGCTAGTGATATTTTGATCATTCTAGATAATGAAGTTTTGTCAGATATATGGATTACAAATATTTTCTCCTAGTTTGCAACTTTTCATGTCTCATCATTCTCTTAGTGTTTATTTCATAGAACAAAACTGCTCAATTTTGATGAAGCCAGTTTATCCAGTTTTTTTCTTTTATGGATAGTGCTTTTGGTGTCAAGTTTAAGAATTCATTGTTTAGCTGAAACTGGTTTGGCTCAGTGGATAGAGCATCGGCCTGCGGACTGAAAGGTCCCAGGTTCGATTCCGGTCAAGGGCATGCACCTTGGTTGCGAGCACATCCCCGGTGGAGGTTGTGCAGGAGGCAGCTGGATGTTTCTCTCTCATCGATGTTTCTGGCTTTCTATCCCTCTCCCTTCCTCTCTGTAAAAAATCAATAAAATATATTTTTAAAAAAAAGGAAAAAAAAAGAATTCATTGTTTAACTTCAGTACACAAGATTTTCTCTCTGTTTCCTTGTAGAAGTTTTGTAGTTGTATGATTTACATTAAGAGCAACGGTCCACTTTGATAATTTTTTATAAGACATGAGGTTTAAGTCAAGGTTCTTATTCAATATGGATGTCCAAATCTTTTAACACTATTTGTTAAAAAGAATATTGTTTCTTTGTTGCTTTTACAGTAATGTAAAAACTCTTCTTTTTCAATATTGTTTTAGCTATTTTAGTTCCTTTGCTTTTTCATTTAAGTGTTTAACCAGTTTGTAACTTCCCAAGTCCCATCCCCCGCCCCCCCCAGAGAAGTACATTATTTATTATTAAAAATTAGTTCATTTTGCATAGTTAGTACATGTCCATGGTCAAATCTTCAAGTAAGAACCAAAGGGCATCTGGAAAGGTGAGTTTTTTTAGCACCTATCTCTCGGTCCCCTGGCCCTGGAGGAGCCTGCGCAGAGGTCCTTTATGGACCCTTCAGGCTTATAGGAGAACCGTGTGCTTTGTCTTCTCTCCCACATGTCAGTGGACCCCACACACCTTTTCTTTACTCTGCCTCTGCCTTCATGTTGAGGAAGGCTTCAGAACCCCCGTGGCTCTAACACAGACATGTAGAATGGTGATTCTGCTCTTTTAAAAAAACGATAATGTGATAATCTAACATAATATTTATTATTTTAACTGTTTTTTGGTGGACATTTCAGTGGCATTAAATACATTCACAGTGTATTCAGAACAGCTTAATCCTAGAACTTTTGCATTTCTTGCAGCTTGTGTGGAAGCATTTAAGTTAAACCACCAAATTTTTGGTCTTGCCCCATGGGGTGGACCCAGTGTATATCTAACCAAAAAGGGGAGCCAGAGAATTATGAATATGCCATAATTCTTCAACCTCCAACCTAAAACATTAGTCAACTTATAGCCAAGACCGGTTTGGCTCAGTGGATAGAGCGTCGGCCTGCGGACTGAGGGGTCCCGGGTTCGATTCCGGTCAAGCGCGCGTACCTTGGTTGCGGGCACATCCCCAGTTGGGGGTGTGCAGGAGGCAGCTGATCGATGTTTCTCCTCGATGTTTCTAGCTCTCTGTCTCTCTCACTTCCTCTCTGTGGAAAATCAATAAAATATATTTTTAAAAATAAATAAAACATTAGTCAACTTATAGATATTCACATTATAACTTTTCTTTGTTAGATTTGATGCCTGGTATATAGAATTTTAAGATCCTCAGTTTTGTACTAAAATTCAGTAAAATGCTGCTCCTTTCTTTTAAAAAAAAAAAAGTGCCACTGCATGTACAGATCTTGGTGGGACAGATATTCAAAAGAGAACCATGGCCCTAGCCGGTTTTTCTCAGTGGTTGGCCCTTGAACCAAAGGGTCACAGGTTCGATGCTCAATCAGGTCACAGGGCACATACCAGGGTTGTGGGTTTCACTCTCCGGACCCATTGAGGGCTCGTGTGGGAGGCAACCAGTTGATCACATCAATGTTTCTTTCTCCCTCCCTCCTTCCTTACCTTTCCTTTTCTGAAAAGCAATGGAAAAAATGTCCTCTGGTGATTAACAACAATAACAAAAAAGAGAATCTTGATGGCAGAAGTGTGAAAAGGGTTAGGGTTCACCTAACCGGAAATGACCTGAATGTCCATCAGTTCATGAGTAGATGAACAAAGTTGGTACATCTATATAATGGAATACTGCTCAGCAATAGAAAAAAACAAGCTCCTGATAGATGTGGTTAATGTGGAAGGCATACTCTCGAAGTAGGACACAGAAGACCACGCATTTGTGGTTCCATTTACATGACACTGTAGAAGGGGAAAACTACAGGGATATAACACAGATGATTTGTCTCTGGTGCTGGTGCCAGGAGGAGCAGGTGGACCACGAAGGGCATTGCAGCCTTTTCTGGGGTGAGGACAGTATTCTGTGTCATGATTGTGGTAATGGTGATGGGATTGGGTAACATTTGTCAAAATGCAGAGCTTTGCACCTAAAATGGATGAACCGTCCTAGATGTAATGATAACCCAGTCATTTAAAAAAGATGTTAATTTTCTCCTTGTGCAGAGTATTGCGCTCTACATTCTTGGTGATGAAAGCTCTGTCTGTGAGGAATCCTCACACTATTTATCGAGAATTACTCTAGGTAAGTCAATGTAATGTTAGGCTTTGCAAACAAAATTTTATAAATACTGATATCAGAGTTGACATTGAAAAATAGTTGCATGTTTGTTTAGAGACCACATCTTATCTCATTGTAGAGGTATCTTACACTGCTCTGGTCTAAGTCCACAACTTAATTTTAGAGACCAGGATGACTTAAAAATTTTACTTCATACTTTTAGTGTGCCTTATTTCATACTTTTAGAAAGATTTTTTTATTTTTTTAGAAGGATTATTTTAACTTCTGGGAAATTATACTTTCTAGCCTGCTTATTTTATTATTTTCTAGGAGTTGTTTGTTAAGCTTTATTTCCAAGTTTCTTGTGCATTTTATGCATTTTCTTTACTAGGAAGACTATCAAAATAAAGATTTGTTTTGTTATTTTGTAGCCCCCCAAAAGTCACAAGCAGAACAAGAGGAAAACAGGTGACTTTTATTCAGATTGTGCTTTTTATATTAAATATATAAAACATGATTATGTGTCACTCTTCTGTTTAATAACTGTGTTTTGTTTCCTACAGGTTTAATTTCAGGCATTCTCCATCAGTTTCTAGTCTAGCTGAAAGATTAGTTGTCTGGATGGCTAATGTAGGTAAGATTGTCTTTACTCTTTATGTGTTGTTGAAATGCTAGTGAGAATCCTCTGCTTTCCCTGGACACTCCATCCTCACGAAGCCCATCTTCCTCAAAGCAAGCTAGAGCTGGGAGGCATGAGGAGAGAAGGTCCCACAGGGTTGAGATTATGGCCTATCAAGCCACACTTCCTTTCCCTAACAGTTTCACAACTTTCATATGACATCAGCAATACTAGCTTTTGATCTCTGGGCCTCAGAATGGAGAGCACCAATCACTGCACACCAGACCTTAAGCCATTGTCATATTCAGATACCAGAAGGGAGTATTCCTGGCAAAACCTAAAAGTAATTGTATAAACGTTGCAGGTGTGCTTTGGGAGGGTATAGACCAGGGATTTGAGGTGCCAAGATGAAGATTCATAGGTGGAGGGCGGAGAAAAGCGTTTTCTATTCTCCAATCCTAACTCTGTGATCCTAGGTTTCAAACTGAGTAAAGTACTAAAGAAATTTTTCATGAAAATAACTAAAAAAAAGTCAAATTACTTACATGAAGATATAAAAAGAATGCAGATGTTTTTATATTAGAAAGTAATGCTCTAATGAATGTTACAGGATATTTCTGAATTCTTAAAGACTACTCTAAATGACTTTGTTTTTTATTGTACTTTTTTGTATATCCTCTTCAGAATTATAATAATTGTCATTAGTATTACAGATAAGATACCTATGCTGAAAAAATAGTGGCCGACTTCTATCTATATGTTACATAATATTTAATAAAATGGTTATTCTCATATAAAGAACCATTTTTACCTTAATTAACCAAGTTTCTATATTAATAGATTATATATAATTTACAAAATATAGATATTATTTTAGGAAAAATAAAAATTTAATTAACATGAAGATTTTAAAATTTTAAAAATGTAATGTGGCATACATACAAAAGAATTTTTGAAATGTTCGGAGAACAACAATAAAGTGAATATGTACTGGTCACCCACCATTAGAAATAGAACATTGCCAGTGTGGTTGAAAAACCCTTGTGTGTTTACTTCTGCATCGTGTCCTCCCATACAACCCACCACTAAATGTAACCACTGTCCTACCTAAATTTTGTATTACTTTTCTCATTTTTTTTTGTAGTTTTATCATCTTTATATATTGCTTAGTGTTTTACATTTTTGAACTTTATGTAAACAGATATAAAAATATAAATGTTTCTGCTATCTTGTTTTCTTTACTCAATATTATTATTAAAAATTTAGAAAAATACATTTTTATTGATTTTAGAGAGGAAAGGAGTGGGAAAGATAGAAACATGAATGATGAGAGAGAATCATTGATTGGCTTCCTCCTGCACAGCCCCTATTGGGCATTGAGCCCGAAACCCCGGGCATGTGCCCTGACCCAGAATTGAACCATGACTTCCTGGTTCAGAGGTCGAAGTTCAACCACTGAACCGCACCGTCTGGACTCAATATTATTTAAAGATTCATCCATGTTGATTCATGTAGCAGTAGATCACTCATTTTCATTGCTAAATACTTCATTGTTTGAATATTAAAATTTATTCATTCTTTATTTTGTTGTTAATCCTCAGCCAAGGATATTTTTCCATTGATTTTTATAGAGAGTGGAAGGGAGTGGGAGAGACAGAGAGAGAAACATCCATGTGAGAGAAACACATCGATTGGTTACCTCCTGAATGTGCCCCAGTGGGGGCCAGGGATCGAGCCTGCAACCGACTTACATGCCCTTGACCAGAATCAAATTCGAGACCCTTCAGTCCTTGGGCCAGTGTTCTTTACACTGATCAAAACTGGCTGGGCCTTATTTATCCATTCTATTGATGCAAGCAATTGGGATGTTTCCTTCCTTGCCTTTTTTTGCCATATTGAAACAACATTGCTAACAAATATATATATATTTTTTAAATATATTTTATTAATTTTTTGCAGAGAGGAAGGGAGAAGGATAGAGAGAAACATCGATGAGAGAGAAACATCGATCAGCTGCCTCCTGCACACCCCCCACTGGGGATGTGCCCGCAACCAAGCTACATGCCCTTGACCGGAATCGAACCCGGGACCCTTCAGTCCGCAGGCCGACCCTCTATCCACTGAGCCAAACCGGTTCCGGCCTAACAAATATTTTAGTATTGTGTCCTGGTACACATGTGCACAGGTTTCTGTATGGCTATTGTTGGACCATAGGGGTCGGCCTATCTGTACATGCCAAGTGTTTTCCAGTGTGGTTGTACCAGTATATCTCAACTGTGGTTGAGACGTACTGTTGCTGTGCATAGTAACCAATACTTGATGATTTACTTCAATATTTGTCTGTCAGGCTAGTGCGAACTTCTATTTTTTAGTGGTTTTAGTTTTGCATTTCCCTGATCACTCTTTGGATAGACTATCTTTTCATATGTTTATTGACTCTGTATTTAATCTATGGAATGGTTTTTAAGTCCTTAGTGGTTTACCTATTGTTTTGGTTCTTTTTCTTAAGGTTTTTTAGAATTTTGTAAAGAGACCTTTTCTACTAATCTCTGATGTCAAGACACTAGCCTGGTAGTAAGATGATAAAATGAATTTCTTTCTTTCTTGTCAGAATAGATGTTTGCTAACTTTAGTCAGAGGGTAAACAGGAGAGTGGCAAGTCTAAATGCAAATGAAAAATGTTTTCTTTTCACCATCAGGTTTCACTTTAAGAGACTTGGAAACTCTTCCATTTGGAATTGCTCTTCCCATTAGAGATGCAATTTATCACTGTCGAGAGCAGCCTGCTGCAGACTGGCCAGAGGCTGTGTGTCTCTTGATCGGACGCCAGGACCTATCCAAGCAGGCCTGTGAAGGAAACTTACCCAAAGGGAAATCTGTGAGTGTCAACACCAAAAGCTCAAGGTTCAGTTTTAATCTTAGTAACATCAAAGTAGAAATGTTCTACATTTCTTTTATCTTTCTGCAAGTGTGTATATTACATTGCCTTTTTTATATTATGTGCCAGATGGCATTTATAATTGGACAAATGTTATTAATTGTAAATTAAACATGAGAACAGGAGATTTTGGAATGCTTTGTCTTTCCTGGACCTTTCTTCACCTTGAGTGATCAGTAGAGCAACTACCATGGTTGATTCCCTACTTATATTGTATTGTTAATTAACTAATTTATAATTATGTGGGAAAAGCAAGAGCATAGATCCTGAATTTGAATAGTTAATATATAACTGTTTTCTGTTTCATACATTTCTGATGAGTTGGCTTTCTTAAATTTAACTTTTAAATATTGTAAATATATGTTTAATCACATCAAACTGAAGCCCCAGGAAAAGGATTTTTTGGGGGGAGGGAGCAGAGGGCACTAATGTTGTTTGAAAGATGTCTTAATGTTATTATCCCTTCTGAATAATGTCCTTCATCAGTCTTTAAATATGTTTTTTAAAGAATGGGTTCTAAGGTAGAAAGTGAATTACATCATTTCTCTCCAATTACTTCTTTTAAAATCAGCCTCTTTAAAAATTTAAAAATGAAATTTTTAAAATTGCTAAACTCAAGTTAATTTTAAAATCATAAATGGTAGTGATGTTTTACTGTGAGCATCCAGGAGGGTCCAAAGATGACAGTAGAAATTTGCCTAATCTCTTACTAGCCTTTGAACCAACAGATAATAATCAACACGTTTGACTACTTATAATCCACATCAGGTCTTAGGCTACTGATGCTTCAGAACCTGTATCAAAATTTATTCCTGACATTAGTGCTGCTTCATGAAACTGTGACAGAATCTGTTTCCATAAGGATCCATCTTCAGCAGGGTCCAATCAGATAGTGCTCTTCAGTCTGCACCTACATAACAACTCTAATTTGAGTTAGTGTTTGTTTTGTCTTAAACAGAAAACCAATTTTTTTGGGGGTGGGGTGGGGGAATTTAGTAAAATGTTTATTCTTTCCTTGGCCAAGGTAAGTTTTAGCATTTAGACCTCTTTTCACTTACTAGAGTAAGAGCAGTGTAACATCATTAGCACTGAAACCATTCACCCGTATTTGTCATTTTAAGTAGTTCTGTTTAAACTCAGTTCAGTTATTTACTATATTGTATAACTCATCTAAATTTAACTTACCTAAATAACTTCAGCTATTTAGGTCTATATTTTATAGCTAACCCACCCATTAAAATATAGTTTCTTTTTAAAATTAGATATTTCATAGGATCCATAATAAATTTTTATGAACTAAATAAAAGTGATTAGCCATATCTGCCATTTATTTTTCATGTTAATGCTGTTTCCATATTAAATGTTGACAGAACTCTAGCATTTTAACTAGAATTTAATCTTTTGTTAAAAGAATATAAAACATTATTAAGAGAAAAGATTTCATGCTATTCAAATCTGTGTTGAAGTCTGAATTACAGTGAAACCTTAGTTTTTTAACTAATTCGTTCCAGAAGGCTGTTTTCAGAAGTGATTTGTTGGAAAACAGAATCATTTTTTCCCTTTAGAAATAATGTAAATTTTATTAATTCTTTCCAACCCCCCCAAATGATTCCCTGCTTTAACCTTTCTTACATACAGTACATGTCTAATGTACTATTTAACCTATAAACAAACACTTCTTTTTTTAAATTTATCATTCCCCCCTGCCCCCGCAACTAGCCTTAAATGAATCACTTTCAGCACTGGTTCCCCAGTTTCTTTCAAGGAGGTCAGTATGTGGCATCTGCTTTTTCACATATCTCCGCCTCCAAAATGCTCTCACTGGCTACCTGCTTTTCCTCTATCCAATAGTTTTTCTACCTCTTCAGTTGCCGGTGATCATTGTTTTTTCACATCCTTAGTACTATTAGCACTCTTGATGGCCTCTGTAAGTTTTAAAATTGTGCCAATCCTCCATTTAGCAGCAAAAGCAAAACAAAATAAAAAAACAACACAAAAATATTCACAGCACTATTTCCTAAGAGGTTAATAATCCTAGGTTTAGCAGTAAACTGACTTGCATTCTCTCTTTTGTTTATGGCCTGAGAGATGCTTTTTGTCATTCTGATGTATCAGCATGAAAGGGTTGTCATGTCCAGAACCAACGCTTACTCAACAACCCAGACATTTTTTCCATGAACAACCTGGTCGAGAATCCAATTGTTCAAGATGGGAGAAGTTTGAGAGCCGAGGTTTGACTGTACTTGATCTGGAAGACTCATACTAAAAGCATACAGTGAGCTTATGAGGGCAGAATGATAATCAAGGATTGACCCCTTTTCATTTGTTTTGTTACATTCAGTCCCTTCCCTTTTAAGAAATTTTTATTTGGAAGATATTTACAAACAAAATGATCCATTGCATTTAAAGTACTAAAGGGAGAAAGTATTGTTCAGCTTCCTCCAATCCTTGTTGCATATTCTGCATGTTTTTCTTTTCTGCTTATATTAATAAAATATAATATTTAAATTAGTGTGGGTTCTTAAGTAATAATGGGGGTGTCATATCCATTTACGGTAATCTTGTTTTCAAGATGTTTAGGATATAGTTAGGTTTTTACAATTTATTCAGACCCTTTCAAAGGAATTCTCCTCCTGACTCTTATCTCAAATTTAAACTTCTTCTCTTGGCTCAATAAAGAATTTTTAAGTGGGCAATTTAATTGTGCTATAACAGAGAGTTCTGTGTTCGAGTCCCGGTACACAATGGGAATCCAGGCCTGCCTGCTTTTGAATGCATAGTTTTTCTCTCTTGGTGGTCAGATATGTCATCCTTGACATGCGCTTGTCAGTCAGTGCGTGTTAACTAGTTTGTAAATTGTCACTACAACCAAGTCTGTTACTCAGGTGCTCTCATCAGATGTTCCTTCAGGAACAGAGACTGAGGAGGAAGATGATGGCATGAACGACATGAATCAGGAGGTTATGTCACTCATATGGAGTGAAGATTTAAGGGTGCAGGACGTGCGGAGGCTTCTTCAAAGTGCGCATCCTGTCCGTGTCAATGTGGTGCAGTACCCAGAGCTCAGTGACCATGAGTTCATTGAGGAGAAGGAAAACAGGTAATTGAAAGCATGAACTACCGCGCGTTGGGGATTTTTTTTTTTAATGCTAAAACCCAAAAAAGAATACTTTAAAGTTAAAAGTACCGATAAGTCTTATACTTCAGACTCTCCTCCTCTTGAAATATAGCTCTCTGCTTAGATATCTTAAGAATTTATAAAGGAAAACACTGAACTCATCCTTGGGCTTCTTGATCAGGAAAATATTTTGAATTTTTTCTTGTATTGTTTTCAGTATAAACTTACACCAGTATTTTTTTTTTTTATATTTTTTATTGATTTTTTACAGAGAGGAAGAGAGAGGGATAGAGAGTTAGAAACATCGATGATAGAGAAACATCGATCAGCTGCCTCCTGCACAACCCCCACTGGGGATGTGCCCGCAACCAAGGCACACGCCCTTGACCGGAATCGAACCTGGGACCCTTCAGTCCGCAGGCCGGCGCTCTATCCACTGAGCCAAACCGGTTTCGGTAGCTCCCATTAGAAACTCTAGTAGTGATATGTAATCCTATCTAATAATAGACAAATATGCAAATTGACCATACCTCTGACACACCCACAAGCCACGCCCACCATCCAATCAGAGCGAGTATGCAAATTAATCCAAACCAAGATGGCTACAGCCACAGAGAGCAAGGTTTCCTATGTAACAGAGGAAGCCAAGCTTTCTGCCTGCCCTTGCCAGGCCTAAGCCTCCACTCAAGCTACAAAGTTTCAATTATAGAAGGTAAACAAATTCAAACAGAAATGGCGGCAGAATGGAGCTTGAGAGAGCAGGCCAGGGTTGCCGCCGGCAACAGGGGAAGCAAAGCTTTCCGCACAACCTGGCTGGGCCCAACTGCTTAAGGCAACAAAGTTTCAATTATAACCCCAACACAAATGGCTGCCGGCCTCGGAGGGAGCCCCAGGCTTGGCTCCGCTCCAGGCTACAAAGTTTCAATTGTAGAAGATACATAAATCCCAGATACCAGGGCCTCTGCTTGGGTTGCCAGGGGGCGTGGCCAGCCTGCAAACCACCACAGGCCCCTTGCTCAGGCTGCCCCACACCCCAAGGGAACCCCCACCTGATCTGGGATGCCCTTCAGGGCAAACCAGCTGGCCCCTACCCCTGTACCAGGCCTCTATCCTATCTAATAAAAGAGTAATATGCAGATTGATCATCACTGCAACACACAATATAGCTGCCCCCATGTGGTCAAAGATCCTGCCCCCATGTGGACACAAGATGGCCAGCAGGAGAGGGCAGTTGGGAGGCACCCGGCCTGCAAGGGAGGGCAGTTGAGAAGGACCAGGCCTGTAAGGGAGGGCAGTTGAGAGGGACCAGGCCTGCAAGGGAGGGCAGTTGGAGGTGATCAACCCTGCAGGAAAGAGAAGTTAGGGGTGACCAGGCCGGCAGAGGAGGGAAGTTGGGGGCAAACAGGCTGGCAGCAGAGTGGTTAGGGGGTGATCAGGCTGGCAGGCAGAAGCGGTTAGGGGCAATCAGGAAGGCAGGCAGGCAAGCAGTTGGGAGGCAGCAGTCCTGGATTGTGAGAGGGATGTCCGACTGCCCGCTTAGGCCTGATCCCTAAACGGGCAGTCGGACATCTTTCAAGGGGTCCCATATTGGAGAGGGTACAGGCTGGGCTGAGGGACAACCCCCCTCCATGCACGAATTTTGTGCACCGGGCCTCTAGTATTGTATAAGCCTTCTCTTTTGCCATTCTCTAAAAGTTATATTCTTTATTACATTGCTAATACTAATTTATCCCTTAATAAATTATACGATTCAGTAGTAATCAATGTAACATTCCAGACTTGTTATCTTGGGGCAGTTCAATTTAATTTTTTAAAATTATAGTTGAAATTCAATATTATTTTATACTAGAGGCCCGGTGCACAAAATTCGTGCATGGGGGATGGTGGGGCGGTCCTTCAGCTCTGCTTGCACCCTCTTACAATTCGGGATGCTTGCCTGCCAACTTTCCTGAGTACCCCTAACCACTCTGCCTGCTTGATTGCCCCAGCGGCTCACCTGCCTGCCTGATCACCCCTAACTGCCTCTGCCTGCTTGCCTGATCGCCCCTGACTGCTCACCTACCTGTCTGATTGCTGCTAACTGCCTCTGCCTCGGCCCTGCCACCACAGCTTTGTCCAAAAGGACTTCTGCAATGATGTCTAGAAGGTCGTTTGGCTATCCAGTTTAATTAGCATATTACACTTTTATTATTATAGATAGTTGCCTTGCTCCAAGCTGTCAGGACCTGCTTGTCATAGAGATAGAAAAGTTTTAATTTTTACTCTTGATTATGGCAATTAACTAATACACCTGGCCACCAAAAAGGTGACTTACCAAAGGTTCTATAGCAAACAGTGCTGTTAAGTCCTTTTCCGCAAAAACGTGCATGTTGTGCATTTTATCTGCCTGGCTACATAAAAGAGTGAAGTTTCTATCTGTCTTTGCAATCATATGAGCAAATTGTCTGAGACCCCAGCGCAGACTGGTTTGGTGCTCACAGAATAATAGAGGTCTTTTTTTCTTTTTCTTTGCTCCATTGGTGGAGATTTCCTAGAAGTTGCAGGATATCTTCCTTTTAATTTTTCCTCAACACTCTTCTGCCTTTACTTATGTCTCTCACCTTTGCTTTCCCTTCATCCCCCACCCGCAGCAGTAACTTGCTCCAGGCTCACTTTGCTCCAGTGTCTAGGACAGTGATGGGCAACCTTTTGAGCTTGGTGTGTCAAACTTTGCCAAAAAACTGAGCATAACTCGGGTAGTGTGTCACTTTGAGGAAAAAACTAACTCCAAGACTCTAGTCGCAAATGTTTCATCCTCAGGAGCAGCAAATGTTTCATCCTCGGCATGCGGCCACCTCAGCGGCCGTGTGTCATCAGAAATGGCTACGCGTGTCAGTGCTGACACGCGTGTCATAGGTTCGCCATCACTGGTCTAGGAGATCACGCAACACGTCTGCCACCAGAACTACGATTCCCAGCATTCCTGGTGCTCCCGAGCTCTGGGCTTCTGCTGCTGGTCCAGGGGCTGCAGAAACCAAAAGGACTGGGAACTCCCACCCGCTCTACCGCTCTGCTCTCTGGCCAGGCTTGGCAACCCAGGATGCCAAACCTTCCTGCCTGCTCTCTGGCTGGCTCTATAATTCCGGCCAGCGCGGCCATCTTTGATGTGTCAATTTGCATATTCCCTCCTTATTGGCTGTGGGCACAACCATCTTTATCGCAAAGTGACAGTTAATTTGCATATTACTCTTTTATTAGATTACATTAGTTTCAGATATATAACATAGTGGTTAGACATTATATAATTTATGAAGTTATCCCCCAAATAATTCTAGCATCCACTTGGCATCATACATAGTTATTACCATACTAGTGGCTCAGTGCACGAAATTCATGCACGGGGCTGGGGAAGAGGGTGTCCTTCAGCCCGGCCTGCACCCTCTCCAATCTGGGACCCCTCAGGGGATAACCAGCAGTCGGGCATCCCTCTCACAATCCAGAACTGCTGGCTCCTTATCGTTCTCCTGCCTGCCTGATTGCCCCTAACTACTTCTACCTGCCTGCCTGCCAGCCTGATTGTCCCTAACTGCTCCCCTGATGACTTTATTGTCCCTAACCATCTCTGCCTTGGCCCCGCATCTGGGACCCAGGATTCCTTCCAGCCGACCACAGGCAACCGGGATCCGGGTTTCCCTCCCTCTGGTTAGCCATAGGCGCCCAGGCCAGCTGCAGCCGCAGGGGATGGTGGGCAGGTGGCTTTGCCTGAGCTGCAGCTGCAAGTGCTGGCACCTGGGACCATGAGTGGGCGCCTTCTTCATCACCCGGGCCACGGCCAGCCGCAGGTACTGGTGCCCGGCACTGCGGGGTGGGTGGCTTCTTCGTCTACCAGGCTGTAGCCAGCCGCAGGTGCTGGCTCCTGGACCTCAGGCGGGCGGCTTCTCCGTCTTCCCTGGGATGCAGTGTGGGCAACTTGTCCGTCTGGCTGCAGCCTGGGATAATGGGGCAGGCGGCTTCTTTGTTTCCTGGGCCTCACCCAGCTTCAGGCGCTGGAGCCTGGTTTCTCTGTCTCCCCCAAGACATGGGGTAGGAGAACGTGAGGCTTCTGTGGCTGGCTTCGGCCTGGGATCATGGGGCAGGAGGCTTCTTTATCTCCCGGGCCGCAGCCAGTCTCAGGCACTGGGGCCCGGTTTCTCCGTCTCCCCAGGACATGGGGCAGGAGGACGTGAGGCTTCTGTGGCTGGCTGTGGCCTGGGATCACGGGGCAGGTGGCTTCTTTGTCTCCCGGGCCGCAGCCAGCCTCAGGTACTGGCACTGGACTTTTCTGACTTCCACAGGCCCAGAGTGGCTGGGGGGCAGGGCTGCCGCCATCTTTTCAGGTTAATTTGCATACTCACTCTGATTGGCTGTTGGGCGTAATGGAGTGGTAGTAATTTGCATGTTTTTCTTTTATTAGTGTAGATTATTGATTTCCTCTGCTGTACTTTACATCACTGTCACCATTTTAACTACCACTTTGCACTTAAATCCCTTCACCTTTTCCACCCCCTCTTTTCCATTCTCTGGCAACAACCTTCATTTTGTTTTCTGTATCTTTGAATCTGTTGCTATTCTGCTTGTCTATTTATTTTGGTTTTTAGATTCCACATATAAGTAAAACCATATGGTATTTGTCTTTCTCTGTCTGACTTATTTCATTTAGTATAATACCCTCTAAGTCCATCTGTGTTGTTGGCAAATGGCAAGATTTCATTATTTTCTATGGCTGAGTAATATTCCATTACGTATATGTATATATCACATCTTCTTTATCTGATCATCTATTAGTGTGCACATGGGTTGCTTCCATATCTTGGCTCTTGTAAATAATGCTGCAGTGAACATAGGGGTGCATATATCTTTGAAATAGTGTTTTAGATTTCTTTGGATATATGCCCAGATGTGGAATTGCTGTGTCATAAGATAGTTATATTTTTAATTTTTTGAGTAACCTCCATACTACTTTCCACAGTGGCTGCACAAATGCATTCGTATCAGCAGTGCACCAGGGTTCTCTCTTCTCCAAATCCTCGCCAGCACTTAGTTGTTGATTTATTGATGATAGCCATTCTGACTGGCAGGTGGGAGGTGATATCTCATTGGGTTTTAATATGCATTTCTCTGACGATTAGTGACTGAGCATCTTTTCATATGTTATTCGTTTTCTTTGGGTATTTGCACTATTTGGAGAGCAGGTTTTTCTATGTGTGAGCCACTTTTTTGTACAGGGGATAAGTTGGGGTTTTTCAGGGAGCCCTATTTGGCACCTCCTCCCTTATTTTCTTTCCTCAATTCATGCAAGCGGCTCTGGTCGCCATCATCTCCTGGGAGAGCTGCCACCCTAGCTCTTGGGCTCAGGTATATAAAGCCTTCTAGAGGAAGGGGACACTCAAGTTCTCTGGCATGGCCTGAGGTATTGGTTTGCTTGGTGGAGGTGGGAGAACTTGTTGCCCTCTGGAGCTTGATAAGAATGATGGGCTTAGGGCTTGGAAAGTGCCACTTGTGGCAGGTTTGGAAATTTATAAATAAATTCTTGTTTATTGATGGTTAAGAACACCATTATGTCCTCTTTGGAGAAGTGTCTAATCAGGTCCTCTCCTCACTTTTTAATTGGATTGTTTGTTTGTTTTGGTGTTTAGTTGTATGAGTTCTTTATAAATTTTGGATATTGACCCCTTATCAGATGTCCATTGGCAAATATCTTCTTCCATTCAGTAGGTTGTCTTTTTGTTTTGATAGTTCAATTTAGGTTTTAAAATTCTCTCCAGTCCCTTTATCTGCCTGGTGTCTATTGCCTGTCATCTCTGTCACTGTTTTTTTTCTTTCTTTTTTTCCCCCCATTTTTTTAATTAAGATATTATATGTGTACATTTTTTCTTTTTTTCTTTCTTACTCTGGAACTTACAACTTTTAGGGAAGGACCATCGCACTTAGTTTCAGGCTGCTGAAGGTCTGAGTCAGTCATAACTCCCTATCTCTATTTCCTTCCCATATGGACGCAGCTATTTGTCACTGTAAATGAGGAAATGGAGTGACAGAGATGCTGTGTGAGAGACTAGTCTATAGCATGGTCTCTGGGCTATGCCTGGCCAGTATCTGCTGGGTGACTTTGGATAAATTACTAACCTCTTGCTGCCTCAGTTGCTGCCTCTATAAGAAGCACGATTATATCACATACCTCAAAAGGTTTTGTGTATCAAGTGAGTTATCTACTATACTAATAAAAGGGTAATATGCTAACTAGACCGGAGACCTTCCAGACAAAGCCGTGGTGGTAGGGCCAAGGCAGAGGCCATTAGGGGCAATCAGGCCAGGAGGGGAGGGCAATTGGGGTGATCAGGCTGGCGGGAGGGAGTAGTTGGGGGCAAGCAGGCCGGCAGGGGGGCAGTTGGGGGTGAGCAGGTTGCCAGGGGGGAAGTTGGAGGTGATCAGGCCAGCAAGGGGGGGCAGTTAGGGGTGAGAAGGCCAACGGGGGTGTGGGGGGAAGCAGTTGGGAGTGAGCAGGCCAGCAGGCAGAGTGGTTATGGGTGGTCAGATAGGCAGGCAGATGAGTGATTAGGAGCCAGCAGTCCTGGATTGTGAGAGGGATGTCCTGTGGGATTGGGCCTAAACCAGCAGTCGGACATCCCCCGAGGGGTCCCAGGTTAGAGAGGGTGCAGGCCGGGCTGAGGGACATCCCTCCTCCCCACGTTCACAAATTTCGTGCACCAGGCCACTAGTCTATCTAATAATAGAGTAGTATGCAAATCATCACTCCGCTACACTCACAAGCCACACCCACCAGCCACGCCCCAGCCACGCCCACCATTCAATCTGAGTGAGTATGCAATTAAACTGAAAACATGGCGGCAGCCCCGCCCCCCAGCCTCTCCAGGTCTCTGGGAGTTGGAGAAGTCAGGAGCCAGCGCCTGAGGCTGGCTGCAGCCACAGAGACCAAGAAGCCGCCTGCCCCATGATCCCAAGCTGCAGCCAGCCTCAGAAGCCTCAGGTCCGCCTGCCCAACGTCCTGGGGAGACGGAGAAACTGGGCCCCAGCGCCTGAGGCTGGCTGCAGCCACGGAGACCAAGAAGCTGCCGTCCCATGATCCCAAGCTGCAGCCAGCCTCAGAAGCCTCAGGTCCGCCTGCCCAACACGTCCTGGGGAGACAGAGAAACCGGGCCCCAGCACCTGAGGCTGGCTGCAGCCATGGAGACCAAGAAGCTGCCTGCCCCGTGATCTCAGGCCTCAGCCAGCTGGAGAAGCGGTTCACCCCACGTCCTGGGGGAGACAAGAAACCAGGTGCCAGTGCCTGAGGCTGGCTGCAGCCCGGGAGATGAAGAAGCCGCCTGCCCTGTGATCCCAGGCTGCAGCCAGCAGCAGAAACCTCAGGTCCGCCTGCCCCACCTCCTGGGGGAGACTGAGAAACCCGGCCTCAGCGCCTGAGGCTGGCTGCGACCTGGGAGATGAAGAAGCCGCCTGCCCCGTGATCCCAAGCAGCAGCCAGCTGGAGAAGCCGCCCTCCCCACGTCCTGGGGGAGACAAGAAACCGGGTGCCAGTACCTGAGGGTGGATGCGATCTGGGAGATGAAGAAGCCACTTGCCCTATGATCCCAGGCTACAGCCAGCTGGAGAAGCTGCCCACCCCATGTCCACCCGCCCCACGTCCTGGGAGAGATGGAGAAACCGGCACCAGTACCTGAGGCTGGCTGCAGCCCGGGAGATGGAGAAGCTGCCCACCCTGCGGTCCTGGGCACCAGTACCTGTGGCTGGCTGTGGCCTGGGAGACAGAGAAGCCACCCACCCTGCGGTCCTGGGCATCAGTAACTGCGGCTGGCTGTGGCCTGGGAGACAGAGAAGCCGCCCACCCTGCAGTCCCAGGCACCAGCACCTGCGGCTGGCTGTGGCCTGGGAGACAGAGAAGCCACCCACCCTGCAGTCCTGGGCGCCAGCACCTGCGGCTGGCTGTGGCCTGGGAGACAGAGAAGCCACCCACCCTGCAGACCTGGGCACCAGTAACTGTGGCTGGCTGTGGCCTGGGAGACAGAGAAGCCGCTCACCCTGTGGTCCAGGTGCCAGCACCTGCAGCTGACTACAGCATGGTAGATGGAGAATCCGCCCACCCTGCAGTCCCGAGCACCAGCACCTGTGGCCTGGGAGACAAAGAAGCCGCCCACCCTGCAGTCCTGGGCGCCAGCACTTGCAGCTGCAGCACAGGCGAAGCCCCCTGTCCACCATCCCCTAAGGCTGCAGCCAGCCTGGGCGCCTATGGCTGACCAGAGGGAGAGAAGCCCGGATCCTGGGTGCCTGTGGTCAGCTGGAGGAGGGAATCCTGGGTACCAGGTGTGGGCCGAGGCAGAGGTAGTTAGGGGCAATCAAGTCAGCAGGGGAGCAGTTAGGGACAATCAGGCTGGTAGGCAGAAGCAGTTAGGGGCAATCAGGCAGGCAGGTGAGCGGTTAGGAGCCAGCAGTTCTGAATTGTGAGAGGGATGTCCAACTGCTGGTTATCCCATGAGGGGTCCCAGATTGGAGAGGGTGCAGGCCAGGCTGAGGGACACACTCCCCGCTGCCCCCCCCCCCCCCGTGCACGAATTTCGTGCACCGGGCCTCTAGTCTATATATAAAAGGCTCATGTGCTAAGTGTCCGACCATCTGCGTAATGACGTCACGAAGCAACGCCTGGCTTCCTCTCCCTAGCTACTAGCCTCCTTGGAGTTTCTTCAGCCCAGGAACACGACTTGCTTTATAGCCAGGTGGAAACATTTTACACTTGAACCAAATGTCTGTGAAGCGTTTTCCCATGCCTCATCTCATTTGATCCTCATAGAAGTCCTAGAGTAGGTAGATAGGAGACTCGGTGGAATCCTGTTTTCTTTTCATTAGCCAGAAAATGGAGATTTAGGAAGCTTAGAAACTTGACCCGACTGAAAAGAAGTAAGAAATGATGGACCTTGAAAATGACTTCAGGTTTTCTCACAGTCAAACACTGCTGCAATTAAACATTTTACCCCTTATTCTCCCTGCATGATCTACAACAATAATCTGCTTCATGTTGATATTTACTGCTGTGTTGCTGATAATTACCTGAAAGAGGAGTTGGGGTGCTTCACTGGGCTGGAAAAAGTTTAGCTAAATCAGAAAGCAGGTGTAATTAAACAAGTTTATCTATATTCTAGAGGCCCGGTGCATGAATTCATGCACATGCGGGGTCCCTCAGCCCGCCCGGTGATTGGGGTTGATCAGGGCCAGCTGGCTGGGGGAAGGGACCATGTGAGGTTGGCTGGCGGTGGGAGGTTGGCTGTGGGAGCACTGTGACCATCAGGGGGCAGCTTCTGCATTGAGTGTCTGCCTCCCGGTGGTCAGTGCGCTCCCACAGGAGGAGTGCCGCTCAGCCAGAAGCCAGGCTTATGGCTGGTGAGCACAGCAATGGCAGGAGCCTCTCCCACCTCCATGGCTGTGCTACGGACCCCTTGGGGGATGTCTGCCTGCAGGCTTAGGCCTGCTCAGGCCAGGCTGAGGGACCCCCCCTCAGTGACGAATGTCATGCACTGAGCCTCTAGTTTCTACATAATGCTGGTAACACTGCTCAGTGTGCAGTAAACCTTAGTGCAGTCCGTCATGAACAGAGTTCATTTTGTGAGGCTAATTTCTTTTTAACCTTTTACTATCTATGAAATCAGAATGTCTTTCAGTCAGTAGTTGTTATAGTTTAAATGACGATGCTTTTTATTTCCTAGTGCCTCAGGAAATAGTGATGTATCTTGTAATCAGTGGCATCATAAATAGAAGGAATATGGTATTAATTGTTTCCATTATGATAATGTGGATTATATATAAGATTTTGCTAAAGAAATGTTATGGATGTTGCCTTTTGGCCTTGAGTTTCCATGATTCTAGATTAATGTAGGCAGTGTTCTGAAAGAATCTTAGGACAGCAAAATTTTCCTCACCAGTGAACTAGAAAAACAACTATGAGTGTGTATAGTTAGGGAGAGAGCATGCTTGTGAATAGCGCTGTCTGCAGAGAAAATGTTAGCTTCAGGAGAGATACTTCATTTGTGTTATGTTTCCTGGTTTTAATGCCCCTGCTTTCATATTTGATTTCGTTTTGTTTTAAGGTGCTATACAGAATGTGATTTACTTTAATATAAAAACAAGTAGCTCATAGAAGCCATTTGAACCTTGAACCTCACTGATACATAGTGCTATCTATCATTCCCGTAAATCCTAGCTGTCATATAAGGGAAACTGATTCTGTGTTTTTCCTAGAGATGCCATGAAATCGGTTGACCTTCATTGTAGGATCTTCCTTTCCTTCCTTGAGTACAGACCACGGAGTCTCTCTGCTAAAAGGATAGGAGTAGGAACCCAGATGTATTGAGGGCAACTAGACTGAAAATAACATAGTGAACCAAGAGTATAATATTTTCCTATGAGAGTATTAGCAACAGAGTAGAACTTTTAGGTTTCTCTTTTTGGATACCTAGGGAGAGTTGACTTGGTTTATAGACCAGCTGTTGTGGTTTGTTTGTTTTTTAAATCCTCACCTGAGGACATGCTTAGAGAGACAGACAGAAAGACAGACAGACACAACCTTTTGTGCACAGGACAATGCTCAACCAACTGAGCCACTCTGGCCGGTTTGTACCAGCTGGTTTTCATTCAAAGCAAATATGAAACAAAAAAAGGAATTGGGCCTCCTCTTAGACTTTCTAAGGGGGAGTGGGCAATAGTATTACAGTGAGAATGATCATGTTGGGATGATTCAACGACATCTTTGTGGATTTCCTCGATGTGACTTCATTTTATACAGTGTGCCTTCCTTTGAAATACTTGCCACAGATAGCATTCCAATTTTTTTGCTTAAAATTTTTTCACATGTTGGTTTTAATTTTTATTACAGATTGCTCCAGTTGTGCCAGCGAACTATGGCCCTTCCAGTAGGACGAGGGATGTTTACCTTGTTTTCATACCATCCTGTTCCAACGGAACCATTGCCTATTCCTAAGTTGAATTTGACAGGTATGTTAAATTCTGGGCTCAGTGAGAAAGGAAATGAAATGCTCTTTTTATCTTCAGTGGTCTTACATATTGTTAGTAGCTGTTCTAGTGGTTATTGCTGCTCGAATAACAAATTGGACTAAACGTTGAGGGAAATAGAACGTATCCCATTACTAATTTTTGCTTTTAATGAGACCATTTCAAGATATAGAATGGTAATTGGGAAAGTTTAGAAATATATAATGGATAATGGTAACATTAAACATTAAATAATCATGAAGTATAATATGTAGAAGTATTTAGTCTTAAAATGTCTTATGTCTTTTATGAACATACTAGAGGTCCAGGGCATAGATTCATGCACCGGTGGGGTCCCTTAGGCTGGCCTGTGCCCTCTTGCTATCCAGGACCCCTAGGGGGGTGTTGGACTGCTGGTTTTGGCCCGATCCTGGCGGGGCCTGGCCTACAAAGATTGGGCCGAATCCGGCAGTTTGACATCCCCCAAAGTGTGTAGTAGTGCTGAAGTGGCAGGTGGCTGGAGAGGAGCCCGAGCCCAGGCCGGGCACCGTACTGGCTCATCCAGGCCCTGCTGCGCCTGCCACCCGCTGCTGCTTGGTAGTGCTGCCCTGGAGGCGGGAGAGGCTCACCTTGCTGCAGCTGTGCTCACCAGCCATGAGCCTGGTGTCAGGTGCCCAAAGGTCAGCTGAGCTGTGCTCGCTGTGGGAGCGCACCTACCACGAAGGGATAGGTCCTGCATTGAGCATCTGCCCCTGGTGGTCAGTGCGCATCATAGCAACTGGTCGGTTGGTTGCTCAGTCGCTTAGGTTTTTATATATATAGATGATCCTTGTACAAAAACTAGAAAATATTACAGTAGTTTCACTTGCTGAAGTCCCACTAGTGTTAACATTTTGGTATATATTAAAATTTACTATATAATGAGCATTCTTCCATATCTAGTATATCTATGGATACAAGTGTGTATATGTATGTATGTAGATATTATATACACTTTTTTTTTTAAATGTATAATTGTGCATTCTGTAACTTTTTTTTTTATATATATTTTATTGATTTTTCACAGAGAGGAAGAGAGAGGGATAGAGAGTTAGAAACATCGATGATAGAGAAACATCGATCAGCTGCCTCTTGCACAACCCCTACTGGGGATGTGCCCGCAATCAAGGTACATGCCCTTGACCGGAATCGAACCTGGGACCTTTCAGTCCGCAGGTCGACGCTCTATCCACTGAGCCAAACCGGTTTCGGCTATATACACATTTTTAAATATGTGTGTATATATGTATACACACACACACACACATATATATATATGTATATATATATTACATAGATATATATATTACATATATATATATATATATATAATACATATTATTGATTTCAGAGAGGAATGGAGAGGGGGAGAGTTAAAAACCTCAATGATGAGAGAGAATCATTGATAGACTGCCTCCTGCATGCCCCCTACTGGGGATTGAGCCCACAACCTGGGCCTGTGCCTTGACTGGGAATCAAATTGTATGTGACCTCTTGGTTCATAGGTTGGTGTTCAAACACTGAGCCACGCTGGCCAGGCTGTATACACATTTTTAATTAACAACTTCATTTTCTTTTTCTAGAGTATTTCATTTAGTGAAATATAATTTATATAAACAGACTGGTATTATTGGAAATTATTATTTTTTGCTATTATAAGTATATATTGGGGTGTATTCATCTTACTTGTTTAGAAATTGTTTAGAAGAACTCCTAAAACAAGATTTTAAGGCCCTGATGCAGCAGATTATCACATGATTGGCTGCGTGAGCTTTTACTTCTGCCAGATATGAGAGTGTTCTTTTCCCATTGTTATTGGTTATAATGGGTTTTATAGTGCCCATTCACCTGATACTAGTTTGAATGTATTCTATAGGTGGCAATCGTGTACAAAGTTATCCTTGAAAATCTTTCAAAGTGCAGTGCATGTGTTTTTATGAGACTTGTGTAAAATGTATATTTCAAGTTATGTAAATTTAAAAATATAGGGTCTCCTCAGATTTGTAAGGAACTGTGTTTTTAATGGTTGCAGAAAATGAGACAAGCTGAGTAAAGAGCCCATCATCCAACTCATTGATAGGCAAAGCAAGCAGAGTGACCTTCACTATTTTAACTGTTCTCTCTCCGAGAGATAAACAACCGTGTCAAAATCTGAACAACTGTTGAGTCTTGATGGAGGGCATGGTATATAGGTGTTTATTTTATTAGCCTTTCAAATGTTTGGAGCTTTTCAAAGAATAAGCTTGGATTAGAAAAGAATTTCATGCAAAATTGGCAAATGTTAAAGAGTATTAACCTTTTGCACTCGGATGTCGAGATTAAAATTACTCTTTGAATGTATCAATAATTTGAAATATAAAAAAATCCAAATAAGTTTGTATGAAAAGAAACTCCAGTTTTTTATTCTACTGCCGTGCTTTGTAAAATCTGGGGTATTTAAAAAATTAAATCCCAAGTAGAATAAAGGAATCAAGAAAAGAGCAAGCGAGTGCAAAGGGTTAAATCTGGGTGGCAATACTTGGGTGAGTATTAAATAAGTACATGAATCATTGTCTTCTTCTTTTGAGAAAAAATACATTTAGTTAAATTTGCATGATTTTAATTTGCATGATTAATGTTTATGACATTAATCCAAAGTTTTATTCTTTTAGCCATTCTGGTAGACACCCCTAAGGAAAAAAATCTTGATTTAATAATAAGTTAATTTAGGAAAAAAATATATATTTTAAATACTCCCTTTACTCTCACACTGATAGGCCTGTTGTACTTACATATATTGTTATGCTTATTGAATAATACATTGAATTCTTACTGCTTTACCCTTTGCCTTTTATTTTGTGTGCAAATGTTATGGTTATGTATATGATGAATTGCTATTTTGGTAAGTTTACTTGTTTTTTAAGAATAATCAATGTGCCTTTTTTAAGGACAGTAAGAGTATAACTCATGAACTTGTTACCAGTGTAGTGCTGTCTGACACCAACATTTGAATTAGTTCGTAGGTACAAAAAGCAAATAGTACAGTCATGTATTTTACTTTGTGCTTGTGTCTCTGTGAGTATATGTGTATATGTATACAAAAACTCCAAGTAAAATATTGTGCATCTATTTAAAATTGATTTTACATAACTTTCAGAACTTCTTTAAAATAGCATTTTCAAACACCCAGTGAACTGTATAACTATGTAATATTAGGATATTTATTTTAAACTAGAGGCCCAGCGTGCACGAAATTGTGTGTGAGTAGCTCGCTTCCACTTGCCTCAGCTGGCTGCTTCACCCATCACCGTTTGTAGCTCACTGCCTCACCCTCCACTGTTCATAGCTCTCCGCCACTAGTAGCTCGCTCCCTGCCCCACCCACCAAGAGAGCTGTTGCTCGTTTTGTCATGATGGCATTACGACGTGCTGGCCATGGGCCTTTTATATAAGAGAGAGTCATGGCTAGAGTTAGAAATATAAAAATAATTTAATATTTGCCTATTAATGGGGTAAATCAAAACCAGACTCAGAATTCAAAAAACGTCACGACCATTTAATTTATGTTGCTCTTAAATTTAATGCATACTCTTATGGTTCACTGGATAACTCAAGTCTGTAAAATGATGCTTTTTATAGCACTATGAATGAATTTAGTGTTGTGAACAATAGCATATAATTAGATATCTATACTATATGTATAGACAGACATAGATAAGAGGCAGAATGAATTTATAAAGGTCCTAGTCTCTTTTAAAAATGTCATTTTCACTTAATGCCCTGAGAAAAATAGGGTGTGGCATATTTAACATCAGTGTCACCAACCGCATGTTGGAATTTATTGTTCATATAGTTTAACTGTGACACTAGTCTTTGTTTTATTTTTTAATAAGCTTCCTGCTGTTTGAAAGAAAGATTTTTAAGCAGTGGGTATCCTAATCAGATCTGTATAAAAGTAAATTGGTATCAGTTACGTTATTATAGCCCCATGTATTTGAACAAAAAGGACAATTAATTATTTTAAGCAATTAAGGTTTTTTCCACCTTGCGTCAGCTTTTACTCACATGTATAAAGGTTTCAGAACTCATAGTAAGCTAATATTATTAAGGATTTCAAATGTAGAAAAAGCAGTCTCTGTTCTCAAAAACCTAAATTTAACAACTTTGGTTTTGTATATTTCTATTCTCTCAGTTTTAAATTTGTTTGCCTGAATAGGGCGTGCCCCTCCTCGGAACACAACAGTAGACCTTAACAGTGGGAACATTGATGTGCCTCCCAACATGACAAGCTGGGCCAGTTTTCATAATGGTGTGGCTGCCGGACTGAAGATAGCCCCGGCCTCCCAGATCGACTCGGCGTGGATTGTTTACAATAAGCCCAAGCATGCTGAGTTAGCTAATGAGTATGCTGGCTTCCTCATGGCCCTGGGACTGAATGGGCACCTCACCAAGCTGGCCACTCTCAATATCCATGACTATCTGACGAAGGTGAGAAAGGTGGTGCTCCCAGGTCTTGGGATAGTGCCTCACCTGAGCTGCTACAGTATCTTCTAATTGTTCTATTTGCTCTTCCTTCTTTATATTTGTAAATCCATTCTTCTCATAGCAAACAGAGTAATCTTTCTAAAGTGTAAATTGGAATATATCACTTCCCTGGTCAAAACTGTGTAATAGTCTTCCGTTGCTCTGAAGATACATTTTAGAGCCTAGTGATCCTACTCACTTCTCTAGTATTACTTTGTACCACTCTTCCCCCTTGCTACCACCCTCCAACCATGGGGACTGGCTATTTTTGCTCCTTGGCATAAACTCTTCCTCTTGGCATAAACTCTTCCACTTATATGCCATAAAAAGTCATCTATTTTTTAAAATATATTTTTATTGATTTAAAATAGAGGAAGGGAGAGGGAAAGAGATAGAAACATCCATGAGGAGAGAGAATCATCGATTGGCTGCTTCCTGCACCCCCTCTACTAGTGATCGAGCCTGCAACGGGGGCATGTGCCCTGACCAGGAATCAAACCGTGACCTCCTGGTTCATGGGTCAATGCTCCACCACTAAGCCACATCAACTGGACAAAATTCACTTATTTTAAGTATACAATTTAGTGGTTTTTAGTAAATTCACAGATTTTAGAACATTTTACCACCTTGTAATGGAACCTCACATCCAGTAGCAGCCGCTCTCTGTTCCTTTCTCCCTCCAGCCCCTTGCAACCACTGATCTGCTTTTTGTGGCTGTGGATTTGTTGATTCTGGACCTTTCATACTGGTATACATAGAATATACAATATGTGGTCTTTTATGACTGGCTTCTTTCCCTTAGCAGAATGTTTTCAAGGTTCGACCATGTTATTCCTTATATCAACACTTAATTTCTTTTTATTGCTGAGTAGAAGCTCTGTTGTATGGATATACTGCATTTTATTTATCTTGCATCAGTTGATGGATATTTGAATTATTTCTACTTTTTGGCTGTTATGAATAATGTGGTATAAGCATGTACATGTCTTTATGTAGACTTACGTTTTCATTTCTCATGGGCATATTGCTAGAAGTGGAATTGCTGCATCATATGGTAACTCTTTGTTTAAATTTTTGGAGGTCCACCAAACTGTTTTTCAGAGTGGGTGCACCATTTTACAGTTGCACCAGCAGTACCTAGGAGTGCCAATTTCTCCACAATATCTCATTGTGGTTTTGTTTTGCGTTTCCCTAATGGCTAATGATCTTCAGTATCTTTTCATGTGTTCATAGGCTATTTATAAGTTTTCTTTGGAGAAATGTCTATTCATATACTTAGCTTATTTTTTTAACTGGTTTATCTTATTGAGTTGTAATCTTTATATATTCTGGATAGTAGTCCATTAACAGATACAAGATTTATCCATTTTCCTCCCATTCTTTCAGTTGTTTTTTCACTTTCTGATGGCATCTTTGAAACACAGAAGTTTTTAGTTTTGACCAAGTCCAGTTCACTTCTTCTTTCTTTGGTTGCTATATTTTGTGTTGTATCCAAGGTCACAAAGACTTACACCTATGTTTTCTTTTAAAAGTTTTATAGTTTTAGCTCCTACATTGAGTTACGTGATCAGTTTACAGTAATATTTGTATGTATTATAAAGAAGGGGTCCAACTTCATTCTTTGGCTCTCCACTTATCACAGCACTGTGTTTTGAAAAGACTTTTTTTCCCCATTGGATTGTCTCAGCACCCTTGTTAATCAACCATCCATGTGAAGGTTTATTTCTGGATCACCTCAAAGTCATTTATATGTTGTTCTCTCACCTGACATTCTCCCTTTCTAAAGTTGAGGGCCCCCCTTTCTGCCACTTTCCTGGCTAATTTATACTCATTCTTCAGGTCCTATTGTGAAGTTTACTTTTTTAAAGATTCCTAATAATTCCTCAGCCCCTTCTAATCTAAATTAGGCACCTTTAAAATACTCTTTCATATTACTTTGTACTTTTTCAATGCGTCACTTTAAAAAAAAAATATATATATATATCTATTGATTTCAGAGAGGAAGGGAGAGGGAGAGAGATAGAAACATTAATGATTTGAGTGAATAATTGATTGGCTTCCTCCTGCATGCCCCCCTACTGGGGATCTAGTCAGCAACCCAGGCATGTGCCCTTGACTGGAATTGAACCTGGGACTTGTCAGTCTGCAGGCCGATGCTCTATCCACTGAGCCAAACCAGCTAAGGCTCAATGCATTACTTTTTAATAATATGGTTGTATGTTTTTAGTTTAACACTTTTTCCCCATTAGGGTACTAGCTTCGTGAGGACAAGGACCAGGTCTGTGTAGTTTGCTATTGTGTACTTGGTGCCTTTCACTGTGCCTGTCACATAAACGTACTTATTGAAAATACTGTTTTATTTAAAACTTCGTATCTGTTTCGGTAGTGGCTTAAGTTTCTCTCTCCTTTCTGTCTTAGGGTCATGAAATGACAAGCATTGGACTATTACTTGGTGTTTCTGCTGCTAAGCTGGGCACTATGGATATGTCCATTACCCGGCTGCTTAGCATCCACATTCCTGCTCTCTTACCCCCAACGTCCACAGAGCTTGATGTTCCTCACAATGTCCAGGTGGCTGCGGTGGTCGGCATCGGCCTTGTATATCAAGGGACAGCTCATAGGCACACTGCAGAAGTCCTGCTGGCTGAAATAGGTATGGCATCAATAGTGCTGTGTCTTCATTAGCATACTTTTCTCATTCCACAGGAAACAAAGTAAGAATGATAGTAAAATTATTAAAATTAAGGAAAAATAGTAGCTGATGTGAGGGTAGAATGATCTTACTAATAAAATTGCCTAATTATTTTTTATTTTCAGGTCTTTTAGATAGTTTCTAATTCTTTGCTGTTATGCATAAACATTATGCTGATTACTTTTGTGTAATATTTATTATTTTTTAATTGCATTTTTCCCCTGAAGATAAAATCCCAGGAATGTGAACGATTTTTTGGAGGGAGAGGTCTTTATATATAATACATTTTTGCTGCCTTAAAGGGTAGAGTTAGTGTTATGTGGTGCTTTTTGTAAGTATAAACTTTTCATCAAGCCAAACATTTAGGATCAATACACAGAAATTCTACCATAATAGAGCAGCTCAGTATTATATAGGTTCAAAACAGATGTCTGGAAACAAAATATTTAATGTGTTTAAAACTTGCGGGAAGTGTCCGTCCTGTATTTCAACATGTTTTCACCACATCTAATGAATGGATTTGAAAATAATAAAGCAAAAACAAAATGTAAGAGATTAAAAATTAAAACTCTTGTTGAGTACTCCTCCCTTTAAAATATTTTTTTTAAATATATTTTATTGATTTTTTACAGAGAGGAAGGGAGAGTTAGAAACATCGATGAGAGAGAAACATCGATCAGCTGCCTCCTGCACACCCCCTACTGGGGATGTGCCCGCAACCAAGGTACATGCCCTTGACCAGTATCGAACCTGGGACCATTCAGTCCGCAGGCCGACGCTCTATCCACTGAGCCAAACCGGTTTCGGCTCCCTTTAAAAATTTTATTTCCTATTTCTTAATTAAAAAAAATAAAACCTTAATTAAAAAAAACAAGTTTCACAGTGTATTAAAGTTATTGATCTCAGAGGGAAGGCGGGGGAGGGTGGGTGGGTGGGAAGAGATCAACCAAAGAACTTGTATGCATATATGCATAACCCATGGACACAGACATTAGGGTGGTAAAGGCCTGGGGTAGGGATGGGGGGCATTGGCAAGCTAGAAGAGGTCAATGGGGAAAAAAAGGAGATATATAATACTTTCAACTATAAATATTTAAAAATATATAAATATGAATCAAATAAAGGCATTGTTTTTAAATTAGAAAACTAAAAGAATCATTTTGGTGTTTATTTTGTAGTAAACAGAGATGTGGACACCATTTGTGATGTCGTATCTTTCTGAGTGGGGTTATATTGAATCCATAGTTCTTATGCAACTTAGTTACTAGAAAGTTAACTCTAAAGCTCTTATGAATTAATATTTTAAAAGGCCACCATGAACCTCGTTATTTCCTCTTTCACAGGAAGGCCCCCTGGTCCTGAAATGGAATACTGCACTGACAGAGAGTCCTACTCTTTAGCTGCTGGCTTGGCCCTAGGCATGGTCTGCTTGGGGGTAAGCACAGTCTCTGCCTTGTAAGGCTTCAGGGAAGAGGTCTGCGTGTTGAGATGAATAATCTGAATACTGAATACTGCTCTGCCATACTGTGACTTGATTTAAACTGATTCTAAACTCTTTCTTCTCTCTGGATGCTTTTTAAAGTGTTAGATTTGGAAATGGAGAGAAATTGTATAGCAAAGAGTGGGGCTTTAAAATTTATTTTTCCTGTCTTAGATGGAAGTATTTATGAATGAACTAAGGGATGAGGTTTCTTGTAAAGATTTTAAGACATAAGATGAAGTATAACAGCCTAATCAATCAGAAAACAGAAAATAGTGAAAAATGTGTATATGGTGGGGAACTTTTAAGAGTCTGTAGTAGTTGCTGGAGAGAAACCATAGCCCTTTCTTGGCTCCCTGGTGTTCACGAGGCCTGGCAGAAGGTTGCCACTGTAGTGTTTGCTTTGTGATAGAATGCAATACCATGTTGACCCATTTTTAACCCCATCCATGAGACATGGTATAGAATTATCAAAAGCATTTCATTTCATCCAGCTGGACTGTGGGTCCCTTGGGAACCACCAATACATTGAAACTAGATTATACAAAACAAGTTAACTGTTAGGTGTTTGACTCTCACATTTACATGTGAACTAAAGAGGCAGACAATTCAAAGGAAAAGCTTCATAATGGGAATTGACATCTGAATTCTGGTCCTGACCAGGTAGTCCTATCATTTAACTACAGCATTGTCTAGTGGTTATGCAATTCCATAGATAGTGGAGCCAAACAGCCTGGAGTTATATCCAGCCCTGCCATTTGCCAGCAATGTCACCTTGGACTTCACTCTTTGTGCTTCACTTTCCTCACCTATAAAAGAGTAGCTGTTTGATAGAATTGTCATACTAAGTAAGTTAATCTTTGTTAGTGCAATTAACTGTATTTTGAAGCCTTTATGTATTTTGTGACATGAAAGTATTAACTTGAACATATACTATAATTTTAATGTGAATTATTAATAGCTTGAGTATTAACTCATAACACCCTGTTTTGAAGTTAGTTCATTCTTTTCTTTTTCATGTAATATAGGACTTATTTCCTAAGATTTCATTTTACATGTCTGTTATTTACTTTTTCAGCACGGCAGTAACCTGATAGGTATGTCTGACCTCAATGTGCCTGAGCAGCTTTATCAGTACATGGTTGGAGGTCATAGGCGCTTTCAAGCAGGAATGCACAGGGAGAAACATAAATCTCCAAGTTATCAAATCAAAGTAAGTACAAATTAGAGCAACAATTTTTAAAAAATATATTTTTATTGATTTCAGAGAGGAAGGAAGAGGGAGAGAAAGATAGAAACATCAGTGATGAGAAAGAATCATTGATTGGCTGCCTCCTGCACGCCCCCCACTGGGGATAGAGCCTGCAACCGGGGCATGTGCCCTTAACTGAATCGAACCTGGGACCCTTCAGTTCTCAGGCCGACGCTCTATCCACCCAGCCAAATTGGCTAGGGCTAGAGCAATAATTTGAAAATAGTTTTTATACCAGCCTTTACAAATATGTTAATTTTAAGCATAGGCTAGTATTCAGAAGACTTTTATAATAATTCATAACTCTTTTATGTGAATAATCTTTTCTTTTGATAGGAAGGAGATACCATAAATGTGGATGTAACTTGTCCAGGTGCCACTCTTGCTTTGGCTATGATCTACTTAAAAACCAATAACAGGTACTGCATCTCTGACCCCATCCTTGGCCAGACAGTGTCACTTCCTTTTCTGACCTCAGTAGTGAAACTAAAGTATCTTAATGTGTTTATTTCCCATCTGCTAGATCAACCTGATTTTAATTCTCTCAAACAGTACAGATTATATGGATTTTTATCTAGAAATAATAAAATTGGCTACTTTAATAATTTTTGACAACATAATTAATTGCCAATCTTTATTCATTTCTGTTTTCTGGTTGCTATCACTGACTATTAAAAAAAATGCCCAAAGTGCTTTTCATTAATTTTGAATGTCATGAGGACTGGTGAAGCCGGAAATACTTAGCATTATTCTATTCTTTGTTCCTATTTATAAAAATGGTTTCTGCTTACTTCAAGCTTTTCTTGGTGACCACACCATCTGTCTTCCCAACCCCCGTGATTAGTGCTGACATTTGAAAATAGACCTTTGGCATTTATTCTTTTACATATTGTATAGGAATGTAAGTTGGATAGGAGATATTAAACCCTATTTAATTCTTTTAATTTAAAAAACACACTAACTGTGTGTGTGTGTGTGTGTGTGTGTGTGTGTGTGTGTGTGTGTGTTAGTTAATCCTCACCTGAGGATATTTTTTCCATTGGTTTTGTTAGTTTTAGAGAGGGTGGAAGGGAGGGAGGGAGGAGGAGAAAGAGAGAGATTCCATAAAAACTCCAAATCAATGTGAGAGAGACATATCTTTTGGTTGCCTTCTGCACCCACCTGACCAGGGTTGGGAATCAAACCTGCAACCCACAACCCATGTACATGCTGTTAACCGGGAATTGAACCCTTGACCTACGGTTTTTGGGCAGATGCTCTGACCATTGTACCACACTAACCAGGGAAGAATTTTTTAAAAAAATATGTTTTTATTGATTTCAGAGAGGAAGGCAGAAGGAGAGAGAGAGAGATAGAAACATCAATGATGAGAGAGAATCATTGACCAGTTGCCTCCTACATGCCCCATACTGTGGATCGAGCCTGCAACCCCAGAGCAAGTGCCCTTGACCAGAATCTAACCTGGAACCCTTCAGTCTGCAAGCCGACACTCTATCCACTGAGCAAACTGGCTAGGGCAAGACATTTATTAATGTTGTGAATTCTTCCTCTTAGAAAAAGTAAATGTTTGCAAAATTAACAAAATGGGTAAGAATAGGCATTTGTTCATTTACTACTTGGGTGAATGTGTATGTCAGTGCTTTCTTGGTACTGGAACAAGACAGAACTAAACATATCTGTCCTCATGGAGCTGTGTTATTGTAAGCCACATACATAATAAATGTTATTCTAGAGGTTGTGAAGTATTATGTATGCAAAGAAACTAGGACTGTGGATGGAGTGGGAAGAAATGTTGTGAAATCTGTCTTGGACTTCTTGATTATTTTGCCTCTTCCTGAGCAAGGCACTTGTTAATATCTTCCGCTAACAGGTCCATTGCCGATTGGCTTCGAGCTCCTGACACTATGTATTTGTTGGACTTTGTGAAACCAGAGTTTCTCTTGCTTCGGGTATGGTACTTGGCACTTTCTCATTTCTGTTAACATGAGGAGTCTGTATGTGGTCCTCAGGTTTATCTTGCAAATGTACATTTTTCTCCAAGGGGACCTTTTACTATTAATTCAATATGCACATGTAATTGACAATGTTCTTTTGAAGTTTCCCACATTTAGCTGTAGGAATGCTGAAAAGGCAGCCACATTGACATGTAATATTTGGAGTTGACATTTCAGCTTCTCTTATTATTACTATTTTTTAATCACCAGAGGATATCTTTTCCATTGATTTTTTTTTTTTTTTTTAGAGACTGTGGGAAGAAGGAAAGAGAGAGAGAGAGAGAGAGAGAGAGAGAGAGAGAGAGAGAGAGAGCAGGAAGGGAGAGAGGGAGGAAAAAAAAGGGAGAGATGGAGGAAGGGCGGGAGACACATCTCTATTGGTTGCCTCCAGCTGCTGCTGCTGGTAGATGAGGATTAAACCTACAACCAAGGTATTTGCCCTTGACTGGAAATCGAACCCATGACCCTTTGGTTCAAGAGCCGACACTCTAACCACTGAACAAAACTGGCCAGGGCTTACATTATTATTCAAAACTTCCTGTCAAACAGCAAGTGACTGGAGCTTTACTACTGCTTTCATTAGTAAGGATGCAGTATTACTATTAAGGGTATAAATAATAACAATAACACTTTGACATAACTACCTGAATTATTCCCTCTATAATGTTTTAAAAACTTGTCTGTTTTTAGCCTATGAGAGCCTTGAAAGTACGTCCACAGGGCTTTGGTTCTTTTCTTTTAAAACGTCCTTTTAGCTTTTCCAGATTTTGATGACATTCAACTCAATTTTAGATTTTTGGGTTAAAATCTAAATCATCAGTTTATTTTCATGATTGCTTTAGGTTGATACTATATACTAATTTTATTTTTTGAAATTACCGTCATTTGGGAACTGATTCTAAATTATTCTATTTAACATTATCATTGTTATAAAATCTGTGGACTTTGCTTGCTCTAATTAATTTTATCTTTATTACATTTTAAAGACACTTGCTCGATGCCTGATTTTGTGGGATGATATTTTACCAAATTCCAAGTGGGTTGATAGCAATGTTCCTCAGGTAAGTACATATGATAAATATTGTTTTATCTGTAATGGCATAAAATTATGATTTCTTATGGACTTTCCAAAACCCTATAAAATACTTCTTTTTAGGAAGGCAATATTGATGATTATGGTATCTCTTGAAAACATAGCAACTTTCATTTTAAGATTGTGTGCTTATTATAGATTAACCTTCCTTTCTGACCTAAGATCCCAAGAAATTGTAGTTTTTAAAAATTAAATATACCAAAGTACCTTAAAGTATTTTTGTCATTTTTATTTGAATTGGTACACATTTATCTAAGATGCTACTATATACTTTGTGACAATTTAAGTCTCTTATTAATAACTTATTTTAATTACTTTATGACATATTTATTCAATAAGCCAAATCGTTATAAATAAGCAGGCTTCATAAAAACTACAAATCAAATATTATCAATAAATATTGCCCTTTTAACCAACAGTCCATTTCTGGTAGTCAGTTCCACTTATAAAATAAATCTACTTATCCTTGGGAATGCTTGAGAGTATTTCCCCTAATATTTGAATAAGAACAAGTTCAAAATAAAGAAAGGTTTAAAGAACTTCACAGAAATACCTATGTCTACCTAGACTCTACAATTAATATTTTACTGTGAAAACCTGTTTAACCACATATCTCCATTTTTCCTCTATCCAATCCATCATTTTAAAAATATATTTCAGTTAATTAGGTAGTACTGAATTTCTCCCTAAATGTTTTAGCATGTGTGTTAATAACTAGAATTTTATATTTCCCTTTTAAGATAAAATTTATGTGCAATGAAATGCACAGATCTTAACTATAGTATCCTATATAATAATCCTATATAATAAAGAGGTAATATGCAAATTGACCCTCACAACCTCACAAGATGGCTGCCTACGACCAGGCCGGCAGGGGGGTTAGTGAAGGACAACCAAATGACTGAACAGCAGGCTGCGTGGGGTGACCAGGCCTGCAGGGGGGGCAGTTGGGGGCGATTTGGCTGGCAGGAGGTCAGTGAGGGGCAACTAGGCCAGCGAGCGGGGTGGGGGGGGCGCAGTTGGGGGCAACCAGGCCGGTGGGAGGGTGCAGTAAGGGGTGACCACGCAGGTGTGGGGGGAGTTGGGAGCAACCAGGCAGGCAGGTAGGTGAGCAATTAGGAGCCAGCGGTCCAGGATTGTGAGAGGGATGTCCAACTGCCAGTTTAGGCCCAGTCCCTGGGATCGGGCCTACATCTGCAATCAGACATCCCCCAAGGGGTCCTGAATTGGAGAGAGTGCAGGTTGGGCTGAGGGGACCCCTCCCCACCCCCGTCGTGCATTAATTTTATGCACCGGCCCTCTAGTTCGATAAGAATTGACTAATGTCTATGCTTATGGAAACAAACCTCCTTCAAAATGACCAGAAGTTCCTTCCTTCCCCTACCCATTCAGTCTGTTCACTCCCTCCCCACTCCCAATGCAACCAGGTTTCCGATGTAGAACTTTATATTGATGGATTCATATGTAGTGTAAACCCTTTGTATAAGGTTTCCTTCACTCAGCATGATTGTGGGATGGTAATGGTTCGTCCTATTTATTGTAAGTAGTATTCCATTGTTATTAACTTACCACAGTTTCTTTTTCCATTCTCTTTTGTTGGATATCTGGGCTGGTTCCAGGTTTAGCCATTATGAGTCAAGCTACTATAAATATTCTTATATGAATATTTTTGTGCATTTATGTTTAATTTCTTGTGAATAAACATTTAAGATTAGAATTACATAGGCATAGAGTAGATGATGTATTTGGTTTTATAAGAACTGGTGGGTCTTTTCCCAGACTTTGTACCATTTTACACTTGGCCAACAGTGTTTGAAAGTGCTGGTGCTACACACCTCATCCATATTTGGTAGTGTTAATCTTTTTAATTTTAGTTATGTTGGTAAATATGTAGTTTCCATTTGTATTTCCCTCCTGACTGATGACAAGGGAACCTTCTCATTTGCTAATTGTTCCTTCATATATCCTTTTATGTGAAGCATCTGTTCCTATCTCTTGCCCATTTAAAAAAAAAAAAGTATTTTTGTTTTTTTACTATTGAATTGCTAGGATTTTTAATACATCCTGGAAGCCTATTCTTTCTCAGATATATGCTTTGCAGATATTCCTCCCAGTGTGTGGTTTGTCTGTAATGTTTTTGCTGAGCAGATTTTCAAAGTTTGATAATGACTAGTTTATCAGTTTTTATTTTATTTTATGGTTATTGTGTTTTGTGTCCTATGAAAAAAACATTTGCCTAACTCCAAGTCCTGGAGATATTCTCTTGTTTCTTTTTCTCTAAAAACTAATGTTTTAGCTTTTGTGTATAGTTTGGAATCCATCTCAGAATAATTTTATTTATGACATAAGGTCGGCATTGAGGTTTTTGTTTTATAAAACTACTAGAGGCCCTGTGTACAGCTTCGTGCACCAGTGGGGTCCCTCGGCCTGGCCTGTGCCCTCTTGCAATCTGGGACCCTTTGGGGGATGTCGGAGGCCCGGTGCATGGATTTGGTCCAATCCCTGCATCATAGCTACCGGTCGAATGGTCGCTTAGGCTTTTATATATATAGATGGGTATTGAGTTATACAAACACCATTTCCCTGTTGAATTCCTGTGATTCCTTGTCAAAGTCAGGTGAGCACAAAAGTGTGGATTTATTTCTGTGCTCTGAATTATCTATTTGACAGTCCTTTTGCCAGTATCAAACTCTATATTTACTGTAGTTTTTTTTTAAATATATTTTATTGATATTTTACAGAGAGGAAGGGAGAGGGATAGAGAGTTAGAAACATTGATGAGAGAGAAACATTGATCAGCTGCCTCCTGCACACCCCCTACTGGGGATGTGCCCGCAACCAAGGTACATGCCCCTGACCGGAATCGAACCTGGGACCTTTCAGTCTGCAGGCCAACGCTCTATCCACTGAGCCAAACTGGTTTTGGCTATATTACTGTAGTTTTATAGTAAGTCCTGAAGTCAAGTATTGTGTATCTGCCATTTTTGTTTTTGTGTGATTACTTTGAATACTCTAGGTCCTTTGCATTTCCATCTAAAATTTAGAATCACCTCATCAGTATCGATGTAAAAGTGATGGATTATAATTGAAATTGTGTTGAATTTCTTCAGGTGGGGAACATCTGACCTGTAGGCTGTGAAATCAATTGGTCTGGCCTTGCCACGGCATTGGGATGAATTAAATGTTTGACCAAATACATCAGGCTAATTATTAAGTTGATACTTTTGTATGGCCCTCAAATGATATAAATATTCAAATGGACGTTGGCAGAAAAAAAAGTTCCCCACCCCTTCTATAAATAAATGTATGGAGAACTAAATAATTGAGTTTTGTAGTCCAAGAATAGAGAATCCATTTATTTTAGTCCTTTTTTAAAATTTTCTCAAAGATTTTCTCAAAGATAAGGGTCTTCAACAGTTTAATGTTTATTCCTAAGTATTTTATATTTTTTTATTATATCTTTATGTAGAATTTTGTTTTCTAATTGCTTGCTGCTATACAATTGATGTAAAATATGAAATTGATATTTGTATATCAACCTTTTAACCTATGACATTTAAATGCACATTTATTTTTACATATATATATAAAGCCAGCGACCGGAACGCCATAAAACTTGGAACCACAGGTCACTATGATGCCCACTGCGGCCAACAAACTGGCCCATCGGGGGTGGGGCCAGCCAGCTAACCTCCTGTGGCCCCTACCCCCTGGCCAACCCCAACCCTGATCAGCCTGCCCACCCCAATTGGACTGCAGGCTATCCCTCTGGCTGGCCCTGCCCTGATTGCCATCCCTACCCCAATAGGGGGCAGGTCCAGCCAGCCAACCTCCTGTAGCCCCTCCCTCCACCCGGCCCCACCCCAGATTGGCCCCCCACTTCGATCAGGGGCAGGGCCAGCTGGCCATCAACCTGAGGCCCCTTCCCCTAGCCAGCTCCACTGCCAAGTGGGGGTGGGGCTGGCTGGCCAACCTCCCATGGTACCTTCCCTGGAGGCTGACCCCTGATCGGCCTTTCCCACCCCAATTGGGGGCAGGGCCTGCCAGCCAATTGCCCACGGCCCCTCCCCCCAGCTGATCCGGCTCTGATTAGGCCCCGGTCAGGGTGGGCCGGCCAGCCAAACTCCCACCTTCTCCTCCTCCCGTTAGGCCCAGCCCTGATCTGCCCCAATTTGGGCCAGACCAACCGGACTCCACCCAGGCACGAATTCGTGCACTGGGCCTCTAGTCAATGTATATAAAAAGCAAGTGACCAGAACGCCGTAATGACAGGAACGACCAGTCGCTATGACGCCCACCTTGGCTATCAAACCGGCTCAATCGGGGTAGTGGGGCTGGCTGGCCAACCTCCCCTGGCCTCTTCCCCCAGCCGGCCCCGCCCCCGATGGGCCCCCACCACCCGGATTTGCCTGCAGCCCATACCCCCAGCCAGCTCCGCCCCCGGTCACCCCTCCCGACACCAATTGGGGGCGGAGCCCACCTGCCAATCGCCTGCAGCCCCTCCCCCCAGCCAGCCCAGTTCTGATCAGGCCCTGATCGGAGCAGGCCAGCTGGCCAACCTCCCACTGTCTCCTCCTGACAGGCCTGCCCTGATCCACCCTGATTGGGGCTGGTCCAGCCGGACCCCACCTGTGCATGAATTCATGCACTGGGCCTCTAGTTAGTTAGATAAATAGTTAATATAATAAGTATTATGTTAGCTCTATCTTATTTTAATTTTTTTTTTCAAAAGGACTCCATTCTGTGTATCTGATGCAGTGTTGTACTGAATATTGTTCAGGTATTGCCCCAGTGTGTGGGTGGGAGCAATGAACTCTTTACCAAATGTCTATGCATCCTTATACTGTGAACTCCTCAAAGTCAGCTAGTGTTCTTTTCCATCGTTTTGTTTTTAACAACTAGTACACATTGGCTGGAGTTCAGTACATTACTGTTACATTGAAAGAGGACAGACTGGTTCAAAACCACCTGGCTAGTAAGGGGTGGGGTCATACTGAAACTAGTTGTAGGACTTCAGATCTTTAAGAAGTTTGCCTTGGACAGAGGAGTTTGGTGGTCTTTTCTTATTCATTTCCTATATACCTCAACTTGCCTTTGAAGGATTACATTTCTTCCTTTGATTACTTTTTTATATGGATTTTTTTAAAAAAAAACTTTTAAGAGACCATAGAAAAGGTGACAAGGACCAAATTGAAGAAGGTTCTCCTTCCATACAGTTACTTACAACCCAGGTTTAGTGATGCTTTTAAATGATTTGTGATCAATGTGGTGTTATGATAGAGGTGGTACAAATCAGTAATAATAATAATAATAGTAATAGCTAATACTTATAAAGGACTTACTAAGTGCCAGGCATTAATTGTAAGAGGTTTTTGAGTGGATTAAGCCTTCTAATTCTCACAGAAACCTAGAAGGTAGGAACCCCTATTATGCTCATTTACATAGCTAATGTGGCTCTGTGGGATTCAAACCTAGGCCTTCAAGCTGCTTTTGAAGATAAAAAAAGCTTACAAATGCCTGCTGTCAAAATAGAAGCATTTCATTCCTGTATAATGATGTAGTTAAAACACTTTAATTTATATGAATGTTATAATCAGGTTATCCATCTATGTATCACTTTGGAGTTCAATCAGTTTTTTAGAATGTCACTCAATTTCTGAATAAATAGTAGTCAACATTAAAAGTAAAGATGAGAGGAAGAACGATGGAAGTAGTTATTAGCTTATATTACACAGCGGGCATAATTGCTTACCTTATTGAGATTATCAAAGAGAAAAGGTATTTGGAGTTTTTTGATTTTGTCATATTTGTTTTATTTCATAAGAAGTTTGTGTCATAAGTGACTTCTGAGTATTTATTGTTTTACTAGAGGCTGGTTCACAAAATTAGTGCACGGCGGGGGGGGGGGGTCCCTCAGCACGACCTGCACCCTCTGCAATCCGGGAACCCTCAGGGGATGTCCTACTGACGGCTTAGGTCCGCTCCTTGTGGCAAGCGGGCCTAAGCCGCAGTCTGGCCTCCCTCTGCAGGAGGTGACCAGGCTGATCAGGGAAGGCGCTGCCCCCATCATCCCGCTGCTGCTGCCACTGCTGGCCGCTGCAGGCCGCCAAGGTATTTTCATCAACACGGACTCCAGTCATTTCACCATGAAAAAATGACAGTGTTTTGTAGGCATTTTCAAGATGTCTTTTTCATAGGATATGACAGTTCTTTTTTTATCCTCACCTGAGGATATTTTTCTATTGATTTCTAGAGAATGTGGAAGAGAGAGGGAAAGACAAAGAGAGACATCAATGTGAAAGGGACACTTCGATTGGTTGCCTCCTGCATGAGCCCTGACTTGGGCCCCAGCCAGGGAGGAGCCTGCAACCTAGGAACATGCCCTTGACCAGAATTAAACCCGGACCCTGAGGTTGGCAGACCAAGGCTCTATCCACTGAGCCAAACCAGCTAGGGCAGGATATGACATTTCTTAGCCCCTCCAGCAGCAGACCTTCGTTTTTTCCTCCAGGAGTGAGGTGGAAAAATCATAGATCACCTTCTTGGATTCTCATTACGCAAGTTACCAAGAACACTGTGAGGAGTGTACCAGGAGCTTAGCCGATAAATGGTCAGAAAAGGTGTTTCTTCTGTAGCTCATCCACAGAGGTGAGACTGCTGGTGCGCCCCAGCAAGCTGGCAGGCCCGCCCTGCTCCCGCTGTCTGCGGGCCCTGCTCCACCCTGCTGTGTGCGCAGCCGCCTCCAGAACCAGTCATACTGTTATGGCGTCCTGGCTAATTTGCATATTACCTCTTTATATGTGTATATATATATTTACACATATACATATACATACACACACATATACACAAACACACACACAAATATATATATGTATATCCTACCTTATAATAGGCAAATATGCAAATTGACCGCACCTTCGCTACGCCCAAGCCACGCCCACCAACCAAGCCACGCCCACCAACCAATCAGGACGAGTATGCAAATTACCCCAACAAAGATGGCGGCTAATTTGCATATCAAGACAGCGTAGAAAGAAGCCAAGAGATGCTGAAGGGAGCAAAGCTGTGGAGAAGCAAGCAAGCCGGGGGGAGGAGAAGGGCGAGCGGAGGCGGGGTGGGCTGGCGGAGAAGGCGGGCCGGGGGACAAGGGAGGAGCGGAGGCGGGGCGGGGTAGAATGCAGCAGGAAACCCTATTGCAGGATTTTTCCTGCAACGGGAACGCTAATATATATATAGTAGAAAGCACCTTGAAATGTTACTCTCCTGAGCAGTCTTCTAAAAAGAATGATAAGAATAAATCTTGAATTCCTCTGTTCTGTATACTTGCTTTCATACGTTTAGAAAAAATATATTTTTTTCTTTTTATTTGTATTTTTTAAGTGAAGTAGATCAAGTCTTTTCTTGGTTGTTAAAACTAGATAGATATGCCGAAACTGGTTTGGCTCAGTGGATAGAGTGTTGGCCTGCGGACTGAAGGGTCCCAGGTTTGATTCCAGTCAAGGGCATGTACCTTGGTTGCGGGCACATCCCCAGTAGGGGGTGTGCAAGAGGCAGCTGATCGATGTTTCTCTCTCATCAATGTTTCTAACTCTCTATCCCTCTCTCTCTTCCTCTCTGTAAAAAATCAATAAAATATATTAAAAAAAAAAAACCTAGATAGATACTCTATTTTTAAAAAAATTCTTGTTCACTACCTATACTAAAAGGAAAGGGATATATTTCTACATAGTAGTTGCAGATTAAAACATTAATAGTTCAGTTTAACTCAGGTAATTAATCTAGTGACTAACCTCACCTCACCTTAATGCTAGAAACGTCCCATGACTAAGAAGTGTATGTGTCTGAATTGAGTTCTCTCCAAGTGCTTTTTCCTCTTTCCTGCTGCTTCCCGGCACTCCTGTTCCAATTCTCCTCTGCAGCCATCATCTTTTATTTCAGCTGATTGGTGTGAAGTATTACTCTGCTATTGATTCAGAATATACTTAAGTCCTCTAGTTTGTGTTCATTCAGTCCAATTCAGTTACTGTTTTTATTGGGCCATCTTAGATTTAAAATTGGGTTGCATGGATGTGAATATAATATAAGCCTTTGAAAATGAAATGATTTGGCAAAGCTTGTTTTATTTAACATGACCATGATAAGCAGTATGTTATTTTTCAGGTCATTAAATATTTATAACTTGAATATTAATGTTCATGTATTCTTGGTTTGTATTTTCACAGATTATAAGAGAAAATAGTATCTCTCTCAGTGAAATTGAATTGCCTTGCTCAGAGGATTTGAATTTGGAAACTTTGTCGTAAGTTATGAAATGAGGAATAGAAATGAGCTACCCTAGCATCTGTCAGATAAATAATAGAAATGCACTCTGTAAGAGCAGTAATGCCCTTGACTTTTGAGTATTTCTGAATTTCTTTTTTTCTAACCATTGCTGATCAGATGTTCAGAAAGATGAATTTTTGTTTGTTTGCTTTTGTTTAGGTTTCTGAAATACAGTGCTCTTGCCCTCAAAAACCAATATTGGCGATTTAACTTGTACACACTCCTTTTTTTATCCTTTCCATTAAAATAATGGCAGTGTTTTTAAAAATTATCTTCTTTTGCTGTATGTGAAACATATGCAGGCAAGAGCGTATTTTATTAGTAAGGGCCACCTGGTGTTTCTGCTGAAGAAAAGGGCATAGGAACCTGCTGATTTAGTAGAGGCACAATTGAGCATCCCCAGAAGAACAGAAACAAATAATTACTATTTTTACCCCAAGATAATACTAATAATGAATATTAAGGCAGAATATTGACAGTAGTAAATTTCTTGTAATCTGTCTCTAGGCAAGCACATGTCTACATAATTGCAGGAGCCTGTTTGTCCCTGGGTTTTCGATTTGCTGGCTCAGAAAACTTATCAGCATTTAACTGTTTGGTAAGAAGTATCCTAGTTTATTCTATTCTGTTTTCTTTTTTCACAAAGCCTCAATATGCTTCCTCTTAACTTTAAATTTTTTCTTTTGTTTTTTCAGCATAAATTTGCAAAAGATTTTATGACTTACTTGTCTGCACCTAATGCTTCTGTGGTAAGTTTTTTTCATGATGAGTCTCCTTGGGAATAAAATTAAACTCGAAGGACATTCACCAATAATTCAGTTACTTAATATGTTGATAATTTCTGCATTTTTTAAAAATATATTTTAATGATTTTTTACAGAGAGGAAGGGAGAGGGATAGAGAGTCAGAAACATCAATGAGAGAGAAACATCGATCAGCTGCCTCCTGCACACCCTCCACTGGGGATGTGCCCGCAACCAAGGTACATGCCCTTGACCGGAATCGAACCTGGGACCCTTGAGTCCGCAGGCCGATGCTCTAACCACTGAGCCAAACCGGCTTCGGCAATAATTTCTGCATTTTGCTTGAATTTAGAATGGGAGATTTGAAGTTTGGTTTATCTTTGCATTTTTGTTCTGGGATACTTAGATGAAAATATGATAATCCTAGAAGGATGCACAGGTCTCTAATTCTTGTGACAAGAGGAAAATAAGAAAAACCATATTGTCCCCCATTCTGTCTCAGTACTGAATATTAATAATTGCCTTTAAAAATTAGTATTTAGTAAACATGCAATTGTTTTTATACATTGCTGCTTTATGACAGGAACACTGCAAGATTTTTATTTCTTGCTAAAAACCACACAGATTTATGCAACATTATTTGTAATATGAGAAAATTAGAAACATTATTTATAATATGAGAAAATTAGTGGTTAAGTAAGTTTGATTATATCTGTACATTGTTTTACAATGGAGCTATCAAAATCGTGTTCTAGAAGACTTTGTTGTGAGTTTTCTTATAATAGATTAAAAAAGGTTAAAAATATTGTGTATAGAATGTCTCAATTTGAAAAAAATATGTATATAAATATAGGAAAAGATCTGGAGAAAACGAAAGGCAAAGTGTTTACAGCAGTTCTCTTTGGGTGTTACTATTCCAAGTGATTATTATTACCTTTTTGATAATTTATTTCCTGAGTGTTCTATATTGAACTTAAATTTCACCAGAGTAAATACTTGTTTTTATAGTTTTTTAAAAAGTTATAAACATTTGTTTTTGTTAACTTGTTTTTGATAATGAAGAAATGTAACAGTCTTCTTTTCGTATTTCCAGACAGGTCCTTACAACCTGGAAACATGCCTGAGTGTGGTGCTGCTGTCTCTGGCCATGGTTATGGCTGGCTCGGGGAACCTAAAGGTTTTGCAGCTTTGTCGTTTCTTGCACATGAAAACAGGTGGTGAAATGAACTACGGTTTCCACTTAGCCCATCACATGGCCCTTGGAATTCTATTTCTAGGAGGAGGAAGGTAAATGAATATATATTTCTTCAATGAAGATCTTATGAACAAGATCTATAAGAGTGACTTATTTTGAATTTGAAGGTGAAAATTTTTTATTCTGATTAGCTGTTAGCTTATCTGGAGGCATTAGTACACTTTAAAAGGGCTTTTTAATGGTTTGACCATTAACTTATGCCTACTTAGTAGAGTTACCATCCTCTCTCTAACATAGTTAGCATCATTACATTTCTCAGAAGAGTATGAACTTAGCACTTCATTGCTAATCCTCTTGTTACCCTTTTACTAAAGTGCTTTCTTATAAAGGTCGTGAACACAATAGCCAATAGATTCTATGGGATTTTCTTAGTTTTTAAGTCCTCACTCTTTTTTCATTATCTGTCATTCCTCACCACCTTATCCTTTTATAAGACTTTCCTGGCTTTTAATGATCTCTATTGAATAAAAATAAGCATTCAAAAAATTGTACAAATCATAGGAGCACAGCTTAATGAACTACTTGAAATAGTACCATATAGATCAAGATATAGCTCAAATCACCTGTTTTCACCTCACCCATGCCCCTCCTAATGACTGGTACTTTACTTCTGCCCAAAGGTAACCACTAATTAGTTTTAGATTGTTTTTACCAGTTTTTAAAATTCAAATAGAATCATACACTATGTATTTTTTGTAACTTTTGCTTAATATTATGTTTGCGAGATTTATCCATGTTGCATGTTGCATATTAGTCATGTTTCAATGCCGTTGAATTCCTGTACGATAGAATCAATAGTTACAGTTACTGATTTACTCTGCTGTTGGTGAACATAATTGTGTTATTTATAGTGTGGGGCTACTATGAATAATAATATTATGACTATTCTTATACATGTCTTTGATTTGTTGTATATAAATCTATGAGTGTAATTGGGTCATAGGGTGTATAGGTATGATTAATTTCTGTAGACAGTGCCTTCTGTGCTTCCAAGTGTTCATACCATGTCACATGTTCATCAGTACCTATGATGTTCTAGTTGATCCCCATTCTTGTCAACACTTGTTAGTCACCCTAATTTTAGCCTCTGGTAGTAGTATTTCATTGTGGTTTTAATTTCCTTTTCCCTGAAATGATAGTGACCAACTAGAAATCTCCTTTTGTAATGTTCAAATCTCTTGCTACTTATTTTCATATTGGTTTATTTGTTTTTCAAATTTTATTTGTGGTAAAATACCATAAAATTTGCCACATTAAATATTTTTAAATATACAGTTCAGTTGCATTAAGTATATTCACATTTTTGTCTTGCAAAACTGAAACTTTATACAACAACTTCTCTATTTCCCCTTACCCCAGCCCCATTCAACCTCTATTCTTCTTTGTTTCTTTTAATTTGTCTACTCCATATTGATTTATCATTGTGATCCTGAGGCCTTGGTCAGTTTTGTATGTTGTAGTTATCTCCTCCTACTCTTTAGCTTGCCTTTTAACTCTCTTAATGATATCTTTTGATGAGCAGAATTATTATTTTATGATTTGTACTTTTTGTCCTATTTGTCTTTCAGAAGTTTTTTTAGTTTTTCTATTCATTAGGATTTAAAATCTACCTGGAACTGATTTTTCTGCATTCCCCCCACCCCTCAACTGATGGTCTAGTGTTATTGAGAAGTTTTATATTTTTTCACTCTTCTGCAGAATCACCTTTGTTATAAGTGTTCGTATACTTGTGTTTATTTGTGCGCTGTTATATACGATTGGTCTATGTATCTAACTTTCACCAGTACCACACTGTCTTAATTATTGTAGTTTTCTAATAGTTCTTGATGTATGGTAGAGGAAACCCTCCAAACTGGGATTGCTTTCTTAATAGTTTATTTTTCTGTTCTTGGCGCTTTTCACTTCTGTATCAGTATTGGAATTTGTGATTTTCACACTAAATAAGCTGATAAAATGTTGATCAGAATTGCACTGAGTCTCCGTGGGTTTGGAAGGAATGGAAATCTGTTACAGTGTTGAGTCTTCCAGACTGTGAATGTCATGCACCCTTGCACTTAGCTCTAGTGTGTGTGATCTTGGTTCACTGACATGCTTTCTAAAGTCACGTAGGTTTATTTGTCCTCTTCTTTAAGACTGAACTAAACATTGGAACTCGCCTTTCCAGAGCATAGTTGCCTGCCCTTTTAACAGGCTTTGTACACTTGTTCTTTCTTTAATTGTATAGAATTAAGAATGGCTGTAGAAATATTAGTATAAAAATTCTTATTTTATGATTCTTGAAATACTTTTTTCCTTTCAAAATGAGACCCTACATTAATTTTATTCTCTTATTCTATGCCATCTTTCATCATTCTATACTGTACAACCCTACTTGGTCTTTCATGTTAAGTAGGTTTTCTCCCACTCTACCTCTGCTCTTCTAGTGATTCCTGGTCGTTTCATGGTTATGTGTACTCTGTGACAACATTTATGTTTATAATACAGCTACACCCTTACATTCAATGTCAAAATTCCTGTCATTAATGGCCAACATTTGGATTTTAGTTTTATTGTAAAATGGTAAAGAGAAAATGGCCTGTTTTATGAACCTGTCAAATATTTTCTTAAATTTTGAAATTTTTTCTTTCTAAATTCATTAAATATGTGTGTATGATAAATGCTAAGTTCTTACTTGATACCCTAATTTAAAGATAGGCAGGAAAAGTGATTGGGATGTGTGTGTGTGTGTGTGTGTGTGTGTGTGTGTGTGTGTGTGTATGTATGTGTATGTATATTGAGTAGCTTCAACAGTGGTTTTATGTGATGTCTTGTACCATCTTTATTTCAAAATATTTGTAAGAAAAACTCCAGAACTTTAGACTAACCTGCCTGTTTGCCATGCTGAATGTGAACATTAAAATAATTTGGAAGATTTTACTTTACTAAGAGTATGTGGCTTTTATAAGATAAGTTTGTTATCATTGATAATAAAAGACCATTTATATTTTGAGAAATAGTTGTTTATACAATCATTGCAACTTTTTATACTAACTTTTTTCTTTTTCACTTAGTTAAATATTCTAAGGAAATGCTCATGCTTTACAGAAATAAATTTTAGATACCCAGTAAAAACCTTGTGTATTTAAAAGTAATATTCATAATTTTAAAAACAGGTATTTATAAAACTGGAGAAGAAAGGGGTGTACTTTATGCATGACTTTTTAAATGTCCATAATCTCTAGGATTGCATTCATGGTCCACAGTACAATGCTATTTTAGGTTAAAGCTTTGCTTATTAGTTCAAATTTTGTAATTTAGCATTTGTGGGATATTGCTTCTGCTTTAAATAGTGCATGATCTTGAGGTGGTTTGCTTACTTACTGAGAAGTGAAATGTTCACAGCATTGACATGTATTTTCAAGGCCTTGCCTTCGGTATGCCTTGCCACAATAAATACCCCAATTGCCTCATTTTCAAGAATGCCATGAAAGTTTGACAGTATCATTAATTCTGTCTGTACTGCCTGAATTTATCTTCCAGGTACTCGCTGAGCACCTCAAACTCCTCCATCGCTGCTCTCCTTTGTGCCCTTTACCCACACTTCCCAGCTCACAGTACTGACAATCGGTGAGTCCAGTAATTCTGACCCACATGATCTCTCTGCAACTCTCTAAGGGGATAATTTGGTCGTGTTTTGGTTCCAAGGACTCGTTTCCAAATTAACTTTATTGTGTTCTTGAACTTAGTTGTCTTTCTGGCTATTTTTTAAAGTTTCATTTATGAAGTATTAGGCCAGAAGAGAACTTTGGACATCTGATTATTGGTTGGTCTTTCATGGTTCTCCAACCACTAGAACTGCTCTAGACCCAGAAGTAGACTGACAAGGTTATCTTTAGGGAAAATTTAATCAAAAGATATAGCCAAGAGGAGCTGAAGATGATACATTTTGTGCTATAATTAATTCCAAGACAGAAATTTGTCTGATTTAGTGGCAGTGTCTACATGAATACTTTTTTTCTCTTTTACATGAATACCAAGAAGTTTTGTATAAATGACATGAGGACAAGAAAAGCAAAATGCAGCAAAAAATCAGTCAATTTAAAAGTGGTAGTGAGCAGTAAATCTTAAACACATAGGAATAGTCCGACAATACAAACGCTTTGCCTTGTGAGCAGTAAATCTTAAACACATAGGAGTAGTCTGACAATAGAAACGCTTTGCCTTCAGAGCACAAGAAACCAATTTCTCTAGATATCAGGTACGGCATGGAGTAAGGGAGGGAAGTAGCTGCTTGCATCCCAGTGACATCTGAGATGACCAGTATGCTCAACTGAAGGCACCCCAGGCACCCAGGGATGAAGCCTCATTGTGGAGCAAAGCCATCATTTTAAACAAGCCCACACTTTAATGATAGGCGGCGCATAAGAACATCATTGTTCAACTGGTGGCCTGGTGCACGAAATTCCTGCATGAGGGGAGCAGGATTCCCTCAGCCCAGCCTGCACCCGCTCCAATCGGACATCCCTCTCGCAATCTGGGACCACTGGCTCCTGACCGCTCACCTGCCTGCCTGCCTGATCGCCTTTAGCTGCATATGCCTGCCTGATCGCCCCTAAATGCTCTCCCCTACCGGCCTGATCTCACCCCCAACTTCCCTCCCCTGCCAGCCTGGTTGCCCCCAACTGCCCTCCCCTGCCAGCCTGATCTCGCCTCCAACTGCCCTCCCCTGTTAGCCTGATTGCCTCTAATTGCCTCTGCCTCAGTCCTCACCACCATGGCTTTCTTTGGAAGGAAGTCGGACGTCTGGAAGATGGCAGTTGACCTGGTCTAATTAGCATATTACCCTTTTGTTAGTATAGATAGATTATATAGGATAGGTTTGCTTAAATGGGGGCAGAGGGGGAGCTTTTTTCAGCAGGAGGAGATGCTCTTGGCAGACAAAAATACATAATCCCTATATCTGGACTGATAGCCAGCCATATGCACTATACTGCCTAACTGGTCATTAAAAAATTGAACTGCTTTCTTACAGCTTACACCAGGGGTCCTCAAACTTTTTAAACAGGGGGCCAGTTCACTGTCCCTCAGACCGTTGGAGGGCCGGACTATAGTTTAAAAAAAATTATGAACAAATTCCTATGCACACTGCACATATCTTATTTTGAAGTAAAAAACCAAAATGGCAAAAACACCCGCATGTGACCTGCGGGCCATAGTTTGAGGACGCCTGCCTTACACCAATCACCAGTTGCCCTTAAAACCCCTCCTCAGCCCCCACCTTAGGTTCTACCTTCGCAGTTCACCCAGATTAGGTTCTGGTTGGTCCATTTCTATGCCAGTCAGCGTCAAAAGCTCCGCCTCCTAGGCAGCCATTGGCTTCTCACAGTTCACCCAGATATGGTTCTGATTGGTCGGTTTCTTTGTCAATTGGCATCTCTGGGCCTATCTCCGGGCCTTATCAGAGAGGTGGGGCTGATAAATAGTCCCCGCGGAGGCCCAGAGAAAAAGAGACACAAGGTCTGATCAACAGCTGTCACGGAGGATACAGATCAGACCCTGCTTTTCTCTCCAGGCCTCTCTCCAGGCCTGATCCGCAGCCCCCTTGGCAGTCAGTGCTGGGTTGCATTGACTGCAGGAGTGATTTATGGTGTTTGGTCGAGCCTTCGGTCGTTTTGGACGTCACGGACCCTGGGTTTTTATATATTAGGATTACTATAATTTAGGAAAGACGTTTAACTTGTTATGGTCAGCTATTGGTGAGAGTATAGTGGAAAACCACACATATTACTTGTTATGGTATAAGTTGGTTTAGCTATTTAAAAAAAGCAATTTGGTGTTAAGCATTCAAGACCTTTATGTAACTGATAAATAGTTTTTTTCTAGCCATGATTGATGTTATTTCAGATAGATTTGTAGGGTGGGTAGATCTTGGTGGGAAAGGGGAGGGTTATTGTTATAACTAAAATTTAAAAATAATGAGGTTTCGTTTTATCCTTTTTTTCTGGGATCTTGAAATATAAAAATCTTTTTGTGTGTTTAAATTCTAAGATATAAATTTTAAAGTTTCAATTTTATTTTTTTTAAACTCAAAGAAAAATGTCATAATGTCACCCATTATTTTTTGGTGTAACATCCTTGTAGGAGAGCTTTCCTATCTGGGGAAAGCTGGCACTCTTTCTTCCTCCTTTCTTCCCTACGAGTGCTTAAGGAAAAAAATAAGAACTGCAAGTAAATACCTTGGGAGGTGAAAAGGGATGCCTGTGTTGAGCAGCAAAGGATATTTGAGGACTAATTTTCTAAATGATCAATTTATTACTACATATTTTCATGTTAGATAAATTTTATAACCCTATAAAACCTTATAACTGGAAACTCAAATAAAGAGTTTGTTGGTAAAGAATCAAATATCTATAATTTCTAAAAGAATTTCTCCATGACTTTTTAATTGGATTTCCTTATTTTCCTTCAGTATAATTGTCATTGGAAGAGAGCATGCTAGCGTCTTTCTGGTTCAGCTTTTCGGCCATAGCAGAGTGTAGAGCTCGAGCTGTTGTCACCTGTTGGTTACCTCCTGTTTGTTTTCTGTGAACAGGTATCACCTCCAGGCTCTGCGGCACCTGTATGTGCTGGCTGCAGAACCACGGCTGCTGGTACCTGTGGATGTGGACACAAACACCCCCTGCTATGCCCTCTTAGAAGTTACCTATAAGGTAACACTTTCATCTGCCATTTGTTTGTAATTTTACAACTACTCTTTCATCTTTCCAGGTCAAAATATTTCCGAAGTGTCCTTTAAAAAATGACAGTAATGAGTTGAACTCTCATAAAAACTGAAGCCTCTACAGTTCTCACACATCCTGCCAGCCAGCCAGGCTCATTTACAGTCCGTGAGTCTAAGATCTTAGAGATTAGCAGCTACTCTTTCATCCTCAGAGCTTGTTTGAAAGTGTCCCTATGAACTGTATGTGGCTGATGGAAAATGAACCGAGTTGGAACTGTTCTAAGATTTGTTAGCAAAGTGTGTTAAAGCCCACAGTCTTGTATTTGGGCTGAGATATTCCAACCGCAGGTACATGGTCCCAGCAGAGAAGACAACATGAGGCCTGTCAAGGGCAGATTGGCAGTATTGCCAGCATTGGAGTGCAGCGCTCTACATGATAAAAGTGATGTTGGACCCATAGTGGGTTGTTGGCTTGTGCCCTTTGACATTTGAGTATCAGAGGATTTTATGCTCTTTGAGGGAAGGAGAAGTGTAGAGTGGAGATGTTTCTTCTTTGTAGCTCCCCTTAACTCAGAGAATTTCAACCAGTGTGCCACAAGAATTTTCAAAACATTCAATACCTGACTATTTAGTCAGGTGCACTGACCTCTTTTCCCTTAGATTGTCAAATTTTAAATATGACTACAGCCATTACAATAATAGCAGTCTGGGGTGAACGAATAAAAATTATACCTATTTTTTTGTCAGATTGGCAAGAAATGTATGTTTTGGTGTGCCATAGAATTTTAGTAAATAGTTTATGTGTGCTACGAGATGGAAATGGTTGAAAATCATTGCCCTAACTCCATAGTGAATGTGGCTCTTCTCTTGTAATTTTGAAGGGCACTCAGTGGTATGAGCAAACCAAAGAAGAACTGATGGCTCCCACCCTTCTTCCTGAGCTCCATCTTTTAAAGCAGGTAAGTTGGATATGATTTAGGGATATCTATCCAAGGGATAAGGTCAACCAGAGCAGCATAGCATAATAGATAGCTAAACAAAATCCTTTGCTTTCTCTGTGGTTTTTGTTTTGTTTTGTTTTCTTTCCAAATGAGCAGATTTAATTCCGGGTGGTACAGAATCAGAATAGAAGACTGAAGAACACATTTTGGCAGGATTCTGGGCTGGGTTTATTCTAACCGCACAGCTAAGGTTGAAATGGTAGAGGGAGAAGAACTAAAGAGCCACTGCATGGTTATTATTTACTAGAGGCCCAATGCATGAAGATTCATGCAAGAATGGGCCTTCCTTCCCCTGGCTACCGGCACTGCCTTTGCTCTGGCCCGGAGCCGCCTTTCCGCCTTCCCTCTGTCCAGAGCCGCCTTTCCGCCTTCCCACACTGCCCAGAGGCCCGGAGCGGCTGGGGCAGTGCGGAATTCCTGCATTCCGCCCCTGGCTGCTCAGCACCCGTGTATGCAAATTAACCTGCCATCTTGGTTGGGTTAATTTGCATACTCCTGATTGGCTGGTGGGCATTGATCTTTCTCTTTTATTAGTGTAGATTACAAAAGTTTATTCTCAAATGTACTACAGGCTCCAGTGAACACTTCATTCTAGCTATAGGTGGCAACAGATGTTATGACAGTGAATCCAGATGTTAAAACAAATGGAGTTAAGGATCACCATTGCCCTAGGCATAAGGAGCAGCTCTTTTTTGCTAGATTTCTTTTTAAAAAAAACATGTTCTTATTAACTTTTTAGGGAGAGAGAGAAACATCTATAGAAACATTGATCAGTTGCTTCCTGAACACTGACTGGGGTTTGAACCAGCAACCTGGGTATGTGCCCTGGCCACGAATAGAACTGGCAACCTTTTGATGCATAGGATGGTGCTCAACCAACTGAGCCACACCAGGGTTTGCCAGATTTTTAAGTTCTATCTGTATCCAGGGGACCTTTCCCACAACGTTTGATTTTTAGCTCCTTGAGTTTCTTCACCTTTTTTTGCTTCTGCTTGAATGCCTTGCCATCCTCATCCATCTCCTTGGCCTGCTTCTTGCCACCTTCATAGCCAGACATGGTGCCTACTACCCCTTTCCTGCTTTCTGCAGGAGTTAGAAAAACAGTCCCAGGAGGTGTCATGGGGAGTTGGAAGGTCTTTGCTGGTAGGTTAGCTGGCCTCAGAACATGACTCACAGGCACCTTTGGAAATGGAGTTTGTTAACCTTAAAACATCTCTCTCTAGTCCAGTTATTCTTATTTCTTCTGTGAAGCATGGGTTTCATTTTGTTAGACTAGCACTTTTTCAGCATTATTTTGGCTGTATTTATATTTGTCTTGGCAGATTAAAGTTAAAGGTCCACGATACTGGGAACTGCTCATAGATTTAAGCAAGGGAACGCAGCACTTAAAGTAAGTATATTCAATTTCTCAGACATATCTGTAAAGTGAATAGAAGCATATGGGAAGACATAAATTACAGATGATTATCTAGAATAGTTCTTGTCATCCTTTGATCTCACCTAGAACGATATCTTTGAAACATTTGTGTTAGCAAGTGAAAATTTTAATTTAGAAATAAAACCTTAAATGTTTGTTTATTCATTGAGAAACTTTAAGTGACTTAAGTTGGGGCAGTAATGGAACTGTAGTTGGAGCAATCATGAATGATTTAGTTTAAGAAAATAAGGCTGATGTGTATGCTCACAAAGGGAGCTGATGTTTGTCAGATGACAGTTTCTGTTGCATCTCTTTACCTTCTCTTGTTAGATTGTATTCTAAAATTTAGCTTATGATAGATTGGTTTTGAGTCGAAATCATATGTAAGTAATTTTTTAATGAATAGAGAATCCTATATAATAAAGAGGTAATATGCAAATTGACCATCATTCCAACACACAAGATGGCCGCCCCCATGTGGACACAAGATGGCCGGCAGAGGAGGGCAGTTGGGGGTGAGCAGGCCGGCAGGGGAGGGCAGTTGTGGGTGACCAGGCTGGCAGGGGAGGGCAGTTGTGGGGGACCAGGCCTGCAGGGGATGGCAGTTGGAGGTGATCAGGCTGGCGGGCAGAAGCAGTTAGAAGCAATCAGACAGGCATGCAGGCAAGTGGTTGGGAGCCAGCCGTCCTGGATTGTGAGAGGGCAGTCGAACATCCCTTGAGGGGTCCCAGATTGGAGAGAGTGCAGACTGGGCTGAGGGACACACACCTCCTGCCCCCCCATGCATGAATTTCGTGCACCGGGCCTTTAGTATTAATATAGTAGTTTTATACCTATGGCGATATGTGAATTAAGTCTTTATATTTCCAGAAAATTTAACAAGCTTGCAAAAGTTTTTATAATTTAGTCTCATTTTCCATCTCCTACCAAATTTCTATATAATAGCTGTATTCTGTATTGTTCTGTCTTTAGATTTGCAGTATTATTTTCTTTTGCTGCACACCAGTCAGTAGTGATTTGGTACTTCTGTGTCCTACGCATAGGACTAAGGGATATAGTGAACATGAAGACATGTCACATAAAATACTGCCTTTGAAGCTCACTCATGAGTGGACAACTTATTTAACAAGTTCCATGAATCTAGACACCAAAGAAAAACAGAACTTTATTTTGGCTTTCTCGTAGGGACTGATTTGATTTTAGACACAGTAAATAATCATATATCTTATTGGAAACTGGTAAAGATTTCATCTCATGGGAACATGGTGTTGGGAAACATGATGTTTCCAGCAAGAGCTGCCAGTAATACCTCATATTAAATTCATTCTTGTTTCCTTTCAGGTCAATCCTTTCCAAGGATGGGGTTTTATATGTTAAGCTAAGAGCAGGCCAGCTCTCCTACAAGGATGATCCAATGGGATGGCAGAGTCTGTTGGCCCAGACTGTTGCTAACAGGAACTCGGAAGCTCGGGCTTTCAAGGTAGTGTGGCTTGGTAAAAACTGAAGGAGAGGGAAGAGTTCCACATTCCTCTAACCCACCTGAAAACATACTTCTGTGATAGCATTGATGGTATGGTTTAGATAGATCTGCTTCCTCTCATCACTGCAGATTGTAAAGAGTGAATGACGCCTCCGCTGCTTTAAGTGGCACCCAAGTAAAATATGGGCCATGCGCAGGACTCTAAGGATGATTCACATCTCATGGCAAGGGTAGTCACAATATATCTTAACACTATAGAAATATTTAGTTTAATAATTTCACTTATTAATCCTCCACTCTGTCAGGATTTACTTAATTCATGACAAAAATATAAAAATATTTTTGCAGGATCCACTTACTAGTAGTACCATTTTTAAACTTGTATTTGTTGTTTGTTGCTTATATCTTGGTGAAGATAAAATGGTGACAGGTTTAGCCTTATTTCATTGGCTTTATCCCCCAAGTATCTGAATGCTAATATTTGGAATGAATAAATAATTAAAAGGTATACGAAGCAATCTCATTCCCATGGGGCCAGTACATATTTTGCTGAAGTCAAATAAGCTTCCATGCTAGAAATATGTTCCATGATCTACCATCAGAATTTCGGAATTTAACCCAGTTTTCAGGAATTCCATGAACAAATATGTTTCTACGGGAGATACATTAGAAGCCTTGTAAACTAGTCAGGACCCCTAAGGATAGTTACATACAGCAAAATATGGCATACAGACTAGCTCAGTGGCAGCAGAGGACTAAGTATTGGTCTTTGTTTTTCTAAGTAAGGAGATAGCAGTTTATTTTAACTCAACTCCTATTTCTTATTTCACTTTAGGTCAGTTACCTATGGCTAAGTACAATAGTTCCCTAGGTTTAAATAGATGTAGTTAACATCAGGGAATACTGTTTGGCAGTATTTGGTAGGTTGTCTAAGAAATTCCTTTGTAGGACTTTTAGACAAAGTTTAACTTAATTTATTAGCACTATTGCTTCTTATATTAATTAGAGCCCATCTCAAAGACCCTAATCCAGTTTGTAAAGAAAATAGGTACATTTAGACTTGCATTTGAATGGGAAAGTGTATGACAATTAAAGACATCTCAATTTTTTGCCTGCTGGGAGTTCAGAAGTAAAATATAAACCTTAGTGGAAAATGATAAAATGGTAATATACATTCATATTCTGTTTTCAGTATTGAACCTTGGGAGATATTCATTTCTTTTTCCCTTCTAATTTTTTTTATGTTGGAAACTACACATAACATAAAATTTACTATTTTAACCTTCTTTAAGTGTGCAGGTCAGTGGTATAAGTACATTCATATTGTATAGTCATCACTTCCATGTCTCTAGAACTCTTCATCTTTCAAAATGGAAACGTTGTATCCAAGAATAACTCCCCACTTTCCACCCCATCCCCAGCCCTTGGTAACCTCTATTCTACTTTCTGTCTCTATGATTTTGAAGACTTATTATCTCATGTAAGTGGAATGATGTAGCTAGTATTTTTCTTTCTGCAAGTGACTTGAGTGGCATTTTTCCCCCATACCTTTTCAGTAACAATCTAGTTTGCTTTTCAGTTAGTCAATGAATGAGGTGAAAGCCTTTTTTGGGGGTGAATTGTGTAAGCAAGACCTGTTTATTATTGACCTTTTGATTTCTTATAACTTCTGAGAACAGGTTGATGAAGCTCTAGCAAGTTTGTACAACCTCGGGTTTTGTGGTATTATTGAAGAAAATGAGGTAGATTTCTTAAAACTGCATACGTTACCATTTGAAGCATAAAGGACATAATCCTTTGATCTTATATTTCTTGTCGTTTGTTTAATTTTTAGCCTGAAACAATTTCAGCATTCACTTCTGATCCAGCACTTCTGTCATTTGCTGAGTACTTTTGCAAACCCACTGTGAACATGGGTCAGGTATGCATTACATGATTTGTTTAGCTTCAAGACTAGAATTTGTTATTATGTCTACCTATGGATGCCACCAAGAAAATCTATAGTACCTTTATCAATCTTTGACATTGATGACATGCCTCAGGCACTTTAGATGATTTTTGCTTGGCAAATAATAGATTTTTACATAGTCTAAAACTATAAAATTTAGTAATTTCCTACCTTGATAGAAGAAGCAATTAAAAATTTCTAAGACACTAATTTTAATAGGTGATATAACATCCTTATGTCCATTTTTATACTGATATATGTTTTCAGTGTTTACAAACCTTCTCTTATATTTATGTAATTTATTTCTTGTGTATTTTATAACCCTTCTGTCTGTTGGCCATAAAACTGTTCTCTTCAGGATTCACAGGTTGCCCAGATCACTGATTTATTCAATCATTGCAGATGACAGACTGGATGTAGAATTAGATGATCTGGGATTGATGGCCAATTGCCAGTCAGAGTGTGTGTGGCCTTAAAAAAATTTTTGACCTCTCCAAGAGGCAGTTACCTCATTTGTAAAAGTGGGATTATACGAGAACCTACCTTACATTCTTGTTTAGAGGGTAAAGTGGAATAACCTGTACCCTCTGAATCTTTACTGTATACAGGCATACATTGGAGATTTTGTGGGTTGGGTTCCAGACCACCGTGATAACCCATGTGCCGTGGTGACTTGGGTCTCAACGTTATGCAGGTTGTCATATCTTTGCTGGAGGAGGGTCTTGTGTTCAGTTCATAAAAAAGTGCAACATGTGAAGTGCAGTAAAATGAGGGATGCCTGTATTAGACACTCTGCTCAGTACTTCATGTAATTTTCTCATTTAATTCTCACCCTGAGGGTAGGTACTTTATCATTCAGGGTTTACAGATGAGGAAACTGTCACTCAGAGTTGTCACATGCCCAGGATCACAGACTGGGCATTGCACCAAAGGTCACAGGACTCTGATGAAGGCTCGTGTGTGCCCTTAATCTCAGCTGGATGTGACATAGCTGCCTCCCCCAGACTTGTTCCGCTTAGTGTTTCTACTACATTTTTGGGTACTGGGTTCACTTTTTGGATCCTGCCCTTGCCCAAGGATTGATTCACTTCTCTCCTTCATAGCACTTACATCCTTAACTGTCCCTTGGGACTTAATTTTGGTTGTATTTTATTGATGTTTAATGTTGCTTGTGCTGTGATTTTATTAAGATCCAGCTGTTGACCCTTTTCTGTCATTCACTGCAGAGCTTAAGAATGGACCATGTAGCCTGGCCAGTGTGGGTCAGTGGTTGAGCATTGACCCTATGAACCAGGAGGTCACAGTTCAATTCCCTGTTAGGGCACATGCCCAGGTTGCAGGCTCAATTTCTGGTAGAGGGTGTGCAGGAGGCAGCCAATCAATGATTCTCTCTCATTATTTATGTTTCTATCTCTTCCTCTCTCTTCCTCTCTGAAATCAATAAAAATATATTAACAACAAAAAAAGAATGGGCCATTTAGTTGGTATACAGTTGTTTTTTATTTGATTCTGGAATGTACATTGATGTGCTACAAACAGCTTCTAATTTTTCACAGAAGCAGGAACTTCTGGATCTGTTTTCTTCAGTGCTCTACGAGTGTGTTACTCAGGAGACCCCGGAGATGCTGCCTGCATACATAGCAATGGATCAGGTGTGGTTCAGAAACCTATTTCACTTCTAATGAGACTTATTCTGAACGGGGGGAAAAGGTTCCCAGTGTTCTTCTTTTTACTTCTCTGCATTTAGAAATTCAGAAAATGAAGCTTTATCAAAGTTGAAAGCTCTATGCTTATCAAAACTCAGCATTTTTTATGACAGCAGTGCCCTCTATGGGCTATCTTACTCCAGGGTTCCCATTCACCTTGTGTGGTCTCTGGCCTCCCCCCTGAGAGCCTCTCCGTGGAGGAGACTGCAAGTGAGCAGTGAGTGAACAGACTGTGCCTGCTGTTGGCAGTTGTGTGCCCACCTGTGAGGTGAAGCTAGCAAAAGGTTACAGGACCAGTTTATAGTTTAGGGAGTTGAAATTCATTTCTAATTTGTGTGTGTGTGTGTGTGTGTGTGTGTGTGTGTGTGACTGCTGTTTTAAAAGGGGCAGTGCAGGAAATGATACTTGACAGCTTTCCTAAAGGATCGAAGTAATTGATTCACTCTGGGTTATTAGTAACACATAAGGCTTTTTCGTAGTGTATCTTTCAGACTCAAATTTGCAGTTAAGCTAAGCCAGTAGTTTTCTAACTTGGCTAAAATTTATCTGGGAAATCTTAAAAATACAGATCTCAAAGCCCATTTTATAGCTACTGGGTCAGCTATAAAGGGCTCTTCAGGTGAATATGAGACAGTGAGTTCACAGATAAGCATTTGGGACTCAGTGGCTAAAGCCAAAGTAAATCATCTAATGGCATAATTGTCCCTACTGAAAAGCGGAGAGGGAAATACATTTAGGCAGGGACAATCTCCCAGACGTGAAAATTGCACCATACTGAGTAATATGCTAACTAAAAGGCAATGTCCAATATAATCACATAGGCCCAGAATGTCTCAGTGCCTGGTCACCGACAGTATTGAGGAGGAAGTGTCAATGTGGAAGTGCACACTGGTGCTGGTTGCCATTGTGGCTGGGATGTGCTTTCCTTCAGCTCTGCACCTTCCTTGTTGCTGTGTCGGGGAGGTCTATGGAGGAAATGTCCTGTATGGTTACCACCATGGTGGCTTTGCAGATGGGTCTTAAGAGCAGTATTATCAGAATTGTTGCTTTTGCCTTCTGATCCTGGGATCCCTGGCCTGACCCCAGTCATGCCATGTTACCCAGCAGGGTTTCTAGTGGTGACTGGCTATGGACCTGTTGGGGTTTCGTTTTTTTTCAGAGCCATTGAGCCAAGAGTGACCTCATTTTCCCTGTGGCTTTTACCTAAGAGCTTTTCCTTTTCTCTACTCAAGGCTGTAAGAAGACTGGGGAGAAGAGAAATGTCTGAGACATCTGAACTTTGGCAAATAAAGTTGGTGTTGGAGTTTTTCAGCTCCAGAAGCCATCAGGAGCGGCTGCAGACCCACCCGAAGCGAGGGCTTTTCATGAACTCTGAGTTCCTGCCCGTCGTGAAATGCTCTATTGATAACACCCTGGACCAGTGGCTACAAGGTAATAAGAGCTTGTGCGCATTGTGCTTCTTAGATGACACTGGGACTCGGCTTTTCTGTTCTAACATGTTCTCATTGGAAAGCAAGACGAATCTGAGGAGAAGCCAGAATGCCTGTGGATTTAATGTTTCCAGGTAATGAGGTAGACTGATTACCTGCTCCAGCCTTCAGCTTCTTTAAAAATGTATTTAACCCTGTTTTGTAAACCCTGGAGAGAACATACATAGCATTTTAAATAGCACTTGACACTTAAGAACCTTCTCTAGCGTCAGATCATGTTTTCTTCCTGGCTTCTGTCTTCTGTTTCTGAGTGTTGTTGCCTCCCTGAGGCCAGCAGCTGTCTTCTTCCATCTTCTCTACCCCCTAAATCCCCAGTCCACCATCCCCACTGTACACTGAAAATTTGGTGTGTGCATATTGAGCAAATGCTTGTTTTACCAAATCTTGAGTCCATGAGAACCTGGGACATCATGTAACAGTGGCCTTCTATCCGTGGACATACTGGCTTGTGCTTGAAAGAAAATTGTGACATTACTCATAATAGTGTCAAAGTCAGTCTGCCTCCCCTGAGACAAATGACGGAGCCTTTTGATTTATGGAAAGCTGTCTGTGTGTGACATGGCTGAGATTGGTTTTTAGTAGTTAACTCTTTGATTTTAATCTTTTCCGTTCATTCAGATGCTTCTGATACATTTCTGACAGCAATCTGCTTTGGGTAAATACTAACCCTAGTAACATTAGTGGTAACATTCTTGATTCTTTAATGTACTAGCGATCAAGAACCTAAGAGTTTGACCATAATTAAGAACTATCTACCTAGGCCAGCTGGTGTGGCTCAGTGGTTGAGTGTTGAGCTATGAATCAGGAGGTCATGGTTTGATTCCCGGTCAGGGCATATGCCTGTGTTGTTGGGTGTGCAGGAGGCAGCTGATTAATGATTCTCTCTCATCATTGATGTTTGTATTTCTCTCTCTCTCTTGTTTCCTCTCTGAAATCAATAAAAATATATTAAAAAACAAAACAAAGAAAATCTACCTATAATAAAATACTATGAAATAAATTTCTGGAAAAAAGTAAATTATAAACCATATTTGGGAAACAGCAATTTCATACTCCCAGTGCTTACATTTAACATTTGAACCCTATCATTTCCTCTTGTCATTTGAAAGATCACACAGCTTAAAACTTTTTTTAAATACATTTTTTCTTTGGGGGAAAAACACAAGTCATTTTATAGGTTTTCTTGTTTTGTTTCTATTTAGCATTTGATCATGTACTGTAGACCTTTGCTATTGTTAAGAAATACATCCTTAAATCTCTGATTTGCAAATCAAAACGACAATGAGGTACCATCTCACACCTGTCAGAATGGCTATCATCAACAAATCAACAAATGACATGTGCTGGCGAGGATCCGGAGAAAAAGAAACCCTCTTGCACTGCTGGTGGGAGTGCAGACAGGTGCAGCCACTGTGGAGTTTCCTCAAAAAACTAAAAATGGAACTTCCAATTGACCCAGTGACCCCAATTCTAGGACTATATCCCAAGAAACTAAAGACACCAGAGGGATATATGCAACCCTATGTTCAGAGCAGCACAATTTACAATAACTAAGATTTGGAATCAGCTTAAGTGCCCATCAGCAGATGAGTGGATTAAAAAACTGTGGTACATCTACACAATGGAATACTATGCTGCTGTAAAAAAGAAGGAACTCCTACCATTTGCAACAGCATGGATGGAGCTGGAGAGCATTATGCTAAGTGAAGTTAAGTCAGTCAGAGAAAGATAAATATCACATGATCTCACTCATTTGTGGATTATAATGAGCAACATAAACCGATGAAAAAAAACAGATTTAGAGACAGAGAAGCATCAATTAGATGCTCAAACCTCAGAGGGAAAGTAGGGGAGGGTGAGGGTATATGCATGCATATAAGCATAAGCGATGGACGCAGACAGCAGGGGGTGAGGGTGAGGGCAGGACTTGGGGGCTGGTGGGGGGACAATGGGGGAATAAGGACACATTTGTAGTACCTTAATCAATAGAGAAAAAAATCTCTGATTTGCAGATTTCATAGAACAAAAAGAAAATTTGGCAGTGACTAGAGCATTCTCTAAAGCAATAGGCTTTCTTCCTATTGCTCTTTAGGATACTTGATGGTTCCAGCATTGCTCTGAGCCTCCACCAAATTAGCTTCCTCAATTCCCAAACATCTGTATTTATTTTCTAGTGAGGAACCATCACTTTTTAAAACTCTTAAATGTATGATCTTCATTCTCAGAAGAACTAGTTGTTGGTTTTGGGATAGAGCACAATAAATTCAGTGAAGATCTAGAACTTTATGTATGCATCATCATGGAAATGTCCTCATGTTTGTGCCTTACTTTTAAAGTCACTCTCTAATAACCCAGATCACTTATCCATCCAAAAATGTATTGGATTTACCATATTGTCTAGATGCGTATATGTCTCCTCAATTAGATTTTAAACTGAGCAAAATAAAATGGGTTTTAAGAACTTGGAGAAGTTCTATTAACTTTTTAATATCTTATTATGGAAAATTAAAACATAATACAAGTAAACAGAGTAGTTTCATAAGCCTGTCACCCGGCTTCAGCAGTCACCATCATTCTGCCATCCTCTGTCATCTGTACCTGCACTCTTTGCCACATTCAGTTATGTTTCAAATTGTGCCATTTTTCTGTCCCCACCAGCAGGGGGTTACAGTGCAGTTTTTGGCATTGTCAGTTGGTTTAATGTTAGGCAGCTGGTGAATATGTGGTGGTATCTCATTTAGTTTTAATTTGCATTTCCCTGGTAATTCATGGTGTTAAATATTTTCATGTGCTTTCTTTGTTACTCATACACCCTTTGTGAAGTGTCTGTTTAACCTCTACCCATTTTTTAAATTGTCTATCTTTTAGTTATTGAGTTGCAGGAGGTTCTACAAGTTCTGGCCACAAGTTCTTTGTGAGATGGTTTGCACATATGTCCTACTTTTTGCCTATTCCTTTTCTTAGAGTAATTTTTGATGAACAGAAGTTTTAAGTTTTGATGAGGTTTAATTTCTCAGTTTGTTATATGGTTATTACTTTGTAAATGCTGTCCAAGAAACCTTTCCTACTCCAGGTCATGAAAAAATTCTGAAGTTTTCTACTAAAAGCTTTGCAATGTTATCTTTTACTAGAGGCCGGTGCACGAATTGGTGCACCCTTGGCCTGGCCTGCGGGATCGGGCCTAAACGGGCTCTCTGCATCCCCCAAGGGGTCCCCGATTGTGAGAGGGCGCAGGTCAGGCTGAGGGACCCCACTGGTGCACAATCAGGCTGGGGAGGGACGCGAGAGGTTGGCCAGCCCGGGAGGAACCACGGGAGGGGTCCAGGGTGTGTCTGGCCCATCTTGCTCAGTCCCAATCTGCCGGAACCCAGCAGCAAGCTTACCTACTGGTTGGAGCATCTTCCCCCTGGTGGTCAGTGCATGTCATAGCAAGCAGTTGAGCAGCCTTAGCATATCATTAGCATATTTCACTTTGACTGGTTAAACGGATGACTGGGCACTTAGCATATTAGGCTTTTATTATATAGGATATTTAGGTATATGATTCATCTCAAATTAATCTTTTATGTGGTCTGAGGTATGAGTTGAAATTTTTTTTAATTAATACACTGTCCAGTTGTTCCAGGGCCATTTGTGGAAAAGACTTTTTTTTGTAATAAAATTGCTTTGACTCTGTTGAAAATCATTTGCTGAATAATCATTGTGAATCTATTTCTGTATCGGTGCTGTACCATTGGTTGGTCAGTCTGTCTGTATGCTAGGACTATACTGTCCTAATTACTGCAGGTTCAGAGTAAAATATGAAATCTAGTAGTGGGAGTCATCATGTTGAGAGGGAAATTTATAGCACTAAATGCTTACAATATGAAAGAGGAGCAGTCTCAAGACAATCGTTAAGTTCCTACTTTAAGAAACTAGAAAACAAAAAGCAAAATAAACCTAAAGCAAGCTTTTTTTTTTTCTACTTTCTTGAAGCAAGAACTTGGATTAGTGACTGTAACAGTTCCATGCCTCAGGCTCAGCATTTTGCTCAGAGGAAGAACAGAATGGCTTATTTGAGCTTTGCCATAGGAATTAGGACATTTTTGTTTCCCAGAGCCTCCACCTAACGTGTTGTCCAGCATCTCACATCTTGGACTTGAATTGCAACTCCTGGATATTCCTCAGTCAGTTCCCGTGACAGGGAATGTCCTTCTCCTGACCCTGTCCCTGTCGGGAGAATGGGATTGCCTGGTGCCCAGACCACTAGTTCTGTAAGTGAGATCCCTGGAGCAGCAGTAACTGGGCACTTGTTACAAATGCAAGCTTTCTGGTCTCATTCAAGAAATTCTGGATGTGTTTTAATCAGCTCTCTGGGTTCAAGTTTGAGAACCTCTGGCTAAGACTAATCAGAATCCCATCTTGGAGCTGAAGTCAGATTCCTCCAGTGCTACACAGTGGAGGGAAGCGTGGTGAGATGGGTGTTTATGGAGACAGCCACAGTGTGCCACTGTACTTGTATAGCACGCATCACAATTTGCAATTATGCATTTGTTTGTGTGATCTCTCTGTTCTCCCCAACTCTGCAGCGACAGTCCCTGCCTAGTATATGGTAAATGCTGATTGAGTTCTTGATGAAAAAGAAGGCATTCCCTCTGCCTGTCTGGTATGTAGTTTCATTTGTGTTTCTCTTACAGCTGGGGGTGATGTGTGTGTGCATGCCTATCTCAGTGGGCAGCCCTGGGAAGAGTCTCAGCTGAGCATGCTGGCCTGTTTCCTTGTCTACCACTCGGTACCAGCTCCGCGGCACCTGCCATCAGTAGGACTGGAAGGTACTGCAAACCTGAATCCCTCTTTTCAGTATGTTATCACTTAGGTTTTTAGTTTCTTGGTAGGAGACATTTCTAGTGAGTTATTTTCTCTAGGGGGTTTTTGTCTTCATTCATGGGTGGGTATTACTTTTTAGAACCTTTTCTGACAAAAATGCTCTAAACTTTACACATGCATAAACTTTTATATAGATTCAGAAAAGGATGGGTTCTTCTTCACAGAGCCCAAACAACCTGTCTGTACCAGCAAACTAAATGTTCATGTTGTTTTTCTCTCTTGATTTTTTAAAGTTATTTTTAGTTTTTAAATTGTATTTAAATAATATATGTAATTAAAAAATAATAGTTTCACATATAGTTAGTTGTAGGTCACTTTCTGAACTACAGAATGGATAAATTTAAATGTTTACATTAAATTATATTTTACAGTGCATTAGGGAAATGCATAATTAAACTTTGTGTTTGGGTAGTTGATTTTAAAGGAAGAATGCTAGCTTTAACCTGGCTGAGGCTGTTTCCTTGAAGAAGGATGTGGGCTGACTCTATTGAGAGGTGTGACCTTTCCCACCATTTGCATCTCTTTAGGGAGCACAAGCTTTGCGGAACTACTCTTCAAATTTAAACAGCTGAAAATGCCTGTGCGAGCTTTGCTAAGATTGGCTCCTTTGCTTCTTGGAAACCCACAGCCAATGGTTATGTGATTGCCTCTGGTGGAAAAACTGTCCTGCAATGTGACTTCTGCACAAAAACATGACCAAACAACACAGCTAAAGAAACATTTGTAAGTTTTATAATATAATCAGGGGAAATGAGCTGCACAAACCTCAATGTATTTTAAAATCTGAGTGTTTTAAATATTCTAGACTATTGCTGTCAGCATTAACACATGATCTATACAAGTGAGTTAGAATTTACTTTTTTAAATAAAGTTTTTTGGTTTGTTTTCAGAACTCTTGATGATTTCATTTGGGGTTCCAGAGATAGAGCAGTGGAGTCTGGGCTGGACATTGATTTCTAAAGTCCTTCATCTATGGTGATTCAAGTGAAGTGACTTTATGCTCAAAAATGCAGTTTTTAAAGAAGCTTTTAAAATTTTCTACATCAACATAAGTCCTTCAGCATTTTCTAAGATGTCACAGTTGTCCTGTTTAGTTTGTACCAGAAAGTGTGATTGATCATCTAAATGAGAAATTTATATCCTAAGGAAGAATTACCCAATGTGAAGCCTGTTCTAGATAGAGAAAATATGAAATTTCCACTATAGATATGGCTTCAGAAATTGTCCATTTCCATCCAAGATGTAGAGAATATTCATCTGTATCAGGGGTCTCTGGACTAGAAGATGAAAGATACTCATGGAGGTGTTTCCAGTACAGACGCAGCTACCTCCTGCCGTCTCCACTGTGACGCGTGCGCTGTGCTTCCTGAGGCCACTGGGACCGTAAACTGGTAGAAGCTGTACTCACATCACATGTCCACTTCCTGAACTGTGGTGTTTAACTTTAAAAGTGAAAATTAGAGCAAATGAAAACATTTCCATGGAGATTTTTGGCGACACCCCTTCGGTTTTTGCTCTTGCAGCGGGTGCTGCTCTTCTCCAGACTTGAATCTAGAGGCAGCGGTTTGGTTCCCTGGACGCTCAGGGTTCCATCTGCTCTCCTGCCCCAGTGACCGCTCCTGTGTGGGAGGTGTGGGCAAGATGCAGCTGGCCCCAAAGGTGAAATGTGCTTCCCTTCAGTCTTAAATAGTTTTTCTTCTTTACCTAAAAAGGGATAAAATGGTAGATTATAGAAATTCCATTTCAATCTAGATTTAAAGAACTCAGTATCTTGACTACTATTGCTTTGCCTTCACTCTCAATTGCTTATAATTTGTATGCTTTTCTCTGATTGAAGAATGACTTGAGAGATAGTGACTTGCACACATATGAACTCTTCTTATGTAGGAGGGAAAATGGTCATTACAATGTTGTCAACAAAAGCAAAAATAGGGCTTTATACAGGAGCAGAGCAGAAGATTGCACAGTCTGGAGACAGCTCTGTCTCTGTAGTTGGGCTTTGTGATTAGTTGGCAGGGAGCAAAAAGGATATTCTGGGCAGTGTGCTCTTGGGCAGGCACACCAGGGTCATCAGAATCAATTTCAGCTACTTAATGGGTTCTCAAAAAATCTTGAGCGTAGCTCTCACCATCCCAGCCTTCTCAGAGCCATGGCAATGGAAGAGCTTGGAAACACCCCCACTCTCAAGGGCTTTGGCCCAGAAGTCACCACGTCACTTCCAGTCACAGTCTGTTGGCAGGAAGTAGGCATGCTGCTCCACCTCATGTGCCTACTCCTCCACTTGTCGTCAAGGGGAGGGGGATCAGACACTAGCCGGTGCTGGAAGTGTCGGTCACCGTGTGGCTCCTAACTAGCTCCCACATCCATCTTTGCTACTCACAGGTAGAAGTGCACACACTTGCCTCTGTAGACGGACATAACTAAAGACACAGTACAGTTACACACCCACCTCAGACTGTTTTCTGATGGATGCTGACATCTGTTTAAGGCTTGAAGTTGCGGCAGTTCTGAGGCATAGAGGCCAGGCCTTAGCAGGAGACATTGGGTTCGGCCCCAAGAACTTCCCTGGGTGCTACTTGAATAGGCCACTTTCTCACCCTTCGTGTAGAAACCCATGTCTTCGTAGTTTCTGGTGAGGGGCATGTCCCAGCTCCTATGTCTGTCAAACCTACACACAAATGAACAAATCAAGCTGTAGTGACTCCTAGGTCACATTGAACCCTGGGCTTGATCCTCAGTCCCCACCCACCCTACCTGCTATCTTTCCCAGTCTCTGAAGGACTTGGAACCTGAATTGTGTCAAGATCACAATTTCTACTTTGTTTTGAGGCATCTTCTCTGTGTTGCGCCTCCCCCCCCCCCCCCCCTTATTATTGAGCACCTCTAAGTGATTTAAGGATAATCTCTTGCAAACCACATCGAACTGAGTTTTGCTTGTGAGTCTGTCTAAAAATCTAGTAGCAACTTTAAATTTATCAATACAAGTAGTATGACCGATCTCAGTTATGTCTCCCGTTTTTATGCTATTTAGTATACTTTTTTATATTTATTGTGTCTTTATTTGGTCTGTTTTGGTTTTAAACATTTGTTATATTCATTGCTCTTAGCATTTGGGATGGCTTTAAAAAAAAAGTATTTTTTTAATACTTTTACACTAATATCTTCATACGACCCCTCCAGACCCTTTTTTTTTTTTTAACCTCAGCATTCACCATCTTGGCTCTAGCACTGCTGGATCCCTACGACCTCCCCACTTATCCCATCACCCACTGACGGTCTCTCCTTTTTCTCTCCCTACTCTCATTCTGAAAATTGGGCTATTTCTACAATGCCAGAGGATACAAGGGTACGCATTCTCTCCCTTTTATTCCCACTCTTTTATCAGCCTCAGATGGACACACCAATAAGTAGGCTCAAGTGTCCGTTAGTCCTGTGGCTGAAATTTCACCATCTCTCCATGGACAGGACTGCTCTGAGGTTGTCAGGAGGGGCTTCCAGCACAGCTGTCGCCATGCTGATGGAGTAGAGGGTGGGCCTCCTCTCTCTTCCTGTGTTTCACCACTCCCATCTCCTCTTTTCCTACCATCTTCCAGTCATGTTTTGGCCTCTCCCTTCATGTTCTTCCTCCTCAGTAGTCCATCCCTTCTTCCTCTGCAGGTCCTTAGTCTTCACCGAGGTGCCTGCTCCAGTCTCTCGGTTCCCTTGGGTGCCCCTCCACACTACTGCTGACCTCCGGGACATCCGGGGGTTAGGGACCTTTGCTGGCTGACACCTACTGGAAGGTTGGGGGCTACTGTGCCACAGCTGCTGTGGTTTGTGCTCCCTGCATTGTCCATCCTGCAGGTCTGAGGAAGCTGGAGGCCCCATGTTGGTGCCACCTGGAGCCTGGGAAGGAGGCAGCAGCTTCCGTATCTGGAAGGGAGAGAGGGGCGAGAGCTATAAGAAAAGCAAGAAAGCGAGACCAGAGCAGAGGGGAAGGCACACCCTGCCACATGCTGCACGTTAGGAAGCTCAGGGGAAATCAGCATCACCTTCATGCTCCGATAAATGGCCAGACCCCAGGGGGGGCCCCCCTTACCGCTGTTCTCTCTTTTTTTTTATTGTGCTAAAAATGCTATTTTCTTGGAATTTTAAGATTCCTGACATACAATAGTTCTTGGTCCTCAATAAAAAGCCTGTGGATGAATTAAACTTAGGGGTTCATGTCAGAGCACCTGGCCTGCCTTCCTTTCCCAGGGCCAGTAAGGCTCTCGCACTCCTGTTGTGCAGCGTGGCTCCATGCACCTGGTTATTCTAGCACCACCTCTGCCCAGGGAAGGGGTTTCCCCACTTCAAGTAAGAACAAATGTAAAACCTAAATGGAAGCCAAGGAGAACACATTCTCCAAAGAGTGTGGTTATAAAGGAGGTCGTTCTCTATAAATGTGTCGTCTGTGTACTTCTTCACAGTTCATTGTGCACCTGCTTCCTTCCCCTGGCAATCTTGTTTTTTCAGAGCCCAGAGCCCTGGAGCGCCCTCCCCCTGACCTCATTCAGGGCCCAGGTTGGGAGCTCCCTTCGCGTGGGAGGAACACAAGAGGTGATGCAGTGCGGGAGCCCATCCTCTCTTTCCTCCCCAAGTCTCCATGGTCATAGCCCCTTTTCCAGAAAGGGTGACCTCAGTGTTCTCTTGAGTTTACGTTCAAAATTTTCAAGGCAGATAAAAACCCTGCAGAGGTTTTCATTACTTAAATCAGCATTTCTGAGACTTTAAACTGGGGGGGTGGGGGGGAAACGGGGAAAGTTAATATGCAAATTGGTGCTTGTGTTGCATAGTACTTGACTTCACAGTCCATTCATTTGGAGAATTTTGGTGTAAACACAGGTACTTCTACCATAGGCCTTCTCAGAGCACTGAGGAATGCAGTAGCTTCCTCCTCAGGCCACCAGCCCCGCTGAGGTGACTACAGGACACAGAGGTGGGCCTGTCTGACTCTGTAGAGCCCAGCCTCCGCCTGCACTCACCCGAACCACCAGCAGCCCCCTGCTCACTCCCTGGGAGATTAGGGGATGCAATGGCGACCCCGACCCCAAACCCAGTGATGTGGATTCTGGGCCTGGATCTGAAAGAGAAGCAAAGGGAGTGAGCACCTGGAGGAAGGGCCCAACCCAACACCCCAGGTGGCCCGGCCTCCTCCCGAGGGCCACACCTCCTCACATAGCTCTTGGGTGACCCAGGCCTGGTGCCCCATCGCATGGAAAAACTCCACCTTCAGTCTCAGGAACTCCTTGTAGAGCTCCAGCCAGTGCTCCCTGCCCAGCAGGAACTGGAAAATACTGCGCTTGGATGTGGGGTTGTCTTCCTCCATGTCGGAGGCGATGTAGCTGCCACAGGAAAGGAGGGAGCCTTAGATGGGCCCAGGGATGACTTCCAGCCTCGGCACACTGGGTGCTGGGGCAGTGTGTCCAGGAGAGAGACTCTGGGGGAGCTCTTTCTGTGGGGACCTGGATCTAGGGGCAGCAGGACTGACCTCAGTGCAAGCCTGATGGGGCTCTGCTGTGCTTAGCCCAGACCAGGCTCCTAGCTCCCATTTCCCTCATGTCTTCCCTCAGTCCCTCATCTCTGGGCAGCAAGTGGGGTTCTTGGCTACTTTCCTTATCCCAGGACCTTGCTCGTGGCCTGCCTTCTTCATGGCCAAGGGGAACCCCCTCTTGAGACCGTCAGGACATGGGCAGTGGAATTGGGGTAATGTGGGGGGTTGGACGTATTGGACAGAACTGGGAGCAGTTTCCAAGGAGGCACTCACAGGGCCAGGAAGAAGTGGATCTTGTTGTAGAGATGTCCGGGCAGCCCGACACGGCCAAAGTACTCCACCACCATGGACAGCAGGTACTGTGGGCACAGCGCTGTGAGGGAGGACGCTCGGGGGAGTGCCGAGGGTCCAGGGCCCTCGGACGGGGGGTTGGGATGAGCTGAGGGAAAGCCTGGGGAAGAGATGGCACCAAAAGCAGGTCTTTCCAGGGATGCGCCTGCCTGGCAGGGATCTTACTCTGCACCGGCCCCCCATAGGCTGGTGACTGCAGACCCCTCAGTCCTTCATCATTTTGTGCTGCCAATACCTTGTCAGACACTTTGAGGAAAATGTCAGCTTCCAGGAAGTTCTGGATAATGGGGTCCTCTGCAAAGGAATGTAGAGGGATGAGGGCTCGGAGCAGCCCTGCTGGAAGAAGTGAGCATGGGCTGTGGGACATTCCAGAGGGGAGGGGAATCAGAGCCTCCCGCCCTCTGTGGCAGTGAGGGCTGTGAGCCTTAACAGAAAAACAACTGCTCCTTCCTCTGAAACACGCAGAGTGAGTTTCAACTGGGGCATGGGTTTTGCGCTTTTTACTCAATTACACATGGGAAGCGGTAAGTGTGTTTACTTCATGTGACCCGTATCTCAAAGTTAAACATTAGCCTCAAGTCAAAGGCTAGGTTGTGGCTTTGGTACTTCATCCTGCTGTGACTGCTGCCCCATCGGTAAGAGCGCACCCGTGGGGTAGAGTTCGCGGCTTCCCTCCTTTCCTAGTCTCCCTCGCCCTCCCAGACAGTGACCTGGCAGTGGAATTGCAGGCTCATCTGGGATTAGACTTGTTTCCTGGAGGTGCCATTTTCCATGGGAGACCTGAGGTTGATGGGTCCTATCTGACCTTCCCTGGGTACTGCCCAGGTCCAGGGCTACGACATTGCCCAGGGGAGGTTGGGGTAAGAGGCCATTGGCCCTGCCTGCCCCTCTCCAGCCAGCCTGGCCTCAGAAGAGCGCTGTCCAATAGCACTTTCTGTTCAGGTGAAGTCTGTGTCTGCTGTCCATCGTGGCAGCCATTTGCCAGGCTCATCTACTGAGTGCTTGGAGTGTGGCTAGTGAGACAGGGGACCTGAACTTTAACAGTTTGCTTAATTCATGTAGATTTACGGAAAAGCTACCTGTGGCTCATGGCTGTATTAGAGAATGCTTAGTGTGTCCCTAAGTCCTGACTCTGGTCCTGACGTCACCTTCAGATGCGCCTTCCCTGAGCTAAGTTCCCCGTTCTCGAAGCTCTCCCACCCTTGTTCATGCCCCATCTCCAGGCGTCATTGCCTTTTAACAAATGTCCTGCTCTGCATGTGTCATTGGCTAAGAGCATTTTATTTCTGCCCACCTGGTTTTTCTCGTCTCTCTCTTTGAGCATAAAGCCAGCAAGTTCTAGTTTACCTTTCATCGCTATCTCTCAGATCCTAACTAAAGGGAAAAATACACTTCAGTGAGCAGCATGGTTTGTCCTAAAATGTCTTTTAAAAAATACATATATAATTTTATTGATTTCAGATAGGGAGAGAAAGAAACGTCAATGATGACAGAGAATTATTGACGAGCTGCCACCTGCCTACTGGAGATCAAGCCTGCACTCTGACCAGGAATTGAACCCTGACCTCTGGTTCATAGGTTGACCCTCAACCACTGAGCCATACCAGCTGGGCTGAAATAACTTAACAATTGAACACTCAGCTGGGAGCCTCTTAGCCCTCCCTCCAAGAACCTGACTGAGAGGAAAACCTGTCAGCACCACAGTAGAACCAGGGTTGTTCTACGTTGGTGCCACCTGGATGCCTCACAGCTGAGAGCTGGGGTGAGGGATCAGGGGGAGGTAGAAGTATGACCCAGAGCCACCGTCCCCCTCAGTTCAGTGTAGGAGGGCCCTGTGCACTCTACAGCTCTGAGCACACACCCAGGAGTCGGTAGAAGGCTTCTAGGTCCTCAGGGCGGTAACTGGATCTTCTCCTCTTTATCCAGAGTTTTGTTCCCTCAATGTAGTTGATAGTCCATCTGGTTCTCTGCTGCCCACTCTTCCGGGTCATCGGCTTAAAGATGGTTTCTGAGGAGGCCAAACTGGGGACCAAGGAGCCATTCTCCTGGCTAGCTGCAGGAACAAAAGACCCTGTGAGCATGGACCTGGCCTACTGCAGGCCCTGTGTCCTGTCACAGTTCACCCTGAAGACTGGACCTAGTCTACTGAGGACAAAATGACAAGAAGTTACTTAGCAGTGACTGATGCTCCGTGCAAGGCTGGGGAAGCAGAGCGATGCCTCGGGACATGTACTTGCCTTGGCATACAGAAACCTTTGGTTCTGGCCCCTGGTCCCCCTGGTTCTGTGCTTAGGGATGGCCTCTGTAGAGGCAGAACTGGAGGCCAGAGAGCTCCTATTCCACAGAGCTGCAGGGAGAGGAGGGACTTGTGGACTCATGGGGGGACCTGGGAAATACTGGGCTCCTCCCACCTTAAGGACTGCCTTTGACATCTGAAAGGATGAGAAGAATGACCATCCTTCCCGTTGCATTTGTCTATAGAGAAGCGTAGGAATTGGGTTATTATTTACCTTCCTCTTCCAAGAGAAAGCTGCTGTCCTGTGTCTCTTCGCATGAATCCTGTCCGGAGGACATCTCTGTGGAAATGAATGAGAGATTCTGCACTCAGATGTCCTTAATAGTGACCAAAAGGAACAAGATCCTGACCTCCCTGTCTCACCCGCAGACCCACACTCATGAGAGTCGGGGATGATGTTCCCACACTTTGTTTCAGAGGCCAGGGGTAGGGGTGAATAGCTGCACACCTGCCTGCCCTTCCATGCACACCCTTTTCTTCGACTCTTCTTGGCTTGGAGAGTCTGGGGCAGCGAACATGGAGCTCAGAGGGATCCTTTCTTCCATTATAAAACAATTGAAGGTTCCCCACCTGTTTCTGAGCGGGCTGTTTCTTTCTGCTTAACGTGCTCCTTGTGAAACCTAATAATTAAAATGGCAGTAAGAGTAGCTAACAGTTACTAATTTCTTATTGAACTTAAGGTATTGGTCAGTGCACTAAGAATTACCTGATTCAGTCCTTGTAATGCTCTGTGAGGTAAAGTGTATGACTAACCTGATTTACAGGTGAGGAACAGATGAATTGTCTAGGATGTGCTCCTTGACCATGGTGAGAACACTTTGGATTTGGGATTAGAACTCATGCCTGTCTTGTGCTCAAGGGAAGAATGGCTAGTAGCCAGGGCAGTTGAGGCTCGGTCATATTTCTAAGGGTCAAGCTGGATGACCTTCCATACTTATATTTCTGTCATCAGCTCTACCTAAATGTCCTTGTGAACCACTATAAAATCATGGGCAATCAAATCTGGCAAAAATATGACCAGAGCCCTGACCGGTTTGGCTCAGTGGGTAGAGCGTCGGCCTGCGGACTCAAGGGTCCCAGGTTCGATTCCGGTCAAGGGCATGTACCTTGGTTGCAGGCACATCCCCAGTAGGGGGTGTGCAGGAGGCAGCTGATCGATGTTTCTCTCTCATCGATATTTCTAGCTCTCTATCCCTCTCCCTTCCTCTCTGTAAAAAATCAATAAAATATATTTTAAAAAAAATATATGACCAGAGTGGTCATGCCTGTCTAAAAGACCCTTGAGGCTGATTGAGGCAGTGCCTCCTGTCCCCCTCAAGACAGCCAGTGCCACGCACTCCATCCAAGGACCACGTTCCTCCTGACTGGTGGAGGGCTCCTTCTGCTCCTACCGCAGTCCTGGCCCCCGAGGCTCTCAAGGCAGTCCCTGGCTACCGAGTTGCTCTCTCCTCCTATTTCTACTTCCTTCTTCCTTTTGCCCACCTCTTATTCTATTATCTCTTCCCTCAAATTTGAGACCTGCTGTCATTCCTATTGCATCCCAGTCACTTCTCTGGAGACTCACAAGTGCTCCCACCCACCTCTCTTGGGACTTCTTGGAGTGAGTTCAGTGTCCACATTCAGTCTAGTGCAGGAATGCCTGCTGCCCACCTGGTGTGAGCACTTCGTGGCTCTCTCAAGATCTCACACGTACTCAGAGTGTAGCCTCAGAACAGTGTGAAAAAGTACTGGCCATAGCCAAGCCTTCGGGATCAAATGGCTCCCAACATTCCAGAGCCTTGCCAGGGTCACAATGACCTCACACCATTCCACCAGGTGGCGCTCTGGTATGTCAGTCACTCAAGGAAAAGCCATGGGTTTAGGGAGTTAGTGTCTCAGCCTGAACACCTGCTCACCTCCTGTTATCCCAACGTTACCTCCAGTATGAAACTCATCTTGTGTTAAATCAATCAGTGACTCCAAATGAAAGTGATACATCCATGTATCGAAAAATGGAGAAAATACAAAGTAAGTTACTCAGGTAATTTCATTTGTGTTTAGCTATGAGCATATTAAGATTTAAAATTTTCTAACATTTACTTATTTATTGTTAATACTCACTCAAGGATATTTTTTCATTGACTTTTAGGGAGAGTAGAAGAGAGAGGGAAAGACAGAGAAACATCCATGTGAGAGAAACACATTGATTGGTTGCCTCCTGCCTGAGCCCCAACCAGGGCCTAGGCCGGGGAGGTGCCTGCAACCAAGGTATGTGCTCTTGATGGGAATTGAACCTGGGACCTTTTGGTCCACAGGCTGACACTCTACCTGCTGAGCCAAACCAGCCAGGACAAAAATTATCTTTATATTTTGAGATAATTATAGATTCACATGCAGTTTTAAGAAAGAATACAGAGAGATTCCATGTGACTTTCACCAAATTTCCCCAATGGTACAAACTTCCAAAACTATATAGCAAATGTCACAACAAGAAATCGACCCTGTACAATCCATTGACCTTCTTCAGGTATCCCCAGTGTTATATGCACTTGCTTATTTAGTGTGTATTTAGGTCTATGATTTTATCATGTGTACCACCCGTGTGACCATCACCAAGATGCAGAACAGTCAGGATACTACTCTTTTAATAGTATCCTCTTAACCCCTGGGAACCACTCATATCTGCTCTATCTCCATCATTTTCCAGTTTCAAAAATCTACACTAATAAAAGAGAAACATGCAAATTGACCATACCTCACTACACCCACAAGCCATGCCCACCAGCCAGTCAAGAGTGAGTATGCAAATTAACCCAACCAAGATGGCTGTGGCCACAGAGCGAGCAGGGGGCTTGGGTTTCCCTGGCAATGGAGGAAGCCAAGCTTCCTGCCCACTCTGGTCAGCCCTGGCCTCTGCTCAAAGCTACAAAGTTTCAATTATAGAAGATAAATAAATCCCAACAAAAATGGCGGCAGTCATGGAGCTGGAGAGAGCAGGAGGCTTGAGTTGCCACCAGCAATGGAGGAAGCCAAGCTTCTCTCAGCCCTGGTCTGCCCTGGCCTCCACTCAAGGCTACAAAGTTTCAATCATAGAAGATAAATAAATCCCAGATACCAGGGCCTTTGCTTGGGTCGCCGGGGGGCTTGGCCAGCCTGCAAACCACCCCATACCCCAAGGGAACCCCCACCCTGACCTGGGATACCCTTCAGGGCAAACCAGCCGGCCCCCACCTGTGCACCAGGCCTCTATCCTATCTAATAAAAGAGTAATATGCAAATTGACTGTCACTCCAACACAAGATGGCTGCCCCCATGTGGACACAAGGTGGTCGACACAAGATGGCCAGCAGGGGAGGGCAGTTGGGAGGGACCAGGCCTGCAAGGGAGGGCAGTTGGGGGCAATCAAGCCTGCAGGAGAGGGCAGTTAGGGGTGACCATGCTGGCAGAGGAAGGAAGTTGGGGGCAATCAGACTGGCAGAAGAGCAGTTAGGCATCAATCAGGCTGGCAAGGGAGTGGTCAGAGGGTGATCAGGCTGGCAGGCAGAAGCAGTTAAGGGCAATCAGGAAGGCAGGTAGGCAAGCAGTTGGCAGCCAGCAGTCCTGGATTGTGAGAGGGATGTCCAACTGCCTGCTTAGGCCTGATCCTACCAGACATCCCTCGAGGAGTCCCAGATTGGAGAGGGTGCAGCTGGGCTGAGGGACACAACCCCCACCCACGTGCACTAATTTTGTGCACTGGGCCTCTAGTATTATATAAATAGAAACAGTTTGTAGTCTTCTGATGTTGGCTTTTCACCCTTAGCATACCATATTTTCCGGCGTATAAGACGATTTTTTAACCCAGGAAAATCTTCTCAAAAGTAGGAGGTCTTATACGCCGGAAAATATGGTACTCACTCTCAGCTCCAGCACTGGGACAGCAGCTTGCCGGGGATACAGGTACCATATTTTCCGGCGTATAAGACCCCCGACTTTTGAGAATATTTTCCTGGGTTAAAAAGTCGTCTTATACAACAGAAAATACGGTAATTCCCTTGAGAATCACTCAGTTGTTGCATACATGAACAGTTTACTCTTCTTATTGTTTTGTAGTACTCCATGGCCCTATGGCAAGATGCATAGTTTTGTAAGAATCCACCATACTCTTCTATCATTTTACATCTCCACCAGCAATGATGAGCTATTCCATTTCTCCACATCATCACCAGCATTTGGTGTTATCACTAGTTTTTATTTTAACCATATGTGGTGGCATTTTCCTGATAGATAATGATGTTGAACACCTTTTCATGTGTGTATTTGCCTTCTGTATATCCTCTTTGGTGAAATGTCTGTTCATGTCTTTTCTGAATCAATCGTTTCCTTTTTTATTATTGGATTTTGAGAGCTTTTGTATATTTAGATACAAGTAAGATAAGTGATTTGCAAATATTTTCTACCTGTCTATAGTTTGTCTTTTGCCCTCCTTCATAGAACAAAAGTTTTACATTTTGATGAGATTCAGTTTATCATTTTTTCTTTTTTAGAATGTGTTTTTGGTGTCAGTCTGAGTGCTTCACCTAGCCCTAGATTCCAAAGATTTGTTCTATGTTTATTTTCTAAAAGTTTTAGTTTTAAATGTTATATTTAGTTTTACATTTTACATGATCTACTTTGAGTTGATTGTGTGAAGTTTGTATGGGTGTGAGGTTTAGCTCAGGTTGGAGTTTTGACTTGGATGTTCTATTGCTTCAGCACTACTTGTTGAAAAGACAATCTTTCTCCATTGAATTGTTTTTTTGCATATTTGTCAGATTCTACTTCTGGGCTCTCTATTATGTTCCAATGGCTTACATATCTACCTTTCCATCAGCACCACGATGTGCCAGTGACTGGCTGTAGAGTAAGCCTTAACATTGGATAAGCTGTTGTTCTTTTTCAAAATTGCTCAAGGTATTTTAGGTCCTATGCCTTTCCTTATAAATTTAACAATAAATTTATCTCTGTATGTAAAAATGTTTTCTTAGATTCTGGAAGGAAGTGCATTGTCTTTAGATTAATTTGGGAAGTGTAGTAATCTGTGCTAATGAAATATATTTAGCCTGGTAAAGATAAGATATTTTGGAAATTAAAGAAGTACTTTTTAAAATATTTGAAGATCAGCCACATGGCGAAGCTGCTAAGTTAAACTTGGTGGGGAGATGGTATAAGGTTTTGATTTTCTAGCTCAGCAGATAAATTTAAAAAAATTACTATTATTGTATTATAAGAACTTTCAAATATCCAGCAAAGTTGAAATAATCCTACCTAATAAAAGAGTAATATGCAAATTGACTCTAACTCCGCTACACCCACCAGCGATGCCCACCAGCAAATCAGAGCACGTATGCAAATTAACCCAACAAGGTGGCTACAGCCATGGAGAAAGTAGGAGGGAGGCTTGGGTTTCCCTGGTAACATCGGAAGCCAAGCTTTCCGCAAGCAGTTGCAGGCCTAAGCCTCCACTCAAGGCTACAAGGTTTCAATTATAGAAGGTAAACAAATCCAAAAAGAAATGGCGGCAGCCACTGATCCGGAAAGAGCAGGAGGCAAGGGTTGCCCCCGGCAATGGAGGAAGCAAAACTTCTGTAGCCCTGGCTGGCCTAGGCCTCCACTCCAGGCTACAAAGTTTCAATTATAGAAGATACACAAACCCCAAAAGAAATGGCTGCCAGCCACTGAGCAAGCAGGAGGCTTGGCTCCGCTCCGGGATACAAAGTTTCAATTGTAGAAGGTAAATAAATTCCAGATACTAGGGCCTCCGCTTGGGTCGCCAGGGAGCGTGGCTGGCCTGCAAACCACCACGGGCCCCTCATTAAGGCTGCCCACGCTCCAAGGGAACCCCCAGTTAGGGGCAATCAGGAAGGCAGGCAGGTGAGCAGTTGGGATCCAGCAGCCCTGGATTGTGAGAGGGATGTCCAACTGCCTGTTTAGGTCCGATCCCACTGGGATTGGGCCTAAATGGGCAGTCGGACATCCCTTGAGGGGTCCAAGATTGGAGAGGGTTCAGGCTGGGCTGAGGGGCCTCCCCTCACCCCCATGCACGAATTTTGTGCACCGGGCCTCTAGTTGTACAATAAGCACCTGTATACGTAGGACCTAGACTCTACAATGACAAAGTCAAGGTGGTCCTCGTGCCCTCGCGTGCGATGTTATCACAAGATGGCCATGTGCACAGTGGAGGCAGGACATGGCGGCTGCTCCACATGGTGAGGCTTGGGGGTCCCACGGCTCTGTGCAGCACGGAGGCCAGTCCCGGCATCTCAGCCGCCTTGCACGGAGGAGGCAGGTCCCAGCAGAGGAGGCGGGTCACGGCAGGGAAGGGCAGTTGGGGACGATCAGGCCAGCAGGGGAAGGCAGTTAGTGGCAATTGGGATGGCAGGGGAGGGCAGTTGGGGCAATCGGGCCGGCATGGGAGCAGTTAGGCGTTGATCCGGCCAGCAGGAGAGCAGTTAGGTGACGATCAGGCTGACAGGCAGAAATGGTTAGGAGCAATCAGGCAGGCAGGCAGGCGAGCGGTTAGGAGCCAGCAGTCCCAGATTGTGAGAGGGATTTCTGACTGCCGGTTTAGGCATGATCCCTGGGATTGGGCCTAAACCAGCAGTCAGACATCCTCCGAGGGATCCCAGATTAGAAAGGGTGCAGGCCAGGCTCAGGGACACCCACCCTCCCGTGCATGAATTTCATGCATCGGGCCTCTAGTCTTACCTAATAATAGACAAACATGTAAATTGACTGTACCTCTGCTACGCCCACTGCCAATCAGAGTGAGTATGCAAATTAGAAGGCCAAAGATGGCAGCCGCCCAGCTGCTCCAGGCACGGAGTGGCTAGGTGGGGCAGGACGCCTGCTATGAGAGGGAGGGCAGGGCCCAAGGGATCTACAGGAGCGGAGTGCTGCTGCAAAGACAAGACTGCAGACTCTGGAGTCTGCAGCGAAGACGAAGATGGCAGACTCTGGCGGGAGCGAAGGCCTGGGTCCCAGGTGCTAAAGGAAAACTGGTGCTGGAAGCCAAGGGAAGGAAGGCCTATTGTACGAATCTCTTCATGCAACGGGCCTCTAGTTTTACTATAAATGATTTGCCACATATCCATGTATCTATCTCTCTCTCTCATCTATTTTTAAACACCTTTATTGATGTGGAAATTGCATAGCATAAAATGCACTCATTTTAAATATACAATTCAATGAATTTTAATGTGTTTACACAGAGTTGAATCATCATCACCACTACCTAATTTTAGAACATTTCCATCACCACACAGATCCCTCCAGCCCCAGGCAACCACCAATCTACTGTGTTTCTCGACAGATTTGCCTTTGGAAATTTCATGTAACTATAATCATGCGATATATGTTCTTTGGGGTCTGTTTTCTTTCTCTAAGGATGAACCTTTTCCAGAGGTTCATCTATAGTGTGGCATGCTTCAATACTTGGTTGGTTATTATTCCTGAACTGTGACTTATTATATGGATAAACTATACTTTGTTTAGCTATCCACCAATTGATGGACATTTGTTTAATTTTTTCACTTTTTGGTTACTATGGATAATGTTGTTATGAACATTCATGTGTAAGTGGATATATGTTTTCATTTTCCTTGAGTTAATAAATAGAATTCCTGGGTCACATAGTAAATTTACTTTTTGAAAAACTGAGGCAATGTTTGTCTGTTAAACAACTTTATTGAGATGTAGTTCATTCCATACAATTTATCCGCTTAAAGTGTACAATTCAATAGCTTTAGTATATTCACAGAATTGTGCAGCCATTACTACAATCTAATTTTAGAATTTTTTCAACACCCCACTCCAAATCCATACACACACACACACACACACACTGAGTGGCCAGATTATTATGCGTTCAGAGATCATAATAATCTGGTCACTCAGATTATGGATATATATATACTAGAGGCCCGGTGCACGAAATTCATGCATGGAGGGGGGTTGTCCCTCAGTCCAGCCTGTACCATCTCCAATCTGGGACCCCTCGAGGGATGTCCAACTGCCCGTTTAGGCCCGATCCCTAAACAGGCAGTCGGACATCCCTCTCACAATCCAGGACTGCTGGCTCCCAACTGCTTGCCTGCCTGCCTTCCTGATTGCCCCCAACCGCTTCTGCCTGCCAGCCTGATCACCCCCTAACCACTCCCATGCCAGCCTGTTTGCCCCCAACTTCCCTCCTCTGCCAGCCTGGTCACCCCTAACTGCCCTCTCCTGCAGGGTTTATCACCTCCAACTGCCCTCCTTTGCAGGCCTGGTTCTTCTCAACTGCCTCCCTTGCAGGCCGGGTGCCTCCCAACTGCCCTCTCCTGCTGGCCATCTTGTGTCCACATGGGGGCAGGATCTTTGACCACATGGGGGCAGCTATATTGTGTGTTGCAGTGATGATCAATCTGCATATTACTCTTTTATTAGATAGGATAGAGGCCTGGTACAGGGGTGGGGGCCAGCTGGTCCCTGATCAGGGTGGGGTTCCCTTGGGGCGTGGGGCAGCCTGAATGAGGGGCCCGTGGTGGTTTGCAGGCCAGCCACGCCCCCTGGCGACCCAAGCGGAGGCCCTGGTATCTGGAATTTATTTTCCTTCTACAATTGAAACTTTGTAGCCTGGAGCAGAGCCAAGCCTGGGGCTTCCTCCGCGGCCGGCAGCCATTTCTGTTGGGGTTATAATTGAAACTTTGTTGCCTTAAGCGGGTTGGCCCAGACAGGGTGTGCGGAAAGCTTTGCTTCCCCTGTTGCTGGGGGCAACCCTGGCCTGCTCTCTCAAGCTCCATTCTGCCGCCATTTCTATTTGAATTTGTTTACCTTCTATAATTGAAACTTTGTAGCTTGAGTGGAGGTTTAGGCCTGGCTAAAGTTGAGTAACTAGGAAACCTTGCTCTCTGTGGCTGTAGCCATCTTGGTTGGGTTAATTTGCATACTCGCTCTGATTGGATGGTGGGCATGGCTTGTGGTGTGTCGGAGGTACGGTCAATTTGCATATGCATCTATTATTGAGTAGGACTAGAGGCCCAGTGCACGAAAATTCGTGCACGGGGCAGGGGGGTGTCCCTCAGGCCAGCCTGCACCCTCTCCAATCTGGGACCCCTTGAGGGATGTCCGACTGCCCGTTTAGGCCCAATCCTGGTGGGATCGGGCCTAAACGCGCAGTCGGACATCCCTCTCACAATCCAGGACTGCTAGCTCCCAACTGCTTGCCTGCCTGCCTTCCTGATTGCCCCTAACCGCTTCTGCCTGCCAGCCTGATCACCTCCTAACCCTGTGATGGGCAACCTTTTGAGCTTGGTGTGTCAAACTTCGCCAAAAAACTGAGCATAACTCGGGTAGTGTGTCACTTTGAGGAAAAAAACATTATTTCGCGATATTTATAGTTTAAATAACATAAATGTATAATTATTATATATAATTGTATTTAATAAACCAAAAACTAAATATTTAACTTACCTGCTTAGTGACTTCTTTGTTCATCTGTCAGTCGGATTCTTTTGTTGGTCTTGATATTATTTAGCTTGTGTGGAGTGCCGTGAACTAAGATAAGTGAGTGGGAGGGGGAATTCTTTAACTAACCTGCCTATTAGTGACTTTTTTGTTGCTGAATTTCATTGGCTAAATCTTCAATTGAAGGTTGGTATTTTGTACACTTCAGGCTCAAGCAAGCGCTACTAACTTCATCTGTCAATCTGTTTCTGTTGTTGGTTTTGATATTATTTAACGCTGAGAATAAGGCCTCACAAAAGTATGTAGAAGGAAAAATTGTGAGTAAAGCCATTGCTATATTTTTCAGGGTGCTAAAAGTCTCTGGTAGTCGGTTCCAGGCACTCCAAATTTCCTGTTCGTAGTGGCACTCCTCTTGATTCTCCAAGCGGCACCTTTCCAGATTCTCAAGCTTTGACCTCAAGTCGACAAACACCTGAGCCCAGATACTGTCTTGAAATTCTGCAAGTTGCATCTCCAAATCATCAATTTGCATCAATTGGAAAACATTTAATTCCAAACTACTGTAGACTACTACATCAGGATACTTAATTATTTTCATGGTCTGTTCTAGACTTCTAAATTGACTAAATCTATCACTAAACTGGTCAAGTAACGAGTCTAAAACATGCTGGTACTTCATATGCAAGAGTTCCATTTCATTTTGTACAGCTGCACTGGCCTTCTCAAAATACTTTGTTACTCGAGGAAAATACTTATAAGTTTTAGTTTCTACATCTCGCTTGAAAATTGTAACTTTACTTTCAAAAGCTTTTATGTATCCAAACATAACGTCAATACTTTTGCCAAAACCTTGTAACTTTAAGTTCAGTTCATTAATATGAACAGAGAGATCTGTAAAAAACATCAGGGTGTTGACCCACTTATCATCATTAAGCTGAGGAAAGTTTCCCAGATCCTTATCATCAAGAAATACCTTAATTTCTTCAAAGCACTCCACAAAGCGCTCAAGAACTTAGCCTCGGCTCAGCCATCTTACATTATTATACATCAGCAGTCCACTGTAGGTGGAATCCACCTCCAGTAAAAGTGCTGAAAATTCTCACTTGTGAAGGGGGTGAGCAGCTATTAAATTAACTATTTTTGTAACAACTGACATTAAGTCGTTTAAGTCGGTGAATCCTGCCTTGGCACATAAAGCCTCCTGATGGATAATACAACAAAAAGGCACAATCGGATTTCCAATAGCTTCTGTAAACAATTTGACAAATCCGACTTTTTTCCCCACCGTGTTTGGTGCCCTATCTGTCGTCACTGACACAACTTTAGAGATATCAATGCTTAGGTCACGAAATGTTTGTATAACAACCTTACATATTTTGCTTCCTGATTTACTTGTTGATACTGATACTAACTTTATCAACTCTTCTCTCATTGTGAGACCATCAGAATATCGACCAATAATGGCCAACTGAACATGTGATGTGACATCAGTAGTTTCATCAAGAGAGATTGAAAAATATTTACACTTCCTTATGTCTCTCTTTAATTGATGTTGTACGTTTGTATTCAGTCTCATTATTCGGTCTTTTATGATATTTCTACTGAGTGGTAACTCAGTAGTTCTCTTAATAATTGCATCTTTATTCTGCATATCGTGAAATAGAACTGGTGCACATCTTAGGAGAGTTTCTTTAATAAATTCTCCCTCACTGAGCGCTTTTCCATGCTGAGCTATAGAGTGAGCAATGCTCAAACTTGCAGATGTTAAATTTGTAGAGCCTTTCATAAATTTAAGGATGGAATTATATTGGCTCTTATAAAGGTGTAGCTGCCTGGAAATGTATTCCTTCCTTTCATCCTCACTTTTTTCCAAGAGCTGGGAATGATTAGTTTCAAAATGTCTATTTATATTCCACGTACTGCTTACTACCGTTTCAGTGTACTGCGTTCTATGTACTGAAACGGTACTGACCCCTGCATAATTGAAGATTTACCATCACTCCAACACACAAGATGGCTGCCCCCATGTGGTCAAAGATGACTGCCCCCATGTGGACACAAGATGGCCACCACAAGATGGCCAGCAGGGGAGGGCAGTTGGGAGGGACCAGGCCTGCAAGGGAGGGCAGTTGGGGGCAATGAACTGCCCCAACTTCCCTCCTCTGCTGGCCTGGTCACCCCTAACTGCCCTCCCCTGCAGGCTTGATTGCCCCCAACTGACCTCCCTTGCAGGCCTGGTCCCTCCCAACTGCCCTCCCCTGCTGGCCATCTTGTGTCCACATGAGGGCAGTCATCTTTGACCACATGGGGGCAGCCATCTTGTGTGTTGGAGTGATGGTAAATCTGCATATTACTCTTTTATTAGATAGGATAGAGGCCTGGTGCATGGGTGGGGGCCAGCTGGTTTGCCCTGAAGGGTATCCCGGATCAGAGTGGGGGTTCCCTTGGGGTGTGGGGCAGCCTCGGTGAAGGGCCTGTGGTGGTTTGCAGGCCAGCCACGCCCCCTGGCAACCCAAGCAGAGGCCCTGGTATCTGGGATTTATTTACCTTCTACAATTGAAACTTTGTAGCCTGGAGCAGAGGCCTAGGCCAGCCAGGGCTGCAGAAGCTTTGCTTCTTCCATTGCCGGGGGAAACCCTTGCCTCCTGCTCTTTCCAGCTCAGTGGCTGCCGCCATTTCTGTTTAGCTTTGTTTACCTTCTATAATTGAAACTTTGTAGCCTTGAGTGGAGGCTTAGGCCAGCAACGGCAGGCGGAAAGCTTGGCTTCCTTTGTTACCGGGGAAACCCAAGCCTCCCTCCTGCTCTCTGTGGCTGTAGCCATCTTGGTTGGGTCTATTTGCATATTTGCTCCTGATTGGCTGGTGGGCGTGGCTTGTGGATGTAGCGGAATTAGGGTCAATTTGCATATTACTTTTTTATTAGGTAGGATATGCATCCTTAGATTTTGGTATCCACTGGGGATCCTGGAACCAATCCCCTGTGGATTCTGAAGCAGAATTGTAGTTAAGTGAGGGGGGAGTCAAACATTATGCCTAGATTTTCAATTATGCAGGGGTCAGTGCCCTAACCCCTGCATTGTCCAAGGGTTAACTGTATACTTCGTCCACTATGAGGCATGACAAGGATGTGACTATATAACTATGGGCACCCAAAGAAACAGACCATCATACAATCTATCACACAGATTTAAAATAACCATGTGTTGGGCCTGACCAGGCAGCTCAGTTGGTTAGAGTGTTGTCCAGATACTTCAAGGTTCCAGGTTTGACTCCCTGTCAGTGCACATATAAGAATCAACCATGAATGTATCAATAAGTGGAACAACAAGCTGTCTCTCTCTCTCTCTCTCTCTCTCTCTCTCTCTCTCTCTCTCTCTCTCTCCCCCTACCTTCCCTTCATCCCTCTCTCCCTACTTTCCTCTCTCTAAAGTCAAAAACAAAAACAAAACCCAAACAAGCCATGTGTTGGAGGGCTTGAGAGCCCAGCTGATGGAGTCGCCTCCTCTGAGGCTCTGAGGCTGACAGATGGAGTCCATAGTGTCTACTCAGTTCCCAACCCTCAGGAACCATTGCTCTGCACTCTGCTTCCCCAAAGGTGGAGTAGCAGGGACTGAATGTACCCCCCACCCGAAATAAATGAGGACAAAGTGTATGGGAAAGTGAAACAAGCCAGTCTCCAGGCATTGCTCATCGGCCCTGCAGAGCAGTGGTCCCTGTGAGAGGGGGACATAAGCGGGGAGCCCCAGCCTCACCCCAATTACTGCCAGACAGTGACCGGAGCTGCACTGCCGATGTGGAGTCCCTTCATGGAGGAGATTTTGTTGGTGAACAGCAACCTTCTTCCTGCTTTCCCCAGGGCCAGGCGTTGTTTTCCTCTGTCATCCCGAAGCAGGCAGGGGTTCTGAGCCCCATTCCTCTGGAGTGTGGCTCAGACAGTGTCCCTGTCCCCCTTCCTCCTGTGACGTAGCCTTCGTAGCTCCCCCACATCTTTTCAACACGCTCTTCATAGTCTGTAGCTCTCCGCGGCGTAAATCCTGCCTCCCAGTGCCGAATCCCAAAATATTACATTCACAGCCTTCCTTGCTTTTAAGGTGCCATCGTGATTTGGGGCCGGTGGTCATGTGTGCCCACTCAAGGTTCAGAACCTGAGCAGGTACCATCTGCTGGAGTGGCTGTGGTGGAGAGCCAGGCCGGCCACCCGCTGGGTGGTCATCTTCTCATTCAGGATGAGCCGGGGGCTGTCCCTGCGGTCCGCCTCTTTCTCCAGCACTCAGTGATTTGCTTGCTCTCTTGATCCTGTAATGATCAGTTTACTCCTCAACCAGCCAGGGGGTTCTAGTGTTCAGAGCGGGGAGCACTGAGGGGCGCTGGCTTTCAGCTCTCAGCTCTAATCTAACGAGCCTGCACAGAAGCCGCGCCCCGGGAAGTGGCCAGGCCCAGCTCAGAGTGCAACAGCATCGGGGAGAAGCCACCCTCTCTCACCCTTGCTCTGCCTTCTTCCCTCTGCAGCCTGGAAGTCCAGGACCTCATCCCGTCTGTTGACATCTCATCTTTTCCCTGTGGTGTGGTGCCAGCAGGTCAGAGAGGGCGGCTCTGATGTCACCCAGGAGACACGGCCCCGTTCTCAGGGGCCGGCTTCTTGGAAGGGGCCTCCCTTTTCACAGGGGCGATAAGCAGCCGAGGAGAATGAGAGTCAGAGGGAGGGTTTCTCCTCTTCTGCCTCCTGCAGCCCTCCCGCCGGCTCGGATGGCATGTCACGGCTCGGAGGCTGCGTCTGCTCCATCTCCTTGGCACGCCTGCGGGCCTCTGTCACTTGGGGCTGGGCAGCACAAGTGTTTCTAACCTGGTCATGTGTTGTGTTTTCCAGCTTCGGGGAAGGGCCCTCAGAAGCCCGGCCCCGAGGGGCCGCTTGTGCGGGGTCCTTATTGATCACGCCCAGGTCTGGACAGTATTTGTCAAATGCCACATGGCCAGTGGTACAGTTATGGGCCGCAGTGGGTCTTCTCCCCGCATCACCAGGTCAGCATGCAAGGCCCCTGTGTCCCGAAGGCCCTTCTCCTGGAAGCGGGAGACCACGGGCTGCTTCCTTGGCTTTCATTTCCCTTGACGGGAACACAGGTCTGGGGACCGGGTCCAGTGTGGGGCAGTTGGCTGGGGTCATTTCCTAGTCGCCTCTGTCCTTCAGGGTGGGTGGAACAGTGGTTCTGACCTGTGCACCCCTTCGACGTCGGGTGTGTGATCCCGGCACTGGCCAGTAGGTGGCACAAGCAGCACACTGGCTGTGCTGCCTTCCTGCTCCCTCAGAGGGAAGATCTATTCAACCAGCCCCTCTCTGGCAACACTTAATCACATGGAAGGAACATGCAATGACTACTGGAATTTCTGTAAACACGCGTGCTAGGAGCAGCTGCCAGTAGGGATGAGGACAGAGGGAACACAGTGAGAGGTCTCCTGAGGACAGGCTATAAAAGGAACACCCTGCGGGTTTTTAATTTAAGAGCCTGCAGTTAACCTTTGTGACTCATCCAAAGGAACATTTAGAACCAGGAAGGACAGCGATAATGCATGTTGTGGGTTGTAACCTGGCCCTCCGTCTACCCTGCCCTTCCTCTCCCCAAATGGCAAGGTTTGGGGAGATGAGAGCCCCTCCCTCTGGGCGGGGCCCCACCTTTAGGACCGGCCTTGGCTTATTTTCCTATCTTTGCTCCTGGCAAGTTGCTTGCTTCTGGGTTTGGTCCTTTCTTGGGAGAAAAGTTAACTTGAGTCTTATTCTGCCACTAATAGAATTGACACCAGATGGAGATGAAGCTGAAGGGGAGACACCCCGTGGCAAAACAAAAGTGGGATGTGGTCGCTGGCGGGGCAGTGAGGACTAGGCGCCTGGATCTTGAATAGGCGTGGACACTGAAGACTTGTGAATGCACGAGACATGAAACTGACCACCCGCACCATTGCTAAGTGCTCAGTTCCCCGGCACTGAGAGCCCGCACATCACTGTGCAGCAGCATCTCGTGTATCTCCAGAGCTGTCCTCCGATAGCACTGAGACTGCCCCCATTAAACAGTGACTCCATTGCCCTCCCCTCAGCCGCTGGCACCGCCATTCCACTTCCCGTCTCTGTGAATGTGACTATTGTAAGTTCCTCATATAAGTGCCATCATATAAAATTTGTCCTTTTGTGACTTACATCTGACTTAGCATGATGTCCTCAAGGTTCACCCATGTTGTAGCACGTGTCAGAATTCCCTTCCTTTTTAAGGCAGGATAACACTCCATTGCACGTATAGGCCGCGTTTTGCTTATCCATGCATGTGCTCAGGACATGTGAGTTGCTGTCATGTTTTAGTCACTGTGGACAGGGCTGCTCTGGGTGTGCAAATATCTCTTCAGGATCTTGCCTCCAGTTGCTTTGGGTGTGTACCTAGAAGTGTGGTTGCTGGACCATGTGTTAATTCTGTTTGTAATTCCTGAGGAACTGCCATACTGCTTTCATAGCAGTTGCATCATTTCACATTCCCACCAGTAGTTCTCCAGCAGTTATTTTCTGGGCTGCTTTTGGGACAGTGGCCACCCTAACGGCTGTGCGCTGGTGTGTGGACACTAAGTTTGTTTTTTTCCAGGACTTTCTCTGTGTGGGCTAGGCTCCCGATACCTTTCTATGATGGTAAAGCTGATCCCACCGCCCCCGCCCCTGCCCTCTCCCCAGAGTTTTGGGTGTGGGCACATCTGGCTCCTCCACCAGGGACGCACTTTAGGGCAGCGTCATTTGGACCAATCTCAGGCCCCTGGCATTTCCTGAGGCTTCGCTTTGAAGAGAATGCGGCTTCAGATCCTCTGAGGACAGGAGACGTCAGGCTGATGGGGCCCCGGGAGTCCCCTCCTCGGAGTGTGGTCACTCCCAATCCTCTTGGGGTCACCTGCCATCATTGCTGTGGGTTGGCCTCTTATCTCTAAATTCATTTATTTACAAATGTTCTCACACATCTCCAAGAGATACACTCTGTGGCCCACACAAGTCGGGCAGGGCAGCCTGCCCTCCCGGAGCTGAGGTCAGGGAGGGGGCAGATGCGTGGTTGGTGTAGAGTTCCTCTGGGAATGGCCACGCGCTGGGTCGCGGGGGGCGGGGGAGGTGGGCAGCTGGTGCCCCGGGCCTGCACCTGGGCCCTGCTTGTGCCCTGGGCAGGCTCCTCCCCTTCTCTGTGTCTCAGCTCCCCCCACACAAGAGGGTCATGTAACTGTGTGGGAGATGTCAGGAGGCCTGAGTGAACTGATGACCCGTGTAGTGTGGCTGGGGCATCTCGGGTGCTGCCACCGCCCCCCTCCAGTCATCTGCTCAGCACAAGATGGGAGCAGAGTGTTGCTGAGCTCAAGTTGGGCAGAGAGAGGAGAGAGGTGGGCGTGAGAGCTTCCTCTTGCTCACCCCCCTGCACTCAGGTGACAGCCGACAGTGCCCACTACTGGCCGGTGGACAGACGGACATGCTCCCTGCGGTGGGGGAGGGAGATGAGGAGCCCGGGTTCCAGCTCAGGTGGACTCTCCCCCCACCCCCCAGGGATAGGTCCCCGCACAGGAGCTCTCACTTCCTGGCTCACCTGGGGGCCGGGCTTGGGGCGGGGGGAGGGTTCAGCTTCCCTAGGGTTCTGTCCTGATTTCTGCTTCATTCCTGCAGCAGGCCAACGGGGCAGCTGCCCAGCACTGTCACAACTCCTCCAGGGCAGGAGAACGCCAGTTTTATTATTAACATAATTACTAACTTATTGAGCGTTGTAAGCATTGAGATGTTTGCTGGCTAATAATATTGGGCTATTTGTGTTCATGGCTTTATTAAATGGATGTTAATAAGGTGGGTCCAGTCATAATCTTGATTAGCCATTCAGTTCACAGTCTGCCTTTCCCTGATTTTGTCTCATTCTCTCTTTATGACATGCCAGTGTGACAGCAGAGCATCCTGCTTTCCAGGTGGGGAAACTGAGGCTGGGCCTAAGGATGCAGGAAAGCTGCGAGGGGCGGTCGGGCAGGCCTGGGCTCTCGAGGACGTGCCATCTGCTCACAGCCTCCACAGCCCACCATCCCTAACCCCGGCCACGCGGCCTGATTGGTTGTGGCTCTGAGATGCACTTGCTGGACTGTGGGAAGCTCCTTTTCCGGGACAGATGCCGAGTTTGCATCTCAGCTTTGATTTTAAAATATGACCTCCTTCTGTCTGCGGGGGGGTGGGGGGTGGGGGAGACACACAGGGAGAGGGCCGACCGAAGGCAGGCGTGGCGGGTCACTCAGGGGCTCCACAACCCTCCCATTCTATCCTGCGGCTTAGGCCTTTCCCCTTCTCACAGCTCTTCTGCTCACTGGCCCAGGCAGGCGTGAGGGCCACTTCTCTCCTGAAGGGCGAAGGAACGTGGGAGGGAGGAGCAGCTCGCAGGGCCAGTCACTTGACCAGGAGCCCTGGGAAGTAGGAAGGCTGGATGTTGTTTGCTGAGTGGGGCATTTTCTGCAGATTCACTGGAGGTTGGTTGCAAAAGGCCCAGGACCTTCCTGCGGCTTGTGAAATTGGGAGTGTGGGTGGTGTTCAACAGAGGCCAGGGGCCAGGGGAGGGAGGGGCCCACAGTCCTCCATGCCTGGCAGCTGCAACCTTTAATTTGGGGGCTGTTGTGGTATTGTTGGTGTCATTCAGGGGTTTGGCTTCAGGAAAATCGGCGATGACTTCTTTGTGATTTCACAGAAACGGGGACCAGCGGTTGGCATGTCATGTGGTAGCGTTGGTTCTCCTGTTTGCCCAACAGCTTTCCAGGAGGGCGAGGCCGTGGGAGGGAGTGTGGTCAGTGTGCTGACCTGCAAACTCCAACCGTGGGCACCTCGTATTCTTGCTCAAGAATTTTCCCAGGCTTGGTGTTTGTGTAAATTTGCAGAAATAATACAGTCCACCTTCATCGTTGCTCCCTAAACAAGAAGCTCCCGGTTGTTTCCTAGTGAGGAAGAGAGGATTCTGGGCCAGAACCTGGCCGAACTTCCAGGTGACATGCCTCAGTCCTTCATTCTCTGGGTTCCCGTGCCTCTCGATCGGCATGGACGCGCCCTGGTCCTTTGAATTGCGATGGTCATGGCTCATGTCCTCATGGTCCTTCATGCCAGTCCTGGCGGATTTCTCAAGGTCACACTGGCCTTTCTCTTGCGGTCCAGGCACTCATGGGGTTGACCCTGGAGGCCAGTGTCCCCCTCTGGACACCTGAACACCTGCAGGTGGTGCTGACCGCGTGCCCGCCAGGACACGGCCCTCTCCTGTGGGGCTTGGAACGCATCATCTCTGGGCTGCAGCACTTCGTCTCTGTTGGCTGTTCCTGGGAGCAGCAGGCCAGGCCGAGGGCTCTGTTCTGGCTTCCTGAGGTGTGTCATTGTCCTGGACCGCCCTGCTCGGAAAGTGACAGGTCACCAGGATTCCCTCCCAGCCCCTCACATCCCATGGAACTCAGCTACAGCAGGTGCAATAAAGGAGGAGAGCACACAGCAGGAAGACTGGTTTTTTGGAGAATGGAGGTGGGACTCTTAAAAAATACTGAGACGTAACTGACATAAAATACAACTGATCCATTTCAAGTGCACCCTCGGAGTAGTGTGATATTTCCATATAGGCGTGTAGCCCTCACCAAGGCGAGATACAGACACTCATTGCCCCAAGAAGTTCCCTCTCACCTCTCGTGTCACCCCTCCTTGGCCCCCGCAGCCAGTGACCCGTTTTCTATCACTAGTTTTGCCTTTTCTCGTACAAATGGAATCGAACAGTATGTAGTTTATGTCTGGCCTCTGTCACTTGGTGGGATTAACTGTGTCAGTGGTCAGTCCTTCTCATTGCTGAGCAGTTCGAACTGTAGGGACCTCCCGCTCACCAGCTGAGGGGCATTTGAGCTGCTTCTAGTGTTTGGTGACGATGAATGTAGACTTCTGTCTCCATTTTTCTTGGGCAAATATAAGATTTTCTGGGTCATGCCGAAACCGGTTTGGCTCAGTGCATAGAGCGTCGGCCTGCGGACTCAAGGGTCCCAGGTTCGATTCCGGTCAAGGGCATGTACCTTGGTTGCGGGCACATCCCCAGTGGGGGGTGTGCAGGAGGCAGCTGATCGATGTTTCTCTCTCATCGATGTTTCTAACTCTCTATCCCTCTCTCTAAAAAAAAAAAAATCAATAAAATATATTAAAAAAAAAAAAAGATTTTCTGGGTCATAGTAGCAATGTTTCCAAAATGGTCACGTTCAGTCCAGGACACAAAACTGGCCTTCTGACACCCACGGGTACCTGTCTGTGATGGTTTCGAGAAGCTGTATTGGATCCACGTGTAATTAAGGCCTGTGGCTTTTAGAGAAAAGGAGATGGCCCCAGTCTTGAACTGTGGGTGCTGTACAAGGTTCGCGTCTCCTCCTGAGGAAACAGCACATGGCCGTGGCACGCGTGTGTCAGGCTCCTGAGAGCCTTGCGGCCCTCATGTGCTCACTTTGCCCGTGAGCCTCCAATGCCCGTCTCAGGTTCGTCCTGGGCTGGGCTCGCGCCGGGACGCGAGGGAAGACTATCTGAGGCGGTCAAGTGGGGTGGGAGGGGCTCACTCGTGGAGTCCGCAGGCATGCTGACCTGTCGTGCCCCGCCTCTACCTGTGCGGCCGGGGCAGCGGGGTCAAGTTTAAACCCCGATGATGAGTGTCTGGGTCAAGGATGGTTGCTGTCCATGCTTGGCTTGGGGCCAATGGCTGTGTGCCTCCCACCTGGTGGCACTGACTCCCAGTTCTAAGAGGAGTTACGGGGCTGGGAGCACGGGGGACCCGGCTGTGGGCTAGAACTTCCTACAAGGCTGTCAGAACCCACGGCCTCCGGAGGTTGTGCAGCTGCGCCGTGGCGTTCCCTGGGAAGACTTGCTCACCAAGCCTCTGCACCTCCCCGGGACCTGGGTGCTCCCCCGCCCTTCACCCCCTCCGCGGCGGGTTGTGGATGTGAGCTCGCTTACGGCATGGTAGGCACGCACCGTGTCGGGGCCTCCTGGTGTCCCCAGATCATGGGGTTTGTGGCACTTAGGCCATGTTGCTTGTTTATCACGAGGTCAAACCCGGCCTCTGAAGAGAAGGCGCTCACAGTGCCCTGAGCTCTTGGCGCTGCCTCACTGTTCTTGCCGGTTTCTGAGGTGGTGGCTGCGGGACCCCTCGCTTATTCCTGGCTCAGCAGTAGGAACCTAGGCCTCAGCCGGGGACACACCTGGAGGGTAAGGTCCCAGGTCGGGTGACCCCTGGGAGGTGAGGGGTCACCTATATCTGAAGCCTGTTGGGGGTGTCTCTATCTTTTCACTGAGAACAGTGACTGGACCCTAGAAATGTCACACTAGGACGTCTGGACCAAGGCTCCACCTTTGCAAAGGTGTGGGCACCTGCTCCAGCGCGGGGAGACCGGCGGGGCCACCCCAGCAGCCCGCGGGCCAGGGGAGCGTCTGGGGCACAGCCCTCCGACCCCCAGGCGCCGCGCCCCCTGGGTCAGCGTCTCCTGTCTCCTGTGTGGGTGCCCCTGCCTTCTAAGCCCGCTTCTGAAACCTCCCAGAAGAGCCGCGTGCAGTGCCCCTGCTGTGTCTGACCCAGCAGCGTTCCTGGCGGGGAGGTGGCCGCCTGCCCTGTCCCCGGCCCGTCCGCAGAGGACACGGAAACGACAGGGTTTTTCTCTTTCCGGTGAGCGGGTGGGGAGGCTGGGAAGCTGGGAGGGTCGCTGACACGATGGCTGTGATGCTGCAGGAGCGTTTTCTTTCTGTTTAAAGCACATTGCCCGGGGCACACAGTGTGGAGTGACTTACAGTTAGAGGAGACCTTTCCCTGGGGGTGGAGGGGGACTCCGCTGCTGGGAAGGTGGTCCCGGGCTTGTGAGCCCATCTCGCCCTCTTCCAGGGCCCACGCGACGGCAGAGGGCAGCCCCGGGGCTGTCACTGTTGCCCGGAAAGGCCGCCTGGGGCCGGGGCCTCAGGGCTGCGGGGGGCCCTGGCCACCTCCGGGCCTCGTCGGGGCCTCCCCGCCCACTCGCTCAGCACGGGGAACAGGCGGCTGTGGCTGCCCGCTCTGCGGGGCGCGGTGCTGACCTGGGAAGCCGGACAGAGAGGCAGGAGCGGAGCCCGTCCCAGGGCAGCACGGGACATGCCCAGGCCGGGGAGGGGCCATCACGGCGCCATGGGGCAGGGTCACGGCAGCCCTTCTGGGAACGATGGGCTGGGACGGCACAGCAGGAAGGGGTCCTCGAAACGGAAGCGAGCGGTGCCCCCGGCGCTCCGGCGGCCGGGCCTCCGAAGGCTCTGGCAGGAGGAAGGGCCGGCGGGGTGACCACACTCCGACCGGGGATGCTGCCCAAAGCGGTGGGAGGCGGCGTCGGGGATGGTTCTGGAGGAGGAGTGTGTGGAGCCCGTTTTAGGCATACGGGCCGGGAGCCCCGCTCAGCAGGCCTTTCTCTGCCCACTCGGAGCGGAGCTGCGTCCGACTCGCGGCGCCTCCTGGAAGCGGAGACACCTCGGTCCCCTCAGCGCCTGGAGGCAAGCGCGTGCACTGCCAATGGGAGTGCGTGTGCGTGTGCGTGTGCGTGTGCGTGTGCGTGTGCGTGTGCGTGCGCTCACAGGCACGTACATATGGAAACACCGGCTCCCCGCTCCTCACCGTCAGCGCAGTCTCCCATCTGGAGTCAGCCCTGAGCTCCAGACGTGACAGCCAGCGCCCGCTCCACCGCTCCGCCTGGACCTCTCGCGGGCATCTTGAACTCAGCTCTCCCACACTGAGCCCTTCATTCACCCTCCCTTCCCAGCCTTTCTCCCTCCAGGCCCCACCCTCCCAGTCTTAGGAAGAGGCCACCCATCCCCCAGCTGCTAGGGGTGAAAACCCTGACATCATCTCTCACCCCGACACTTGATCCCTCAGATTGGGGCTCCCTTTGACATACCCAGAATCCCCTCACTTCCCCCACCAGCACTAAGAGCCACCACCACACCCGCCCTGTCTGGACCACTGCACTCCCTGCTTCTCCCCGTGCCCCACTGCAGGCTACTCTGCCCATCCTCTAAAAACTAGTCAGTTCGTGTCACTCCCCTGCTCAAAACGCTCACAGGGTTCCCCATTTCCCTCAGGATAACATCCCGAGTCTTGCCACAGCCCACAAGGCTCTGCACAGTCTGGTCTGTGGTTCAGTCCACGCCATCCACACTCTCCTCCTTTATCTGATGCCTTGCCCTTCCTTAAAAGCAAGCACACACCTGCCCCAGGGCCTTTGCACCTGCTTTCTCTCTTGGGAGCACTTTCCTTCTGAGCGCTGCATGACTAGCCTTTTCCTTCCCTTCGGGTCCCTCGCCACACAGGCTTTGCCAGGAACTTTGTGTAAAATAGTCGTTTCCCCTTATCCTTCTTTTTTAATAGCTAAGAAGTAAGCTTCATATCATGTGGTCTTTATTAAAATACCAAACACAAGGAAACTTTTAACATTTCTATTTCAGAGACTTGCCCAAGCATTTCAATTTCTAGTTCAATTGAGTTTATGGAAGAATTTCATTGCTTTTGCAGATTCACGGTGGATGCTAAGCGGTCAGTTGTTACCCAAGGAATTTGGTGAACTTTTGCAATAAAGTAACCCTCCATCATTCTGTTATCCCTTAACGAACCCTCCCTGTTTGCTACTTATCACCACGTGAAGTTACTTTGTTAACTGACTGTGTCCTTGCTCTTATGAAAACTAGAGGGCCCGTGCACCGATCGGGGGTGGGGCCAGCCAGGGGTAGGGGCCAAGGGTGGTTGGCCAGCCCTGCCCCCTGGTTGAACTCCTGGTCAAACTCCTGGTTGAGGGGACAATTTGCATATTAGCTTTTTATTATATAGGACTAGTGGCCCGGTGCACGAAATTCACGCATGGAGTGGGGGTTCCCTCAGCCCAGCCTGCACCCTTTCCAATCGGGGACCCCTTCAGGGATGTCTGACTGCCGGTTTAGGACCGATCCCTATGCTGGCGCCCAGGACTGTGGGGTGGGTGGCTTGTCCCTCTCCTGGGCCAGAGGCGCAGGCGCAGCTGCTGGCACCCAGGACCCTGGAGCGGGTGGCTTGTCCCTCTCCTGGGCTGCAGCCTGGCTGGTCCCCATTCCTCTCTCCCCAGTGTTGAGTGTCTGAGCCATTATGGCGTGATGCCATGAGGACGTGATAACTATTTGCATATTAGCTCTTTATTATATAGGATTTTAACTTCAAGTGGATATTATATCACTTCACATCTTGTATAGAAACTTCACAGTAACAAAATTTCATTTTTCCCGGGCAATCTTTGTGCTATTGTTGTCATGTATTTTACTTTCACAGATGTTATAAAACTGACATTACATTATTATTTATTTAAATAGTTAATTATCTTTAAATATATTTAAATAATAAGAAACTTCTATTATATTTTTTCCTATGCATTTATTTCTTTGTTTTTTTTTGCATTTCTTGGCATAGATCGTTATTTGTATCTGGAAAAATTTCTATTTCTGCTTGCAGGACTTCTTTTAACATTTCTTACATTACGAATCTGCTGGTGATAAAAAAATTCAATCTTTCATATATGAAAAATATATTTTAACTATTTTAAAAAATATTTTCACTCAGTCTACAATTATAAATTGAGAGGATTTACCCCCCTTGTGAGTACTTTAATGATGTTGCTCTACGATCTTCTCCCTTACACTGTTTCTGATGAGAAATCTTTTGTAATCCTTATGTTTATTCCTGTGTATAGTGTGTCTCTTTTCTTCTGACTACTTAAAATTTTTTTCTTTTCATCATTGGTGTTGAGCAATGTGATTTTTATGTGTCTTGATGTAGCTTTATGTCCTGTGTTTCCTATTCACTGAGCTTCTTTGATCTGTGGGTTTATATTTTTTTACTATATTTTGCTAAATTTGGAAATTTTTGAATCATTCTTTCTTCAGATGATTATATATATGTAAGTTGGGGTCTCTAGAGGGGGTTGGGAAGGAAGAGGGGTGAACCAAACCGTAGGGTCAGGACCTCGGCAGGCAATTGAGTATGGGGATGGCCAGCAGGGCCATCCCTGCAGTGGCCAGTTCATGACCAGCTGCCTGAGACTGGCTCATTCCTGGGCTGGGGGATCTCATGCATCTGCACTGTGCTACCCAGCAGTGTGGTGCCTGTTGGGGCTGTGTGTAGCTTAGGGGAAAGCATAGCCTGGGGAGTTGGAGCCTTGATCCCGTGCAGTAACCAGATCCCGGCATTGGGAATGCGGCCAGTTCTCTGCACCCTGAGTCGCCTCATTGTTGTGTCCCCAGAGCAGTCATGGTGCCTTCTTCCATCATGGTCCCCTAAGCTCGCAGCGATAGAGGTGTGCTGTCATAGGTTTGGGTGAACAGATAATGGAAGACCCGTGGGTGATAGCAGGTGCCGGGTGTTGGCTGGGGAGGCGGTCATGTGGGTTTGCGTGAAGCAATCACAGTCACAGCTTTGGAAGCCTCTTTCTTAGTTTCTCAGAGAGCTCGATGGTGAGGAAATGCAGGTCTCGTCCTGCGTTGCGGTTTCTGTGGGAAACCTCGCCATTGAGGGTGTCAGAGGGTTGGCCAGGAGCGCCTGTGGCAGAGAGACACCCTTCTCCCGTAACCTCTTCACAGGCGGACTGGTCGCCGGATGCCTGGGAACTGCTCAGCGGATCCCTGCTGTTCCACAGAGTTCTCTGAGCAGCCGTCCATCTTCCGCGGGAAGAAAGGTGTGTGCTTGTGCACAGTCACTGCCCAGTCCCGGGCCGGCGGGGCACCCCAGCCCCAGACGTGTTCTCCCGCTGGGTTTGCAGAGGTTGGACAACCGTTGTCCAGAATTCCTTTGTTTAACAAAAAAGGTTAAGTTCCCAGTGAGGCTCCTGGTTAGAAAGGAAGGGGATTGGGGAGAGGAGGAGGAGCTGAGCTGCCTCTTGCCCGCCTGCCAGAAGGCGCAGAGCCCAAGGCATGACCTCCCTCCCGTTCACCTGCCCCAGGAGGCTGCTTCCAGAGAGACCGTGAAGGCCGGGCTCTGCTCCTGTGCCCTGGTGGGTCTGAAGGAGGCAGAGCTGTGCACTCACCTGGGCCTCGGGGCAGCGGCCTCCTGGTTCTCGGCAGAGACGGTGGCCATGGGGTCTGACCACTCCTCAGTGGTTGGAACTGCATGTAGGAGCCGCCGGCGCAGGCGCGCCTCTGGGAGGCAGATACAGCGGGCAAACCATCAGACCTCGTTGCCCGGGCAACGACGCCAGCATCCTGCCCTCCCCCCAGCCGCTCAGCGCCTGCGCCCATGCATGCTGCCCACAGGCCTGCCATTTTTGTCAGGTTAATTTACATACTCACTCCTGATTGGCTGTGGGGGTAGCGGAGGTATGGTCAATTTACATGTTTGTCTATTATTAGGTAAGATGTGAGAACAAACAACTTTGTCTTCTTTTCTGAGTATTGCCAGGAGCTGCCCGGAACAGTCTGGTGTCTGGAGCTGTGCAGTAAGTATTTGCTGGATGAACTGAATGAATTGCTGTCAGTGGTGTCAGGGGGACTGGCTGGCTGGGCAGACACTGAGTACTGCTGTGGTGATGGAGGCAGGCATGATAACGACAGGGACTGGTGGTGGCCGCGGGATGTGAAGGAAGGGGTGAGTGTGGGAGGGGTAGGCTGCAGGGGAGGGATGCTGGCCAGGCTGTGGATGACTACCCAGGAGGTATTTAGATTCAAAATATGATTTAACCATTGGTTTTCCAATGTCTCCTGCTGCCTGATCCACCCCCTTGTCCCATGATTCCCACCCCAACTGCTCAGCTCTCACTCTGGAACCTTAACCCAAGTGGCTAAGCCTGGGGTTGCAGACTAACCCTTAGAGGAAAGACCTACTACACTGGAGCTGGGATGCGACAACAAGTAAAGATGCGCAGAGGTACCAAGTTGTCGCTGGGCATTTGGATTTTTAAAGGATTTCCTCTTAGTTGTATTTGGCCATTGAGACTGGGGAGTTAATATCATGTTTGGTTTTTAATACGTGACACTTTTCACGGGGGTGTGGCATTGTCTGCTCATCTGTGTTTTGCGGTCACATAGGAAGAAACTGCTTCATGCGCTATCTGGATGGACAGCCCGTGCTTTAGTGGCGGCTCACGCCCCTGAGACCATCCTTGCATCCCTGAAGTGGGGTGGTGGGTCTTGTTTTTCTAAAACTTGACCAAGCATTTTAAAAATCACCTGTAAGAAGAATTCAACCGAGAGCACTAGGCTCCCTGCTAGGCCAGCGAGCTTTACGTTTCTGTGGCTCTCGGGCGTGCGGCTGGGCCGAGGGGCGGTGGCCCAGGGCAGAGCTGCAGCTCCGAGTGAAGTTTGCTCTGGGAGGAGTGGGTGGGTTTCCTGGTGGGGAGGCCGGCAGCTGGTGGGCTGGGTACCTGTGAACTCACAGAGGCTGATCTGGGAGTGGGCTTGTCCTGAAATGAGGGGACTCTCAGCTTTGTGCACGTGCCTTCTCTCTCAGCATTGCAGCTCTTCTCTCTCAGCATTGTGGGGACAGGCTCTCCGGGGGCCATCAGCAAGGTGTCTGCCTCCTGGGTCGTGTTTCAGATGCCCGCTTTGGGAGGTGCCTTTGCTGGGAGCAGCATCCGTGGGTGCTGCGTCTCTCGGCGGTTGCGTTGTTTCCCTTGTGGAAAGGCGGGCTTGCTCTGTATCACTGACGCAGCTTGGTGGGAAACAGACGTGGTGGGGGTGGGGGTGGGGACGGCACAGGGACAGGATGGGGACTGCCGTTTTGAAACAGTACAGGGGTTTACCTGTTCAGGTAGGACACCGCTTCTTGTACTAACCACAAGTGGGTATAGCTAAGGGGCTAAGTGAAGGGGACTAACTTCTCTCCCCTCAGCCTCTGCCTCCGTCCTGGGGCTGACATGCGTGTATCTACTGCGGGCGCGTTTTTGCAACAGGCAACACGGCAGAGAGGCCCTTCACAGCAGAGCCGTGGGAGTGCTGCTCAGGCCGGGCGAGTCGCAGCAGCGTCCGAACAGGCAGTCAGACGTGAGCAGAGCAAGGACGAGAGGCCAGGACAGAGGCCTCCAGGGCGGAGAGCCCAGTGCCTGGCAGGGGCAGCCCTGGGAAAACCAGGACCTTGCCCCCAGGGTAGCCTTCCCTCCCCTAGCATCTCGCTGGTGTGCGGCTTGGAGCCCCTGGCTCTTCCTCACTGACATGGCATCTAGGCCTCAGTTGTATTTCAGCGCCAGGCCCAGGAAAGCAGCCTCAGGACCAGCTGCATCGACTAGTGACCCCCTGCCCTGGTGGGGCCCAATCAGTACAGACCATGACCCGAAAGAGCACACCTGGAAAGCTAATGAATATTCTGCTGAGACCCTCACCCTGAGATCTCCCCGAAGATTCCCACCTGCAGGGGAGCAAGCCTGTGCCATTCCCTCCCCCTCCTTCCCCCACAGGCATGCATCCCTAAACTGTAAGGGACCCCAGGAGAGTTACAGCCAGGGGAGTAGTGACTGCTCATCCAGGGCTCACCCCCTGGCCCTGTCTCCAAGGCCCTCTTTTCTCTGACTTCCCAGTGAGCCAAAGCAGCCGGCCGGGGCTCCCCTGTGCTGCTTCTGCGCCCTCCTGTTTCACTGTCCTGAGTGTGGCCAGTCAACTCCTGCTTGCTTTGCTGCACTTTGTGTCCTGACTGAAATACTTTCTTCAAGACAAGAACCGAGGTCTCAGGGCTCATTGTCTTGCCCCTAACAGCTTGATTGTCTTGTGGTGACTCCACCCCAGGCCAGACCACAGTGAGGCCTCCCTCCCCACTGACCGCACCAAAGTGGGGCAAGGGCTGAAGGGCACAAAGGAAGAGCTTTCCCCTCACCCGCTGAGAGGGCACAGGAGCCTGGCGTGGGGGGGGGGACAGAGAACGGTCCCAGCCCATCTTGTGGATTCCGTAAGTGTGGGTGTGCGTGGCCTGACAGGAAGTAAGGAAGGTCCTGTGCCTGGATGGGTGTGGGCAGGCTCTCCGGGGGCATCAGCAAACGGACAGCACCCCTCCCCCACCACTGCGGGTGGCGGGCTGGTGACACTGGGGGCGTGGCCAGGAATGCTTCTTCCCACCTAGTGTCCCGACCTCTCACCTACACACCCACCAGCCAGCCATCAAGTGAAGTATTTTACACGTGAGTCCACTGAGGCGGGATTTTGGAAGGTGGGGAGTCAGCAAACAGGGCAGATGCTTGCATTAAAATATATATATATATATATATATTTTATTGATTTCAGAGATGAAGGGAGGAGGAGAGAGAGACAGAAACATCAACAATGAGAGAGAATCATTGATCGTCTGCATCCTGCCTGCCCCACACTGGGGATCAAGCCCGAAACCTGGGCATGTGCCCTGATCGGGTATCCAATCGTCGTGACCTCCTGGTTCCTAGGTTGATGCTCAACCACTGAGCCACACTGGCTGGGTGATGCCTGCATTGTGATAGTTTTCTCTGTTGTTACTCAGAGTGATATGACTCCGTGTGAGGAGGGCCCGCTGGATGCTGGACGCTCCGTGGTTGGAGGGGTGGACTCTTAGGGACGCCTCATGGCCATGCGGCTGAGCACCAGGCTTGGACGTCAGGCAGGTGTGGCTGGACGCAGGACACTCCTGTGGCCTCGGCTTCGTGTGGACGATGGGAGTGGGGCCCTCTGCTCCCCAGGGCTGTCGAGGCCCACGTGGAAAGCAGGGAGCCCTGTGTGGGACGTGCCACAGTGACAGGTGGAGAAGCCACGCCGCGGAGGTGGAGCCCAGCAGGGTGCAGAGCTGGGTGAGGCGATGCCAGAGCCTCCCTTTGTGGAAGAGCTGGTCCCCAGGGGGGCGCTCAGACCTGCGCTCCCTGTCGCCACAGCAAGGCTGGGCCTCTGGGAAGGCCGGGCTCTGCCTGGACCTCAGCCCTGAGGAACCCGTTAGAGAGGATCTGGCCAGAGAGGGGTCCTGGGATGAGGACTTCCCAGGTCCTTTCTGAACTAAAATGCAGCCCCAGTCCTCAGGTGTGACCCCATCACAGGCCCCCGAGAATCCAGCTTCCTCCCAGGTTCTGGGTAAGTGATACGTGGGGGCGGCCAGCATTTGAACGAAGCTGTGAAATGGCTTAATTTATTTTCCTGTTAGAAAATCAGATCGAAGATCTTTATGACAAATTGTTAAAGCTGTGGAATGATGCACACAGCAAATTTTTATTGCCCATGTATGCAAGTATATAAATCCTGGAGGTTGCACACAAACCTTGGACAACGACTGGGAGTGCGGGAGAACGGCTTTTCCCTCGCTAGACTTCCCCCTGCATTGTCCTCCGGGGCCTCTGTGCACTGTCCACACCTGCCATTGAGATACCCCGGAGAGCACACAGCCAGCCTGCGCTGAGGCCGCGGGCTGGCTCTGACGCAGATCGCGCATTTTCTGAGGATGTCCGTGTTCTGTCCGTGTTCAGTCCTAACGGCTCAGCTGTGCGTCCCTGCTCCTGTTATCGCTGCTCACGAATTCCCTTTGCCACTGCGGCGGGCTCAGTGATGGGCAGTTCTTCGTCAAGCTTCAGTTTTACAAAACCATCTTTACTTAAAACAGGTGAGAAGGCCCTTTGGGAAGACAGTTTCCACCACGAAGGGAAAGTGGCCGATCAGTACAAAATCAAAGTCCAGGAGTCTCACATGCTTTCAATTTCCCCCATTTTTCCTCAAGTTTTTCATGATAAGCTTCCTTTGTTTTCAACTGTGCATTGCCCTATTCTCATTTACTTTGATTTTTTTTTAAAAATCAAGGTGCTAGATTGATGTTTGAGCACAGAGGTTTCTTGAAGTTGTCTCATCCCTGAACTGTTCTCGGTCGATACACTCCTCACGGTCAGGGTCTTCTGTGGGAGACGGTAGCTTCGGATGCAGGCTGAGCGACAGAAGTGTTCGAATGTCCACCTCTCTCCCCTGAGGGTCCTGCTGGCTCAGCATCAAAGCTGCCTGGCTCTGAGGCCCCCACACTGCCTGCGGCGGCCCCTGCTCCCGGATTCTGCCCGGAGCCATCAGGTAATTAATTCCTAAGACACTAGTTAGGTAAAGGAGGATGAGATTCAGCACCCTGCGGGGCCATTCAGGGGCCTGGGCGCATTCTCAGCACCCTCCTCCTCTGCCATCTGGCCCGGCCTACCCTCACCGTCAGGCCTGCATCCTCGGCTGCTGCTCAGGCTCTCGCCCTCTGCGCCCCTCCACCTCCCTCTGCCTGTTGGATGTCTGGTCTGCAGGCAGCCGGGACCTGCCGTGGGTGTGCCCGTGCCCTGGACCGTCTCTGTCACCTTTGTCAGTGTGCACAGGTAAGGGCTGAGCTATTACTTGAATAGTTAGTAAGTAGACAGACAGAAAGACAGCAGCGCTGTAGGAACAGGGAGAGTACTGAGCAGGCCCAGCAGAGGACCACGCTCCCCTGGGGCCGTCCCAGAGCTGGCCCCTGGCGTGTGGGAAGGCCCGTCCTTGGCTCACTGTGGGGACAGTGGCTGGCAGCCCCTGAGGCTCCTTTCCCCAGAACTGGCTGCCGTCCAGAATCTCAGAGCCCCTCTCAGGAGCCACAGGGGGCTACTCCTTGAGGCAGGACTCACCCTCTAACAGGTGACCTCTCTGAGAACCCAAGGAAAGCGCGGGACCCACTCCCAGTGAAGATGCACGGGCTGCCCAGTGTGGCATTGGGGTTCCTGTGGGCCTGGGTTCGGGGCTTGTCTTAGGGAAGTGCTGGCTTCTTGAGGGATGAGATCTGCCGTCTGCCCTCCTTCGCCTGGGCCTTGGAGCCCTGAGTCTAAAGCAAGAGAAAGTGGGCGGTGATGCTCAGGTGAAGGCAGGCAAGGTCCTGGGCCCTAGGTGGCCGGGGCTGCGGGGGGCTGCTGCTGGCAGGGCCCCAGGAGCGTGCAGAGCTGTGGGGGCACAGGTAGGCCTTAAATGGCATTTCCTACCACACAGTCACTTCTGCTAGCCTCCCAAACCTGCCAGTGGCAACGAGTCGGCTGAGCAGGACACATTACAGCTGGGCCAGACTATGAGGGTCGGTGTCTGCCCAGCAGCTGCCTGCTGCCCTCCTGCACGGCGCTCGCTCTCCTGCCTGGCGGCTGCTGCACGGGAGAGCATTGGTTTTGCATGTAAAGTTTACCAGGGGCTCTGTGGGCATCTTGGTGAAAAAGGCCTGGAATGCTCCCTGCACAGCCCACTTCCGTTCCCAGATATGCGGCTGACATTTTGGGGTGATGAACCCTTTGGGGAGCTGCCACTCCAGTCAGACTTGGCTCTGTGTTGAGCCTGGGCATCAGGCCGGGCCCTCTCACGTCCACTCACATAGGAGTGAGGCTGTCTGCAGCGAGGTTTGGGCAGTTTCCATAGCCTGGGACTTGGAGGGGTCCTGGCTGCACTCAAATTCCAGTTCTGCATTTACCGCGGGACCCGGGCAGTGTCCTCGCCCGGCACTCAGGTTCCTTGTCGGCAGATGGGGTAATAGTAGAAGCCCCTCATGGGGTCATGAGGACAGATGAGATCACTGCGGCGGAGTTGGGCTCAGTGCCCGGGGCACTGAAGTCTGCGGAGTCCTCATCCCTAATGGGGTCCACGCAAGGCAAGAGGGGGTTCCTGACCCCCTCCGCTGGGCAGAGCTGTCTCTCAGTTGCCCCGCGTCACATCACTATCCAGCACTTTTCCTTTAAGACTGTGACGTATGGTAGGGGTGGGGTGGGAGAGGTCAATGGGGGGGGGGGAGGGGACATACATAATACTTTCAACAATAAGTATATAAAAAGAAATAATAATTCAAAACATTTGAGTTTCAGCAATTCCTTTCATATCATCTCATTTTCATTTGCTACCTCTAAATTCAAATAAAAACAATAAATATATTTTGTTCTTAAAATATCACATACACTATGACTCCTGTTTCCTGAAAAATATTTCAAAGCTTTCTTTCTGGTCTCTATTTGCATATATACATAGAAAGATAATAGAATTATGTTCACTTAAAATGATGATTGCTTGGGGATAGTGATTTTAGAGGCCACTTTTACTTTCTATAATTTTTGAATTGCTTAAATCCTATAATACAAAAACAATAGTGTAATTCTTATTTATTGTTGAAAATAATACAGATGTCCCCCATTCCCCTTCCTTTGAGCCTCCTCTACCCAGCCCCAGAATAAAGCCATTTTTCATGAAAAACAGTTTAGTGTCAAAGGACAAGAATGAGTTTCACACACATGTTTTGTATGATTAGGGAATTGGGTTCAATGAATCACAGTGATGACTCGTGATTAGAGGCAGGTGACATATGTGGGCGTGGCCACCCTCCCTGCCACCTCTGCGGTGACCACGCCCTCCATGCTGCACACAGCTGTGGGCCCAGGAGGACAGGCGTCCTCAGGGCGGCCCGGGGGAGGCCGAGCCCCTCCAGGGGCAGGCGAGTGCTTGCTGCCACCATGGTCAGCCTGGGCAGGGGCGGGAGTTAGGACTCAGAATGACTTGATCTGAGCTGGCACCAGGGTGAGGTTTGCTTTCCCTGGAAAGTTCTCTCCAAGTCTCAGGAGGGGCAGAAGATTGGTCCACGTTTCCCGCAAGCTGACTCACCTGTGGTTTTTGTTCCCAGAGCTTCCTCTGCTGTGTTTCGGTTTGGGGCAGTTGCGTGCACCCTGCTGTTCCCACGCTGAGCTGGGCCCTGCCTGGCCCTTCACCGACCCTGACCTTCCAAGAAAACCCCTGGGGCTGTGGGCATAGCTTTCCTGTGGTTGAGGGGTGAAAAGGACAGTGATGTGTTATATTGCATCATATTTTGAACATTTTTAGTTCAATAAAAACAATAACACACCAGAACCAACCTTCCACTTAACTCAGCTTTTATTTTTTATTATATTTTAATTCTCATCCGAGGATATTTTTTCCACTGGTTTTCAGAGAGAGTGGGGGCAGGGAGTAAGGAGACAGAAAGAGAGAGAGGAACATAGACGTGAGAGAGACACATCGATAGGTTGCCTCTGGCATGTGCCCGAAACCGGGGCTGGGGATCAAACCTGCAACCCAGGTATGTGCGCTTGACTGAGAATCGAACCTGAGACTCTTCAATGCACAGGCTGATGCTCTAACCACTGCTCAGTGCAGACAGGGCCACTTAACTCATTTTTTAGAATCACTTTCTGCCTCGTGAACTCAGCGGGTGTGGTCCCTCCTCCAGCCTCTGCCCTGCAACCCTGACCTGCTTGAGTCCTTCCTTCTCCTGTCAGGGCCAGCTTCTTACATTTTCCTTTTTATTAGCTTACTAGAGGCCTGGAGCATGAAATTCGTGCACAGGTGTGGTCCCTAGGCCTGGCCAGTGATCAAAGTGCGAGCATCTGGCATGGAAGGGCAGGTCCCAGCTGACCTCTGGGCCCTGGGAAGCACCTAGGACTCCAGGCCCCAATGCACCCCCCTCTGCCTAAGTCATCGGGCCCCACTCGGCTCCCTCAGCTCCTGGGAGCTGGGTGGCCGCCCTGCCCTCTGCTGCAGCTGCTGGTCGCTGTCTGCAGGGCGATCGGCAGGGTGATTGGGCCCCACTCACACCTGCCTTGGCCTGGCACCACCCGCTCACCTGCTCCACCATCCCTCCATGGTCCCACTCTTGTCAGGCCCCATTGGGGCTGGCAGCACCTCCAATGCTGCCCGCTGCCAGCACCACGTCATTGACGCCTGCCATGTTCTGCGCCTCCCCCTGGCGGTCAGTGCATGTCATAGCGAGTGGTTGAACACCTGGTGGAGGGGACAATTTGCATATTAGGCTTTTATCATATAGGACTAGAGGCCCAGTGCACAAATTTGTGCACAGGTGCGGTCCAGTCGGCCCACCCCGATGGGGGCCGATTGGGCTGGGCTGTTGAGGGGGAGGAGCTGTGGGTAGTTGGCTGGCTGGCCTGGCCCCCGATCGTGGTTCTGGGGGCCGATTGGGGCTCAGATCAGGCTGGTTGGTTGCTGCAGGGCATCATAGACATCAGTCATTCCAGTCATTCAGGCCATTTTGCCATTCTGGTCACTGGGCTTTTATATATATAGACTAGAGGCCCGGTGCATGAAATTCGTACACGGGGGGGGGGGGGGGTGTCCCTCAGCCCAGCCTGCACCCTCTCCAATCTGGGACCTCTCAAGGGATGTCCGACTGCCCTCCCCTGCCGGCCTGGTCCCCCCCAACTGCCCTCCCCTGCAGGCCTGGTCCCCTCCAACTGCCCTCCCCTGCAGACCCGGTCACCCCTAACTGCCCTCCCCTGCCAGCCTCATCATCCCTTACTGCTCTCCCCTGCTGGTCTGGTCCCCCTCCCCCAACTGCCCTCTCCTACAGGTCTGGGTCCCCCAAACTGCCCTCCCCTGCAGGCCTGGGTCCCCCCAAACTGCCCTCCACTGCAGGCCTGGTCAACCCTAACTGCCCTCCCCTGCAGGTCTGGTCCCCCCAAACTGCCCTCCCCTGCAGGCCTGGTCCCCCCCAACTGCTCTCCCCTGAAGGCCTGGTCCCCCCCAACTGCTCTCCCCTGCAGGCCTGGGTCCCCCCCCCCCCCCCAACTGCCCTTCCCTGCAGGCCCGGTTGTCCCCAAATTCCCTCCTCTGCTGGCCTGATTGCCCACAACTGCCCTCCCTTGCAGGCCTGGTCCCCCCCAACTGCCCTCTCCTGCTGGCCATCTTATGGCAGCCATCTTGTGTCCACATGGGGGCAGCCATCTTGTGTGTTGGAGTGACAGTCAATTTGCATATTACTCTTTTATTAGATAGGATAGAGGCCTGTTGCACAGGTGGAGGCCGGCTGTTTTGCCCTGAAGGGTGTCCCGGGTCAGGGTGGGGGTTTCCTTGGAGTGTGGAGTGGCCTGGGCGAGGGGCCTGTGGTGGTTTGCAGGCCAGCCACGCCCCCAGGCAACCCAAGCATAGGCCAGGGCCTGCTGGAAGCAGGTATCTGGGATTTATTTATCTTCTATAATTGAAACTTTGTGGCCTTGAGCAGAGGCCAGGGTCAGCCAGGAAGCTTGGCTTCCTCCATCACCAGGGGCAACCTAAGCCTCCTGCTCACTCCAGCTCCATGGCGGCCGCTGTCTTAGTTGGGTTAATTTGCATGCTTGCTCTGATTGGCTGGTGGGTGTAGCGGAATGATGGTCAATTTGCATGTTTCTCTTTTATTAGTGTAGATGGCAGCTCATCCCAACCTGATGGTAAATTCCAAGGACAGGGATTAAACCTGACTTTCTTAAAGATTTCTGCAATAGGAAATCATCCTGACTGAAAAGGAAAGTAATGCAAATGCAGGAAATTGCAAGGAAGAAAGCCAGTTTCAGTTGTGATCCAGCCCCTAGGACAACACTGCCCATAGGGCTGCAACATCCATCCAGTCGATTCTCTCTTGCCAGGACCAGCTGATGTCTCTCTACCTACCTGGACCAGCTGATGTCTCTCTACCTACTTGGACCAGCTGATGTCTCTCTACCGACCTGGACCAGGTGGTGTCTCTCTACCGACCTGGACCAGGTGGTGTCTCTCTACCAACCTGGACCAGGTGGTGTCTCTCTACCTACTTGGACCAGCTGATGTCTCTCTACCTACCTGGACCAGGTGATGTCTCTCTACTTACTTGGACCAGCTGATGTCTCTCTACCGACCTGGACCAGGTGGTGTCTCTCTACCGACCTGGACCAGGTGGTGTCTCTCTACCGACCTGGACCAGGTGGTGTCTCTCTACCGACCTGGACCAGGTGGTGTCTCTCTACCGACCTGGACCAGCTGATGTCTCTCTACCGACCTGGACCAGGTGGTGTCTCTCTACCTACCTGGACCAGCTGATGTCTCTCTACCGACCTGGACCAGGTGGTGTCTCTCTACCGACCTGGACCAGGTGGTGTCTCTCTACCGACCTGGACCAGCTGATGTCTCTCTACTGACCTGGACCAGGTGGTGTCTCTCTACCTACCTGGACCAGCTGATGTCTCTCTACCAACCTGGACCAGGTGGTGTCTCTCTACCGACCTGGACCAGGTGGTGTCTCTCTACCGACCTGGACCAGCTGATGTCTCTCTACCGACCTGGACCAGGTGATGTCTCTCTTCCTACCTGGACCAGTGATGTGTGCATAGTTGTTATGCAAACAGGACCACACTAGGCCGTCGCTGGAACACACCGGGGTTCTTTATCACTTCTTTCCCACTTCTTCTCCTTCCTGACCCTGGGCAGAGTATCTACTATTTTGTAAGAAGCTCTTTCTAACAACTTGATTGATGTCTAGGACTGATTATTCAACAGGTTGTTTTTCTTTAATCCTCACTTGAGGATATTTTTTCCATTGATTTCTAGAGAGAGTGTAAGGAGAGGAGGAGGGAGAGAGAGAGAGAGAGAGAGAGAGAGAGAGAGAGAGAGAGAGAGAGAGAGAGAATATGCCCTTAACCCTTCAGTCCGCAGGCCAACACTGTAACCACTGAGCCAGTCCAGGCAGGGCATACCCAGACAAATTTTTTAAAAAGTTCTCACCAACCAGCCTTCTTGTGAGGGTGCCACACAGGACCCTCTCTTCAGGGCTGGCCTTGGGTCCTGGTCCCCGGCAGGAGGGTGTCATCTCCCTCTGCCCTGCCATGGGCCATCGGGGGGGAGGGGAGGACAGAGGCATTCCTGAGATGGGGACGAGCAGGTCTCCATGGTGGTTTCACAAGCCCACTGTTCAGTTAGGGTTAGATTCTCTTGTTCTGTCGGCTCCTGGTGTTGAATCATCTATAAACCAATACTAATGTGAATCATCCCAACCAACACCTGACCAATGTGTCTCCTCTCATGGGGTCATGTGGTGGACAGCTCAGCCACACTTGCCTGCAGACACTGGTTTGGGACAATCTGGAAGGGCGGTTGCATGAGGAGGACACGGTGGAGGGAGGTTGGTTACCTGGCGGGGAGGGGTGGGGGTGGGGAGGCAGAGCACCTGGGTCAGACAGGACATCCTACAAGTGCTTCCACCTTTTAGCTTCTCTTCTTTAAAACGGTAAGCAGAGGATTGTGTTCCACATGCCAGACGATGGCCCACTGAGAAGGGTCCTTGGTCAGGTATGTGTGGGAACACCCACCGACTCTCCTTCCTTCAGTTACAAGGCTCACTGGCGCTCACCCACGGAAGAGCGCTGCTCAGGGGTTCAGCAGAATCTCCTTCGATTTTTTTTTTTTACCACAAAACCCCCTTTCTGTGGCGATGGTGGTGACGAGGGGTATGGTTTGAGAAATATTGGTTTAGGTGTCTTTCCTGCTCTGAAGCCTGTTATGTGAGTCGGTGCCTGCATTGCGCACACAGGTGACTAAGACCTGAGCGTGTGCTGCTCACCTGCTTTAGGGAGGGAAGCTCTGGGTGGCAGCGTCCCTGGCGTGTCCCCCGGCAGTCCTGGTTTCAACCCGCACCTGGAGTCCTCACAGGCCCCGGGGTGTGGGGAATGGTCACTTCCTCCATCACAGAGTCTTGCCCGCCCTGTGACCTTGGGCCTCTCCATTCTCTCCCCACGCCCCCCATGTCCCCTGCCAGGCTCGCAGAGTGTCCCTGCAGCCGGGCCCACTCTTCCCCACCCCTGTTCCGCGCTCAGGAGCACAGCTCCTGTCACTCCTCCCTCCTGTCTGTGTCCTCTGCTTGAGGTGGGAACTCTCTCCTGAAGTCACTAAATGGTTACACTCCTGGGTTTATTACTTTCCATGGCTTGAAAAAAAATTGTTGTTTTTTTTTGTGTGAAGTATATGATTATCTAACCACTGTGCTGTACATCTGAAACAAATACAAAATAATATTGAATGTAAACTGTAATTGAAAAATTAAAAAGCAAGAAAAATGTTTTTAGAAAATCAAAATAACTTGGATTTATGTAGCTTATTCACTCTTCAAAGCTCTCACTCATGATCTCATGTAATTGTCTCAAGTGCCCCAGCCGGAAGGGCAGCGATCGGAGGTGAACGTGCCGGCCCTGCGGCCCATGGGCAGAGGAGGCCCAGCGGCGGCAGGAGTCCCCAGTGGCCTTTCTTCAGGCCCCTGTGCGGGTGGCAGACACCCATGTACATTTGGGCTGACTCGGGCCTCGGGCTGGTGCACACGCAGGCCCTCTACTGGCACGGGGCGGGCTCTGCGGCAGGGGCAGGGTGCCCTGGCGCTGCTCTCTGTGGCGATGTTGGTGCAGGAGCCTGGACAGATTCTCTGACCTGTGTCAAGAACAAGTATTATGATCTACCCGTTTGAAGGGCGAGGGGAGGAAATCAGGTGGGTGAGCCCAAAGGGTGTGGGTAAGGATGCAGAGCTGCAGGCAGCCACGTCAGAGATAGGTCTTCATCGCTGCCTAGTCCTAACCAGGGACCACACATCGGCCTCCCCTCTCCTCCACCTGCACCAGCACCCAGGTGGACCTGCCCGTTGCTCAGAGCTGCGTGAGACAAGGAGGCTTTGGTGGTCGTCACACTCCAGCCTGGGGTGGATGTGTGTCTTCAGCACAGTCTTGTAACCTATGGCTGAAACTAACAGCTTCCTTTCTTAAAGAAACTCTCCCAGTGTGAACAGCAACTCACCGTCCTCTCCTGAGGCTCACCACAGCACTGGGAAGAACGAGGAAAGACAAGGAGCCCCGGCTGCTGCAGCTCAGGGTCCTGAGACCCTGCTGGGAGTCTGGAGTGCTACTGAGACCCTACCCCTCTTCCTCCTGTGGAGTCTCAACAAAGTCTGCCAGCAAGGGCAAAGGCAGACCCGGCCGGACTTAATTGTAGTTTTACATAGAGAATTTTCCTAGAAAAATTCAAACAGAAAAATTTCCATAGAAAAGTCTCCAACTTGAACTGCTAATGATGGAAAGTTTCTTTCTTGTCATTTTTGAGAAAATTTCTTTTCAATAGCTTAAAAAATTTGTTGTTGTTGTTAATCCTCAACCAAGAATTTTTTTCCCATGGGTTTTTAGAGAGAGTGGAAGGGGTTGTGGATAAGAGAGAGAGAGAGAGAGAGAGAGAGAGAGAGAGAGAGGAGAGAATATTAATGTGAGAGAGAGACATCAATTCGTTGCCTCCCACTGGTGCCCCAACTGCGGCTGGGGATCAAACCTGCAAACCAGGTACATGCCCTTGACAGGGAATTGAGCTGGGGTCCTTCCGTGAACAGGCCCACACTCCAACCACTGAGCCACCTGGCCAGGGCTCAATAGCTTTTTAAAATTTTAATGACAACATATAGAAAATAATGAGGGACAAAAGGAGAGAAATAAATGAATCATTATCTTACCATCCAGAGATAGCCACTTGTAACATTTTGCTATAATTCTTTCCAGTCATACATATACACACATATATGTGCAATTTTTGCATGTTTTTGGAATTTGTGTATATAATTTTGTATAGCTTTAGCTTTCCCCTTAACATGACAGCATAACCACATCTCTATATCATTGAATAGTCTTAAAAAACACCATCCTGAAATTGCTATTTCTCCCATCTTAAGGATGTACCATCATTTATTTGACCAACCCCGTATTACCAGACAAATATACTGGTGCCAGATTTTTCAACTACATAGGAGGTTCAGTGAATGTCTTTGCAAATGAACCAAGCTGCTGACTGGTTGCTTCCAACGGGTTGCCCGAGGTCATCGCCAGGGGACGTGTGGGGCCCTGTCAAGGCTCTGAGCTCAGGTTTTCCCATAGCTTTCTAGGTGTCGCGCCACCTTGGCTGGGAATGAGCGAGGGTATAGGGCCCATCACGCTTTTTGCTTTCTTCCTGTCCTTCCTGAGAAGCTGTGACTTCCAGCTTTTCTCTGCTCCGGAGTAGCTGCGGCGTGTCCTGGGCACACGCAGGCCCCGCTCCCTCCAGGAAGTGTCCGCTTGTCACTCGGCACGTCATCCTGAACACGGGGACCCACACAAGGACCCTGGGGGTGTCTGGCGAGGCTCGGCTTCTGGAGGTGGTTTTTCCCTCAGGTTTGGAGGACTTTCTCCTGCTGCTGCTGAGTTCGGAGCCACGAATGTAAGTGCTGGAGAAGGGAACATGATTGTTCTCAGATTTAGGGTTACTTCTTTGAAATGCCCATGAAAACACGCATTGCAGCCAGTGCTTCGAAGGCTGAAATGGGCAGCAGGAGCCCCAGGGAGGCTGCCCAGGACCCCCTTCTCCCCGAGATGTCCCGGGATCAGGGCCACCTGGGGCAGAGGCCTAGCAGGAGACCCTGCCGAGTCCTCCTCCTCCAGGGAACTGGCTCTGCCGGCACCACCAGGAGAGAGGCAGGCGCATGCGCTGTGCTCAGGCAGCGTGCCACGCCACCGACAATGTTGGTGGTGTCTGATGTTCACGGCGTAGAACTGGGTCCTGCAGACCTTACACGTCTCAGCCGGTACGGCCCCCGCCTCTGAGGTGGCTGTGGTCCTGCATTGAAAGAACATATACTGTAAGAACATATACTGCAGGTGCCTCATCCCACAGGACAACAAACTGGGGACAGAGGCGAGCCCCTAGACCCACCGGGGAGCAGAGACGAGCCCCTAGACCCACCGGGGGGCAGAGACGAGCCCCTAGACTCACCGGGGGGCAGAGACGAGCCCCTAGACTCACCGGGGGGCAGAGATGAGCCCCTAGACCCACCAGGGGGCAGAGACGAGCCCCTAGATTCACCGAGGGGGAGAGAGAAGCCCCTAGACTGTTCTGCCAGGTGTGACCACGGGACCTGTGCTATGTGACACAGCGTGTGGCAACCGGGAAGGGGGTTTCTGTGGAGAGGCCACCAAGGGAGGTGCTTTTCCTTGAGCAGAGACATGCCTGAGCCTCAGAGGGTGCTCACCACACATGCACAATGTGGGGCTCCCCCACGTGGGGCCCGGACCCCCAGCCCCTCCCTGCTTGGTGCCCCAGGCAGCCTCCTCTCTTGTGAGCCCTCCCCCACCCCCCCCCCCCGCCATTTCCCTGTCCTCTGGTTTCTCTGAATCCCTAGCACCCGCCGTGGCTATGAGGCCCTGAGCCCTGTGCCCGCTGGGCGCCTTCGGAGAGCAAAGGTGTCCTGGGGCCTGGGCAGTCCAGGAGTCACAGGGCCCAGCCCAGTGCCGGTACAGCAAGGCCGGTGACTGAGGATCCAGAAGCTCACGGGCAGTGCTGGGCCCAGGGCAGACAGAGGTGGCCGCCCCTCACCTGCCCCTGTAGTGACCTCAGTGCTCTTGCCACACCCCAGTGAGCGGGAGGTGCTGCTGGGTCAGAGGGCCCCGTCCGCCCAGGGCCGTGCTGGGACAGCACTTCGTAGCCCTCAGAGCCCTAGTCCAGCCCACGAAAGGCAGCGTTTGGGGCAGCCCAGGCCCAGTTCTGCCTGGTGTGACCCTGCGCCCTGTGCTGTGTGACACGGCCCGGGACAACGTCACGCGGGCCACCTCTCCCGGGGTGGCTGTGGGCCTGGCTGCCCCTGTGCTGTCCTGGGCAGCAGGGCAGGCGGCCACGCCCAGCCTGCAAGGAAAGGGCCCTGACTTGTGCCTGGCGCGTGGCACGCTCTGTGGACAGGAGGGAAGGAGCCTCAGACAGTTGGCAGGAATGACCCTGGTTCCAGAATTGCCTATCCTGGAGGCAGTATTTGTCTTTTTAAAGACAAAAGATATGTATCTCAGGCAGCCATTCCCGGGGCCCAGAAGAGCGAGCGTTGGCAATGTTTTCGGGAGGTTTCTTAGAGGAAATCTCTCACCGTTCTCCGGGGTGTGGCTCTCGCTGCTGGGAACAGACACCGTTTATCTCGCAGAGAAAACTGTTTTGCAAGAGGTTTCCCACAATTATGGTCTGAGGGAGGGTCCCTGCCAGCTTTTCTTAGTCATCGGCTTAGGGGGAAGGTGGTTTTTTTGTTGTTCTTCTCTTTTTTCATCTGAAGGCCAGCCATCTGGAGCAGGCGGGCGGTGCTTGCCCGGAGCGGAGCCAGCCTGCCCCTCAGCAGTTTCAGAGGCTGCAGGTGGCTGAAGGCTTCCCGTGGAATGTCACAGAGCACCCAGGCTGGTGAGTCAGAGATCCTTAGGTCACTTGTGGTTTTCTTTCATGGTTTTGCTGTGACTATTCACTTGTTTTTACTTAACAAGAAAAACAGGTGTTTGGGTGCCTGTTGGAAACACTGCTCCTGCGCCGAGCTCCGTCCTGCAGCCGCGCGGCTGCCCGCTGCCTGACACTAAAAGGAGGAATGACATAAGGGGTAGCCAGCAGACCCTTTCACAGGCGCCCCCGGGCACCACTGCGCCCGGAGCACAGGCCCCTGCGGCGCTGTGAACAGGGCCAGTGTCTGGAGTGGCTGCTCTCGGGGTGAAGTTGAACTGCTCCCTCGCTGGGCCAGCGGCAGGGCCCCCAGGCCCTCCGAGCAACCCCACCCTACCCCATGTGGAAGCGGGCGCTGCTCTGACCTTGCCTTCAATTTTCCCCAGGCAGCCCGGATGGGCTGACAGCTTTCACCTTGGGTTCCCTGGCTTTTTGGATGGAAATAAAAGCCGTGCGTTTGTCCAAATGCCGCTTTGGGCTCTCTTTCCACCAGCGCCAGACCCTGCGGCTTTTCCACCCTCCCGAGGCCACAGCACGCACACACTCCGCGTTTCCACACAGGAGCACGGGAACCCGCCTCTCCAGCTGCCGGAGCCGGCGTCCCCTAGGGTTCCTGGGCCTGAAAAGATGAGTTTCAGACTTTCCTGCAAAGACCTTCGAAATGGCAAGAGTTGGCTCCAATCAAGGCTGCTCTCTCCACTGGGGTGGGGGCAGTGTGGGCCGCCAGCCTCGGGACTGCAGTTGGCTGGGATCTGCCAGGAAACACAGACCGGGAGCCTATTTTTTTTTGTTTTGTTTTAAATATATTTTTATTGATTTCAGAGAGGAAGGGAGAGGAAGATCGAGATAGAAACATCAATGATGAATCATTGATTGGATACCTCCTGCATGCTCCCCCCTTTCCCATCCCCCCACTGGGGATGGAGCCCGCAACCCAGCCATGTGCCCTGACTGGGAATTGAGCGGTTCATAGGTCAATGCTCAATCATTGGGTGACACCGCCCAGGCCAGATTGGGAGCATTTTCACCAGGAGTTAAAGGTGCCCCAAATGTCTGCCTCTCTGTGTCTAGCTTTTGTCTTTCTGCCTGGCAGTAGCTCCGGGATATCAGCCCCCAACATGCTTGCTTGCCGCTTACCTGCCCAGCCGATCTCCTCATCCAAGACCAGGCATGACAGGAGCATGGAGGGCTGTTGCCCAGAAGAGGGGCCAAGAGGAGGGGAGATCCCACAGAGCAGCCAGGCACCGCCTCCTCTGTCTCACTGGCTTCCAGGGGAACGGAGTGTCTGGGCGAGCTTGGCTGCGTGTGCTCCGTGTCCCTCCCTCAGCTGACGCAGTGTCTTCCTTCCACACTCCCATCGTGTCCAGTGACCACAACCTTTCCTTCCTCCACAGTCAGTCTTTCCTTCTCTCCACGGAACGAGTTCTCACGTTGTGCAGAGAGAAAGGAGCCCAGGGGGCCATTGCGGTCCCTCTCGGCACCAGCCCAGCACCCCCTCAAAGCGGTCGGGGGCCTCGAGCTGTGGACACAGGGGAGCGATTTCCTTATTTGGGCCCGGAGTCTGTGAGCTCGCTCTGAGCGGGGAGCGGCGGGGAAAACAATGCAACCACAAGTGCGTTGGAGAGAGCAGGACCGGCTGCACCTAAAACCCTTTGGTGTGTGTCCGTGTGGGGCTTTCTTCCTCTGCTCTCAAGGTCACCTCGAGGGGAGGAAACTGCTTCCCTTTCCCTGGAGGGGCAGTGTTGGGGTGAGCCCTTTGTTTTGCTCCACCCAACTTGCCAACCTGTCCCCCAGGAGGAGCGTGTGGTGTCTGACTGGGAGGCTCGCGAGGAGCCTGCACAGGCTGGGCCCCAGGTGCGGGAACGTGGCCACCTGCTGTCCGGGAGCTCTCCTTCGTGGCCACGTGCACCTCTCCTCGAGTCTCACCCGCGGGGAGAAGGCGGGGCTGTCTCTGCTTCCTCTTCAGAGGGCAAGCACGCCTGGGGTGGGACCAGCCTCTTCGATGGCCCAGTTCCTTCCCACCATGTTCTGGGCCCGAGTGGGCCCGGGCGCCACCTTCCAAACAGCCAGCGGATCCTACCTCCCCTCTGGCCAGTCCAGGGCCCTGACTGCGGAGATGATGCGCCTCCAGGTTGGTTTCTGGGACCAACAACGTTCTCCAGTTCAGCTTTTCCGTGGAGCTGTGAACTTGGAGAGTGTGGGCCATTCATTCCTTATTTAAGTTTCCTTCATGCATGAGCTGTAAGATTTCAGGGCAATTATTTTCTTGACCACCCACTAATCCTACGTAGTCCTGGAAGTGATGCCACTCATTCGTGAGTTCCCTTCTGTGTCCTTGTAGTCACATCTTACCGGCTGCCCTGGCCTCCGGGCCAGGCTCTGCGCCACCATGTCTGGGGCCGCAGCTGGGAAGACACAAAGACTGGTGGTGTCTCAGGTGGAGGCCTGGACTCCTCCGAAGGCTGGCCTGTGTGGTGGTGATGCTGGCCATCGGTGCGACTTCATCTGGGCTGTTGGCCAGAACCACTACCTGTGGCACGTGCTCTCAGCATGGCGGCCTCAGAGCGGTCACTGCTCACAGGGGGTTAGGACTCCAACTTCCAGCTGGAAACTGTGTTGCCTTTTATGACCCAGCTCAGGAGAGCAGGCATACCACTGCCTCATGCTCTTCGTTGTAAGCAAGTCCCACGCCGGCCCAGACCTAGAAGACAGTAATCAATCCGCATCCTGATGGAGGAATGCAAGCTTTGGGCAGAGCGTGTGGGGCGGGAGGTACTCTGGCGGCCACCTGGAAACGCCTGCTGCCCCAGAGCAATCAGAGAGGAACAGCGGATGCCGATTTCTACCATTTCTACCAGTGGCACAAGGCTGAGAGGAGCCAAAGCTGGTGGCAGCTCCCAGGAAAGCCTTGGCGAGAGTGGCGGGTCTCTCCCGCCTCTGACCAGAAACAGCCACGTGAGGGCAGGGGCTCCAGGCCCTGGCTTGGGAACACTGTTTGCTGGCTCCATACACTGTTCTGAACTCTGGGATGTGAGCTCTTGCATTTGCAGCTCAGCATTCCTCCCTTTGCCATTTTGGAGCCAAAAATACCTCCACCAAGGGGTGGTGATTGTTTTCCATAAAAAGTACTTGGTGCGGTGCCTGGGACCCAGTGTGCGCTCAGCGGACAAGGCTGCTGTGACCACTGCCTGCCTTTCTCGCGAGCTTTATCCCTTCACACAGGAGACGCATGTGTCCTTTGTCATCGGAGTGACTGTGTAAGGCTCCCACCGGCCTGCACTGTGACTTCACCCGCCACCTCCACCTGACCCGCCCAGCCTCCTGAGGGAAGAACTTGGTGGTCACTCTTCTAACGTACAGCATCTATTCGGATGGGGAGACAAGTGCCTTATTGTAAACACGATATTTTAAGTTCTTTTGCTCTGAACATCGGTATGTAAACATATTTTGTGTGGCAAACATAATTATTTAAAGATTTCTGTGACTCAGGGATTCTCTAACACCCTCTTCTGGGCGCTGCGAGCTAAGTTCCGTCACTTCAGGTGGGAACGTTCACTGCTTCTCCGTGATCGGAACCACTGAATGGAAATATCCCAGAGCAGCTCCAGATGGGCTCACGGCCAGGCCGTTTCAGGGCCACAGTAACTTCATTAGAGGGTTTATTTTTTTCCTTTTAGTGTCTGTCATGTTTCCATGGAGAAACGATACAGAGATGTTTAGGACTTGCTGGGACCCACGAGCCACATGAAATTCCCAAGAATGGCCACATGTGGGTGTCCGCTGTCCACTGGATGGTCCGAGGCCAGGAGGACGCAAGGTCAGCCAGTGTGACAGCCAGCACTGGGAAGCAGGTGGTCCCGGCAACGTCAGCAGCTGGTAAACGTTATGTTTCCCAAGAACTTGTAGTGACAGAGGGGAAAGGAGCCACTGTAAAGTGATTGCATCAAAACCCAAACCGTGAGCTCGCTGGATCTGGTGAGTCGGCTGTGAGGACCACAGGCAGGAGGCAGAGCCCGCAAACCTATCTCCCCACGACGGCGAGAGGCAGGGGCCTGGCTGAGAGGTCAGAGGGGAGGAGGGTCTTGACGAGCAAGGAGGAGGTGGGCTGCAGGCAAGGGACAGGGGACGCCACAGCAAAGTCCTCATGTGGCTGTTCCCCATGAGCCAGCCCGGTCATGTCACCCCGCCGGTCCTTCCCCCGTGACTGGAGGCCATCAGTCGCTGACCTCTTGTTCGCTGGCCCCTTAGACTCCTCTACGTCCTGTGCACATGGTTCTCATGTTTATTTCCAGGCTCTTTGAAAGGCAGCGTGCATGCAGTCTAGTCCCATAACCAAAGGGTCAGCTTAATGAGTCACGTGGCTTCAAAAATAAATTTATTCTATTTGTACTTTTCCACTAATAGTGATAAAGCACTTGTTTTAGGGAGGGCTGTGCTGTCCATCTTCTTGGGCTATGATATGTTTGTCTCAATGGATCTACTCACACAGACTCGTGTGGCTTAGCAGACATGGTGTTGACTTTTTATTTACAGATTCATTTATCTAGAAAAGAAAGTTTGTCTTAAAAATGTGAGGAAATGGCAAAGAATGCATTTTGCTTCCATAGCAACCTCTCTCCACGTGCCATTGGCCCGCGTGGCAGCCGTGCCCTCCCAGGACCACTGGGAGAGGAGGGGGGCGTGAGGGGTTCAGTCTTTCCTTTGGAGCCTGGCAACTGGAGGTTGGGCCACCCCTGTGGCTTCCTGGGGTTCAGGCAGAGGACACCCTCCACCTTCTTCTGAGGCAGGCCCACTCCCTTTCCTGCTTCCTCTAACGGTTATTAACACACGTCACTGCGTTAATTGCTGCTTGTCTTAATTCCTTCTAAGGGAAAAATTTTGGACATTCTTGTAAAAAATATAAATAAAAGGAAACAGAAAGAAACTTGTATTATTTCAGGAGGAACACATGCTTATTGTTGAACATTTGCATATTGACTCTTAGCTGTAAATCCTTTTGGTTTTCTTATTTTAAAATTTTATTCTGAAATCATTATAGATTCACAGGAAGTTGCAAAGATAGTGCAAAGAGGTTGTGTGTACCCTCCATGCAGTTGACCCAACTGGATACATCTTACATAATTATAGCACAATACCAAATCAGGCAACTCACTCTTGGGTACACGTGTGTCTATAGTTCCATGCGGCTCCATCGCACGTGCAGTCTTAAGGCTGCAATCACGACACAGAACTGTCCCGTCACCACAGAGACCCCCTTGTAGTCACACTCCCTTCTCTCCCCACCATCCCCAACCCCTAGTAACCACTAACCTGTTTTCCGTGTCTATATTTTGGTTATCGTGAAAATGTTATGAAAAGAGAATCATAGCGTATGTGACTTTGGAGATGGCGTTTTGCTGTTATTAATCCTCACCCAAGGATATTTCTTCCATTGATTTTTAGAGAGAATGGAAGGAAAGGGTAGGGACAGAGAGATCGAGCCTGCAACTGAGGTACGTGCCCTTGACCAGAATCTAACCCACAACCCTTCAGTCCATGGGCCGACGCTCTAACCACTGAGCCACTGGCCAGAGCTGAGATGGCATCTTTTTCACTCAGCAGAATTCCCTTGAGACCTGTCCCGCACCTGTTGGGGGTGCCTGTAGTCCATTTCTTGTTGAGTAGTATTTTTTTTTTATGGTTAATTTTATGTTATTGTGATGAGGTCACAATGGTACGTAGGCATTTGGTCAAACATTATTCTATGTGTTTTAATGAAGGTATTTTAAAAGAAGAGATTGACATGTAAATCAGTAGATTTTGATAGATGACCCTCCATAATGTGGGTGGGCCTCATTCAATCAGTTGAAGGTCTTAATAGAAAGGATTGATCTTCCCCCCAAAAGAGGGAATTCTGCCAGCATATGGCCTTCATACTTGAGCTGCGACATCACTTCCCTGGCCTCCAGCCTTCCAGCCTACATATTTAGGGCTTGCCAGCCTCCTTAATTTTGTGCGCTAATCCCTTAAAATATTTCTCTCTCTGTCTCTCATTCATAGTATGGTTGTACCAGTGTGTTTAACACTCATTCATTGAAGGATATTTTGATTATTTCCAGTGTTTTAACTATTTTTTTTTTTTAAAAAGCAACAATAAAAAATTGTGTATGAGTTTCTGTGTGGACCTGTTTTTATTTCTTTGTTTTGTTTTGAAGATTCCTTAGGGTTTTCTATAGAGACCATCTTGTCATCTTCAAAGAGCAACATTTTATTTTCTTCCTTTCTGATCTGTGAGCCTTTCATTTACTTTTCTTGTCTTATTGCCGTAGCTAGAAATTCCAGAACTATGTTGATAATAGTGGTGAGAGCAGACAGCCTTATCTTGCTCTTAATCCTCTGTGGAAAGCATTCAGGTTTTCATAATTAAGTTTGATGTTAGCTACAGTTTTTAGTAGCTATTGTATATCAAGTTGAGGAAATTCGCCTTTATTCATAGTTTCCTGGTTTTTTTTTTTTTTTTTTTTTGGTCAAGAAAGGGAATTAAAATTTGTCAAATGTTTTTTCTGCTTTAATTGATCTGATAATGTTATTTGTCTTCTATCATCTGTTAATGATGGAATACACTGACAGGTTTTCAAGTATTGAACCAAATTTGCATCACTGAATAAGCCCCACTTGGTCATGTGGCATTCTTTTTATATGCTGCTAAATTTTATTCATTAATATTTTGTTAAGGAATTTATCATCTATATTTATGATATATTGGTCTGTAGTTTTCTTTTTTGTACTGTCTTTGTCTGGTTTGATATCAAGTAATACAAAGTTCATAAAAAAATTGAGAATGTTTCCTCCTTTTTTATTTTCAGGAAGAAATTGTGTTGAATTTGTGTTAAACATTTAAAAAAATTAGTTAAAATTCCTTTCAAAGAAATAATATGAGCCTGGAGATTTTTTTCAGAGAATTTTAAAATTATAAATTGAATCTATTTATTAGTCATGGGGCTATTCATAGTATCTATTTCATATTGGTTGAGTTGTGGCAATTGGTAATTTTCAAGGAATTGGTTCATTTCATGTACGTTGTCAAATTGATGCATGTAATGTTATTTACAGCATTTCCTTGTAATCCATGTGATGTCTGCTGCATCTGTAGTTATCATGTTTCTTTAGTGATCTTGGTAATGTGCATCTTCTCTCTCTCTTTTTTTTGTCAGTCTTGCTAGAGGTTTGTTCATTTTATTGATCTTTCAAAGAACCAGCTTTTTGTTTCATTGATTTTCTCCATTGGTTTTCTGTTTCCAATTCTAATCATGTCTGCTTTTCCTGATGTCTGACTTCTGGTGCTCCTCCTCCCCCCAAGCAGGCGAGGCTTGAACTGGATCATGGAAACAGAGAAGGGGTCGGGGGAGGAAACTGTTTCCATCCTTCTGTTTGGAGGGCTGTGGACGGAAGGGGTGGAGACATGGCAGGAAACAGCCGATGTCACGGAGGAGGCATTCCTGCAGATCCAGCGTGTTTACTGTGTTTCTGACTCCATGTTGCATTGTGGGGTGAGCTGGAGGTGGTGAGGGCAGACCCAGGTGCACTGCGGAACACATCTCACCTAGACCCCATGATGCAGTCAGGAAGAAAGGGAAGGGCACGCTGAGACTCTGTGGGCCTCCATGTCTCAGAACACAGCCCCGGCTCCTCTTCCAGCACCCACCTGGACAGCTCTGGATGCCTTCACTTGCATATAAGGAACCTGGCTCAGGAGGATTTTTCCTGAAAAATATTTGTATTTGGGGACTCAAACCGCCTCCTGGATCCAAGAGTGTTTTCTCTTTTTGCAGCGGTGAGGTGGCCGGGTGGCGCCAAGCCTGACCTGCCTGGAGTTTTCTGCTCCTCACCTGCCCAGGTTGTCCTGGGGGCCAGCGGGGGAGCACAGCCCGACAGCACAGCAGGGCACCCCATTTAACAGGAGAGCCCTGGCTGCCTTTCACATGTGAATACACGAGGGGAAGGCTTCCCAGATCCTTCTGGAGTTCACACAGCTCTTATAAAATGGCATTTTGATGAGCTGAGCATAAACGAGTTGGAAACACTCCGATAACATTTCCCCAGGGTTAAAAAACCGAGAGGAAAGTGCTTGGCAAAGGGTTTGAGGGGCTGGGCCAAGAGTTTGAAAGATGATTTGAGATACTGAGATGAACCTAAACTACCACCAGCTTCTACTGTCTCGTCCGCTGCAGGGAGCCCGGGAGAGGGCCTTGGCAGGAGGGGCATTCTTTCTCTCCTAGGGAGGGGGAGGGCCACTTTGAAACCCTGGTCATCTTCATGGGCCTTCCCACCTGCGCTGGGTCTGCTGTCAGATTTGTCTGTCCATCCATCCATCCAACCCGTGAGTACTTGTCAGGCTCAGTGTGTGCACAGCTCTGGGAGGACAGAGGTGAGAGCCCTGCCCTTGTAGAGCTCAGTGTCACGTGGGAGAAGCTTGTGGCATAGCCTGGGGACAGGCCAGGGCTACAGGAGTCCCGGGAAGGTGGCGCCCCTTTGAGACTATAAGGGAGACTAGCTGGCCAATTTCCAATGACACCCCAGTGGGGTATCAGGATGACTCCAAGTGGAACCAGGGACCCTAAAATGAGATGTTACTTGGGATGGAAAGTGAAGGAAGGAGATCACCCTGCATTTGAGCCCAGAGCTGCACAAATAGGCTCCACAAGAGTGGAATTTAGAGATCACAGCTGTGGGAGGTCACCCCTCCTCCAAACACTGCACTTGGCCCACCGCATGCTCTCCATGCAGCCCCCATCCAGCCTCTGTGGCAGGCACTCCCTCCTCCTGCAGGAGGAAGAGGCTTACGGGGAGGACCTGGCCCAAGGTCACCTGGCTGGAAAGAGGGGAGCTGGAGCTGAGTCTGGGTTCAGCGGCCCCTGCACGAGGCGATGGGCTCTGGCCAGCAGGTGAGAGCAGAACCAGGGCACCCATTGCTACAAAATTCAGGCTCTGTCCTCAGACCGGATGGAGTGTCTGACCTTCACCGGGAAGAGAAATCACTGGGAAGAGGGAGGCTGCACCCGCCAGGACAGGCTGCCCAGGAGGCCTCTCAGTGAGCCCGAGTCCTTGGTGCAGAGACAGACTCTGGGAGGAGCTTTGGAAGCCATAGGACCTGACTTCTGCTCACATGGACTCATTCTGCCTCAGAGGGGAACTTTTAACACATGGACTTTTTTCTTTCTTGGACTCAGTTATGATTTGGGTCAGTGGGTACATTTAAATGTCGGAGGACCTAAGGCAAATATTTCAGTCCTCTGTTCCTCATTTAGCCCTCTAACTCGCCACCTGAGAAACCCCTTGCCAATGTGCCCTGCTGGGCAAGGGATCCTCTGAGTGATGTCCACACACCAGCCGCTTCTAAATGTAGAATCACTACAAATTCGACACCTACCAATGAGACAGAGCTGGGGCGCGGTGCTGCCCCCCGGAACCCCTGGGATGCTGCAGTGTTTGTGCCCTGCTTGTCTAGGCTCTTGGGGAAGTTTTAAATGAGTCAAAGTACCGTCTTCTCTGGAATCCTGGGCGACTGCATGTATTTTCAACCATGTAAAAAAAATAAATACACGATGTTTACATGGCAAATGGAGTTCAGCTCCGGCTCCGGCACTGAACAGGGGACAGATGTTCACCCAGGCGGATATCAAGGGGGAGGCTTGACAGTCCTGCAGGATGGGACCCTCCTGGAGTCCTGACTTTATGTGACAGCTGCTGTCAACGTCCCTCCCCATCACGGTGACAACAGGAAAGGCCTCACCGATTTCCTGAGGAGGCCTTGCCCATTGGTGAAACCTGGATGAGACACCTTGGAGAGCATGAGAGGGGGCCGCAGGGGCCACAGCCTCGGCTTGGTAAAGGCTGCTCCTCTCTTTTCCTCTGAGAACACAGGACTGTTAGAAATCTAGAAACTTCTGAGACCCTTCCAAAATTAGCCCCTTTGAAACACAGCAGGTTACGATGGTTTTCCTGGACAGGTGATGTTTTTCTTCTAAAACTGCTCAAAATGAGAAAAGGACTGTCACATTCCAAAACAACCACCAACGAAAATAGCCTTTTAAAGAAATGGGCGCTTCAGAAGGCCAGCTGCTCTCAGCCTGGCCCTTTCGTAATTGCTGCTGATTTCTCCATACGGGGTGTGGAGCACCGTTGGCTTATGAGCCCCAAGCACCTCGGGGATAAGGCAAAATTCTGTCTTCCGCACAGTGGCCGGCCCTCTGTTGTCAACAACCCCCGGCACAGGGTCTGCCGGGAACCCTGAGGCAGGTGGCTGATGGGTGGGATCTGAGGATGAGGGGACCAGGGGATCCTGTCCTCTGTCCATCCATCCACAGTCTAAACAATGTTCCGCCCAGGAACGGCCACAGCCAACAGTGCAGACCGCTCAGAGAGCTGGCCTCCCATCAGGATGTGTGTTCCCGTGATAAACACGCCCCCTTGTACATGGCATGGTCACGGGGGCCAGGAGAGTGTGTGAGATGTGGGAAGCTGGCTCCCCACAGGTAAAAACCTGTCAGTGACCAGCTATGTACTGAGGCCCACCTAAGCGTGACAATTCCATGTACATGGGCCGGCAGGGTTGTGGGCACCGTGATGCACAAAGGGTCAGAGAAGTCTGGACAGGGAGGGATGCCAGCTGTGTGTCCAAACCACATCCAAACCCATCCGCGCCCGAGGTGCGGAGTCTAGGATGAGAGTTTGCACCCTGAAGGCTGCATGTTTAGTCCCCACAACTCTTTAAAAAATTATTTTATTTTATTTTTGTTTATTTATTAGCACATTATATATTTTTAAAAATATATATTTTTAATTTCTTTATTGATTAAGGTATTACATATGTGTCCTCACCCTCCCATTACCCCCCAACCCTCCCCCCCACTCATGCCCTCACCCCCCTGGTGTCTGTGTCCATTGGTTAGGCTTATATGCATGCATACAAGTCCTTTGGTTGATCTCTCTTCCTTACCCCCACCCTCCCCTACCTTCCCTCTGAGGTTTGACAGTCTGATTGATGCTTCTCTGTCTCTGGATCTGTTTTTGTTCATCAGTTTGTGTTGTTCATTATATTCCATAAATGAGTGAGATCATGTGATATTTATCTTTCTCTAACTGGCTTATTTCACTAGCACAATGCTCTCCAGTTCCATCCATGCTGTTGCAAATGGTAAGAATTCCTTCTTTTTTACTGCAGCATAGTGTTCCATTTGGGTAGATGTACCACAGGTTTTTAATCCACTCATCTGCTGATGGGCACTTAGGCTGTTTCCGAATCTTAGCTATGGTGAATTGTGCTGCTATGAGTTTCCTCAAAAAACTAAAAATGGAACTTCCATTTGACCCAGTGGTCCCAGTTCTAGGAATATATCCCAAGAAGCTAGAAACACCAATCAGAAAGGATATTTGCACCCCTACGTTCATAAAAAAATATTTTTATTGATTTCTGAGAGGAAGGGAGAGGAAGTGGGATAGAAACATCAGTGATGAGAGAAAATCATTGATCAGCTGCCTCCTGCAGACCCCCCTACTGGGGATCGAGCCTGAAACCTAGGCATGTGCCCTGACCAGGAATTGAACTGTAACCACTGAGCAACACCAGCCGGGCTAGTCCCCACAACTCTTAACTCCTTGACTCATCCTCATCCTTCATTGCAGTCCTAAGAGGGAGATGCTGTTAAGGCGCTCAGGTTACCCAAGTGGAAACCAAGACCCAGCAATGTCAGGTGACATGCTCAGAGCCGCCCGCTGATGAGGAACAGTGCCAGGACCAGGCCACGGCCGCCCAGCCTCAAAGCCTGTGGTAGAGCTGCACTTTGGGACCTTGCAGAGCCAGCGTTGTCCTGACGATGACAAACATGAAGACCCAGGTTCTGGGGCCCCCTGGCCCAGGGACACCCCTCACCTGGCCCAGGACTACCCAGCACTTCCCAGGACGCCAGTCCTTTGCGCACAGTGTGGGCTGCCATTCGTGGGCAGCTGTGTCTGAAAGACCCGCTGAAGGCTGGCCTCAGACTCTAAAAGCTGTTCCAGGCAGGCGGCGAGCAGGCCAGCCTTGTCTCATTCGCATTCTCTCTGCCTGTTTTTGGGCACCCATGCCAGGTGCCCCACGTTTGACCCTGTGCAGGCAGCACTTGCTGTCCCATGTCACAGAGAAGGCAGCAACCTTGCCAGTGGATGACACTGCCGGCCCCACATCCCTCCGCGCACTCTCTGGCTTGAGCATAGCGGGAAGTGGGGATGAGTTCAGGGAATCGTGCGTTGAGATTCCTCTCAAATGGTCAGATACAGTATGGATCTAACCCATTAGCAAGCGGGGCCTGGCAAGGACCCTGAGGAGTGTGAAGGATGACATGTGCTTTTTCCTGCTTAGTGGATTTATTGGGGAGACACTGGTTAACAAAATTATACAGGTTTCAGGTGCACAATTCTATAACACATCATCTGTACACTGTATTGTGTGTTCACCACCCTACATCAAGTCTCTGCCCATCACCATTTATCCCTCCGATCCCCTCCTCCTCCTCCCCTCCCCTCGCCCCCCAGCAATCACCACACTGTGGAGTGACATGTTCAGTCTCCCCTGGTGGTCATGGGTTTTGCATGGCATACAGTCGCTCTGGTCCTTGGGCGTGTGGCTTCCCAGCAGTGCTCCTCCGACCCCAACGTGCACGTGGATATCTAGAGTCTGGCTGAAAGGCAGGCCCAGGCTCGGTAGTTCTGGGTGGGGCTGAGATTCTGCATCTCCTCCCACCTCTCAGCTGGCGTGGGTGCTGCCGGTCAGGACCACACTTTGAGGAGTGAAGGTTTCGGTAATCAGAGCTGCTTCTGAGAGCAGTGTCCGCTGGGAGATGACAGCTAGGCCCATCTGTGCAGGCCCCAGGTACCCCGGAGCGCCTTGTGGTGCCTTGCAGGGCCCGAGGTGTCCTGATGAGAGTAACGCTGGGAAGAGACTTCGATGTAAAGCCCTGCACAAGACATTTTCAGAATAGGCTGGGTTTTATTTTGGTCTCTGGAATGTAGCCAATTTGGCCACAGAATAGATTGTCAGTTCCAAAATAAGTTTTATTTTCTGGCATATTGAAATAATTACAAGTGAGGGAGCTTTCCCTGCTCTTCTTGAATAAAGCAGACAATGAGGCAGGCTAAGCCATTCTGGTAGGCAGGACTCTAAGATGACTGCCAAGACCCCCCTCCCCTTCCCCCCTCCGCCACCTCCGGGGCACACCTTCTCCCAGTTATTCAATCAAACACTAATCCAGGTGCTGCTGGAAGGGATTTTGCAGCTGCAGTTAAGATCCCCCAGCCAGTGGGCTTGAGGCTTGAAGGAAAGGAGCTCATCCGGGGTGAGCCTGGCCTAAGCAGGCGAGCTCTTGGAAGGGACTGGCTCTTCCTCGGGGGAGAGATTTAAAGTGTGAGAGAGACTTGACGTGACAGAGATTCTCATTTGCTGGTTTTGAAGCTGGAAGGGCTCGTGTGGCAGGCAATGCTGCTGGTCTCTGGGAGTTGACAGCCAGCAGAGAAACGGCGACCTAAATCCAACAGCTCCTTTGTCTGATGATCTGAATAAGCTTGCGGGCAGCATCTTCCCTGGAACCTCTAGGTGGAACGCACCCATCTGATGCTTTGATTTAAAGTCTTGTGAGACTCTGGACAGAGAACCTGGCCCTGCCAGCCACACCAGCTGTGCACTTGTCATCTAACAAGCTGTGAGCTGACAGGTGGACATGGTTTTAAACTGTTAAGTATTGGATAACCCTATATAATAAAAGGCTAATATACAAATTGTTCCCTGGGGAGTTCGACTAGGAGACCAGGAGTTCAATCACTTGCTATGATGTGTGCTGACCACCAGGGGGTAGCGTAGAATGAAGGAAGGTCCAGGCTGGCAGCCGGAAGGTCCCGATCCGCCCTGAATGCCGGCAAGGCCTAGGGACCCTACCTATGCATGAATTTTGTGCACCGGGCCTCTAGTTATATGTAACTAGTAATCCGGTGCATGGATTCATACACATTGAAAGGAAGTTAATTAAAAGGTGGCTGGTGGGGCAGGATGAGCAAGATGGGCTGGATACGCCCTGGAGCCAACCTCCTAAGGTCTCTCCCCAGCCAGCCACACCTGGGGTGGCGCTGCGGCTCAAAGGGCATCTGCAGAGTGAGCGGGGTCCCTCTGGCAGGGGGGGTCCCTCAGCCTGGCCTGCAGGAATTGGGCCAAAACCAGCTCTCCAACATCCTCTGAGGGTTCCTGGAGTGCCTTACCTGAGAACCACCGCTGCCAAGTCCCTGCAGCTTGGCAGCTCCTGCGTTGAGCATTGCCCGCTGGTGGTCAGTGTGTGTCATACCTACTGGCTGGCTGGACAGTTGGACAGTTGCTTAGCCTTTTATACACTGAGTGGCCAGATTATTATGATCTCTGAATGCATAATAATCTGGCCACCATATATATATTAGAGGCCCAGTGCATGAATTTGTGCATGGGTGGGGTCCAGCCAGCCTGGGGACATGGGTGGTTGGCTGGCCTGCCTGCTGGTCAAACTTCTGGTCAAGGGGACAATTTGCATATTAGCCTTTTATTACATAGGATATACACTGAGTGGCCAGATTATTATGCGTTCAGAGATCATAATAATCTGGCCACTCAGTGTATATATAGATGCCATAGGAAACTAGGACAGCCATGAAAGAAAGCCTCTATGACCTTAAGAACACACATGGTGATGTAGCCCTGTGCACGTGGAGTGAAGCTCACCTTTTCATACAGACCTTAGGGGTCAGAATGGTCACAAGTCAAGTCTTTGAAACCTGGAAGGCATAGCTTTTCTACCTTAAAGTTAATTTTGTATGTAAATTGGCTTTTCCCCCCTTTCTTGTAGGAAACACTTAAGGTGATATATGAAGGAAAGAACTAATGTTTTTTAAAAATGATTGTGCCTGAGAAAGACCATTGTAATATTTTAACATGGTAGTTATGTTTTTCATAACTCAGTCTAGTAGGAAAAACATAGTTTGAAAATATTTGGTTAACCGCTCTTACTCACAAAGGGGGTGGGGCAGGTGCTGGGCTGGATCAGATGCTGTCGTAGGTGCCCGTGCACTTTTTCGGCGTGTGATTCAAGTTTCTAAAGGAGATCTCAGTTGCTTTCTTAGTCAGCTCAGGATGCTATAACCAGATGCTATAGATGGGGTGGCGTAAGCAACCTGTATTTCTCACAGTGAGAGCGCTCGCTCTGGTTGGCAGATGACTGCCTTCTGATGTCCTCACATGGCCTTTCCTTAATGTCTGAATGGAGAGAGGGGGAGAGTGGGGCTGGGGGCAGGTGGAGAGCGAGGTCGATGGGACTTTATAAGTCGCTAGTCCCCATCACGAGGTTCTTCCCTCTTGACTTAATCACCCCAAGGCCCACCTCTGAATACCATCATCTTGGACATGAGGTTTTCAACATATGAATTTGAGGAGGGGGGGGGAAGGGGATACAAACTTTCAGACCAGAGCAAACCTGATCTTCTACTGTTGTTTTCCCAATCAATGGAAATTCATCTGAAGGCTGGACTGGAGGCAAGGCCAGCTTTTTTGGGCAAGAACTCTTTGTAGATGAAGAAATTTTTCTTAAATTGATTTTAGAGAGGGAGGAAGGGGGGGGGGAGAGAGAGAGAAACATCCATGTAAGAGAGAGGCATTGATGTGTTGCCTCCCATACGTGCCCCAACCTGAGGATCGAACTGTGACCTTCTGGGGCGCTCAACCTGTTGTTTAACTTGTCAGGTCCTCTGTATCTTCCTAGGGTTGATCTCTCTGCTTCCCTTTAAACATGAGCAAGCCCTGCTCCACAGGGACCACCAGTGGCTGTCAGTGTCCCCACCCGCTGCTGTCCAAGCAGAACACGGTGCACGCCCTCCCCCATGTGTGCCCAAGCATGTAGTTACTATGAATATTTTTTATTTTTTTCTAGTCAAACATCTCACTGCTTTTGGTAAATATCTGAGTCTGCAGCACTAAGCAAATCCAAACATCAATATAGTTTTTCAAATAATGGATAATTTTTATTTCACTTCCAAAAAATATTATCTGAGTAACAAAAATAATCAATCAACAGTTTAATTTATAAAGTAAAAATCACCCTACTAAAACCTACTCTTGCTGTAACCACTATTAGTAATTTGTTGACTGTCTTTCCAGAATTTTTTCTCTTCACACACAAACATACACAAATACATGAGCATCCCATTTAGCACACGCTGGGCCCTCATATGCACATTTGTCTGCAGCTAGGTTCCATTCTTTAACTCCATGTTTCATGGACATCTTTCCACAGCACTATGCTCAAATCGCCATCATTTCTTTTAACAGTCGGGCAGCACTCAATCGCGCAGGGATGGCGTGTGGTTAATTTCATGTGCCAACTTGAGTGGTCACAGCGTGCGCAGATAAAACACTACTTCTGGGTGTGTCTGGGAGGTGTTTCTGGCTGAGATGCACATTTGAATCTGTGGACCCAGGAGTGGGCAATGGGGCAGGGGCTGCCATCTATGCTTGAGGGCACAGTTTAATTGTGCCAGTGGCTGGGGACTCAGGACACTGTATCTAATTCAGACTCGAGAGTCACTCACCCACAAATGTGAAGCATTTATTCATGCCCAGGTCTATGCTTGATCTTGTGCAATTGAATTTTTAACTTATGTTAAATATTTTTCAAAATGTCATTAATAAGTATTTATTGCCTTTATCACATGACAAATCAATTTAAATGGAAAAAATAAAGGATTTCACATTTTTTTCCTGTATAGAATAGAGCCACAAAAATCACATAAGCAGTGGAGCAAAGGTGGGCCTCAGTGGTGGCGAGGCCTGGCTCCAATCGCACTTAGCGTGACTAGGTGGTTGGAGGTGCCCTAGGGGAAGAATAAAGATATTTCTTTCTATTTTGCCAACGCCAAAAGCAGGTACGGGTGGTCTCCCAGTGTTGGCTGGTCATGTGTTTGGCACACACAATTCAGACATGTTTGGGTCCTTGTTATCTCATACCAGATTCATAGTGAAACGCACCCAACTGCGCACGGGCAACTGAGCCACAATCTATTCAGAGTGAAAACCTAAGGCAGGTTCCCAAGACCGAGGTTAAACAGCCCAGTCAGCAAATCCACGCCTGAGAACCACACCTCACTGCCACGCCTCACAGCCAGTCCTGTCCCTGGTGCTAGCTGGCTCAGAGGGGTGTCTCGGTTCCTCTGCTAATTCAAGCCTCTGTCCAAGACCTGTGTCGGAGAGAGCCGGCTGCCGGAGTCTGCCTCTAGCCCTCAGGCTGTGGTGCTGGCAGCGCCAACGCCTCCGTGGGGACCTGGAGGCTCCTGCAGAATGTGGGGTCATCATGCTGCCCTTAGGGGCTCCCCACACATTGACCTTCTTATTTCCTTTCCTTCCTGCGGGAGGTCAGTGTCCACCTCCCTAATTTCAAAGGGTTTCTTAATAGACGACTTCTCTGCTCTTTCTCCTTTGTATTGAAATATCTTTATCTCCTTCTCATAGGAAAAATGTTTTTCTCTCTCTAGTCTGTGTCCTTCTGGGTTTAGGTATACCCTAAGAGAAAGTTCTGGATCAGCTGCTTCCTTTAAGACATAAAGATATGCAATGAAGTTACATTCATTGAGCACCCCTTTGTGCCTTTGGTGTTATATGTTTAGCATTGAGAATACAAAAGAATTGGAAGGCAATACTTTTCAAAAAGGGGTTCACTGTCTTATTTTCCCTACCAGAGTGCCTGAAATTAAGATCATTTTATTAAGCTCTTTGTTCCAATACAACCTTGTTTACAGCTCTCACTACTGTCACCACCATCACTACCACAATCATCACAACTCACACCACTGTCACCACCAATGCCAGCGCCACCGTGGCCACTGCACACACAATCACCACCTCCACCACCATCACGACCAATGCCTTTATCATAATGCTGCCACCACTACCACCATCACTACACTCACCACACCACCAATACCACCATTACCATCATTTCTACCACCCACCTCCTATCTACTTCTACCACCATTCCAATTACCACCATTCCAATGATCACCATCACCACCACCACCAATACCACCATCATCATCATTACTACCTCCCACCTCCATACCTACTTCTACCACCATTCCAATGATCACCATCACCACCACCACCACCAACACCACCATCACTATCATAAATACCACCCACCTCCTATCTACTTCTACCATCATTCCAATTATACCACCATTCCAATGATCACCACCACTACCACCAACACCACCATCACCATCATTACTACCACCACCTCCTATCTACTTCTACCACCATTCCAATGATCACCACCACCACCAGGACCACTGCAATCACCATTACCACCACCACCATCACCATCACCATCACCTCCAACTTTACCGTTAACACAACCATCACCACTATCATCGCTACCCTAAGCACCAATATCGCATCACCACCTCCACCCTCTCTACCCCCGCGATTATGATCATAGCACCACCACGATTAGCATACTGCCGCTATGGCCACCATCACCACTGCCATTGCCACCACGTCCAGCAACACTGCCATCACTCTCACTCACATTTGGACAAGACTCCATTGCAGAGGCTTTCAAATGACACCTGTGAAACCCTCAGACTCTGAGGAACCCCTGCGGGGTGGAGAAGAAGTGGGATTTAAAGGCCCCAGAGCAGAAGAGGCTCTGGCCCGTCCTTGCCGCTCACGCTTCAGTTCGAAGCACCCTCCTTGTTTGCTTTTCATATTGGAGTTTCCTCCTAGAAGTCCACCCAAAGAAAGCGTTCTAGATCTTAAAGACTGTTTTAAACCATCGCACACAGTGCTCCATCATACTTTACTACACTAATGAATTCTTTCCAGGGGGCATTTATGAAAATGTAAGTCAAAGGAGAAACATCGCCAATCTGTTCATCATTAGAGAGCAGGGCCGCCTTGGGTGGTGGTGGGGAGGGGCCAAGATGCACCCTCCTGGCCTGGCATCTGAGAAGGCTCCTGAAGGAAGTGAAAGAGGAGAAGGAAACTTGAGGGCAGCAAAGCCAAATGGTGTTTTGGTTTCCAAGGTGATTCTGGAGTGTGACAGGATAACCCGAGTTCAGGAAGAACAGCTGGACAGCTGGGGGGTTCTCCTGCAGGACTTGGGGCAGCGTTCTCTTCCCGGTCACTGCCGGCCCCCTGCTCCCCTGCCGGCCCCCTGCTCCCCTGCCGGCCCCCTGCTCCCCTGCCGGCCTGGGGCTCTCCTGGGAGGTTCTCTCTCCGCACTCATGGCGGCACAGCTTATCTTTGGGGTCTGGGGTGTAAGTCCTGCTTCTTTTGGATATAAGTGTTGGGGAGACTTGTTGGGTAACTGTCTCTCTTGAAGTTTACTGTCTGGGGAAAATGTATCCTCTCATTAGATAGGAAACATCCTGTTTTGTTCAAACTCACACAGGCACAGGTCTGAGACTTAGGAGCAGGCCTAACCCTGAGGGCAAATCCTTCATTTGTTTACAGCCTTTGTTTCTTTGCACGGCTGTGTACACATGTCTTTTCTTTTTGCTCTGAGGAGCAACTAGATGGGCAGGCATTGGGGTGAGGATGGGGAGTTTGAAGCTGGAGAGGAGTGTGCAAGGAGAGAACCAAGCTGCAAGGCCTGTTGCTGGGGGCCGAGCTCCAGTGCCTCCAGAACGGGCAGGGGGAACAAAGCCACCTCCACGGAATAAAGCCATTCAGCTTCAAGCCATCTTTGCCATGGGAAAATGAGAGCCCGTTATTGTCAGATTTCTGACTTCCCCTCCCCTAAAGAAGCTAGAATTAGAATTTTTTAATGCAAAAATTCCTGATTTTTAATTAAAAAACCCCCCACATATTTTATTGATTATTACAGAGAGGAAGGGAGAGGGATAGAGAGTTAGAAACATCAATGAGAGAGAGAATCATTGATCAGTTGCCTCTTGCACACTCCCTACTGGGAATGTGCCCGCAACCAAGGTACATGCCCTTGACCGGAATCGAACCTGGGACCCTTCAGTCCGCAGGCCGACACTCCATCCACTGAGCCAAACTGGTTAGGGCAAAAAAATTCCTGATTTTTAAATGTTGACTACTTATTACTTTAAAAAAATTATCATAAACAAATGTGTGTTTAACACTCTTACTCTAACCTCAAAGCCCAGAGCAAAGAGCTCTTGCAGTTCAGGTGGGTGGGGGGGGGGGGAGGGGGAGGGCAGCAGTCATAGCGTCCTCCTCACCCTCAGCCCATGGAGGGCTTGCTGCCAATCCCTGGCCTGTCTCTTTCAGAATCTTCACTTGGAGTCTATGTTCCCTCATGCTTGTCTAAGAGCCAAGCTTTTGGGAAAACAAATTTGGGCAGATGCCTTTAAAGAGAGGGGGTTGGCCAGAGGAAGTTCTTACTGAAAAAGTATAGTGGAAAATCCAGACCTGGAGGCAAACTGTCTAGTGAGTGGGAACTCCCACTTCCACTAGCAAAGAAATACAGCCAAAGACACGGGCCGAAGCAGGAGGCCTGGCGTGGAAGGAGACATGGGTTCAGGGACTGCTTGGACCCTGTCCATTAGTGAAAGATGACAGGTGCAGTCTTTCCGATGTTGATGGAAAAAGCAAGATGGATTATGTCCTGCCCGGAAAACCCTCCCCAGGAGTGCGGGCTGTGTCCATCCAGTCCCTCCTGCTGGGCATTTGGCCAAAGCAGTCACCACAAAGGTTGAGAATGAATTTTGGTGGAACCAGCAGAGGGAGGCAGCATCTGGAATGATCCCTGGCCCCAGTCTTAAAAAAAAAATCAATGCAAAAATATCCTCAGGTGAGGATTAAAAAGAAAAAAAAATTAGTCTGCTATATTTGGCCAAATATTTAATTAACTCATCCCTCATGCATTGGCAGGACCAGACCAATTGATTTCACAGACCTTATATGGCCCCTGGACCGGACATTCCCCACCCCTGATTTAGACCATAAGTTACTCCTATTTATGGGTTTATGATTCAATTAAACAGATATTTATTGGGTCCATATGCATCCAGTAATTTGTCCAAACATAGGACAAATCAAATGCTTTAGCCCAACCCCTGCAGTTCCCACCTGGAGGTGATGGTTGAAGAGATGGCAGTAGGTGTGGCTGTGAGGGTGGAGGGGAGAACAGACTGGACCTCAGAGAAGAGGAGGTGCCAGGGAAAAAGGCTGGGAGGGGGTCCTGGTGGGAGGAGAGCCAGGAAAGGAAGCCGAGCTAGAAGGCAGGAAGAGGCCAAGGTCTGAGGAGTGAGTAGCACCATGATTTTCTGCCTGTGGCCTTGACTCCTCACAAGGGTGAATATTAGGAGGAAGAAGCTGGGACAGGGAAGACGCTGGCAGAGATGTGGTAGGTGTTCCCCCAGGCCATCGAGTCCATATCTGTTGTGTTATCTCAAAGAAAGCAGGCACGGTGGGGCTTACACCATGGATGGGCTGCCAAGGGTATGAGGCCCTAGGAGCCCATGAGGTGGCATTGTGCACTCAGGGCCAGAAGCCTGGCTCTGCCCCTCACTAGCTATGTTTGGCCCTGAGTAATCTCTTTGGCTCCATTGAGCCTCAGTTTCCTCATCTGTAAAGTGGGTCACTAACAGCATGGTTTTCATAGGGTGTTGACAGGCCCAAAGGGGTAAATACATGGAAATGATGGAGGCCCAGGCAGAATAAATGTTTAATACATGGTTACTATTATGCTGGAGGTTTCAGTTCTCCCATACTTAAAAAGGAAAATTACATCTTGGCAAGTGTGGCTCCGTGGTTGAGCATCAACCTATGAACCAGGAGGTCAGAGTTCAATTCCCGGTCAGGGCACATGCCTGGGCTATGGGCTTGATCCCCAGTGTGGGGCATGCAGAAGGTAAGCCGATCAATGATTCTCTCTCATCATTGATGTTTCTATCTCTCTCTCCCTCTCCCTTCCTCTCTGAAATCAATAAAAAAATATTTTTTAAGTAAAAAGGAAAATGGAAAGGGCCATGCGTGTGAAAGTTACTTGGAAATTTAAACTTGCAATGTAGTGTTGTTGTTGGAGGAAGCTTCAGCCCAGTTTTGTTGAGGAGATGGAGGGGACATTAGGGACATGGGGAGTTTTATGTGTTGAATTAGGAGAACGAGACAGAGAATCACAGGCTGAGTTTCAAAAGAAAAAATACCGTCTTAAATAAAGCTGTGTGTTTTCCCAACAGATTTGTGAAAAGAACATACGATCAATCCCCCATCACTGGCCTCTTGTTTAACGAGAGAGAGACTTGATTTAGAGGGCCTGCCGACCACATCGACAGCCGGTGGGTAACACCAGGGAGAGCTGGGGACTCAGCCAGGGCCAACGCAACCTTCAACTTGAGAGCAGGCTCCTGGTCTCTACCCTGTTCCAGCGTGTGTAATCTTGGAGGCAACTCAAGAAAGGTCTGTGCAACAATTACACGGGCAGTGATGGTCGGGCCCTTGCACGGCCACAGAGACTCGGTGCGCTCGGCCCATCACACCACTGATGACGAGTCTCCCGCAGGTGTGTTCCTCAGTGTTTCACTGAGCACGGAGCTTTACACCAGCTCTGGGAGGGCCTTGTTTGGGAGAAGGTAGTTAGCTACTGCCTGAGTTTCTCACTGTGAATTTCATCACTAGGGTATTGCCCGCAGTGATGAGCTTACCCCACGCCCCTTCTTGTGGCTCTCTTCACAACCTGGCACCGTGCTGAGCACCAGCAGGAGTTATCTGAGTGGGAAAGGTGTGTGGTGGGTGGGTGTTACTGCGTCGGAAGACAGGAGTATGATCGAAGAGAAGAAGCTGGCGAGGAAAAGAGGCCGAGAGACGGGCTGCGAGCCTTCATGCAGCGGCTGCGGGTGGAGGGCACATCTGTTCCAACACAAACTCCCAGACAGCAGCGGGGTGTCCTGCAGTCCAGTCCAATTCTGACGTTATGCAGAGCGCGCATGGACCCACAGGCTCAGGAGCCCAGTTACGCATGACTGCCTGCCCTTTCAGACACCATGGGAAGTCCCGGTCCCAGGCTACTCACACTTCGGTCCCACCTGCCTGCGATTTGGGCGTGATCACCCCTCCAGTGTCCATAATTCACTAGAAAGACACACAGCTTAGGAAAGTGCTACATTTACAGTCACCATTTTATTATAAAGGATACAAATAGCTGTCAGATGAGAGATGACCGAGGCAGCAAAGGCGGAAGCGGGTGGGGGGTCAGGTGCAGAAGCTTCCATCCGGTGGGATCAGGAGGCGGTGCCCTCCCAGTACCAATGCTTTCACCAGCCAGGACACCCCCAGCCTTGCTCCGGTCTCGTCCAGGGTTTCAATGCGGGCGGGTTTGATCCAATCATGTGATTGAACTGGGCTCCAGCCCGCCCTGGAGATCCGGGTGGTGAGAAAGTGCCACCTTTCTGATCACATGCTCTGCCTCCTGAGTCTGGCAGTCTTTACTGGTAAAGTGAGGCTGGTGACAGGACCTGCCTTTGAGGGTGGTCATCCAAGTTGAACAGGTGAGGCTGGTAAAGGTTTGATGCAGCCCCCAGCTCTGCAGGAGCTCAAGGAGTGGCAGGACCCAGGGTGGCGGCGTGAGGACAAAGGACAGCACAGCCCCGGCGCTGGTGATACGTCGCCTAAGCAGTTTCAAAGCTCAGAAAGTCACACAGAGAGAGCTAGGGCATAAGGAGATGTGGCTCCCAACCCTGGCTGTGTGTCCACGCGCCCGAGTACCAGTCCCCCAATTCTGGGCCTTGGCTCCTCATTGTGAACCAAAAGGGTTCAACCAAATGGCATTGACTCTTTGTTTCCCAGTTCTCCCACCAGAACACGATGAGCCCCATCACCACAGACACTGCTTACTGAGCACTTACTCTGCCAGGGACTGTGGCCGCACTTCCCACACGCAGCCCCCCTTCTCCCTGACAGCAGCTGCAGGAGGCAGCCCTTTCTCATCCCTGCTTGCCAGGTGAGGAGATGGAGGCTCAGAGGCTGAGCAATGTCCCTGGGGTCTCTGGGCTCAGCACTAGGGAGCTGGGGGGAATGCGGGTGTGCCTGAGTCTATGACCCTAAGACAGTGGTCGGCAAACTCATTAGTCAACAGAGCCAAATATCAACAGTACAACGATTGAAATTTCTTTTGAGAGCCAAATTTTTTAAATTTAAACTTCTTCTAACACCACTTCTTCAAAATAGACTCGCCCAGGCCGTGGTATTTTGTGGAAGAGCCACACTCAAGGGGCCAAAGAGGCGCATGTGGCTCGCAAGCCGCAATTTGCTGACCACGGTCCTAAGAGAACCAGCTTGGAGAGGCGAAGGGAGCCGGCCTCATTAGCCACTGAAGCGGATGTGGAGAAGACCTGATAAGAGGGCAGGGTGGACCTGGATGTGGCAGGAGACACCTGGAAAGCTTTGAAAAAGGGAGAGAGTAAGAGACCCCAATCTCCTGGATAAGCCATCATCCCGGTCTCCTGGCTCAGGCCGGCCATCGGCGTCTGGTCATCCTCTGCCCAGGGGTCAGGGACGGTGCTGTGCTGACAGCCCTCTGTGAGGAAACCAGCTAGACCTGTGCCCTGTGGCCGATAAGTCAATAAGGAACTGTTTAGTAAGGTGGCACGGAACAGAGGGAGGGCCCCGGCAAGACTGTCCTTAGGGAACAGAGCAGGCTTGCGAGGGTGTGGGGCACAGGGTCTCCAACCTGCTCTCCGGTGCAGGCAGCTGCCTGGCTCATCGGGAAGGCGGGAGGGAGGAGAGGGAGCTGGAGTTGAAACCGTTTGGTCTTGGGGCTGAGATTGCGTTTGCGGGTTTGGCAACAAAACTTTTAGTCATTACTTTTGTTAACCTTTCCTCGGAAAGCAAAGGGAAGCCTGCATCTTCTGTCCTTGCTGTGCTGTGGAGACAGGTGGCAGGCCAGGGGTGGGCATCCTCCTGTCCCCAGGCCACGCCCGGGAGCCCCAGCCCCTCGCCAGGAGACCCGCGTGTTTCCTCAGCTTTTCAGTAGGTGACAGGATTCTGTCACCTCGACTGGAAGGTGCAAGTTCACGAGATTGTTCTCTGCTTTGCCTCTCCGAGTGGCTCCCGTCTCTGCCTCCTTTTTCCCAACAGAGCACCCCACCTAACCCACCTCCTTGCTGACAATAAACATGAACCCGGCCGGCAATGGCTGTACTTTCAGGCTCCGTGTGAAGGTCTGGGTCAGAACTGGCCCACTCCATGCCGAAATCTGAGCGCCTTCTTGGCGGTGGTGGCCCGAGCCTGTGGCCATGCACTGGTCACCCCTAACACATGCTGCAGAGGCTGGGAGTGGTTTAAAAACACAATACAGAAAGTATAGCCTGTGCTTCTTAATGACAGGGCTATGTTCTGAGAAATGTGTCAGGCAATTTCATCGTCCGAGCACCTAGGCTACATTACACACCTAGATGGTACGGCCTACTGCCCACCTGGGCGATATGGACAGCCTGTTGCTCCTGAGGTACAGCCCTCACAGCACGGACTGTACTGAACACTGTAGGCAGTTGTAACACAGTGGTGTTTGTGTTTCTAAACATAGAAAAGGTACAGTACAAATAAAGTGTGAGAGATAAAAAATAATATACCCGTAACTGTAATAAGAGCAAGACTCTTATTTGTAATGTAAGCACCAATCCTACCTAATAATAGAGTAATATGCAAATTGACTGCACCTTTGCTACTCCCAAGCCACGCCCAACACACAAGCCACGCCCACCAACCAATCAGGAGCAAATATGCAAATAACCCAACCAAGATGGCTACAGCCACTGAGAGCGGGAGGGTTTCTGCGGTAACAAAAGAAGCCAAGCTTTCTGCGCCTCCCGTTGCTGGCCTAAGCCTCCACTCAAGGCTACAAAGTTTCAATTATAGAAGGTGAATTAACTCCAACAGAAATCGCTGCTGGCCACGGGCGAGCAGCAGGCTTGGCTTTGCTCCAGGCTACAAAGTTTCAATTGTAGAAGGTAAATAAATTCCAGATACCAGGGCCTCTTCTTGGGTCACCAGGGGGCGTGGCCAGCCTGCAAACCACCACAGGCCCCTCACACAGGCCGCCCCATGCCCCAAGGGAACCCCCACCCATGCACCAGGCCTCTATCCTATCTAATAAAAGAGTAGTATGAAGATTGACCATCACTGCAACACACAATATAGCTGCCCCCATGTGGTCAAAGATCCTGCCCCCATGTGGACACAAGATGGCCACCACAAGATGGCCAGCAGGAGAGGGTAGTTGGGAGGCACCCAGCCTGCAAGGGAGGGCAGTTGGGGGCGATCAACCCTGCAGGGGAGGGCAGTTAGGGGTGACCAGGCCGGCAGAGGAGGGAAGTTGGGGACAAACAGGCTGGCTGGGGAGCAGTTAGGCATCAATCAGGCTGGCAGCAGAGTGGTTAGGGGGTGATCAGGCTGGCAGGCAGAAGCGGTTAGGGGCAATCAGGAAGGCAGGCAGGTGATCAGTTGGGAGCCAGCAGTCCTGGATTGTGAGAGGGATGTCCAACTGCCCGTTTGGGCAGTTGGACATCCCTCGAGGGGTCCCAGATTGGAGAGGGTGCAGGCTGGGCTGAGGGACACCCCCCCCCATGCACGAATTTCGTGCACTGGGCCTCTCGTTATAAATAAGCCTCAATAGGGTGGAGAAAGCTCAGGGGTGGTTTTTTTTTTTTTTTTTTTTTTTTTTACAAGAAATCTGGTCTTTAATGAAGTTTGTGAACCTCTACACTCTCTGAAGACCCAAGAGAGGTGAGGGGCTCAAAAACTCTCCTAAGAACCTTGTCAGTTGCCTTCTTAGATTTTCTTTCTTCTCTTCTGGTGGAGAGCCTTGACGATCTTTGCATTTTGCAGCAGATAATGATCGGATTTGGAAAAAGAAATTCAAAACTGTTTCCTCAGATTGACTGTGGAGTGACCTGGCTGAGCAGGCGGCTCTGGCAGTTCTGCAGCGTGGTCTGAGGTTCTCATCAGGGCACCCTTTCTTTTCATTAAGCTTAACACTTAGCTGCACCTTTATTGAAAGGAATAACTGAAACGTCATTTTTGAAGAGAAATAAACGCTACAGCACTGGTCTCCCTCTTTGGAGCCGGTGGGCACAGTGGGTGGGAGGGGCAGGGGCGAGTTGGTGCAGGGCTGATAGTAGCCAGAGCACCCGGCAGGTCCCTCCCTCCCAGGGCAGCACATCTGAAGCCATCATTTCTGGCTCTCCTGGACTAACTGAGACCTTGCAGCTTTCGCATTAAGCAGGCGGTTCTCTGTGTGGCTGTGCTTTGTGAAGGAGTTGGTTCCACTAGGTGTACACAGAGGAGGGTGGCTGCGAGTGACCTGGAAGCGGCATTAATAGACCGTGCACTGTAAATGGGCTTACTAACCACCTTGCAACTGACCTATAACACTCCAAATTGTGCACACATTTCTTCATCACAGTTGAAAGCTATCTTAGACATGCCGTGATGATAAAGCAAGTTTCTTTTTGGAGAAGAAGCAGCTATACCCCATTGCAGACCTTCCCAGATTGGAACATTCGGGGTCCAGTGATTTATGATGGGGAGGTCTCTGGGCCAGTTTATATTCAGGTCCCCACATTTGAGTGCTTAGAAGAAGCAAGAAATACTCACGTGAGCCCTGTCTGTCAGCCTGCTTCTGGAATGCTCCAGAGAGAAAGGAAGGAGGGTTTCAACAGTCCCAGATGGGGAACAGCTCTTGCACGATGCTAATGAATTCACTTCCAGCAGCCCCGGCTCACAGGCATCCCTGGAGTAGTGCCTGGAAATGCCAGCACAGCCCTGACCGGGGGCTCAGGTGGTTGGAGTGCTGTCCCATCACCAAGCAGTTGCTGGTTTGATTCCAGGTCAGGGCACATACCTAGGTTTTGGGTTTGATCCTGGGTCAGGATGCATACAGGAAGCAACTGATCAGTGTTTCTCTCTCATATCTATGTTTCTCTATCTCTCCCTTCTTTTCTATCTAAAAAAAAAAAAAAAATCAATAAAAACAAAACAAAACAAAAAACATATCCTCAGGTGAGGATTAAAAGTAAAAAAAAAAAAAAAAGAAAGAAAGAAAAAAAAGAAATGCCAGCACACAGTTTTTCTATCGTGCAACAGCCTGCACTTGAAAAGATCTTTCTAAAGGGACAGGCCCTCACTAGGCTGGTAATCTGTTTAATAGAACAAAGAGCAGGATTTGAGGACAGAATTAAATGGAACTTTGCCAAGTATATGTGAACCTCTGAAGAGAACATCATTTATAACTGCTGAAATTTTGTGTGTGTGGTCACTTCCATGAAATGTTTGACATGAGTCTTTATTAACAACTTGTGGCCTGGTGCACGAAATTCGTGCATGGGGTGGGTGTGTCCCTCAGCCCGGTCTGCACCGTCTCCAATCTGGGACCCCTTGAGGGATGTCCAACTGCTGGTTTAGGCCCGATCAGTTTGGACATCCCTCTCGCAATCTGGAACCTCTGGCTCCTAACCACACACCTGCCTGGGAGCCAGTGGTCCCGGATGAGCCTGCCTCATCGCCTCTAACCACTCTGCATGCCAGCCTGATCAACCCCAACTGTCCCCTTCCCCCCCCCCCCCGCACTGGCCAGCTTGTCCCCCCTGCCCCCCCTGCTGACCTGCTCGTCCCCACCTGCACCCCCCTGCCGGCCTGCTTGCCCCCAACTGCCATCCCTCACCAGCCTGCTTGCCTCTAACTACCATCCCCCACTGGCCAGCTCGCCCCTAACTGCCCCCCCCGCCAGCCTGCTTGCCCCCACCTGTCCCCCCCTGCCGGCCTGCTTGCCCCCAACTACCCCTCCCATTGGCCTGATCTCCCCCAACTGCCCCCCTGATGATCTGCTCACCCCCACCTTCCCTCCCGCTGGCCTGCTTGCCCCCAACTACCCCTCCCATTGGCCTGATCTCCCCCAACTGCCCCCCTTGCCGGCCTGCTTGCCCCAACTGCTCCCCCTGCCAGCCTGCTCACCCCCAACTGCCCTCCCCTGCTGGCCTGATCACCCCTAACCACCTCTGCCTCGGCCCCACCACCATGGCTTTGTCTGAAAGGACGTCCAGAAGGTCTCCTGGTTTAACTAGCATATTACCCTTTTATTAGTATAGACTAGTGGCCCAGTGCATGAAATTCGTGCATGAGGGAGGTGTCCCTCAGCCAAGCCTGCACCCTCTCTAATCTGGGACCCCTTGGGGGATGTCCGACTGCTGGTTTAGGCCCGATCCCTGTGGGACTAAACCAGCAGTCAGACATCCCTCTCACAATCCGTGACTGCTGTCTCCTAACCACTCACCTGCCTGCCTGCCTGATTGCCCCTAACTACTCTGCCTGCCAGCCTAATAGTCCCCTAACCACTTCCCTGCTGGACTGATTGATGCCTAACTGCACCCCTGCCGGTATGATCGTCCCCAACCGCTCTCCCCTGCTGGCCCGATTGCCCTCAACTGTCTTCCCCTGCAGGGCTGAGGGGACTGGGGGACTGAGGCTGGATGAGGCGGGGCTGAGGGGACTGGGTGCCGCCATCTTGTAGCTATGGGTGCCACCATCTTGTGAGGGCATGAATGTCAATTAGCATATTCCCTCTTTATTAGATAGGATAGATAATGGTCTCAAAGTACATTACCTTTTCAACTCTGCTCACAGGTTCTGCTCAGCCTCCTTCTCACCTCTACTGCTGTCTACGCACATGCCTCCAGGCAGTTTTGGGATGGCCTTTGCTAAGCTTTTTTTGGTAACCTTCTAATTTAAGTGGAACATACATAGGGAGCAATGTGTGCATCATGCTGTATGTCAGTATCAACACACCTGTAAAAACCCCACCTCGTGAAGACACAGCAGCACCAGCTCCCAGTCTGCTCTAAAGCTCACCTCCCTCACCATGGACTGTTTTGCCTGTTAAGAAGTTTGCATCAACAGAACCACACAGTGTGTAGTCTGTTGAGCCTGGCTTCTTTTGCTTAATATTCCATCTGTGATTCTTGTATTATTTATTTTTGTATTCTTTTCCATATGAACAACTCTAAACCTACTTTTGTCCACTCTTGTATAAGCTCACCTGTTAACAGACCTACTTTTACCTTTCTAATCAGATGCCTTTTATTTCTTTATGAAATTTAGCTGATTTTCTTGACCAAATGCTTCCCAGGTTGCTGTGAGTCAAGTTGCTATTTCCAGAGTTTTATTTCCAAAGTTTTTTTTGAGAAATTTTACCAATTTAAAAATTGCTTTTAATGGGGGGGGGGGCGGGTGGAGAGGGGGTGGAACTTTTGGAAGTCCTTATTTCTCCACTTTTGTTCATGTCACCTCAATCTTTTAACAGGAACATTTATTTTATTTCTATTTCATATAATTATGTCCTCCTGTAGTTTGTTTTCTACATGTGCCATCTGTTTTGTGCTTCCCTTCACCCCTTGTTGCTTTCTTTTGTATTAATAAAATAACTTCGTTATTCAATTTCCCCTTTTCCATGAGCTTGTTAGTTTTATAACCTTGACCTATTGCCCTTGAATATAAATAAATATTGTTACCATTTATCAGACAATTTTATGACAGAACACTTTCATCTTTTCTGTTATAGTAATCATAAATTTTAACTCCACATATAATTTATTTTCATTAAGCCATCATTATTATTTTGTACAGTTGATATATTTATTTACTTTACTCATTATATGCCTGTTCCCTTGCTCTTTTTTTATTTCTGTGATTTTCCTTTTTCTTTCTTTCTTTCTTTCTTTCTTTCTTTCTTTCTTTCTTTCTTCCTTTCTTTTTTTTTTTTGATGGAGGAATAATTTGCCTTTTGTTAAAGAATTTTGTTTAGCATCTCATTCAGTGTGTTTTTTATTTTGATGAGTACTTTTTGGTTTTTCTTATGGGTACTTGAGATTCAAAGTGTATGTATTTTGCCTTCAGTTTTGAAAGGTATTTCACTGGGTATAGAAATCTAGGTTGTGACTTTTCTTTCAGTACTTGAAATATCACTGCATTGTTTTGGTTTCCATTGTTTTTATTAGAAAGTTAGCTGTCATCCTCATTGTTACTCCTTTGAAGGTAACATGTCTTCCCCACTCTGGCTACTTTCAAGATTTTTCTGTCTTTTGGCTTTATGTGATTTGACTGCAGTGTATCATAGAAGATGCTGCAATGCACCATACACATCCCCTTGGTTCCTTTCACCAGCAGATGGTTAGATAGGCATGAAAACAACAAATGACAAAATAAATCACAACAATTCTAAGGATTAGTTTAAATAGTGGTAATGAAGTTCATTTGCAGGAACCTTAGATCCTTCATTCTAGATAGATGAAGAGCCAAGTCCAATTCTTGGCATGTAATTAGTGTCCTATAAAAGTTTCAATACATGAGTGAATGAATGAATCAGAGCAAATTGATGATCCAGACAAAATAAAGATAAGTGGGCTTCAGCTTTTGATCTGACACTCATCTGATTCTCTCGAACAGGCCCCTGAAACTCTCTTGAGACCACTTCCTTCAGAACATTATCTTTGTTTGTGAAGGAGGGCATTGCTGTAGAGTATCTTTAGATCCTCCTCTAGCTTGACTGGCCTGGGAGATGTCTCAAAACAAAGTATCTCTGTGCACAGAACTCTGAAGTCAACCGTCTGGGTAGCTCCTCCCTTGTCCCAGGGCTCCCAGACAGAACAGACTTGCTTCATGTGTACGGTGTCCATCGCGATTTCCTCACGTCCAGATGTACGGAGATGATGCTGTTGTCCTGCTCCACCCCAGAGCAATCATTTCCTTGCTCCCACAGCTCTAAGTCAACACCTTACCTCGCTGCAAAGCCGCATAGCCACGCAGCTTCCTGTGTGATGCCTTCTCCAGCTCTGCATGACTCCCAAGTGCCTGTATGACAGCTGGCACATGGTAGGCACCCCGTGAGGCACGGGTGAAGGGATGATGTTCCTATGTTGTTTCTGGAGCAGGAGGAGCTCCATGGCACAGGCTTCTTATCAAATGGAAATTTCTTTCTCCCCTCAAGATACATATGCAGTGGTGGGAAAGACATTGTTTTTAAAAGGAAGGGAATCAGTACTGCTTAAAAGCTTTGCCTTGACTGTAAGCTACTAACCTATGGAGAAAGGGAGGAAAGTGTTTGGCTTAGCTTCCCTCCTCTGGTCACACTCCTCCCCATGTCTCTGTGCTCTGTGTTCCTGGTTCTGAGCACCAAGTCTCTCACATTCACAAAGCAAGAGCAGGCCTGTCTGAGAGTGTTGTATGCAGGTATGATTTGGGGCTTGCTTCAGCTCTTATCAGCCCACACTGCAGAGCCCAGTCAGCCTCTTGTCTGCAGCCCTCCACATTCTCCTTGCTCCAGCCTGCTGAAAGCCTGGGAGACTCTGCTTGCTCCATCTGGTCAGCCTCTGTGGGGGTAAACCCATAGCTGTCCACTGCTTACTTTCCAGGTAGCAAGTCCTTTCAGTGGCAGGCTTTCCCTACATTCAATGCACCTTCCTTAAACCTGTCTCATTTTGGGGAAAGACAATGTGGTTTTCACCCATGTCTCCCCTCCCTCCAGACGGACGACCTTTGGTAAACCAGCGGCAAGGATTCCTGCTCTGTAACAAATACAGCAGTGGATGCGTGTGAAAGCTTCTTGCTCCAGGCTTCCAATCTGGGTTTATGATCCAATACCTGAAGCACCTTGGGACACCTCTGTTTCTCCATCTGCATGTTAGGGACTTTGGTCATTGCTGTGAACAACAAATGAGGTGATACATGTAATGGGCACAGCAGAGTACCTAGTGTTGCTATATCCACAGCCTCTGAGACATGGTAAAGACGCAATCTCTATTTCCTCCTTCCTCCTTGGCCTAGAGGTGTTTGAGTAGCAATCCATGTTGTGCTCTCCTGGAGTGGGCTCTCCGGGAACCCCAGGAAGGATGTAAATGAAAAAGCGTCTCTTCCGATGCCCTCCTTGTTCCTGGTGGAGGCTGCTGGCATGGTCCTCAAGGAGAACCCATTAGGCTCTCTTAGGAATTATTTCCTAATTTGTTACTTGCTGAACTGAAGGGCTCTTCATTTGGGGGATTTGTATACATCCCACAAAATTGCAGACTTTAGTTCTTTTACATAATCAGAGAAGTCGCCTTTGTGTACCCAGCAAGCCCTGGGGGAAGACAGGGAGTGATCTGGTGGGTTGAGCTTAGGTCTTCACAGAAAGTGAAGGTCCCCCCCGGGGCACGGCTGCTGTGTCAGGTTGCCCTTTGCCAAAGTTGAAAAACAGAAAGTGACTGAGGGGTTAACCCTGGGCGAAACCCCTTTTTAATTCAGGAAATCAAGGCTGCAAACTGTGGCTTATTAGGATGACTGTCATTCCAGTCTACAATTTTGAGAATTAGTGACAAACAAACGTCAGAGATTGTGCCTCCTGGGTGTCAATTCACAGTTGGTGTGATGTCTGTCATCTTGATTTTTATCAGGCAGTAAGAAGAAATTACACTACTGATTAAGGATTCTCTCCCGGCCCCCTTTATTAACGAAAGACTTTTCATTCTAGATTTATACATGGTTCCCTTGACTTTTAAGAAAAGGATTCTAAAGATGATTTGTTTTGTTGAAGCCAATGCTTTTGATCTCCTATGGTAGAGAGTGGCAGGGGTGTTGACTTTGGCTCTCTCCCTTTATTAAAAAAAATATTTTTATTGATTTTAAAGAGAGAGGAAAGGAGAGGGATAGAGGGATAGAAACATTAATAGAGAGAAACATCAATTGGCTGCCTCCTGCACAACCCCTACTGGGGACTGAGCCCACACCTGGGCATTTGCCCTGCCTGGGAATTAAACCGGCGACCTCCTGGTTCATGGGCGACACTCCACCACTGAGCCCCACCAGCCGGTCTCTAACTCTTTCTTAAGTGGCACAACTACCTTCCAAGTGATGGCTTTTTCTTACTGGAGCAGCTGCTGAACTGAGAAACCCTTTCTCCTAGTGTATGCCCTGTTGACAGACCTAGAAAGCCACCAAGTTCTAAGTGACCTCATAACCAAGCAAAACAAGCAGAAGTTTCTATAAAAAGGTACTCAGGGTCATCAGCACAGTAATGGAGCAGGATGTCACTCCTGTGTGTGTGCGTGTGTGTGCGTGTGTGTGCGTGTGTGTGTGTGTGTGTGTGTGTGTGTGTGTGTGTGTTAGAGGATCAGTGATTTAGTGCTCTGTGCTGGGCCCTGGGACCTGGGAAGGCGCACTTGCACAGTGGCTTATGGACAACCCTCTGAATCTGATCAGTTCGAAATCCAATCCAAACTCTGTACTTGGAGCCTGTGTGACCTTGGAATGGGACATAGCTTCTCTTGGACACCGCCTCCTAGTCTATAACGTGGCGATAATGGTAACAGTTGTTACCTAACAGGGCCGTGGTGAAGGTTAAACATGATCACACACATAAAACACGCAGCACAGGCCTGACACAGTGACACGTGATTATCACCTGTATTAGTTGCTCTTGCTGCTGTAACTTAAAAGAGCACACGTGTATGACCTTACATTTTCGGATCAGAAGTCCGACGTGGGTCTCACAGTCAGGTGTCAGCAGGCCGGTGTTCCCCGCTGGAGGCCAGTCAGGTACCATCTGCTTCTTGACTTATTTGGGTTGCTGGTGGGTATAGGACTGAGCTCCTTGTTTTCCTGCTGGATGGAAACTGAGGGCCCTGCCCCGCTTCCAGACTCCCCCATCTTCAAATCACATGTCTAACCAAAGATTCTGCCTCCCTGTTTTTTAAAAAATACCTAACGGCTGCATTTTATTAGTATAAACTTACTTTCTTTTTGTGAAAGTATAATTGGCATGCAATATTATATTAGTTTTAGGTGTGCAACATAGTGACACAAGATTTCAATACCTTACACCAGGGGTCCTCAAACTTTTTAAATAGGGGGCCAGTTCACTGTCCCTCAGACCGTTGGAGGGCTGGACTATAGTTTAAAGAAAACTATGAACAAATTCCTATGCACACTGCACATATCTTATTTTGAAGTAAAAAAACAAAACGGCAAAAACACCCGCATGTGGCCCGCGGGCCGTAGTTTGAGGACGCCTGCCTTACACTGTGATCATTCCAGTAAGTATAGTAACCAACTGCCACCGTGCACAGTTGTTAAGATACTAGTGGCCCAGTGCATGGATTCGTGCACATTAAAAGGAAAATAATTGGAAGAAATATTTTAATATTGCTATTTGCCCTTTCTCCCTCAGCGCCTGGGAGCCAGGTGGCGGCCTCACCCCCTGCTGCCACTGCTGGTTGCCGTCTGTGGGGTGACCCGCCTTAACCTGGCGCCGCCCGCTCACCTGCTCCACCGTCCCACCATGGTCCCACTCTCATTGGGGCCTATTGGGGCCAGCAGCACCTCCACTGCTGCCCACTGCCAGCGCCGTGTCGCTGACGCCTGCCATGTTCCACCCCGCCCGCTGGTGGTCAGCGCATGTCATAGCAAGTGCTCACACTCCTGGTCTCCTGGTTGAACTCCCGGTTCAATGACCGCCCGAAGGGACAATTTGCATATTAGGCTTTTATTATATGGGATTATAGACTGACCCTAGCTGATTTAGCTCAGTGGATAAAGTGTCGGCCTGTGGACTGAAGGGTCCCAGGTTCAATTCTGGCCAAGGGCACATGCCCAGGTTGCGGGCTCAATCCCCAGTAGGGGGTGTGCAGGAGGCAGCCAATCAATGATTCTCTCTCACTCTCCCTTCCTCTCTAAAATAAATAAAGAAATATATTTTTAAAAAGATATTATCGACTGTATTCCCTGTGCTGTGCATTATGTCCCGTGACCTACTATTTTATAACTGGAAGTTTGTACCTCTCCATTCTTTCACTTTTTTTGCCCTTTCCCTGCTACCCTCCCCACTGGCAAACTTCAGTTTATTCTCTATATTTATGAGTCTGTTTTTGTTTTGTTTGTTCATTTGTTGTTGTTTTTACTTTTTACCTTTAACAATTCTTTTATTTTTTATTGAATTTATTGGGCTGACATTGGTTAACAAAATCATATAGAATTCAGGTGTACAATTCTACAATATATCATCTGTTATTGTATTGTGTGTTCACCACCCCAAGTCAAGTCTCCTTCCATCACCAATTTTCTCCCCTATGCACACTTCTACCCCCCTCACCCCCTTTCCCTCTGATAATTACTATAGTGATATCTGTGTCTATGAGGTTTTGTTTTTCTTAATCTCTTCACCTTTTTTCACCCAGCACTGCAACACTCCTCCTCTCTGACACCTGTCAGTCTGTTCTCTATCTATGAGTCTGTTCCTATTTTGTTAGTTTATTTTGTTCATTATATTCCACATGTAAGTGAAATCGTCTGGTATTAGTCTTTTTCTGACTGGCTTATTTCGCTTAGCATAATATGCTCAGGTCCATCCATGTTGTCACAGATGGTAAGCTTTCCTTCTCTTTTTTACTACATAGTATTCCGTTGTGTAAGTGTACCACAGCTTTTTTATCCACTCATCTACTGATGGGCACTTGAGCTGCTTCCAAATCTTGACTATCTATAATAATAAAAGTGTAATAGGCAAATTGAATGAATGGCCGAACAGTAGAACGACCGTCCAGACAAAGCTGGGGCTGTCAGGGCTGAGCCCCTTGCATGAATTTCATGCATTGGGCTTCTAGTTGTTAATAACGCTACAATGAACATATGAGTGCATATATCCTTTTAAATTAGTGTCTCTGGTTTCTTTGGATATATTTCCAGAAGTGGAATCACTGTATCATAAAGAAGTTCCATTTTTAGTTTATGAAGTAACTCCATACTGCTTTCCACAGTGGCTGCACCAATCTGCACTCCCACCAGCAGTGCACTAGAGTTCCCTTTTCTCTACATCTTTACCAACACTTGTTGTTTGTTGATTTATTGATGATGGCCATTCTGACAGGTGTGAAGTGATGATACCTTATTGTGATTTTAATTTGCATTTCTCTGATCATTAGTGATGCTGAGCATCTTTTCATATGTCTATTGACCATCTGTATGTCCCCTTTGGAGAAGTGTCTATTCAGGTCCTTTTCCCATTTTTTAAATTGGATTTTTTTGGTTTTTTTTGGGGGGTGTTGAGTTGTATAATTTCTTTATAAATTTTGGATATTAACCCCTTATCAGATGTATCATTGGTGAATATGTTCTCCCATACAGTGGATTGTCTTTTAATTTTGTTGATGATTTTCTTTGCTGTGGAAAAACTTTTTAGTTTAATATAGTCCCATTTGTTTATTTTTTCTTTGTTTTCCCTCACCCGAGGAGATATATGAGAAAAAATATTGCTATGAGAAATATCCAAGATTTTACTGCCAATGTTTTCTTCTTGGATCTTTATGGTTTTGAGTCTAACATTTAAGTCTTTAATCCATTTTGAGTTTATTCTTTTTTTTTAAATTTCTTTATTGATTAAGGTGTCACATATTTGTCCTCATCCCCCCATTCCCATCCCACACCCCTCCCCACGGATGCCCCAACCCTCTGTTGAACTTAACCATTGGTTAGGCTCGTATGCATGCACACAAGACCCTTGGTTGATCTTTCCCCCCTCCCCCCACCCTCCCCTATCCTCCCTCTGAGGCCCGATAGTCCGATCGATGCCTCCTTGTTTCTGGTTCTGTTGTTGTTCATCAGTCTATGTTGTTCATCATTCCCCCTAGATGAGCGAAATCATGTGTCACTAGAGATAAACTTATAAGAACTGAATGTGAGACGAGCAATAATAGTTATGCTGACAGGCAAATGAATCAGTCTGTAGTGAGTTTCTTTCTGGACCAACAGTTCTTTTGAGACCCAATATCAATGTCCACCAGTTCCTTATGAGTACATGTCGGCACTGACCCCTCAGCTCTGGATGGTGGACAAATGGTGGTAATGCAGGTCTGACTCCCTCTGGTTTGGTCTCAGCCGGACCCAGGGGCACGGCTTCACCCGGACCCAGGGGCATGTGGCCTCACCCGGACCCAGGGGCGCGTGGCTTCACCCGGACCCAGGACCCAGCCGCACCCGGATCCGGGGGCACACGGCCTCACCCGGACCCGGGATCCAGCTTCACCCGGACCCAGGGGCGCGTGGCCTCACCCAGACCCAGGGGCGCGTGGCCTCTTCTAGACCCAGGGTCGCGTGGCCTCACCCGGACCCAGGACCCAGCCTCACCCGGATCCAGGGGCACACGGCCTCACCCGGACCCGGGATCTAGCATCACCCGGACCCAGGGGCGCGTGGCCTCACCCGGACCAAGGGGCGCGTGGCCTCTCCCAGACCCAGGGGCACGTGGCCTCACCCGGACCCAGGATCCAGCTTCACCCGGACCCAGGGGCGCGTGGCCTTACCCGGACCCAGGGGCGCGTGGCCTCACCCAGGCCCGGGACCCAGCCTCACCCGGATCCAGGGGCACACGGCCTCACCCGGGCCCGGGATCTAGCTTCCCCTGGACCCAGGGGCCCTTGGCCTCTCCCAGACCCAGGGTCGCGTGGCCTCACCCGGATCCAGGGGCCCACGGCCTCACCCGGACCCGGGACCCAGCCTCACCTGGATCCAGGGGCACACGGCCTCGCCCAGACCCAGGATTCAGCTTCACCCGGACCCAGGGGCGCATGGCCTCACCCGGACCCAGGGGCGCGTGGCCTCTCCCAGACCCAGGGGCGCATGGCCTCACCCGGATCCAGGGGCACACGGCCTCGCCCAGACCCAGGATTCAGCTTCACCCGGACCCAGGGGCCCACGGCCTCACCCGGACCTGGGATCCAGCTTCACCCGGACCCAGGGGCGTGTAGCCTCACCCGGGCCCGGGACCCAGCCTCACCCAGATCCAGGGGCACACGGCCTCACCCAGACCCGGGATCTAGCTTCCCCCGGACCCAGGGGCGCGTGGCCTCTCCCAGACTCAGGGGCGCGTGGCCTCACCCGGATCCAGGGACCCACGGCCTCGCACGGACCCTGGACCCAGCCTCACCCGGATCCAGGGGCACACGGCCTCGCCCAGACCCAGGATTCAGCTTCACCTGGACCTAGGGGCGCATGGCCTCACCCGGACCCAGGGGCGCATGGCCTCTCCCGGGCCTGGGGCCCAGCCTCACCCGGATCCAGGGGCCCACGGCCTCACCCGGGCCCAGGATCTAGCTTCCCCCGGACCCAGGGGCCCGTGGCCTCTCCCAGACCCAGGGTCGCGTGGCCTCACCCAGATCCAGGGGCCCACGGCCTCACCCGGACCCGGGACCCAGCCTCACCCAGATCCAGGGGCACACGGCCTCGCCCAGACCCAGGATTCAGCTTCACCTGGACCCAGGGACGCATGGCCTCACCCGGACCCAGGGGTGCGTGGCCACTCCCGGGCCTGGGACCCAGCCTCACCCGGATCCAGGGGCACACGGCCTCGCCCAGACCCGGGATCTAGCTTCCCCCGGACTCAGGGGCATGTGGCCTCACCCGGACCCAGGGGTGCGTGGCCTCTCCCAGACCCAGGGTCGCGTGGCCTCACCCGGATCCAGGGGCCCATGGCCTCACCCGGACCCGGGACCCAGGCTCACCCAGATCCAGGGGCACTCGGCCTCACCCAGACCCGGGATCCAGCTTCACCCGGACCCAGGGGCGCGTGGTCTCCTCCGGGCCCGGGACCCAGCCTCACCCAGATCCAGGGGCACACGGCCTCACCCAGACCCGGGATTTAGCTTCCCCCGGACCCAGGGGCGCGTGGCCTCTCCCAGACCCAGGGTCGCGTGGCCTCGCCCGGACCCGGGACCCAGCCTCACCCGGATCCAGGGGCACACGGCCTCGCCCAGACCCAGGATTCAGCTTCACCCGGACCCAGGGGCACATGGCCTCACCCGGACCCAGGGGCGCGTGGCCTCTCCCAGACCCAGGGTCGCGTGGCTTCACCCGGATCCAGGGGCCCACGGCCTCACCCGGACCCGGGACCCAGCCTCACCTGGATCCAGGGGCACACGGCCTCGCCCAGACCCAGGATTCAGCTTCACCCGGCCCCAGGGGCACTTGGCCTCATCCGGACCCAGGGGCGCGTGGCCTCTCCCGGGCCTGGGACCCAGCCTCACCCGGATCCAGGGGCACACGGCTTGAGTTTATTCTTGTGTGTGATATAAGAAGGTGGTCTAGTTTCATTTTTTTGCATGTATATGTCCAATTTTCCCAATGCCATTTATTGAATAGATTATCTATCTTTGTTCCTTTGTCAAATATTAATTGACCATAAAGGCTTGAGTTGATTACTGGGCTCTTTATTCTGTTCCATAGATATACTTGTACTAGAGGCCCAGTGCACGAAATTCGTGCGTGGGGCGGGGGGTGTCCCTCAGCCCAGCCTGCACCCTCTCCAATCTGGGACATCCCTCTCACAATCCAGGACTGCTGGCTCCCAACTGCTCTCCTGCCTGTCTGCCTGATTGCCCCTAACCACTTCTGCTGCCAACCTGATTACCCCCTAACCACTGCCCTGCCAGCCTGATCAATGCCTAACTGCCCTTCTCTGACAGCCTGGTCATGCCTAACTGCTCTCCCCTGCCAGCCTGGTCACCCCTAACAGCCCTCACCTGCCAGCCCAGTAACCCCTAACTGCCCTCCCCTGCCGGCCTGGTCACCCCTAACTGCTCTCTCCTGCCATCCTGGTTGCCCCCAAATGCCCTCCCCTGCAGGCCTGATCACCCACAACTGCCCTCCCCTGCTGGCCATCTTGTGGTGGCCAGCTTGTGTCCACATGGGGGTGGCCATCTTTGACCACATGGGGATGGCCATCTTGTGTGTTGGAGTTATGGTCAATTTGCATATTACCCCTTTATTATATAGGATGTTTTTACCCCAGTACCATGCTGTTTTTATGACTGTGGCCTTGTAGTATAGTTTTATATCAGATAGCATGATTCCTTCAACTTTGTTTTTCTTTCTCAAGATTAATGTGGCTATTTGGGATCTTTTGTAGTTTCATATAAATTTTTTGGAATATTTGTTCTAGTTCTGTGAAATATGCCTTTGGTTTCTTGATAGAAATTTCATTGAATCTATAGATTGCTTTGGGTAATATGCATTTTTAATAATGTTAATTGCTCCTATCCATGGACACACTATATGCTTCCACTTATTTTTATCTTCTTCGATTTCTTTCTTTGGTGTCTTATAATTTTCTGAGTACAGGTCTTTTGCATCTTTGGTTAAATTTATCCCTAGATATTTTTTTATGCAAGTGTAAATGGGATTGTTTTCTTAGTTTCCCTTTCTGAAAGTTCATAGAAATGCAACTGATTTCTGGATTTTTGTATCCTGTTTCTTTACTGAATTCATTTATCAGTTTTAGTTGTTTTATGGTAGAGTCTTTATGTTCTCTCTATATAATACCATGTCATTTGCAAATAGTGACAGTTTTACTTTTCCTTTCCAATTTCATTTCTTCTTCTTGTCTGATTGCTGTGGCTAAGACTTTCAGTACTATCTATATAGATAAAAAGGCTAAGTGACTAACTGTCTGTCACTTTGACCACATGGGGGTGGCCATCTGACCAACCGACTGACCAGTACATATGACGCACACTGGCAATTTAAAAATGAATGTTGACTTGTGCATGCATGATATATATAAAGCTCTCGCTGGTGCCAATTTGCATGCATATTTCAATTTTATAATGCTATATTATATACTAGAGGCCCAGTGCATGAAATTCATGCATGGGGGCGGGAGGGGTGTCCCTCAGCCCAGCCTGCACCCTCTCCAATCTGGGATCCCTCTCACAATCCAGGACTGCTGGCTCCCAACTGCTTGCCTGCCTGCCTTCCTGATTGCCCCATAACTGCTTCTTCCTGCCAGCTTAATCACCCCCTAACCACTCCCATGCCAACCTGATTGATGTCTAACTGCTCCCCTGACAGCTTGTTTGCCCCCAACTTCCCTCCTCTGCTGGCCTGGTCACCCCTAACTGCCCTCCCCTGCAGGGTTGATTATCTCCAACTACCCTCCCTTGCAGGTCTGGTCCCTCTCAACTGCCCTCCCTTGCACGCCTGGTGCCTCCCAACTGCCCTCCCCTGCTGGGCATCTTGTGATGGCCATCTTGTGTTCATATAGGGGCAGGATCTTTGACTACATGGGGGCAGCCATATTGTGTGTTGGAGTGATGGTCAATCTGCATATTACTCTTTTATTAGATAGGATAGAGGCCTGGTGCTTGGGTGGGGGCCAGCTGGTTTGCCCTGAAGGGTGTCCTGGATCAGGGTGGGTGCTCCCTTGGGGTATGGGGCGGCCTGGGCGAGGGGCCTGTGGTGGTTTGCAGGCCAGGCACGCCCCCTGGCAACCCAAGCAGAGGCCCTGGTATCTGGAATTTATTTACCTTCTACAATTGAAACTTTGTAGCCTAGAGTGGAGGCCTGGGCCAGTCAGGGTGTGCAGAAAGCTTTGCTTCCTCCATTGCCAGGGGCAACCCTAGCCTCCCACTCTTTCCAGCTCCGTGACTGCCACCATTACTGTTTGAATTTGTTTACCTTTTATAATTGAAACTTTGTAGCCTTGAGTGGAGGCTTAGGCTGGCAAGGGCAGGTGGAAAGCTTGGCTTCCTCCATTGCCTGGGAAACCCAAGACTCCCTCCTGCTCTCTGTGGCTGTAGCCATCTTGGTTGGGTTTATTTGCATACTCGCTCTGATTGGCTGGTGGGCGTGGCTGGTGGGTGTAGTGGAGTGATGGTTAATTTGCATATTACTCTTTTATTAGGTAGGATACTATTTTGGAAATGTAATTTTTTGCAGTAACATAATTACTGCACGAATCTTTCTTCCAATTAATTTCCTTTCAATGTGCATGAATCCATGCACCAGGCCACTAGTGTTGAATAAGAGTGGTGAAAGCAGACATTCTTGTCTTGTTACTAATTTGAAGGGAAATGCTTGTTGATTTTGCCCATTGTGTAAGATGTTGGCTCTGGATTTGTCATATATGGCCTTTATTACCTTGAAGTATGTTCCCTCTATTCCCACTTTGCTGAGAGTTTTTATCATATATGGGTGCTGGACTTTATCAAATGTTTTTTATGAATCTGATGATATAATTATGTGGTTTTTTTTTATTCTTCATTTTGTTTATGTGGTTTATCACAGTTATTGTTTTGCAGATATTGTACCCAGAATAAATCCCACTTGAATATGGTGTATGATCTTTTTAATATGTTGCTGGATCCAGCTTGCTAATATTTTGTTGATGATTTTAACATCTATATCCATCAGGGTTATTGCCCTGTAATTTTCTTTCATTGTAGTGTGTGTATCTGATTTTGGAATTAGGATAATGCTGGCTTCATATATGACAGTGATGGGCAACCTTTTGAGCTTGGTGTGTCAAACTTCACCAAAAAAACTGAGCATAACTCAGGTAGTGTGTCACTTTGAGGAAAAAACATTATTTCGCAAATGTTTCATCCTCAGGAGCAGCAAATGTTTCATCCTCCGCATGCAGCCACCTCAGCGGCCGCGTGTCATCAGAAATGGACACGCATGTCATAGGTTCGTCATCACTGATATATGAGCTTGGGAGTCTTCTCTCCTCTTGACTTTTTTGGAAATAGTTTGAGAAGGATAGGTGTTAGTTCTTCTTTGAAAGATGTCTGATAAAATTCATCTGTGAAGCCATTTGGTCCAAGACTTGTTTGTTGAGAGTTTTTTGATTATTGCATCAATTTCATCAGTTGTAATCTGTCTGTCCAGATTCTCTCATTTTTCCTGATTGAGTTTTGAAAGATTGTCTGTTTCTAGGAATTCATCCATTTCGTCCAGTTTGTCCAATTTGTTGTAATATTTTCTTACAATCCTTTGCATTTCTTTGGTGTTAGTTGTTACTTCTTTAATTTTTGATTTTATTTATTTGGTTCCTCGTTTTTTTTCTTTTTTTCCTTGATGAGTCTGGTAAAAGGTTTGTCAATCTTATTTATCTTTTCAAAGAATCATCTCTTGGTTTCATTGATCTTTTGTACTGTTTTTATAGAATCTATTTTGTTTATTTCTGCTTTGAACTTTATTATTTCCTTTTTTCTTTTCACTTTGAGCTTTGTTTGTTGTTCTTTTCCAAGTTCCTTTAAGTGTAAAGTTAGATAGTTTATTTGAAAATTTTCTTGTTTCTTGAGATAGGGCAGTAATACTATGAATTTCCCTCTTAGAACTACTTTTGCTGTGTCTTATAAATTTGGAGTTGTGTTTTCATATATCTTTTTTATTTATTTATGTTTTTATTGATTTGAGAGAGAGAGAGAGAGAAACATCAATGTGAGAAAGAAACATTGATCGGTTGCCTTATATGCACTCTGACCCTGGGAACTGAACCCATAGTCTGGGCATGTGTTCTGACTGGAAATTTAACCAGGGACTTTTCAGTTCATAGGATAATGCTCAACCAATTGAGCTACACTGGCCAGGACTCAAGGTATATTTTGATTTCTTCTTTGCTCTCATCGTTAACCCATTCATTGTTTAGTAACATGTTATTTAGCCTCATGTCTTTGTGTGTTTTTCAGTTATTTTCTGGTGATTGATTTCTAGTTTCATACCCTTATGGTCAGAAAAAATTCTTGATATGATTTCAATCTTCTTAATTTATTGAGACATGTTTTGTGTCTTAACATGTGGTCTATCCTAGAAAATGCCCCATGTACATTTCTAAAGAATGTATAGTCTGCTGCTTTGGGGTGAAATGCTTTGCAGATATCAATTAAATCTATCTGATCTAGTGTGTCATTTAAGGTCACTGTTTCCTTGTTGATTTTCTGTCTGGAAGATCTATATATTTATGTCAGTGAGGTGTTAAAATCCCCTACTATGACTATATTACTGTCGCTCTCTCCCTTTATGTCCATCAAGAATTGCTTTACATTTTTAGCTGCTCCTATGTTGGGTGCATAAATGTTTATAAGAAATATATTCTATAGTTGGATTGTTCCCTTTATCATTATGTAGTGTCTTTCTTTGTCTCTTTACTATATAGCCTTTGTTTTAAAGTCTATTTTGTCAGATATAAGTATTGCTACCCCAGTTTTTATTTCCTTTCTATTTGCATGAAATATCTTTTTCCAACCCTTCATTTTTTAGTCTGTGTATATCTTTCATTCTGAGGTGAGTCTCTTGCAGACAGCTTATATATGGGTCTTGTTTTCATATCCATTCAGCTACCCTATGTCTTTCAATTGGAACATTTAAGCCCTTTACATTTAAAGTGATTTATTGATAGGTATTTATTGCCATTTTATTCTTTTAACTATGTTCCTCTGTTTTTCTTCTTCTTTTTCTTCTTAAAGCAAGCCCCTTAATGTTTCTTGTAATACTGGTTTGGTGGTAACAAACGCCTTTAGCCTTTTCTTGTCTTGGAAGCTCTTTATTTCTGCTTCAATGTTAATATTCTTGTTGTGTAAAGTAGTATTGGCTTTAGGTCCTTGCTTTTCATCACTTTGAATACTTCATGCCACTGCCTTCTGAATGGAAATGTTTCTATTGAAAAATCAAATGACAGTCTTATGGGAGCACCTTTGTAGGTAGCTAACTATCTTTCTCTTGCTCCTTTTAAGATTCTCTGTTTATCTTTAACCTTTGCCATTTTAATTATGATGTGTCTTGGTGTGGGCCTTCTTTGGGCCATTTTGTCTGGGATTCTCTGCACTTCCTGGACTTGTGTGTCTATTTCCTTCACCAGGTTAGGGAGGTTTTTTGGTTATTATTTCTTCAAATAGGTTTTTGCTCCCCTGCTTTCTCTCTCTCCCTTCTGGTATCCTATGATCTGGATGTTGTTACTCTTCATATTGTCTTAAAGCTACCTTAATCTATCCTCATTAAAAAAAAATCTTTTTTCTTTTTGCTGCTCTGGTTTTTTTTTTTTCTAGCTTGTCTTCCAAATTGTTGGTTTGATCATCTGCTTTATTTAACCTACTGTTTATTCCTTCCAGTTATTTTTCATTTCAGATATTGTTTCCTCCTTTTATGACTGGTACTTTTTTATGGTTTCTATGTCCTTTATCTTGCTGTAGAGCATCCTTACAACCATTATATCTGATACTTTGACTCTATATCTGATAAATTGCTTGCCTCCATTTTATTTAGGTCTTTTTCTGGATGATTTTCCTATTCTTGCACTTGATGGATATTTCATTGTCTCTCCATTTGGCTGCCCCTTTGTGTTTGTTTTTATGTATTAGACAGATCTACTATGACTCCCAGTGTTTGAGGGGTGGCCTTATGTACTTGGTGTCCTGTGGGGTACAACAGTATAGTCTCCTTGATCACAGTATAGTGCTCCAGAAATGTCCCCTGTGTGGGTTATGTGGGCCCTCCTGTTGCAATTTAGTCTTGATTGCTATTTATTTTTTCATGTGTGGAATTTGACCCTAAGGCTGGCTGACTGTGAGGCTTAGTCTTGACTTCAGTGTATGAGCTGCTGTGCAGGTGATGACCATGCAAAGCAGAATTTGTCTCAGCAGGGTCTGGTGCCTGCTGAGATCTCCCTTTGGTTATGCTGTTTGTGAAGCTTCTTGGATCCTGCTCTGATGTTGTCTGAAGCTGGGCACTGGGTATGCTGTTTCTGGGCCTCCTGGGGGCACTCTGGTGCAGGCCAATGTCAGACACTGTTGTGCCTAACCCTGGGCAACCTATTTGGAGCTATGAGTGATCTACGGTTTGTGGCTGCATCTGCTGCACCTGGGTACACACAATAAGGACCAAACTGCTCACCAAGGCCAGCTTTTACCAGCACCGGGCCTGCACATGTCCCAAGGCATTCTGAAACCCACCTCTGTCTGTCTCCACTTGCCAGCTGCCTGTAGGTTCAGTCACTGAAAGAGCTTCTGTTGGTATTCGAGTTGCATGAGGTCGGTTCTCAATGAGTCACCAGGTAGGGGCAGATTGATGCAGGTTCAAACTTGGTGCCAGGGCTGGGTCTAAGGCAACTCAGAAATATCCCAGGGCATACCAAGTCTAGCTGCCACCCATTGGGTGCTTGCACACTTTTGTGTTTGGGGTCTCAGAATTATCAGGGCAAGGCCAGCAGAGGTTATCAGGCACAAACAGACCAACATTTGGCCATGTGAAGGGAGGGCTCTGCTCCAGTTGGGTGTGCAAAGGAAAAATGGCCTCTGGCCTAGAGCCACACAGTTTAGTCTGTCCTAGATTCTGCTGAGAGGAGATGGAGCTCAGCAGTTTGGGGCCACCAGGAGTTGGGAGGATGGGGCTAGTGGATCTCCCATGAGGGGGAGGTGCCAGTCAGACTTCAGGGAAGGTGGGGAGTGTGGGCCTGGTCCCAGAGCCACACAACTCAAGTCTATCCTGAATTTTGCCCTGATCTTGCAGGGTGGAGCTAGTAGGAGTCAAGCAAGTGGGACCTCTGAGGCCTGGAGGGTGGTTCTAGGGATCTCCCTTGAGGGGGAAGTGCCAGTCAGATTCATGGGAAAGTGGGGAGAATGGCCCCCAACCCAAAGTCACATAACTCTGTCACTGACACCCACTGAGTCTGTCCAGACCACGACCCCATTGCCAAGGCAGCTGACTCCTCAGTAGGGCATAAACTCCACAGGGTGGGGTGAGAGGGAGGTTAGAGGGTGGGGCTATTGCTTTACATCAGGCTGATGTTACACAGAGGGAAGTGCTCCACTCAAGACAGATGGTGTCTGCAGTATGCAAAATGACTCAGCACAGGGATCCTGGTGGCTGTCCCTTTAGCTCTCTCCCCAGAAGCACAAATCCCCGGCTCTGCTCACATGATACTAATCTGCTCCACCCTCTCTCCACCAGAGCCCAGGTTGAGAGGCTGTGAATGCAACGTTGTGCATTGGCCCTTTAAGAGGGCGCCTGTGTCTTTAGGGGATTCTTGTCCCTCCCCGACAGACAGAAACCTGTATGCTCTTCACAGCAAGATGTTATGTGGGTGCTTTTTCCTGGCTCCAGTGCCCTGGGATGGGGAGCCTGGCTTGAGGTTTAGACCCCACACTTCTCAGGGGGACCCCTCCTGCGGCTGAGATATTCCTTGGGAACCTCAGCCACGGCCTATGGGAACTGGGCCAGCCGTTTTCATGTCTTAGACCTTCCTACCAATCTCTATGTGGCTTCTTCTGTAAATCATTGGTTATACGACTGCTATTCAGATAATATTTAGTTGGTTTATTCAGAATGATTATTTTATAATTTACTTGTAATTCTAGTTTGGTCCTGGGTGAAGGTGAATGTAGCTTCCACCTACTCCACCACCATCTTGGATTCAACAATTTGTTGGTTGTGTGTGTGTGTGTTTTATATTTCACATACTAGTGTCCCGGTGCATGGATTCATGCACATTGAAAGGAAATTAATTAGAAGAAATATTTTAATCTTGCTATTCACCCTTTCTCTATAATAGAAGTGTCAACAAAATTCACTATCGACAATGATAGATTGAAACACGTGTGGGGTTGGCGCTAGCGAGAGCTTTATATGTATTGTGCATGCGTGAGTCAACTTAATCTTTTATATATATAGAATAAACTTGCTTAATTAGACCTGCTTTCTGATTTAGCTAAACTTTTTTCATTCCTTTTTATGGCTGAGTAATATTCCATATCACTTCTTTTTTTATTGATTCATTCATCAATAGAAACATAGGTTGCTTCCATATCTTTGCTATTGTACATAATGCTTCAATGAACAAAAGGATACATATATCTTTTTGAATTCCCGCTTTTGTTTTCTGTGGATAAATAGCCAGGGGTGGAATTGCTGGAACATATGGTAATTTTATTTTTAATTTTTTGAAGACCATTTATTGAAGAGACTGTCTTTTCCCCATTGTATATTTCTGCCTCCTTTTCCATAAATTAATTGACCATATAAGCATGAGTTAATTCCTGACTTTCTAATATATTCCATTGATCTATGTGCCTATTTTGTACCAGTTCCATATTGCTTTGATGACTATAGCTTTGTAGTATATTTTGAAATCAGAGACCATGATACTACCAGCTTTGTTGTTTTTTTTCTCAAGATTTCTTTAGCTATTCAGAGTTTTTTGAGGTTTCATTTTACCCAAGAACAATAGAATATGCATCATTTTCTAGTGCACATTCATTTTCAAGTGCACATTCTCCAAGATAGGTCATATGTTAGGCCACAAAACAAGTCTCAATAAATTTAAGAAGATTGAAATCATATCAAGTATTTTCTGACCATACTGCGTGTGTGCAATGCGCTCTCGATGGTCGGCCTGGGTGAGGGTGCGGTCACGCCCTTCGGTGCCAAGCAAGGTAAAGATAGAGGTCGGGAAGCCACGAAAGGTACTTTCATTGGTTTTACTGGAGCACTAATCTCGTGAGGAGGCATTGCCTACATCAGCAGATGTGCGCTTTGTGATAGGCTATGATATCCTCACTGTCTGCATCAGCTTCTCTTTCCTGATCTTCCTCTGGGGCCAGAGCTGTTTCATCACCAAGACCTCTAGCTGCAGTGCCTTCCTCCATATGTTCAAGATTTTGGCATATTCGTGCTGTCCCCTAAAGAGGACCTGAGAACGGGGCAGGGTCGTGGTGGTGAAGGCGGTGGACTCTTTAAGCAAACAAAGTCTGATTTGTGTAAAATATCTCCTGGAGGGCCATTTATGAAAGACTAAGGGGAAGATGCGAAGTCTCTTGTCGAGATTATTCCCACATTCTTGGCTTTGATACCTTGCCGGACAGCGTATTTTCAAATGCAGAAGATGCGTGTGTTACATCTTTGGGGATTCAGGTATCTTCAGTACGTTTTCTGCAGCCTGGCCCACCATGTCCCACATGGTGCTCGTCCTCCTGTTAATTCCCATTTTGAGAAGACACAGCTCACTGCTGTCGTCCTTAGTAAAGGATCACTGTGGAATGTTCTTTGTCAGGTGTTCTGCCTTCCTTGCAGGATTTTGAAAAGCAAAAGGCTGGACCCATGAAAGAGAAAACCAGTACCCAGATCTCTGGGAATGTCGCGTATTTTGCTGTGGACTTGCTGGTATGGTGGCAGGTCCCACAGTTCGTGCTGATTGGCATCAGTGGGATATTGGCAAGTATAAAGCAGGTCTGGAATTCGCATCCTCCATGGCCCCCAGGTCCATGCAGAGTGCCATCAGGGCTTGTTCTTTTTCTTCTCTGGCGCTAGGTCCTTCGTGGGCTCGGGCCTGCCGGCGCTGGTGTCCATCAAGGCCATTGGGTAGATGAGCAACCACGCAGACTTCAGTAATATCAGTGGCTGCCATTGAACTATTACTTCTTTCTTCTAGCTGCTATTCAAGCAGTTCCCTCCTGCTTCACCTTATTATTTCTGTCAAATATGTCCATCAGCGATCAAGAGCAAATGGGCCCTGGCTCCTGTTGCTCAGTGGTAGGGGATGGGCCTGTGCACCAAAGAGTCTCGGGTTCAGTTCCTGTTAAGGGCACGTACTGGGTGGCAGGTTCGTTCCTGGGCCGCAGTGGGGGAGCGTGTGTGGGAGTCAACAAATCCATGTGTCTCTCTCGCATCAATGATTCTCTATTTCTCTCTCTCTCTTTCTCTACCCTTTCCTCCCTCCCTTCCATTCTCTCTCTAAAAAAAAAAAAATCAATAGATATATCTGGGTGAGGATTAATAACAACCAAAAAAGATTGAATCAGATGCTTGCTGCCAGCAGGAGGGCCTGATTTCTCTGAAAGTCAAGTTGGGCCCATTAGACTGACCTTTCAGGGCAGGAAGTGGCTGGGCGAGCACTGAGGAAAGCGGCACTTTCAGTTGCCATAAATGTCTGACTTGCCTAAAACTTGCATGATACCTTCCTTTCTTCTACCCAGATCAGCGGTTGCCAACCTGTTGGACCTAACGGACCACCAGCGGTCCACGGACTACTGGTTGGTGACCACTGACCCAAATGAACTAGGTAAGTGCCTGACTGTGGTTTATCATGTTATGCTGAGCTCTCCTGGAGCCAAAATGCAGAAGTTTGTTGTTTCTAGTCAGTAAAGATCTCTCTGTCCATCCTGCAGCTGGTTTCCCCTTTGACAAAACCCACAGATGGAAATTCACGGTCTTGGGAGACTGCACAAATGTTCATTGGCATCTTAATATTTTAAACAAATGTTATCATTATCTCCCCACAACCTGACTTTTTTTTTTCTTTTTGATTAATAAATATTTACTTATATTGAAGAACGGGAGGATTTTTCAAGAGATAAAAATGTGGTCAAATGCTACAAAAATTGTATATAGAGGTCGTGGTGATGGTTCTTTCATAAGCCACACATCTTGCCATTGCCAGGTTCTTTGGCACAGGCTGGTAGTGAATGTATTTATCTGCTGCTTCAAGGAGTACTTACTTTTAAACTATTGACATTGCTTTTTCTTTTTCTTAAGTAAGACTGTGTCCTATCTCATTGTGCAAAACAACTTAAAATAGTATGTTAAACCTTGCCTAGTCAGTCCTTATGTATAATTTCATTTTGGATACCACCGAGAGAGACTAAAGACCCATTGTGAGAGGATGTAAGGAAACGTTCTTTTGAACAGAATCAATCAATGCAATTCAAAATGGTAGAAAGTGTAAAATATGAACCTGAACGATTTGACTAGTCACCAACTTCTATATCATTATTTTACATGCACGTGGGGTTCTGATTTTGTTAGATAAACTATTCTTTATTTATTGATGTAAAAAAAGAAGGAGGTTCTGACATGTGCTACAACATGAATGAAACTTTTGGACATTATGCTAGTGAAATAAGGCAGCCACAACAGGGCACATTCTGTATGATTCCACTTATATGAGGACCTGGAGCAGTCAGATTCCTAGAGACAGAAAATAGGATGGTGGTTGCTCAGAGCTGCGGACAGGTGGTGTAGGTGGTTATTATTTCACTAGAGGCCTGGTACATAAAATTCATGCATGGGGGTCCCTCAGCCCAGCCTGCACCCTCTCCAATCCAGGACTCCTCGGATCAGGCCTAAACCGGCAGTTGGACATCCTGCTCACAATCTGGGACCACTGGCTCCTAACCACTCGCCTGCCTGCCTGCCTGATTAACCCTAACTGCCACTGATTGCTGGCGTGATTGTTTCCTAACTGCTCCCCTGCTGGCCTGATTGTCCCTAACTGCCTCTGCCTTGGCCCCTGCTACTGTGACTTTGTCCAGAAGGACATCTGGAAGGATGCCCAGTCTAATCAGCATATCACCCTTTTATTAGTATAGATGGGTTTGGAGTTTCAGCTGGGATGATGAAAAGATTTTTGTGGATGGTGGAAGTGGTAGTATAATGATGTCAACATACTTTAATGCCACTGAACAGTACACGTAAAAATGTCCAAGAAGATAAATTTTTCACTGTGTATTTTACCACAATTCACATAAAATAGGATGGTTCATGCAGTACTTTCTGAGGTGAGAGCTGATCCTAGGACAGGCTGTTGTGTCCTCAGATGTCATGTGCCTTGTGCTAGGAACACTGATATAGCTGTCATGTCCTCCCTGGCCTGGCCCATGTTCCCTGATGTCCTCTTATTTGCAGGCTCTGAATTCTGCATCTTGTGCTCAGCTCTGAGTGTCTCATGCGGTTGAGCACTCTCACGCCAGGGCTCAGTGGGCTCCGGCCCTTGGGAGTGGTGTGTTTGTGGGCAAGCCTGGTCTGTGGTTTCTAAGATATTGACTAAGTTTCATGTTGCAATCTTGGGAAGAAGGATTGGGTGCTTTTTGCATGAAGTAAAACATTGTGGTCTGATTTACACGTGGGTGAGTTTTCAAGAATAATTACATGTAAGACTCGCTTCAGAATGTGTGATCCAAAAAGGAAAACAAAGTGTGATCCCATTTATGATGCAGATGGAAACACAAAAGTTTGTGCTGCTCTTAAATTCCCAAGAATGTTGAGCACAACTTGTGGTGGGTAAAAGAGGCCCTTTAAGTACTTTTCAGAGTCTGGTGGGAGACATCCGTGGGTAATGCCACCTTTTGGCACCCAAACTTCTTTTCCTCCATCACTACTTTGCACATCTCCTAAGGGTTTCAAGTCCAAGGTGTCATGCTTCTCTTTGCCCTCTCTCTTCCCCACAGCCAGGTGCAGGTGGCAGAGACCGGCGAGGCTGGCCTCTTTTCCTGTGCTTGCTGCCCAGTTTGCATTTCTCTTTGTGTGAATTGCCCTCCACATCCTTCAGTTTTTTACATAAAAGTTGTCACTTTTTCCTTATTAAATTGTGTGTAATTCTGGGTGCAAGTTCTTTAACTGTTATGCATGTTGCATATATTTTGTTTCATTCTGTTGTACATAAGTGAAAACATACATAGTCCTTTTGTTTATCACCTTTGCATTTTATTTCTATTTAATTTAATTTAAAAAATGTTATATTTCTTGTCATGCTTTTATAGTATGTGCTTTATGTTTGTTCTTTGATTCATTTGGAATTCATTTTTATGTATATGGTGTAAGGTAGAGACATAAACTGAATTTTGTCCCAATAAACCTTACTGATTATCCCAACAGAATTTATTTAATTTCCCCCTGATTTGTGATGCCATCAATTTCATATTCACTTACTTACACACATGCACACACATACACACGCAACTACACTCTAAGCATTTTAAACAGTTATTTATCTAGATACTGATTTAGTTTTCAAGAAAAGCATCTTTGAGTTCATTAAGCAACTAATTTATCTATGCTGTTGTATTTATTAATTCTGCAGTTTGCTTTGCTATTTTGTGGGTTTTTTAATTTCTTGAGTTGAATAGTTATTACACATTTTTATTTAAAAAAATTTTTAGATGTTTGCATGAAAGACTAAATTTTTTTCAGAGTGCCTCTCTGAAAGCAATGTGCAGGTTTTGCTATGCTTAGCCCTGTTTGTTTTAAAATAGCTCACTACACTGCTTGAGTTTTTCTGTGGTTTTAAAGTTATTAGATGAATTGGATTTTTGGCTCATGTTCTGCTATCAATTTATATCTTATGGAATTGTGTTCAATAAAGATGCCCTGTGAGATCTTGCCTGAAAGCCTGTTGAGGTTTTCTTTGAAGCCTAACAGTGGCCAATTTTTCTGTGGGTTTTATGTGCTTGAAATGAATGTGTATTTTCTGCTTGTGGATACAAAGTTCTCTATTAAATCATTCAAATCTTCTCAACCCTCACTTTTTGGCAGGCCTATTTAACCTGCTGAGTTTTGGATGAAATCTGTTAAAGTGTCTATTGTGTGGGGGACTTGTCCAGTTTTTTTTTTTTTAACTTTCTATCAGTGTTTGTATTAACTATTTTTGTGCATCAAGGTTGATGATAATATAGATTTTACTTTCTTATTGGTTAGATATGCTTTTCTCTGTCCTCTTTGATGCTTTTACCTTTGAACTCTATTGTCTGAAAGTAACATTGCTCTGGTATATATTTGTTAGTGTTTGCCTGCTATACTATTTTCTTTTTAACTTTTCTTTTTATTCTATTTGCATTATTTTGTTTCAGGAGTGTTTTGTAATCCCAGAATTTCTGCCTTTATAGAAAGATTTAATCTTGCTTTTTTAGTGATTACTAATGTTTGAATTTATTCTTTCTATGTTGTTCTATGCTTTATCTCTATAATGCTACCTGATCCGCTTTTTAAAATTTTTTTTAAAAAAGGTCTTTTTTGCCTTTTGATTGATTGGTTTTTATTTTCTTGTTTCTCTTTTATTTTAATGGATTGAAAGTAATACATCTCAAGTCTATATTTTTCTAGTGATCACCCTTAAAACTTTAATTTACACATTGGTACTTACTTTCCCTACCAATGTTGATTTAACTACCTTTACGTCCCTCATCCCCTGTCCCAAGCTGAACAAGATGCAACCTTAACTCTCCTCTCCCTGCCCTCACTGCTTGTCATTTTCAGGTGATCTGGACTGAGCATCAAGATCATTGTTAATTTTTTCTTACAATCAACACCTACTTAGATGTAACTGTATATTTTATTTTTTCTATCACTTTTAAATTCCCTGGCTATCTCTTGGGCTGTATTGATGAAGGACAGTCTTAGTGATTCTTCCAGAAAAAGTCCTGAAGAATAAACCTTTTGTGTTCCTGTTAACCAGGTGTTGCTGCATTCATGCTACATAACAATTAATGCATGGTCCTGTGACTTCTAATGGCAAACATATGTTTAGCTGGCTTGTGGGTTTGTTGGCCGGCTGAGGGTTGGCTGCTTAGGGATAGGCTTGGCTTCAACTGTAAATCAGATTTGAATCTGCCCCATGTATCTCATTCTGGGAGAAGCAGCTCCCAGGACATACTCTTCTCATGGCAAATCACAGGAGCTCAAGAGGCTGGCCAAACCATGCAATGACATCTCAGGTTTTTGCTCACATGTCATTGGCTCAAGCAAGTCACATGGCTAAGCCTAAAGCCAATAGGGTGGGGATATATATTCCTCCTCCTCTGCTAGGAGGCATTTTTAAGGTCCCATAGCCGAAGGGAGGGAGTGAAGAACTGGGAACAATAATTTAATTTACCATGATGTAAATGAAATCCCCTCCCCCCTCACAGTTAAACGATAGTTTAGTTAGGTATAGAATATTCTATTCTTTTCTCCCTTCACCCTCCTCCTTCTCTCTCCCCTGCCTTCCCTCCCCTCCTCCTTCTTCATAAAGCCTATCCTCTCTTATACCTGGAAGATTTTACTTGTGCTCTTTTTAATAACTTTTACTCAAATTTTTAAAATGTCTATTTTGATTGGTATACGATTAATTATGTTTACTCTTATGTTTACTTTAGATTCTTTGGACAATTTATTCTTCCATTTATGAGAATGATGCTTCTTTCATGATGCTTGCTTTCTTTAAATATTCGTCCTGTTGTGGCTGTTTTCCAGTTTTGTATTGGAGATTGTCTGAGCGCCATGTGTCCTTTACTACAACCTAGTGATGAGGGTGTGGTGGGACCGGAAGGTGGTCTCTGGATGTGGTCTCTGCATCCATCTCATCTCATCTCTCAGGGGTCTTGTGAGCTTCTGGTCCTCTGGGCACGTTTTTCTGGTTGTCTATCCCAGTTAGGGATGGTTTTATGTTATAACACACACTTCACTGTCATCTCCAGAGGTCTGAGATGAGAGCAAAGGAAGGCGTGTGTGCTCTGGCTGGTTTCTCCTCAGATCCCTTCCTTGAGTAACTCTTTTGAAAAGGGAAGTGAGAGCCTAGGAGAGAGGGGAGCAGGAAAGGAGCCAACTACTAAAACCCTCTTTACGTGTCCCTTCCTGAGTTACAGGTCTGACTAGGCTCTGGGGACCATCACTGGGCAGGGATGCAGATAAAGTCTGCTCTTTCCCTCTTCTGCCTTCTGCCTCTCCTCGCCTCACACCCCCTGTGCTGGGGCAGTTTGGGAAGAAGATGACCACGGCTCAGGTCCTCCCCCCTGGTCCTTGCTGGCTGTAAGCACCCTCTGCATCATTGACACTCACATGGGGGCCCTCTTGGGAGGCATATTTGTGGGTTCTGTGGAGGACCCAGCAGGCTCCCCCACTGCACACTTTCCCAAATGTGGGAAAGTGCCTTGGGCTCAAACATTTTTTTTAAAACTGTGTCCTTTATTCAAGGAATGTGTTGCCACCTGAAGAGGTATTCATGCAGTTGTCTGATGGTCTTAGGCGACCAACCACTGCTGTAGAGCCTAAGACCATCGGAAAACACAGATATTTACATTACGATTCATTAACAGTAGCAAAATTACAGTTATGAAGTAGCAACGAAAATAATTTTATGGTTGGGGGTCACCACAACATGAGGAACTGTATTAAAGGGTCGCGGCATTAGGAAGGTTGAGAACCGCTGCCATAGAGGGATACTGCCACACGGGATGAGAGCTCCTGCGGAATAAACGATACATCTGGTGTTGCTTCCGCTTGCTGAGGTGGAGAGATGGATAGACTGGTCGGGAAAGGTTTGTGGAGGGTACGAGTGTTAAAGGAGTCATGAAAGTAAGTGGGCATTTTCTGAGCAGTGTAAAGGGGGAGAGGATTGTGACAAGTGTGGCTTTGAGGTAGCCCCCCATTCCAGGCAGTGAGACAGTGAGTCCCCAGAAGGCTCTGAAGGGGGAGATGGCTGCTCTCATTTTGGGTTTCAGAAAGACCCATCTGGCAGGGGATGGGAGGGGTTGGGAGCGGCAGGTCAGATGGGGGGACACATTAGAGGCTGTTTGGAGTTCTGAGAGCTGGTCAAGAAGAAAGTGCCCACGAGGGGGTTCCTGTTTATAACCTCTGTGTACACGCATGTAAGTATGCACACGTGCATAGACACACACTCCTGCACAGCCAGGTGCAGACGCTGCTGGACCAAAATCACCGCTTAGGCTGGCGCCAGGGCACATGGCCGTGGAAGGGTGCGGCCCACGGACGCAACAGCTCTGGAGGCCAATTTCCTTAAGAAACATCTCTTCTCGGGCTCTGGGGAGAGAGACAAGCTGAGCCTGAGAAGGGAAGCAGGGCCTCAAGGTGATGTAATTGCCCACACCACGCAGGGCAAAGTGGGAAGGGAGGCCTCAGAATGAATGAGTCAGTGTGATTGCGGGAAAGGGGAGGGGGAGGATGCTGAGTCACCCAGGAGACCCTGTGCATCAGGAAGATGGAAGAGGTGGCTCATCTTGTCCTCCCATGTGTGCTGTTGATAGGAAGTCATCGTGAGTCCCAACAGGTGAGATCAGAAGTACCTGGCTGGCTGCTGTTTTGTCCCGTTACGTCGCACGTGTCCCTTTACCAGCTGGGCTAACTCCAGGGCCTGCGGTGTGGCCTCCCAGGTTTCCTTCTCGGAGTTCCATGTCCCTGGCACTGAGCCTCACAGTTAAAATCTGGACCGGCTAGGAATGCTCTACATTTTGGAAATGGCATTACCCGGTGCAGTTAACGCTAATTATAACTGGATTTTATTTCCAACAATGCTCAGATGAAAACCTTTTGCCTCATACTGTTTTCCTGTAGAACAGGTGTGACGAAGTGGCATTGTCAGATTTTATTTTGGGTTGAAATGTCTCATGTTGGATTTTGGCACAGAAACAATTTATCTTGGAGGTTATAAAATGCCCTTTCAGCTATTTTCTTATAATAGAAAAGTAGAAAAAAATCATCTTCACTTTGGTGTATTTTCCCCAACAAGGGCTTGTTGGGTTCGTGTCATGAACTTAAAACTGCTAGGTGTTGTTGTGTGGGGAGGGGGAGAGGGAGTTATAACACAAGTGAAAAAATACTTAATTTATCTAGAGACCACTTGTCTCGGAGCCTTGATTATCTGGAACATGACCAACAATAAGATTATAGTGAAAACTAGAGGCCTGGTGCACAGATTCATGCACTAGTGTGGTCCCTCGGCCTGGCCTGCGGGGATTGGGCCAAAACTTAGCTCTCTGACATCCCTCGAGGTGTCCCGGATTGTAAGAGGGTGATTCTCGGGTGACTCACACCGGAATCGGGCTCCCTCCTCTCTGGTTCCGGGTGTGTCACCCCAAACCACAACTGCCAAGTCACTGCAGCTCAGCAGCTCCTGCATTGAGCGACTGCCCCCTGGTGGTCAGTGTGCATCATAGCTACCATTGGGATGGTCAAACGGTTGGCCGGTTGCTTAGGCTTTTATATATATAGAATATATAGATAGCCACCAAACTGCCAAAATGTTATCAAAAGTCCAAGCACCCAAGCTCTGGCTTGTAACATACGTTTGTTTGATTCTCCTTCATAGTCAATTTACTCTGAATTCAGATACAATAAAAACAGCCTTGGCCATGTGCTTTCCTTGAGCCTTCCAGCAGTAGGTGCCCTGAAGTCGGAGTGACAGCTGGCAGGCTGACCGTGAGGCGGGAGAGGAGAGTTAAGAAAGCAGGTGGGAGAGAAACCGGCTGCTGAGCCAGAACAAGGGCAGGAGACAGAAGTGTGGCAAAGGCTGGGGACCACCCAGAGGAGTTCAGACTTTGACCCATTTTGTGATGGTGCACTCCACACAGAAAACTTTCTATCCTATATGGTTAAAATAAGAGCAACTTGGCCCTGGCTGGTGTTGCTCCGTGGTTAGAGTGTTGTCCCACTCACAAAGGGTCGCAGGTTGGATTCCCGGTCAAGGATATGTACCTGGGTTGCAGGTTCTATCCCAGCCAGGTCAGAGCATACGTGTGAGGCAACCAATGGATGTGTCTCTCTCACATCGATGTCTCTCTCTCTCTCTCTCTCCATCTTCCAACTCTCTCTAAAGGGTCAATGGAAAAAATATAGGTGAGGATTAACAAAAAATAAAAATAAATAAAAGCAATTTTCAAATGTTGGAGTAAAGGAATATTCACTTTTGTGAAACTTATTTTCTCCAAAGGCTACCACTGAGACACCCCAGCCTAGTCGGCAGGCGGCCCATCCTCACTGAGGTCCCCGCAGTGAGCGGAGCCCAGGAGGCTCTGCCTGTCTGGTTCGCTGTGGCAGGTGAGTGCAGCGCCTTGCACGGAGTAAGCATCAAAAATATGTTAACTTATTTCTTTTAGTCTACTTTCTCTCCGTCAGTCAATTCACTTGTTCTACCTTGTAGCTCACTGATTCTTTTCTCTGTCCCCTCCATTTTACTTTGAGTCCATTCCACAGAGCTTTTTATTTCAGATATTTTACTTTTCAATCCTAAAATTTCTATTTGGTTCTTTTAAAAAAATATTTCCTTTTCTGCTGAGGCTTTCAATTTACTTGCTGAGAGTTTCTATTTTTCATTCATTGCACAGGCGTGTGTAATAGCTTGTTGAAGCATATTTATAATGTCTGCTTTAAAATCTTTGTCAGATTATTCTAGCATCTCTGACACCTCAGTGTTGGTATTTACAGATGCCTCCCTGCTGAGAGGGAGGGAGGGGCTCAGTGCTGCTCCTCCTGTGGCCTCAGTGGACACCACTTGGGGGCAGAGGAGACATGACTGTGGGCACTCCTGAATCCTGACTCCTGCCTCCTCACTAGCTCAGCAGGGCGGGGGAGCCTCATTTATGCAGAGTTGGAGTGGAACCCAGAGGTTCCAGGTGGTCTCCACCAACACTGCGTTGTGGCAGGAAGTGCTTTTCACTGTGGGTGGGATGGAAGTTCCGGCTTTCTACTCCGCCTCTTCTGATGCCCACCTGACGGGTGGATGGGGCACCTCCTGCAGGCGCTTCATTGTGCCTGTGCTTGTGTGGGTAGGAGTGGGGCCACAGCTTTTTTTGCGGCATGTGTTTGGAGTGGGGTGGTCTAAAAGTTTTCTGTCTTTCTAGTCTGTTCTTTTGCTGTCCTTCAGTGGACAGGGAAGGCCCTGGTCTGGGTTAATTTGCCTGTGCCCATTGGTGTTCCCAGTTTGCTGGCTTCTTCAGCTGCAAGTCTGGGAAGTATAAGGAAAAATATGAATTCAAGGAGCCATATTTTTGAATTCATATTTTTTAATAAGGCCAGGGGTGCAGTTGGCTGGAGCGTCGTCCTGTACACCAAAAAAGGTTGCAGGTCTGATTCCTGGTCAGGGCACATACCTGGGTTTTGGATTTGATCCCAGGTCTGGGCATGTACGAGAGGCAACTGATTGATATTTTTCTTTCACATCAATGCTTCTCTCTCTGTTTCTGCAGCCTTCCCTCCCTCCCTCCCTCTCTCTCTCAAATCAATAAACATATCCCCAGGTGATATTAAAAAATAATTTAATTAAAAACTTAACTCAGAGAACTCATCATTGTTTTGTTACTTGGATTCTGAGTTCCCTAGCCTGTCTGCCTTCTCTCCACCTCCCAGGCCTCTATGTATGTATGTATGTATGTATGTATGTATGTATGTATCGTACTTCATGTCCAGGGCTTTTAGTTGAACTCAGCAGTAGAAACAGGAAAAGTACATGTATTTTATCTTCCCATGAGCTGAAATTCTGGTATTACAGTTAAGAAATTTGCTCATTTTAACTAACTTATGACAGATTTCAGCATAGTGGATTATTAATCTGTAAATGTGATCAAATTCCAATATAATAAAAGCGTAACTGGAGGGGCTGGGTTTCATATCCCACAGACCAATTATATGGTGTTTTATATTATACTGTGAGTTGCTTCTGTGAGCAAATCTTGTTACTAGATCCCTCCCCGCAGCATTCTTCTTAGAAATCCATGCTGAGAAATGCCCTCATCTAGTGGGCTTACGTAAGATTAGCATCTGAACACATTGCTTAACTAAAGTACTATTTCTACACAAACTGTGATTTATATCAGGAAATGTACTCTTGACATTTCTTAAAGGAACACAACTAGCTAATTTATGGAAAACACTTACTTAGCTGACTTGGCTTTTCAGACACACAAAAAAAATCATTCAGTGAGAATGGTGGGTCTGCCAGGTATGAAGAGGATGGTAGAGCTGGAAGAATGACAAGAAAAAGTGGTCCCTGACCCAAGAATCCACTGTCTAGTGAGAGAGGGATAGGCAAAGAAAGGATTTCAGTGAGGGGTGGGGGCAGGTGTTGTTACAAGGGGAAGAGAAAGTCCTAGAGGGACCGTGGTGGGGGGAGCTCCCTGGCCTGGTGGGTGATGGGCACTGATGTTGGGAAGCTGCACGGGAGAGGTGAGCAGCCACTTCAGAGCCAGAAGGAATGACTGTGCAGCAGGCGAGGAGAACCCATTGCTGCTGAAGGAGAAGGGGGTCATGGATCCAGGCCAGGAGACATGGCTGGAAATAGGGGCAGGGGCAGAGCACAAAAGATCTGGATGTCATGGATTGAGTAAGAATACTTTCAATGAAAAGAAAAAAAGTTTGAGGAAATAATGCTCTTCAGTCTTTGATTTGTGGTTTTGCAGTAAAATATAGGAACAAGACCAGAAAGATGAAAATATGGGGAGCCCTGTCATATGTGGAAGAACTGGAGGTGCTGCCCTCCAAAGGCATTGCCAAGAAAAGAGGAGAGTGGGCAGGTGGGAGGTGTGCACGTGTGATGGGAAACGCTCAGGGAAGAGGCATTTTCTGATGTTGGGTAGCTCTGACCCAGCCACAGTCAGACCCATTTCTCTCCAGAACAGTGAGGTGTTCAGAGCAGTGCGCAGATGCCCCAGGCTGCCCTGGGGATCAGGGGATTCCCTGTTATTGAAAGTGCACAAACGTTGAAAATGTTGGCGGCCACCTACTGGTCCAGTGATGTTGTTTGAAAATGGAGGCGCTCAGTGGGTGACTGGATGAGATGGGTCCCTTCTACCTCAGAGGTTCTCTGATTCTCCCTGAACCTCAAGTGAGTCTGATGCAGGACAAAGTGGGTTACTGATAGGTCCAGGTGAAAGTCATGCTGGGATGCAGGCATGAAGAACTGGTCTACCAGGATCCACTCTGAAGGAAAGGGCATCATCACAGTTTCCATTATAGGCCTTCACAGTTTCCTCCACAAGCCTTCCCTTTTCAGCCCTCACCAGCCTTCTCAGCCCTTCCAGATTGGTGTGGCTCCATTAGAGCCGCACGGGGAACCTGCTGTGGATGCCTGGGTGGATTCCTCCACGTGCACCTAGAGCAGACCCCGTCCCCAGGCCTGCTCCAGAATCACACTTGTTCCATGACGGAGTTATTTTGACGCAGGGCCATTGTACTATTGCAGACGTGGTTTCTTTAGAGCTGGGAGGGAGCTTAGTGAGCCATGCGGGAGCACAGAGACAAAGACACACTCTGTGGGAAATGGTGTGCTCTTCTTCATGAACTGTTTTCACAAATATTAGCTCTTCCTCTTCTGCTCATTCCCTTACCTCCTACCCAATCTGGGACAGATTCATAATAAAAATAAAAATACACAATAGCTAATGTATTGAATATTTAGAGTATTTGAGGCAATGTCCCCCATATTTAACCTCCTCGTAGGTCTGATTTTTTTTTCTATTTAACAGTGGGGAAACTGAGGCCCAGAGTGACCAGGGAAGGTGCCCAAGCTGGCAGAGCTGGAGCCTCATTCCTGAGCCAACTCGAGAGTCTCTCTCTGAAGCCTCATTTGATTTCTTTCAGCTTGCAACATTCTAGAATATGTCATAGTCAGCTCCATGAGCTGGTCCGAGCCAGGCTCCTTCCTACCACCCCCCTCTCCCTCCCTGGGGCCACAGGATTCATTCATATATCATGGTGTGTAGTTATAGATCATCCATTCTCTGAATGTTTATATGTTGGTTCTTTTTATTGTGGCCTTTCGGCAAAAGTCACTGGTTTTCAAAAACAAAAAGCCTTTTGGGTGGGTTTTAATGTAACTCCTGCTGCCGGGCGCTGGAGAGCTGAGCTCTAGTCCTGCCCTGGGGACTCCCTGCCCCCCCTCCCCCTCAGCTCTCCCACACCTGCCTCACTGGAGCACCGAGGAGGTACTCCGTCAATGCTCCCTCCATCCTTCCCGTCTCCTCCCCGGGGAGGGTGGCTGTGCCTTGGCGACATCATGTGGAGATGAGGGGACCGTGTCTCTGCAGGACCTTTGGGTGTTTGCTCAGCATTTAGAGCACCTGCTGCATATTCAGCGTTAGTTGTACTTGGTCTCTTTGATGGAGAAGAGGAGGAAGAGGAAGAAAATGGAAGGAGGGGGTAGGAAGGAGGAGAGGCAGGCCTGTCAGTGTGGCCTCCATGCCTGGCCTGCAGGAGTCCTGTCCCCAAATAGACACTTGGCTGCACAGCTGCGCAGGGCCCAGGATGTCTGCTCCCACGAGAAGGACGTCCTTGTGTTCCCCAGCGCGTTCCTGCTTCTAAATAGCCCGTCACACCCAGGCGCCTGGAGAGGTGTCCCCTCCCGCGCATGTGAAAGGAAACTGGAAAGACTGTCAAAACAATGACGCAAGCAGGACAGAGGATGCCACGGAGTGGCGGTTTGTGGACTTGTGTATTTTTTCAGGGTGCAGGGGAAGTGGAGGACTGACTGCAGGGAAGCTCCGTGTCAGCAGGGCTGACCCGTTGGGGCCTCCACAGGGCAGGGCAAGAGCCCCTGACACAGCTCCCTGCCCCAGGGCAGCATCCACGCCAGGAGGTCCCGCTGAGGGAGCAGGAAGCTACCTCCAGGTGGCTGGCAGCCGCCGCCTTCTGTCTGCAGCAGGCAGGAAAGTCCTCTCCTGCCTCCCATCCACAGTAAACCACCGTAAACACGTGGATCATGGCCAAGTGAAGCAGAGCGCCTGCCTGCCCGCCAGCCCCATCCCATCCCTCCGACGGCTGGTGTGGCCCACAGCAGTGTCTGCTTCCGAACCAGAGCCTGTTTTCTTTGGATCCTTCTCCAGCACCCCAATTCTAGGACTTGGGGCCTCCCAGGGAGAACTCCTGGTTTCTGTGACCTCTCAAACCAACTTCCTGTGTTCCCAGGGCAAAGCCCCCGGCTTGGCCGTCCTCTGTGGTTTCTGCCCCAGCGCTCAGGATTCCGGCCCATGTCCGAGGGTGGGGGCAGGAGAGCTGCCTGAGTGGATTGGAACCTGTGGGTCTGGCCACCAAGCTACCTTCTCCACAATCTGGATGCCCCGGGCTGGGGAGGCACCCGGGGGCTGGTGTTCCCCTTGGCCCCCTGTGGGCGTGGGTGGGGGTGCTGGGGAGCCCTTCCTGCTCCGCAGGGCACACACGTTCGCCTTCTATTCAGGGTGCGGCATGTGCATTTAATCATTGTTTTACAGTTAGATATCGAGTTGCTTCCATTCTTAACTGTCATAGAAAAGGCTGTGTCAGCATGTGGGACCCTAAGTCTCTTTGGTCCTTGCTTCCTCATGAGACATATCTACAAGCTGCGCTGCTGGGCCACAGGGCCCAAAAGGCCTGAGCAGGCTTTAAATCCAATACCTGTTGCCACGCTGCTCTGGGTGAGGGTTTTAGTGGCTCTACTTCCCTCGCTCAAAGCCTTGTCCTTTTCCTTTTTCTTCAGAGTCTCTTTCTGAGTTAAGGTCAAGGCTGGTGTTGTTTTGATCTTTGGTTAATGCTAACAGAGTGCCCAGTGTTAGTGCATGCATGCGTGTGTGTGTGTGTGCATGTGTGAGTGTGTGTGCATGCGCATGTGTGTGTATGCATGCGTGTGCAAGTGAGTGCGCACACATGTGTGTGTGTGTGTGTGTGTGTGTGTGTGTGTGTGTGTTGGTATGCAGGAGGGCTCGCACAATCATCTTCTATAAAGAAAGAAAGTTTTGATGCCTCCCTTCTGTCCTCTGATCCGTTGTGTAAAATCCATTAGTGCATAGGCAATGCTCCAGAAATGAACAAACGGGAAAGAAAAGAAAAAAGAGTATTGTCTGGGATAGAGAGGTTCTGAGAGATTTTCCTTTTCTAGTCAGAATGTTTTTACAACAAAAATGGGAGGGAAAACTCATCCTTAGCCGGAGCATGAGCCCAGCTGTCTTAGATGTTAGGCACGTCAGCAGAGGCAATGATGTTGACTAACTTTAAAAAAAATTTTTTTTATTGATTTCAGAGAGAGGAAGGGAGAGGGAGAGAGAGATAGAAACATCAATGATGAGAGAGAATCATTGATCGGCTGCCTCGTGCACACCCCACACTGGGCATCGAGCCAGCAACCCCGGCATGCGCCCTGACCGGGAATTAAACCCTGACCTCCTGGTTCATAGGTTGACGCTCAACCACTGAGCCATGCTGGCCGGGCTCAGTTCACTTTAAGTGGGAAAATATGGAAGTCCCCTTGTTCACCTGGAGACCACGTCCACAGCTGGCCCGGGCAGGGTGGTGACTTCTGTTCCAGCTGCGGACCTTTGTGCACCTGCCTTCCAGCTGCCACACGTCACAGCCAGGCTGCTCTGAACCTGCCCTCCAGCTGTGCCAGGACTTACCCCGTGCTCTGCAAGCCCCAGGTGGGCACCGTGGGCACTGCGCTCCAGCTCCGCTGACTGTGCAAACGAGTGGGGCAGAGCGGCAGCGTCTTGAATGTACTGACAGATGATGGCCAGCGAGGTCCTGCTTATCAGAGCCGGGGGAGAGGGGGCGATGGATTCCACCTGAGCATTGCCCTGCACCCCCCCCCCCCCCACAAGAGGATGTCTGCCGCTTTGTTTTCTTCCTGCCTCCTTGGTTCTTGGGGACGGTGACATCAGAAGTCCACTCCCGAGGGTGGTCGGGACTGTGGCCTGCGTGCTCTCACGTGTGTTGGATGCATGAAGAGCTTCCGTGGTGCCCTATTTTTTCCTTTAACATCAATGTTACAGTGCTACATGTCTCCTGGGGGGGAAAGTTAGATAAGAAAAAGAGAAAAGTGTGAAGAGAATGTAACAACTTCAATCTCTAACTATTATCATCTGCTGTGGGCTGAATTATGCCCCCCACCCCCAAGTTCATCATTGAGTCCTAACCCCAGCACCTCACAATGGGCTCTTCTGGGAGTAAGGCTTTCCAAGAAATTCACATGAGGCTGTGAGGGGCCTTGGTTTAGTCTGATGGGTGTCCTTATAAGAAGAGGGTATCCTGCTGCTCATTGATCCCCCAAATCACATGAAGTGGCCATGGCACACACTTTGGGGCACAGGCCTTCCCAGGACCCTCCAGCCCCTGCATGCTGTTCCTCCTGGAGCCTGGCCTCACCCCGGACCTCGGCGCCACACACAGAAGTGAAGGCAGACGCTCCTGTGTGCTCTGCTGTCTAAGTCACCTTTGCCTGGAGCAGGGAGCAGGGAACAGCGCCTGGGAGAGGACACGCAGGGAGGAGGAGCCGTGAGCATCTCAAGACATCTCGTCATACCTACCCGGATGGAGGGGGCTGGAGAGAGAATTTTCTCTTTTAATCCAACCATTTTAGACGTTGTTGTATTCAATTTGGGCCCTATAGATGGCAGAACATTCCAGAATGTATTAGCAAAAATAGACCCACCTTTTAATGCTTTTGGGGTTTCTCTGCAACCATCAGAAGTTAAGGAACTTAGTTACATTATTTTACTTAAATATTTTTTTAACTTTTAACATTGTCTGCCTAGCATAAGGTTTTCATAACTTTTTAGGTGCATAAACACCTATTTCTGAAACCACTGTATTGTACACTTTCACTTCCCACAGACACCAGCTCGGTGACAAGAAACCGTCTGAACAATGTGCAAAACTGAGGTTCTCGGAAACACGCCTGGGACCTGCTGTTCGGTGTGTGTCTGCCCGCTGGTCCTTCTGCCAGCCTGGCTCATGCTGTGCCCCCTGGGAAACCCTGCCCCCTGTCAGGGACCAGCCTCTGCGCTGTCTCCCCAGCCTCACCTGGAGCCCTGGAGCGGAGACGTGGCTCCCTCACCTGTGTCCCATCCTCGTTAGAGTATCTCTCACTGAGGTGGAGATGGGGTCACCTGTGTGCCTCTCTCTCTGTGCTGTTGAAATCTAGGGTTTATGCAACTGCTAGACTTCATGCCTCAAGTTTTAGACCTGCAGAATCTGGAAACTTCCCCTCACCCCACTGCTCACCAGTTGAACAGGTGTCATCCCAGTGTGCACAGGTAGACCCTGTGGGTCCTGGGCATCGGGGCTTGCCGGGTCTCCTGTCAGTTTTCATGCAGTCACAACTAGGAACAGTGTTGGGTATAGCCTCAGTTTCCCCACAGGGAGCTGCTACATTCCCAGGCCATCTTACTGATTTCTCTATCTCCGGAGCTGATCCAGCGCCAGAAACATAATGTGAGTTGAATTGTGTTTCCCCCCCCCCCCCCCAATACCTCTGATGAAGTCCTCACCCTGAGGACCTCAGAATGCGCCCTTATTTAGAAGCAATAGTTGCAACTAGAGTTAGTTAGGAAGAGGTCGTGCTGGAAGTGGGGTGTCTGTATAAAAAGGGGAAATCTGGGCACAGACACACACACAGGGGACCAGATGTGACGATGAAGGCGCCTGTGGCGATGCCTATACAAGCAAAGGCACCGAAGATGCCAGCCAAGCTCCGGAAGCCGGCCCGGGACAGACCCTCCAGGCCTCAGGGAGAACCGCCCCCATCTCACCTGAGCTGGGAAATGCAGCCTCCAGAGCTGGGAGACCACCGGTTTTGTCCTTTAAGCCACCAGTTTGTGGCACTTGGTTAGGACGGAGCTCCTAGTAAACTCATACAAGGGACGGTTGAAAGGGTCACACCCAAAGCAGTGGGTACCTTGGGGGAGGGACGCCCCATTCACCCCTTCAGGTCCATGGCCATCTCAGATTGGAAGACACTGTCCTGGGCTGTCTGAGCATCCTTGCAGGTGCCTGTCTCGGCCGCTCCCGGAGGCTACGTTGTGGAGCTTTTGTTTTTGACAGCAGTCTTCTCCATTACCGTTTCTTTCCTTCCGCTTTTATTTCCTTGGTGCCCCTTCATTTCTCCTAGCAAGCAGACTGCCTGTCACAGTGATGGGAAGCGTGTGCTTTGGTCTGACTCCTGGATGGCGGGGTTTGAATCTGGCCACTAAGGATTCTCTCAGAACCAGGGCAGAAACCAGCCCTCTGTGCCTGAAAGAGACAGGGCGTTCTCCAGCCTTATTGAATGGGTTGAGAAACCCAAACACATGTGTTCTCTTTGACCCACAGGATGGAGCCAGCTCCCCTGCAGACGGAGAAAGCTGGCCACTGCCTGGCACCTCGGCTCCTTCTGGGCTCCCGTTTCCTGCCCGGGAGTCCTGGGCCTCGGGGGACGTGTTGCTGTTGAGACCTGCAGACAGGGGCACGTGATGTGGGGAAGGGGAGGCATAGGTGAGGGAGTGGTCACTTCTAGACGTGGGCACCTCTTCTACAGATGTTGCCAGGCACTTCCTCACGTGCAGCTCGTATAAACTGTCCACAGAACACTGTGAAGTGAATGAGTTTGCATCATTTTTATCTGCTTATAGCCTGAATTTTTGTGCAGATAAATTCAGTTCTATTCAAAACCTGTCTATTCGGTACCTACTCTTTGTAAGCATTGGGCCAGATCCCAGGGAGGATTCCTGTGTGTGGGACCCAGGACCTACCTCAGGTGTCCAGTCCTGCGGTAGCAACGCCACATGCAGAACACTCAGTTGGACACACAGCTGAGTGTCCAACAAGAGCTGTGCAGGACCCCTGTGTTCATAGTGGCATAATTCACTGTAGCTCAGATTTGGAAACAGCCTAAGTGCCCATCAGCAGATGAGTGGATTAGAAAATTGTGGTACATCTACACAATGGAATACTACGCTGCTGTAAAAAAGAAGGAACTCTTACCATTTGCAACAGCATGGATGGACCTAGAGAGCATTATGCTAAGTGAAATAAGCCAGTCAGAGAAAAATAAATATCACATGATCTCACTCATTTATGGACTATAATGAACATCATAAACTGATGAACAGAAATAGATATAAAGACAAAGAAGCATTGAAGACTGTCAAACTACAACAGGAAGGCAGGGGAGGGTTGGGGCGTGGGTAATGGATCAACCGAAGGACTTGTATGCATGCATATAAGGATAACCAATGGACATAGACACTGTGGGGGGGGGGGGGTGGTGGTGAGGGCATGTGCCAGGCGGTAGGGGAGGCCAGGGGGAGGTCAATGGGGGAAAAAGGAGACATATGTACTACTATTTGTAATACTTTAAACCAGGGGTCCTCAAACTACGGCCCACGGGCCACATGCAGCCCACCGAGGACATTTATCCAGCCCGCCGGGTGTTTTTGCCGCCGCTGCCTGTCCTGCTTAGCAGCCGACTTAGCAGTGTGCATAGGAATTTGTTCATAGTTTTTTTTAAACTATAGTCCGGCCCTCCAACGGTCTGAGGGACAGTGAACTGGCCCCCTGTTTAAAAAGTTTGAGGACCCCTGCTTTAAACAATAAAAGAGAGAGAGAGAGAGAGAGAGAGAGAGAGAGAGAGAGAGAGAGAGAGAGAGAGCTGTGCAGGATGGAGCAGGAGCCAGCTGCCGCACACGCCCGAGGTGAGGAGAGGGCAGGCACCCCTGAAGGCTGATCGGTGGGGATGCTTTGTGGAGCTGCTACATGCGAAGTCCGGAGGCAGCTGGGTGTTTGGGTTCACAGGGGTGCTTGGAGCAGAAATCTCACGTTGGGTGTAAGATCGGATGCACACGCAGCGGGGACTTCAGCCTTGTAGACATGTTTCAACTTTGTTTTCTGGGTCCGTGCAGCCTATGAGGTAGCTGAGCCTGGAGGTGACGTCACAAACTCGGTTTAAAGAAAGTCAATTGTGTGGGTGGCAGAGTGCACTGAGCCGAGGGTGGGAGAGAGGAGGTGGGCACGCAGGGACCATGACCCAGGCCCGAGGCAGCAGCTGGATGTGCAGGCCTGAGGAGCAGAGGCAAGGGGGACCCCACCTTGAATTCCACAGGGATTGAGTGGGACGCCTGTGGGTGCTGGTATTTTAAAACCATCTCCTGCCTCTAGAATGAACAGAGGCAGATTCCATGCACAGCGAAGACGGTTCTATTTACAGTTGCTTCGTGGCAAACAGCACTGAAGGGCACTTTAAAAGAAACCGAAGCCTCCATCCCATGTATAAATAATCACCTTTTCTTTGGAAAATGGAGGTACAATGGAATACTATTTTCTTAAAGGTCCCTGACAAAGCAGAGCTGCCCCCCTACACCTCCCTGCCCCCTTCCTCCCCGCCACCGTCTCCGCCCCCGCCCCAGCATGGGAACCTGTGTCTGGCAGAGGGAGCTGGGCCTTTATTCCCACATGGAAAGAGACATAAATCTGGGGAGTGTTTGGCCCTTCCCTAAGTTTCTATGGCCCACAGTTCACAATCTTGACTCAAGTGAATTCAGATTCTCAATGATTTGCAAAAGTACTCAAACCGTTTATTTGTTCTGATCCTGAAATCACACTTACTGGGTAAATTCCCAAAGTGGCCCAAACCGTGAGAAGTCCCCGGTTCAATGACATGTTTAAAAGTTGCCGTAAATGCTGGCGACTGGACGGATGATAAATCTGAGCTGTTTCACATGGTCAGTTGGATCAGTAATAAAATACGTGAACTTAAGCATATGTCCTCTTGCTTTCCATGGCTATAAAGATCAATAAATTTTGTAAATCTTAACGACAAAATGTGAGGCATTTTGAATTTTATGTGGATGACTTGCATGGTGACAGGAACATGTTGTGGCCCTTGGAGCAGAAGGGAATTCCCAGTTGATGGTTCCTTGGCATAATATACATGTAGTTGGGGGATAATACTTCAAGATCAGCCAGCACATGGTTTCTGATAAGATGCATAACTCAGGTACTCAGAGTTGTTTTATAGGAAAAAGATGAGCATGGATTGTGCAGTGAGGATCCAGGCACGTTGCCTCTCCCTCGGGGACCGCAGGACGGAACCTGGCCGGGTGGGGAGCGGGAACAGGGGCCTGTGGAAGTGAGTCCTGGGCCCGAGCACTGAGATTCAGGGCTCTCCCAGGACTCAGTCTGCGCAGTTTCTGTCTCAGCCATAACTGCTTAATGTGCGGGCAGCCAGCAGGGAGGGGGAGAGGCCTCTTTGGGAAGGGGTTCCCTGCCTGAAAGGAGGGGCTGGGACGTGTGCTGTCACTATGCCCCCAACCTCCCCCAGGCCTGAAGCCCAGCTCTCTGAGGCTAGGTTTGAGACCGGGGAGACTGATGGAGATATGGATGATAAATCACATCACAAAAAGACTATTGTTAATTTAAACATTTTAAATAGATAACATAGTCACATCGTTTAAGAATCACAGCTAGATAAAAAGGTTTGTCTCCCGCTCATCCCACCTGCCCCACAACTGCCTCCTGAACTGGGTAACCACTCTGTCCTTCAGAGTTCTTTTATGCGAATGCAAATAAGCAAAAATACCTTGTGTCTTCCCCTTTGACACATAAAGCAGCGTCCTGCCGTGTGCCTTGCTTTGTCAGTCACTGTGCCTTGGAGATCTTCCCGCACTGTGGTGCTGAACGCTGCCCTTCGTCAGGCTGCGTAGCCCACCGATGTGGCCCACTGTGCTCGCGTTCCCCAGCCCCCGAGAAGGCTCTTGGCCGGCTGGTGCGTTTTGCTAAAACAAGCCCTGCTAGGTGCCCACATTCCCTCACTTCTCACACGCCCAGGCGGAGCTGTTGGACAGACGCTCAGACAGGGAATTGCGGGACGTAATTCTCCTAATTTTGACACATGTTGCCCAGTGCCCTCCTCAGGGTCCCACCAACTCCTTGGACTCTCATTGGCAGTGAATGAAGCACCTGCTGCCCCGGGCTCCCCTGATGCTATTAACATCGGGATTTCTGCAGGGGTGTGCTGGTAATCGATGAACAACCACCTCTCCCTCAAGAAAATCCCAAACCCAAAAAAAGAAAAAGCTCTGGTTTGCAGTGTCTGCTGATGGCCATGGTGTAAATACTTCCTTCCACTCAGGCTAACTTCAAGCTACCAACTCCATGTCCCTGCAGGTGGACTGGGAAGAATCGAGCAACACATCTTTGTGGGCATTTCCAACACAGAGACCTGAGAGATGCAAGCAGCAGAGGCAACAGTGAAACGTTGTAGCATAATGAGGAAGTTCTGGGTTTTAGTTCTTTTGTTTTTATTATGATGTACTCATTATATATTTATATATTTAAAATGTTAGTAATGGCTAATTTTAAATTTTTGTATTGGCTTGCTACATTCCTGAAAACTTAATCATTGGTTCTTGTGAGCTGGTAAAAGCCAACTCCAGCAAACTCCTGGACTTTTGCCGACCCGAGTGGCAGACAATGCGATCTCACTAGTTTTAACTTTTATTACGGCGTTTTCATGGGCCATTTGCATTTTCTTTTCTGTGAACTATCCATTCGCGTTCGTTCTCTTATTGATTTCTAGGAGCTCATTACACATTAAGGTGATATCTCTGGTCTGTTACGAACTGCAGCATTTTATCCTACTTACCTATTCACCTTGCGTGTCTGCCCACGGCATTTTATTTTTGCCATAAAAACGTCGTTGTTATTGCTCTTTTTAAATGCAGTGGAATTTTTTTTTCATCTTTGGCAGTTTCTGAATTTTAAATAATGATTAGAAGCAACAGGATTATGTAATTCCTTTTTCTAAGCCTAAGCAAGTCTCACATATGTACATCAGTTTCCTATACTCTTAGTCATTTGTACAATTCCTGTACCCTCTCGGAACTTGTTACATTGGATTTTGCCTTTTTTAAACATTTGAGTCAGGTCATTGTTTTAAAACCCTCTTCACTCTGTGGATCACGAAGAGGCACGGTACGTTACAGATGGGCCTGGCACGTTCAGCCAAAAGGAGTGCACGTAGAGATCACCAAATACTCACCAGGCGTCATATCACTCGTTCCCGGTGGCTGACCCACTACTTGTCTCTGCCTTTTATTATGTCCTTCATCTCTCCTTGACTTTCCGTGGGTCCTGCTGGCTTTGTCCTGCTCTCTCCATCCCACCCAGAGGGCCCGAAGCTCCAATGTTTGAGAAACAGTCGCCGCATCACCAGCTACAGAGATGTGGCCCCACAGGTGGATTTTCACCTACTCCACCATCCTGACAGCGCTGGGGGCACGGTCAGCGCCCACCCCTTCAGGTCACTGGAGAAGCCGCACGTGTGTGTAACCTTAGAATCCATCCGGTGGAAGGCCCCGCCTCAAGGTACCCGAGGGCCACTGGATATTCACACGATTTTTTCTTTTTTGCATCTCAGTTTTGGTCCTGACTTTAGAAAGGAGGAAACAGAATCTAGGATATGATGAGTGATGTGTCCAAAATCACCCCCTTGCCACCCCAGCTTCTAGCAGGGCACCTGGCAAGCGCCCTGTCCTCAGGGATAGGAGGAGCCATGACCTCCCAGCTCCCTGGGTCCCAGGGCCCACCTCACTGTCCCAGGACAGGCCTGGCCCACGTGGGGGTCGCTGGCCGGGTGTCCTCCCCAGGCTCTTCCCGTGGGTGGTCACAAAGGGCAGGCCACTCGTGCCAGCCCGTCCCCTGGGTGGGAAGCCTCTTTCTCTCAACATTCGCCATCGGAAAAGCGTGTAAGAGTGATAACCCCGTACTGAGGGCATGTCATTACCACCAGCTGGTCTGCTTGTTTAGTCCTCACCGGCCCTGTTTGGTGTTAGTGTTATTACTGTCATTTTACACAGAAGGAAACTGAGGCACAGAGAGGTGACAGAACCAGTCCAAGGCCAGACAAAGGAAACAATGAGCCAGTGGAGAGACCGGTCTACAATGACCCCAACACGTTACCTGCCGGACTCGGAATTTCCAAACACGTTTTTGTTCTACAATCTTCAGACACAGGAATCCTCATTGGACCGGAGGACACGTGCCTTTACGTTGTGGGACGTGCCTTCGAAAATGAATCACTGTTCCCTCCTTCCTGCTGGCCCTGGCCTCAAGCTGGCCCCCACTTTGGATCTAGACAGCCTTGCAGTTAGTTCTCAGTGTGCAGGAAGGACGCAGAGGGAGTCTGCTTCCCACTCTTGCTGCCATAATTCATTTCATTTAGGAGAACATTGTGGCTTTTGAGAGAATTGTAGCCACTAGAAGAGTGAGAGGACTTCGACTGAGCTAGTGTGTGCTCCAGCTTCCACCAGCTGACCACCAGCTTCCTGGCCCAGGCTGGCAGCCCCTGGGCTCCGGCGGACACTGGCTGGAGGCCGTGTCTGAGCAGAATGGCCTGGATTGGACAGGGCTTCTCTCCAGCCAGCGTGGCGGTGAGCCCACTTCTGACACGGCGCCTTGGCTTGTGGTTCGACCTTGGCACCCACAGCAGAGAGCTGAGGCCGGAGACACGGCCAGGCATCTTCTGGGAGGCTGGCTTCGCTGCTGCCTCCAGCTTGTTCCAGGAGCAGGCCCGGCTCCGGAAATGTCCTGTCACCCGACAGGACACCTGATGCCTAAAGACTGATATGTTTGTGCCCTGGCAGGTGTGGCTCAGTTGGTTGGGCATTGTCCCATGCGTTGAGAGGTCACCTGTTTGAATCCTGGTCAGGACACATGCCTGGGTTAAGGGTTCGGTCCCCAGTGGGGCAGGCAGGAGGCAGCCAATCCATGTTTCTATCTCTGTTCCTCTCTCTCTAAATCAATAAAAACATATTTTTAAAAAATTTAAGAAATAAAAATGAAATCTATATAATTGGGAAACAGATAAAAATTAGAATGAGAAAAGGAGGGCCTAATGAAGAGCCATGGTGCTTTCTCTTCCTTTCAAACACCATCTTCCTGCCTCTCTCCGATTACGAAAAGGTTACCTGCTCAGCCAAGAAAACGTTACAAGGAAATAAAAATCCCTCATCATTTTACCCAGAGACTTAACTCCTAATTTTTAAGAATTTATTCATTTTATGCTGTGATCCGGACCTCAGGGGCATAACACCAGAGTACTGTGACCCCTGACTCATGACACACTCATCAAAAACGCGTTCCTTAGGTTCTTGACCATGACCTGTCAAAGCTCTGGGCCAGGCCTTCACCTCCTCCCGGACACACTGCTCCATTTACCTGGCTTTTTGCTCGAGTTCATGCTGCCCTCACACCTGTGCAGCCCCCTGGTGTTCCGGGGTGGAATTCCATCACTCAGGCTGTTTTCCATTGCACTGCCTTTTGGGTCCCAGAATGGACACCCATTTATCTCTTTCTGGGCAAGGGAAGGCAGCATCAGGAGAGTCACCTGTACCCCTCATTCATCTCTGGGGCTTCAGAAAAAACACCCCAGCCCAGCAGGTGTCCAGCTTGTCCTTGAGGGTCTTCCATAAGGGAAAGCTCCAGTGTCCCGTGGCCTCTGTGCTTCGCTGTGCCCAAGCCTGAAGCCGCACTCCCCCCCCCCGACACACACCCCAATTAATGAAATTCACAGGTGTTTTCAATTCTTGGTAGAAGTTTAAAAGGCTGTTTATTCACCATCGTGGACTTGAACACCTTCTCCAGGATGCACCTTTCTTTTCCTCTTGTCTCTTGTCCTGGGTTTCATCCTTCCGCTGCTCTTCCATGGCCCCTCCCTATAGTCTATGAATGTCTCTGAGCGCCAGACCAGGGTTTGGGAGGTGCTCACATCCCAGACTTCACCAGGGAGAGAGCTCAGGTCCCTCAGGAGCCAGGAGAGCTGGCTCACAGCCGGGAGGAGAGCTTGCCCTGCTCCCACTGCCCGTCTGCCGGCTTCCTCTGTCAGGCTTCCCAGCTCCCCTGCACCCCAGGCCCCAGCCGCTCCTTCCCCCCGGGGTGTGTGGGAAGGAAGTGTCGAGTTGTGCACAGAGCACATGTCTTCTCTGTTGAAAGTCTTGTGTGGTCGATAATAGAAGACTCATGTATATGAATGATTATTTAACAAATATATTTTTATTGATTTCAGAGAGGAAGGAAGAGATTGAGAGATAGAAACATCCGTGATGAGAGAAGAATCATGGATCAGCTGCCTCCTGCAAGTCCCCCATTGGGGATCGAGCCCACAACCCGGGCTCTATCGTGCCCTTGACGGGAATCGAACCTGGGACCTTTCAGTTCGCAGGCTGATGCTCTAGCCACTGAGCCAAACCAGCTAGGGCTATGAATGATTTTTTTTTTATGCTTGTTTGAGATTGATAGATATCAGGCAAATAGTAAAAGTTTCACAGCATTACTACAAATAAATGATTAAAAAAAACAAAATAAAATCAACAAAAGCAAGAAAATTCACCCAACAAACACCCCAAACACAATCCTTTTCTGTAGGGTCGGCATTTCTGCCTAACGCACCTGGCCTTTGACTCTATTCCCGCAACAGGTGCACAGGGCTCTATTTTGTTTCTTTGTTATGTACTGTCCTTGTCCCCACTTTTGTGGATGTGCCATCCTCACCTGAGGCCAGACCGGTCCTCCCTAAGCAGATGTGGCAAGGTCCGGCCAGGCACTTCCGGAAGAGCTGTGGGGAGCAGAGTTAATGCGTTGGAGGTAAGTTGTAAAGGGGAGGTGTCCAATGTCATTTGCCTTTAGGGAGTGAGTATTAAAGCATGACAGGGTGTCACTACACATCAGGGAACTGCTAAGGCAGGAAACAGTGACCCCTCTGAGGCTGGCAAGGTGTGGAGGAATGGGATCACTCCTAAAATGCTGAGTGAGAACAGCCCAGGGCTACCTTCTGAATGATGCCAGGTATATGACCTCCCTAGAATGACAAGTTATGGCAATGGAGAACAAACTAATGGGTACCGGGTTACTCAGTGGGCTGGGCACACAGGAGGAGGGTGTGGACATAAAAAGGCAACACGAGGGCCCTCATGGTCATGGAAATTTTGTATCTTGACTGTATCGAAGTCCACATGCTGGTGGTGCCAATGGGCTATACTTTTGCAAGATGTTACCATTGGGGGAAACTCAGTAAAAAGCAGTGTGGCCTCTGCATTATCCTATCTAATAAAAGAATAATATGCAAATTAACCATCTCTCCATTACACCCACAAGCCATAACCACAAGCCATGCCCACCAGCCAATCAGGAACGAGTATGGATATTAACCCAACCAAGATGGCTGTGGCCACAGAGAGAGCAGGAGGTAGGCTTGGGTTTCCCCAGTGATGGAGGAAGCCAAGCTTTCCACACACCCTGGCCAGCCCAGGCCTCTGCTTAACACTACAAAGTTTCAATTATAGAAGATAAATAAATCCCAACAAAAATGGCTGCCTCCACGGAGCGAGCAGAAGGCTTGGCTCTGCTCCAGGCTACAAAGTTTCAATTGTAGAAGATAAATAAATCTCAGATACCAGGGCCTCTGCTTGGGTTGCTGGGGGGTGTGGCCAGCCTGCAAATCACCACAGGCCCCTCACCCAGGCCACCCTATGCCCCAAGGGAACCCCCACCCTGATCCGAGACACACTTCAGGGCAAACCAGCTGGCCCCCACCCATGCACGAGGCCTCTATCCTATCTAATAAAAGAGTAATATGCAGATTGACCATCACTCCAACACACAAAATCGCTGCCCCCATGTGGTCAAAGATCCTGCCCCCATGTGGACACAAGATGGCCACCACAAGATGGCCAGCAGAGGAGGGCAGTTGGGAGGGACCAGGCCTGCAAGGGAGGGCAGTTGGAGATGATCAAACCTGCAGGGGAGGGCAGTTAGGGGTGACCAGGCCGGCAGAGGAGGGAAATTGGGGACAAACAGGCTGGCAGGGGAGCAGTTAGACATCAATCAGGCTGGCATGGGAGTGGTTAGGGGGTGATCAGGCTGGCAGGCAGAAGCCATTAGGGGCAATCAGGAAGGCAGGCAGGCGAGCAGTTGGGAGCCAGCAGTCCTGGATTGTGAGAGGGTTGTCCGACTGCCCATTTAGGCCTGATCCGGATCAGGCCTAAACGGACAGTCGGACATCCCTCGAGGGGTCCCAGATTGGAGAGGGTGCAGGCTGGGCTGAGCGACACACCCTCTGTGCACAAATTTCATGTACCAGGCCTCTAGTTTCTTATAACTACCTAGGAATCTGTAATGACCCAAACTAAAAAGTTTGATTTACAAATACTGAAACAGAGCTGGCACCTGCCGCAGCCTCCCTCACACCATACAGCCATTTTCATCTATTTTGGTTGGATTTTTTAAAGACTTCCTTATTTTTTATGTAACAGGTTTTGACTGCTAATTGTTGACTTATTGTTGACGATAATTTTAGGTAGATCCATGTCTAGTGATGCTTTCTGGCAGGTGGAATTTTAATTGCTGTGTCAGAATATTAATTTTAACGGGAGTGGCTATTTGTTCGGAATCTCTCCTTGTTTCCGTGCTGTTGCCTCTGCACCTCTGGTTCCATGTGTTTGTTTTGGAGTTTCTCGCACTGAGAGTGTTTCCAGATGTAGGGGGACCCGGCCGCACGCTTGTTCCATGTGGACTGGAAGCCCCACGTGCTTGTGGGTGGGGAGAGGGCAGGGCTTACTGACGAGGAGGCTTCACCGTGAGGTAAGCAGGCAGTGCGGGGCCTTTCATGGGTGGACCCTAAGCCTGGCCAGGCTGCCTGGGGAGGGTAGGAGGCCTCTGCCTGCTCTGTGCCTGAAGGCATGGAGGGTGGCATGAAGCCCATGGGACTCTGCACTGAGAAAGCTCTGTCTCGCCTTTGAGGGGAGAGTGTGGCACATTTCACAGCGACACCACGAGGGGATAAACAGACCCACTTCTGGGGTTGCCAGCGTTAGCAAAAAACAGACGAATAGGATACCCTGTTAAATTTGCATATCAGATGAACAATGAGTAATTTTTTAGTATAAATATGCCCATAAAATGTCTGGCACATGTTTATACCAGGGATCATTTGTTGTTTGTCTGGAATTCAAATTTAACTGGGCATTCTGCGTTTCACCTGGAGCCCCCGTGCCTCGGTGCCAGGCATTTGCTCGTCTCAGCCTCGCCACAACCTTCTCTGCTGGTCGCCGCTGTGTGAGGATCTGAGCGCGTTCCCTGAGAGGACCCAGCTCGGCCTCCCAGACCCATGAGTCTCACAGCGGATGGAGGGCAAGGCCAGGCCGGAAGGCCCCGCCCTCTCAGGCCCTTTCCCAGACCCATGTCTGTGAGCCTTGTTGTGGGTCCTTTTCTGATTGCTGTTGGCTTTAGACCTGGGACCTTAAAAGGTGGGCTTGCCAAGAAGACAGGGGCTGGCCTTTGAGACAACAGAGGAGCTTGGGGTCTCCTAGTTCAAAAGGTGGGAGGAGGGGGGCTGCTGCAAAGTCCAGCCCATGATGAGGGGGAGCCAGGGTGCAGCACCAGGCACCTTTCTTCTCCATCTCACAGCGACATACTCAGCCTTCAGGAATTCCTGGGTCCCTCGTTCAGGGCGAGGAGAGCGATGGTGGCTCTGGGGGGGCTGTGAGGCCAGAGTGACTGCCTCGTTCAGTCTGTCCAGTAGGTTCTGCTTCCTCCCCTCCCCCCACTCTTGGGCTCTGGCTACTGCCTTCTGCATATTCCCACAGTCAGATTCTTCCATGGCAGCAACATCCCTGAAATTCCCGAGGGGCTGGCCGGCCAGCCTGCTTCCTTTTCTCAGGGTAGTGGGAACAGGAGCTGTCTAGTGGGGTTAGCAGTGAGCGGGCTTTCCTAGACTCTCAGCGCCCGCTTCCTGGTGGAGCCCCTGAGCTCTGAGCCTTGTGAGCCCCCTGACTCACTTGGGCAGGGTAGGTTTTATCAGAAGCCTGACTGGCTTGGCCCCCTGCTCTCTCCAGCCCCTTGCCAGGTATGCCTGGGCAGGCTGAGCTCTGGCCCACCCTGCCTCCCCCTCCAGGGCCACTCAGGTGCAGAGGGGCGGGGAGCTGCCCAGTTGGCTTGCCTGAGGCGGCTAAAAGATCTTCGGGGATCTTGTGAGCGGGTTATTAATCACAGTCATTGTTAAAAATTATACCAACCTTCAATTAAATAAATTACATCGAAAGCAAAGGCAAGGAGTGGTACTGAACTCTAAACTCATCCCTTCGTTGTTATTTTACTGCAGAGAACTGTGCTCTGCCCTGCTGGCGGTCCACCCTTTGACCTGTGGGATATACACTGCACACGCGGTGGGGACATGCCCTGGGCGGTGTCTGTGTGAGCGTGGGAAGCTCTGTTACCACTGAACTCAGGTGCAGGAGGGGAAGGAGGCAGTAAGTGAACAATCGTGATATAACTTCAGATGTGATAAGAGATGAAAAAGAATTATACCTGGCAAGGGGCTGGACAGAGCAGGTGGCCAGGCCAACCAGGCCTCTCTGGGGTCACCGACTGTGAGTCTCCCGCACTGTGTTCAGCTCTGTGAGAGGCTGGTCCCGTGTGGCTTGCTGCGCCATCCATCATCTGAGCTCCTCTTCTTCCCCCAGCCCCACCCCCCACACTGGGCCCAGTTCCATTTCTCCACCAGCCCTGGTGAGCCTCATGCCTGCCAGTGAGCATTTCCAGCGGCCCTCCCTGGGGTGCAGGATGCTCCCCTCCCGGCTTTTCAGAGAAACACCGTAATTTGCAATGTTTTTTTTTTTTTTAAGTTCAATAACAGAACTTTTAAAGAAAGCACTGATGTGTAATATTCCTTTTCATTCATTCATTGGTGCCCAGAGATCTTCACGATCTTAGGGAAAAGAACATGTGCTACGCGCTGACAGAAGAAAGGACGCGTTTTGTCAGTTACGGGAAGGCTGCAGCATGCTTTCCCACCATGGGCAGGATAGGTTCTGTCAGGAAGACTGTAACGTGGCACGTGCTGTAAGGGCTAAGCTGTAGTTGCCTCGATGAAGGGACACTTCCCCGGCAGCTGTTGTTTTCTGCGTGGGGACAGATCCTGGCTCAGGTGGCTGTGAAGGATTGTTCTGCCCTAACTCAGGCCTGCCAAGGTCTCCCAGGATCCTACAATCACCTTACCCCTTAAGTGACCAGGGGCAGCCAGGTCTCCCCTCCCAGCTATTTCCTGGACACCCCGCTGGCTCTAGTTCTCAAGCGTTTTCTTCAAAAACCACACCCCAACCTCCCTCACTCCACCCCCCTGGTCTCCTCTCCTCTCCCCACTCTCTTCCTTTTCTCTCCCCCGCCCCTAAACATCACCACCTCCCCCACCCCAGGCTCCTGCATCCTGAATCAAGCTGCCAGCCTTCTGGTCCCTCTGCCCCACAGCGGTCAACAGGTCTCTAATGCAGAGGCACCCTGGGCCCAGTGGGGCCATGTGAGCGTCCAGTGGCACCGGGGACTCATCACGCACGTCCCACCGGGTGAAGTTGTCAGGGCTGCTGCCCAGCACCTGATCCCAGCCAGCCTGGTTCCTGGAGCTGGAGAGCCGCCTCCTGACCTGGTGCCATTCACCCCAGAGTGTCTCTGAGAGTTGTTTGCAGAAAGTTTTAGGGGGGAAATGCAGATGAAGAGAATTAAACAAAGAAGAAGAATTAACCCTCAGGGGTCTGGACCCAAGGGAGGGTCAACATGGGAGTTGCTTTTGGAATGTGATGGGGAAGACTCAAGAAGAAGGTGACTCAGGCAGGACCCATGCTATAGCTTTTGCCTGGTGGGTACAAGGCTAGGCCTGGGAGGCCATCACTGGTTACTGCCCAGGGTGGCCGAGGGTCTCCTAACCAAATGCCTGGTGTGTCCGCAACTAAACCTGGCCAGGTGGCGGGTGCAGCACCAGCAGCAAGTGATGCACTGGGGTGCTCACCCTCCAGAGTGCTGGGGCAGGCGGAGGGGCCGGTGGGCCCCGTGCTCATGGTCAGGTTCCTGGGCCGGGCAACTCCAGACATTCTGAACAGGATGGGGGGAGGGGGGCCCAAGAGACAGCGAATCGGGGACTGTTCCACGCATAGGCTGCAGCTCTCAAACTTGGCGGCCCACTCAGCGAAATCTCACAATTCTAGCTTGAGTGGGTTGGGCCTCTGGGTTTGCCTAGACACCCTGAGGCCTGGTAGGGCCGGCAGCCTTTTGGGGTGAGACTGCCAGCGGGGCCCCCAGGCTTGCTGTCCTTGTGGTGGGTGAGGGGCCACACCACCTGCTTTTGCAGATCTTGAAACAACAATGCAGAGCAGCCCCTGCCTAACCAGTGCAGTCAGTGCCACAGCAACAGGAATGGGGGAGGGCGGAGGTGGGGGAGACTGGAAACTTTTAGAATAATACAAAGTTCCTCTATTTGAAAACAAAGTTCACGTAATGTCAAAGCTGAGGTTATGGGGAGTGGGGAGGTTGGTGAGTGACTGTTCTCTGTGCCAGCGGCTGGGCAGGTGGCAGGCGCCACGGTCCTCGCTCTCTGCTGGGATCCTCGCTGTCCTCAAGCTTCGTGCCTCTTGTTCTTTTGCTGATGGCTGCGCAGTCATTGTAACACTTGGCGTGTTAGGATCTTTGAAACAAATGGTATATTCTGAAGCCGTGGGGACCAGGCCCAGTTACAAAGCAAGAAGGAGGTCGGTGGGAAATCCCACGACGCCAGGTCAGGCCCCGTCCCACTGCCAGCCGTCTGGAGCGCCTCTGCACGGTCCCTGCCCTCCTCCCCACCTCCCCATCCCCAGTCGAGTGCACAGCCCTCTCCCGGAACCAAGTGGCTTAGTCCCTGGGGACAGGAGTGCGTCCGACATCTCAGGCCACGCAGGCGGCTCTAACAAAGCCCTGGGCAGCCTCAACAAGGAGGACATGGGCTTCTCACAGTGGCTAAGAGGCAGCCACCTCCTGCTGTGTCCTCACATGACGCAGAGGGTCACCTCTGGCCTCTTCCTCTTCTTCTGAGGGACCAGCCCCATCCTGGGGCTTCACCCTCATGTCCTAATCTAAACCTAATACCCCAAACGTCCCAATCTCCCAGTCCCATCTTGGCATCTGAATTGGGGGGGGTACAACATTCACTTCATAACAGAGAAGGGCTCCTTAGGAAACACACACCCCCCCCTTCCCCATAGAGGCTGCTCTGGGCTGGGGCCCACCCCACTGGCCCCCCTGAGACTGTGGGACAGGGTGGCAGTGCCTCCCCCACCCCTGGCATGGCCCCCACCTGTGCAGCCCCTGGCCTGGTGGCCTGCGGAAGCTCAGGGAGAGGGGGCAGGCAGGTCTGCAGGAGAAAGGAGAAGGGTGGGGAGGAGGCCCTGGAGGAGCCCCGGCACCGGGGTTGTCTGGAAGACTCATCGACAGCCCTGGCCGTAGGGTCCCTGCCAGGACAGTGACCATCAGCTGGGAATGGAGGACGTCTGGGTCCCTGTGGCCAGGAAGGTCTAAGAGCGAGACATGGATAGTGAAGTCTTTGCAAAGTGGTGAGTCTGTTCTCTGCCAGGAGGGGCCAGCGACTGGAGACCCTGCCCCATCCCAGGAGAGGGATGCCATCTCTTGGAAAAAGGAGCTGGGGACCTTCCTGAGGCTACAGGATGCACAAGGAGCACCCCCTTAGGTGGGGAGTTAACCCCACTCCAGCACACCCGCCCTCGCCTACGCTGGAGGCCCGTCCTGTCCATACACTGTGCACAGCAGCCCCGCCCAGTGCTGCCCTCTAGGGACCGGGAAGGGCTGAGCGTGCCAGCCGGGGACCGACCAGTGCTTCCCAGGACCATGCTGCACACCGTCCAATCACGGCCCAGTCTCCTTGAAACTCATTTTGGAATGTTGCCGCTCGAGGCAATGCGAACAAATGGTGCTTCGGCCCTCCCAGGGGAGATGAGCGTTTCTGCTGCACAAGCATCTCAGACCAGATGGGCTCCCGGTCCATCAGCGTCTGTGTATGTGGCCCACCAAGCTCCCCTCGCGGGACAGCCGACATTGCTGAGCTGCAGTGTGAAAAGGTTACTTGTTGTTTTTTATTTCTTGCAAAAGATATTATGAAACAGAGCTTACCCCGAAACTGAAGAGTAATTCTGCGTTAGCATGCTTTTACAGGCTTCAGCTCCCGTCTGTGGGCAGTTGCAAGCATCCCCCACCTTCCCGTTCACTTATAAAGAAACCTCCTACACGGTGCTATTAAAACACAAACTTACTCATATGCTTAGTCAGGGTAGAGTGGCACTTCTTTCACATGTGCGATGAATGAGTTCTGAAGTAACAGGCCTAGAAAATGAAACTGCTCAGAAAAATATGAAAATGATTTGAAAAGGTGCCAGAAGATACTGAGTGGGTGGAGGTGGGTGGGGACGGGGCTATCAGCTCATGGGAGTTCCAAGACCTCCAGGTCATGATGGCAAAGGAATTACCTTGAGAACTGATGTGGGAATAAGCGGCCACAGTGACTATGTGGGTGTCATCAGTGCCCTGGCTTTGGGTCCCTGCTCTACTATTGATTAGCTCTGCGGCCTGGGGCAAGTTGCTTAACCAGTCTGAACCTCCGTTTCCTTGCCTGTAACATGCAGACAGTAACAGCACTTACTCCATAGGCTACCCCATTGTCCATCCCTCAGAGCTCAAAAATTCGATTAAAAGCTATCCTGGGTTTAATAGTCTCCACCTCTGATCTCTGTGTGGCTGTCTTTGTCATTTACTTAGCTATGTAACTAGTTAATGAACACTCATGGATCCACCACTCAAAATGAAAGCTATGGCTAGGACAGTAAATTATACTAGTATTTCTTTCTTTTTTTAAAATATATTTTATTTATTTTTTACAGAGAGGAAGGGAGAGGGATAGAGAGTTAGAAACATCGATGAAAGAGAAACATTGATCAGCTGCCTCCTGCACACTCCCCACTGAGGATGTGCCCACAACCATGGTACATGCCCTTGACCAGAATCGAACCTGGGACCCTTCAGTCCGAAGGCTGGCGCTCTATCCACTGAGCCAAACCGGTTAGGGCTATACTAGTATTTCTTACCATATGGTCCTCAATATCTCATTCATCCCTCCTTTCCACTTCAGAAGATAGATAGATTGATCTTTAACTTTGTAGCAATGATATACTACATGTAACTTATAGGGACTTACTTTTTTCACTTAATGTTATATTGCTGGGATCCATCCAATCTATACTTAAAAAAAGGGTAATATGCTAATTAGACCGGATGTCTTCTGGATGTCATTCCAGATCATTCCTGACAAAGCTGGGGCTGGGGGTGGGGGGAGGGGGAAGCCAGCCCAGGTCCCGGGCGCCTGCAGGCAGCTGGGGAGGAGGAAAGCCCAGGTCCCGGGTGCCAGAGGGAAGCCAGTGCTGGCAGCTGGGGAAAGGCCTACTCTTGCACGAATTTTCATGCATCGGGCCTCTAGTCTATAATAATAAAAGCGTAATATGCTAATTAGACCGGTCATTCTTCCAGAAGACCTTCTGGATGAAGCTGAGACTTCAAGGGAAGCCCAGGTCCTGGGTGCCAGAGGGAAGCCGGTGCCACCAGCCCGGGGAAGGAAGGCCTACTCTTGTATGAATTTTGTGCATCGGGCCTTTAGTGTCACTATAATTCACTTGTTCTGACTGCCGCATCACTGAGGGTGAACATGCCACACTGAAGTCAGCCACTGCCCCACCGAGGGGCATGGGGAAGGGAAGGTCCAGAGGTGTGCTAACTAGAGCAGGGCTATATAATCATACTCATGCATGTCTGCGGTTATGTAAGTGTTAGAGTTCCTCTTGGCTGTGAATCTTGAAAGGAAATCATGACAGAGACCATGAGAAAGTACAACTTTAGGAGAAAATGTCAAGGCCCTTTCTAAAGAATTTTCACCAATCCATAATGCCATGTGATTCATCTTCCCCAACACTTACCAGTGTTAGACATTTTACTTTCTGCTAATTGAGTAGGTGTAAAATGTTATCTCATTGTGATCTTGATTTGCATCTTTCTTTGTGAATTTCTTCATAAATTTATTGGGCATATATGTTTCCTCTCCCATGAAATACTTCTTGGTGTCTTTCCCTCATTATTGCCCTGGGTTGTTTGTGCTTTTAAAAAAATTGATTTGTAGAGTATTATGTATATTATTGATACTAAAGCTTTGTGGTTCATATTACAAATACCTTATTCTAGTTTCTAGCCTATGTTTTCACTTTTTAAAGGCCTCTCTTGGTGAACAAAAGTTCTTGATTTTGATATAGTTAAAATATATCAAATATATCAAATATATCAAATCATTTTATAATCAGTTTAATGTGCTTGTCTAAGAAAATCTTTAGCTAGCTAGGGTTATTTTCAAGATATAGTTTGAAGGAGATAGTCTTATTTCCCCACATGGGTAACTATTTTTTTCCCAGCTCTGTTTATTGATCAGTCTCTGCTCTCCTCACTGATTGCCTTTATCTTCTGTGATGTATGAGTCTTCTTCTGAAATCTCATTCATATTCTATGGTCATATTTTTTTTCAGTCCACAAAGCAGTACTACAGTGTTTTAATTGCTCCAACTACACAAAAGTCCAGATTTCTGGTAAGGTCAGTTCCCCTCACTTCTTTTACAGAAACAGCTGGGCTATTTTTGTTTTTGACTCTTTCAAATAAGTTTAGAATCATCTTTTCAGGTTCTATTAATGAAACGTATTTGGAATTTGATAGGAATTACACTCATTGTATAGATCACATTACAATATCAAATCATATTGTCCATAAACATGGTATATCTCTCCATTTATTTAGGTTTTCTTTAATATATCTTAATAAAGTTTGGTACTTTTCCTTTTAAAAGTCTTGCATACCTATTGCTAGATTTATTCTCAGGAAATCTATCAATTTTCTGAAACAATTATAAATGCTATCTCTTTAAGTATATTTCCTAGTTCTTGGATGCATGTAAATTTTATATATTCGCTAAAATGTATAATTTGAAGTTTTGGGGACTTTTTAAATGTCGACAATCATATCTTATGCAGATAGTATCAGTTTTACTTCCTTCATTAGGTTATTTTAAGGGTGAATTTAGGTTATGCAAACAAAACAAATAACAGTGGTTGGCAGCTAGTAAGCGCTCAATAAACATCGATGTTACTGACATTATTGTTACTACTAATTAATGGAGAAATTTAAAAAGTTGTCTTAATCAATTTCCACATGTTAAGGAAAGAAACAGCAACCTCGAATGGTTTAACAATTCAACAGAGATCCCACAGGTGCCTGGTGCCAGGACTGGGCCTGGGAAACCAGGTCTCTGGGCTACAGTCAGGTGTCCTTCTCTTCCCCGCCCCCCCCCCCCCCCCCCAGCCTCATGTCAGTGTGGCTCTGTCAGGCATACACGCCTGCCAGTGGGTGTGTCTCCACAGTGAGCTTCCCAGCACACCCACGACAAACATATATTAAATCAGCAGCATGAATTAAGCTCTTCAGTGTATTGGCCTTCCCACAATGCACACACTTGTAGCAGAGCAAACACGTCACACTGCCACTCGGATATGCAGAAAAGAGTAATGTGTTTCATTATGAGAATTCTCTATCAGGACCTCACCCTTTCCTGCTGGTGACAGCCGGGATGGAGGCGACCCTTCAACGGGCCTGCTGAAAGCAAACGTGGACTCTCTGGGTTTACCGCGCTTTCTTCTGGGTAAATACATGGTTCGTCAAATTCAGATTTCCTTCTCAAAAGGCTCCCCTGCCCCCATGTCCCAGGTTGGCAGCTGAAAGAGTCGGAGAAGTCCGGATTCTCATGCTGCGTGCTAGGGCCTCGGAACTCGCCCAGCCTGGGGACAGGGTGGTGTTGGTTGGGCGAGGGTGGACCTGGTCCTGTCTTGAAACACCCAGTCCTGGGCACTGCTGGGTCTGGAGTGCCCACTGGACCACCCCAAAGTCAGCTTGTAAAACTTTCTGGAAACCGAAAGGAAACATCTGAAGGAAACACACCTGTTGTCACACAGGAAGAAATAGCGTTTTATTGGGTGCCCACGCGGAAGAAGGCACTGAGCACGGTGGCTCTTTACTAAGGAGCTGGCAGTGGGCTGGCCTTCACGGTTAGCGTTTGGCCACCTGTGTTCTCGTGAGCACTGTCCACCCCAGACACGCACTGAGCGGCTCCTGGGGGCGGAAGGAAGAGACGCTCCTGTTGGGGGGTGAGCTGGCAGGCCCCGGGGGAAGGGTCCTTTCCGCTGAGTCCCGAAGGCTAACTGGGATTTTAGCAGAGGCTTCCAAAGAGAAAGGGAAGGGAAGAATTCTGAGAAAGCCTTGCTCATCGATTAGATTTGAAGGCCACTGGGATGGGGCTTTCAGAGACATAAAGGGATGTAAGTGAGACCCTGGAATGTAGACAGTCACTGAAGATGTTTGAGCAGAAGGTGACACAAGTAATCTTTTAGGAGGTTGTTTGGACCTGGTGTAACTGAACTGGAGCCAGGTGGTTCACTCTGGGCAAAATGAAGTGGTCAGGGCCAGAGGAATGAGACCTGCGCTCACGTGCACACGGGGAGCGCACGCAGGACATACCGTGACTGTTGCAGCAGGGTTATTGCATGTGGCATATGCCCCTCATATAGCATGACCGCTGTGTGTTTCACCTGAACACTAATGACCATGCAGTCTTGCTTTCTTGAGCTCTAACTAGGTCCCAGGTACTGTTTGTTCTCAGTCCTTCAAATGCGTTCATCACTTAATCCTTACCGCCACCCCTGAAGGAGGCCCCGTTATTCCTGTCTCATATATGGGGGCACTGGCACGTGGAGAAGTTGGGCAGCTTGCCTGAAGTCACACAGATAACCCCAGAAGTTCTCTAAGAGAACTAGCAACAGACTTCCTATAAGCAAAATTCCAGTCAGGTGTTCAAGATATAATTCTGTTCACAAAATGGAGTTCACAACATTCCAGAAGAGAGCAGTTGAGATCAGTGCTCAACAGGGGAGGGGGGGGGGCGGGGGCACCAGGCACGGCCCAGGTCACGTTCACATCAGCTGGCATTACCTCTCCTCCCTTGTTTTTGCATCAAGCTACCCTCCCCTCCCCCCACCATTACCCTTGTCTACCTAGGAGGCTATTACAATTGGGCGAATGTTTTAAAGCGACACCATCCCTTTTCCAGGCAGAGGGTTTGATCTTCCCCTTCCTCTTCCTTCTGAGAGTTTGATCCTTCAGGAATGGTTTGTTAGTTTTCTTAATCCAGTTCATAGATTCTCTTCATCTGTGCCCATTTGTTTTAAAGACCTGCCTTTGACAGTGGGAAGGATGCATACGAAGGTGCCACAGAGAGCCCACCCAGTGGGCATACGAAGGTGCCACAGAGAGCCCACCCAGTCTGTGTGTGTAACTGGCAGTTCCGTTCAATGTCGCTCACACTTAGGGCAGCTGCTGTGTCCAGATCCCGCCCTGTTCTGCCCTCAAGGAGGGAGGGACGGTCAGTGTGAGCAGGTGGCAGACACAGGAATGCTCTTCCTGTGTCTCTCCGTAGCACCAGCTTTTATTTCTCATTCAAGAATTTGAAAATATTTTGCAGATTGTCAATAGTCAAGCTTTGTGATTGTTTCTTTAAAGGGTGTTTTTGAAGGTGGAGGCCTGGCTGCTTCGTGTGGCAGTGTCCTCAGGGGCCCGGTGAACAGAGGTTTGGGGGTGAGGGTGACGTCAGTATTTCTGGGGTGTGTCTGCTGAATGGGAGCACTGTGGCATGTGCAGGTCACCTGAAATCCCTGAGGAGGAGGCAGAGCAGAGAAGAGGGGAGAGGAGAGGAGGGGAGACAGGAGAGGAAGAGGAAGGGGAAGGGGAAGGAACAAGAGCGGAGAGGAGGGGAGGGGCAGGGGGAAGAGGAGAGAGAAGGAGGGGAGAAGGCTGTAACTGTGGTTTCCTTTTTGCAAGGCAGAAACCTCGTGATTTAGATGTCTGCCAACCAATTGAAAGAGTTAAAGGAAGCCGAGTCTCAAACGAGATAACTGTCTGATAAGATAGGGGAAGACCTTCATTATCTCTTACATTATTTAATTTTTAACTTTGTAGCATAGAAAAATCTCAAAATATATAAAAATAGAGAGAATACTCTAATAAACCCCCCATATCCATCACCTGGCTTCCACAGTGATCAACTTACAGTCAATTTTGTCACATCAGTAACCCCATCTTGCCACCCTCTGGGCTTTTTAAAGAGAAAATCCCAAACACGGTATCATTTTATCTGTCAATATTTCAGGATATTTCTCTAAAATATAAGAATTCTTGTTTTTCTTAAACACAATCACAATGCTTATGATTTTAAGGAAAATCAAATCAATTCATGAAGTTTAAAGAAGAAATTCCCAGCATTCACACCCCGCCTATACCCTTGTTTTAAATGACTTGCTGTCACTTAAAGCCTGCATGGCGGCTCCAGGGAAGTGAGAGGCGCATGGGCTGAGCCCTCCGAGGGCAGGCCTCTGGATTCCGGAAGGAGTCACCCCACGCTTAGACCCAGAGTTCTGGGCATGGTTTTGTGAACGCACCTCTCTCTGGATTCCTGTCCACCGGACCCTCTTTCACACGAAGCATCCCCATTCACGGCCGCAGGAAGCCCTCAGGAGGATGAAGGCGGGACTGACAGTAGAGCCACTGTCAGAGCGGCAGCTTGAAGGGCAAGCGTGGGCCACACCAGGTCTGTGACAGCGAGCAAGAAGGGCTTCGGAGCGGAGCTGCGTCTGACCTGGGATCGCATTAGTGGATCGCTCCCCAACAGGGGAAAGCCATCTCCAGAAATGCCCGCGGTAGCTGATAGGAATTGCAAATAAGCTACCACTTGGTTAATTTTTAACAGTCAGGACTTAGGAAGTCTGTTGTTGTCATGCTCAAGCTTAACAGCGAGCCTGGTTTTTCTTAGGCCATGCACCCTTCCTCCGCCAGCGTCACGGTGCCGAACACACCGTGTCCATGGGGGTCCCAGGGTGAGTCCTGGTGTGGACGCGGAGATGGCTCTTTGCTTCCTGGGCCAGAGACTTCTGAGGCCCTTCACCAGGGTCTACAGTGAATTCCAGAGGCCAGCGCACTGTTTCAGATGAGCAGGGGGAGGTGCTCTCAGTGTCATGCGAGGACTTGCCTTCCCGCTGTGGTTACAGGGGAGCTCAGGCTGGCTGCCAGGGCAGGAGCCGGTCCTTTATACTTTAATCAAGGACATGGATGTTTTGCTCAAGTTCAGTGTCTCATAAGAGCAATTTTCTTTCCAAGGGTGTGTTGTCAGTTTCATGAATATATGCTCGGCATTTCATTAGCATTCTTCTAGCAAAACATGGTTCTGACTCATTTCTGAAATATCTGCTCTCGCCTGCAAGGTGTTTCTCAGTTTTTACAAAAATTGTGTTTTCTGCTTACCGGCAGACAAAAAGTTTAATACCACACAAATCTAAAATGGGTGTGCTGAGAAAACACACAGCACACCCATGGAGTCTGGGCTGCAACCTCCCACTGTTCTCTGGCCCATGGCCTTTGTCAAGGTTAATCCAGCTCCAGGCCAAGGTTAGCCCAGCTCCAGGCTGAGCGCTGGGAGGGAAGGAGGAGTCCAGGGCTGGTGGTAAAGTTCCCTAATATGAATATTCATCACCCAGTTTTCTCGGGTTTTAAGCCAGGATGAGGTTTAGAGAGCTTGTCAGAGGATGCTGAGCGAAGCGAAAGGGGAAATTGGAGCCACGATGGGAAGAGCTGCTTATGAATCAGAGCAGAGAGCTCTGAGCTCCAGCCTCCAGCCCTTTACACCTCATCCCTTGGACTGAATGGAGGCAGCTGGGGCCCAGCCTCTCCCTCCCCAGGGGCACCCTTTTCCGGAATGAATAAGAAAAGATGTTCTCCACCACCCCAGCTGTGACTGTCTTTCAAACGGAGGTATCTAGGTTCCTCACTCTAACTTTGGTAGAAATTGTCTAGCTCACCCCTGACAAGTAACCCCAGAGTCCACTCTGCACTGTGCCCACCGGCCCCTCACACATGTCCAAAATGATCATGTTTGTTTTAATGGCTTGTTTTTTGTTGTTACTGGTTTTTTTTAAAATATGTTTTTATTGCTTTCAGAGAGGAAGGGGGATTGAGAGAGAGAGAGAGAGAGAGAGAGAGAGAGAGAGAGGGAGAGAGAAGAAATATCAATGATGAGAGAGAATTGATTGGCTGCCTCCTGCACGCCTCACACTGGGGATCGAGCCCAAAACCCGGGCATGTGCCCTGACCGGGAATCAAAGGGTGACCTCCTGGTTCATAGGTCAACACAACCACTGAGCCATGCTGGCCGGGTAATGGCTTGTTTTTGAAGACTCTCCGGACAGGCACTGTTCTGTGACTGATCCGCCAATTCCACAGGGTGTAGTCGCTCCGTCCCCTTGGCATGGCCTGCTTTGAGTAGTTCTTAGCTTTGAGATAAGATACCAGACAGAGTTCCCCTTCTCTCTGCAGGTAGGACTTTGACAAACTCATTCCAGTTCCTATCCACAAAGACCCCTGGGGCTTCTGGAACCTTCTGGTCCACAGGAGGCCACCTGAACAGGCCCTCCTGGGTAAACAGAGCTGCCTTCCGTGGCTCTGTCCTTGACTGCATATGTCTCTGGCGGAGGCTTTTCCCGAGGCCCAGACCAGAGGCAGGATCGAGGATTGTGTTCCAGGCCCTCGCCAGTGCCTCTCAGCCCAGCAGAGTCATTCTCGCTCCTTGTTGGCCCACGGTGAGAAACTGGATGTGACTGCTTGGAAGGGTCTCTGGGCGGCCCTCCTGGCAGAGTGGCACCCGGAGAGCTCGGAGGGAAGTGCCACGGTGGGCAGGGCTGAGCACTGAGGACGTTCCTGCCTTGGTGAACCCAAGAATGAGTTGCAGGTGCGCAGCTACCTCCAGAAGAGGCGCAGGAGCCCCGGAGAGGAGCTCAGACAAGAACGAAGCAGACGTGAGCCCCTTCACCCCCACAGGTACAGGGCACCGCCTAAACCAAACAGAACAGAGGGAGAGATGGGGGCACAGCCGGGCTCTGGGACTGGAGGGGGTGGGAAGGACTGGTTGGAGGAGCAGGCGGCTGAAGCTGAATTTGTCTCCATATCTTTTTAAAAAAATTTTTACAATATATTTTTTATTTGTTTCAGAGAGGAAGGGAGAAGGAAATAGAAACATCAATGATGATGTTTCTCATCATTGATTGGCTGCCTCTTCACGCTCCACACTGGGGATCCAGCCTGCAAGTCGGGCATGTGCTCTGACCGGGAATAGAGCTGTGACCTGCTGGAATCGAACGGTGACCTCCTGGTTCGTGGGTCGATGCTCACCCACAGAGCCATGCCGGCCTGGCTGTCTCCAGTTATTTTCAATGCACAGCTCAGACCAGTCAGGTAACTGGTTCCTGGCTCTCCGTCCCCAGGCCTGCGACCTGCCCACTGCCTCTCAATGCAGGGCAAGCGCTGCTACCAGATTGAGGGCAGCCATCCTGGCTGTGGGCCTGGAAGTCACAGCCCAGAAAGGATAAAGAAGCAAAGTCCTCGGTCAAGTCATTTCGGCGACACTTCTTTTTTGGACGTTCGCTATAGCAGAGTTGCGTGCAAGGTGCTTTGGTGGACGAGATATGACAAATTATGTGTCCCCACCCCTCCCTCAGGGAAGCAGCTCTGGCAGGAGCCACACATCAGAAGGCCAACTCTGACCAAGGCTAAGCGGACGCAGACCTTCTGGACTTTTCTGTTTGCCTCTACAAATGTGTAACCTTTACAATAAATGCCATTGAACAATCTTTTCATTAATATCCTGGGTTCTGGAAAAGGAATTAAATCTATTCTTTCATAAACGCCTGACAAACCTTCCATGACCCTGCTGCCCCAGGTCATCTGAGTCCAGTTTCGATGAGGTCTTTCATGCCCTGTCAGTGTAGTTTTTCAAATGGCCTATTGCATCTTGCTCCTATTATTCTATGAAAATGAGCAGGAAACAGTATTAAAGTATTCTGTGCTTGGGATAAGAAGTGTCAACTCTATACATTAAATAGAGGAGAGGACAAGCTGAAAGATCACTACAAATACCGAAGACTTTCATTCATTGGTGCAGGCACCCACTCTGCAAACATGAATTGAGCACCCACTGTGTACACACACCTCTTCCAGGCACTGACCCAGGCCCTGCCTCGGGGAGCTGACAGCGTAGTGAGGGAGGAAGAAATAAATGACACATACAATGCAGGGTGTAGACGTGAAAGAGGTAAGTAAGCTGGGAGGGGTGGAGACTTGGATTGCGGATGGTATAATTTTAGAAGGGGGCCATGGAAAGGCTCACCCAGAACAAAGTGACTTTTGAGTAAAACCTGAAGGAAGCGAGAGGACACCATGTACTGAGATTACTAGGAGGAAGAGCGCTCCAGGCAGAGAGCGCAGCTGCAAAGGCCCTGAGGCGGGTGCCGGGGGGCAGGGGGGGCGGGTTTGGGGGGATCGTGTCTTCCCCTGGGGTCTGGTTGTCGGTCTGAGCTGGTGTTGCTCTGAGGGGAGCAGATGAGCACTTACAACAGCTGCTTGTACAAAGTTGGAGAGCGGGCTCCTCCTGTAGAGTGTTGCATGGACTTAACTCAGAGGAAACTCACAGGCCAAAGGATCTGGAAACTGAATGGAATGTGTTCACCAATGAAACGCGACTGAACGTGACTGCTCTCCAGACCGTTCTTGCTCACTACCTATTCCCGCAGCCTGGAGTGCTGGCGTGCACCTACTCTCTGTAAGCGATTGTTAAACGGGGTTGCAGAGGCCCGTGTGGCAGTGTCCTTGGCCTGAGACCGGAGCCTGCACAGAGACCCCAGGTGGCCGCCTGAGGAGCGGCCCTAAGGGTACCGAGCAGGGGCATGCGGGAGGCCCGAGGACACTACACCCTGCAGATGTGGCCACCCCATCTGTTAAATGAGTATTCCACGGGCACTTTAAGAACAATTACTCAATCCTCAGTCTCCTGAGCACACTCAGTAACACGGAGCCTCGGTTTCCCAACTTTCCAGGCAAACAGGACTTCCTAGCACCTTAGAGAGAAGACTGGATCCCTTTGCTGCCAAAGTGCCCTTGCTTTCAAGTTCAAACCCCAAAGTGGTGTGTGTTGTTCTTCAAGCTGATCCGTGCACGGCAACCACAAATGCCAGCCCTGGTGATGGTTTCTAATTGAATGTGACTTTCTTTGTTAGCGCCTGTCCTTGCCCCCAGCAGCAAACTGACAAGAAGGACTTGCCTTTGAGAGCTGAAATGACGTAGCTGATAGCCAACAGCTTGTATTAATTTTTCCTGATAATCTCATGGCACTTTTAATGAGATTGGTGGCAAACATGCCATTTCTGGGGCAAATTAATTTGTCCTTGCAAAACGGAGTGTCAGCGATTTTTATTTCCTTCGTGTCTGACGTACCACGGGTTGTGTTTTGAATGGCAATGGATACAACCTAGTACTTTCAACTGCTGTGCAGGAAGGACAAGATTTTTCCAAGAGCGATAAAATCAGCACAATCACAATTGGAGGTCAGAGGATCCATGTTTGGAAAATGGTCAGCTGACATTTCTCCCCTCATTCTCCACGTTGAGGTGGGTTGTGACGTAGCAAAGGGCAGCCAGCTGGGCGCCCAGCCTGCAGGTAGCCTCGCCCTGGCCGGGAAAGGTGGCCCTTGTCCTGAATGTGCTTCTGCCCTCAGTAGACACACTGTGGTCTGCTTTCTCTGCACAGGCCCCGTGTGCCACCTGCACTGGGCCATCTGGTATTGCTGGAGTCACGAAGGTGGAAACCGGATGCTTCCATCCTCCCATATCCAAGGTTCTGTCACCCTTCTCCCCACCAAAAAAAAAATCAAATCTAATTTTCCATCCTAGTTGGAAGACTTTCGGCCACAGTACCAGTCATTGTGGCCGTTTCCATCTTCCTGGTTATACACCGCACATCTCTAACCAAAGCTGAGGATGAAGTTTGGAGCTGCACAGCTCATGGACTAACAGTGAGCATTTACCATCTCTTTCTATGCGAGACAGAAAGGAACTGGGTGCTGGATCCTCTGACACAATTTTTAAATTTTGACACTCCCAGGATTGTAACTGGGGTGTTTTCTGCTGCTTAGGGTCCCACCATTAGAAGGCAGCAGGATGCTGAGATGTTTGATGCGCCGTGGGGTCCTGGAGGTTTGAAGGCCAGCAGGGCAGAGTTGGGTCTTTCCATGGACACCGAGCTCAAGAGCAAGAGCGTTTGGCAGATTTCAGTCCATCCTCTACTTCAGGTCATCAAGATCCCAGCAAGAGCAAGGGCGCCCCGTCCTGTGGGGGCTGAGCCCACTGGTGTGGTTGGTAGTAGATTGGGACACATTCCCTAAAAAGCAGCAAAGAGCTGGGACCTGAAACACTATGCAAAAGGGGCCACGGACCTTCTACCTCCCTTTCTGATGGTGGTTGGCAACCTGGTGTGGCCCCCATGACAGCTGTGCATACATGAGCGTCCTCTCTGAAGGAGGCTCTCCTTTGATTATTCCCAACTTAGAGTTAAAAGAAGCGAATCATATATGTGAGTTATTATAAGGAAGAGTGGCCTAGAATCTATCATAATTGAACAAAAGCTGGGTGTTGAGTAGGTGTTTTCAGCGCGGGGCGGAGACAGCAGAGCTAAACAGAGCTTTGTGGTCCCCACGTGGGCGTGACTCCTGCCAGAGTCACACAGCCTGCCGGTCCCATGCTGATGTTCGCGTGTACTTAATACGGTGATTAGTAACTCTGTCTCTGGAAAGTTTTCCATACAAAACTCATCATGTTCAAGACCCATGTGCGGGACAGTACTTTGGGTCCTGAGTCGTAGCCAGGAGTTCTGGTTAAAGTGACGTGGGGTAAATGTGGGTCCTCTCAGCTGTCCACAGGCCATGTGGATGTATGGAGATGCAACCAGTCTTTTATCTGGGCAGAAGCAAAGACAAACTTTAAGCTTCTGAAAATGCCGACAGCTCTGTCTCTCAGGCAGGCCAGCTGGGCCAGGGCTGAGGTCACTGGCTGTGCCCACACCTTCATGATAGGGAAGCCGTGGCCTGAGCCTTCCCTCGGGGAGCAAGTTTTTTTTGCTTTAATGGGAACCTACCGGCGTTTACAGCTTGGAATAAAAAGTGACTTGTGGTGCCATAAATCAGACGGCATTTAATTTCGCTTTTTACCCAAGGCTGTCAGGCTACTTCCCAATTTCATTTCTCCTCATATTCAAAAGAAGGATACGTAAGCTGTTTCTTCTACTTAGTGGCTTGGCCGCCCGCAAAGCTGTCACCTGAAGTCAGTTCCCAGCGGGAAAGACTGAGCTTTGACCCGTCTGTCTACCTCAGTCTCTGATGTTCTGAGATGTCCGGGCTCTGACTCGGATGCTGCGCGGTTAATGTCCCGGCTACCCTGTGAACGCCGGGGCCTTTCATCTGGACGAAGGCCACACTTCCCTCTGGTGCACACGGAGTCACATCTCTGACCGGAAAGGCCAGGATTTGGAGTAGCGACGACGCTTAGAGGCAGAGAGTAAGGCTGACGTTGCACCCGTGTGACACCATTTAACAGAGTCTCCAGTGTCTTTGTGGGTGGCGTATAGGCCGAATTCTTTTTAGAATTTCCCCAAACCAATCCTGTTCTTCATGGGCACATCAATGTAAACAAATTCAATGTAATAAATCTTGATAAAAATATAAACATGTACAAACAAATATAATGATTATAACATAGCTAACAAGTATAAATATCTTATATAAATATATTGATTGCAAATGTATCTTCATAATATACATAATATAATGTTGAATGAATGAATGGATGTTTTAAGCAGTCACCATTATTCATTCACCTCACACAAGCGCCCTCTCTCTCTCTCTCTCTCTCTCTCTCTCTCTCTCTCGGTATGTAATTAACACTTATGGTAATTTGACTCTTCTTTGACCTCATAAAATGGCAACACTGTTTTCTGATATTTTAACTATCTTAAAGTTAAAATATAATAAAAATTGTTAAAACAGGAGAATATCTTCATGACCCTCCCTCAGGGAGGGCGCTCATGTGTGCACAGCTGTCATGGGGCCGCACCAGGCTGCCAACCACAGTTAGAAAGGGAGGTAGTAGGTCCATGGCCCTTTTTACATAGTGTTTTAGGACTTATACTTTCTTTTCCACTTTCTAAATTCCTGATTTCTTTTTAAAAATAAAGTAACAACAACAACAACAACAAAACTTATGACAAGTACTAACAAATTAATATTGCAATTATACTTAAACACCAAATGAATATTGGTGTTTAATGCTGTTAAAAATCAGTTTGAGATGAATGGCTAATTTAAATGTGAAAGGTAAAACAAGTCAACATTTAGAAGAAAACAGGAGAATATCTTTATTAAAGAAAGGGCGCTGTTAACTTCTTGGCAAAGGCAAAGATTTTTTTTTAAATATATTTTTATTTCAGAGAGGAAGGGGGAAGAGAGAGAGAGAGAGAGAGAAAGAGAGAGAGAGAAACATCAGTTATGAGAATCATTGATCAGCTGCCTCCTGCATGCCCCCCATTGGGAATTAAGCCTGCAACCCGGGCATGGGCCTTTACTCTGAATGGAATCAGGGACCCTTCAGTCCGCAGGCTGATGCTCTGTCCACTCAGCCAAACTGGCTAGAGTGCAAAGATTTTTTAATGAGAGCACCAAAAGCAACATAAAATAAAATAAAAAAAGTGGATAAACATAATGTCATTGATGCACTGTTGGGTACAGAAATGGATTTCCGGGTGAAAAGAAGGTTATGAGAATCAGAAAGAATCTAGGGGCAGGACATTTCCCTCATCCTGGAAAGACACGCTTCAGAGGAGGATATCAATTTGCAAACAGGTGAAACTCTCTGAGGGCAGAAAAGTTCAAGGGCAGCAGCACCATCCACCACCATGTCCAGGGCCTGTCATGCGCTGGCCCTTTATGCACCATATGGCATTCCATTGTAATGGCCACCCAATGAGTAGATATGATGCTGAGCAAGGTCAAACGACTAGCCCAAGGCCAGGTAGCTAGCTGGTGACTGAGGAATTTGACCCACTGTGGTCCCTCAGAGTACTGTATCTCCCCCAGTGCAGCCACACGCTGCTCCTGGACCACGCCCAGCATTTCCCCAGCTCAGGGTGAGTGTGCCTGCTGCCCCCAGACCTCTTTCTGGCCAGGGCTCCCATTTGGCTGCATGTTCTGTTTTGTTTCATTCGGAATATGGGGAACAGTTCGTATGAATTTAAATTATGCAGCATAATTTAAATTCATAGGAAGGCAGATAGTCAAAGAAACAGCGCTGTTAACTTTTCTTACTTATAAATCATGCTTTCATTGGAAGTCTTTTCAGTCTAAAGATCGTGTGACACAGTTGGGGTATAAAGAACAAGTAGAACAGCGCCTCCCTGCAGTTCCCAGGTAACTCAAGGTGGCAGGTGACTCCTGAGGGAGTAGAGAAAGGAGTCATGGGACCTGCCCGGGACTCAGTGTCCTGGAGTGCCCTCCTCCGCACTCTCTGCTGCATCTCACGTTGCTGGAGTCCACAGCTGTCGGGCTGATGAAGAATGAGATCATCACACTCATTTTGGGGTCTGGGGCTTTGAGCTCTTGAGGGCCGTCTAGCATGTTAATATCAATTAAAAACCCCACACCCATCCGCCGAGGTCCGGGTGTGGAAGGATGCAGTTGGCGCTGGTGCCTGGATATCAGAATGCACTTCAGACATTTGAATTTTACAAGTTACTCCTGTGGCTGAGACTCAAACAGAAACTTCAAGAATCGGTGTTCAAACTTCCAGATTGAATGTGTCACCCATGTGATGGCAGGTCTGAATGACAATCTGTAGCATTGGTTTTGAATAGATTCATTCCAATGTGAGCACGAGCGTGTGTGTGCTTAAACCTTGGCAGACTTGGGGACCAGAGCAGAGCTCAGCGGTGCCCCGGTTTCTCTGCAGACCCAGCTCTCAGGTCAGATGCCGTGCTTCTGGTGTGTAGCTCCTTCGGTCCCGAATTGCTCTGGACCTGGCTCCCAGCAGTCCTGGGACCCGCAGCAGTGGCATCCCAGGCAGCAGGTAAGAAATAGACGCCTGGGCTTCCCCGGACCTGCAGAACCGCAGCCTGTGTTTTACGGAGACCCTCCAGGGTCTGAATGTCCCTGGGGGTGAGAAGCCTAGAAATGCTGTTCTAGGCCTGGAATTGGGATGGCACTCTCTCCTCTCTAGCACATTCCCGCGTGTCCTCAGGCCTTGCCTTGTGATTTTGCACTGAGCCGGTCAGGGGCTGGGAATTTAAGGCGGGGCTGGCTTTCGCACGCTTGTCTGCGTCCTGGCTGCAGTCGGGGTTCCTTGGTCAGATGTGCTCTCCACCACCTTGTCCATCAGGCTCTTCTCTGGAGACAAGCAGAGCCACGGACAGAGCGGACTCTGCAGGTAGAGGAACACGGGGAGCCTGCGGCCCTGGTCGCACGTGCGTCGGTCCTTGGCTGTCAGAGGATTCTCTCTGGGACAAGAGTCCCGACAGCCCGTCATGGGGACGAACAGGGTAGCTTAGCAGAGTATTTGGAACTGAGCTCCCAGCCTGCTCTCAATCCCAGTAGTTGCCTACACTTGCAACAACTTTTTTGTTTGATTAAAACAAAAACCAGAAAAAACAAAAAACAAAACACCCACCCACCAAAACATTTTTTATTTTTTTATTATTATTTTTAAATATATTTTTATTGATTTTTTTACAGACAGGAAGGGAGAAGCATAGAGAGTTAGAAATATTGATGAGAAAGAAACATTGATCAGCTGCCTCTTGCACACCCCCTACTGGGGATGTGCTCACACCAAGGTACATGCCCTTGACCGGAATCGAACCGGGGACCCTTCAGTCCTCAGGCCGACGCTCTATCCACTGAGCCAAACCGGTTAGGGCGCAAAAAAAATTTTAGATAAAAAGTAGTTTAAATTCCTGCAATGCCACTTGACTTTTTACGTAAAATTATCCACATGGTTTTAAAGATCAGACAGTTTCCCATCCTGGATTTATCCCACTAATCTCAGCTGATTCCCTTGGGTTTTTGTAAAGTCTGATGTTTGTCACCTTTGTGTTAATCATTCTTAGACTCTTTCTCTTCCTCTCCCCTCTCCCCTCTCACCAGCCACACCGTTACTGAGGGAAGTGGGGTTTGGGGGTAGTGATGGGATAAGAATATCTGCAGGCCCCACGGGAGGATGAGCTCTTGTAGAAAGCTTTATTTCCACGGGATTACGTCCCTGAGCTTCCAAGGTCCCATTTCCCGTTGGCCCGCCATGGAAGGCGTGTAGCTGGGGCTTCAATAGAGATAAAATCAAAGTCAATGTCCAGAGCTTTCGTGCCATGTCTGGGGGAGTCCAATCCAGCATCAGGCTGGCTTAATCTGTGTTTCCCTCTATAGTCCGCCAGTCCGTTGCATGTGGGGTCCACAGGGCCACATGGCTAGGGAGGAAACACAGGCAAATTCAAGGAAGCCAAGAACCAAGAGAGAAGTCCTTTGTTTAGGGAATTATGTATTCCCAAAGTCTATCAGGCTTGCAGTGGCCACACCCATTCTGGCCAGTGATCTCTGTTCCCAGATGTGACTGACAGACACCTTCCCTAGTCACTCCAACTTCACTGAGCATGTGTCTTTCTCCCCTTTGCTGTGGAGAAAGTGACCTGCGGGGAATGGGCCAGTGGTTCCCTGGGGAGTGTGAGCCTGCAGCTTCCTGGCGAAGCTGCCCAAACGACATGCCTATACTGTCTGGCCTCCCTGTGCCCCTTTCCTACTAATAACTAGCTAATCATAATGGTATCAACATCAGCCTCCATTTTTGGCTGCTGAGGGAGGAGGCATCCACCCCACTTGCTCTCAGCCCTCTGCAACCATGTCCCTTATTCCCAAACACATTTTTGGAAGGAAAAGACTGGGAACCTTGACTTCCCTGTTGCCCAACAAGAAGTGACTCACAGGAGTTCAAATCCATGCTTGGCGCTTTTATGGCTGCTCATGGAAGTGTGTCTGTGCCTCAGGCCCAGTAATGCAAGCCTGGCAGGGACCCAGCCATGTTTCAGCTGCTCCAGTGCCCTGGGAAGCACGGTGAGTGGTTGTGGAGGAAATCAGTCACAGCCTCAGCAGCCTGGGACAGGGGCAGGGAGAGGCCTTGGGGGGCTCCGGGCTGAGCCGGAGCCTCTCCGCCTTCTGTGTAGATCAGCACACACACTCAGGATGTGGGCAGTGTGTTCTATATGGAAATCAGTTTTTGTTTAGGCAGAATGATATTTTAATTGCAAGTGGGGGAGGGGATGGTGGGGCTGTCCTGCCTCCAGTCATTTGTCCAGCGAGGAGCCCTCCTGTGATGCAAATGAAGCTAATGGAACAAAAGCCTGCACTGGTATTGCAGAGTTCCTTCAGCAATGCGACAGCCGCAGATGCAGAAACACTCATAGAGACAGAAATCCAGCAGAGCAACTCCAGCTGCTATGCAAATAAACCCCAGTGAGTCAGTGGCTTCCCGCTCCTCCAGGCTGTCAGGCCCTGTCCTCCCCAGCAATGTGGAGACCCTCGTTCCCCATCTCACTTTTCTCCCCCACCGGACGCCAGCAGGAGGGGTGCAGAGCGCTCCTGCTTCTCAGAAGCCTTGGCTGGATGAGGCCCAGAGCCCTTCCCTCTGTCTTTCCTTCCCAGCCCCCTCCTTACTGTTCTGGTCACCGTGCAGCGGTTACTCTGATCCAGATCCCAGGTGGGCATTTCTCTGCAGGGTCTCACTGGCCCTGCAAATGACAACACCCTGAGCACACCCGCCCGCCAGACACAGATGTCCTCTTTCCCACAGGCTGTCTGCTCCTGCCCCTGGTTCCTATTTCAGCCCATCACCATCTCTCAGGCGCCTGGGGGCAACCTCAGTGGGATCTTCCCCTCTTCTTCTCTCAGGCTCTCCTTTCTGCTTCCCCACCAGCCACTGCTCCTGCCCCTGCACCCTCTGCAGCCCCAGTCCACCTTCCCGATCTAGTCAGAGGTGCTTTCTTACAGCCTCCTCCGCCCGCAGCCTGCAGAGGCTGCCTGCCTCTCACTAGGAAAGAGACTTGATAACAACTGCCCAGGTGTGAGTCCTGAGTCTAAAATAAATCCTTAATTAGACGGTCAAGGTCCTGCCATTTAACCCCACTTATTCCTCCATCTTCCTGCTCCCGGATGAAGTCATTCCCATTCAGGGCCAGTGAACTAAGCTTTAGCGAATCCAAGCCTCCCACACTCATGAAAAGAACCCGGCTCTGTGTTCCCTCTTCTGCTGTCTGGACTCGTCTCTTTCACTCCTGGATGCCCCTTGCCTGGAATGCATGCTTCATTCCCCATTCGTTCATTTTTTATTTTTATTCCTCCCCCTCCTCTGTGTGTGTGTGTGTGTGTGTGTGTGTGTGTGTGTGTGTGTGTGTTTCTTTTTACAAATTCTCTCACCACTGGGTGTTGTCAATGTGCGCCAGGGTGGGGTCCTGGAACGGTAGGCGTGCATAGAGAAGGCCAGGTATGATTCACTGGAGTTGAAAAATGAATGGTAAAATTATTGAACTTTCAAAACCTAGTTTCCTTAAGATTATACAAATTTGGTTGCTCTCCTTACTAATCTAGATGTATAACCTGCAACTATAATATTCTATGTTGCATATACATACCTAACATATGTTCTTTTCTTCCTAAGTGCTCCTTAACAAGCAAAACCTTTCTAAGCACTCAAAGCATTTCTGTAACCCTGGTGAAGTGAGCCCACAATGCATGCTCAGTCTCTGCACAACCTTAGACACATTATTTTATACCAGATTCAGACATCAAATGCCCAGCCACATCTTTTATAACCACCAGGTAGGCTGTTTCCCCGCATTCCTTGCTGGATAAAACCTAACTCTTTGAGATGCTAAAGGACACGGCAGTTGCTGGGCCCCTTGCAGTTCTGCCTCTGGGTTTATACACTGAAACCGCCAGAACTGAGGTCTTGGCAGAATGGCATCCCTCTCCTCTCTGGGCCCAGTCAGGACCCACTACACAGGCGTGGCCTTGCCTGTCGGATCCCCAGGCCCTCGAGGTCACAGCGGGTCCTCTGTGACTCACCCCGCTCCTCCTTCCCCATGGGGTCCTGTGCTCTAGGGAAGAATAAACAACCGTTGTCCTGCTGAGCGCACCAACCCCGTGAAGGAGGCGAGGCGGGTGATCTGCTCAGGCCACCAGACTGCTGATGCAGGGCAGGGTCGGGGCCTGCCCCCACCAGCCGCACACACTGGAGGTACTTTCCATTTCTGGTTTAGCTGTTAACATAAAACTACTGGGTTCGCTCTCATCCCAGTACTCACAATGTGGCTACAGAAACACTAACTCATATCCCCCGAAGGAGCGTGGCGCTGAGATTGTAAAATGGCATCACAGTGTTGGCCCCGGGGGTTGGCGCCGTGGTCAGTCACTGCAGGCATGGGAAACGGTCGCGCCTGTGTTCTGTGCAGCTCTGGAAGCTGTGAACATCACATGGAATGCTGTCATCTGGCGTGCTGGCCCCTTAGGCTAGAAAAAGACAGGGGACAGAGATTGTGTTTGTTGGGCCTTTTTTGTAGCAAGAAAGAGAAGACTCAGAAAACTGGAGGAAAGAGGGAGACTTTCTGGGAAGATGCAGGAGTGTCTCACAGAATCGGCAGATTTGAACAGTGAGGCCCGGGAAAGGTGGGGGCAGGTCAGTCCCCTGCCAGCCCAGGCCCCAGGGGGGCAGGGAGACCAGAGAAGTGCAGCAGACGGAGACATGGTGCTGTGGATGGTGACGGTGGGGGGTGTGTCATTTTTCTGGATTTGCAGACATGCTCCAAGGTTCCAAATTTCATCAATGCAAAGGGAGCCAGTGGGGTGGGAGGTGTGGCCATTGTGAGAAGACGTTCTGCCTCTGAAGTACATACTGGGCTAAGTCACAGGAATCTTAGGAGGAGGAAATGGTAACTGCCTGGTATTTTGCATGAGAGAAGAGGCCCAGGCCCTGCCGGGGAGGCCAGCTTCCCCACACACCCTGCACGGGCAGTGTTGGCGAGTTTGCTGTGAGATTCCCAGACCCAGGCAGGCTCTGATCTGCTCTATGACCATACTGACCTCACATCAAAGTAGGAGGTGCATTCAGGTTACCACATCGCGATCGACCCGACAGGCCTGGAGAACCTGAAAGGGCAGGCGGGGTCAGGATACAGCCCGAGGGCCCTCTTGGCTCCACCGCCAGCCACCAGGTCACCAGGCAAGATGGGCTCAGCTTCTTCACCCATGAAGTGAGCAGCTGGACTACTTGCCATAAAACTCACGATCCTCCAGTTTTTCAACAGAAGTGGGATTTGACCATTTGAGATGAGTGGTGGGATTGAAACTTTGTCCTGAGTCATTGACCACCACCTTTCCAAGGAGATTCAAGGAGACATGTGTGTGTACCATATTTTTTGCACAGTCCTGGATTCTGACTTCCATGCTGGAGCTGACACCGTTAGAAACCCATTGTTGAGCGCATTTGGGTATTCTGAGCCTGGGGAAGGGCCTGGTGGGTGGAGGTCAGACACTGACATGGAAATGCCTGGGAATGCTCCTCCTTCAGGCACCGAGACCACCCCTATGTCCCAGTACTGACTTTTGAGCAGCCCTGGCAGGTGGAATCAGCTTGGACTTGGGGCCAACCATGGAGCCTGCTCGGGGTCAGATGTTCTTTGAAGACTCAAGATGTGACCTGATTTTTCTTTTTATCTTTATTTCATTAAAAATTCAATTGTGGTAAAATATGCATAAAACTTACCATATTCACCATTTAAGTGTACAGTTCAGTGGCATTAAGCACATCCCATCGTTCTGCAATCATCACCCACCACCTCCAGCACTTGTCATCCTTCTAAATGGAAGCTCTGTCCCCAGGAAACACAGATTCCCATCCCACCTCCTCCCAGCCTCTGGCACCACCATCTGCTCTTTGCCCCTGTGGTTCTGTTTCTCCCAGGTACCTAAGTGGAATCAAACAGCATTTGTCTTTTTGTGACGGGTCTATTTCCCTTAGAATAATGTCCTCAAGGTTCGTCCATGATGTAGCATGTGTCAGAATTTCCTTTCTTTTTAAGGCTGAATAATACTCCATTGTATGTATTGACCATATTTTGTTTATCTTGTCGTCTGTCATGGACACTTGGGTTGCTTCTGTCCTTTGACTATTGTGAATAAAGCTGCTGGGAACATGAGTGTGAATCTCTCTTAGAATTTAATGTTTTCAATCTTTTTGGGTAAATACCCAGATGTGGAATTGCGGGCAGGCTCTGATCTGGAACCGTGCAAAGAAGTCCCCAATGCTGCCCGCAGTGCAGCTCTATTTTGAGGTAACACCACACAGTTTTCCATAGGGTCTGCCCCACTTTACATTCCCATCAACAGTGCACAAGGTTTGCCGTGTCTCCACCTCCTCACACTTGCTATTTCCTGTGTGTGTGTTTGTGTGTGTGTGAGAGAGAGAGAGAGAGAGAGAGAGAGAGAGAGAGAGAGAGAGAGATTTTTTTAAACCACAGCACTTTCTGGCGGTTCTCACAGGCTTTCCCTCGCCTCTCTCTAGCGATGGGCCTGGCCGTGATCCCAGGCGCAGCACCTCGGCCTGGGAAGCGTGAGAACCCATGAGTGCCTCTTGAAGGCGGCCTTTGGCTTCTCCAGGGGAAGAAGTTTGGTGCATGGGGAGCGTGGGAAGTTTTCCTTTGCTGGCTGAGGAGGGAAGTTGTCAGACTCAAGGAAAGCAACAGTCCTTGTGGCTGGTGGGTCCAGAGTGATGCGGTGGGAAATGTCCGGGATAGGACTCTGCCCATTGGCAGGAGTAAGCAGCTGTGTGGTTGAAGAATTCCTTTTCTCTCTGGGCCAGTAAGGTAGCTGGTAGAGAGCCGCTGGCTGGAGCGAGCCCGGCCTCCCAGAGCCTTTGCCTTCCGCGGTCGCCCATTTGAGAATGACCTCTCCATGTTAACAATTCCCTGAGTGATGTGAACTTCGCTTCTCCTCTGAGGCCCGTAATAGAATTCAGCTATGTTTCTAGGCTGTTGCTACTTGGGATAAAAATTTCCCAAGAAATACGGGAGATGTTGCCCTGTCTTATAGACATACAGGGACCTGTCTGAGGGTGTGGGGGATGCAGACACAGAGGACACAGAGGGCACCAAACTGCTGTCAGAAAAACACCCAAGAAAGTCCCAGCTCCTCCTGAGTAGAATTTCCTCCAAGCGCTCTGCAAGCGCCGGGGACAACCACTCATCTATCAATGCTTTGGGGCAAATCACACAAAAAGCCTAGACAGATTTTTCTTTGAATTTAAAACTAGTTTTAGAGAGGAGATTAAGAAATATTGTTCTTGCCCTGTCAGTAACCTTTGAGGGCACTGCGTCCCCACCGTGTGGAAATGCTGTGGTCCTGACCGTAAGCATGCAGCAGGAGGATCAGGTCCCTCCTGGACCCCTGACTCAGCGCCCTCCCTGCCATTCGCCCTTCTCTTGCCCACCCCTCCCCACCATGGCCGCCTCACCAGCCAACGCATTCACTATCTTGAAAAATCCTTTGCCCTGACCCCTCTAATACAAAAGTAGAATTTGGCCAACAACCACAGGTTGGCACAAAGCTTTAAACAGATTTGCTTTAGACTAAAGCATTGTGAGTTGCATAGTTTGCCTCAGGCCACCATTTAACTCTTGGATAATGAAATGGAAAACTGGACAGACTGACATAAGAGTCCTGTCTTCTGGACAGCAAAGGACAATCTGTCACTGCCTCTCCAGCAGCTGCAGTCATCGCCTCCACCCGCCTCGAAGCCGATTCTGAAACCAGCTCTTCTGCATCGGCTCATACATTATTGGGGAAGTTGCTAAGCTTTGGCTTTGGCTGTCGGACTGTTCATTTGACTTGTAGCTTCTGGCCTGAGCACATCATATTAATGTGTATTTAGTTGAGCAAGTAATAAATAAAGCTTTTGTTTGCTTTTAGACCCAAAGATAAATGTTGGAAGCTATTACATGCTCTTATAACTTAATAAGGCCTCCCAGGAGGAGTTTGCCTTCAGAAAATCACAGAACTGGGCCCAGAAGGCCAACCAAGTGAAATTCCTGAGGCTCTGATCGTGGTTGGCTCAGTCAATGCACTTGCTTATTCCCCTTGTTCATTATTTACTGAGGCACCAGGTGTAGAGAAGTTCAGTGAGGTGCCCTTCCTTCCTTCCTTCCTTCCTTCCTTCCTTCCTTCCTTCCTTCCTTCCTTCCTTCCTTCCTTCCTTCCTCTATTGTACACCAGTCATGTGCCACCTCTATGCCAAGCCTTCCATTATTCAGGAGTCCATATTTCGGTAAGGATGGTGTGGGCTAAGAGACACAATGGAAAACTTTGAGAATAGACACTAGCTTGAATGTTAACCCAAGAAAATCTGGTTTGGGCGGATGTATTGGTTATCTAAAACAGGTTTAAAGTTATAGACATTGATGATCACAGTTTCTGTGGGTCACGGATCTGGACATGACTTAGCTGGATGTCTTTGGTTCAAGCCCTCTCATGAAGCTGCATTCAAGCTGTTGGTCAGGGCTGCCATCTCATCTGATGACTCATCTGCTTCCAAGTTCACATGTGGCTGTTGGCAGGCCTTGGTCCCCTTCACGTGGGCCTCCCAACCAGGCTGCTCATGACAAGGATGTGATAAGGGACATTCCTTCACTCTTGTCATGTTCTAGGCTAGAAGAGAGTCAGTAAGTTCAGCTCAGACTCAAGGAGAGGAATTACACAACAGTGTGGATACCAGGAGGTGGCTTTTGGCCTTAACGGTACCTATTAACGTGCTGTTTAGTCAAGCACAGTAATAAATAGAACTTTTGCTTACTTTTAAACCCAAGGATACATGCTGGGAAGCTATTAAATACTCTTCTAATTTAATAGGCCTCCCAGGAGGAATAATGAGCCGTGATAAGATGGGGGCCATCTCAGAGGCTGCCTATCACAGAGGGTGTGTCACTGAGGGATTGGGTTCAGACCTGACCTAAGTGGTTCGAACACATAGGGGTGTACTTTTCTAACATAATGAGAAGTCCAGAGGCAGATGGTTGCCAGCCTTTGCTCAGAGGCTGAGGGCTTTGTGGTTTGTCTAGCCTTTTGCTTATGGCCCCAAGATAGCTGCTGGAACTCCTGCCATTGTGTCTGCATTTGAAATGGCAGTGGCGTAAGTGCAGGATGGGGAAAAGAGGTAAAAAAAAAAAAAAAAGGCCCACTGTCTGCTCCCTTCATTCCAGAAAGTGCCACTCAACAAGCTGGGGAGACTGGGAGGTGTAACCATGTGTACCATTGTCTCAAAGTGCCCACTGCCTCTTGCTTCTTCCCACCTCTTGTGGCCACTGAGAGACCTGACTACCCCTCCTCTCTACCATCATGCCTGCCCCTCAAGTCAGTCTTGTGCCCCTCCAGGCAATCATGCCTTATTAATTGTTGCTCTTGTGTTTTGTGAGTTTGTGTGACTGGAGGGGGCAGGGATTTCAATACTCCACCCTGTCCACTCTCAAGCTGACAAGGAAGGCAGCCTCAGTTTTACTGCTATGAATGGGGACATAGAAATCACAAGTGCAGCCCCCTAAGGACAGCTCAAGGGAGCCTAACTTGAATATTTGCAACAACTTTGGGAAGTTGAGTGTGAAAGGTACCTGAGAACTGGGTCATTATGTGTCCATTTAGCAGCTGTCTTCTGAGTGTCCACAGTGTGCATGGCATTACCTGGGAAACTGTGGTGAATAAGAAGCAAATACTGGACAACTTTGAGAGACCGAGTCTCACATGCTTTGTCAGGGGTTAAGTCAGGGCCCTGCAGGCGGTCTGCCTCCCTCTGTCTTCCCTATAATGACTAGTTAGGAGTCCAGGTCCTGGAGAAGACTGTCTTGGCATAGGTCCCTGCCTTGCCACTCCTGTGCTGCCTTGGGTGAGCCGCTGAACATCTCTGGGCCTCTGTTTCCTCGTTTATAAAGTGCCTGTCCTGTGAAGTTGTTGGTGGATTCCATGAGAAGAGGCATGTGGTGAGCACAGCTCCAGGGCACAGTAGGCGTTAAGCACATACCAACCACACGGATAACAGTGATGGTGACAACAGTGATGATAAAATGATGACAATGGTGATGATAATGATGAGTTCCATTTTAGAGTTTGTCTATAATTTCCTTACTAATGAGTTAGTAAGGAAATTACTAATTTCCTTATCTCTGTCTATTGTCTATTCTTCCTCTTAATACTCCCAGGTATGGGAGAGTCCACAACAGGCTTGACTGGTCCAGACACACATACAATTGTGCAGACAGGCAATACCTAACTTGGGAGCATACATGTGACCCAAATATTGTTTTAAAGTCAGAACTGTCATTGCATTTACCCATAAATAACATGGTATAGCTTGCATACAGGCCCGTCCACTAAAGATAGGTTAACTCTTACCTCAACCTACCTTTAGCATTAAAAGAACTACCCTGGGTTCTGGGTCCTTGGAACTTGGAAGAGATAAGGAATGAGAAACAGGGAAGAAGAGATTTGAAGAAGACACATGTGCTAAAGCACAACTTTGAAATAGGAATTTTATCTGCAGTCACTTAACCCTCCATTCTTGGCGTAGTGTCCACTTCCACATGTCCCTCCGTCCTTCTTTGCTGAAGCCAAGGTCACCTCGGCATGAAGGGACAGCAAGCTGAGAGGGCTGACCCGTACCCAGGCAGAGTGGCTGCTCAACACCTGTACGTTCCTGGAGAAAATGCTTGTGAACGCAGGTCAAGCACTAATTGTCAACAATGAAAGGGGTGTGTAGAAAGAGTTACTAGTCAATAAATGTATCCCATGCTACAGCGTGCGCCAGGCACCTGCTCAGCCCTGGGGACACAGATGTGAACAGACCCACAGAGCCTGCCCTCACATTGCTGCGTTTCTGCAAAAAGATGTTTCACTTTAGAGAAGCTAAATCTCACACCAGGGCACTCGGGGTGCACTGTGGGTCGACACCCGCGCTGCTCAGTGGCCTGCCCGCCGCCCTTGTCCAGGCCTTCAGGCTCCTGCACCCTCCCATGTGCTGGCCATGTGTTCCAGCAGGGCGGCCATTGCTGGGCTCCCTTCACCGGTCGAGTCTGTGAGTTAGGAGGCCTCTCTTCCCTCCTGGAAATTAAACAGCAGGCCACTCTCTCACACACAATCGTGGGCATAGCTTCCTTTATATGTCTGGATTTTTCCCTGGGACTGCTGTGGTGTGGACCTGCCTCCCAAGTTCAAGCCAGTGTGTGTGTGCAGGAAAGAGCTTCTGGATTATGGGGCTGCTTAGCAGTCAACAAGATGGCCCCAGGGAGCAAGCAGCTAAACCAGGCTGGTCATGTCCTTCTTCCCCGCCCCCCCCCCCCCCCCCCGCCCCGTGACTGTCTTAGTTCTGGTTCCTGTTCAGGAGCCCACAGTTGGGGGAACTGGCCTTGGTGTAATGAAGACTGGTATGATGAGCCCATTGAGTACCAGCGACATTTCACCATGAAAACAGGCCTGCACTCTGGGCATGGGGGAGTTTTAATAACGGGGAAAATGCTTATGTTTATGTTAAGTGAAATAAAGCAGGGTACACAGTTATGTATACAGAACAAATACAGCTATGTAAACAGAGAAGAGACAGGGAGGGGGAAGGAGAGGGAGAGGAGGGAAATACACTAAAATACTAACAGTGCATGGTTTTTAGAGGTGAGATTAATTGTTTTTGCTCTTCTGCATTTTCAAGACATCCCCAGGCAGAATTTGTAACTTTTATAGCCATAAAAATATGAACTTGATATGAAGACATGCATGGTTTCAGATCTTCATACCTTCCCTCCAGCATTAAGAACAGCTGATGGAAGAACCCCCGCTACTCTAACCAGCGGCTGCTCATTGATTAATCTGTCTTTTCTCACCGTTAACAAGGTGAATGTTGAATGGACAGTCAGTGGATAACCAGTGGATGGAATTGCCTGTGAAATAAAAGCAATACAAAAACAATGTGAAAGCAAAAATAAAAATTCCGTGAACTCCATCAGAAGTGAATGTCCCCTTAGGGACATGTTAAGAAACAATCATTTAGCCGGTATCCCACACCCCTGGCAACCACGTAACTGCTTTCCCTCTCTGTGGACCCACCCACTCTGGCCATTTCATATCAATGGCTCATACAACACGTGGTCTTTGTGTCTGGCTTCTTTCACTCACATAACGTTTTCAAGGTTCATCTCCGTTGTAGCATGGACCATACTTTATGGCTGAATAATGTTCCATTGAATGTATCAAATGATTTTTTAGTTCACAGCTTCTTGGACAATTCAGATTCAATAGAAACACAGTCAGCTTCTGAGCCATTGGCTGCCAGTCTGTTCCACACTCACATGGCTGCAATCATACCCAGAGCTCTTGCCAAGACGGTGGTCTCAGGCCTGCTTTATTTCTCCCTTTCTTGCCCCGCACCCCTCTCTCTCCTCTGATTGAACCGTGGCTACCTTGAGCCTTCCAGGTATAGGGAAGGCCATGCCTTTCCCTTCATCTCTTCCTGGGCCACTTCAGGCCTTGGTCACTCGAAGTTCATTCCAGCCTCATTTCTTTCCATTTGGGATCTATAGGCTGTTGGACTTTGTTTTACTTTGCAAGGCTCTGAATTTCTGAATTCTCTCTAGTCCTTCCTACATAACAACAATTCCATTGACTCTCAGACATCATTGATTATAAAGCAGAACATAATTTTATACACCGCCAAGTAAAACAAAACAAGAAAGCCCTCTGCTAATAAAATCATGACACACCATATAGTGAAAAAGCAGTCACAATATAAGAAGAGCAGTATACCTCACAGTCAATGGCATGCAGTGATAACAGTAATAACGTAAATGACGGACACTGACTGAGTCCTACTATGTGCCAGAAATTGTGGGTTTTATTCCTGGAGAGGAGTGTCATTATTATTATCTCACACAGTAGAGATGAGAGAGGCAGAGGGAGGAGATCAAACCAGCTGCTGATCTACAGCCCTTGTTCCAAAGACTGTGTATCTGCCAAGCATTAGTGCACCTGCTGTTCCTTCGGTCATACAGGGACAAACACACCTGTAAGGGTGTGCATGTGGGCAGATAAGCTTTCCCCTCTAGACCTTTCAGTCTAGTTGGGGGGTGTAGGGTAAAATATGAATGCAAGAAGGGGAGAGAGCCTGGCTGGTGTGGCTCAGTAGTTGAGCATTGACCTATGATCCAGAAGGTCAAGGTTCAATTCCCAGTCAGGGCACCTGCCCGGGTTGCAGGCTTGATCCGCAATACAGGACAAGGAGGAGACAGCTAATCAATGATTCTCTCTCATTGTTGATGTTTTTATCTCTCTCTCCCTCTCCCTTCCCCTCTGAAATCAATAAAAATATATTTTTTAAAAAGAAGGGGAGAAGGAATGTCAGTTGGCAACCTCACTCGGTGCACACTCTGTCCCTTGCTGGCAGTGTTCTCTGTGTGTGCGGCTGTGTCCCTCCAGTCCGTGGTCATAGGGAATATGGACCCTCTCTTTCCCAGTGTCATAGACAGATCCGATGGAAGGACACTGATGGCCCAGCCTGGCCCCATCCTATGGCAGATACTGCTGGCTGTCAACTGAGATTGCGTCTCCCTTCTTGCTTAATTAAAAAATACATTACATTTCAGGTAGCAATGAAAAGATTACATATTCCAAGACTGGCTTTCAGCCAGCAGAGGCCAAGGGACTTAGTTTTATACATGGAACTAGTTGTAGAACTTTTAGCAAGACTCCATGATGGTGGGCGTGGGTGGCATCATATACCTTTTTGTCTTCCCTCACTCCTCCTATTGCCAATCCTCCAGAGAATATGCATTTGCTGGTGGAGCTCCAGCAGCCATCTTGGACCATGAGGTCGCTTGGAGGTTGAAAGCGATGCTCCAGGATGGTAGATCAGAAGACAGGAGCTCAAGTGTCCAGTAAAGCGCGGGGCTGCCACATCAGCCCATGAGTCCTGTGCCACACTGCTTTTCACAAGGGAGAAGCACAATCCTGACCTAAGCCATCGTCACTGCGCAGCCAGACAGGATCCCAGTTGATGTGTTTGCCCACTGTGCGATGGGTGGTTTAGGGAGGGAGGTCATAGGATGCTACAACCTCCAGGACCACATAAAGGGGAAGGGGAGGGTCCAGTAGGAATGGGGCTGATGACAGATGACAGTTTATCCACTACAAAGACTGCCGCTTCCGGGTGCACCCAAAGGGCCCAGGCCCTTTCTAAGCACTCTACCTACATCGTTATTTAACCCACATCAAAATGCTGGGACACACTCTCTTATGGCCATGGTTATGCTCAATTTACACGTAAGGGAGTGAAGGCTCCGGAAGGTTGCTTTCTCAAGGACACCCAGTTGGGAGCTGCATTTCATTCTGGGTCTGTTTGACTCAGGGACAAACCCTTAAACCCTAGTCAGATCCCCCAAAAGCTGTGCAAATGTGAAAGCTGGAGAGTGGCCCAATCTGATCTGTGGCTTTGTCTCATCACAAAAGTGAAAGAAGCGGTTCAGAGAAGGGAGTGGCGCATGGCAGGCAGGAGGTAGGAAGGCAGGCAGACCTGCAGTGAGTGGTGCTCGATGGGGCAGGCAATGCCTCTGAGGCTAGGGTGAGTGACGCCAGGACCAGAGAGTGTCATTCATCGGTGATACCTATCAGGTCAGATATTTCACTCATAAGTTTCATTAAAAGTCACTAGGATTAATGCCCTATCTGAAGTTCACGTGTGATTACATATGATAGCCCATCAGTGGCCATCAGGAAGTGTGCTGTTGTTTTTCAGTACAGTTAGAGTGTTCAAGAGGCAAAAACTCAGATGGCTTGGGGTGGTCAAGTTCATGTGAAATAAAGTGAAAATTAAAAAGTGAGTACTGCTCTTGAAAACATCCCTGGGCTCCAAATCCTGGTGGCCTTTCAGAGGAGTGGGCTCCCTCTCTCTCCTGGCAGTGAGCACCAGACCAAAGAGTTATGTAGACATGAAGGCTTTTGTTAGAGTTTTTTTTTTTAATATATTTTTTTGACTTTTTACAAAGAGGAAGGGAAAGGGATAGAGAGTTAGAAGCATCAATGAGAGAGAGAAACATCGATCAGCTGCCTCCTGCACACCTCCTACTGGGGATGTGCCTGCAACCAAGGTACATGCCCTTGACCGGAATCGAACCTGGGACCCTTCAGTCCACAGACCAACGCTCTATCCACTGAGCCAAACCAGTTAGGGCTGTTAGGTGTTTTTTTTGTGTGGTTTTTTGTTTTGCCAGTCATCAACCCTGAGAACTTCCCAGCTACACAGGATTATGCCCAATGGTGAAGACTGTCTGGGCCGCTGTTTACAATGGAAGGAAACCATTCATGAGGTCTTCCTGTTAGCCAAGAACGGAGAATTTAACTGCCTTGGCTCTTAATAATAATTTTGCTTAATGCCTTTCTTGTTAATGTTGCAAAAGTAAGTCTGTCTTCGCCAAATCAGAGACAGCTGATTCAAACAATAACCTCAGAACATCCTTAACGTGCTTGCTAGGACTGAATGGTACTGCGCGTCACGTAGAATACTTACTCAGGGATTATGCACTCTCTATAGCACCCAACTCACCCCAGGCTGAAATGCCTTCATCTCAGTTCCATTTTTCTTGGTTTTTCTCCGATCTCACTGGCCAAGGGCCCTGGGCTCCCTTCCCATCTTCACAGTTACCTCTCTCTCATTCAGATCAAACCTTTAATTCCATCTTTAGGACATGAACTCTGGCCCTACTCAATCTCTCCACATGATGTCTGATAGGCACATCCAAAATAAGGTGGCTGAAATAGGACCCATGATTTCAGCTGCCCCAAACTGCATCTGTCCTTTCTCAACCTTCCCATCTTAGTAAATGGAACCACTCAAACCAAAAATCTAAGGGCTATGCCTTCAAACCCAGTCCACTGATCAACTTCACCTCCAACACATTACTCCAGTGGGCCCCCATCTCTCCATCTCTGCCACCCTCATCACATTCCCAACAGGACACACTGGACTTCCTGTTTCCACTTGGTCCTACGCAAGTACCCTTCACTTAGCAATAAGAGCTAGCCTTGGAAAATTCCAATCCTTTTTTTGTTTTGTTTATTTGTTTATTTTTTAATCCTCAGTCAAGGACATTTTTCCATTGATTTTTAGAGAGCATGGAAGAGAAAGGGAGAGATAGAGAGAAATATCGATGTGAGAGAAACACATTGATGGTTGCCTCCTGAACATGCCCTGACCAGGGCCTTGGCTGGGTTGGAGCCTACAACCGAGGTATGTGCCCTTGACCGGAATCGAACCTGGAACCCTTCAATTCGCAGGCCAACACTCTATCCACTCAGCCAAACCAGCTAGGGTTCAAATCCTGTTTTAAACCCTCCAATGCCTACTTGGTGCATTTGACATAAAATACAAGTTCCTTCCTTGCCACCCTCTCTGCTCCATCTCGTCTTCTCTCCTTGCTTTTTACCAAGTCTCCCATGCTGCCCTCTTTCAGGCTCCTTTTTGCCGGGGGGGGGGGGGGGCTCAGCATTAGCTGATTCCTTGTCTCCCCCCGCCCCCGCCCCCCGCAAGCTGCTGGCTGGCTCCTGACTATCATTCAGATCTCAGTTTAATGCCTTTCTCAGTTATCTCTGAGAAATCAGTAAGCATCACCAGTTGGGGTTTGTTTTATTCACTTCTATTTGGAGAGCTGGTTGTTAAACATTTACTGCCACACCACTGAGTGGGTGCACGGAAGATGGAGGCACCTCTCCACATGGCCTCTCAGGCAGTTCTCTCTGACCCTGTGGAATTTCTTGCACAAGTCACAGCACTAGCTTGCATTTCCCTTGGACACTTACTTTCTGTCTCATCCACCAGAAGGTAAGCATCGCGAGAACAGGGGCATTTTGTGTCCTCTTTTCCTGAGGCATCCTCAGGCCCCACATCAGTGCTTGGCAGCCGGCAAACATGCGTTAAATATTCATTGGATGATTGAGTTCCAACCTTGTATTTTTCTCCATGTAGTCTGCTATCTTCTTTATTCGGGTCTGCTTTGTTAAGTAATATTTTACAATCATGCAGCTCATTCATAGGCACTGAGGTTTTCTTTTAAATGATGCATATTTAGAATGTGATTCATTCATTTAAAATTCTAGACTTTTAACTGTCCTATGAGTCAGATACTGTTGGTGGCACAACTTTCCAATAACCAACCACACATATCTGGCATTTTACCAAGTCAATGGCACTTATGAATAATAGCCAGACTTAGAGATAGTCCTTCTTGTTGTAGGCACTACGTATATTTGCTTTTAATTTTCAAATAAAGTTCTGAGATTAGAACTACTAATGAATGCTGTGTAAAAAAAAATCACTGTAAACCGAGTGGCTTCAAACAACTCCCATTTGTCAGCTCCCTCCTCTTATCACAGTCCTGTCGGTCAGAGGCCTGGGTGGCATCCCCGGGGTCTCACACTGACACCAGCTGTGGGCTGGGCTGGGCTCGCCCGTGGAGCTGTGAGGGGCAAGGCAGTCCGAACTCATCTAGGTGTCAGCAGAGTGCAGGTCCTGGCTGCTGTCGTCTGAGGTCCCTGGCCTTGCTGGCTCTCAGCCCTTGAAGACTGCCCTCCTTCCCGACACCAGGACCCTTGACATAAAATCTGAGTTGCTTCCTTGCCACCCTCTCCGGCTCCCTCCCGTCTTCTCTCCTTGCTTTTTACCTTGTGCTCTGGGTCTCCCACTTCCTCTTCCTCTTGAGACCCAGGAAACGCTTCTGCTTTCAAAGGGCTTACCCATGTATTCCCTCCTCTTACGGTCCGTTTGCCTGGCTTCACCCACATCAGCAAAATCCTTCTCAGAAGTACTTAGATTAGCGTTTGAGTAACTAGGGATCCGTCAAATTGGAATCTATGCTCACAAATGATCTTAATTAGAAAAAACTTCTAGAGAGCCATGAGAGCGTTTTAGTTTTGCCTTTTCTCTTTTTACCACTTGTCAGTGACAGCGATCACGAGCAGCACAAATGTCAGCACAAATGTCAGTCCAAGTCCAAGACGGTGCCTCTGGGGGGTGGGAGATGAGGTGCCGGGCGCCTGTGCGTAGCGGGATTAGGGCTGCCAGCTCCGCTCCCCTCCGCAGTGCTGCGGAAGCACAGCTTGTCCCGAGTGAAGGAGCCAGAGGATGAAAGTGTGACTTATCTGAGTCAATGTTGCCAAGAGATGGGCACCTGTGCGGTTCTGAGGAGACAGCCACAGCCGTGTCTCTGCACACCAGCCGCGCTCTGCCCTCTGGGAAGGCCCTGTGCTCCTGCGCCATGTGGACCAGGAGGCAGAGCCAGCGCCCAGGGCCGAGTCCCGCTGGCATCCAGGACCAGCCCTCTGCTCTGCACCAGGGGGGCGGGTGCTGCCCAAGCCCTCAGCATGGCATCTTCAATTCTGGGGCTCCTTCAAATTTTCATTCACCCGAGGAATCGCTGTACACCAGAGAATTTGGCATCTTTTTGCATCTATGTCCTAATTTGTCTGATGTCGCCCTGCACCATGGTGTGTGTCAATGCAAACGGTCAAGTTTTAAGCTGGAGCAGTCCTCCGAGGTCATCTGTCTAAGGATCCCAACCCTGACGAGCCTGGAGCTCACAGTTAGCACACAGCACACAGTTAGCTCACAGTTAGCTCACAGTTAGCACACAGTTAGCACACAGTTAGCTCACAGTTAGCACACAGTTAGCACACATGGTCTTTGTGCATGAAGGACCATTTGGCAACTTTAACTGCTTTTGTGGGAGAGCCATCTTTGGCTTTCATAAGGCACTCAAAGGGGTCGTTGCACACCCGAAGCTAAGGACAACTGATCTAATCTAACCCCTTTCAAATGCAGGTGTAAGTGACTCTTTGAGGATCCCAAACAGGTGACCAGTTAGTTCCTGTATGACACTCAAGGGACAGGACTGTCAGGGTGGTGGCGGGGATGGAGGCAGTGTGGGCCGGAGCGAGGTTGTCCTGCTCTGAAAGCTGATTTTGTGCATCTCTTTCCAACTCGCCTTCAGTGACATCATGCTGGTGGCTTGAAACCGGCAGTGGAGGGAGAGTTAGCTCTGAGAAATCAGTAAGCACCACCAGGGGTTTGTTCTATTCACGTCTATTTGGAGAGCTGGTTGCTAAACATTTACTGCCACACCACTGAGTGGGTGCTCGGAAGATGGAGGCCGTGTGTCCAGCTCCGCGCCTGGCAATGTGGGCATGCTGGCAGCGCCTGTGGGGCTCGGAGGGACAGCCGCTGACGACCGCTGAGTCAGCCCAGGTGAACGGCCCTGTGGGCTGGGACGTGGAGTCTCCAGATGAGAGAGCAGAGGGAAATCAGAGCTAGCAACCTTGACTAGTAGCCAAGAGGCAATGGGAGGAGAGAGACCGCGGTCAAGGGCGGAAGGATAATCACGCCATAACATGGGGCTCACTTGAGCAGAATGACGCCTTGCGGGTTCCTTAGAGGAGTCACCATATGAACCAGCAGTCCCCTGGGTATTTGCCATGGAGAAATGAAAACTTGTGTCCATGCCGAACCTCCTGCACACGAATGCTCACAGCAGCTTTCCTTGTCAAGAATGTCCCTGGACAGGTGAATGGATAACAACCTGTGCTACATCCATGCAATGGAACAGCACTTAGAAATACAAAGGAGCAAGTATGGATGCACACAACAACTTGGATGGATTTCAAAGGTGTGTGTGTGTGTGTGTGTGTGTGTGTGTGTGTGTGTGGTGTTGACGGTGTTTGGAGCAGAGTGGGACTTCTGCCTCCCAGGCCTGTCCCACAGAGCCAGGAAGCTCTGCACCCCACCATCAGCGATGATGGTCTGACGGTCTTCCCAGCTGGGTGCAGAAAGCAATCATGTCACAGGGTCAGTTCAGTCCGTGGGGGCCAGCCCTGGATGGAGGCACATGCCGTCTCACTGGTGTTCTCACACCAACCTTCGCCTCGGGGAACTGGGCTTGATCCACCCTCCATCCAACCTGCGCCGCGGCCCATGCTTTTCTCTCTCACATTTCCCTCCCTTTCTCACTAATACATGCTTCTCCGTTTCCCCAAATCCTGCCTTCATCATTCCTCCAATGTGCCCCTAACGTTTTGGTGAAAAGTGCCACTTCCCCATCAGTTTTAGTTGTAATGTTTTAAGGTTTTTCATGGAATGTTGTATTTGTGTACTACTCATCACTGAATGTTTAAATTGAGGTTGCTTTTCTCTTATTCGGGATGATGAAACATACAGGGGCGCATACAGCATGCTTGGACGGCCCCTCCCCGCTTGGCCGACGTCCTGCACTGGCTGTGGGCTCTTTCCCAGAGCCCAGGCCTCCCTGCAGCCGGGCGCCTGCTTCCTCCTCCTAGCTCACCAGTGCTTTCTGGTCTCTCCTCATCACCAGTTTTTCCCTCGAGACCAAGACATTTCCGTCAGCAAGTATACAGATGAGCTATCATTTCTCTCATCTTAACTAAAAAGGAAATTTCCCTTGACCCCCCGGGCCCCTCCAGTGACAGTCTATTTCTAGAAGGCAGTGTCTCTTCTAATTGTCTTCCTTCTCTCTCCCCTTGTTGTCTTCTGATTCCCTTCAGACCTTCACACCCCCTCTCCGAAAAGGGCCCCTCTTGCCAAATCCAGTCCCCGCTCACGTGTCCCCTCAGGTGATCATGCAGGCGATCCTGCTATCCTCTGAGAGCACCTTCTTCGCTCGCTTTCCAGGGCTTCACTCTCCTGGCTCTCTCCCCCCACAGCACTGGCCCTGCGCCCGGGACCCCCACCACCCCTCCTCTGCTGGCTCCTGCTCACCCCTGACCCCTGAAGCTGCGGGGCCCAGGGCTCAGCGCTTGCTTCCTTCATCTACACTCTGGTGAACTCATAGTCTCGTGGCTTTACAGGTTATATTCCTTCTAATGTAAGATGCCCCCAGTCATGCGTACCGTGGAATTCACGTTCCACCAAGCAAGGTAAACACTGCCAGTGAAGCTCTTACTTCCCATCATTTCAGTTGCAAGTGTCCCTTTGTTCTCAGAGTCCCTGAGGCTCGGGCTGCATGCGGATGCTTCCCTGCCCCAAACTCCCTGCTGGTCGGGAGCAGGTTCACTCTTTGCCCTCTGTCCCTCCCTCCATCTCTCTGTGATTCATCCTGTGGATCCTTACATGGTCTCGGGGAGGTCTCACCTGGTACTGTGGCCAGCCCTGCCCCACATGGTCGTCTATGGGATCTACTCCTGGGGCTGTGCAGTGCACACCTGCACAACTATATATTGTTACCTGTCTTCACCCACTCTTCCAAACCCCTCCCTCCCTCCTTCCTACCCTCCCTCCTCCTTCCCTCCCTCCCTTCTCCCCCCGCCTCTCCTATTTTCTAGACTTTGGAAGCTTGCAAGCCAGAGTGAGTTTCCTTAGCTCTCTGCAGTCTTCCCTGTCATCCCTGAGGCAAAGGCCCCTGAGCAAGTCACTGTGGCTCTGTGGCTGCAGAGGCCGTGCCGACTGCAATGGGCTCCGGAGCCCCGAGAGCCATGGCGGCCAGGGCTGGCATTTCCTTGTCTTGCTTTGCTCCATTAAAACTCTCCCTGGGTGTGGGGTGGAGTCCATCCCAACCAAATGTCCTGCCTGCTTCCAAGGGTGCAGTAGAATGGCAGGTGTGGGCGAGGGTGGGGGGAGGGCCTGAGCCAGGGGCCACAGGCAGGAGGGTGTCTGCAGATTGGAGAGACCTGAGCCCGTGCCTAGGCCGTGCCTAGTCAGGAGAAGGTTAACCATGTTGAAGGGAATGGGCTCATATTTGATTAGGAGCAAAATCCTAGAAAGAAGTGAGGTGAAAGGGGGAGGGGCTGGATCTGACATAGAGGGATGGACCTCCTCCTGGGAGGGAGGGTGGTGGAGAGACCTGCTGGCTCCAGTGAAGGAGGGGGCCTTAAGGTGTTTTCTGATGCCCTCGTGTCCCAGGAGGAGGAGCCCGGTCTCTGGGAGCACTGGTGTCGCGCGCCAATGGGACGTGCCAATGGGTAACTCTAATGGAATTTATGAGAAGTGTTACGGTCCCAAGGGATAGGTCACTTCAAGGCTAGGATCTTTATTTCTCAAGCGAATAGAAAGTCCCTCCACTTTACACACTTCTGCAGAGTTTGGGAGGGCGCATTATGAAGTAAGGGGATGTGTGTGCGAAGGTTTCAAAAAGTCCTTTGTGAGGATCCACGTGGCCTGGTGGTTAGGAATGTGGGCTCTGCCGCCAGGTGGCCGGAGATGCATGCAGGCTCTGCAACCTCGGGCAGGCGCCTGGCCTCTCTGTGCCTCGGCTTCTTTGCTGGGAAGTGGAGATGATGTCACTCCTTCCTCACAGGCTAGGCGGAGGACCCGAGGTTGTCAGCCCGTGCAGCTTTAGGGTGCTGACCACACATACACAGCAGACGGAAGAGTGACCCATTGGCATCTGTAAGAACCTGTGACATGCTAGGGCGTGCTCTCTTCAGACTGTGTGTGTCTTTAGGAGTGAAATTTGCTTATTTTCTTAATTCAATGAATTCTACATTTTTTACAGTGTTTTTTGTTGTTGTTTTTTTTTTCATTGGCAAAGGAGCCTGCAGATGTTTAAAAAGTGTTTCCACTTTAAAATGGCATCGTTACTTTCTGGCGGAACATGCAGGAATGAGCCAGCTTAAAGCGGATGCACTCTGGAGCATTCCATGTGAAGTCCCGGAGGTATGACTGTATTGGGAACAGCCTCCTCCATCTCACGCCGATGCCCTCGGCCACTCCTGCCCCAAATGAGAGGAGCTCTGGGTAGATGGTCCATCGGGGTTCAGACCCAGCATTCGGGCTGACACTGTAGGATGGAGCCCGTTCCCCTGACCTTGCACGGCGGTGGCTCAAATTGCTGCTTTGGGAGGAGGCCCAGTTTCATGTCTTAGACCTTGCCCTGGAATGTTCCGGAAGACTCCCTGCAGCAGCGTTGCTGTGGAAGAAACCACTGATAAAGGGATGAGGCCTCTGGCTGGGCGTTTCCAGTGGGAGGATGTGGCTGCCACTTAGAGCCTACATTTCCCAACTGTTTCAAAATTCGTTCCTAGTGGTTTTTAAAACGAATGCTTGTTGAGTTCCTCCAGAGATTAATAAATGGACAATGCGAGTCTTCATAAGTAAAGGCTGACTTTCCACACACAGGACTGAAGTAGGACACATACCCCCATTCAGTGGCCCCTGCAGGTGCTGGCACCACGCATGCCTCTCTCGGCACTGCCGGACCCGCTGCCTAACTGTGACCCTCCGCTGCTCGGGGTGGGGATGGGAGGCCGCTGCCCCACCGCCACTCCCACTCATCCCTCAAGAAAGCACACTGCAATGAATTGTGCAACAAAGATATGTCTACATTCCAGAAAAGCCAATAGGTTCTACTCTCCTGGAAAAACACCCCCCCAAAACTGCAAGAAATATGGCTATTTGGCCATTTGATTCATTCAGTACAGCTTTCACAGGGAACTTAAAGTACTTGGTATTGTCTTACAGCGAATGCACCGGTTCTCTCGTTATAAGAACTGCGATACACAACAGTAAACACATATTTTTTCCTACAATGAACCCAGCCGTAAGTGAAGACAGGTCTACCGACCGCTCTAGGGGGAGGCCACTGCACGCACATGCATGTGCCCCTCCACACCGTAACCTCCTTATCTGCTCTCTGTGCTGGAAGGGCGTCAGAGTGCGGCCCACACAGCAGCAGGTGCTAAGTTCAGAGGATCTGCGTGTGTCACCCTCCAGAAACCTTGACTGGCCCGAGGCAGGCACAGCTGCCTTGCTGGCTTCTCAGAGAACGTGAGCACCCATGGATGCTTCTCATAATTTACAAACATGAAAGACTGCCTCACTGGGACCCTTCCCAAGAAAACTGGGAGGCAGTGGCTACTCGGTTTGCAGGAAAATATTCATCAATGATGTTTAAAAGTTCAGTTGTTATACCTTTTAATATTTAAATCTAGCATATTCTTGAAGTCTGAAAGATGGATAGAAAGTATATGGTAAGCTACTTAGTGCTGAAAACAGGGCACACACCCTCCTAATAAACAGCTGTCGACCCCAATAAAGAAGGTACCTACTAAGAAAGGCTTCTGGTGGCGAACTGGGCTCAAATTCAAAAACAGCCTAGCAGCCATTTCTAAACTGGGGCCTCGCATGCAAGCCACATTCAGGGAGAAGCCTGCACTGACCTGCCTGCCTCACTGTGTTCCAGCCCTCTGAGCCAGCCCTCATAAGGAGTTCTTGAGATCCTATTTCAACCAATAGGACTGAGTCTTCCCCCCTCCAATGGGATCTGTGCAGCCATATTCCCATCAGCATCTTCACTGGTCAATTAGAGCTGCTATATTCTGACCAATCAGGACAGTGCTTTTCGGACCAATCAAACGTCAAGGCTCTGGAATCCTCATTTGCATGAAGACAGACCATTCTGGGACCAGGGGTGGGGACATCTGTCTCTATAAGTCAGGTCAGCTCTCTTCTGGCTTGGATAGCACACTTTCCCTGTTCACCAAAGACTGGAGACTGAGCTTCCCTGTAGCGGACCAAAGCCTAGGAGAGCAGCCTGGCCGGAGGGCCACCTCCCACAGGGCCGCCTCCCACAGGCCACCTCCCACAGGGCACCACAGCTGTGCTGTTTCATCACTGAGCTGCAACGCTATTGAGCTGTTCCACAATTAAGGTATTTGCATTGAATATATTTCCTTCTTCACTGCACCCCAAATTAAGAATTCCTGTTGGCGCTGAATTGCACCAAAGACCATCCATGGAAGCAGCGTCGAAGAGATCACGATTAGTAAATTCCACGATTTATCGATTAATCGCATCAGAGGAAGATATGCAGAAAGAAGCAGTAAGCCCAACCTTAAAGAGTAAGACACTATCCCACGCCTCTCCTTCCCTGAAATGCCTTGAGAAGCACAAGCGTTTCATACATGAGCTTTGTGGTACGTTACAAAATGTCAGTGTATGTTTGAAATTCAAATTCACATGAGAGTCAGATGTCATTTTTCAGTTGTTCTCAACGGTCCCAAATAAAGCTGCACCCCTGGGGCGACATGTGAGGCCTGGGTCTCGCGGGGCCAGGAAGGCTGTCCTTCCAGGAAGGGCTGCACAGACCCTGGGAACGGCCAGCCAGCTCACAAGAATGAAGAGAATGTCGGGAGAGGAAGTGGTGGCTGTGAGTCAGCATGAGTCACCTCGTTCCAATGAGAATGAAGACTGAGGTTTGTGCCTCTTTTTTTCTCTCTCTTTTTTTTTTGGCTCAATCATACGGGCATCATTGGGATTGGAGGGAAATGAGTGACTGTATGGCCGTTGCTTTTTAAGTTTCAAACATATTTTCCAGGCCGGCTGGGCCTGAACGGGTGTCTGTCTCCTGGTCATTGTTGCCTGCTCCTGGAAGGTGGAGCCATCAGCCTCTCCCTGGTGAGTATGCTTCTGTCATTTTTATCACCATTTCTGCCGGAGAGTCTCTGCTGTGTCAAAGCTGCTGGCGTTTGGAGTGGACACTGTGTTTCATTCAAACTTTGAGGAGCCTGTGTTTTAGAGAAGTGTCTGCCTCTGTCCCCACCCCCATCGCTACTGTATTTAGCCTGGTTGTGGGGGAAGTTTCTGAGTTGGCAGCTGTGAGAACGTAGATGCTAGTCATATAGTGTGTCGGCTTGGAAGAGACAGTGATGCTTGCCTGGAAGAGAAGCTGTTGGAGATCCTGTGTGAGCCACGGTGAAGCTCAGAGGTGGAGGTGGGGGTCTGTGCTGGCCCGGGGTGCTGAGGTCGGGCGCTTCCGCCTCTCTGAGCTGGAGGAAACTGCCTTGAGCAATTTCTGGCCGCATGGTCTGAGCTGCAGGAACTACCAGGGAGAGGCAGAATTTTGGCTTCCCTCTCCAAAGGCATATGAATGATTCTGGGAACTTACTGTATGTCTTTTCCTTTCCCTTAACCCTGAACATCACAAACTGTAGCGGAATCAGAAAGAAAAACTGCTAGGGGCTGGAGCAGGGGTGAGAACAAGGTAGCTGAGTTGTGGAGGCCTGAGCTGACCTTGATGTGTGTGTTTCTCAAACTGTTACTATTCTGATCAGGCTTCGTTTGACTGTCGAGTAAAATCCGGGAAATATATATTTATTTAAACGTCGTTCTAGTTACTGTAAATGAAATCAGTTAAAATGTCATAAAGACCTTATGATAAACAATTTTGAATTTGCTTAAAAAGCTGCACATCAGAGAGCAGAGTATGACAGCACTTTTTCAGTACAGTCATTTGAGTGCGTGGGCTTCCTGGGTTAATAATGAGTCAGCACCCAGCTTCTAAACTCGGAGCAGCTAAGAAAATGTTTGATCACCCCCAGCACAGCACACTGGCTGGCTGCCCCCTCCAGGAGGATCTGGCTGTTGGGTCCTTTGGTTAAAATCAACTTTGGACGCCTCCCCCCTTTGGGTACCCCTCTCCTCCCCTGCCAGCTTTTTGGTCCCAGCTCTTCTGTGTGGCACTGAGAGGCCCCTTTGCTAACAGTCCCCAGGCCAGGACCAGCTCCTCCAGCTGATGGTGGTGATTTTTAGGCTGAGTATACAGTTTGTTAAAGAAAAAATGCAGAGCTTATGACAGGCTGCGTGGCTCAGGGCTGAAGCTGCATCTGGTGTCCTGTGATGTCACACCCACTGAGGGAGGGGTCAAGTGAGAGAGGCGCTCAGGGCTTGAGCTTCTAGCTGGCAGCTCTGCACATGTGTGTAGGGTGGAAGATTGCCCACTCGAAATCAGAGAGCAGGATTACCTTCCTCAAACCTTACTCTTCTCTATAAAGTGAGAGAAGTGTCAAGGAAATTAAAAATAAAATAAGATAAAATAGCTGGGGTTTGCAGGCACGCAGCTCAGGGCCAAATGCAGTCCTGTTTGAATGCGTCCCCCCATCGAGTTCGGTTGGACCCACCCAGGACTGGGTTTTGTGCTTGGATGACTATGGGTTGAGTCCCAAATCCCTGTGTTCCATGGGGCCTGTGAAGGGTGGCTGCCGTCCTGAGGTGGTGCCTCAGTGCTCCACACACGAGCACTTCCTCTTGTCCCCACTTCAGATATCGCCCATGTTGGGTGAGTGTTGATGCCCAGGTCCCGTGTCCTCATATTCTCCCGGGTAAACGCTATTGGGCAGTGGCGTGAGGTGCTGACTTTATCCTAGACATTGAGTGTCTTCCTTCATGTAGAATTTGGGCCGTTGTATGGAGGCTCAAACCCATAAGAAAGAAGCCTGTGGTTAACTGATATTATTACTTTTGTAATCAGGAGGGAGAATTATTGTAAAAGGCCAGAAATAAGGCCATGAGCATGTCTGAAAATAGAGCATTTATTATATAATCTGCTTTGTCGTTTTCCCAACTATCGAGAGGAGTCAATTCTGAGTGTGGATGGGCAGCAAGGGCAGAGGGGAGTGTTCTGAGAGAAACTGAGCAGATACTTATAGGACATCTTTGCAGAAAAAAAGCACTAACAGTTTTACCACATCTGGAAGTTGCCCAGAGCCCTGTGGTCAGGCGCCCTCAGCCTAGGGACCATCTTCTGGCTTGCTGACTCTGTCTTCACTCTACCCTCACCAGCACCTGACTTCCTGCTGGTAGGCTTCCATGGTACCTGACAGGTGTCTGCACCACTGCTGCCATGTGGTGAGCTCACCCTCATGTTGAACAAGTTACTTAACTTCTTGGTGTCCCACCTTCCTCATGGTGAAATGTGCATGGTGATAGTATCTGCCTCGTCGATTCCTCTGATGATCAGTGATGATTGCTTACCACAGGGGTTGGGAACATCGGGCCCATGGGCCATGTAAGGCCCGAGAAATCATTTGGTCTGGCCCTCCCAAGGCATTAGGAGTGAGTTAATGAAATGTTTGGCCAAATATAGCAGGCTCATTTTTAAGTTGATAATTTTGTATGGCCCATCAGTGATGCTATAAATATCCAAATGGCCCTTGGCAGAAAAAAGGTTTCCCACCCCTGGTTTAGCACATGAGTTACAGGAGCCTCAATAACTGTGAAGTACACATTCATTGACTCAGAAATATAACAAATACATTTGTACTTCTACCTGGGCTCTGCCCTGAGGGCATCCATAGGAATTAGCTCTCATGCCCCTGACAGAGAGCCTTTTTGTGTCATCAATTCCATGGTGTGTTCTGCCTTTGCAACACATTTACTGTTCCGGTAAATGGGAAATGCTTCTTGGCTCTTTCCTGGGGTTCCAGATAGTCATCACCATCACATCATCCTCACAATCACCATCATCACCATCACAGTCACCATCACCTCCACTGTCATCATCACCATTGTCACCATTATCACCATCGTCACCATTATCACCACCACCACCACCATCATCATCATTATTACCATCACCACCACCATCATCACCATCACTGTCATCAGCAATATCCTTACAATAAGAACAGCTCCAATTTTATTCAGCCCAACTGTATGACATTAACTTTCTGTGACTACCTTTACCTCCCAACACACACACACACACACACACACACACACACACACACACACACCCTGGACAAGAGGAAGGATGGCTTACAGTTACTCAACTCCTTGAGGTCCAGAATTCCCAGGCAAGTGTATCAGGAAGAGCAACCTTTTCAAAGATGCATAGGGGTGGGCACGACCCTCACCCTCAGCATGGGAGTGGAGTCAGAGAAGCGGGGGAGGGGAGTTCTGGGTGTGATTCAGCAGACTCAGGCCACAGGCTAAACAATGAGGACCCCAGCCTCAGGCCTGCCCCCAGGGCGGAAGCAGTACTCACGCTTCCTGTCTAAAGCCAGCTACAGTCAACTTCTGGTTATTTGAAAATCATCACAGTTCATGGAGCTGACTCATATTGAAAATATTAAATAAGACACTTCAAACTAAAACCACAGTGCACATAACTTGGCCTTCCCTTGCCAGTTCATGAAGTGCCTTGGAGCCAAATCAACACACTCATTCTGCTCAGCTGCCCTCCCTGGTGTTGACCTGGCAAAGGAAGGCAGCCGGTGCTTCAAACCTCTCCTTCGGAGACTTTGGGAGTGGAGTACCAAGCCTTGCCATGATGTGTTGGTCAGTTGTAACGGGTGCTCACATGCAGGGACTTGTCCCCTGTGCCACAACCCAGAGGGTCCTCTCTGCCACATGCAGTGGGTGGGCGGTGGTGGGCTCAGCCCAGGGCTACAGGGAGCGATCGGGCTCATTGGTGCGGGAGAGTTCTGGTTAGACCACAGAGCTCAGGAAAGGGAAGTCAACCCAGGTCGGAAGGAAGTAGGGCACCGAACAAGGAGCCAGCAGCAGGCGTGGCTGGTCTCAGAGGATTCCTCAGATTTTTTTTTTTTAATCCTCAGCTGTGGATATGTTTTTATTGATTTTTAGAGAGAGATGAAAGGGGGAGAGAGAGAAAGAAGCATCGATGTGAGAAAGAAACATCTATCAGTTGCCCCCCAAATGGGGATTGAACCCTAAGTCTATATATGTGCCCAGACCAGGAATCAAACCTGCAACTTCTTGGGATGATGTTCCAAGCAACTGAGCCACCAGCCAGGCCTGACTTTTTTAATGAGTTTTATTGCACCTTGTCTAGTTGGAAAAGCTAATGACAATGGCCAAACTCATCCATTCCCTGCTTATCTTTTGCTTTCAGGATTGACCATCCTGCAGGTGAGGGCTTCTGCTACAGACTTCCAGCCCTTCCCCCACCCTGTCCTTTCAAAAATTTATCATACTTAAAGTGTTAGAATTTTTAATGAGGGCAGGAATGTACCATTTTAGCTGTTCTCAAGGGATAAATCACTTACAGAGTGCGAGGGATGCAGCCATAATTCAGCTAGATATAAATAAAAGCTTTAAAAAACAGCAGCGTTTCCACCCAGGGTCAGCTTTACTTTCTTTCAGACGGAAAAGATAGAAGGCAGGCTGCCCACGGTGAGGGTCCATAGGCAGCCCTTCACCCTTCTCCCTGCTCTGCCATCTTAGCATTGGCTTCCTCCCTCAGATTTGTCTTACGGTTTCAAGAAAGTGCTGGAGCTCCGGCCATCACCATTGCATTCCATACAGAGCAGAAGGGGCCGGGGTGGGGTGGGGACGATAAAAGGTTAAGTATTCTGGATGCCAGGCTCCCTTGAGGACCTTTCCTAGAATCCTCAGCGAAGCCTCAGTCTCCATTGCTCTTGGACTGCACCCTCTGTCAAGGAGCCTGGGAAATGGCATTTTTTAACGGGGCACTTTGCTGCCCCTGACAACACAGGAAAATGGATGCGGATGGGCAACAGGCAGCGCCCTGACAGAGTGCTCCTGAAGACAACTGGGTTCCCAGTCCTGTCAGCTCACTCGGGGACCAGCCCTTGGCCCCTCAGTGACCAGGGTCCGTTCTGTGAAATAACCACATGACTCTCACCGGACGTGTCAGGAGCGTGTAGAGCTGGATCCCTGGCTGCAAGGCCTTTGAACAACTGGGAGGAGGGCATTCAAAGGGCAGAAATCATTGTTTGATTTTGGTGTTATGTCTAAGTAGGATTTCTTTGCTTTGTGCAAATATTTATCACGTATCCAATAATATAATGAATATCCAAACACTGCCTCATTCATTGCGTGCTTACTTGGCACCAGGCTCTGCTCTGGGTGCTTTGCAAATATGATCTCACTTAGTCCTGGGGACTAAGTCAGGCATCACACCCTTCCAGTCCGGGTGCGGCCAGCGAACTGTCCAGGCCTGGCTTCAAAGGCGGGGGGGACGGTGCAGCAAAGGGCAGAGTGGCTGAAGTAGAAGGGGCTCAGGTTCAAGGGACAGGGTTCATTCCTATACTTCAACCTGATCAAAGGCCAGAGAAGGTGAAACCCCACAACCTCATTACCTGGTGGCACAATTAGGGCCCTGAGGACAGGATGCATTTGATATTCAGCCTGTAGGTCCACTAAGGGGTGTGTTGGGGTGTCAGGGTCCACTGTGTGGAGCTGCCTTACCTGCCTCTGGTATAAGGGCCAGTGACCTCCGTGGCCCCAGGTGCTTTGCCTTCGTGGCCCCTTCCTCATGAGGACACAGTCATGTCATGACTGTCTTAGTATAAAAATGAATGTTATCCAGACCGGATTCACTATTACATATTCATTTTCATTGTATGCGGTGTTTGCTTCTGATTTCAAAATAAACGGAAACATTGTATTTGAAGAGTATTGTCCCCCTGTGCCCAGTGCAGAGGTCAGCCCTGGGAGGGCTAGACCACCAAGGAAGGGCCTCGTCGCAGAAACAGGCTGGTCCCTGGTGGGCAGCCCCTCGCCTGTGGGTCCAGGACTTGCTCCTGGCCACTCCCCGGGAAGCCGTGCTGTTTGCTCCAGTCCCGGGGACCGTCATCGGTGGGATGAGGCCACTGCTGGAGCTCAGCCAGCTACCCACGATGTGGCAACTTGCTCAGCTACTGCTGGCCTCGGTTTCCAGTCTGAAATAGGAGCTCGGGCGTCATTACCGCAGAGGGCTGTTTTGAGGATGAAGGGAGTTACTGCATGAAAAATTCTTAGAAAAGCGTTGCACATCCTGAGTATTCAACAGTGTTCGCAGTTGGTGGGAACTGATGTCTTTTTGCCATTTAGTCCTGAATGTAGGAGTCTTTCTTGGGGCCCAGACCTCCACCCCCACAGTGGCCTGTTCTCACCAGCTTTGGCCTCCCAGGAATTACCCAGTCCTACCTCTGAGGTTCATTTCCTGAAAGCCCAGGGGCAGCATGAGCTGTAGAGCCCTGGACAGCTGGGGAAAGAAGTTCAATTGTCCATTCATTCATTCACTGACTCATTCATTCATTTATTCATTCTTCAACAAATGTTTATGGAGACCGAGGGAGGCAGCTGATAAGCAGATGGTTGTGAGGAGGCTGTGGGAGGAGGGGTGCAGGCGGTGCAGGGGAGGGCCTCTCTTGTCTGGGGTGGGCTTGAGCTCCCTCGGATGAGAAGGCATTTGAGTGGCGATCCCACAGGAGTAGGTATATGCATTTGCTTTGTTTTCCCTGGATGGATAGGACAGCTAGTGAGAGTCCGTCTCCCCTAGATATCTGTGTCCACAAGGGAGTCGAGGAGCCTCTAGCCTCTCTGACCCTCTGTACGCGTGGGGAGGTGCCCAACAACCCGGATTGGGTTCGAAGGCACTGCTTTCCACAGCAGTCCCTCTACTTGAGCCCCCAGGGTCGCATCTACATTTCACCCCTTCTCTCCTTCCGGAGACAGCACAGCAAAGCCCGTACTGCCATGTTCCCTGAATGACGCAGCTTGTTTTCTGGCATTTGCACACTTTGGACCTAGCTCTGCCCCCCAAAGCTACCCCTCACACCCGTGACAATTATTACGGCCATAATTCAACACATTCAGTAACAGTCATTGAGCAATTATTCTGCTTCCAGCCTGCTGAGTCACAACACAAGCCCGGCTCCATCCACACTGGAGCCCTCCAGCTGTGCGGGCATGGCCTCAGGTTCACGCTCCCCCTTCTTCCCGCAGTTCCTGAAAGACAGAGTGAGGGGACCAGCACCCTTCACCCTGGGCTGCCCTCTGTGGCACAAATGGCAGGTTTCTGATGTCCCTCTTCACATGGGCAGTGGCCTCCCTTGTCCTGAACACTAGGCTGAGGTTCTGGCCAGCACGCCCATCGTTGGACCCGCACTATACGCACAGTCAGGCCGACTTCCCTGACTGTGTGGGGACCGGTGCGAAGCCACATCTCCCTCATTTTGCATTTGAGAAGCTGACTTTTTGCCTGCTTTTTAACCTAGGTAGAATTTTACATTATTTTTAGCTTGATCTTCTAGATTTGGCCCATATATTCTCTAACATAACACGTAAAACGGCACAGCATCCACAAGTCAGAGAGGTATCCCTGTTACACCTTGACCTGAAGACCGTGGGTGAGTGCAGATAAGAGCAGAGCCCTGTGACCTCCACCAGGGAATTGCCTGCAGGTTGCCAGTGTCTAGCCTGTAGGGACAGCTCACTATGTAGGGACAGCTCACCTGGCTGTGAGGTTTCACTGATGTGGATGAAAGAGCAACAAAACATAGCACACAATCAAATGTGTGCTGTGAGCCCCTAGACCCGTGGTCGGTAAACTGTGGCTCGCGAGCCACATGCGGCTCTTTGGCCCCTTGAGTGTGGCTCTTCCACGAAATATCACGGCCTGGGCGAGTCTATTTTGAAGAAGTGGCATTAGAAGAAGTTGAAGTTTAAAAAATTTGGCTCTCAAAAGAAATTTCAATCGTTGTACTGTTGATATTTGGCTCTGTTGACTAATGAGTTTGCAGACCAATTCATTAGACAAACGGGGCGGATAATGAGTCAGACTCAGCCATCCTGTCTCTCCTCCCCCCTTACCCTCTCAAGATGCAAGAGCTCCTGGCAGACGAGCTAGCCCTTGGACAGCCAGTAATTAGGTACCAGCAGCAGGTTACCTTAAACATCTAGCGCATTCGAAGGCTCTGTTGTCCATGATTGTTGTTTCAGTCCTTGGAGTCTGCGGGTCAGGTGCATTTCATTTGCCTTTCGGGCTGGCGAGCTGGGGAGCTGGCTCCACTGAGCTGGGCCTGACAGTTGTGGCTGTCTCTGTGTGGCTGTCCTTTGAAGTCCTCAGAGGACAGAGTGAAGCACAGGATGAGTGCAGGCTGCCCCCAGCCACCGAGAGGTGACTGCCAGCCAGGAGGCTCCCAATCGCTGTCTCCCCCAGAGCGAATGTCACCGTCTCCCCTACCGTGGAGGCATCACAGGGGGCCATTGTTCTCCATATTGCAGGAAATGGAATGTTCCAGAATTATCTGAGCGAACCAATTAAAAATATGATTGCAGTTACTCCCTGATCTGCTGGTGGGAAAGAGGGGCCCCTTGGTTTTCACGGGGGTGTTTTAATTTATATCTCCTGCAGGTCTTAGGGGAGATTAACCATGCGGCCTGCAATGCAGGCAGTGAATCCATTTCATTTTTAAATGCTCCTGGCAGCCGCAGCGATGCGTCTAATATTTATGGGGCCTCTCATGGGCCAGGCGCGTGCTGGCTGCTCCACATTGGTAACGTGTTGAACTCCCTCTTTCCCCTTTTCCCCCCGAGGGCCAGCGTGCTCAGCCCAGGCTGCAGATGAGTAGACTGAGGCTCTGAAGAATTGGAGGGTGCACAGCTCAAGGCAGAGCTAGAGCTCCTGTCTTCATCCCAAACACCTCGATCTATGAGGGGTCAAACTCTGGCCTTGCTGGATAGTATTTTCCAAGACCGAACACAGGTCAAAGCCTTTGGAGTCATCAAGCCTACTGTTTCCACAAACACTACCACGATCGTTTTTGCTGTTCTCGAGAGAACTGGCTTGCGTGTTCCAAGCACAGCAGCCCTGCATTCGGGGCTGCCCACCTCCGGAATGGCAACAGGTGGTCGTGGTGCCACTTCAACGCCAATAGGAATTCCCAATTTGGGGTGCGGCGAAGAAGGAAATTTTATTTACCGTATTTTCCGGCGTATAAGACAACTTTTTAACCCAGGAAAATCTTCTATACACCCAGTCGTCTTATACGCCGGAAAATACGGTACTACAAAATAGCTCAATTATGATACAGCATGGATGTGAAGGCGGCCCACGGCCAGGCCGCTCTGGCTAGACAGCTCTGCTACACGGTGGCCTGTCGCGCTCTGGTGTGGTCTGCTCTGCTCTGTGCCAGCCTGCTAGGCCTGCTCTGCTCTGTGCCAGCCTGCTAGGCCTACACTGCTCTGTGCCAGCCTGCTAGGCCTGCACTGCTCTGTGCCAGCCTGCTAGGCCTGCACTGCTCTGCCCGCTCTGCTCTAGTGAGGCATCCTCTTCAGTATTCGCTGGAAGGGAGAAGCTCACTCCACCAGCCACAGGGTAACTGGCTTATACAGACAGAAGTCCCTGCTCCTAGTCCCTGGTTGGCTCATCCTCCTGCAAACGAGGGCTCCAAATCCTCGAGGTTTGATTGGCTTAAAAGGCACTCTCCTGATTGGTCAGAAATGAGTTGCTATGATTGCTCAGTGAAAAGGCTGATGGATATAGCTGCATAGCTCCTATTGGATGGAGAAAGGCTCAGTCCTACTGGCTGAAACAGGATTCCAGGAACTCCTTTATAAGGGTTGGCTCTGTTGGCAGGAACACAGTGCCGGCAGGCAGTTCAATGCAGGCTTCTCCCTGAAGTGCAGATTGCATGAGAGGCTCCTGTGTAGAAATGGCTGTTTTTTTGTGTTTTTTTTTTTTTTTTTTTTTTTTAATTTGAGGCTAGCTAACCAGCAGGAGCCATTTTTAATAGGTATCTTCTTTCTCAGGGTCCACAGGGTTCAAGTGGGGGTCCCCTCTCCCCATCCTGGGGGAAGGGGTCAAGGGGATAGTGGAAAGGCCCTTGGGTGCAGGGGAGGCACCGTGTGGGCTCTCTGCCCCAGCGGAGCCCAGGGGGCCAGGGGTGAGTTGCCAGCATCAGGGTCAGGCTGTTCTGAGACATGATCCCTTGGGCTGGACTCCATTCCCAGGTGACCAATGGAAAGCAGACGAGGGCCAGAGAGGTGATTGGTGACGTGGATGCTGTTTCATGAGGGTCCCAGACCGCCTGACACCAAATCATATTTACAGACAGAGGGACGAGGAAATGGAGGTTGGGTGTTCATAGAATTCATCTCAGAATTCTTTTACATTAAGCAAATCTCCCTGGTGAAACGGATGCTCTTGCTGTGGCAGGTGACACCACAAACACCGCTGGGCCTGGCACGGCTCTGAGGCTCTGGCACATTGAGCTCACCCAACAACCCTGAGTGAGGATCCCCATTTTCTCAGAAGAAGCAGGGCCTGAGGTCACAGAGCTAACGGGTGGGGGCGCCAGAGTCCCAGGCCAACCAGTTCCCCGGTCCCAGCAGCTCAGCAGACAGCTGTCCCCTCAGCCTGGGCCTGCGGCTTCCTGGATCTTGTCCCTGAGCGCAGGGGCTGAGAGGACGGGCCGCCCGCCTGCAGGCCACGGGGGGCTGCACAGCTCCGCGGAGGCACGGCAGCCTCTTTCCCAGGCCAGGGCCTGGAGCCCCCTGAGAGGCCCTTCCCAATGGGAGCGGTTTCATCAGCAAGAGGGTTTTTGTTTTTTATTTTAAATTAAATTTTATTAGGGTGGCATTAGTCCACACGAACATATAGGTTGCAGGTATGCATCACTAAGTTACAAAATCTGTGTAATATATAAGCAGCAGGGTTTTGAGCTGCCTGAAATCCCACACTTTCAACAGCCTTCACTTGCCTCTTTATAGCACACACATTGCTCTGATGGAGAAGGAAGCGAAGGGCCTGTATTTACTGAGGCAGCTTATTCCAGGGGACTGGTTTGCGGGACAGGCAGGCAGAGGAAATGACAAGGAGAATGAGTGGGAGCCCAGACTTTGTGAGCCTTCATTTCGGCCGCTGCGTGTGTTATGGGGTGAATTGCGTCTCCCCAAAATTTCTATGCTGAAGTCCTACCCCTGCCAACGACTCCAAATGAGACCTTATTTGGAAGTAGAGTCATTGTAGATGTAATTGGTTAAGATGACGTCCTACTGGAGTCTGTGGCTCCTATCCCATATGACGGGGGTCCCTTCAAGATGGGGGCATTTGCACACAGCCCTCCCCCCCACACACACACAGGGGATACCATGTGAGGACTGTAGTGATGCTGCCCCAGCCAAGGAACCACCGGAGGCAGGCAGAGGTGGAACCAATTCTTTAGAGGGAGCAAGGCCCTGAGCCACCTTAACCTCTGACTTCTTGCCTTCAGACATGTCTGTGCTTTGAGCCCCGTGGGGTTCTCTCACAGCCACTCTAGGAGACGGAGACAGTGAGCACCTTTCCCCAAGCTGCGGGGCGCCCGTCGCCCATCGGGGTCCGGCTCAGGTAGACTGTCCACTCAGGACTCGTCTGCTGCCCGTGGATGAGTGAGCCACCCCTACGCAAAAAGTCATGTTTGATTTGAGTGAATAAAATGCTCTCACGTTAACTTCCCCTGAACTGCAGAAACCAAGAGGTTAAAACCCAAAATTTGCTCTTTACATTTGCTTTGGGGGAAAAATAAGAAAGGAAAGGCAAAACAAAACAAAACAAAAACACACATGACTTCGTCTTTGCTGTGGCAGGACCCTGCCTTGCACGGGTCCCGGTGCAGGGCGTTGGGGCTTGCCCCTGGGTGGGCGGCTGAGCCACGGCCCCAAGGCCCCACGGCCCCACGTGAGGACAGCAACCTCCCCTCACCCCGGAACCCCCGAGACCGGAACTTGACACAGCGTCACCCTCCCGCCCCTCCCCTCCCGGCGGGTGCCCTCTGCACAGTCCCAGAGCCAGGCAGAGGCTCCGCCACGTGGCCAGCAGGTCACGTTCTCTGCAGGGACTTTTCGCAGAGGTTCCTGGTTACTGAGCAAGGGTGACTTCAAGCCCAACGCGCACACGGGGTCAGCTAGCGCTTCAGAAAAACAGGAACTGTTAATTCACGAGAACTTGAAGAAAAAAAGACTTTAAAGAACTGAGACGTTGCCACATTATAGTGAAAGAAGGTCAGGTTTGGGAAATGACAAAAAACGAGCCATTTTCACCTTGAGAAGCCAGGGGAGCCAGGGGAGTCGGTTACACAAGCTGTAACCACACACAAACACAGCATTTCTTATAACAGGGGCATTTACAGTCAAGAAGCTGCTTTCAGAGTATTTCGTGGAAAGTTATTTTAGGAACAAGGGTCGCCTTCAGCAATGACTTCGTCAGAGAGTGAAACCTGACTTCAAAGTCAGGAGCCCAGGAGCCCAGACGCAGCCCGGAGCGGCGGCCAGTGGAGGACACGTGCTCCGCCTCGCAGGGGCCCGGGGCCGCACAGAGGGTGCCCTTGGGGCTGGGCAGGGGACACAGCCACAGTTGGGGACCCCTGGTTGCCACAGTTTGCTGCTACAACTGCCAGCTTTTACATGTTTAAATAATTTCCTTATCATACAATTCAGGGCATTATTTGAAACAAGGCAAAAAGTACATGTAAAAAACTATTATGTCTGTGGGATGTGAATGTCTTGCTCCCTTAAGGTAATATCAGGCCTCTAGTTTATTTAATAATTGCATAAGTAATAACATAATTACTCTTTAGAGGTTAGAATAGTACAGTTCATTGGAACCTTTTATTCACTTGTTGTGGTCATCTACCTTCAGTCACAGGTGTCTCTCTTCAGAGGGCTCTGCCTTTAGGGTGTCTTTCAATGTTGCCCTCACTGCTGAAGAGATTTATGACAGAAATCTGATACAATTGTAGCTGTGCACTGAAAAAAAACAACAATACACTAAAGGATGAAACCCAGCTTTCAGAAACACTGATTTTAAACACAACTATATAAAGTAGCAGACTGTTCCAGGGAGAGCTGGTGTAAAGGAGGTTTGTGGCCTGCTAGCTGTGCTTTCATAAATGTCATGCTCATATTCTTTACTCTTCTGTTTGCTTGAGGTTCTCTAAGACCTCTTCTAACATTCTAATATTCTGGGTTTAAATGTTTGGTAGAAATGTTTTCTCTCAGTCTGTTGCTTAATTTTTACTTTTGTTTTTACTGAGTCTTAGCTTACAGAAATACCTTTTTTTTTTTTTTTTTGAGGAAAGTCAGCTGACACTTTTATTATTTTGAGGGGTAAGGACTGCTCAGGGGGTCTTGGCGGGGACCCTCAGGAGCTCTTGGTGGACAGGCCACTTACTCTGCACCATCGCGGGCTTCGGGCTACGCAGGGGGGGTGCTGGCCCAGTGGGTGGCGTCCACGTGCAGATCTGGAGGTGCTTGTTCTTGCAGATCACGTGCTGGATGCTGCTCAGGGTGGCCCAAGCTTTCTTGTTGATGGCGGTCTGCACATAGGAGGTGGCTGGCTTTTGCTGGCCCATTTCTGCTTCATGAGGACCAGCATACCTTTGCCACTGGCAGCTGGCTCCACGCTCACTGTCCAGGGGTGAGTTGGCAGGTTGTGGCAGCGGAAGGAGTTGCAGGCCTTGGGTTATTGGTTATTGGTTATTGGTTATTGGACTCGGGGTGTGATCGGCTGCCTCCTGTATACCCCTTACTGGGGATTGAGCCCACAACCCAGGCATGTGCCCTTGGCCGGAATCGAACCTGGGACCCTTCAGTCCTCAGGCCAACGCTCTATCCACTGAGCCAAGCCTGCTAGGGCCGCTTGCTCCTCGTGACCAGGAGGCTGGAGCAGCTCCGCACCGCCCACTGCAGGTGGGTGCCTGGCGGCAGCTCCTGTCGCTGCAGCGCTGAGCCCCGAAGGAGCCAGGGAACACTGAACTTTACGGACTAGTCGGCTAGTATTTTCCTGACGCCAGGCGCTTGGCTTGCTTAGGAAGTACGCTTTCACTGCTAGATTACAAAAGTGTTCTCACATGTTTTCCCTCCTGGTATCTTAGAATTTTATTTTTGAGGTTCAGAATACCAACTCCAATACCAATACAGGAATTTATTTTTGTTTATGATTAGAAAGGGGGGGGTGTCTATTTTTTCTCTAGGTGGGCAGCAGTTTTTCCTGCACCGTTTATTGAGCAGCCCACCTTTCCCTGCGTTATGCTGGAGTTGGAAAGGGTGAAATAGGGAATTTTGCTCAGAATGAGCACCTTGACCCACATTTCTCTGCAGGTGCCCCGTGACTTCGTGGCTGCGGGCTGGCGGGGAGCTCAGAGCTGTTAGAGGAGATGGAGACAGGAAGGGTCAGGGGGACAGTGGACTCAGTGGGGGGACCCAGAGCCGGGAGAGAAGGTGTCCGTGTGGCGCTCAGCAGGAGCTCAGAACAGGGACACCAGCTGGCACCCAGCTAACGGGAAGCCCACGCTGAGCCGGGGGTGGGGGTGCCAGGTCAGCCAGCCGGTGGGGAAGATGCGTGGGCACGGGGAAAGTCAGACGCGAATGGATATCTGCCTATGAGAAACTCTGGCCTGAGGTATGAAAAGTAGACATGTGACCAGGTAGAAAAAATAACCTGACTTTTCTGGGGCCCAAACAAAGAAATCAATGACAATCATTTCAAGAGTAGGAGCAGACGGAGCCTACAAGAGGAGCCCGACGCCACCCAAGCGTGGAGGTGGAGTCAAAGCAGGTGGTGACGGGGCCATCGAGCCCGCTCAGGACTCGGGAATGTGAAACTTCGGGGAGAGCCCCCACAGGGCCCGCCTGAGAGCCCCTTGCAAAGAAGGCTTTCTGGGGAGCCCAGGCTCCTGTGCCACCACCGGGAAGACTTCACCGTGAGACTGTGAGGCCCAGCACTCACCTCAGGGCCTGCGGCAGCTGTCTGCCTGCCAGCCCCGCTGTGCGGCCTGGGCTGGCTCAGAAGGGCCGCACGTGCACATGCTCCAAGGCTCTGCTGTCACCACGTCGACCTGCCTAATAGCTTCTGAACAGGCCACACGTGCTCACTTTCGTGGGGCCCACAGGTCCTGTGGCCAGGCCTGGTTCGTAGGAGCGGCTCCAGCACGGTTCCTGGGAGCCCAGGCGTCACTTGCAGCCCCTGGGCACCGGGGTTCAGGGGGCCCAGCGGGATGGTGGCACCAGCAGAAGATGAAATGTGTTGCCTTTGTGCCTTGGACTGTCCCCCCTGCTTCATGACGACAAAATGTGGCTTAAAGGCGCTTAGAGAAATGAGGGGCAGGGAGAGAATTTGTGGTGAAACTCAGCCCCAGGAGACCTCCAGCCAGCCACATGGCTCACTGTACTTGGTTGGCCCTGTGCTCTGTACCAGGAGGACCCGCAGAGACAGGAGGCCGCCAGCAGGGGGCCTGGGCGAGCCACTGAACCATAGTCAGACATGCACTTGTCCTCCTCGGTCCCCAGAGCTGAGTCAGGCGGCTGAGGACTAGAGGCCTGTTTGCCGCAGTCTAAGATATGCTGCACTGTGGAGGGCTCGGGGGGTCTGTTGGATGACCTCTCGAGTTTATACCCCTTCCCTGGGTGCCTGGGGATTGGGGGAATGGCGAGTTCCAGATCCTTCTCTCACACCCCGCTGTGTCCTGCCCCTTTTTGGTCTTCCCTGCACAGGCGGCATCGTGTGGCCTCAGGGTCCAGGGCCTGGAGAGCGCCAGTCAGGGTGTCTCCTTTACCACCTGCCCAGGAGGCTCAGGCGCCCTCATAGGGGGAAACTCTATCCAGTTATCAGGAAACCATGGGGGCCATGATGCCAACCCAGGTCCCCACCCAAGGGGTCCTGAGTCCACGGCTTTCTGGTGAGTTCTCCTTCTGGGTTTCCCGGAGCAGGTTCCAGCCGAGGGCAGCCCACTGAGGTCAGCTGAGAGGCCCTTGCTGCAGGCTCCCTGGACTGTGGTAGCTCACCCAACACGATGGCTTAGAACATGGAATGCCCAGCACAGGCAGCTGCAGGTGCCTCTCTACTGTCCTGTGCTCAGGCCACCTGCAGGTCAGTGGTTCACAGTGTGTCAGTGCTCTGCCCGTAGAGATGGCGCTGCAGCGAGGGCACCAGGTGAGCGTGTAGGCCATAGCCACTGCTCTGCCTCGGACAGGCTAGTCAAACATAGACTGGGGACATCCAGGATGACCCAAGAGAAACTCCTCTGTTACTGCAGGACTTCTCAGGGCCTTTGGCCATGCTTTGTACAGATCCAAAACGTGCTTTGCAAACATCCCAATGGCGTAAGGCAGCCAGTCTGTGCCAAAGTAGATGGTGGTGGAATCTTCTCACCTCTTTCTTTTCTTGGAGAATTTCAGAGAACCAGAGTTCTTAGGAATGCAATTTGGGACAAATGAATATTATGGAAGATTAGGAGGAATATGTTAAAATTGGCTGAAAGATAAGTGACATTTGGATTGTGGTTAAAAAATGAGAAAAGAACCTCACAAGGGAAAAGAGGAATGGTCAGAGGGAGAGCAGGGGACACGTGGGCTGGCGGCGAGGCTGCTGGGGGTGCGGCCGGCTAGGGCCATGGACGGCAAACTGCGGCTCGTGAGCCACATGCGGCTCTTTGGCCCCTTGAGTGTGGCTCTTCCACAAAATACCACGGCCTAGGCGAGTCTATTTTGAAGAAGTGGCATTAGAAGAAGTTGAAGTTTAAAAAATTTGGCTCTAAAAAGAAATTTCAATCGTTGTACTGTTGATATTTGGCTCTGTTGACTAATGAGTTTGCCGACCACTGGGCTAGGGCCTCGATGGCCAGACCACAGTGTTGGGCCCTTCACCTGCAGGCAGTATGTGTGTGTATGTGTGTGTGTGTGTGTATCCATGTGTGTCTGTGGATGTGTGTGGGTGTGGGTGTGTGTGTATCCATGTGTGTCTGTGGATGTGTGTGTGTCTGCCTGTTGCTTAGAGGTTTCAGCAGAGGATAGGATGGTAAATTGCAGCTTTAGAAGACGGCTTTGTGGGGAGACTTGAACACATACTGGAATCTTGTACCCACTTGGAAGGCACCCTCAACATCGCAGAAGCACGTCGCCAGGAAGCAATGGGCCGGACCAATGTGGGCAGCGAACAGACACACAAGAGCCCTAGCAGGACAGCAGTGGCAGCGTGGGGACTGGCTGAGTCGTGAGGCTGCAGGCCGCCATGTCACCACTGACGTTTTGAGAACTCAGAACAGATGGCAGCACCTGGGCCAGCTGTACAGATGGTCAGGAGAATGACTGTGACCGTGTGAGGGGTGGGCGCGGAGTGGAAGTAGTTTCTCTCACCCAAGCAGTAAGAATATTACGGAGGGGCTCCCCCTCTTTCCTTCAAGTGTGTATTGGCTGAACAGTCACCAAAACCAAATGGGGACACCTGCGAGCCAGGAGTGCGTGGTGGCGGTGTGCCCTGCCAACCGCCTCGGCCAGTGATCCATGTGGAGACTGCGTCGTGTCAACGAGAAGCAGGGGGCCTAGGCAGGCCTTCCTGCTGAGACAGGCAGCTCACCGTTGCTGGCCGAGAGCTACAATCCCAGATACTATCATTTAATACGCAATTAATAAAGCTTATTCCCATAGGAGCGGGCTCTTTCAAACAAGGGAATTTCTTGCCATTAGGAACCAGCAAAACCCACTGCTCACTTGTCCTGCAATCTCAAAGCCTTGCACATTGAAGTCATTGATAAGGACCAAGATGGTAGTTCCAACAGACCCTGTGGTTTGGAAGTCACAGAGTTTGGGGCTTAATGTTCACATATGAGGTGGAGAGCATTTGAGGAACAAGGTTTCTCAAACTAAGGGTTTATGTTTGGATCTAATGCAGCAATTCCAGACCATTGCCCAAAGAGACCCAGCCAGCCTCTGTCCTCTGTGCATTCCCTTCTGTGGCCGTATCCCACACACACGTGTATGTGTGTTCACATTCCCAGGAGACCATGCCCTCATGTGCCTTCAGATGCAGACATTCAGGCACCCGAGATCTTAATCCCTCTTCATCCAGGCATATAACCAGGACTGACTGACAGTCATCCTATATAATAAAGAGGTAATATGCAAATTAACCCTCATGCCCTCACCAGATGGCTGCCTACGACCAGGCCAGCAGGGAGGTGAGTAAGAGATGACCAAACTACTGAACAGCAGGCTGTGTGGAGCGACCAGGCCAGCAGGGGGGTCAGTAGGAGGCGACCAGGCCAGCGGGGGGTGGGGGAGGCAGTTAGGGGTGACCAGGCAGGCAGGCATGTGAACTACTAGGAGCCAGCGATCCAGGATTGTGAAAGGAATGTATGACTGCTGGTTTAGGGATCTGGCCTAAACTGGAAGTGGGACATCCACTGAGGGGTCCCAGATTGGAGAGGGAGCAGGCTGAGCTGAGGGGGCCCCCCCCCATGCACGAATTTCGTGCACTGGGTCTCTAGTCCTATATAATAAAAGGCTAATATGCAAATTGGCCAAACGATGGAACGACTGGTCGCTATGATGTGCACTGACCACCAGGGGGCAGATGCTCAATGCAGGAGCTGCCCCCTGGTGGTCAGTGTGCTCCCACAGGGGGAGCGCTGCTCAGCCAGAAGCCGGGCTCACGGGTGGTGGTGAGCACAGTGGCGGTGGTGGGAGCCTCTCCCGCCTCCACGGCAGCACTAAGGACCCCTCGGGGGATGTCTGCAGGGAGCAGGCCTAAGCCAGCAGGTGGACATCCCCTGAGGGATCCTGGACTGTGAGAGGGTGCAGGCCAGGCCGAGGGACCTCCCCCCAGTGCACGAATGTCATGCACCGTGCCTCTAGTCTTATTATAAAGAACACGAACCCTAGCTGGTGTTGCTAAGTGGTTAGAGTGCCCGCCCCCACAAAGAAGGGTCTCAAGTTTGATTCCCGGTCAAGGCCACATACCTGGGTTGCACGTTCGATCCCAGCCCTGGTCAGGGTGTGTGCGTGAGGCAGCCAATTGATTGGTCTCTCTCACAAATATCCTCAGGTGAAAATTAACATACACACACAAAAAAAAGGACCAGAATATAGTACAAAAAAAATTCTGCTTTGCAATGAGGAAGTTGTGAGATCTGAATGAAGTGAAAAACCACAGATATTTCAATAAGCCCCGGAGTACAGATGAGGATGCAGCCACGAATGAGAAAGGAATCCTGGTGGAAACAGCTGGCCACCTGGAAGGGTGATGAGGACACGAAGGTGGAGGAGAGTGGCAAGGTGGGGCAGGTCCCTGTGACCGGAGCTCACCAGGAGAAGGACTAACCCTGATGGTGTTTGCAAAGGAGGCTGCATCTAGAGAGGGGAGTGGGTTTGGGTTGCGGCGGTGCTGACACAGGCTGTCCAGCTACGGGGTCAGCAGGTGCAAAGGTGTGGAGGTGGGCGAGCCCCGGCCGTGTGCATAAGTCGGAGGTGGTGTCGTTCGGCTGGTGAATGAGCGCAGAGGTGGAGATGCCAAACTCAGCAGGAAGTGAGTTTGTTCAGCTCAGACCCGTGTGACGTCGTATGTCCCTCTCAGCAACGCTGTCGGGACAGGCACTCCCGCCAGGTTGATACTGCTCAAAGCACAGCTGAAATTCCTCTGGGGGGATGGCACTTGGAGCTGGTGCAGGAGTCACGGCGAGAAGAATCCTCACTGTCCCCGAGGTGATCTGCCTGGCGCCCACCTGGCTCTCTCACCTGGGATTTGTCATTCTGTTAAGCATCCATAAAGCACTCTGTGGGCTGAAAAACATCCTGTTCTAAAAGAGGAGCTGGAACATTGAACCTCAAGCAGCAAAATGGGTGATTCCAACCCACAGGCCTGTTTGAATGATCCCTGGAGCCCTTTATTAGCAATGTCCGCGTGCAAGCTGGTGAGCGTCCAGGACAGGCAGGTTGGTGAGTAGTGGTCTCTGCTGGTTCCAGATATCAAGAAATCAAAACAAACAAGTGAACAAACAAAACCTCATTTTAAAGAGCCAGGTCCATTTGGAATATTCTTTACTGATCACGTATTACAGCAAAAACAGGGCTCCAACCTTCCTACCTGGCTCTTTCTTTCTGTGATGCTGGGGATTTTCCCCATCACCATAGACTGGTCACAAGGTCCACATGGCGTTAATGGCTTCTCTGCACAGCTGTCCTGGGCTAACTGGTGTGTGTGTGTGTGTGTGTGTGTGTGTGTGTGTGTGTGTTTCTGAGCTGTCACAAAGTCTTGGCTCTAACATTTTCATGGTTTTTTGGAATCCACTGGAAGGACATTACCAAGTTTTGTGAAATCAAAGCTCTCATGCTGACTGAGACCGTGTGGGTGGAGAGTCCTCGGAGTGCCAACAGGCTGGGCTGCTCCGGTCGTGTCTGATGGTCCAGGAGATAGAAAGCCTCGACCCTTGCAGCTCAACATAACCAAGTAGGAGAAAGAAGGTGTTTTTGAAATGTGCATTAGTCTGGGAGGACTGCCATAACAAATGCCATGGACTGGGGGCACTAAACAACAGAAATGCATTGCTCACAGTTCTGGAGGCTGGAAGTGCAAGATCAGGGTGTTGGTGGGCTGCTTTCTCTGGCAGCCTCTCTCCCCGCTTGTAGACAACTGCCTTCTCCTTGTGTCGCACGTCGTCTCTCTTCTGTGCACATGTCTGTGTCCTGATCTCTTCTTATAAGGACACCAGGCATCGTGGATTAGGGCCCACCCATATGTCCTCATTTGACCTTAACTACCTCTTTGAAGACCCCATTTCCAAATACAGTCCCATTCTGTTGTCCTGGGGTTAGGACTTGAACATGAAACTTTTATGGGAACGCAATTTAGCCCACAACAATTTGTTTTTAGCAAGCACCTGCAAAACTCACTTCCATGTATTCATCTCACCTGTGGATGAATTATGTAGCAAGTGGCTACATGAAATGTTTGCCAACACTATTGCTCATTATACAGATGAAACGTGTTCGGCTTTGCATTCTTCATTGAGGGCTTCTGAGCTTTAAATCTGGGAGCTATAAATGCAGAATTGGCCACAGTGTCAAATCCCTTTCTGGTTTCAAACAGAACACTTTTCATGGCTACAGATTTGGACCCATGGCCAAGGACCAGTAGGTGAGATGATTCTTGTGCTCGTGGGAGCATAGGGCTCCTAGTTTATTCCTGTAACAAGGGCCCGTGTTCCCTGCCGAATGGCCCAACCTGTTTGGTCCTTCTGACAGAAGCATCTGGCCCACCTTCCACAGGTCTTTCCCAGGCACACTGTATATGATCAAGTTTAATTGTACGTGCTCATCTTCCAAAGGGTTGGCTATCTTTGATGGTCCTTTTGGACTGCATTCTGCCAGGTTTTATGGTTTTTATTTATTTCACTTAGCAATTTTTGACCTCAGTTTCTCCCACATGTGGTATTTATGTAGGAATTGATTGAGGTGAAGACTCTGAATGAACAGCTTAGGTCTCCCCCAGACTTTCCTTCCATCTTGTGCTCAGCCTCAACACCAGGGTCTGCAAGGTGGAGGTAAATGGTGACACCTGTTTCAGAGGCAGCTGCCAATGTTAAGTGTAAAACTACCCACAAAGACGTTGGTACTCACACAGAGTAGGTGGACAGAACAGGTCAGCTCCATCATTATTTTACTCTTTGCACTGGCTGTGGCGTCTCATAAAGCTATTGTTTCTTTCCCAGACTCACCTCCCTCGAAGAAGAGGGACTCTACAACAGACTGAGTTAAGGCTCAAAATACAGCTCTTCCCTGGGCCTCAAGCCTGCCGGCCTACCCTCTAGAGTTTGGACTTGCTGAGCCTCCACAATTGCATAAATCAATTCCTCAAGATAAATCTCTCTCTTTCTTCCTCTCATTGGGTTAGAGAAGACCCAAATGAGCACCTTGTACAACCCCTCTGTACCTCTGGACTCTGCCCTGAGATGTCTCCTCCGGTGGCCAGACACCAAGCCTCCTCCTAATGGCTGGACAATTCTGGTTTTCATTGGGACAGTCTACCTACTGGAAATTTGCTAAGTTCTGGCCCATGTTCTGATCCTTGGTACAGAACAGTTCAAATTGGCAGTTCGCATGTCCCTCCAAGATGGTCCCAGGCCCAAAGCACCTGACAAACACTTCCCTTCACTCCTCCCAGAATATTCTCAGCAGCTTCCATCCTTCTAAAACTGCATCTTAGCAAGAAATAAGATGCTTCAGGTGAGGTCTGAATAGCTCAGAGCAGAAAGGCCCCGCCGCCCACCTTACAGGACGCTTTTGGGCACCTTGGAGCCCTTGCTGAGCCGGTGGACATATTACACTTTCGTTAGTATTGCATTTGTTATTAGTGAAATTGTGTAAGATTTATTTCCCCTCTTTAACTTCTGCTACAAAGACTAGTTTTCTATACTCTAAACTTATGGAGCTCGGGCTTTTTGCACCCAAAAGTACAAAAACTAATCCTACCCTTCTTCAGCTCTGTTTTGGAGTTTTTAAGCCATTATCTGAACCCATCAAAGTTTTCTGGTGTTATTTGCAAGTCAATGAATGTACTGTCCTTCAGAGGATGTGTCATCAGTAGGTCTGACAAACACTGACTATAGTGTTGCCACGTCACTGAAAAGGGGTGGACAGGACTGGGCTAAAGAGGGAAGCCTGGAGCAGGACTCAAGGTAGACAGCCCTCCAGGCAACATCATTAGAATTCATGGGTCAGTCAACCAACTGCAAATTACTAAACATGCTGCTGGCCCATCTTGACTTCTAAGATTTCCTTGCTGTGTGCCTTGCCAAAGTTTAGATAGCTACTCCCCGTATATCCTGGACCTACCAGTCTTGAGCTTGCACCACAGAAAATGAGATCAGCTGGATGTGACCCTGTCCTAGTAACCCAGCTGGCTCCTGGGACTCAACACTTCCTTTCTAAGGCCTTCTAAAAGCATTATTTCTAGTTGTTTTAGAATCTTGTCAAGGGCAAACATAAGGTTCAATGTTTATGAGCCACCTTCTTGCCCTCTGTGGTCATCAGAATTGCCCATGGTTTATGAACACGTGAAAAGCCCAGCCTGGCTCTGGCCCATGTGGCTTAGTTGGTTGAGCATCATCCCATGCAATGAGAGGTCACAAGTTTGATTTCCAGCTGGGGCACATGCTGAGGTTTTGAGCTTGATCCCCAGTAGGGGGCATGCAGGAGGCAACCACACAATGGTTCTCACTCATCAATGTTTCTCTCTCCCGCTCCCTGCCTCTCTCTCTCAAATCAGTAAAAACATTAAAAGAAAACAAAGATCCAGCCTAGTGGCTCTGAGGGCTCATCTCAGTGTTGATGGGCTGCTGAGGCAGGAGGTAGGGCCCGGCTCTCATCATCCATCTCCAGCCTCATCCTGGGCCTCAGTTGCCTCACATGCTGTTCATTGTCCTTGTGATGGTTAATTTTAATGCATCAAGTTGACTAGGCCACAGTACCCACATACTGGCCAAACATTATTCTAGATATTTCTGTCAAGTTCATTTTTATATGAGACTAACATTTAAATCTGTAGGCATGGAGGAAAGCAGATTGCCCTTCATAATGGGTAAGCCTCATCCAATCAGGGGAAGGCTGAACAAAAAAAAGACTGTGGTCCCTTGAAGAAGACGGACTTCTACAACAGACTGCATTGAGGCTCAAAATGCAGCTCTTCCCTGGGCCTCAAGCCTGCCAGCCGGCCCTCTAGAGTTTGGACTTGCTGAGCCTCCACAATTGCATAAATCTAATCTTCAAGATAAGTCTCTCTTTCTCTCTCTCTCTCTCCATATGTACATCCTATTGGTTCTGTTTCTCTGGAGAACTCTGACCTCTACAGCCATCTGCTTGGTATGGACATTACTTGGACAAGAAAGATACTAGTAGATGAAACAGACATTGGAAAGTTCTGGTTCCTCTCACAATCCAAGCTCTTCTGTTTTGGTAGCCCAGTAAGATGGGCCTTCCTGAGAGTGCTCTACCAGGGCTCTGTTGAGTTCGTTACAAACAGAACACTGAGCACTTACTAATTGGGGCACCAGCACACCCCCTTATGCACCATCTCTCCACACTTCATTCACGCCCTTTCCATTGGGCTCTAACATGTGGCTATGACAGACTGTGTAATATCCTCTCTTTTTCCTCACAGGGACACATTCTCCTGTACAGGAGAACTGAACAGCCCTCTTCAGCCTCCTTTCCCGGGGTCTCTGACTACACTTTTTGGAGCCTGCTTTCCTGGAGAGCCTTCTGCTTCTTCCCTTTGAAAGCAGCGAGCAGGGGAATTACAAGCCCAGGTCTGGGGTCAGAGAGCCCTTGGTCTTAATCTAAAATCTGCCACTTGGTTGCCGTTTGATCTTGGGCAATTTTTAACCTTCCTGCCTCTCAATTTTCTCTTGTGAAGGGGTTTTTGATGGTGCTCACCTCCTAGGTTGGTTGTGAAGATTCAATGAGAAGATGTACAACAGCCAAGGCTGTTGTGGCTCAGTTGGTTGGATGTTGTCCCGTGCACCGAAAGGTTGCTGGTTCAATTCTGGTCAGGGCTCATGCCCAGGTTGCGGGCTCAATCCCCAGTAGGGGGCACGTAGGAGGCAGCCAATCAATGTTTCTCTCTCTCACTCTCCCTCCCTCTCTCTGTAAAAATCAATTTAAAACATTTTTCTAAAAGAAGATGTACAACAAACACAGCATTAGCTGGGCTCGGGAGTTAGCTCCGCCCCATCAGACCTGGCTCTCATCTGGCCTCTGGGCTGTCCTTTGCGCTTCTCCACTCTGTCACTCATCATTCCCTATGACTGTCTTTAGTATTGCCCATAGCATTTTTTCTCTTCTCTTACACACACGTGGTAGATTATAACTGCCCAGCCTTTTTGAAGTTACACATAGCCATGAGACTTGCTTTGGCAAGAGAGAGAGAGAGAGAGAGAGAGAGAGAGAGAGAGAGAGAGAGAGAAAGTGAGAGAGAAGGGTGTGTTGGACATGCAGTGTGAGTGAGAAATAGATCTTTGTTGAGATAAGTTGCTGAGATATGGGAGGTGGTATTTGTTGCATAGCAAAGCCTCGCCGATCTTGAATGATACGTTCCTTCATCTGAAGATCTAAAATCATTAGATTGGTAGTAGATGGCGTTTATTTATGTGAACATATTTGCATACATGTATATAAATATATAGACATATAGAAATACATCTTATTTGAGGGCAAATTTTTTAAATGGTCCAGTCTAACTTTCTATTAAAAATAGGAATTCGGGGCAGGTGGTGAAGTTGCCTAATCTGCTCATATGGACTGTAATTGGAAAATGGTCACAGAATGTGGGGCTGAGTGCCCAGTCCGAGGCTTGACCCTGAGCTGGATTCCAGACCCTCTGCCCCATGTGCACCAAGAAGGAAGAGAACATTGATTTCGGTCTCCTCCTGCACAGCTGCGGCTCTGTCTACCTCCCCCAGCTCATGGCTCTTCTGCCCCATCCTGGCTCACCCTCCGTGTTTCCCTTTCCCCTCACCCAACTTGGGGGCCTGGGCCTCTCTCTTTTTTCTTAGGTGGCTGACAGTTGGGCCTTCTTTTGCTTGCTCCAACTGTTATTTCTTCCTCCCCTTTAAAAGGTACCACAGTCACCCCAGGCAGCTTCGGGATCCACCTTGGACTTTATATGACTCAATTTCATCAGCAGCAGACTGTCCACAGGAATCAGTCATTTCCTAACTGCACCTGAGCTGCCCCAGATGACTGACCGGGTGGGCTAATGGGAGTCCTTATAAAAGTGTTTCCCACTGTGAGAGGAGGATGTTGGCCAGGCTTGGGGTGGGAGGGGTTGTTTAGAACTTGGAGACAGCTATAGAGGGCGGGTCCCAGGGATGGCCCCCTCGCTCTCCATTGGAGGATTCTGAGACTGAATAACTGTTAGTCCATAACTTTGACCATCAGTTTGCAACATTTTGTGCAAGTTTATGTGAAGATCATGGATGCTTACATGGGGACAAAGGGGCCCTTGTCCCTTCCCTCAGCCAATAGCTATAGAGAGACAATCCCCACGCTCCTCAGAAAAGAGGGAAGGAAAGGGAAGGGAAGGGAAGGGAAGGGAAGGGAAGGGAAGGGAAGGGAAGGGAAGGGAAGGGAAGGGAAGGGAGTCCCCCGCAAAGTGGAAAGAGACCCCTGTTCCCATGTTCCATCCAGGGGTTCTCTGCAGGGCCAGAACACTAGAGAGAGACCTGAACCAGATCCACTTCCCCAGACATCAGCTACTTCATGACGGAGCTGTGGGAGCACTAGGTGTTAGTGTGTGGAAACAATGAGCTCCCCAATCTCCCAAACCACAACCAACCCGGTATGTCCCCACAGCCCCGGTGCGCTGACAACATAAGCCTGCCTGTGCACGGCAGGGAGAAGAATCTGTTCTGGGGGAAATGTTGTTTGGAAGTTGGGCAGAATTTGTATGTTTGGTAGTTTTGTTCCCCCACAGAGGTAAGAGTACACATGGGTCAACAACATATGTCTCAGTTCTGGCTTTTTCAGAACCTCAGGCAAATCACCTAACCTCTCCAGAGCCTTGGTTTGATTGCCTACAGTGGAGACAGGACTCATCTCCTGGTTCTGAACCCGATGTTGGGCTGGCCCTTGACTGGGGCTGGTAGGGATCCGTGGACAGCCAGAGCACCTCCACCTGGCCTCGCCGTGCCATGACCTTTCACAGGGGCAGAAATGGCCTCCGAGTGTGCCAGCATCCCTCCACGGAAGCTCAGGCTTTGCTTGTCACCCATGACCATCTTATAGTGAAGGCAGGAGGGCGCCACTCTCGGTGGGTCAGGGTTGGGGTTGGGGTCAGCTGTAAGTGGATGACAAATCACACAGGGTCTCACTCCTCAGGGCTTTCTGAGGGCATGTGTACTTCTGTAGCTTCTGTTTTATAAAAGTTCTACAGATCAGTTTAGCATTATTTTAAGAATCCTATATAATAAAAGGCTAATATGCAAATTGACCAAACAGTGGAACGACCGGTCGTTATGACGCACACACTGACCACCAGGGGGCAGACGCTCAATGCGGGAGCTGCCCCGTGGTGGTCAGTGTGCTCCCATAGGGGGAGTGCCATTCAGTCAGAAGCTGGGCTCACGGCTGGCGAGTGCAGTGGCGGTAGTGGGAGCCTCTCCCGCCTCCACGGCAGTGTTCAGGATGTCCGACTGATGGCTTAGGCCCGCTCCCCACGAGGACATCCCCCAAGGGCCAGACTGCAAGAGGGCGCAGGCCATCTGAGGGACCCTCCCCTCCTTCCCTCCTCCCCCCCCACCCCCGCCTGAGTGCACAATTTCATGCACCGGGCCTCTAGTTTCTTATAAATGAACTGGATTTTGTTTGCACTCAGGACAATTTAGTCAACAGCCACTTCGTGGCAGCTGCAAACACACCTTGAAAATGAAACCTTGTATCAGTGGGACCAAGAAGGAAGATCTTTGAGGGAAATAGAAATGAGGATTCTGCACACAGTGCCTCCTGTGTCTCTGTGGATGAAACCCTTGGCATCTTCTAGGAAAACCTTCAAAATCATTCACCAAGATCATATGAATCTCATAAATGAAATAGGTGATAATGCTCACAGCTTAAATTCTGTGGATCTAAAACTCACATTAAAATATCCCTGAATAATTTACTCAACCCAAGAATAAAGGAGGCACACCTTTGTGGCCCCCTCTGACCCCTCCAGCCTTTGCTAACACTGCTCCTGATGGGGATTTTTTTGTCTGAGTGGATGTCACCTCGGATCACGCGAGCTAAATTGCAAATGAGTCACACATAATGCAGATAAAAATGACCGCACTTCCCCGGTTTCTAGAATGTGACTGGAATGTGAACCAGACATTTGTTTTCTCAAACTCCAGGAGACCCGAGGGCCCGAGGCTGTGTCCACCCTCCGTGGAGCCTGTCTCCCCTTGGACCTCCTGAAGGAGCCAGAAGCCCCTTCTGTCTGACCCGACCCCCCCCCCCCCCTCCGCCCGTTTGTGTAATTACTGGCTCGCTGCTCAAGGCCCCGTTTCTGTTAGAAGCTCGGTGTTAGCCTCGGGCTTTCCTCCTGACACTGCTGCTAACTCATTACTTATTGTTCCCCATTGGCCTTCTGGGAGGAGAGAGTCCTTTCTAAGTTGCACCTGGGCATCTTAAAGGGAACGCGGTGCACACGCGTGGGGGGCCTCGTGCATGTTAACTTCAGAGTGAGGAGAGGCTGTGCGGCTCAGTGGGGGTGGTGTAGGCAAGGAAAACAATTTGCATGATGTGTTCGCTGCCTGGTGAAACTGAAACCCGGCCGTGTGGGTGGGGCTGGTTTCCTAACGTCAGCGCTGTCGCCCACGGACGCCCCCATGGACACGTGGTGCCCTCACCGCCCACGGGGTAGGGGGACGGCCAGGCACAGGGGCCCGGGCCCAAGTGTGAGCCAGAACCATCCCCTGGAGCTGAGGCCCTGGCTCCCTGGTCTCACCCTGGGATGAACACGGCCTCTTCTCCTGCTGCACCTTTGAACCTGGCTCAGGGCATCTCACCTCGTGTGACAGGACAAGTCAGGAAAGTGGGGTAAATCATTTTGAAGGAGTTGCCTTTTTGGTTTCCCTTGAGAGTCCGTTCTGAGTCAGCCTGAGTGCTCCAGAGCCTGACGCCCGAGGTCAGGGTGGCTCCCGGCCCTCCTTCACTGGGAAGGCCCAGGCCCAGTCTGGGACCAGCACCCCCTGCTGGGCCTGAAGTCTCTAAGCAGCAAGGTGACTTCAGGGGGATAATACCCGAGTGTTTTTGACACAGGACTGCTGGGCTCTGCGCACCAGCTTTCCCTCTGCGAGAGAGATGTGCCCAGCAGAGCAGTAAACATAGTCCCGTCCGCAGCCATGTTTCTTTTCGCCCTGTCTTCAGCCAGCAGTTGGCCTGTCTCCTGGCTGGCAGATGGAGGGAATGTTCTGGGAGCAGCGCCCCTCCCCTGGTGGCCACAGATCCTTGATGCTCTGGGGGACCCGAGACGTTCTCGAGGACTCTGCATTCCACCTGCACGCCAGCCATTGCAGATGGCTCAGTATCTACCCACTCTGGCATCTCGGATTCCATCATGCACCTCGTATTCTTTTACATGTAGTTTAAAAATGACTAGATAACAAAAATATAATGACTATCATAATGTGTGTGTGTGTGGGGGGGAGAGGTGGTGGTTGTGGTGACTCAGGCTCAGAAGATGAGCGCCGCAGCCCTGAGGCTGAGACCAGCCTTGTCACTGGCAGCAGAGCCACGAGGAGGGAGCGGTAGGAAAGGGTGCTGCCCGGGATTGCCAGCTGTAAGCTTTGGTCACTGTTCCATTTGGCCCCAGGATGAGCATCATGGCACTACTTTTCATTCTACCGTAATGAGTATAGCTTTCACCATCCACTTCTCATTGAAAAATATTTATTTTATGGAACATTGAAAAGAAGAAAATTGATACATGTGTAATTTCTGCTAGGCATTTCTGGGCTGTTTACACTGAAAAACCATGGATGAGGCCAAAAGAGAGGAGCAGGGGGACTTCCTTTCGTTAACTTAAAATTTGTAACTGATCTGTATTACTTTCCTTGTTACATTTTGGAAGAAGGAGGAAAAGCCGGTTTTAAAGCTAGAATTGGGTTATGACGTGTTTGTTTTCACAAGCATTCCCTGGATGATTGTTAGGACCAGGCACCATGACACCCTAAAGAGCAGGGCCCTTGTTCTTGGGAGGGTCACAGTTTGGAAGGGCAGACACTTGTGGAAGATGTGATATCAACACTCCTGTTTCCCGAGGGCCCGATGTGTGTCAGGCTCTGGCCTAGTTCATCATGTGGGTGATCTGATCTCATTTCACCCTCATACAACCCGTGAGTGAGGTCCTATCATGATCCCTATTTTACGATGAAGAAAACAAGGCACAGAGAGGTTAAGTAACTTGTCCAAGGTCACACAGCAGGTAGGTGTCAGGGCCTGGATTTGAAACCAAACCATTGGATTCCAGAATGGATATGTCACTGAGCCACACTATGAACGGAACATTCGGGAGCACAGAAAAGAACCTGGAGGGCTCAGGCTGTGGATGTCTGGGGAGGGGGGGTCAATGAGGAACTTACGTTTAGCTCAGCCAGGAAGGGCTGGGTACCAGTGTTGGATAAACACATAAGGTGGCTTCTTCTTCTAATGACAGTAGAGGAGGAGTATAGAAGAGGGCCCTTGGTTCACATCTAAAGATACACTACACTTTAACGGACCCTGGCTATTGTTCATCTTCTAGATCTCATGCCAGTGTTATGTGGTTAAGGTTGGTGAGGATGGCATAGGTGTGGCTAGGGCATAAAGTGAGTAAAAGGATACTCAAAGAACATTTCATCAAGATGTGCTAATGGGGATGTCACTGATTGGTACTAGAAAGCCTCCCAGCAGGTCATGAAAAATACTTTCTGGCACTCTCTGACTTAGGTAGGCCTCACCTGAAAGATGCAGTGACCAGCTTCGGAGAAGCCAGGCGCCCCTCCTGCCCTTTGGTTGTTTATAGTTAGAAAACTGATATTGGCATCGTATTGGTGCTTATTATGGGCTGAATTGTGCCCCACCCCAAATTCATATGCTGAAGTCCTAACCCCAGTAAAGTAGTCCCCATTGTCTACAGGGGATGCGTTCCAAGCCCCCCAGAAACCATGGATAGTGCCAAACGCTATACACACTATGTTTTCTCCTATACATCCCTACCTTTTCACTTCAAAGAAACAATTTGTGGCTTCTCTTTGGCGCATTCAAATTGCTGGCATCCCCACTTTTGTGCTGTGAGACCATATGAAGTAGGATAGGGGACTTGAACACAAGCACTATGTTCCCACTGATAACAGGCAGGGAACTCATACAGTGAGTGCGGAGACGCCGTACAAAGGGAGGTTTCAGGTTCCAGGTGGGATGGAGCGGGTCGTCAAGAGATTTCATCAGACCACTCAGAATGGTGCACAGTTTAAAACTCGTGAGTTGTTTATTTCTGGAACTTTCCATTTAATATTTTTGGACCTCAGTTGACCATGGGTAACTGAAACCACGGAAAGCAAAACCACGTACAGAAGGGGATGACTCTACCTTAGAATGTGACTGCCCTTGGAGAGAGGGTCTTTAAAGAAGTAATTAAGTTTCAATGAGATTATTCAACTGGATGCTCATCCATAAACTGGTGTCCTTCTGAGAAGAGACGGTTAGGACACAGAGGCACCTGGAGGGAAGACCAGTGAGGACACAGAGAGAGCATGGCCACCTAACAGCCAAGGAGAGAGGCCTGGGGAGAAACTAAGCTTGCCAATACCTTGATCTCACACTTCTAGACTCCAGAATTGTGGGGAGATAAATGTTTGCTGTTTAAGCCCTCCAGTGTGTAGCACTTCGTTATGGCAGCCTTTGTAAACAAATATAAATGCCCAATGCATTTTTGTTGAATAAAACATGGATAGATGGATGGGAGGAAGAAAACATCGCATAGCTAGGGTGGGAGCAATCCATCATGGTCTTTCTTAACCTGAGTGGATAATTTAAATTCCGTGTTGGAGGCATGAGGGAGCACTGGAAAGGGTCCCAGAGCAGGGGGTGTCCACAGCTGAAGCAGTGCTCTGGGACAGTGATGATGTGGGCTCTGGAGCTCTGGGCCAGCAAAGGGACCCAGGGCGTCTTGACAAGGGCCAGGGGAGACACTGATGGCACCAGCAAAATGCAGGGGTCTGTCCTTCCCTTTGTGTCAGTATTCTCTCCTGGAGGGGCAGATAAGGAGCTCTGATGGGCCAGGAAATTGGAATTCTACCTGGAGACAAGCCCACAAAGGCTCTGATCTGACTGGACAGAGACCAGTTCCCCTCACCTGTCTTACTTGGTCAGACTCCACAGCAAAGAATATTGAGCCCAAAAGAAAATAAAAGTTCTGGTTTAAAGAGAATTGGTATTTTATAAAATGGCTGGAAGAGAAAGAATGTTGAAAATAGAAGTCTACTGATGATATCATGTCACTTCTTTGTCTTCTTTGTTTTAAAAAAAAATCATTTCATCTGGCTTTCTACTATTTTCTGTATGTTTTTACTTCCACTTTAAGGTCCTTTATTACTGACCTGCAATTGTAAAGGTGTCTCTGAGGACCGATCTGGAAGCCTGGTGTCATCCCTGGGAGTAGGGTCCCTCTTCATGCTGTGGCTCAGAGGCGCTAAGAGAGCTGCTCTCCATTGGATTTTATTGGATCTTCTGGTTCACATTTCTGTGTCTTTAGTTAAGTGGGATGACTATTGACTAAACACCAGTATTATATTATATTAGAGGCCTGGTGCATGGAATTTGTGCACTGGGGCGGGTGTGTGTGTCCCTCAGCCCAGCCTGCACCCTCTCCAATCTGGGACCCCTCGAGGGACGTCCCTCTCACAATTCAGGACTGCTGACTCCCAACTGCTCACCTGCCTGCTTTCCTGATTGCCCCTAACCGCTTCTGCTTGCCAGCCTGATCACCCCCTAACCAGTCCCCTGCCAGCCTGATTGATGCCTAACTGCTCCCCTGCCAGCCCAATTGCCCCTAACTGTCCTCCCTGCAGGCCTGGTCACCCCTAACTGCCCTCCCCTGCAGGCCTGGTCCCCCCCAACTGCCCTCCCCTGCAGGCCTGGTCCCCACCAACTGCTCTCCCCTGCAGGTCTGGGTCTCCCCCAACTGCCCTTCCCTGCAGGCCCGGTTGCCCCCAACTTCCCTCTTCTGCTGGCCTGGTCACCCCTAACTTTTCTCCCCTGCAGGCTTGATCGCCCACAACTGCCCTCCCTTGCAGGCCTGTCCCAACTGCCCTCCCCTGCTGGCCATCTTGGGTCCACATGGGAGCAGCCATCTTTGACCACATGGGGGCAGCCATCTTGTGTGTTGGAGTGATGGTCAATTTGCATATTACTCTTTTATTAGATAGAATAGAGGCCTGGTGCATGGGTGGAGTCCAGCTGGTTTGACCTGAAGGGTGTCCCGGGCCAGTGGGGGTTCCCTTGGAGCATGGGGCAGCCTGGGAGAGGGGCCTGTGGTGGTTTGAAGGCCAGCCACACCCCCCCAGAGACCCAAGCAGAGTCCCTGGTATCTGGGATTTATTTATCTTCTATAATTGAAACTTTGTAGCCTTGAGCAGAGGCCAGGGCCAGCCAGAGCAGGTGGGATGCTTGGCTTCCTCCATCGCTGGGAAAACCCAAGCCTCCTTCTCCCTCCGTGGCCACAGCCATCTTGGTTGGGTTAATTTGCATACTCGCTCCTGATTGGCTGGTGGGTGTGGCTTGTGGGCATAGCAGAAGTACAGTCAATTTGCATGTTTCTCTTTTATTAGTGTAGATTATTAGTAATATATATATATTGTTCATCTTCTGAAGTCTCTAAGCGGCAAGGTGACTATATACTGTGAACCCTCTCCTGTAGGGGTGGATAGTATATAATTGCAGTGGCATTCCTGATTTAATTAAGGGTATTTTGGTTAAAAGTGACAGAAAACCCAACTCAAAGTGGTTTAAGCAAAATCCATAGCTTACCATCTCATATTGGTAAGCAATCTCAGAATGGGGTTGGCATAAATACTGCTCAAATGGAGTCAAGACATCTGTCTTTTTCTGCTCCTCATGGCTCAGTTTCTCTTGTGCTAACTTCCTTCTCAAACAGACTCAGTCTCATGGCCTCATGGTGGCTGGCTGCTATTAGTCCTTCTAGGTCCAGATCCAGCAGAAGAGACCTCTGTTATAGCACTGCCTGCAAAAGTGCTGAGAGGCACTCTTATTGGACCAGTTGAAGTCAGGAGTCTCTCCCTGAGCCAATTAGAGTAGGAGGTGACTGTAATTTGCTAATTGATTTACCTGCCTTACCCTCTCCTGGGGGTAGAGTTATGAAGGTTAAGTATCGGGCACAGGGAAGCAAACCACAGATGACCACTAGATTTTACTCAGTGACATGGGTGATTCACTAATTTAAGCTTATTTTTGTGCAAAGGTGCCATTTTTCTTGACTTTCAAAATGGCCACTGATATATCACTTGTCTGTTCAATGGCTATCCCTTTGTAGGCTGGCTGGGAGCCCACTTAAAAATTGAACATCATGTCCATTATCCCCAAACCCAGTGTGAAGTTGGTGGCTGGACAGTTCCTATTCCCAGGTTGTCTGCGCTTGTCTTTTCTCCACCTCCCTCCCTGCAACCTCAGCTCCTGGTGCCAGGCCTCCAGCTCCCTCCTCCCTGGCCCGAAAAGCTGTCTTTGTGTTTGTAGAGGACTTTCTTATATCACACACGCACATTTTCTGTCGGTGAAGCAGAAAAGAGTTTTATCTTTCTGCCTTTTCCTGTGTGTCACTTAGCTAGAGCCAATGAATTACTTCCAAAATATTTTCTGATGCTGATGAAATGTGTCTACTCTTGTGCCCAAGAAGTAACTCCTCCCTCAGCAGAAGGTGCTACCAGTCAAGAATGCCAGAGGCATGTTCTCTCCAGTAGAGTCTCCTTTCCCAGATCTGACCACTGAGAGGGTTCATCGAGGCCACTTGGTGAAGCAAGAGCACGTTTCTTTGTCTTCCAGGTCGAGGCCTATCCAGTGAGTCCCCAGTGATTACAGCCAGCAGGCAATAGTGGCTGCCATGTGATTTGGTGAACTTCATCATTTACGGTGACTGTCCAGTCCACTTTCAGCCCCTCACTGCACGTTCAGTCATCCCGATAAATTCTTATTTGTGCTAGAGCATTTGCGGTCTGCCTCTGATTAAAGTGGTCTTGATCAGTGCTAAGTTCTGCTTTGATGCATGCGTCCCCTATCTGCAGACAAGTTTCTTGACACTCCACACAATAGGAGGCCTCTTCTTAGTTAGTTCTTCTCGTTGTCATAGGAACAAGGTCACTAGTCCCAGGAATACGGAGGCAAGGCCCTATCTGCTAATGACACCAGAGAAGCAGACACAGAGGGAAAATAATAATAAAATTCCTGATTACTGGAGTAGAGAAGAAAACTCTTGGGCAGCTCTTCTAGTTGATGATGCCAAATTTGAAATATCCTTCTTGAGTACGGAAAACATGATATTAAAACTACTCGAAACAAACGAGACTCCATGAAGTTTAAGATAAGAGAATTTTTTGAAAGGGTTCCATGAAGCTGGGCCTTTAATGAACACACATCGACAAGGATAGACTGTACACCCCAGGCTGTTCTCAAGAGAAAATATGGCATCAAGTTTTAAATTCTATGGCCATCCACCTCTGTTTCTTCAACCTCACTGACCTTGAGCCCCGTACAAAATGTGCACAGGAAAGGAGCCTGGAGAACATGGGGCCAGACTGAGAATGAAGGCGGAGTTTACAGAAGTCACTGGTGACTCAGCAGTGACCTCGACTAGATGACCTGAGCCAGGCCCTGTTGCCCTGAGGAGAAATACAGGTGTCTCAGCCCTTTGTCCTCTTCTGAGTCTGGGAACCTCAATGGATGGCCTTCACCTTGATCACACACCCTCCCCCTTCTCTAACACCACCGAGCTCGGGCTCTGCAACAAATGTTATGCGAGACATTTGTATTTTCATTGCATTCGTGGGCATGTCTAGCAAAATCCTACTGATAAAATGTGGATTTTTCCTGGGTAGAAATGACTAGCATCGGACAGATGTGCAGAAAACTCTGTAAAAACTCTTAAGTCATAATCTTGATAAGATAACTCTACTTATTTCATCTTAACCTCTGTTCTCAGTGACATTTGAAGACCCGAAGGAGGTTCAGTTTTAAAAATGAAAACTAAGTAGCATTTGACAAGATGTGTGTGAATGTATGAAAGACGTTCTAATGTAATGTGTGCTTTTGTTTTCTTTCCCCCCCACGTTTATGCAGACTTTTGTTCTGCTCTTAGATACAACGCCAATAAACAGGAAGTTGAAAAAAACGTGGTGCAATTGTTCTGAATGTTGTTTTTCTTGTAAGGCTTTATGGGCCACACTGCACCATCCTATTCAAAGCAGCCCCTGTAGGTGGTGGTGTTAATAAAGAAATGAGGAGGCCGAGCCGCTGTGCAGCCCTACCTCCCCAGGCCTCAGCCCGCAGCGCCCTGGGGCCTGCCCAGACATTCCAGCACTTCTCTTCATTTGTCCTGAACCAAGTTGTAGAATTTTAAGGAGAAAATAAGGCCATTCCAATGAAGATGTGTTTTCTTCTTTGCTCCTCATGCTGAGTACACGAGACTGTGTGTGTGTGTGTGTGTGTGTGTGTGTGTGTGTGTGTGTGTGTGTGTATGTGAAAGAACCAGGAGCAGACCATTGAATCAGAATGTGCAAACCTCTATTTATCTTCAGGGCAGTTAATTAGCTACAACCCTGGTCTGTTGCCATTTGAACAAGTTGTCAAAAAAAATCTGGACCTTATTCTCTTTTTTGCAAAGAATGACTTTCATAATCACAGCAGCCGTTACTTGGTTTCATGATCCATGACAAGATAACGGGCAAGAGGAGATGCTCCTAAAATCCCCCACCTCCCCAGGCCCTGAGCCCCAGTGAGTCCTGGCCGTGTGAGCTGGGTTTGAAAGCTCCAGCAGCCAGGAAGGGGCCAGGGCGCGCTGGGAGAGCTGACTCCGGAGGAGCGCGTGCCAGGCTCAGCCAGATGCCCGTGGTGGTGGCTCTGACCCTGCGCAGGAGGGTGGTTCTGCCCTCCGTGGCTCCCACCTGTGTGAGGACTCACAGAACCATAGCAGGGCTACCAAGCAGGAAACAGGGGTGTAGAGTGGCAGAAAGGGGGAGCCGAGGAAATAGAAGGGCTAGGGAGGGAGCAGGGCCAGGCGCTGTCTCAAGTGTACACAGGTCCTGACAGGAGGCAGACACACCAGTCACCAGAGGCAGTTTCCCCTCCACCATGTGTAATGCTCACCACTCAGACCCTCTGCCTCCCAGCCTCTGCTCCCAACAAGCCGGGGCCTCTGGGTGGCACCTGCACCCCCCAGACAGTTGTGCCTGTCCTGGGCAGTTCCCGTCTCTTTGGTTGCTGTGTTTATCACTAAGTGAGGCTCAGTGTTGAGAAGCAGGAGGTGGGGATGCAATGGCCGGAGAGCCTGAGCCCGGGCAGAAGTGACAGGGGCATGCTGTGGCCAACTGTGTGGACCCTGCCCCAGGGCTCCGGGATTGAGCTCCGAGGCCATTTTTAAAAAGTTGTCATTAATGTCGAAAGTGGGAGAGTGGGCCAGCCCCTCCTCTGGTACTTTGCCCCGGAGAAGAGAAAGCCCTGGCATCCTGCCATGTGGAGATTAGCCCTGTTTGGGAAGATCTGGGCTATGTCAGGTGGGGGAGCACTCACCCAGGTTCGGGCAGAGGTGCCACGGGGGACAGGTTTGCATGCTGAGCTCCCTGTGGTAAGGACATTTCACGGCAGAGCTGAAAGCAAGCCTGGCTCTTAGAGGCCTGACCACCCTGCCTTTAGGGGTGCAGCTGTCCTGGTTCCCGGAGACAGTTGGCTGCACTAACATCGCACATTCTAGACTTGAGTGCATAGTCGTTCAGCACTCTCATCACTATTTTTAACATTTTATTTTCTGTTCAGAGTCAAGAAGTGTATCCATGGCGCTTGGCCCCTGTTCCAGCAATGAGGCAGCTAAATGCTTCCTAAGCTAGAGCCCTGCCCTGCCTGTGGACAGATTTTGATGAAACTCCAAAAGTGAAGTCAGGTTTAAATATTCTGCAAAAAAGCATCGGGGTACTTTTGTCTATTTGGGCTCAGTTTTCATGAATTATTAAGTCTTTTCTTAGATGACTGAGCTCTGTGGTTACAGAGCAGATAAGTTACTTTGCTCTTGAATGCTGAGCATTTTCACTGATTTCAGTCTTACTCATGAGAAAATATTGTACTCACCCACAGATGCCAGGGTTCTAGAGCACCCCCCCCCCCGCCTTCTCCCCCAGACATTTTAGACGCACGTCCCCCACAGTGGCTTTCAGCTGCATCTGGGATCAATTATTATTTTTGAAACACGCTCACCCCCACGCAGTCCATGTTTGGTGGGGAGGGATGTGTGAGATAAGATACCCACCCCAGGGTCTTTGAAGGTCACACATGCCTAGAGTCTGCCACTGGGACATGAAAGCGTGGACAGTATTACCAAGAAATGCAACGTGACTAACACCCATTCGCAATGGCCCTGTTGTGAAATTGCTGGGATTTCCATGCATGCGCCGAACCTGATCAGCACATTGTATTTTTGACATTTTACATTTTTGGAGGGATGGAAACTAATTCTTTCTGTTGCAGTTTAAATTGTCTCCAAAGGTCATTTGATCAGCTTTAGAGCCAGGTTGGCGATGCTTTCATTTTAAGCAGAGCTATTTTCTCTGTTAGGAAGCTCGCCTGGCTCGGGGTATGTGGTCTAGTGACTCAGTGATTTCAAAATCCTACGGGGCGAACGGCTTCGATGCAGATCCTGCCCCCGGGGTGGCCGGGCTGCTTGTTCATCCCCAGGCAGGGCCGCGGGGCCTCAGGGCTGCTGACTTCTGTCCAAAAGGAAGAAGCAGTGGGGACCTCGGTGGTGTAATTTACTGTTTTGGTTGTTGGTCCAGGAAATCCATTCTCTCCCATAAAAATGTATATCCTCTCTAACCTCTCCTTCTAGATCATTAATAGAGCCTATAATTAATTGTGCCCCATCAAGCATGTGCTTTTATAGATTCTTCCCTTCTTCCTAGGAAACCTAGTAAATCTTCTTGGTTATTGTAATATATTGATATATAATATATTTACATGTTATATATTTTATATAGCTAATATGTTATATATATATTTATATAGCATATATATAAATATATAAACTATCTGAGGCTTTTTTTTCAAAAAGAGAAATAATGTCAGTTGATTACTTTTCATTTCTTTTCAATGTCAGAAGGGCATTGTGTAATAATAACCCCAACAGGAGAGGGTTCAGAAATTAAAACAAGCTGACATTGCCCAGTTCTGAATTAAAATGCGGCATTTGGCTTTTATTTTTTTCTTCTATGTTCAGCCCTAATTGTTTTTGCATATCAGTCTAAATAAGCAAAAACTATATAGAATTATATTTCAAATTAGAACTGTCATGTGGCCACTCCCATGTTTTGCTATTGTCATGATATAGTGAATAATGCTCTTTAATCAATAACTCCCATTCTGGGTCAGTGATTTTTATATGCATGTGCACTCGTATTTCATGATATTAATATTTTATACTTGCTTACCTGTTAAATGAATATTATATGTTTGCTTGCCTATGCTATTAATTTTTCTGTGATGCTGCAGCTCATCTTGTAGTATACAAGTCAAGAAAATTAGCAAGATGCACATAGTTCCTTATTGTACAAACCACATGCTAGCTTTATTAACAATATTTGGTATTAATAGATGAATTTTAAAACTAAAACTTGCCTTTTTTATCAACAAAGAAAACTTTTTCTTTTTCTCTCTTCCTTCTCTTTTTTGTTGGTTCCTTTTTATTTTTTAAACACTAAATAATCAACTTCAGCGGCCCTGTCCTCAGAGGAATTACTCACTGTATTTTCTGCTACGGTCACGGTCACCGGGGACTATTGTGGAGTCCACCGTGAGTTTCCTGTTGTTTCGGGTAACTTTGCTCAGTGGTGAGAAAGAGTGTGCTGAGTGCTCAGAGGGGTATGAGAAAGCAGGCTGGCTTACGTTACTTCTGAAATGACTTAAAATAGCAGTTTTAAAAGTATATTTTACCAAACCAGAACAGCAAGTCCCTGGCATTTCTCATACCCTTTATGTGCAGTTACATATTTGGACTCCACTTCCACTGTTCAAACCTGTGAAAGGCTTGCTCAGGCTAACTCGGTGTTTGTGTAAGGTACATGTAGCAGGACAGAAAGGAGACACTATCAAAGAAACTGGGATTCTCAGTCCTTGGGGTGCTGAGAATGTTTTGAATACCAAAAAAAAAAGGTATAGTTCCACTTATGAGAAAGAAAGTGCGATGGAGGTTACCAGGGACTGGGGGTGGGAGGGAAAGGGGGTTAGTGCTTAATGGGGGCAGACTTCCTGTTTGGGATGATGAAACAATTCTAGAGAAGGATGGTGGTGATGGTTACCCAACATTGGGAATGTGCTTAATGCCCTTGAGTTGTGGGTTTAAAAAGTTGGTTAAAGTGGTAAATTTTATGTTATGCATATTTTGCCCCAGTTTAAAAAAACATGCATGCATGGAATGGAAAGAGGGCATTTGAATTACTATGTGAAATAAAGTTAGATGCTACATAGGATTTTTAAGGAATTGTAGAAATTATGGATGACAGGGGGAATCTCAGGAGCCTGCATGGAGTCTAGACCTCCGGTTCCACTGGTCCCGGACCCGAGGCTGTCGGGGTGGGACTGCCCTGAGTGGTGCTGAGCCTAGACTGCAGGGGCCAGCGCAGAGCTCAGACAGGAATACCCTGGCTGCCTCCCCCAGCATGCTCACTCCTTCTTCCCATTCACTGAACCGATGCCGGCGATGAGATTGGCTTCCAGATAAGGACCTGACTGAGGACGTTTTAATCCTATAGCCTTTGATCTAGACGGTTCCTGAGTTAGCCTCTGTGGAGGGTTCAGACTCGAGGCTGGTCCCCCGAGCCCTGTGACCTCGATGTCCTTAGAGGCTTTCATTTCGTGGAGCCGTCAAACTGGAAACCAACGTGGCTCTGGGTAGCAGTTTGCAGCCACAGACTCTCCCGGCATGTGGACACGGACACCACTTGTGAGCTTCGGCTGTGATCGGGTCTACATGCCCTCCAGCCTCAGCCTGTATCCAGCTTACACCACTGCCCCTGCTGTGCCTTTCTACCAAGAAAATTGTGGGAACTGTGCATGCGATGACTTTTGGTGTTTTAATTAGCTCGGGAGCTCACCCCTCATGAAACAAATTTTAATAATCACGTCATGGCCTGGGAATATAATTCCCAAGCACTTAGCATGGTACACATTTAGTTTTTATTCCAGCATGGAGTTCTCATCATTAAACAAATTCTTGAGCCACATTAGATATGATTTTAAAATTCCACCTCAGTAGAATTAACACTAATTATATTTAATTCCACACAAGCACCTACTCCTAGCAGCAAACACCGCTCCGTGCAGGGCTTTATTGTAACACACTGTGCCCAGTGTCAGCAGTAAGCATTCTGGGTGGAGCCGTAGGAGAAGGAAGAAATGGTGTGAGCCAGGGACCACTGTACCTAAGGTGACACAGGCACCTCTGTGAAGCAAAAACATGACATACTTTTTCTTTCCAAGCGAGGCAGCTCTGCAAATCACAAGCCCGCTTGCCTTTCACTTTCTGATATACATCCTGCGGGGAGAAGACGGATGCTCAGTCCCACCACTGCCCCGGCAAACGCGTGGCGGGCAGTACCTCTGTGGATTTCTCCTGGGCGATGGCACGCCACCCTCCTGGGAAGCCTGAAATATCACCCTCCATGTCAGGGTGGTTGCAGGCTATTTCTGGTGTTAGTTTTGTGACGAACTATCTGGAGATTGTAGGCTTGGGTATATTTCTCCTAATCTGATACATTTTCTGAATGGGCCACACACATTCAGTTGGGGACACTTCAATGGAGGGAAGAGAAAGGCAGAGACCCTGAGTGGCTGCAGGACAGTCACTGAGAACAGGTGAGGGCGAGAGACTGAGCCAGCCACATGGAGCTTGGGCCGGGAAAAGAATGTCACTGTCACATGTGTGAAGGTGACTGACACCCCGGAGCTAGGAGAAGGGTTTACCGTGGTGTAAAGTAACCAGAGTAATGGGGCGAAACCGAGGGAGGACGTCCTGGCATTTAATATCAGAAATACACTTCCAAACAGGGTGTGTCCATCAGCGTGTGAAATGGGCTTATCAGCAGAACAAACTGGCAGGCCAGTTTCAGTGACATTGCAAGGAAGGTGACAGCGAAAAGCTACTGAGCAGGAAGAACTAGCAAACGGGGGTGTGTTGGTGGAGCGTTGGGCCAGGCCCAGCTGCTGGCCTGGGGACAGTGGTGGCTTTGTACAGGGCCCCCTCCAGGCATTCGACGCCCCCAGATCTAACCCGGGGCTGGGAGCTGCTGGGTGTGCAGGCGGCCCCTCCACACCTCTGTTCCTGAAGTTAAGACAGGGCTTCCCCGCCTGGGGTCAGTGTGCCTGGGAGAGCCTGGGACACTGTGCAGTGGTGCCAGGGGCCACAGCTGGGAACTGCACACACAGTCATAAGGGCGGTACATTTTATTGCAATCTTTTCATTTTCTAAGTAATTTCCAGATTCCCGAATAATTGTTATGAATATAGAAACATTTTCCATGAAAACTGCAGGGCATTCAAAGTGCCCAGAAGGGCCCCGGCGGCCTCCCGGCATCGCGCTCACCCTCGGACCCGCTCTTCCCTGCAGGCAGAGAGGGCGACCTCACAGCAGGCTCTCCGCGTCCTGTGCACAGTCCCCAGGGCATTCTCGGTGGTGCACTGGCTGTCACCGTGCTGGGTGGGCAAAGGAATATTTCTACAACGAGGCAAGAGCGACTTCCCAACGTAGAAGCACCGGCTCCATAAAACCTTGACTGTCTGTGACCAAAGCCCCTTGCCCCTTTGTTTCCAAAAATGCCTGCCAGACCCGGGGGAGTGGGTATCGGAAGGACACGGAGCTGGGCTTCCTCCGGGTTGTCTCTGGATGCGGTCGGCTCTGTGTGATTTCCCTCCCCGGGTCCTTCCTTTCTTCCCAAACTTCTGTTCCTTCTCCTCTTTCCCCCTTGTGTGTTCGTCTGGTCCTCACAGCCTCTTTTCTTGGCATTTTAAAAAATCTATAAGTTGCTTTTTAAAAAAAAAAAAAGAAAGAAAGGTATTTTTATATACTTTTTCTAAAATAAGTAGGCATGACTTCAACAGTGAAACCACCTCTTCATATATTAGTCACTCTATTGGTTACATAAACGAGGCCGCGAGTTTGCCATGCTTGCTCCACAGGAAGAAAAGAAGGCTCAGATAAGCAGCAAATAACAGAAACCCAACTTTAATTTTCCAATGTGGCCGTCTGCTCTCCAAGTGGGGCGGCGGGCCAGGCAGGAGAAGACCCTGATTAGGGAGAAACAGCCCCGGCTCCCCTGGGAGAAACCTTTAAGCTGCCTGACGCCGCCGGGATAGGCCTGTCTCCAAGCATCCCTCCCCTCCCGCACCCCCGAAGCTTGGCCGAACCGGGGCCTGGACTCCCGCTGTTAGAGTTTCATGAGCGCACACATGGACACAGCCAGACAAGAGGCCACCGTTGCCTGGAAACAAGCCCGTCCTGCAGGGAGAGGAACGAGGAGGCGCCTTTCAAACCACACACATGACCTGGGACTTGGTCGGCTGGGGGTGGTCACGGCTAGGGGAGGGCAGCTCCCTCCCCCTCCACCAGCCTCCTGGTCCTGGAGGCCGCGGGCCAGACAGTGGCCACCTGTGGAAGCCACAGGAAAGGGCTGGGGAGCCACGTGGAAAACCCAGGTGAGTCTGGGTTTAAGGACCAAGGTTGCTGTTTGCTGATCACTGGCAAGAAGCAAATACAGGTCATTGGTGCAACTATGATGTCACACTTCTCAATAAATCCTCATGGAGATGACGATGGTTTCCAAGTCACGTCTTGGAAATAAATTGTGGGTAAGGACCATCTGCTTAAAGCCTGGAAACCCAGTTTCCTCCGGCTTGTGTCTTTAAATGCTCTGATGATGTGGTTTGCCTTTCTCTCCAAGAAAGAAAGAAAAAAAGTAAATAAAGACAGACACGTGAGCGAGACCCACAGCTACGCTGTTCGAGAGCCCGGTCACCGGGGGCATGAGGGCTGGCGAGGAAGGACAGACATCCAGAGGGCCCTGAGCACGGCGCCAAAGGCAGCAGCCCGACGCGGAGAGGAAGCGAAGGCACATCCCCTCGGAGGGAAAGGCCCACACGGATGCTAAGGACGATTCCTGCTTTGTCACCAAACTGAGTTGCTGGTGCCCGTTGCCAAGGGAGGATCGCTGCCCCGTCTCCTGGAGGACCAGGGCACCTTCTGTAGCGGCAGAGAGAGGAGCTCTGTGAGCAGCGCCCCCTGACAACACAGTGGGAACAGTGTCAACAGCAAAGGCAGCCACTGGGGGAGGGACACGAGGCAGCACGAGGCCTGGGGGGGTCGGGGGGGTCAGGGGGGGCGCTTCTCGCCTGTGCTGGGGCCCAGGCAGCGGGAGGAGGTGCAGACCATTCGGAAGTCCCTTTGGTTTGGGGCCGTGGGAGGTTTCCCATTTTCTTTTGCAGGCTCGCGTTGCCATTCTGGATTGGTCCCATCACCAGGGCTTCCCTGCTCTGCTGTAACTCTATTTTCTTTATTTGTCCTTTGCAAAACCAATCCATGAGGCAGATTGGCTGACCAGCTGCCCTGGGACCTTCGCGTGCTGGCTCGGAGCCCCAGGCTGGTTTACTAGCACAGGGGCTGGCCGAACGCGGCCTGGGGTCTAGAAGCAGAGCCCGTGGCACTGGCGGGAGGGTGAGCCCCTTCGCCGCACCCCTCCTTGGAGACCAGCTTCCCTGGTATTTCCTGGTCTTTATAACCCCTCAAACAAATGCCACAGCACAGGCAAGGGGGGTGGGGAGAGCTCTTAATAAACAAACCACACACATTTCCGAAGTCCAGGTGCCTTTGAGTTTATTAAAGAAATCCCAGTTGCCATTTCCCACTGATGACAGTGGTGGAGCTGGGCGTAGGTGGCCGTCGCTATTGCCCCCTGGTGTCCCCGGGCCTCTGCACTGCTTGCCTCTCCAGCTGCTCTGGTAGGAGTCCCGGGGAGGGGGAGGGTGTCCCCTGGCTGAGCTGTCCTGGGGTTGAACCGTAACCTCTATGAACAGACTTTATGCTACTCTTTTTTTCTTTTTTAGAAACAAAATGATTAACAATGAAAGAATAGTGTTTGGGGAGAAGCCCTTTTTACAGCAAACTATGGAAAGCAATTGATGAGTAACGCAGTTTTAGACAAGATTTTTTTTTTTCCTGTAGCCCTTTCAGAACGGTGCTGCTAACTTTGCATAACCCCTGCATTCATGGGCTGGGGTGGCCCCTGACCCCTGCAATGTGAGCTAAGGTGGAAGGAGCAGAGTTCCCGTTTGAATGTACAGTGTTGTCACATCACACCATTTCCCTTTCTGTTTGAGAGGCCGGTGCGGTCCCGCGCAGGGGCTTCTGTGGTCGGGGCGCTGTGGGCTGCAGAGGGCTGCTTCCCCGTGGTCGCCTTCACCTTCATTTGTCTTAGGGTTTAATTTCCTTTCCCAGCAAATTCAGCAACACAGAGAATGACATTTGGAAAAGAGTGAGTGAGTGACTACCCCGTTCAGCAAACATCACTCCTGTGAGAGTTAACAGGTGGTGAATCGCTTAGCCATCTCTCATAAAATGTAAGTCATTCATTCTTAGCTGCTACACACAGCAACAAACGACTGAACCGGCTTCTGGTGGAAGACACCTGAGGGCAGGTGTTTACCTGGGATTTTTTTCTTTCACTGCTTCTCTGATGTGACTTCTATCCAGACAGCCGCACGCGTGGTAAAGGCTTGCTGTCACTGGGTTTTCCTTGCTGTTGGCAACGCTACGTGTTAAGCGAGGGAAAGTCCGCCCTGTCAGAATGTTCTTTCCAAGTGGCCGTGAAGCCGTGGCCTGAAGGTCCGGACCCGCCTCTGTTTCAGGAAACGTCAGGCTTGTTTATCAATAACTGCCCCCACCCCCTGACCCCAGGTGGTCGCCTGCCTCGGCCACTCCTGGAGCCCGGGTGTGAGGGGCTTCCACTCCCCTCGTCACCCACGGCGCCACTTTCTTCTCCGTCGGCCTTAGGGAAGGAAGTGAGAGGGCATGGAGACGGAGACCGTCTGTGTTCAGTAAATGAGGGTTAAATCTGCTCAGATTTCTAGGCTGGAAAGCAACAAAACAAGATGTGCTCACAGAAGTGGTTACATCTAAACTAAGTATAGACTGGAGATAAATCTGACAACCTCTGACATCTTTAAATGTCAAATCCACCCGCACATCACAGATGACATTGGACCTAATGATCGAACTCCCTTTAAAATATACTTCATGTAAATACATTTTTTGTGAAACCACAAGCTGTTCCTCTCAGTTTTGTTTTCAGCTGGTTTTGATGAAGAGATTGGCATTCTACAGCTAATTAAACAGCTTGCAAGTCAACATCAATGAAAGCTTCTGGACTCAGAAATATACTGCACTCGGCATGGCCCAGGGGGTAGCCACGGTGCTTCCTCGTTGTGTTCACAGACCGGCCAGAGGAGAATTCGTGGCTCAAACCCGAGCTCACAGCCCAAACCGTAGGTCCAGTGTCTGAGCTTTGTCAGCTCACCACATTGTCAACACAGTGAGTCGGGTTCAGACTCACAAGAAATGCAGTTCATGTTTCTGCGTTCACTTACACCTATTAGCATTGACTATATTACAAATCTCCTACACCTGCTACATGTTTCACTGTGTGGCTAGAAAGCTATTTGCTTTTTCTCTGTGCAGAATAGAAAATGAAATGCAAGAGACCCTTGTTTCCAGGTCAAGCAATTAGGAGTTTCCTGGGCTTCTCTCACCCTTGTCTGTCTGTCTTATTTTATTTTATTTTATTTTATTTTATTTTATTTTATTTTATTTTATTTTATTTTATTTACAGTTGTGGCTATTTCTAGATTCTTTAAATTATTACTTGATTTTTTTTTAAAGTTTGTCTTTCTAATTTTACAGTTAAACCTGCCCTAACCCTTAAAGCCAGATAGCTCTGAGAAAATTGTTGTCATTATTTCATACAGAAGCTCTCTCTGGTAAATGAGAGGAAAACTCTATTTTACTTACACTGAGGAATGCCTCTAAATTTAACAATATTATTTTAACATCTTGGTGTTAACAAATGCATTTTGTGGGGGAAAAAGGGAAGCACAAGTTAGCTAGTTGCTTGTGAAGTGATTGTGCTAAAAACCATTTTTCATGTGGAAGAGTTCACATTTTGATTTATATACTTGCAAAAAAATGTGTATTTTTTTCCCAATGCGTTGAACATTTCTTTTAGTGAAAGTTTTGCACGGCGCCGCTCTGCTCTTAAGAAATTCCCGGGTTACAGATACGATGCAGGGTGAACTTGAATTTGTTCCGTGACCATGGCCTTTTTGATTGTGGTGAAACAGAGTGCGAATGACAACGGTTCTGAAGAAAGTGCTTCAAGACCATGTCGTGTTTCACTCTTTCCAGATGACTAAAGTCACCCTCATTTCCCAAGTCCTCTGTCGGGGAAAGGGGAGATGTGTGGTCTGAGAGAGTGGCAAGTATTAGTGGAGGTCAGGCTTCTGCTGAACGTGAGAGTTCGATTGTGTGGTGGGTAGGGGTCAGGGCGGGTATGCCGGGGTGAACTGCTCCTACAGAACCTGTCTTAAAGTGACAACTCAGGTGACTACCAGGGTCCTCTTATGCCCTGTCATCTTTTATTGTAGTGTTCATTCAAGGTTTTCTGGTTTGCTTGCTCTTACATGTCAGGCTTCTTGCTTTAAAGCATCAGAATAGTCACATACTGTAAGGAGAACTGGAACATAAAGACATGAAGAGTGAATTCTGAACCCATGCTTCAGGTCTGGTATTAAACAGTCTAACACATCACCTGGGATAGCAGATGCTGTTACTGTTACTGTCATCAGTTCAAGGTTACCAAGAGCAGGGCTACCTCACTGAGAATGTTTTGCACTGAGCACAGATGTAACTAGTCTCCTCCAGAATTTAAAATTCCTCATGCTAAGATCCCTGTCAATCAATATATATTTGCAGGGTTCTCCCTGAATTTTGCTACTGGTTTTTGGTTCTTTTCACTGCTTCTTTGGTAGTCTGTGTTTTAGAAATAAATCCCTTTTCAGAAACCAGGACTTCTTCTCTGTGGTGTGTTTCCTTTAGTACTTTAAAATAGTTTAAAAAATGTGAATAGATTATGAGAATACCTATTGGTGTAAAGAATGTGGGGGGAGAAGAATTAACTAACTTTTTAAATTGTTTGAGATCAGGGAAATACTGGGCTAAATCTACTGGTGTTTTTCAAATTGTTCCTCAATTTAGCCAAAGCACTGAGTAGCATTTCTTTCTAACAGATGCGTGAAAAACTGTTTGACTTTTCTAACTGTAGATAGCAAGGACTAATGCTCTGAGTGTCGCCTGAAGAATCCAGAAATGTCCGTGGGCTGTTGTGAATAATTCTGTCTCTTTATGGAGAGTTGTTTGGGCTTTTTAGAAACTCATTAATTTGATTGTACGAGCCTGAGTGTTATCAGGAAAAGACGCTTTAGAAAATGGTTTCAGAATGTGTCATTTTCTCCTTGGTTTAATCTGAGATATAGTGTGTGGGCATGCTGGTATTTTAAAAGGCTAAAAGTGTTGTACACATCGCTGTGCCTTCAAATATGAGGTGGGATTGCAAAGAGAAGGGTTTTCTTCAGTCTTCTGTCTGAAATTCTGCTCTTCTCCCGAGGAGTAGTTCTTGGATTTTTAGCGAGGATTCTTTCATTCTTTTTTCATTTTCAATTTGTTGTTGTAATTAAGCAGAAACAAATTTTAAATGCTCTGTAAGCTTTCTATCATTTTGACCTTCACATTTAAATGTTTCATAAAATAAAACCCCGTGTTTTCATTTTAACTAGTTTCATTATTTTTTTTGATGAAATGATTTGTGGTATAAGACTGCCATTTGGTTTCAATATTAATATATAAGATGAACGACGTGGGTGTCGTTTATTTTCAGTCGTAAATAACTGCTTCACCGGTTATTTTACCTTAGCACAATTCAATTGACTCCTTTAGAATTTTGCTCTGCAGGGTTCAAACAATATTTGATGTGTGTGTATGTAAAATAAAAATTACACTCATTCAAAGCAAGTTTCATGTTGTCGTGGTGGTCAGAATGGAGGGAATATAAGGTAGTTAGTTTCAAAAGCCAGTCAGTAGGTTAATCATTCATTATTATTTTTTTTCCAGGAAAGTCTAATTAGATTGTCTCAGAATTTCAATTTACTAGAATTCTTTTTAAAAAATATTTTATGTGAGTGTGTCAATTTGCTTAAAAAGGGGTTAATTTGGTAAGAAGGGGTACCTTTTCTATTTGTGTTGTGGCTTGTTCAATTTCTCATAAACTGTATTTGGTAGCTAAAATGTTGAAAGCAGTTTTGGGAACAAAATGTCTGCTTAACCCATGACAAAATTGGCCACAATTTGCCGATTGGGCTGATAACAAAAGCCAGCAACACAAAATAGGTAGAAAAACAGTTTGTTCGGTGATGTGAGACCACTGAAGGGCTTTTTGCATGTTATTTTTTTTTCATTCTGGTGTTTATGTTGTGCTGGAAGTACATGAAGAGAAGCTGTGCTCACCCGTAGATTCTGATTAACCATTTCATCTAGTGGAAGTCTTTTCACAGTTCAGAAAGCAAGCTGCTCACCTGGCATGTGAGACAAGTTTGGGTTAAAACCCAGCTTTGCACCTACAGCCCACGTTTCACCCAGGCTCCCCCTGGCACTGTCTCCCAGCTCATAATTTGATCTTTTAAAGCAGCACTGAAATTCCATTGTTCAAGTGTTCAGCATGGAATTATAAGGCTGTTACTGCATTTTTGCAAATGTAAAACAAAAATTACAGTTTGCAGTTTAAAAACAAACCAAACACTTCTCTACCTGAGCACACAGTTGACAAAAATTTTAATAACTAAAAGTACACACTGAGTCTCATATTATCCTCACAGGCTGGAAACAAATATTAGGTTTTACATGAGACAATGCAGCTTTTCAAAGGACAGAAGGAGACAGCATCCTCCCTCCTCTGCTGCTGTGACTTCTGCCTCGAGTGTGTGTGAGATGGTCTTGTTGTTTTTGTGTGTGTGTGTTTTTGTTTTTGTTCTTAAAAATGAGATACCCCTGAGCAATAATTAGGATGAGGTCTATGTTTTTACTTATTTAATCTTTGTTTTCACAAATAAATACAAATAATTCAAACTGAAACCTGATGGCTTTGGTGATAATAAAATAGCAGCCACGGGGAAATTTTCTTCATTTTAATGTTCTTTCACAACCCACATTCAGTTTCGGTAGGAAAATTATTAACCTTTCAACACGGTGCTTCAGCCTGGGCTCCCCGGCCACTCCTGAATATGATTTGCAGGTTTTGGTTCTATTTTGAGATTTTGGTGTGCGATTTTTTTTTTCTTTTTTCTTTTCTTTCTTTCTTTCTTCCTTTTTTAAGACCTTGGCTTTCTTTGATCACGATGTACGATCTGAAATGCCTGGCGGTGTGAGCACACTCTATAGGACTCCTGTTCCCGCCCTCCTCCTGTCCCTGCGGTGAAAGAGGAAATGTCCCCAGCCTCCCTGTTTTCCTCCTTCTCACTCTTGGTGGACAAGAATTCTTTTTAAAGTCCAGCTGAGCCACATCTCAGAGAGGGCCAATGGCTGCACCTGCTCGGCTCCTGCCTGCCTGCCTTGGTTACCTCCGTGTCCTTAAAGCAAACCCACTGAGAGCTGGTTGTCCTGCGGGGCTGCAGGGCCCCGGGCTGTGAGGCCAGGATGGGGTGTCTCCCTAGGGATGTGGTGTCTCCCTGCTCACTGCTGTTGGGTGCATCCTGGAGGGGGCGGGTGGGAGAGGATCACGGTCTTGCAACTCCTGTGTCTTCAACCTGAAGCACACAGGAAGACAGACGCGGGGCGGGAGAGGCAGGTGTGCGGGATGATCCCCGCGGGCTGTTTCCATCTTAGGCATCTTCTTCTCCACGTCTGGCTGGGACAGTCGCACACCTACACCGCCCTGTCTGCCAGGCTGTGCCTCGGCCCCCTTCCTTGCTCTGTCCCATCATTTGAAAGCCCCACCCGTTCCCAACACCCCCACAATCGGGGAATGGAAACTGAGCAGCAGGTCTGCCCGCACCAAATGTGTGCCCTGGAAGTGCCCCTGTCAGCATGGCAGCAGGTCTGTTTTTTCTTCTTCCCCTCTGTCTCCTCCATCTCCTCCTCCTCCTCCTCTCCCTCCTCCTCCTCTCCCTCCTCCTCCTCCTCTTTCTCTTTGCATACTTCCTGTATGAGGTTAGTTTTTTTTTTTTTAAGTGATAAACAACCTATTTTTTTTTACTTTCCTTTGGCCTGGTCATAGGCTGCCTCTACCTGTCCAGTGGGGAGCATTTTGCTGTGCTCCCACCTGGGCATGATCAGGTGCCAAGTGAGTGTCCTTGTCCCCCTCAGGGTGGCAGGTCAAGGTGGTGAGCACACTATTCTCCAGTTTGAGGGAAATGCCAGTAGACCTCAGGGCTCAAGTATCTCCTCAGGCAAATTGGCCTGGGGAAGGCAGGCCCAGGGAGCGTGCACTGGGCCAGTGGAGGGTATGATGCCCTCCTGGCCCTGCAGCACCTGGAAGAGGAGATAGGGATGAATCCAGCTGACACTCCTCCCCAGGTCACCCCAATAATTTGTTGACCATCTGCATGGCTTTTGGGCTGTGGGGTCTCAGAAGAGAGCCGTTGGTGAGGAGCGAGGGCACCAAAGTAAGAACATCAATAGATGGCCTCACCTGCGCTCACCCACAGCCATGAGGGGCGGGGCCCATGCCAGTGTATAGGAGTCACGGGAGCCAGCACCATTCGCCAAGGTGGCCCTGGGCATGGGTCCACATCACCAGGGGGCACGTGAAAACAGGTCCCGGTCCTTGCGCCAGAGTTCCCAACGCAGACGTTATGGGAAGGGCCTGGGGATCTGCATTTCTAACGAAGTGCGGGTATGTGATGCTGCTGGTCCAGGGCCCACGCGGGAACTCTGAGGGCCGTGGCTGCGGGTGGTTGAGTGCCTGAAAGCCCCCTGGAGCCGCTGACTGCCTGCTTTTCCCTCTGATGCTGAGGTCCCTTCCTGTGTCTGAGCACAACCTTGGATATGAAACCGGCCTCAGAAGGCCCCTGCATCTCTCGATAACTGTACACAAGGTTACCTGTCCCAGGGCCAACCGGACCACAGGTTTGCTAAAACGTGTTTGTGGTTCAGTTCTTTGAAGGGAGGGTTTTATCTTATGGATAGAGAAAGTGACCATGGTGAGGAGGGGTGCTGGGCCAGGAAATAACCCGGCGAGGGGGCCTGTGTCACCCACGCTTGTCTCTATTTCCACCTTTGGTTCAGATGGAGGGAGGGGCCCCTTTGTACCGGAAGGTGGGCGAGCTTCCCAGGTCCTCCCTGGGTCAGGGGGTCGCGGTCAACGATGTGCGCCCCTTCCTCCCTGCAGGTGGCCGAGCATCACTGTCAGGATGCTGGCCGGGAACCATGACAGCTCATTGGCCAATTCCCCTGCGCCTGGGTGAGAGAGACGACCCTAACAGCGGCCTAGGGCCCGGGGGGGGGGGGGGTGGTGGTGGGGGGAGAGGGGTTGCTGAGCTGGGCGCCCCGGGAGCAGTGCCTGGTGCCAGGATGTGCTCAGGAACTGGCCGGGGCCCTGCGTGTGTTCCGGGGCCGGCGCCCCAGCTGCCCACGGGGCTGCTGAGGGACGCGGAGTCTTCCTGAGCCACGTGCAGGTCTGTAGTGATGCGTGGAGCACTTCACAAAAACTGCTTCTCGGGGAGGTCCCCTCAGGAAAGCTTCTAAGTCTGCTCAGCCTCAGGTGGGGTTCCCCTGAGAAAGGAGGAGAGAGCCTGGCGTGCGGGCCCCTCCCCTGTGGGCACCTCCAGCAGCACCACAGCCTCGTTGTTTCCCGGAGGCCCGCATCACTTCTCCCGAGAATGCGTCTGTGATGACCGGTGACACGTTTCTGAGCGGCCCTCCAGGTTCTAACGGTGCGCGAGGGGAATGCAGTGCGCTCCCTCCTGGGAAATCATTAAAGTCTCAGAAAGGGGGCTTCCAATCAACGCTTCTCCCTCATCATTGATGTTTCTCTCTCTCTCCCTCTCCCTTCCTCTGAAATCAATAAAAGAAATATATATTTTTTAAAAAGTGGTCATTCCACACAGTCAGAACCCAACACGAGTCACCGCGGTCAGGATGCGTGCCGGCTGGTCGTCTTCCCGGGGCTGGCGAAGACCTGGTGCAGGGCCGGCTTGGCGTGGCCGGGCTCTCATGTGGCCTCTCAGCAAAGTGAGGTCCTCTGCCTGGTGTGTACTGCCTGGGGAGCAGATGGCGCTGAGGGGCGAAGCACCTGCCCAGGAAGCGTCCATCTGGGGTGGGTGTCCAAGCTGCTGTTTCTCTCCCCTTCCCCACGTCCTGTCCTCAGTTCAGAGGCGGCCTGCTTTGGAGCATCCAGAGGGCTCCGGGCTACATGAGAGGGACCTCCCTCAGTGTGATGTGTGGGACCCCGAGGCCATTCCTCAGATCCAAGGGACACCGTGGGGAGACATAATTGGGGTGGGGCCCCTTGCATACTAAAGAGGGAAGGAATAGCTTAGCCCAGCCAAGCTGGAGTAAGATAAGGGAGTGACGTGTGATCAGGAGCCCCCCTCCCCCGCACCAGGACACTGGGAGACACTACTGGTCTCCACGCCTCCCAGTGTGCGCTGGCAGAGAGGACGCCATAAGTGTGATGGGCTCTGAATTGGGGGCAAACCTCTTAAAGTGTGTGGATGGGTTTCTTTAGTGATAAATAGGTAGCCAGGCCAACACAGAATCCTGAGGGATTGCCTCACCCGCGCCAAAGCCCCAGACAAACTCAAGCGAGCGCAGGCCTTGCCGGGGAAGCAGATATTTGGGAATCTAGGACCGGGTAGGAGTGACTCAGGACTCCATCCAGCAGTGTCCGTCCCGTGGGACCTGAGGAAGGTGCCAGCTTCCTTCCTCTGTGCACCTGCAACGTGAAGGTGGCCAGATGACCCCTAGGGCCCCGCTCCTCTCACTCTGTGCTTAGGTGAAGTCCACGTTGCCCAGAGCTCCGTACTGAAGCCGGGGCTGCTGCCCTTGGCTTTTCGTCTCACTCACAAGTGGGGGAACTGGAGAGCAGTGCCTCTCTATTCGGTGGTGAAGCTGAAGGAACGAGGCTTCCCCTTCCTCCCATGCCGGCCACTGATGTGTTTCTTAGTTCCTGTTTCTCTTTGCCCACCCAGGAAGGCTCTGCATATGAAATCTTGGGCCCACATCTGGATTGTTAAATGCAAGCACACACCAGGAAGCTGGCTTTCCAACTGCCTCGCCTGGGCGACGTTCTCCCCGGGATGTTTGAGTCCACGGGGCATCGCCTCTTGGAAAGCCCAGTATTTCACTGCCACTAGCAAATGAAGCCTTTGAGAAAACTAATAAAAGCTGCAGGCACTTGTGATGGACTAGCTGCTGTCTACAGGACATCGGGGGAAAGATACTGGATAAAACAATACAGAGTTTGAAGAAATAAATACAGACGGTCCCCAGTGTCCGAGAGTGTCGGAACAACAAGGACTGTGTGTAAGACAAGCTTTGCTCTAGCAGCCTGCAGCCCACGGACAGCCCTATGGAGACGGGCCGGGCGGGGCTGCCCTGAGCAGCATTCCTACAGCCTAAGAAAGGGCTCTACTCCAGGAGTGTTTGGGGTGCACACAATACCCTGTGTAAATGGCTTTCCTTATTTCCTAACGTCTCGGGGTCTTTTGCACGGTGCATTATCTCTTAGGGAGGGAGGGAGTGCTTCCAAGATCATGCACCCCTCTCCCTTTTCACAGAGTTTTGTGCCATTAACAAAAGTCAGGAAATGGGGGAGGAGGCGGAGCTGGTTTTCCTGGTGATCTCAGGGCGGCCTCTGGGCAGGTTGCATGTGGAGAAGACCGCCAGGCCCCCCAGGGAGCTCAGAGTAGTCAGGGCAGAGCTGGTCCCCTCCCTGGCCATCAGGAGTTTCTGCAGAGAGAACATGGCAAGAGCAGCGGACAGGCTTGGGTGGGCCCCCCTCCCAGGACAGTGCTGTCCCCCTCCCCGGAGGCCTCTGAGGAGCAGACGGAAGCACAAGGCTGGCTGGTCCGTCACAGCGTGGGCTTTGGGTTGATGAGGCTGCCTGCATTTCAGTCGCCCACCTGTGTGTCTCTGGAAGCGTCCCTCCACTTGTTTGGGAGAGTTAGCTGGTGGCAAAGCGGGGTTTACCAGCACCGTGGTCCTTGGATCTGTTCTCAGGCTGTATGGTCCTCGGGGTCTTTGCTTCGTCAGGAGCGTCCCAGCCTCGCTGGGGCTGAGGACACAGCGTGTCTGCTGGATGCTTTCATGATGGACACCCGGGAGCCATCTCTCCTGGGATGGGGAGAGGACGGGAATGGAAAGTCAGGGCCATCCTCCTAGCTCACCCTCAGGGGGTAGCAATTCCACAGGGACCTCCTTTCACTCTCTCTGTACCTGGGAGGAGGCTCGGGCATCATCTGGGCAAACAGGTCATCCTGAAAGTCCAGTGTGACTCTGCACGAGGCCGACAAGGACACAAGGGGAGGAGCCTCAGTTGCCCCAGGATAGACCTTGACCCAGAGTCTGGCCTCAACTTGTCAGTAAGTAGGCAGTGGGCTTCTGGGAACTTCTGCCTTTTCAGTCCCTTCTGAATTATTTTTAAACGATGCCCCGCCCTCCATCACCACCCGCAATTTTGGTCGATTGTCACTATTTGAACAGATGCTGATAAATTTGATCCCCCAGCTCACTGTGGCATTTACAATCTCTTTCCCTTTTCGGTTTCCACGTACTGGAGTGGCTATCTCTCAGTGTGGTTGGCAGTGACCTGTGTTTTTCATACATGTTTTTGTTTCAGAATAACTGGGAGATGAAACAGGAAGCTCTATGACACACTTGATCGAAAATGACACAGACCAAAAAAAAAAAAAAAAAATCAGGACTCAGCCCCCTTCCAGCGCCTCAACCTGCTGCCTGCTGCCCACGCCGGGATGCGGGGGCAGGTCTGCCCTGGACCTGACTGGCAGTGCGGACTTCAAGGGCCTCTGCGTTTGCTGATACGTGTCTGCAGTATTATGTCATGGTCTCGTCTGGGTGGTTTCCTATTCATCTGGCTGTCTCTATGTGTCTTAATCCCTTTTTCTTCATTAAAAGCAAATTTTTTTAAAAAAATGAGTTGTTTGCTTATTAGCTCTATTTACACACTCATTTAAAGGAGACCAAATCATGTTTGAGAGTCATTTCTATAGGCCCATAAGTCAACCCTGCCATCACCATAACCACACAGAGCATCATGACCGCTTTAGAAGCGTGTGGAACTCGAGTCTCATATTACTCAGCCTTCTCTTCTGCCTCTCTGGAAGGCCTCTCTCAAGTCAGTATTGACGTGTTGGCATTTGAGGAAAACACTGGGAGACGTTTGGAAGTGGGCGCATCTGATACTGGCCTGTCAGTGGTGACCTCAGAATCATCACCTTGAGCTTTCCCCGGGAGGCCTGTCTGCTCAGCTGCCTCCCCTCTCCCTCCATCAGTCACCATTCACTTCTTCATTTCACACGGGTGTCTGTGGGGCCTACTCTGGGCCGTGTTCTGAGGACAGAGCAGTGGGTGGGACCCGCTCTGCCTGGCCCCCCGACTCCTCTAGCCTACATGTGAGTGAGTGGACTTTGCTAGGGTTCGTCACGAGGTGCAGGTGGCTGGGCAGTCATCGCGATGGACCGCATGGTCATTTCATTCAGATGTCCTGGCTTCTTAAATCTGAGCCCCTGGAATTGGCAACTAAATATTCCTTAAGAATGGATAAAGGTCAAAGCATTCCTCCGTGGGCCCCACGCTCTTCTCCAACTGAGTAGACGGCTCGGACCTCCTGGGGAGACACTCAGAGGCCATTGGAAGTTCTCCCGGCACCTCCTGTCTTCACTTTTACACTCGCAGACATCGATGAACAATTTAAATGACCGGTGCACCGTTTACACGTCCCAGAGTTAGTTTATCAGTAGACCGTAATGAACATCTCAGCCCCCCATGTGCCTGCCATACTAGGTACTGCCATGCACATCTATGTCCCCTCTCCAGATGACCATCATGTCCTGGCCTGGACCCGTGCTTCTATTTCTCGATACCTCATTTCTCCAAAGAACATACTACTATCAACATTATCTTGACTGCGCATTTATTACTTAGCTGTCTGCCTCTCACCTGCCCCCACTGCAGTTCTGCACAGGCAGATCCTAGTCTGCCCACTGTCAGTCTGCCCCCAGCACCTGGCATTCTGTGCATTAATCACGTGTTGACCAGATCCATTATCTTATCACTTCTCATCACAGCTCGGTGGTGTGGCCAGCCCAGGAGTCTCGCCACTGCTTGGTGGATGAGGAAACTGCACGCATGGACCTCGAGGAAGCAGCGCGGTGAACAGAGCCGCCGGAGGGAGGAGCCAGGCTTTCTGCCGGAGACCACCCAGCAGAAAAGGCTGACGGTGAACCGCATGCTGTCAGTAACCAGACTCTCAGCTGAACCAAGCTCTGCCTTGTGTATAAATGTGCTCAGTCAGATCTCACTCACTTGCATTCCTGGAAGAATAAAGGCAACCATTGCTGGAGGACATGTCCTGGGAGGTCTAGAGGGTGGGCTCTCGTCCTCGCTCTGTCAGCTCTTGTCCCTCGTGAGCCACCTGACTTCTCTGGATGTGTCGTCCCTCAGCACCACACTGGGGACCGGGCGAGATGTTCTTTTATGTTACCCCTCTGGTGGTTCTATGTCTGCTGGTTCTGGAAGAAGAGGAGGCAATGCGGAGGGTGTTGAGGACAGCAAGGCAAAGCCCTGAGATTGCAGGAGTCCACCCGGCCGTGGATTTGTGGACATGACCCATGGGTGCCACACAGGCCTAAGTCAGCCCCTCTGGACATCCCCCTGCCCTGGAACAGGGGGATTCTGTTGGGAAAGACATCTCTTCCCACCTGGTCACTCCTCACCTATGCTTTGAGCATTCCAGAAACTACCCACGAAGGCACGTGTAACCTGGCAGAGATGGGAGTCACAGGCTCAGGGAGAAACAGGCACAGCTCACACAGGGATTGCAGGACAATTAGCTCCCAGGGATCACCAGGGAGAGAACAGAGCGATCTGACCACACAATTCTAGGTGATTCTGAACCCTGGCAGACATTCGATTGCCCAGAACTTTTAAAAAATCCAAGTGGCCAGGCTCCCCCAGGAGCGATCACATCAGAATTGGGGATGGAGGCCAGACATCCTTGTTCTCCCAGTCATCCCATCACAGAGCCAAGGCTGACAACTGCTGTCTGGGCTGTATTGTTTGATACAGTCCCCACTAGCCGCACATGTCCATTGAAAACTTAAAATGTGGCTGGTGTGACCGAGGAACCGAAGTTTTATTGTAATTAAATGAAATGTAACCATGCACACGTGGATGTGGCTCCCGTGGTGGACGGAGAACACGTATGTTGTCACAGGAAGTTCTCCTGGACAGCTCGGCCCAGGGGATCTCTGAGCCTGCACCTGCCCAGGGAAGTCTTCACTGGGCCCGAGAGGAGTTTAAGGCGATGCATGTATTTTTCATCTACGTTTTGAGCCAAGGCTTGAGCAGCAGCAAGGCAGGCGTGCTTTCAGAGTGTGCCGGTGGGATGGAAAGAAGCTAAAGTGCTGGAAGAGTCTAAGGCCCTGACCTTGGTCATCTGACTTTCGCTCCAGCCGGGCCACTGAAGACCCAGCCCTGGGAAGGGAGCTCTCCGAGTGACTGTGGAATGACTGCAGTCCCGGAGTTCAGTGTTTCGAGGCCCCTGGGAGCAGGCCCTCCAGGGAGGACCTGTGGCAAAGCAGACTGCAGGGGGGAGGGAGATTTGGAGCAGAGGAGCCAGGCTCTCTGTGGGTTCCCTGCACCCACTCAGCAAGCTGAGCCAGCGTGGGGTTAAAGCTGGAGAAACAGAAGCCGAGCTGAATCATTTTCTGCTTTTTGCTCGCAGACTGTCGGATTTTTTTCTTTTTTCGTAGGGAAAGCACCTTACAGCAAAGAATAATACTATTTTGAATTTCAGAGCTTTCCCTTTCTCAAAACACTTTACCCCTCTGACTTATTTCGTCCTCACAGCAAGGCCGTACCTGACCAGGGAAGGGATTTTAGTGCCTGGCGGCCGGAGAAAAGGCTCAATATTGTGGAAAGAAGAGAAGGAGAGGCGAGGTCTGGTGCTGTGTGTCCGGGGGGCCACACTGAGCACGTGCCGTGTACCCAGGACCGAGCGCCCCGGATGCGTGCTCCTCAGAGGATCCTGTTGTAAAAGGAAACTTCCCACTTGTTCCGCCTGGTTTCATCCCAGCTCTCTGGGCGCCGGTTACCTGAAGCCATTTTCCTCAGCGGTTTGTGTGATTTGCAAATTTGATCAACATACTTTCTGTGCCTCTTCCTCCAACTTATTTTCAACATGGCGAGCGGACAGGACACAGGGCAAGGCCCTGTGACTCTCCATGGACACATTCAAAGGACACACGGTGCACACCAACCACAGGCCGACACTGCCACCTCGGAGACCTCCACCTCCAGGGGTGGCGTTGCCGAGAACCATCTGAAAGCAGACCTGCCGGGGGCGGGGGGGGGGGGGCCTGGAGGGAGAAACATGGCCGGTCTGTCCACCTGAGAGCTCACGGGGGCCCCGGCCGCCCGGCCACCTGCAGGGCGAGGGCACAGGGGCAGCCGGGCGGGCGCCGGGCACGAGCTGACTCTTCGGGATGGCTGTCCTACCAGCTGTGGATTCTCCTGGTCACACCTCCACCCACCCATCTTGTGTGTACGCGGGACACAATGAGCGGCTTTCAGATGCTTACTGAAAGCAAGACACACTTTCTGGGGCATTCCCCTAATCGACTGTGCTGGTGAAGCTCGTCAAAACAGGAAATGAGGTTAGCATGGAATGACTTTCTCTCAGAGACGCATGGCCTCCGAGAGACCACCACTTTCCTCCCCACACTGCGCGCCCCGCGGCGCCTCTTCTGGGCTTGCCCGGAAGCGGGGGAGCGCCGCTTCTGTGGCTGTTAGGAACCATGGCTTTGGAAAACGCGTTGATATTCTCTCATTCTCAGCCTCCCGACCCGCTCCCTGTCGCTCCAGTATCTTGAAGGCGTTTGCTCTGAAGTCAGATCCACACGTACTTCAAGCGCCGAAAAGATGTCATGTCGTTGAGGGAGGGCTCATGCAGGTCCCGAGGCCGAGGGGCTCACACACACGCTCCCCTCGAGGGCAGGTGGCTCCCTCCTCATGCCGCGTGGTCCACATGTCCCTCGGCAGCAGAGATGCCGGCACGAGGAAACTGCTCCGGCGAGGTGGGAGCAGTGAGAACAGCCGGCTTTCCCGATCCTCAGGTCAGCGTCTGGCCAGAGTGCGCCCTGATGACAGCTGCCCTGGCTCCATTCGCGGAGTCCCCACAGGGGGTTCTCTGACTCAGCGAGGTCACGGTCCAGGGCTCGGCACCACGCTTATCGGTGCTGAGCTTTCGGACAAACGTCCCCGCTTCTACTTTCTAGTTTAAAGGCGCTTCGGAGCCACACTTGCTTCTCGGGTGGAGGAGAGTCAAGCTGGGGCACCTGTAGCCTTGGCTTCAGGTGTCTCCACATGCGAGACGTGGGTACCCCCCGGAGGTGGCCCGGAGGTAGCTTGTGCGCAACGCTCTCACTTCTGTAATCGCGGCCCGCTTCTCCTTTTACGTGACTCGGCAGGACCCCAAAGCCCCCCTGCGCCCTAGCGCTCTCCTTTCCCTGGTGTCCGGGCCCCTCTCCGGAGGTGCACGGTACCTGGTTCTCAGGGGTGGCTGCTGGGAGGAGGGCCTGGCTCTGAGAGGGTAATCCCAGCTACCACCCGGGGCTCTGCCTGCTCGGACAGGATCTCGGAGTGGGGAGGGGAGTCATTATAGTATTTCCAGTCCTCACAACAGGCTCCAGAGGTGGGGTCATCACCCTTTCATCTCAGTTAAGAAATTGGACCCAGATCACAGAGCTGGGAATGTGGTGATGCCGCTGGATTTAAACCCCCAGCGGTCTGGCCTCCTCGCTCTCCATCAGGCTGCCACTGTGCATTTCATAAAGACCCCAAAGCCAATCCTTTTCCCCTTCAAGTGGGCTGTGAATGGTGAATGCAGTCAGAAGGAAGCAGCTGAAAGCAAGAGGCAACGGGAGGCAAATGACAATGTCGGGCTCCGGGCCCCCCACTCGCTGCAGTGGCTGTGGCCCCGCCCCGTCAGAGGCCTGGGGGGTCCCTGTGGGAAGGCCGAGCTGAGGACAGATGTGGCTCTCTGCAAACTGCCTGCTACTCCAAGTGCGGGCAGAGGGTCAGAACGGCAGGGGCCCCGGAAGCTGCATTTCAACGAGACCCGGGCGAGCACAGCTGCTGGCTCTCTCTGGGCCCTGGAGTCAGAGCTCTGCTCACACCTTCCCCTCCACGGCCCCACGTGTCCACCTGGCGCCGGGGAGTAGGTGTTGGTAAAGTGGATCGGTCTTTGCTCTTCTGGGAAGCTAGTCAGGAGGACGGGAGGGTGCAGAGCTCCCCACCCTCACCCCTCACCCCGGCTAACGGAGGGTCAGCGAGATGGGAGGGAAGAGCTGGGACACCGTGAGGACAGTCACCCCAGTGGAACCGGCCACTGGAGCAGGAAAAGCGAAGGTGAGGGAAGGAGATCAGCCCGAACGGGAGTGTCCTGTGCCTGGCCCTCCCCAGTCCTCACTGTTGTTTTCTCTTGGGAGCCTCCGGAGGCAGCAGATCTCGACTCCGGGGACTGTCCGGGCCCCTTCAGCGAGGGAGCGCGTCCCTGGTTTGCTCAGGTGGTGCCATTATGACTGTTAGGAGTCAGTCCGTGTCCGTTCATTCCTTCCCGCTCTGCCTTTCACTCTCAGGCATTTCCCAGTTTGGGCAATAAATGGTATGTCCACCCTGTTTTCCGGTCACCTTATATCTGCTTTTTTATTTTCCCAAGAAGTTGCTTCCCAAATACTAACTTCTTCTCACCCCATCTTCTCTTCTAAGGTGGAAAGGTGTTGGCATGTCACCTGCAGGTCGGGCAGGACTACACCGGACCACAGAGCCAGCAATGGGTGTGTGTGTGTGTGAATGCACATTAGTACGTGTGTGCACACACGTGTCACATGAGCATCATGGGGTGCATGTGTGGTTGTGTGTCTGTGTATATGTGGCGTGTATACGTGTGAGGTGTGCGTGGTGTGTATATGTGTGGTGTGTGTGTATGTGTGGTGTGTGTGTGGTGGTGGTATGTGGGGGGTGTGGGTGGATGTGAGTGTGGGGCCAACGGTACATGTGTAATATGGTATGTGTACGTTGCATGCGGTGTGTACATGTGTGGTGTGTATGTGACTGGCATGGGTGTGGCATGTGTGTGGTGTGGGTGTAGGTAAAGGCAGCTCACAGTGGCCGGAGCCCCACTTGCTCTGACCGTGACAAGTGTGACATGCTGTAGGAGCACGGATTTGCTTTAATGTAAATATTTTGGTGTCTTTCTTTTCCTGAACTTTTCCCCTTGCTGGTAAACAGGGGACCTACAGTAAATGAGTGGTTTTTCTGAGAACTGACTTTTAAGGAAATAGGAAAAACCCCAAAATTTAATTAGCTAATTGTCAGTCTTGTGCATGATTGACCACTTCATTTCTCTGCTTTTAACTCTGCTTCTGCAGACACTTGGCCACCAAAAAATCACTTTATTTTAATTTATAAAAACACTTTAAAATGTATAAATATACCCATTCCAAATAGGAAAACTGGCAAAGACAGTAAGAGGGAGGAAAGTCGTTCTGTAGGAGGTTTCTGAGACAAGAAAACAGCCCATTCAAACTCCCATTTGTCCTTCTAATTGGATACTCCCTGGACCATTTCCCTGTGGATGCTGGGCCTCCACTCCCATCATCGTCACCCTGAGATATTGCGATGGGAGTGAGGAGGCATCTGGCGTCCTGGCCACAGAGCTTGAGCCTTGAGACACACTTGTCACATCCCAGGTGCTACTTTCCATCCCCAGGCAGGTGGCTGCAGAGCCACCTGTGTGTGCAAACACCGGCCCTGCCAACGGACTGTGCAAGCCTGTGCTGTGATAAATGAGGACAACGACGGGGAACCTGGGCCAGGAAGACTTGCATCCGAGCCCGAGCTGCTCACCTGAAGGTGTCACCTCATCTCTGCCCTGTCACTGCCTGAACGGTTAAGTGGAGACAGGGCTTTCTGGCCTTCAAGCCTCATGGAGGGTTGTCAAAACCCAAGATCCATAACTTGCTTCAAAATAGTCGGGGGTGGGGGAGAAGCCATCTCCATGCCAACCTGTGACGGAGCCTCCTTGGCAGGTAGCAGTGATGGCAAGTGCTCGGGTCCCTGAGGCTGATGGCAGTCCGGCCTCGGATCATGCCCCCTGTCCCCACAACACTTGTCTGTTCAGGTGAATGCTGGGAATCTCTTTCAAAGAATGCTCCCGTTCCCCGTCCCCCCGCCCCCGCAAGGGAAACTGAGGACACTGAGAACGAACATTTCGAGTCTTCTAAGGGCAGTGCTGACAGGACTTCTACGAAAGTGTCTCCCTGCCTCCTGAGAAGAAGAAGAGGAAGAGGAGGAGGCGGAGAAGGTGAAACAAGCCGCCCCGCCTTTTCTAAAGAGGGAGGGAAACTCGCCACAAAGTGTGATCACAGAGGCTCGAGGGGAGTCGACTCCTTCTTTTCCTTTCAGAATAAATGACTGAATTGGCTAAAATCCACATCGTGTGGGTGGGAGCTCTCTCTGATCAGCCTGTACTCGGGATCCTGTCTCATCTTCGCCGGTAAAGCAGCCTTTCCTGCTCCCCTGGCTCCTTGCCACTGTAAGTGCCGTGAGCACACACCGGCGTCTGCTCTGCGGAAAAACATGACTCAAGGTCCCCGATTCTCTGCGTGCGTTGGGAGGTCTCGTTTCGTTCTGGAAGGCCGAGCTGGTGTTAGCAAACGGCTGCACACATTCCAACCGCTCGGCAAACAGCCTCTCTCCCACAGCAAACACAGTGAGACAGCAGGTAAATACCAGAGGAGGGAGGTTCATTCATTTGCTAGTTGACAGGAGCATCCGTCAGCGCACTGTGTTGAGGCTGGCGAGTTTCAGGATTCGCTCGTAAGGCTGTGTCAACAAAAGGGTTTTTTTTTTTTTAGCAATTCAGTTGCTTGTGGTTAATGCTGTGTTACTTTTCGTTCCTTGACTCATTCCAAACTTTTACAATGGGAAATTAAACTGGAAAGTCATGTGCTGTCTCAAGGTGCACTTTAACCTTGAGAAGGTCACTCCGTGGTGGTGCGGTGCCCCACTCTCCTGGGTCGGCTGGGTCCGGTTTCCAAAGGCCCGTCCTCCCCGGGCTGCTGGGTGACGAGGCTGACGGTTCTCCCGCCAGAGGATGACATCGGGTTTCTAAGGCAAAGACCACGTGGCTAGTGGTACTGGACTCACGCTTTGCTATTTTGCAAGTTCTTTGCAAAATTGCACAAATACTCGTAAGTTACGTGTGCACGTGCATGTGGCCATTATGACAGGGTAGATTGGAAAGTGATCCTTCCGTGGACAAGGGTCTACCCCAACAATGCACCCCCACACTGCTTGTCACATTGGAGACTCCTTCACCCTCTGTTACAGGAAGGCTCCCCTAGGTAGCAAGTGGCAGGGTCGGGGGGCTGTATCTTTGCGTCTAACATTGCATTTCTTGTATTTCAAACCAGGAAATTCTAGTGTTTACTGGAAAAATAAAAAGTGGTGCCGACTTTAAATCGGTTTCAGCCCCTGGCTTAAAGACAAAACAAGCACACACACCAGTTCTGGAAGCTGGAGACCCTCTCCGAGAACAAGTTGTGAAATGGTAGGGTTCACTCTAGGCAGGACGTTGGGGTCCTGTTTCTAAGAGCAACCTGTTGGGATGCCATTTGGATCCCCGAATGCCTGTATAAATGGAAAGATTTTTAGCTTGATTTATGCCAGAGTTTGTGACTTTGACATAAAATACAATATCTGATTCCCCCCTAAATTTGAGGAGAAGAAAAATGCATCTTTCCTTCAGATTGAGGCAGAGTCCGATATTTCTTGAAACTAAGAGCTTTCTCCCCATTTGAAGACAGAAATGAAGACTCAGAGTGAGCGAGCAGCTTGCCCAGAACGACCCACGTGGGAAGTGGCGAAGCTGGTAATCCAAGTGGGTTTATTTCACCAAGTTGTTTATAAAGGTGAACTTAGTTTGTGAAACAACCCTATCTGGCTGGTGTCACATCACTGTCCCCGATTTATCAGCAAGCCCCCCCGCCCCGCCCCCATGGCAGTTAGACGTCCCTGTTGTTCCCACCCCGCCCGGCTCCTGCCAAGTCGTGCCTTTTGCTGGTCCTTGCCCGGTGCAGGCCTGAGTGGCATCATGAAGAGCCTCCCGAATGGGCTCTCCTCTCTGGTTTCATCAGGGAAAGGAGGTGCGAGCGGCCTCACTTTTCTAACTCACCAGCCATCCACTCCAGGAAGTTATCACCACGATGCCCAACAGCAAGCCCTCGGCAGGGAACCTGGGCTTGCACCGGAGTTCGCCGAGTGCCTGTGGGTGACACGGGGGCCAGCCCTTCCTGATTCACACTGGGGCCTGGGAAGGTGGACATACACCATCTGGGCAGAGCAACGCCGTCCTGGTGTCAATCACCACCTGTCTCGCAGGCGGCCCCTTCCAACCCTGCTTCCACTGAGCTCAGAAAGGTGGAGATCAAGCGCGGCTCTGCTCGGCACACTCACCCCAAAACTGGGAACTTGGTCACCGTGGGCTGACAAGTATTTTAAAAAGAGGGAGGAGAATCCCTCTTTTCCTGCAAGTCCCATCTATTGTGGAGTGAGCATCACCAATCACAAATGACCTCCTGCTATAAGGTTAACTCAGCAAAATAACATGTATCCAGCACCCATCTGATCCATGAGGCCGCTCTGCTGGCCTCGGGGGTGGAGGGCGCTCCCCACCCCTTCTTTTTTACCCTGTGGCTTAGTAGCCACTTCAGCAAGATTCCCCATTAAATATACACGGCGACTGAGTGCAATAAAAAACTGAAGGATGTGGCAGACAAATACCTGGTCTCTGCAGGCTGACAGCAGTCAGCTCTGCTGTGCCCACAGCCCCGCACGCCCCGTCATGGACTCCAGCGTAAAAGTCGTGCACACCTCGCTATTCGCCCCGGGGGTGGTCCTTGGTCCGTGGGCGACACTCACAGGCCCACCTGCTTCCCGGTGGCCATGTGCCCTACCCATGGTTCCGTGTGGGATGATCAAGGCCCACACTCGCCTTTTCGAAGGTGCTGGAGGTCACACACAGGTGGCCCAAATTAGCACCTCACATCCATCTAGGAAGGAAGGGGGCTTTGTCCTTCCCAGATACTACCTGCCCCCCAAATATGCTTAGGGGGTTCCTGAATAACTCCTGAATAGGCCACATTGTTTAGCATGCACTCTCTGCTGAGCACACATAACAAGAAATGCTGAGTACTCTGTGAGGCGGCAGAGGGCTCTGCACGTATGTGCACTCAACCCTGTGCACGCAACCCTGTGCACGCAACCCTGTGCAGCCGCTGACATTATCTCCACGTCTCTCAAACATATTCCAGTGAGGCCACGTCATGGAGCTGGAATCTGAGCCCTACCCTGACCCCAAATTCAGTATTCTTAATTGTAAAACTTCTCTCTGCCCCATCCCTGTTCTTACTCTCATCCACTTCATTTACACACACACACACACACACACACACACACACACCCCAGGGCCACCACCTGCATTGGTCCAGATCACAGGCATTTAGAATCTAAAGCGCCCATGATATTGAGGTTTGATGGAGTCAGTGTTTTAAGTGAGATTCAATTTCCCTTTAAACCAGCGATCGGCTAACTTTTCTTCTCAAGGGCCCGATGGTCAACATTTTAGGCTTCTCAGGCCATGTGGCCTTTGTCGTGACTATCTCACTCCCCTGCTGTGGCACAGAGCAGCCACGGGCAATCTGGAAATGAATGAGCATGGCTGTGTTCCAATAAAACTTTATTCGCAAAGACAGGCAGTGGGCCAGATTTGGCCCACGGGCGCCAGTTTGAGACCTTGTCGTTTTAAAGCAAGTCATCATTACAAGTGCTACCGACCCCCTAGGATTTTAGACATTGGGCCTGTCTAACCTGTCTGAGGGCAAGACTGGGTGCCCTTGAGGTCAGACCAACAGATTTCCACATGTGACCCACAGGGAGACAGCAACAGGCATCCTGCCAGAAAAGATATTTCTGGACTAGTCAGTTTGGGGAAATGTGGTTAGATATTGAACTGTTTGCTTTACTGCAGGACTTCTCAGGGCCTTTCCTGTGCCGATGAACACATTTCATCTCTGGGCCAAGTCTCCCGAGCTTGCCAGGCCTTGTGGACAGACGATGTCTACACAATATTCTTCGGGAAGAATGCTCTGGACCTCAGCTCCTAAAGTGCATTATTTTGTCTGATTCCCACCTCTTCGCCACTGCTCCCACTGGAGCATACCCATGCAATAGCCCACTTCATCCTCAGCGCCACGGAGCAGGCCAGTCGGGGACTTTGGGGGTCCTGCCTCTCAGGACCCCGTGTGAATGTGCTCAGCCTGGGAGGCGTGGGAAAGACAGGGCTGGGATCTCTTCCTTTGCTTCAGCAGCCTGCTGCTTGAAGGCTGGTGGTTAGGGCCTTTAGAATGGTTTGGGAGCCTAGATCGACAGGCCTCCCCACAACAAGAACACAGGCCCGGAGCTTCATGAAGCTGGAGGCAGGGGCAGGTGGGGACTTAGGGACTTGGATGGGAGCACAGGTGGGGGCATTCACTGTAGAATGAGACCTTGGTGAGAAGGCAGGACTTGGAGGCACAGAGTTGCCGGGACAGTGGAAAAGCCGCAGCGAGGGTGGTTTTGTGCAAGACTCTTGACTCTGAGGAGCCAGGGTCCATTACCAGTGAAATGGAGATGCCGTTGCCGCCAGCCGGGTGGGGGTGTGGGGTGGACGAAGATGTGCAGAGAGCTGGCAGCGGAGACTGAGGTCCTGCCTGGAGGAAGAGTTTGGGGGTCATTCTGACCTTTCTGGGTCCTTCTAAAGAGAGAGGCATGTGGCCAAGTTTGGGGGTTGACTGATGGGACACCCTTCTTTAACCATGTGCTTTAGCCCCCAGCACTAAGCCCACTCTAAGCTCCACCCAACTGGCAAAGACCTCCAGCAAACAGACCGGTGGCCCTTGGCCCGGATGGGACGCTCTGCGGTGGCCAGGGGTCCTTGAGCCTGGTTTATCGTGGTGTGGACTTTACAGGGAGGCTGCGCATTCTTTCTCTCTCTGAAAGTTACCTAAAAACAAACAAACAGACAAAAAGAACGACAAAGGGCCTCAAGGAAAAGATGTGAGGCCTTTGGGCCCAGACGCCTCCATTTCGACAAGATGGGCACGTCTGCGGACACCCTGTCCGATTTGCGGAGCTGTCGTCATCACCCTGTTTTGTTGTTTTCCCCCCCATTTTTGTGGCCCTCTGTTTCCTAGTAGTGATTACTAAGAAAACGCCTAAACTGAACCAAAACAACAATGACAAAGCAAAACCAGAAGCGAATCACCCAGCACAATGCAGACCTCCCGGGCCGGGCCGCTCCGAAGCTGTGTTTGTGTTTCAGAGCACACCTGCTTCCTTTCCCTCTCACTTCCCTCCGAGAATTCCTCCTTCTAGTCTAGGGGCGACCCATGTGGGTCTTGGGCGGTACATTCCAGGGAGAGGCCTCTTTCCTCCCCCACCCACCCCCCTCCTCCCCACTTCCAGACTGAGGCTGCGCCCCTCCCCCACCGCGTGCCTGGTCCTGCAGCCAGGCTTCAGGGAGCCTTCTGGGAGGCCCCCTCGCCCAGGGCACCGCTGGCTGTGAGATGAGGCCCCTGCGGGCACTGTGACCCCTCTCTTATCAGGACTCGGTCCACGGGGCACTGCCGCATCAGGGGGCCTGGCATCCAGCCCAGAGATCACAGGCCTGTTTCCTCCTGAGATGTGAGAAATTGGTTTTAATCCTTCCAGCTCCAGTCTCGCCTCCCAGCCCCAGCTTGCCAGCAGGCCCAGAGAAGCGCCCAGGCCTATGCCTCACCAGGCAGGTAGGATGAGCGTGGCCTCCTCTCCCAAAGCGAGCCAGGCGGGAGCCAGGGAGAGTCAGGGGAGCCAGGCGGTAGCCAGGGGGAGCCAAGCTGGGGAGCCAAGGCTGGAGCCGGGCTGGGGAGAGCAGGGCACTGTGAGCTCACAGGCCAAGCTTGACCCTGACTGGCTGCCTGATGCAAAGCAACTCAGTGGACCTCTCTGGGCCTCAGTGCCCCCACTAGAAAAATGGGGGTGAGCAGACCCTGCCCTGTGGGGTGTTGTAGGGGCCCGCTGGAGAGCTGCTGCCGGCCATCCTGGGAGGCTACGCAGATCAGAGGGAGGCACAGCCGCCACTTGAAAGGGACCTTGACTCATTCTGTGGTGATGCGTGTGCAGCTCAGGAAGCGCTCGCCAGAGCACGCGGCTCCCACCGCCCGGGCCCCTGCCCGCGCTACTGTCTGGGGAAGGACATGGCCCAGCAGCTCTCCCTCCCGCATCCTGGGGCACATCCCCAACATGGGGCGCAGGACACGGGCCTGGGTTCCTATCCCCTCCCCCGCTCGGGCAGGGACTCGGCTCTAGGAGCCTCTTTTCTTCATCTGTAGCTGGCACTCCGCGCCAGGCCAGCGCTGGGCACTGACAGGCCCTGTGTCACTTAATCCTCACAAGCAGCTCTTCAGCAAAGCACTGAACTTCTCATCATTAAGGATGGGGAAACTGAGGCACCCACAGGCTGGAAAATGCTGGGGCACACAGAGGGGAGCCGGGGAGCTGTGCTCAGAGCCTGCCTCCTCACTGCTGGTACACAGTAGGGCTCGGAGGTTCCTAAAAGAGTGTGGGGTGCTGTGAGTGAGGGGTGCTGTGAGTGTGGGGTGCCGTGACTGTGGGGGGGAAGAGAAGTGGGCTCTCAGCCCGCTGCTCCCCGAGGGCAGGGGAGATGCTGCGTGTGGAGGAACCCGGGCTCTGGGGGAGTTACCAGAAAGGGGCCCTGGCCCTGAGCAGGTGCCTAGGGCCGGCGGTAGCGTGTGGGTTCTTGAGTTGGTGCAGGAAAGAACCACAGCATCAGTCCAGGTGGGTTTTAGAGGACGTTTATTGGAACTGGGGCAGAACCCAGGCTGGGCCACTTTGGCTCACTAAGAAGTCGGAGGAAGGGGGCCTTTGGGACCGGCTCAGAGGGTTTGCCTTGGATGAACAGCCGCTGCCCACAGCTCCCTGGTTGCTAGCTGGTGGGGACCTTAGAGATGAGCAGATACATGCCCACGGGGGAAGGTGCGGGCATGCTTCCGACAGGGAGAGCAAGCACTGGCAACTTTGGTTTGAGGGGTTTTAAAGGCTGGGGTGTAGGGAGGTCTTAGGGAGGATCAATAGAATATTCATCAGCTTTATGCTGATGTACCAAAGTGAGATTCATTCTCTTAACTGCATCTGTCCTTGGGTGTGGTGGGCAAATGGCACTAATTCCGTGTCTGCTCTCCGTCTCCCTGAGTAGGGTGCTTTAGGTTATTTACCCTCTGGCTGGGGAGAAGTGCGAACCATTTACTCTTAAGTGTCCTTGATTTAGGGAAGATAAGATTTACTAGGTGGCTGCACATTGCTGTTTAACTGTCTGTCTGTTTTCCTATTTCTCTTGCCCTGGCTTACCAGCCTGTCTCAGTGGGGCCCGTCTGACTCCCTGGGGTGCCCCCAAGCCCCTGTTCCAGCTGCTCTGGGAGCAGTCCTGGCCATGTCCACTGCACCTGCTGGGGCCCTGCACCCCCAACTCCCACTGAACGCCCCCAAGGCAGTGGCAGCAAGAGCCATGGTGCCTGTGCGGAGGTCTGGAGAACTGGAGGGTGAGCTCTTAGGAAGGCAGGCGCAGGGGGAGCAGGGACTGAGTGGGGTGGGGGAAGCAGGGGTAGAAGCAGGAACTGGCGGGTGGGGTTCTGGGGGGGAGGTTAAGGGGAGGTTTGAGGGATGTAGGACAGTGAGCGAGTGCTGGGACAGGTCCTGCGAAAAGCAGACCTTCCTCTCTCCTCGCCTCATGGCCCGGGAGGGAGAGAACTCTGGAAGCTGGGCGGGACCCTTGCTGGGAAATTGGGCAGCACTAGTTCCTCATTGGGGAGCACAACCTCACTCCCAAGGCTGCCGAAAGCCCCGACTTGTCCAACCTGGTGCGGGGAGCCCGGCCCCAGGTCCTCACACCCTCAGAGCCCAGTGCTGGTCCGGGGGCCTGCCCGTGTGACTCCAGGGGGACGGTGACCCACACCCTGGGTCCCGGAGCCCACACGTCCAGAAGGAAGCTGCCACTCTGACGGGCCAGAAACATCTGTTCCCCATTCGTCATTGTCAAGCTCTGATGTCTGTTGGGACTGTGCTTGAAGGACAGTTTTACTGTCGTCACTGAAAAAGCAAAAGGAAGCAAACAATGCAGGCCCCTAGACTTGGGGACTTTTTCTGTGTCACTGGAAAGCCATTTCAGTAAACAGGCCCTGTGACCATGCCACCCTCCCTCCCCTGGCGAGTCGCTCAAGTGGTCCCTCCCCCTCCACACTGGGCTGCCATGAGAAATGAGCAGATGCATACCCTTGGGCCCAGGGCTGGGACAGAAAGGACCCGCAGGAAGCGTTTCTGTCACCTGGGCTTCTCTGTGCACCTTTTGAAAGATACCTATGACCCGGTCCTGCGTCCCTGAGGCTCTGTGGTCACCATCCCTCTAAGAGCAGCACCTCGGTCTCCCTTCCAGGCCTTTAGCAGCTCCTCCTCTGATCTGGAAGTTTCCAGTACAAATGTGTTTCTGCAATCTGTGAGCCAGTTGTGACTCACCGACCGTGCACAGCGGTGCACGCACGCCCTGCACACGCTCAGCTGTCAGGGCTCTGGCTACTGCACGAGGGCTGGAAGCCGCACTGGATTCAGAGCCACCACAGATGCCCCTCCCACCTGCTGGAGGCTGAGGGCAGGGAGAAGACCCCTGAGCCTGGAGCACCTTCCTATGGTGCAGCCAAGAGGCAGCCAAGAGGAACTTCCCCAGCAGGAGGGGGGTCTGGGGTCCTGGGATGTGAACAGTCAGCCCCCTCTCCTTCCCCCACCCCTACCCTTGCCTTCCCGCTTTTCTCATGCAAACTGCTCCGGTTTCTAGGTCCCGCCGGAGCTGCAGTCATGCCTCTGAGATGAACCCCTGAAACGCAGCTGAAGAGCCGTGAGCACAGTCCATTTTCTTCTTCTTTTCGTTAACATGCAGCGGATCACATGCTCTGGAAACATTAAAACTCAAACCCCCAAATCGGGCTTCTACTAAGGATAAGAGGACTCCACACAGTGAAGTGCGTGTTGCTGCCACATGTTTTAAGCAATTTTGAATTACATAGCTCTAAATGAAACAAATAAAACATGTTCTTTACCATCAGAATGGATAACTAGGTAACTCATAGGCGTGTGCTTTAAAACCTTTTAAACTCTGGGTCCTCCTGGGCGTCCTGGAGCTGGAGGCACCAAGAAGAGCCAGGACAGACAGGTTGCAGCTGAAATCCAGGGAGGACTTGGCTGGCGTGAACAACGCCAGGAGAACGTGCTGAGGCAGAATCAGGAAGCCTTTCCTACAGAAGCTTCTAGAACAAGAGACAGCTGTCCAGTGGGAGGGAGTGCCTCTGACATACAACTCCTGACCTCCTGGCTCAGTGACCAAAGCATCGTTTTCCCGGAACTGAGAGTCCTGCCATGTGGGACTTGCGGTGCTAACCCCGGGACAGTCCCCGCTGACTGGGGCCTGGTCACTCGAGTTCCAACCTGTCTCTAGAATTCTCTGGCAACGAAAGGACGTTGGCCCCTGGGGCCACGGGGATGCCCCTCTCATGCTTGGGGGTGGGGCAGGCAGGGAGGAGGGAAGGCCCTCCCACCTTTGCCTCCTGGAGCAAAAGCACACGCTTTCCCAGGGCCTGGACTCCGAAGTGGACGCTGGGCCCTTCAACACCGTTAGGATTTCATGAGAGCAATAAGATTTTATGTTAACGATAAATTTTAAAATTCGACAAAATAGAGATGCATTTCTCAAAGACGGTACCACGTTATTGTGGGAAATATTCTTTCTCCAGAGGTGAAACTGCACTGGATTTCACCGGAACTTCAAAGGGGGAGCAGGTTGCCCTGGCTGGTGGCTCAGGGGGTTGGAGCGTCAGCTCATGCACCAAAGGGTTGCAGGTTCAATTCCCAGTCAGGACACATCCCTAGGTTGTGGGTTCTATCGCCAGTCTCGGCAAGACTGGGGGCAATCAATCTCTCTCTCTCTCTCTCTCTCTCTCTCTCTCTCTCTCTCTCTCTCTGACTCTCTCTTTCTCTCTTTCTCTCTCCCTTCCAAACCCTCAGCTTCCTCTTTCTCTAAAATCAATAAACATATCTTCGGGTGAGGATAAAAAGTAAAAGGGAAGGCAGGTTATATTAAGCTAACACAGCTGAGTGAAGCTACTGTAGCGTGTTATTACCAGGGTGCCCCTTAGTGCGGAAACCCCAAATCCTGGATCTGGAGTCCTTGAGGTCTCAGCCACTGTGTCCCTTCCTCTTCTCTCTTCTCACAGGCTGCTGCCCTCCTGGCCCCTCTCCTATATTTATATCTTCTATAAATACAGGAGTACCTCAACTGTGTGTCAGAAGTGCAAAAAATATATCTTTCATCTTTTTTGTTTATATCTTAGCTCATCTTGCACTCTAGGCCCTTTTCCTATTGGTAGCAACCAGGTTTTCATTTTACAAACTGGAGATTTCTCAGTTTCTACTGTTTTAAACTTAGACCCAGTGAGGTCTAAGCTTCTCATGCTGCCCAAGGTTCTGCCCCTAACCCCTTTCTTTTCCAAAGTGCAGTCCAGGTGCCAGGAGTGGATCTGTGTGCCCTGTGGCCTTCAGAGAGGAGGGTCTGGCCTCACAAGGAAGTAGAGCTCCTCATTCCTAGTTGTCAGGTGTTGGCCTCTGACCACACCGTGTCCCCCTGCCTTGGCATCTACATCTAGGGTTACTGTCACCTGTCTCCCCTCAGGCACAGCACTGAGGTCTGCTGTGACTGTGTCTAACCTCGGACTGGCTGAGAGGTAATCAATTCTACCACAATTTGTCTGTCCGTTCACTCATTGATGGCCATTTGGACTATTTCCAGTTTTGAAATATTATGAACAAGCTGTTCAGAACATGTACAAGTCATGTTGTAGACTAATATTTTTTTCTTGGAAAAACACCTGGCAGAAGTATTGCTAGGCCACACTGTACGTGTGTGTTTAATTTGTAAGTAATTGCCAAGCCATTCTCCAAAGTGATCGTATTTTCCCACCAGCAAAGTATGAAAGTCCCAGTTGCTTCACATCAGCACCAGCATTTGGCGTGGTCAGTCTTTACAACTGTAGGCACCCTAGTACATGAGAAATGCTGTCTCTTAAAGTTTCAATGTGCATTTCCCTAATTACTAATCATGCTGAGGACCTTTGCATGAGCTTCCTGGCCATTTGTAAAGTATCCGTTCTAATTTGTTGCCAATTTTTCATATCGAGTTGTGTCTCTTTTATTATGGATTTATAGGAATCCTTTATATATTCTGGATCCAAGTCCTTTTCCAGCTACATCCATTTAGAATATCTCCCCCGGGTCTGTGGTCTGTCTCTTTCGTTTTCATTTTCTTTTCTCTCAAGGAATTTGATGAAGACCAATATATCATTTAAAACACTTATGTGATTAGTGCTTTTTTTGTGTACTGCCTAAGAAATCTTTGCTCACCCCAAGATTGTAAAGATCTTCCACATTTTCAGGCTTTTACTTTTAAGTCTATAATTGATAAGCCTAAAAGTATGTTACCTGACTTTTATTTGAAGATTTTCTAAAAATTTTATTGTTAACTTCTAATACCTACATGGTAAGAGAATACACTCTGTGTGATATCATATAGACAACAGGCCAAAACGATTGACAGTTATCTTTTAATAAATTATAGGACAAAAAGAGTAGTCTTTTGCGTTACCCACATACTTGCCATTTCTGGAATCTTCTTCCCATGTTGAAGACCCAATGTGTTATTTTTCTTCAAGCTGAATAACTTCCTTTCACATTTACTAATGAAAAATTCTCTCAGCTTCATTTAACTAAAAATGTCTACATGACTTTTTGGAAGGATATATTTTAGGATGCAGAATTTCAGTATTTATCACTTCATGATCATATCATTCCATAATCTATGGCCTCACTACTTCTGATTAAACATCAGGTATGATTCACATTATTGGTCCCTGGTATCTGTTTCATGTTTTCTTCTCTGATTGCTCAAGATTTTCCTCTTTATTTTTCAGCAGTTTAACTATAGTGTGCGTGTGTGTGTGCGTGTGTGTGTGTCTGTGTGTGCGTGTCTGTCTGTGTCTGTGTGTGTATATCTTCTTTGGAACTTATTGAGATTTTGGGGTTTATAAGTTAGTGTTTTTCATCAAATTTTGGACATTTTCGGTCATATTCTTTCAAATACTTTTTATGCCATTCTCTCTCTTGTCCTTCTGAAATTCCCTGAGGGATGGTATATGTTAGATTATTTGATATTATACCAAGTGTCACTGAAGCACTTTCATTTTTAAGTCTTTTCCACTTTGTGTTCTTAAGATTGAATGATTTATATTGACCTGTCTTCACTGATCCTTTCTTCTGTTGCTTCCAACCTTATGTTAGGCCTATCCACTGAATTTTTTATTTCTGAGTCTTGTCAGTTCTAGAACTTCTATTTGATTATTTTATTTTTTTTTAAATGTTTCTGTAGCTTTGCTGAGATTCCCCATCTGTTCACTCATTGTGAAAATTTTTCCTTTAAGTCCTTAAATATAGTTATAACTACTACTATAAAGTTCTTTTTTTGTTAAATCCTCACCCAAGGATTATTATTTCATTGATTTTTTTTTTTAGAGATGAAAAGAAAGAGAGAGAGAGAAACATCTATGTGAGAGAGACACATAGATTGGTTACCTCCCGCAAGCACCCCAACCAGGCCAGGGATCAAACTTGCAATCCAGGTATGTGCCCTTGACCAGGAATTGAACCTGAGAACCTTCAGTGTGTGGAGCCATGCTCTAACCACTTAGCAACACCATCCATGGCTATAAAGTTCTTTTTTTAACTATTAAGTTCTTGAATGCTGATTCTAATATCTGAGTTACCTTAGGGCTTGTTACTGCTGTATTTTTTTTCTTGAGTATGGGTCATATTTTTCTGTTTCTTTGTATCTCTAAATTTTTTATTATATACTGGGTTTTGTGAACAATAGATTTAAAGATTTTGTATTCTGTTGTCTTTCTTTGACAATAGCAGGCAGTTAGTTATGGCATATCACCTTGAAGTTGTAAAAGCTTGGTTTTATTCCTTTAGGATGAATCTTTTTAGATTTTTCCTTAGTCTGGGGGAAAATCTTTAATCCTGGGATATAATCTTTGCTCCTAGATAGGACCTGCTCGTCCCCTGCCCCCACCCCACCCCAACCCCTGCCCTAGGATTTCAGTGGAATGCCCAAGGTGTTTACCAGATCTTGCTTGGCAAAATTGGTAGGATTCAAACTCCAAACTCTGTCTCCCATTAAATGGGTAGCAGTTGAACTCTATACTCAGCCTTTTTAACTTTTAGCCCCTTTTAGAATTTACCCCCTAATTTCCAGCCATGCTGACAGCCCTGAACTCTGTCTTCTGACACCACAGCCAGAATTTCTTAGGCTAAAGACATGAAATGCCAGAACCTTGGAGCCCACCAGGTTCAGCAAATCTCAGTTCAAGACCCCTAGGTACCAAACAGATTCATGAAGCTAGTATAAGACTGAAGGACAATTTTTATGTTATAAACACTATTTCCAAATACAAACTATACAGTTGCCCATAGCTGAAACCTTAAATTCCATTGCTTTGGTTGGAATTACATCATATTTTTCATGGAGGCATTCATTGGTTTTCCCTTGCTAGTCAGGACCACTGCTTGATGGTTAAGTATGTTTTTGGCCAACCCACACCGGCAAAATGCATTACTATCGATAAGTGAAGTGTGGCTTTTAAGACAGAGGAACCTTGGGGAGAAAGATAATTAGGGGACTTGCTTGTGGCCCTGGGCACCTTGAGCAGTGATGGGTGTTTCTTGTTGATGAACTTGGACTTGGTCATTGGATTAGTCTGTATCGCTTTGCTGGCCGTCGCTTTAACCACTTTATTTATTGAGGCCCAAGAAGATGAGTGACTGCCGGAGTCACACAGACTTACTCTCACTGTGGATACAAAGATCAGAACCCAGGATCAGACCTTGTTCCGAATGCAGGGATGCATGCGGAGTGTGAAGGAGTAATTCTAAAATCTACCGTGGTACCGAGAGAAAAATAGGACAGGGTAAATAGGGAAGTGTTTTAGAGCGCCACGTGGAAGAATGTTGCTACTGGGGGACAGTCATGCTCTTGAAGTGCCTCTGATTCCAGGTGCGTTCACTTTCTCAGGCAAGAAAGAACCAGTCGGAATCCAGCAAATGGCTTCAGTTGAGCATAGACGCATAGGCCCATTGTATCTCGTCAGGTGTTCCTTTGTTTGTCTACATGTTCATGTCTTGTATTTGGTTGTTGGATTTGGACTCCTGTTTGTGCATTTGTGTCAACCGGTCTACCCCATTCCCAAAGGCAAACACTTCCCGCCTTTTATGATCATGAGGGAGTTAACTGAAGCCAGGTAAACTCACGGATTGCTTTCCTTTCATATTTTCTCCAACATCCAGGCAAGTGTTAATATTCCTTAGTATTTATTTTCTGTAGTAAAACTTAAGTTTATTTCACCACATCCCCCGCCCCCAGAAAAGTCAGTGTCCATTTGAAGCAGCAATCAGGAAACCATGGATGCTTAAATGTTCAAAGGACTGCCATAAACCTGTATCACTTGCACCTGGAGATACCTGGGTGAGCACAGTATTATTGCTGCGCGTGTGCGTGTGTGAGTTACCCTACATGTCTTCTGCTTCCTCTAGGAAGACTGATGGCTAAGCAGGTAAGATAAGGCCAGGCATACCTGTCTGGTGTCCCCAGGGGGTTTGTCTCCAGGAACCCGGGACTCAGTTCAGACCCACCTCAGAGGCCTGGGGCTGGGCTGACTAGGTCCTTTGAGAGGCAAGGAAGCTGTTGCACAGGAAGAAGAAGCCAGTCAGCCCCTAGGGCAGTGATGGGCAACCTTTTGAGCTTGGTGTGTCAAACTTCGCCAAAAAACTGAGCATAACTCGGGTAGTGTGTCACTTTGAGGAAAAAATACTATTTCACGATATTTATAGTTTAAATAACATAAATGTATAATTGTTATATATAATTGTATTTAATAAACCAAAAACTAAATATTTAGTGCTGACACGCGTGTCATAGGTTCACCATCACTGCCCTAGGGAGTGGAAAGGCCCCTTGCCTCCAGGACGGCTACAGGCTTTTACTCCTCCTACTCAGGAACAATGTCTTTCCCACCTCTTTTCCAGCCAGCCAGGTAGAAAGAGGGAAGACCCAAGGGCCCCATATCCTGGTGGTGCAGCCGGGACCAGTGTTCCAGAGGACAGCATGGTGCCGTGCCAGGATGCAGTGAGGGGGATGGATCCGCAGAGACTGGCTGCAGATGGAGGCAGCCAGGAAGCCTTCCCAGGGGAGGGACCAGAGCCTGGGGAAGGGGGAGGTGGTCAGCCATCTTTGATGAAGGGTCCAGTACACTGAGCAGGGAGCAGTGCCAGGGTCCCCTCTAATTGTCAATGCTGATCCTGAGGGTGGGGCCAGGCTGGTAAAGGTAGAGCACTGCGTCTGGTAGGCAGGTGTGAGTGGGCATGGTCCTGTCCCAGGCCCTGCAGCACTGGGCCCAGATGCATGTTTCCAGCTGAAGCATGACATCCCATCGCTCTGGCTGACCCTCGTTCTTGCCCTTTCACATTCTCCTGCAGCTTAAACTGAGCGAACCTTGTGTTTTGTCTCTGCTTTGTCCTTGTCACCATGTTAACAGTTGAAGGAGTTTTATGTGTGGGGAGAACAGGACCAGGGGAGTCCTGAGACTTCACATGTATCCATTAGGATCTGTGGATTATATTTTCTCTACTGTCATCTGAGCTTTTCAAATAAAAGAATTTGAGACTCTGAATGCTTTGGACACATATCATAGAGGTATAGAAATGTGTGGACTCTGTAGCCAGGCGGCTTCCTTCAATCCCAGTGCAAACATGTACTAGCTGTGTGACTGGAGCAAATTACTTAACCTCTCTGGGCATCAATTTCCTCACCTGTAAAATAAGCCATGATGGCATCTATTTCATAGTGTTGTTATTAGGATTATATTAGCTATCCTATCTAATAAAAGAGTAATATGCAAATTGACCATCACTCCAACACACAAGATGGCTGCCCCCATGTGGTCAAAGATGGCTGCCCCATGTGGACACAAGATGGCCACCACAAGATGGCCAGCAGGGGAGGGCAGTTGGGAGGGACCAGGTCTGCAAGGGAGGGCAGTTAGGGGTGACCAGGCCTGCAGGGGAGGGCAGTTAGGGGCAACAGGCTAGCAGGGGAGCAGTTAGGCATCAATCAGGCTGGCAGGGGAGTGGTTAGGGGGTGATCAGGCTGGCAGGCAGAAGCGGTTAGGGGCAATCAGGAAGGCAGGCAGGTGAGCAGTTGGGAGCCAGCAGTCCTGCATTGTGAGAGGGATGTCCCAGATTGGAGAGGGTGCAGGCTGGGCTGAGGGACACACACCTCCACGCATGAATTTCGTGCACCGGGCCTCTAGTCTATATATATAAAAAGCTAATATGCAAAGTGTCCCCTTGGGAGTTTAACTGGGAGACTGGGAGTATGATCGCTCACTATGACATGCACTGACCACCAGGGGGCGGCACAGAACATGGCGGGTGACCCGCAGTGGCATGCGGGTGGCGAGGTAAGGAGGAGGAGGGGAGGCAGGGAACCTGATCGGCCCTGATCGCTGGCCAGGCCTAGGGACCCCACCTGTGCAGGAATTTTGTGCACCAGGTCTCTAGTTATATATGAAATTCTTAAACAGTTCCTGACATGTAGAAAATACTATACGTGTGAGCCATCGTTGTTTTTATAACTATTATTTTGATTCATTTCTTTTTCTTCATTGTACATCTCTAATTTCTGAAAGAGGTCCCAATTCTTTATTATTGAGATGAGAGGAAAGCCTAGATTCACCTCCCACCTCCCAGCCCAGGCCTGCACATACCTCACTCCCTTGCTTTTCTTGCTGGAGTTAAAGACACACAATTCTGTCACTGTCCCTAAGGGTGCTGGGTATAGAGCAGATGTATCTGCTAGTCCAGCGATTTTCCACCTTTTCATCTCACGGCACATAAACTAATCACTAAAACTCTGTAGCACACCAAAAAATACATATTTTGCCGATCTGCCAGAAAAGGTGGGTATAATTTTGATTCATTCACACTGGACGGCTATTGTTGTGTTGGCTGTTGTCATTCTTTTATTTGACAATCTAAGGAAAAGAGGTCAGAGCCCTGACTAAGAAGTCAGGTATTGTATGTTTTAAAAATCCTTGTGGCACATGGATGCACTAGGCTGTGGTTTGGGCCCCTGTGTTAGCTTCCCATTTATGAAGTGTCTGCAGAACTTTGTCACCATCGTTTTCAACAACAGAATCATTTTGTCATAGTTTTTTTAAAATCAATATATGTTCATGGCAAGAAACTTCAAGTACCAAAGCCGCCCGACGCTTCCTGTCGGAGGCCGATTTCCTTCCCTTGAGGTAATCAGTGCGGGTTTCCAGTCCGGTCCTGGCAGGATGTTGCTTTCACGGCCTGCCGGCCCGGCCGTGGCTGCAGCTGTGGGAAGAGTCTGGGTGTCAGGCCTGGATGGGAATGGCCTCTGGGCTATCCTGTCCCTTCCCACGGCCCAGACCCTCTGCATGGACCTGAGGCCCCGGGAGCTGCAGGTGCCACCCCCCGGTTCCGGAAACTGTAGGGGCCTGTCCTGTCCCCAGCGTGCTGACTCCAACATGGCCAGGGCTCTCCTGCCTTGGGTGTTCCTGCATCAGGCTTCCCACGGCTGCCGCGGCAACGTTTTGTGGGGGTCTGATCCCCTCTCCAGCCAGCGCCTGTGCACAGCCTCACGCTGAGCAGGACAGCCACGGAGCCGGCAGGGCAGGGGCCCCCAGTGCCTGTCCCCCGCTTCGGGGACCAGTGCCCCAGCCTGCACGGCGCGCCTCTCCTCAGGCAGCCGGGACGGTGTGCCCTGGGCACATTTTCTGCGCCGCGTTTTCCTTTCTTCGGTAGCTCATAAAATCTCCCCCGCCTGCGCCAGCCTCTTGGTCTTTAATCTTCAACCTCTGCTGGCGCTGTCCCTCTGTCTTTTTAATTATGCCTCTTCTTTTATAGAAGTTTCCTATTGAATTTTTATGACAATAGAGAGACATGGATAGGCTCCAACAAAAATGAAATCTTTATGGAAAAGTCATTTCTCTTCTGGAGCCTCCGTGGATAGAGATTCATAGAGAGGGAATGGTGGGGGCGGGGCGGCCTGCTCGGCTGGGCCGGAGCCCGGAGGCTGAGTGGCAGCGCTGAGTTGGCTATTATCGCAGCCAGGGGACCACTGGGGAGTGGGGCGCAGCTCAGCCAGGGGGAGTGGGGCGGCCTGTGATAAGGACGAGGGGAAGTAAATATTGGCCAGGTACAATAGCTCTGCCTTGATGTCAGCGGAATGAGTGCCAGAGGCTCCCCAACCCCAAGCGATCCAGCTGCCTGACTGCAGGGGCCTGAGGGCGACAAGCTCCGTTACCCCTTACTCAGCACCTCCTGCCCCGGCCCCCAGCCTGGCCTCAGAAGCCTTTGTCCTCGGGCCTAGCACCCTACTGGACCGTTTGCATGGTTCTTTGGGTGAGCCCTCAAAGTGTGGGCTGGGGATGACCTGCCATCTGCAGAGGGCTTTCCGGGGTCGGGGCCAGGGCTGCCTCTGCAGGTGTGAGACTGGAACCAAGGACCAGGATGGGAAGGAAGACTATTCACTTACACATAGGTATCAGAAACCACCCACACTATGTGCCAGGCCAGATCAGGCACCAGGGATCTCGAAGTCATGGTCCCTTGTCACAAGGAGCTGATGTTCTTGAGGGAGGAAACAGGCAAAAATCAAGTAAACATGTAAATGTGTGTGTTGATGTCAGATTGTGGCGAGTCGTGTGGGACACACAGGGAGAAAAGAGAGGGGTGCCGAGGGGAGAAAGGGCCTTCGCTTTAGGTTGGGGAAGACTGCCTGCTGAGGCGACACTGAAGTGAATGGGAAGGTGGAGAGCCACGTGCTCACTCAGGTCAGGGGAAGAGCAGTCCAGATGGAGGACCAGCCATGCAAAGGCCCTGGGGCAGAAGGCACTCAGGGAACTGCTGGTGGGTGTGAGCAGGGGAAGGACAGGGAAATGAGGTTGGATCATCTCTGGAGTTTTGGGAACTTCCCCAATGAACAGTTCTTATTTTAAGTGCAATGAGAGCCACGGGGGGTATTTAGGGAGTGGAGCTTGAGGAGAATTGATTTTCATCCAAAAGCCACCATTCTGGCTACTGCGTAGAGAAGGGCGTATAGAATTGTGTTAAAAACAAGATGCCACATTTTGGGAGCCTCGGGAGGGCAGCACAATCCTCCTACTATGGGAGGTGGGGGGAGGGGAGGTACTGTCTTCAGATTGTTGGGATCAAGAGCTGCTTCCTTTATCTGTAGGCCTCCAACAGGACTCATCCCCAGTGTAAGTGTTGAGGACAGCTGAGAAGCTTCAAAGACCACAGGGCGTTGTAGGTTTCATCAAGGATGAAGTCTCCTGTGTGACTGTGCCGACCGTCTACTCGGCGGGATAGACAGTCAGAAGCTGTCCCCTCATGGAGAAGGACATGAGCATATTTCAGCACCTCTGATGTGGCAGCCTCTGTCCCATGTGTTAGGTCTTGTAACTGCCTCCTCTCCCACCCCACCCCACCCCCGAAAAGTCCTGTTAAATATAAGACCCAGGACCAGAGAAGTTAAGTAACTTGCCCAAGATCACACAGCTACTAAGAGGCAGACTGGGATTTGAACTCGAGTCTGCCTGACTCCGATGCCCTTGCTTTTGTCACTCACCACCGTGGCTTTGGACAACACCTATGTACTGAGGTGTCAGTGGTTCCCCTTCCATAAAAGCTGTCACACTTCCTTAGAGAGGCTGAGGATGGCTGGGTGAGGCTTGACATTTGAACAAAAAATTAGCTCCAAATGTGAGAAGAAAGATGTAAGACAACAACCCGTGATTTAGATGAACTAAGAATAAGAAAAATGAAAAATGAGAGATTCTATTTTGCCTTAATGCCTTTCTCTCTATACTCATCACTGCCTCATGCAGACCCATGTTTCTGATCTACATCATTTTCCTTCTGCCTGAAAAATGTCTGCAAACATTTCCTGCAGGGCAGCTCTTCTGGCAACAAATACCCTCCGTTTTTGTCTGTCTGAAAAAATCTTCATTCCTTCTTCACTTTTTCAATTAAATTTCTTATTTTGAAACTAGAGGTCCGGTGCACAAAATTCATGCACAGGTAGGGTCCCTAGGCCTAGCCGGTGATCAGGGACAATCGGGGCCTTCTAGCTGCCGGCCGGGGCCTCCCTTCATTCCGTGCCGCCCCCTGGTGGTCAGCACACATCATAGCGAGTGATTGAACTCCCGGTCTCCTGGTCAAACTCCCAAGGGGGCAATTTGCATATTAGGCTTTTATATCCTTTATAAAAATAAAAGCATAATATGCTAATTAGACCAGATGTCCTTCCGGATGACCTTCAGGATGAAGCCACGGTGGGCGGGGGCCAAGGCAGCTGCTGTGGTGGTGGGGACCTAGCCCCTTGCACGAATTTTGTGCATCAGGCCTCTAGTATATAATAAAGAGCTAATATGCGAATTAGACCTAACAGCAGAATGACTGTCCAGATGACCTTCCAGATGAATCCAGGGCTGCGAGGGCCAAGCCCCCTGCACGGATTTCATGCATCGGGCCTCTAATATATAGATAATTGAAAATTCATGTGTGTTGTAAAAAATAAATCAGAGAAATTCTGCACACCCTTTACTCAGTTTCCCCAAAAAATAATGTCTTGCGAAACTCTAGTGTCATATCAGAACCAGAATAGTGCATGACTGCACTTTTACATCTACTCATTGGTGTGTGTGTATTCAGTTCCATGTGACTTTATCCCACATGTAGGTTCATGTATTTGTCACCACAGTCAAAATACATTTATTTCCACGAGGATCTCTCATATAATCTCACTTCCCTCCCTCCATTTTTCCCTCTTATAATCTCACTTCCCTCCCTCCATTCTTCACTGCTTTCCTTAACTCCTGGCAACAAATAGACTATCCTCTGCTTTCATAATTTTGTCACTTCACAAATATTATACACACTAGAGGCCCAGTGCACAAAATTCATGCATGGGGGCAGGGGGTCCCTCAGCCCTGCTTGCACCCTCTCACAATCCAGGACCCTTCAAGGGATGTTCGACTGTCCGGACATCCCTCTCGCAATCTGGGACCACTGGCTCCTAACCGCTTGCCCACCTGCCTGCCTGATCGCCCCTAACTGCCTCTGCCTCGGCCTCCACACCCAGGATCCAGGCTTCCCTCCTCCAGCCAGCTGCAGGCATCTGGGCCCCTGGCCGGCTTCACCTGGGCTGGCCGCAGGCACCCGGGACCCTGGGTGGTGCCACCTGGGCCCCACTTTGTCAGGAAGGATGTCTGGAAGGTCGTTCGGAAGACTCTGGTTTATCCGGTCTAATTAGCATATTACCCTTTTATTAGTATAGATGGGATCTGGAATATATGCCTTTTTTGCTCACTATAGTGCTCTGAGATTCATCCATGCTTCCAGTACATCAGTACGCACCACCCCTCTTGATTGCTGAGTGGTGTTCCAAGGTGTAGAGGTGTAAACGTACCATGATCTGTTCATGTGAGCATTCATCACCGAAGGACATCTGGACTGTTTCCAGCTTTGGGCCAGGAGAAAATGGTCCTAGAGAGGTTGGAGAAGGAGCCCCCACCAAACAATAAAAATAAGAGAGAGAGAGAGCCTGTATGAACTATCTAAGGCAGAAATGTGGCCCCCAAGCTATACCTAACTCCCAGGACCTATGAATATGCTGACATGCTCTGCCCATGGATACCGGTATGTTACTTGATGTGGCAAAAGGAACTTGGTAGATTCACTTAGGTTATTAATTAGTTGACTTGATATAAGGAGAGGACCCTGGATCACCTAGGTGGGTCTGAGGTAATCCCAGGTGTCCCTAAAGGCAGAAGGGGAGGTCAGAGGCTCCCCCGAAGCCTAAGGGGATTTGATGTACCACCGCTGTCTTTGAAGAAGGGGCCATAAGCCACGGAAATGTGTGAAGCCTCTGGAAGCTGAGAATGACTCTTGGCTGACAGCCAGCAAGTGGCTGGGGACCTCAGTCCTACCCTCACAGGGAATTGCATTCTGCCAATAATTTAATGAACCCGTCCATGGGTCCTTCCCCCAGAGCCTCCGGGAAAGCCTGGGTTAGCTGACCCCTTGGGTTCAGTGCACCTGGACTTCTGACCTTCAGAGCTGTGAGATAACAGATGGGTGTTGTTTTAAACTGCTGAAGTTGTGCTAAATTGTTAAGCAGCATTAGAAAATGAATGTAGTGATCAACCACAAGCATTTTCCATGCCTGTGAACTGATTTGACATATTTTAGCAGCTACAGATAGTCTCTCACACGTATGTCCCATGCTCTGGTGAGAGGTCCTTTGATGATGGACACACATGTTTGCAGGTGGGGCTCCCACCCCAGGTGCCCATGCCTCTCACTCACTCGCTGGGGCAAAGGGTTCTAAGAAGCAGCCCACTCCGCCCCCATTCATGAGCCACAGCCGCGCAGACGAGACTCACTGTTTCCGCCGTGTGCCAGTCTTGCTGACTCCGTGCTCTGCCTTAGAACAACAACCCCACACGCCCTCACTCTCCTTAGCACATACACTATTTACAAGCAGATCCTCCAAACTTCGGCTATGGCCAAATGCAGTAGCAGGGACTAGATTTATCCTCTCACATGAAACAAACAAAAAATGGCAAAAAAATATATGAATCCACCAAAGGCGATTTAAAATGTCAGTGAGTTTAGAAAAGGTGCAGGATGTAAGAGGAATAAAGATTATCAATCAGTTGCATTTCTGTGGACTAGCAATGAGCAATCAGAAATTGAAATTAAAAATGCCATATAGAGTAACCGAAAAAAATAGGAAATACTTAGACATAAATCTGACAACGGTTGTGAAAGGCCTGTATTTGGAAAACTATAAAGTGTTGCCGAGATGAACTAAGCAAAACCTAAGTAAATTGAAAGATGTGCCATGTTCTGGGTCCAAAGACATTATTGTTAAGATGGTGATTTTCCCCAAATTGACAAATAGATTCAAGACAGTCCTGGTCAAAAATCCCTGCCCTGGCTGGTTTGGCTCAGTGGATAGAGCATTGGCCTGTGGACTGAAGGGTCCCGGATTTGATTCTGGTCCAGGGCACATGCCCGGCTTGTGAGCTCGGTCCCCAGTGGGGGGCGTGCAGGAGGCAGCCAATCGATAATTCTCTCTCATCCTTGATGTTTCTGTCTCTCTCTCTCCCTCTCCCTTCCTCTCTGAAATCAATAAAAAAAAATTTTGTAAAATCCCCTAAGCCTTTTGTTTCTGTAGACATTAATAAACTGATCCTAAGTTTCAAAAGAAAGCACAGTTGACCTGAGATAACCAAATGGCTTAGAAAAGGAATAACGAATTTGGAGGACTAACATTTACACGATTTCAGATCTTATTATAAAGTTACAAAATAAAGCAGTGAGGTGGTGGCATACAGATGGACACATAGATCAAGAAAGCAAACTACATGTATCTCAGAAATAGACCTACGTGAATGTGGATAACTGATTCTTGACAAAGAGGCAGGCAGCTCAACAGAAAAAGGAGGCTCTGTGGACAAGTGGCGTTGGAACAGTTGACTCTCCGCCTGCATGAAAAATTGAGTTTCGAAAAATAAAATGCCTCACCCCCTTTACAAGCTTTAACTCAAAATGATTCATAGGCCTCATTCAAAAACCTGTAGCGATATAAGTTCTACAAGAAAATGAAGGAGAAAACCCTAGACAACAGGGGAGGTCAGAGAGACCCTGAAACTGAAGCTGAAACTCTGCGTTAGACATGACAACAAATGCGTGAGTGTAAAACAGTTGGTAAGTTGGACCCCATAAAACTGAAGACCTTCTGCTCTGTGAGAGCAACGTGAGAGGAAGGAAAGGCAAGTTGCAGATGAGGAGGACATATTTGCAGACCACATATATGACAATGCACTTGAATCCAGAATGTTTTTTTCCTTTTTTTTTTTTTTTAATCCTCATCTGAGGACATTTTTTCATTTATTTTTTTAGAGAGGGTAGAAGGGAGGGAGGAGTGGGAGAAAGAGAAACATTGACATGAGAGAGACACATGGATTGATTGCCTCCCGAACGTGCCCCAACCAGGGATCAAACCTGCAACTGAGGTACATGCCCTTGACCCTTCAGTTGCAGGCTGACGCTCTAACCACTGAGCAACCAGCCAGGGCCAGGATATTTTTTTTAACTCTCAAAATGAACAGTAAAACAAACAACCCAATTTCATAAATGGGAGGAAAATTGAGCATATAGCTCACCAGTGAAGACGCATGAATGGCAAATGAGCACAAAATCATCTTACCTTATAATAGAGAAACATGCAAATTGACCGCACCTCCGCTATGCCCACGATTGGGCTGGCGGGAGGCTGGGGGCGGGACTCCGGGTGGCATATCCGCCGTTGAGAAGATCAAGATGGCGGTGCCCAGTGGCCGGGCCCATGCTGCCGCTCCAGGGGGTGCCTGGGGCGATCGGCACCCCGGGGGGCGTGGCCGGACCCATGCCGCCGCTCCCCGGGGTGCCTGGGGCGATCGGCACCCTGGGGGGGCATGGCCGGGCCCATGCCGCCGCTCCCGTGGGTGCCTGGGGCGATCGGCCACCTAGGGGGGCGTGGCCGGGCCCTTCCCACCCCTCCCGCCCCTCCCGGGGGTCCCAGGGGCTGAGGCTTTCCGGGCCTTGGGCACCAGCGGGGAGCCTGCACCGATCGCAGGAAACCACTGGGGGTCGGCTCCTGTGATAGGTAGCAGGGACGCTGGGTGCGGCGAGCCCAAGGCCAGGAAAGCCTGGGGCGGAGGCTTTCCGGGCCTTGGGCACCAGTGGGCAGCCTGCATGGATCGCAGGAAACCACTGGGGGTCGGCTCCTGCGATCCTTAGCAAGGATGTTGGGTGCCGCCGAGCCCAAGGCCACCGCCCAGGGCCAAGCCCCGACCCTGAAAAAGGCAGAAGGCGATGGCCACAGCCAAGGCCTGGGTCCCTGGTGCCGGCAGATAACTGGTGCAGGCAGCCAGGTGAATGAAGGTCTATTGCACGAATCTTCGTGCAAACGGGCTACTAGTTAGTAATAAGGAAAATGCAAATTTAAACAGTGAGATAGATACCACTGCACACCTACTAGAATTACTGACTATACTGAAATGTGGAGGAACTGGAAACGTAACACACTGCTGGTGGGAATCACAGGGTGCATCCACTCTGGAACGCAGATGGGCCATTTCTTACGAGTTAAACCTATGCTTCCCCTGTGACTCGGCCATTCCACTCGGACCTGTCTACCCAAGAGAAAGGAAAGGACGCGTCCACACAGAGACTCGCACGTACATGGTAACAGCAGGTTTGTTTTCTATGCTTAAAACTGGAGACAATTCAAACGCATAGTAAGGAGCAAATGGATAAGCAAAGCAGCGGCACATCCACCCCACAGGCCCCGCTGAGCGATAAGGAGGAAGGAGGATGCATCTGAACAGGCCTGCACCTGGCGGAAGAAGGCGGAGGAAAGAGATGCAAACTGTGTGATTCCATTTACACAGAAGTTTAGAAAATTCAGACTCATCTATAATGACAGGAGGACAGTGGGAATTAATAGTGTCACATGCATATCTGAGGAAAAGAGAAAGGTCTAAAATCAGTCAGTCAAGTTCTCATCTTAGGAAAGTTTTAAATGTCTGAAAATGTAAGATGGGGGGACTCTGGAATGGAGTGCCTAATGTGACAAAGGAATCTAAGTGACTTACAAATGCAGGAAGTAGCCAGTGAATGGGCGGGGGTCAAAGGTGCCCACCTAAGTAGCACTGGAAATGAGTGGAGACCGTAAGACCAGAAGCAAAAGGGGTTGTGCACGCACTGCATTCTAGTTGATAAAGTTGTTTCCCGTGGGAGTGGGGATTAGTTGTGCAGCCCCCAGTCATGAATCCTGGAACTGAAGAGTTCTATAAATGGATGGTGATGGTGGAAGCCAAGCTTGCCATCTTTGGAGTGGGAGGTTATAGCCGAGGAAGGAGAGAAGGCTGGAATGACCCATGTGGTGATGGATTAGCATCGAGACATCAACAGGGACTCGAGTTTAGCTCCACAGAGATACAGATGATGATGCACACAAAATATTTGTAGGTTTGGGTAGGTATGGACACATGGATGCCCTTGCTCTGTGAGCTGAGAGCACCTGAAAGAAATGACAGCCCCGTAGCGATGAGCACACCTGGTAGCCAGGTCTTAGGTTTTCGTCCCATCCTCCAATCCTAGGAACCAGGACTCCTGGAGAAATGGCTGATTCTGGCGTGGGTGGGGAGTATGCAAGATGAGCCTGGACACTGTGCAGGGCCAGAAAGTAAGGGAGTGCTCAGAAATGCAAACAACAGCACAGCGGTGTGTGTGTGTGTGTGTGGGGGGGGGGGGGGGGGGCGGTCAAAGACCACACAGCCATCTGAAAGAGCTCCCAAAACTGAAATCATTGGGACAAGAAAAGAAAGAAGTGTTGGACTGTGAATAGTAGAAGCATAAAGTAACTGTGTATGAGTTCATACTGACATAGATGAATATGATAAGGTTCTGTACTGACAACATGAACACGTGCATGGGAGAGAACAGGCAGGTCTGCTATGCTGTACGATTCAAATAACTGACGTAGCTATGTGGCCCCAAGGAGGGAAGCATCACTCCCACTCCTTAAGTGTGGGCTTCGGACAGTGACTTCCTTACAAAGAATAGGGTGTGGAAAGGGAGAAAAGGGAACGTTAGAGTGGGGAGACCCGGCCAACACCACCTCAGCCATGGGTTCAAAGTCACCATCAAGAGTGAGAACTCCTGTTGAACACGTGATGAGAATGGAACCTGACTTCTTCCTCCAAAAACCCATAATCTCAACCTAATCATGACAAAAACGCCAGAAAAATCCCAATCTAGGGACATTCTACAAAATACTTGACCAGAACTCCTGAAAACCATCAAGGTCAGCAAAAACAAGGAAAGTCTGAGAAACTGTCACAGCCAAGAGACATGGCCCTCAATGCCATGCCATGTCCCCCATGGGATTCTGGGACAGAAGAACAGATAAAAACTGAGGAAATCTGAATAAAGTGTAGACTTTAGCTAACAAAACTGCATCAGCAGCGGGCATTAGCTGTGACAGTGCACCACACTGACCTAAGATAGTAACCGCAGGGGAGACTGGGTGTGAGGTTCGTGGGAGGCCTTTGGACTCTCAACTTTCCTGGGAATTGAAAATTATTCTAAAATAAATAGTTTCTTTTTAAAGTAAAGGCCATTCCCTTCGCTCTCTTCCTCGCTGCCCTCTTCCTTCCCGTTTCCTTCTTCTGGGACCAGGAGTAACACCACGCATGTGTCCAGCACCTCGGCATTCCGGCTCTCCTCCTGTGTCAGTGCCGGAGCCCTGCACCCGTGCTGGGTGCAGTCTGCTCCGATTGACAGAGGCCCATGTGGGGTCAGAGGGGTGAAGCCACCTGTCCCGGGGAGCAGAATGTGCGCAGTGACTCCCAGGCGGCTCCGGGCTCTGCTGGCCCCACCCGTCACCCTGCCTCGCCTCTTTCCACTTGTCCCTCCGATCACAGACCACCTGGGGCCCAGGGTGAGTTGCACACACGTGTCCACCCCAACTTGACTTGCTTTTCCTGTCCCTCATCTCTCTGTGCCAAGCACCTCATTTGGTGAGCCCCAGAACTATCATGGAAGGAAGTTATCGTTGTGCCCAGTTTGCAGATGAGAACACTGAGGCTAAAGAGTGATTATGATGATCACTTCCCTTTTTCCCGATCCCCCGTCCACACCGGCCCTGGCTTGGACTGGCACCTGCCTGCCTGAGGACCCAGGGAGAAGCTGCTCATGGACACCCACCTCCACACATGTCCTGACGTGGCCTCTGAGCAGACAGACATCACTGTTCCGCACGGGAATGTGCCTGAGGGAGTGTACCAAACCCCACAGGAGAAAGTACACCCTCTGTGGAAAATATCCGCAGTGGGAAGACCATCCCATCCCCTTCTCGGTCCTCTGGACCACAGCCGCGCCCCCACACCTGCTCTGGCACCCGGGAGCGTGGGCAGAGCTGAGTGGGAGGACACCGTTACACGGGGGAGGGTTGGAACTTGGAAAAGGTGGTGATCTTTGAGAGCTGAGGGGCCTCTGAGTCTCCCTTCAGCTCCCGGATCCCGACCACCAGCCCTTTCTTGATGTACAACCTGTGCCCAGACTCTACACAGTGCCAAGGTTGCCTCGCTCCATGTTTCCTGTCCTGGACGCAGACCCGTCTCTGAGACGTGCACGACATGTAAATGGGAGTCGCTCCTGTCAGTCACATCCTTACACTTGCAAGATGGAACGGGGCGGTGTCTCTGCAACTCGGATCCGGAGCAGTCTGTGTGCCCCGTTGTGCTGGGGGAGATTCCTCTTGCAGCTGCTTGCCTGGAGCCCTGGGAGAAGGTGGACCAAGGTGTCTGGACTTATGTGCAAGGGTGTGAAGGTCCCACTGGAATGTCCAGGGCTGGCGCAGGGAGCCTCCCTGAACAGGTGTGTGACGTGGCACCCTCACCCCACACCAGCCGTGCAGACGGCGCCTTCACCTGCGTGATGAACAGCCCCACTTCAGAGCCTCATGGCCCTCTTCTGCCGCTTCATCAGCCGTGCAACCCTGGACGGGGCACAGGGCCTCTCTCATTAAAGAAAGGGACTGAATACTTCCTAAAGACCCTCCCAGCTTTTCATGTCCACACGTTCTTTTGTCTCTGAGCTCGTGGGAAATGAGCTACGCTGAGCACTCCTCACCGTTGGTCTGTTAGGAGACAGCCACATTTAGTGATGAGCCGACTGAATTCTGAAGCGGGAAGGATTTGGGACCAAAGCAGGTACAGGAGTGAGTGAACTGAAGAAAATCAGTTGAATCAACCTTCGACAATTCTGAGTACCTGCTACCAGGAAGTCACTAAACTGTAAGATGGGGGAGGACAAAGGCGTGATTCTCTAAATACCCTACATCCTAACGGATGCATTCAGGAAGGCTTGGTGGAGGAAAAATTGCCCAGAACTTGTGTAAACAGTAGAACAATGTGGGGACAGTGAGGCTACAAGAGGGATGTTGGGAGGAGAAAGAGAGCAAGAGATAGATTTAAGGTGAAGAGCAAGGGAGAGCAGGCGGCCTCTGAGCTCCAAGTCCAGTGCTGGCCCCCGGGACGGTCCCCCTAGGGACTCCAGCATTGAGCCCAGGTACCACCTGTTCAAGATGCCGTCACTAGGAGGGCTGCAGGCTTCTGGGGATGGTGGCGTGTTCTGTGAGGACTCCCTAGGCTGAGGGGACTTGGTGTCACTGGGCTGCGAAGACACCGAGAGCCGGGAATGGGGTTCCGCAGGTGCTCTGTGCCCCTCCTCCTGTCCCTGGGTGAGCAACGCTCTCAGCTCCTGCCCATTATTAGGACTTTAGTCCTTCGTGGGAAGAGTGGGAAGTTAGCAAGAGGCTGGGTCTCCAGGTGGATGGGACGGAGATTCCCCCCCGTGATTCCCAGAGGGCCCCACCTGCACCCAGAAGAGGAAGGGTGCTGGTCCTGCTGGGAGATATTTGTAGAGAATTAGGCAAAATATCACTTCCGCCGAGGACAAAGTAGTGTAGGATTTCGAGAAGGAAGAGGGACAGTCTGGAGCAGAGAATCAAGGGACTATGCTTGGACCTGCCGCTTCACTTCCTGTTTGGACCACAGAACTTATGTCTGCAGAGCCCAGCTGAAGGGCTTCAGCGTCGGTTTTAAAGGAAAACTGACCTCAGACACCAGTCCCTGTCCTGGCCCTCTCAGCGCCTGTACCTTCGCCAGGCTACAGAGCGCCCACCCTGGGCTAGAACAGGAGCGGACGGTCTCGGCTCTGGGGCTGGGAGTCTGAGATCGAGGCATGGGGAGGGTTACTCCTGAGGCCTGGAGGGGAGGGGGCCCCTCATGCCTCCTCCCAGCTTATGAGGGTGGCCCCATCTTCGCTGCTCCTCACCCGATCCCTGCCTCCATGTCCACACGGTGTCTTCCTGTGGCCAAGCGTCCTCTTCGTGTAAGGACACCAGCCACGTTGGGTTAGAGACCCACTCTATTCGGGCAGCACCTTAATTAAGCTAAGTAATTACACCTGCCCAGCACTGTTCCAGTTAGGTCACGTTCTGCGGTCCTGGGGCTGGGACTGCGGCATAGGAATTCTCAGGGGACACAACTCAACGGATAGCAGCACCCTTTCTGCACAGAAACTCGAGTTGAGGCCCATCAAGGCCCAGGCCAGGACAGGGATGAAGTGTGCTGGCCCCTCACTGTGTGGTGAAGCCCTGGGCGAGTGAGCCTGTCCCAGCTAATGGGCTGCTCTCTAACCAGCCCTATTCCCCTGCGCAAGGTGTGACCTGGCGCTCCACCTCCTCCATGGGACATGGGGGTGAGGCTACCCCACCCGCCCAGCTACGGTGACAAAGGGACTGTCACTCTGACTGCGGAAGCTCTGTGCAGTCTCATCGCCTGGGCGTCCTCGGTGCCTGCTGGCAGGGACCGCGTCTGATGACTGAAACATGCCTGGCCTTCCCGGGCCGGCTCCACACACCGTGGAGCCTCCGCCAGGCTCCTGGCAGCCTGTCCGCGCCTGTCCGCCTGTCCCACTGCTGGAAGCAGAGGCTGAAACCCACCAGGCCTGCGCTTTGGACGTCCAGGCCTGCCCTCCCTACTTGCGAGCTTTGAGGGTGCAGCCTTTCGGGCTGGGTGCAGGCCAGGTGAGCGGGCTGAGGGGGAGGGGCCAGCTGCATGCACCTGTGGTGGAGGTTCCTCCCTTGCGGCCCCCTCTCTTCTCTCTAGTGCCTCCAGCCTGCAAGACTGGCAGCCCTCTCCTGGGTGGAGGGTGGAGCAGCGGGTAGGAAGTGGTCTTTCAACCCTGCCCTCAGCTCTGCTTGCCAACAGTCTTGCGCTGCTGTCTTCACCCAGGCCGCCAGGCCTCTCTGCTGCCCTGAGCAGGCACACTGCCATCCAGTGCGAAGTCCGTGCATGTGTCCTCTCTAGAGGTGGGTCAGCTTTTAACAGAAAGGCTTCCCGCCAGCACGACACCCTCTGGGCCTGTTTCCTGTCTCCACCTGCGGAGAGGGAGCTCGCCTGCTGCCCAGCTGGCCAGCCCAGGGCTGGAGGGAAAGCAAGCGGGTGGGTGTGTGCTTGGACCGACCCGCCTTCTCCTCCACAGCGTTGTGCGCGGGGCCAGGCCCAGGCCCGACAGGACTCTCCGTAACCTGATATGTTTTCTTTCTTTGCTGCCGTGTCTGTGCCAGATTTCACCATGCCCGGATCTGTGGTCTGTGTGCACAGCGTTGTTCGGTCGGTTGGAGGGACTGCGCAGGGGAGGGGTCGGGGGGTGAGGTGGGGGGGGGGCTGTGTGTCCATGGGTGTTTTCTCTCTGTCCTCCTTTTGTCTTCCTTGCCTGGTTTGCTCACTGTCCGCTGAACACGACTTAAGGAGACTGTCCTCCTCTCGGTCATGAGCGCTTTGGAGACAAGCACCGCCGTGTGTGTCCCGTGGTGTGTCCCCGCGGAGGCCCTGTCTGTGAGGCGCCGGTGGAGTTAGCAAGGCCTCTGGACCCGTGAACTTCTCCTGGAGGGTGCGTGCGGCAATTAGCAAGGCCCCTCAGACACGGGAAACTCTCCCCGCCCTCGAAAACAAGCAGCGAAGGCGAGCCCAGAGTCACCATGGTGCCGAGGCCCCCACAGGCCCCGCTTTCCAAGAGGCTTGGCCATGGACCTCCCTGACATGTGACAGAGCATGGCCTCCTCCCCTGCAGCTGGGTGCCGGGGGCTGGGGGCCCGCGGTCCAGTGAAAAGCGTGGGTGCCAGAGGTGGGACAAGCGTCACTCACTGCCAACATGGGTGCAGGGACCTTCCTGGGGAGGCAGAGGCCTGAGGCACTCGCTGGCCGGAGAGGGCAGCCTGGCAGCAGATGCCAGGATCTCCTTGGGTGGTGGCCAGAGGGCACTCCTCACGCACGGGCAGAGCCACCCCCACAAGGGGGTTGATGTCACCCGTGAGGACCAGGGTCCACGGGATCAGGGCTGTGAATGAAGAGCCTCTTTCAGAAATCACCAAAATCCCGGACGAGACAGAACCGCAGGTCTCCTGCCGGGGAAGAGGCCTTGGGTCATCCCGGGCTATACTTAGACTGAAAATGTGCTGGCGCAGAGAAAGCCGGTCCTGTGCCCTTCTCCAAACTGCACCCTGAGCTGGGAACCCCACCCCCTCCCTTCCCACCGCCCGGAGCCCTTCCAGCCGTGGGAAGACCCCACAGGGTAGGGCCCGGTTCCCCTGGTGATAAACTTGTGGGGTCATGGGGGTCGTGCAGTGTGTGCCAGGCCAGGAGGGAGCTCAGAAGTGCGGTGCCTCCCGAAGTGGGAACGCTGTACCTCCACCCGCTCCTTCTGCTTCTCGAGGTGTGAGCGCTGGGGGACCGGATGGCGCAGCAGGGAGTGGGCACAGGATCTGGGCCAGCTCACCTGCTGCACTCCGGGAGTCATGTGACCACAGCGGAGACTTCAGCGGGTCCACATCAGCAGCACCCTGTGAACTTCCTTTTCGTCGCCATCAACCCTTGCTAGGAACCTGAGTCTGTTGAGTCACCGTGTTGCTAGGGATCTGCTCGTGATTTCTCAGAAAGAACCGTGGGCCCCCGCCTGCCCGCCCGCCGCCATCCCGCCCAGCCCTACTTCCCACTTCCCTGGCGGCCCGGCCGAAGGAGGTCTGCTGGAGGCAGACGCCTGTTCCCTGTGCCGGGGACCAAGGAGCAAAGGGAGGGCAGCCCTGCCTCGGGGCCATGGCACCCGCTGTGGATAGGCAGACGCGCACTTCCTACCTTCACACTGGCAGCAGGGATTGCTGAGTCCTCACCTCCTCACCCAGTCGGTTCTGCCTGGGTCCATCATGGGTCCACCCTCCCCCGCCCCGCGCCCCCCCCCCCCCCCGCAGTCTCCCATCCATTGCCCCCCTTGGCCCACAGCCCAGCCTCCCCACTCTAGACTCTACTTAGCAGCAAGGGACCTTTGAAAATGCTCACTGAGCCACGTCTCTCTCCTGCTTGGAACCCAACAGTGGCTTCCTCTTGCTTTTAATACAGAATTCTGCCTCTGCCCTGGCACAGCCAGCCCTCCCCTGTGTCACAGCTGGGGCCCACCCACCTGCACGGTCCTGGTTCACCTCAAGGCCTTTGCCATTTGCTGTTCTGTGACCCTGGTTTGAAGCCTGGACTTTGCATTCGGGTCTCCTTCTAGGGGAGCAGCGTGGCACTGCTCTGGCTCACGGGTAACTCTGGCTCACGCCCACTCCCGCAAGCTGTTCTCTCGGGGAGGAAACAGACATCCTTGGTGCCCCACCGGGAGGCTGGTCCCACCATCCCCAAGACCCCAGCCCACCCGTGCCCTGTCGCCGCTCCTCTGCCCCAGGGATGAGTCAGGCTCCCGAGACTCAGGGCAGCGGCTTCCTTCTTGCACCGGGCCCGGTGGCCGGACCCCGGGGCTGTGATTGAGGCAGGACAGCCCTCGCGGATTGCGGGGCAGAGACCTGTCTGACAGGGAGCAGACCACTTTGCCTGCTTTAGATGACCTTTCTTGAGCCAACGCACTAACACAATTGTATTTTTCTATTCAATTATAGAGTCATCTCAGAAGAAAAGCCTTCTAATTGGTGAACCTTTGGCTGGGTTTGATATTCGGTGCCGGCCCAAAAACCCGATTGCTTCAAAATCATATGTTCCCAGTATGAGGCCCACAAAGATGACCTTGAACCAATCACACGAAGGCAGCCCCACACGTGTTGCTCAGAAAAGCTGACCCTTTCAAAGGGCTCCCTAGGTGTCCTGGGACAATAGACACTCCAAGGGGCCTTTGAGATAACATGGATCCTTTGTGTAGGATGGGATGTAGGGCTCCCAGAGGGCCTCCTCTAGTGATTTTTAGAGAGAGTGGAAGGGAGAAAGAGAGTAAGAGAGAGACACATCGATGTGAGAGAGGCACATTGCTTGCCTCCCGCACGGGTACTGACCAGGGCCAAGGATCAAACCTTAAACCCAGGTATGTGCCTCTGACTGTTAATCAAACCCCAGACCGCAGGCTGGTGCTTGGTCCGCAGGCTGGTGCTCTAACCACTGAGCAATCGGCCAGGGCTATCCTGATTTCTCTTACAGCCCCAGTGTCATACCATGCTTGTCATCAATTTAATGGTTAACATTTTTAATTAAAATTCACTGTCATCAAACAGGTCATAGATTTTGAGCAATATACTGCTTGTTCTAAAAATCCCCATGTAATCAAGTTGCCACTCACAATTACTGTCCACCGGGCCGCTTATTAAAAAATAGAGGCCCGGTGCATGAAATCCGTGCATGGGTAGGGTCCCTAGGCCTGGCCGGTGATCAGGGCTGATCTGCGGGAGGCGACTGGTGGGGTGATCAGGGGGCCCTTGCTGGCGCCCACCTTGACTGGCCTGGGGCCTGCGGGCTGGGGGCAGCTCCTGCATTGAGCATCAGCCCCCTGGTGGTCAGTGCACGTCGTAGTGACTGGTCATTGTGGATTTGCATTTTAGGTTTTTATTATATAGGATTGTTTTTGCCCTAACCGGTTTGGCTCAGTGGATAGAGCGTTGGCCTGCGGACTGAAGGGTCCCAGGTTTGATTCCGGTCAAGGGCATGTACCTCGGTTGTGGGCACATCCCCAGTGGGGAGTGTGCAGGAGGCAGCTGATTGATGTTTCTCTCTCATTGATGTTTCTAACTCTCTATCCCTCTTCCTTCCTCTGTAAAAAAATCAATAAAATATGTATATTTTTAAAAATTGTTTTCAATGAACAAACATGGGTGTATTTTCATAGAGTGGGGTCCACAGAATGAGAACCTTCCCAATCACAGCCCAGCCCCTGGGGGTGGGGCGACGTTGTCAGATGAGGACTTGGGCTGCTCCTGAGGCTATCCTTATGTCCTGTGGTGTGTTTTATAGACGGATGCCTCTTCGTAAAGATAAATTGTTAGGTAAATGCTTACAGGTGAATGCGCGTTCACAGTGTGAGGCGGGGCTCTAGAAGGGAGATGGGGACCAGGGTGCTGAGCTGTGGGCTTGTTGCCTGGGACAGAGGCCTCTGCACTGGGAGACAAGTACCCTGATAGTCAGACCCCCCAAGTCGCTACCTGGAGAGACAGCCAAGCCAATGCAATCCCCTCCTCCCACCTCCAGCCCCCCCAAAGGCCCCACAGTGAGTTCTCTTGCTTTGTTTTATTTTGTTTGTTTTTAATACCTGAGCCACCATGTTAAAATCTAGCAATTCCTGGCTCTCTTTACAAAACCCAAAAGATCTGGGCCCACAGTGTCTGCACCCCACCCCCAGCATCAATAGCCAAAGCTGCTGATTAACTGTGCCCCGCCCCCACTCCTTCCCTTTCTGCGGGACAGTGGGTGCCTGAGCCGTGGCCTTGCCCCATGGGATATTCAGACATGAGGAAAAGCCTTGTTCCTTTAGAGAAAGAAGCTCGTTCCTTGCTGTCTGTGTGGCCCTGGACAGAGCCCCCGGGAGCCTCAGTCTTCTCTTCTCTGGACTGGAAGGACAGCGTGGCCTCGCCGGGGCGGTAAGTGCTCTGTGAGAGAGGCTCACCAAAGGGCACAGTGCCCACAGAAACAGGCCCACGGCCGTCGCTGCCTCCGCCTGCACGTCCTCAGGGGACACTGCGTCCTTAGGCATCTTCGCAAACCACAGAGCAGACGACTGGGCCCCGTGTGCAAGCAGCCTGCGTACTGTGTTCCTCCTAAGTGGCTTGTCGGGGGAGTGAAGACAGAATTACTCAGAAACAAGTGATTCCCCAGCTGCCGTCCCCTCTCTGATAACAAAGGACTTGGCCCAGAGTGGAGGCCAGGCGGGAGTTCTGTGCGGCAGAGAGGCTGCTGGGACACCTTGAGTTTGTTTGTAACTAATCTCAAATAATGCAGATCTTTTTAACTCGCAGCAAACCCGGGTCCCTCAGCAACATCTGTGGTAAGACGCGAGGAGCATCTGTGGACACCGAGGAGAGGGTGGTTTTTCCCCACCAAGTCCAGAGTTACCCTCCAAGTTGTAATCTTATCATATTTAACTGGTTCCACATAAACAGATCTGTGTATATTTTCAGTAGTTTCAGCTGAAACCTGTTAAGAACAGATGTGCACATGGTTGCCCAGCACTGATCCGTTTAAGTTTATTTTTCCATGAACAGCCTTTTCACTCTGCCCTTCTTAGCAGGGGCAAGAAGAAAAAAGTGGGGCTGTCAGTGAAGTGGATATTACACGCTTCAGAGTTCTCTGTTGCCGGCGCTCGGCGCTGGTTTTCCAATAGCTACTTGGCCCGTGAGGCTGTGAACACAGAGGGTGCGTTTGATCGCAGTGTTTGCTCCGAGACGTGTGGCCGGGAGGACGGGCTGTAGCTCCATCTCGCCGCCACCTTTCCCTGCCCTGGCCAAAGCCCAGCAAGTAAGTTACCCACATCTTTGACCTGTTCGTGTTTTGTTTTTGTTTTTTCAGTTGGGAAAAAAAAGGGGGGGGGGTGGGTTGTTAAAAGGAACTCCTACAACTCAACAACAACAAAAACCTGATTTGAAAATGGGCAAAGTACTTAAATAGACATTTCTCCAAATATGATATATATACAAATGACCAGCAGGCATATGAAGATGGTCAGCATCATGAAGAAGGAGGGAAATGCAAAAGAAAACCACAATGAGATGCTCCTCCCGCCCATGAGGATGGCTACTATAATAACAAAACAGAGAACGAGCCTCGGTCGGTGAGGATGTGGAGAAATTGGGAACTTCGTGCACTGTTAATGGGAATGTAAAATGGTGCAGCTGCTGTGGAAAACAGTCTGGTAGTTCCTCAAAAAGTTAAAAATAGAACTACCATATGATCCAGCAATTCCTCTCTGGGTATTAGCCAACAGAATAAAAAGCAAGATCGCGAAGAGATACTTGTTCATAGCAGCCTTATTCACAACAGCCAAAAGGTGGAAGCAACCCAATGTCCACCCACAACTGAGTGGATACATAAAATGTGGTCTGCACATACAATGGAATATTATTCAGCCTTAAAAAGGAAGGCAGTCCGGCCAGCGTGGCTCAGTGGTTGAGCATTGACCTGTGAACCAGGAGGTCACGGTTTGATTCCCAATCAGGGCATATGCCCAGCTTGTGAGCTTGATCCCCAAGTGTGGGGTGTTCAGGAGGCAGCCGATCAATGGCTCTCTCTCATCATTGATGTTTCTGACTCTCTCTCCCTCTTCCTTCCTCTCTGAAATCAATATATATAAAGGAAGGCAATTCTGGTACATGGGACAACCTGGATGAATCTTGAGGACATTATGCTAAATAAAACAGGCACAAAAAGACAACTGTGTAGTTCACTTACACGAGGGGCCTAGAGTAGTCACACTCATCGAGACAGAAGGTAGCACAGTGGGTGCCAGGGGCTGGGGGCAGGTGAGACGGGGAGTTCATGTTTAATGGGGACAGTTTCCGTTTTGCAAGATGAAGAGTTCTGGGGATCTGTTACACAGCGATGTTCACCTGCTCAGCTCCCCTGAGCTGCACCCTGGGAGTGATGAAGATGGTGAAAATGAAAGTGGGAGGAGTTCTCCCACGGATTTCATGGCGAGGACTCAGTGAGAGAACGCACACTTGGTCGGACGCTTGTGGAGATGCTAATGAGGGGGGTAAGATGGGGTGCTTCCCAGGTTTGAATTTCTGTTCTCGAGCATGCTCCTCTCTCCACAACCCACTTCCCACCTGACAGAGTTCAACAGGCCGCCTAGGTCTCTGTCACAGCCTACAGCCTCTTTGGGAGTGTCCCCTCTGGACATCTTGGCCTCTGGAGTCCAGAGCTGTCGCACTGGATGGCCCCAGGTTCCACCTCAGTGGCCTCTGAGCCACCTCCCTCCAGTCTGCAGGTTTCCATCCCACTGACCAGCCTTGGCACTGGGAGCCAGGCAGGGGAGGGGGGCGTATTATGACAGATGAGCCTCAGGGTTCAATGTCAGCTGGGAGAATCTACACACCTGACCATGAGGGCCTAGGCGAACCACTTTGCCCCAGGGTGTCACCAGTAAAAGGAGGGTGAAGGCAGACTTAGGCAGATCTGCTGGGGACTCTGTTCCTGAATGACGTCCAGCCTGGTGACCTCTGCAGGATCCAGCAGCGGCAGCTTTACATGCCTGTGCAGCTCAGCACGGAACAGGACACTGGGGCTGAGGGTTACCACAGGCACCTTTGTGTTTTCACGGGGAGCTGGCCCCTGGCTTCACTCTGGGCCCCCAGCCCTGGGAGGCACCTGTGAGGCAGAGCCTGAGGAATGGTCTTTGCAAGGCGGGCATCCAGCAGGAGAGCTCCCTGGCAAAGTGCACCACTTTGTCTTACAGAGGAGGAAAGAACACAATCAAAGCATTCATTAACACTTCAAAGAGGTTAAAAGAGCACATTTGGTTCCCAATTACTGCCCTCCTGGTCCGCAGTGTCTGGGGGCGAATCCCATTACCCTAATCCAGGGGGCGAGCCCAGGCTTCCCCAGCTGCTGAGAACTGCACTGCGGGAGGCTCCCGCTCTGGGGGCCAGTTTCCCATCCCGGACCCTGCTGACCCTGCTAGTGATTCATTCACCCTTGTTTAGAAAACCACCATCTTCCCCAAGCTTTTCATGTCTCCTCCCTGATTCTTTCACCTGATTATTGTCTTGCCTGCCTGCCCGGCCCCCACCCCCCCACCCCCCGCTTTTTTTAGAAGTTAACACTCAAAGGCCTTGATTTCTAGAACTGAGTCTGGACTTTACAGAAGCAAAACCCAGCAGGCCCAGACTTGGCTCCTTTATTTCTTACTTCACTTGTGGCCACTGGTTTGGGGCAACACCTCTGAGCCCAGGCGAGAAACCTCCCAAACTGGGTGTGGGTGGAGGTTGCTGGAATCTTGTCTTAATCCTGGGATCTGAGAGCACTCAGCAAGTGAGCCCATGCCTCCACCCAGGGGAGTTTAGCCCAGCACTGCCTCCCAAATGAGGAGGCCAGGTGTGGGTCAGACCCTCCCCTCCCCCCGCTCTGTCCCCACCTTCAGATTGCACCAGAGCCCTTCATTCACTCGGGTCGCTGCCCCCAATGCACCATTTTCACTCTGCGTTCATGTCCACCCGCCTCTCTGATTTCCAGATAGTATCTTTATCAATACCGCGGGGTTTTCCTAAAATGACTGACAGTTCCATGACCTTCCTTTTCAGCCACCAACAAAAGGGGACTTCAAAGATGTGTGTGTCTATGTGTGTGTTGCCTGTGTGTGTGAGCACACTTGCGTGCCTGCAAGCACACACTCCTAATGACAAACAGGATACATTACAGAGACTGGCAACGTAATGATTACAAAAAGCTCTATGAGGCATAACCCATTAGTGAGCTGCATTTTGTTCAAAACCGAGAAACCGGGGCTGAATAGCACGCCTTTGTGCGGGACGCACTCAGCTGTGGCTCTGACTAATAATACAGCCGGGATCGGTGCACATTTTCCCCTTTGTGCCTATTTTCATAAGCTAATAACTCAAGCATGAAATTGTTTCAGGCTGAAAGTGGCGCTAAGAGCACAGCACACTGTGTGTGGAACAACTTTTTGTTGTTGTTGTTACTTAATTTAGTTCGGCTGTTTTTAAGTCAGAGGAGTGGAAACGTTGATGTGAGCTTTCTCTAGCAATGTGGTTTGGTTAAAGCCCAAGAAAGTTTGGGATTTTGTTACACAAAGCAAGTCTCTAATGATTATAGATAGGGGTTCCTCTTTGTACAGGTGTATGTTTCTGTTTGGTACAGGTGGGGACTGCTGGGGGGAAGGATGAAATGGAATCAGAACTATACTATAAAGGACATCAGCTTGACTCACCTGCCTTCAACTAGAAAACTCCTATCCCACCAGCAAGTCCTCAGGCTGGTTGAGCAGCAGCTGCCTGGACAGCTGGGGATGGGGGCGGGGTAGACAGCTGGGGGTAAGGGTGGGGGTGGGGTGGAGCAACCACGATGAACGACAGTAATGCCCCTGGCTCCTAGAGCGCTGGGGTTTGCTGAAAATTTTCCGGTCCACATAATCAGAGAAAGCCCAACTGGAGGAGACCAGATTTCATAGGGTCTTAACATTTATTTTTTATTTTTTTTAAATCCTCACCAAAGGATATTTTTCCATTGATTTTTAGAGGGAAAGACAGAGAGAAATATCAATGTGTGAGAAACACATCGATTGGTTGCCACCTGCACATGCCCTGACCAGGGCCCGAGCCAGGGAGGAACCTGCAACCGAGGTACATGCCCTTGACTGGAATCAAACCGGGACCCTTGGGTCTGCAGGCCAACACTCTATCCACGGAGCCGGCTCGGGCTTAAATTTTTTTCTTCCTTCTTCTTTTCTTTCATTGGGACAAGAGACTTTGAAGACAACAGAAGAATACAGAAAATAATATAACAAAATCCTCATGCCCATGTTCCAGAATTAGCAAGTGTCAATATTTCATAATGAGACTCCGTTTTTAACGTAAAATAACTGAAGCATTACTAGTAAAGTGCACCTTTTTCTTTATTTCATAGATGGGCAAAGTGAGGCGCAGGAGGGGAAGGACTTGGCTGTCGTCCACCGTCGGCAGCATCCTTACTGAACTGGATCCTCACAAGGAGACTCAGGAAGGTAAGACCAGCACCCTGGTCCCACTTTACAGATGAAGAGGTTAGGCCCCAAGGGAGGTGTATGAGGGCCAGCAAATACTTAGGGAGATATTCATAGTGATCTATTTCGCGGGGTACAGTTTAATTAACAAGTCAATCATGCATCACCGCCAAAGGAAAACAAAATATCCTGCTACCCAGTGAGACCATGTGATGATTTTTATTTTTACTAGTGGATTGTTCTCCTTATAAATCTTGGATAAATCCCTGTTCCCCTATCCCAAATGGCATCTGAACCTGTTGAGAGTTTTTTAAAAGTGAAATTAGACCAAGTTCAGCGAGTAGCCCTCGTGAGCATCTCTGAACTTCTCAGCACACAGCTTGGCGGTGCATCTGTGCAGCCACCTTGGGTTGGGGTTGCGTCATGTCCCGCAGAGCCACTTGCGCTGGGGGATGTAGGAGCGCTCTGGCCACCGCCCGAATCTCAGCGGTCAGATTCACGCCCGCCCCGGCTTCCAGGCTAAGGGCACCAACTGTGGGTTCAAAATAACAAACAATAATCCCGCGATGATTGGTTTTAGCGCTAGAGAATTTTCACTGGTCATTTCAGAGGGTCTGAAACTCCTCAGGATTATTTTAGGAGAAGTAACAAGCAGCAGAGAAGAGGTGGCAGCCTGAGTTCCCCCAAGTGCCGGCTGGGGCGCAGGGATGGTTACCACGAGGTGCACCCAAGAGGGAACCGCGCGCCCCCCTCCCGCCCCCGCCCCCCCCCCCCCCCCCCCCCCCCCGCGCCAGGCAGGGACCGGACTGCGCGCCTGTCTTGGTGCGGGAGTTTCACATCCAGATGAGTGGGAACTGCTCCCCTGGGTTGGCCCCGTTAGATACTTTGGGGAAACACTTCCTCCTTGAGGGGGTCTTCTCCTCTGAGGCCCAACGGGGAGAACTTCCAAAGACAGAAAAACCGCAGGGCTCCCGGCACGAGGGCCTGGCTTTATCAGCTGAGCGCAGGTCCTTCCTGCCAGGCCCTCCTCTGCCGGGAACAGAAACACAAGCAGAAAGCGCTCTGCAGCAGACACCTGGGCAGTGTTCAGTCCTCAAAACCCTGTCCAAATGAGCTGAGTTCATTCCGTCCTTCTCTTTTGTTTAGCTGGGCACGAACATTGTCCCCTTTCAAGACCCCTCAAACCAGCAACAAGCAAACCTAAAAGGGCTGGCCGTCTTGAACACACCATGCAGGCTAACTCCATAGTCCGAGGCCTCAAAGAAAACACTGGAAAGATGGTTCTAAGCTAGACCGCCTCCAGATTGCTGGAGGTGGCCTGTGTGACACTGGAAAGCTAGTGGGAGATGGCCCTGTAAAGAGGAAATTGGGCAGGGAAGAAATTAACACAGCGATTCCTTGAACGGGGTTTGGAAAGATTTGGTTAAGGACAGCCCCATTGTTTCTGAACACCCATTAGCAGTGTGTGTGAAGGTTCCAGTCGCTCCACATCCTCACGCTTGCTTACTATGGTCAGTCTTTCTGTTGCACTCATGCTAATAGGTGCATAATGACATCTCTGTGATTTAATTTCCATCTCCCTAATGGCTAATAATGATGAGCATCTTTGCATACACTTGTTTGTCACTCAGATATCTTCTTTGATGATATGTCAGTTTAAATGTTTTGCCCATTTTGAAATTATTTTTTAAATTTATTTTTCAGTTATAGTTGATATACAATATCATATTAGTTTCAGGTATATAGCATAGTGATTAGACATTTATATACCTTACAGCATGATCCCCCAGTAAATCTGACACCCTATTATAATACTAGTGGCCCGGTGCACAAAATTTGTGCATGGGGGGAGGGGGTGTTCCTCAGCCCGGCCTGCACCCTCTCCAATCTGGGACCCCTCGAAGGATGTCCTACTGCCGGTTTACAGGGATCAGGCCTAAACCAGCAGTCCGACATCCCTCTCAAAATCCGGGACTGCTGGCTCCTAATTGTTCGCCTGCCTGCCTGCCTGCCTGCCTGATTGCCCCTAACCACTCTGCCTGCTGGCCTGCTCACCCCCAACTGCCCCCTGCCGCTGGCCTGCTTGCCCCCAAATGCCCCCCCCCCGCCAGCCTGATCACCCTCAACTGCCCCCCCTGCTGGTCTGCTTACCCCCAATGGCCCCGCCCCCCACCAGCCTGATCACCACAACTGCCATCCCATCCTGGCCTGATCACCCACAACTGCCCTCACCTCTTGGCCTCTAATTGCCTCTACCTCAGCCCTGCCACTATGGCTTTGTCCAGAAGAACATCCAGAAGGTCTCCTGGAAGGTCTCCTAGTCTAATTAGCATATTACCCTTTTATTAGTATAGATAGAGGCCTGGTGCATGGGTGGGGGCCGGCTGGTTTGCCCTGAAGGGTGTCCTGGATCAGGGAGGGTGTCCTGCTGGGGTGCCTGGCCAGCCTGGGTGAGGAGCTGATGGCTGTTTGCAGGCTGGCCACGCCCCCTCCCCCCCCCCCCCCCCGGCAACCCAAACTCCCAGCCCCTCCTTTTTTCTTTTTTTTTTTTTTTCAGCACCTCCTTGAGCAGTCAGAGGCCAAGGCCAGCTGGAAGCAGGTATCTGGAATTTATTTTATCTTCTATAATTGAAACTTTATAGCCTTGAGCAGAGGCCAGGGCCGGCCAGGGAGGGTGGGAAGCTTGGCTTCCTCCATCGCCGGGGGCAACCCAAGCCTCCTGCTCATCCAGCCCTGTGGCTGCTGCCATCTTGGTTGGGTTAATTTGCATACTCGCTCTTATTGGCTGGTTGGCCTAGCAGAGGTGCGGTCAATTTGCATGTTTCTCTTTTATTAGATAGGATTATCGACTATATTCCTCATGCTGTAAAAATATTCCTGCGACTATTTTTATAACTGGCAATCCCTTTTTTATTCTGTCCAATTTTAAATTGGGTTGTTTGATTTCTGATTGAGATTGGGGAGTTCTTCATATATTATGGACACAAGCCCCTTATTGTTTATATGACTTACAAATATTTCTCCCAGTTTATAACTTATCTTTCCATTTTCTAACAAGTGCTTTATTTTTGTTTGTTTGTTTGTTTTGAAGGAGGCCAGTATATCAGTGTGTGTGTTTTTTTATGGAGTATGCTTTTGGTGTTATATCTGAGAGCTCTCTGCCTAGCCCAAGGTCAGATATTTTCTTCTAGAAGCTATAGATATTTTACTCTATGCTGATCCGTTTTTTAGTTAATTTTTGTATATGATATAAGGTGTGGATTGAAGTTCACTTTTTTGCCTACGGACATCCTAAGTGTTCCCTTAACATTTGTTGAAAAGACTCATTTCTTCGTTGCCTTGTTTAGCACCTTTGCCAGAAACCAGTTGTCCGCACATGAGTGGGTCTGTTTTGGACTCTCGATTCTGAAGATCCAGTGACATTTGTGCGTATCTTTATGCCACTGTCCTGATGATTGTAATGTTATAAGAGTTTCTTTTGCAACGTTGTTTTGATCACTCTAAGTCCTTCGCAATTCCATAGGAGTTTTAGGATCAATTTGCCAATTTCTACAAAAACTCTTCTGAGATGTCGCTCAGAATTGCATGGATTCTATAGATCAAGTGGTAAAGATTTACACCTCAACAATATGGAGCCTTCTGACCCCTGGACACAGTGTCTGCCGATTAGGTCTGATCACATAATGGAACCCATACCTCCTCCCCTGGGAACTGACCTTAGACCACTTCACAACCCACATTCCCTATTAGACCACATTCCACTTACTAAGACCTCATTCCACTTGCTTAGACCTTAACCTTCCCCTCCGGACCGTCCCAGGAATGTACCCGCCCAGAGAATTCTCCACCAAGAAAAAGCCCGCCTAGAGTCCTTTAAAACCTCTGGCTCCCTGTCCCTGGGTACTGGTGCCATTTGGGGGCTGAGCTCATCTGAGTTTCCAGATGATCGAATACATTTATGATTCTTTACCACTTTCAGCCTCGTGCGTACCTCGTTTGGGGACCCTAACATTTGGTCTCCAAAACTCAGGAGAGTTCCATGGGGAAAGGGAGCGATCGCTGGCCTCCCTTCCTTACGGCCAAGGAGGACACCGGATCCAGGACCTCTCCTTCCCGTTGCTGGCCCTCCACTCATCACTGGCTCATTTCAATTGGATCACCCCTCTGGATTCCTGATTTGCCATTTTCAGTCTCAGACAAAAGACATGGCGCTAGGCCAGAAATCCTCTCCAGTCCGGCCTCGGCCCCAGGACCAGGTCCACAGTCTTCCTCGTTGCTTTGCAGGGACGTCTGCCATGTGGATCAGACTGTCTTCCTCCTCCGGAGCCTGACTAGACGATGGCTTCCTGGGCCTCCCTTTGTTGCTTCTTAATCCTCTTCCTAATTTACATCATGGGGGATTCTTTTTCTGTCCCCCCAAAAACACTCCTCTGGCATGTCTCCTCCAGAATCTTAACACACTCGGCCTTCCCAGCTGCAGTGCCTTATCTTCTATTACTGCCTGGCCACAATGTAAATTATTCACATTTGCCCGAGAATGGAACTTTTGATTTTAACATTCCCCAGGACTTAAGATAATTTCTGTCACCACAATGGGAAGTGGTCAGAGATCCCTTATGTCCAGGCCTTCTTTACACTGCGTAATCGTCCCTCTCTCTGTCAAACTTGCTATACTTATCAAATCCTACTCTCCACTCAAAGCCCCCTCTGCCAACCCCAGACCTTTACCCCTGAGCCTTCTGATCCTCCCTTCCCCAACACATCAGGTCCTTCAGACCCTCCCTTCGACCCTTCTGATCACTTGATTCTCCATTCCCCTCCATGTCTCCCAAACCCACCTCCTTATGTCCCTCCTCTGACTGCCCCCCTGTCTTCTGACCCCACCTCTTCGTCCATCTCCTCAACCTCCTTACCAAGCCCCCTCTTACTCGTTCCCGAACAGCCCAGCCTCCAGCCCCTGTCCTTCCCCTCTGAGAGGTGGCCGGGGTCAAGGGTACACATACCATTTTCCATGTCCGTCCTCACGCAGATTGAGGGGTGTGTTGGGTCTTTTTCCGCCAACCCGATTGCCTTTACTAAGGAATTGAGTATCTGACCCAGTCCTATGCCCTGACCTGGTATAACATCTTCATCATCCTGTCCTCCTCTCTCACCCCAGAGGAGAAGGAGCACATTTGGCTAGTAGCTCAGGACCATGTCAATGCCCTCCATAGACAGGACGCAGTGGCCAACCCAGTTGGTGCTACCTTGCTCCCCTGAACTGACCCCAGATGGAACTATCAGGTTACTTCTCCAGGGCACTGGCTCCATAGCCATATGATAGCCTATCTCATTCCTGAACTCAAAAAGTTTGCCCATAAGGCAGTCAACCATGACAAACTTAAAATCACTCAGGGCTCTGATGAAAACCCAGCTCTCTTCCGCTCCTGCCTCATGGAGGCCTTACAGAAATTGACCACCTTAGACTCCACCTCCCCAGAGGGAACCCTTCTTCTGAACACCCATTTTATATCCCAATCAGCCCTCGACATACATTGTAAACTTTGAAAAATAGACCTAGGTTCACAAACCCCTCAAAAAGATCTCATTAATTTGGCCTTTAAGATCTTTAATAATAGAGAGGAGGAGACTCAAATCCAAAAACAAAGGTGAGATCAGGCCAAGGCTGAGGCCCAGAAGGACGCCTTTCAGCTCCTAGCCACTGCTCTCACGAACCACAAATGAAGTGCTAGTCCTCCAGCCAAGGGTAAGGCAGGGCTAAGTGTCCTCTGGGCCCATGTTTCAAATGCAATGAGGAAGGGCACTGGACCAAGACCTGCCCAAACCCGAGAGCCCTGCCTGGGCCCTGTCCAAGGTGCAGAAGGGAAGGCCACTGGAAATCAGGCTGTAGTCTGGCCCCTCCAGGTCAGACCTCAGCCAGTCCAGCAAGACCTCCCTCTGTAACTGGTTTGGAGCTCTCAGACCTTGGACTGGCCACCAAAGACTGAAGCTGCCCAGGTCCTGACAAGGCTCCAAAGACTTACATCACCAGGACAGAGCCTCAGTTAATGATTGTGGTGGCAGGTACGCTGATCTCTTTTATAATTGACACTGGGGCCACTTATTCTGCCCACCCCGAATTTGCTGGGACCCTTGTCCCCTCTTCATTCTCTATTATGGGGGTTGACGGACTAATCTCATAGCCATTAGCCACTTCACCTCTATACTGCATCTTACTAGACATCCCTTTATGCACTCTTTTCTCTTTCTACCTTGGTGCCTGACCGGGACTACCTTGCATCCCCTCATAAAGCCCAGTTGTCCTGAACCATAGTCACCTACCTTGGTTTCACTCTCACCCCACAAAGTCTAACCATTACCTTAGACCAAGCATGTCAAACTCAAAGGCCAACATAGGCCAAATAAACAAGGCATGCGGCTCACAGGCCACGAGTTTGACTTGCTTGCCTTAGATCATAAATGCCTTACCTCCTCCATGACTGTCCCCTCCTCTAGACAAGAAATACTCACCTTTCTTGGGCTTGCTGGATACTTTCACCTCTGGTTCCCAACTTCTTGCAAAGCCCCTCTATGATGTAGTGAAAGACCCTTTACTGAGCCTTTAGACCCTAAGGCCAGCATTCTCATCCCTTTAATGTTCTGAAACTTGCTCTCACCTCAGCACCTTCTCACACCCCCCTTCTCAAATAACAACTTTCTTTTTTAATATATTTTATTGATTTTTTACAGAGAGGAAAGGAGAGGTATAGCGAGTTAGAAACATCATTGAGAGAGAAAGATCCATCAGCTGCCTCCTGCATACTCCCTACTGTGTATGTGCCCACAACCAAGGTACATGCCCTTGACCAGAATCAATCCTGGGACCCTTGAGACTACAGGCCAACGCTCTATCCACTGATCCAAACCAGTTAGGGCAATAACAACTTTCTTTACTGCAAAACTGTGAAAGTTTACTTAACAATCCTGCTACTATCAGAAGCTCAACTCATTATCACCCAAATCTTAGCATGTTATCTCTAAGGGAAACGTGGCAGTTTTAAATCCAAGCAACTAGAGGCCTGGGAACAGGCTGTGAGGCATGCTTCTTCACTTCCCCCACTTCCCACCTTTTCTCCAGCCTCATATGCCTCTACATAATTTTCCAAAGTCTTGGTAACTAAAAGGCTTTGGGGCATTGCTAGGTTAAATGATAAACATCTAAATATTTTAAAATAACATATAATATTCAACATTAATTGCTAGACAAGTTTTAAATTCATCTGCTCTTAGCTTTTATTACAGAAGGTCTTGTACTTTGTTGAAGGTATATTTTCTTGAAATAAGAGTATGTTTAAAATGTGTTCATAAATGACAATTTAAAAAATGCTGGTTGTTTACTTTGGTTATCATCAGAAATTAAGGTTTCTGAATGGATAAAAAGGTTTGTGGAAGTTGTAGAAAAGTTTGTCCAGTGAGTCAGGACCTGATCACCCCTGATGTCTGAAGGGACCTCTTCTCTCTTAGTAAGCTAAAGCAGCCCCACCCAGGCTCTCTCCTATTGCTTGCATCCTTAGATTGAAGCCTAGACTTTCTTTATTTCCACCGCTATCACTGAAAGTCTCAACAGGTCTTCCCTGTTGGCATTTAGGAATCTCTCTCCCCTTTTCTAGCCTTTTAAAAAGTCATACACTGCAAAGGATACCGAGTCAGGAATGATCCCGTAATATAGGGAAATAACAAAGCAGACCAGGAGGCCAATGCAGTGGCTAAGAGGAAACCTCCATCTCCGAACTCTTAGCTCTACCTCATGTAGCTCCCAAATACGTTTCTGCCCCTCTTAGCTCTTGGGGCCACTCAGGAAGATGCATGGTTAAAATTTCAGGGAAAATATATCCTTCCCCAGGGACAGATCCACAATATCTTACGGGCTATTCACAATTACCTACATATAGGACATACTAGTAGATTGCTTCTACAACTCCTACAACCCCTTATCACATGTCCTAGCCTAGCCTCCCTCATGCAAGATATCACCCAAACCTGTTCTACTTGTTACTCAGTATCTCCCCAGGGACAGGTTAGATCTCCTTCTTTCCCCACTCATCAGGCAAGGGGCCAAATCCCTACACAAGACTGGCAAGTTGACTTCACTCACATTCCTCCTATTAAAAGAACCAAATATCTCTTAACCAAAGTACATACCTTCTCAGCCTGGGTAGAAGCATTCCCCACTGGGTCTGAAAAGTCCTCCGAGGTCACACAGCTCTTATTCAGCATATCATTCCCAGATTCAGTCTACCCACCTCATTATAATCAGATAATGAACCTGCTTTCATGTCTCAAATAGCTCAACAGTCTCCTACACAAGTCTACTGGCCCCAGTCTTCAGGCAAGGATACAGACTGTTTTTTATAAGTTAGAGTAAAAAGGTGAATTCCTTAATTCTCACCTAACTAAATTAACTCTCAAAACTAAAGAACCTTGGGAGAAACCAAGATGGCGGCATAGGTAAACACCTAAACTGCTGCCTCACACAACAATTTCAACACTACAACTAAAAGACAAAACAGACATCATCTAGAACCACAGGAACGCTGGCTGAGTGGAAATTCTACAACTAGAAGGAAAGAGAAAAGCACACTGAGACTCAGAGGAGCTGCAGGAGGCAGAGGTACTGAGATGCGCACGTGCGGAGAGGACTGGCAACTGAGTGCGCGGTTGGCTTTCTCAAGCAGGAGGGAGACAAAAGCTCCTGACTGCGCTGAACTCCAGTTCCGGGTGAGACTCTGGGGACCCAGACTCATGCGGGGTGAAATTGGACTGTCAGGAAAGAGAAAAGAACACTGAGACTCAGAGGAACTGCGGAAGGCAGAGGTATCAAGGCATGTGCACGTGGAGAGGGAGGGCAACTGAGTACACGGCTGGCTTTCTCAAGCAGGAGGGAGACAAAAGCTCCCAACTGCTCTGAACTCCAGTTCCGGGTGAGACTTTGGGGACCCAGACTCATTAGGGGAGAAACTGGACTGTCTGGCAGCGGATGGAACTCGAAGGCGGCTTTCTCTCAGAGGTTCTTGCAGTGATTACCACGGGACACTGAGACACAGGGGCCTATTAGGGCAGGGCTAATGGGAAACCAATGCTGTCTGCACCGCCCTGAGACTCTGCCCCATCCAAGCTGAGCACAGAGGCTTTTGCAAGTCTTGTCTCATCAGGGTGTCTCCAGCACAGAAGTTCTCCCAGTGTAGACACAGCTGATCCTCACAGCCAATTGGCCTGGAGGTCAATTCCTCCCAGTGATACCAACAACAATCAAGGCTTAACTACAACAAGACTGTGCACACAGTCCACAAAGGGGTGCACCAAGAGTGTCCACCTCAGGTAAATGGGAAGACTGAGCCACTGAGCCCTATAAGACACCTAGCACACAAAGCCAATCTATCAACTCAGGGAAGCAGCCAAAATGTGGAGACAAAGAAACAGATCACAAATGAAAGAAATGGAGGAAAGCAAATGACTGGATATAGAGTTCAAAACCACGGTTATAAGGTTTTTCAAGAATTTCCTAGAAAAGGCCGATATATTTAGTGAGACCCTTGAGGATATGAAAAAGGACCAACTAGAAATTAAGCATACAATGACTGAAATAAAAAATATTATACAGAAATCTAACAGCAGACTAGAGGATCACAAGAATCAAGTCAAAGATTTGAAATACAAAGAAGCAAAAAACACTCAACCAGAAAAGCAAAAAGAAAAAAGAATCCAAAAATATGAAGATAGTGTAAGGAGCCTCTGGGACAACTTCAAGCATACCAACATCAGAATTATGGGGGTGCCAGAAGAAGAGAGAGAGCAAGATACTGAAAACCTATTTGAAGAAATAATGACTGAAAACTTCCCCCACCTGGTGAAAGAAATAGACTTACCAGTCCACAAAGCGCAGAGAACCCCAAACAAAAGAAATCCAAAGAGGACCACACCAAGACACATCATAATTAAAATGCCAAGAGCAAAAGACAAAGAGAGAATATTAAAAGCAGCAAGAGAAAAACAGTTAGTTACCTACACGGGAGCACCCATATGACTGTCAGCTGATTTCTCAACAGAAACTATGCAGGCCAGATGGGAGTGGCAAGAAATATTCAAAGTGATGAATAGCAAGAAACTACAACCAAGATTACTATACCTAGCAAAGCTATCATTCAGAATTTAAGGTCAGATAAAGAGCTTCACAGATAAGAAAAAGCTGAAGGAGTTCATCACCACCAAACCAGTATTATATGAAATGCTGAAAGGCATTCTTTAACCCTTTGCACTCGCTTGCTTTTTTCTCGAGCTGCTACCGATGCTAACCCTGTCGAGTCACACTCAACATCCAAGTGCAAAAGGTTAAGAAGAGGAAGAAGAAGAAAAAGATAAAGATAAAAATTATGAACAACAATTACATATCTATCAACAAGTGAATCTAAAAATCAAGTGAATAAAAAAATCTGATGAATAGAATGAACTGGTGAATATAATAGAATCAGGGGCATAGAAAGGGAGTGGACTGACAATTCTCGGGGGAAAAGGGGTGTGGGAGGTGCGGGAAGAGACTGGACAAAAATCGTACACCTATGGATGAGGAGAGTGGGGCGGGGAGAGGGTAAAGGCAGAGGGTAGGGTGGGAACTGGGTTGAGGGGAGCTATGGGGGAAAAAAAGAGGAACAATTGTAATAATCTGAACATTAAAGATTTATTAAATTAAAAAAACAAAAACAAAAAACTAAAGAACCTTGGACTACTCTAGCCCTTATGTGCATCAGAGCAACCCCACATACCCCTCCTTTCTTAGTCCCTTTGAACTCATGTATGGAAGACCCTTCTTATTAGGAAACTTTCCTTCCCCAGAGACCCTTCTAGGAGACTATGTCCCCATTTTAAATCTCATCCAACAATTACTGAGAGAACATGCTGATCAGGTCCTCCCTAAACCTTTTATGGGAGACATCCCCCCTACTCCTCTACAGCCTGGGGACTGGGTCCTCTTAAAGGAAATCCATCCACCAAATAATGTATAGCCCCGGTGGCAAGGCCCTTGTCAGGTACTCCAAACTACTCCAACTGCAGCTAACCTATCAGGCACACCCCATGGTTCCACCTTTCCAGATTAAAACCTGTCCTCGGAATACCACCATCGCATGAGCTGGAGTTCCCTAAGTATCACAGCCACCTGATCAGTCCTACCAGACTCTGCCTTACCCACATCCCAGAAGATGATAAGTGAGTGAACACCCCTGAATGTGCCCCCTATGTACTGCCCCTATCGACCCTGACTTCCCTGAAAGCCCACTTCCTCTCCCAGTACAAATCCTCCAGGCCCTAGCTACTGCCTCCCTCTCTCTTCACATCAGGATTCTCACCTTTCTTTGGGACTTACCCATGGGATGAGATTTCCATCTTTCTAGATCCCAAACATACCCTTTCCCCTCCTTGGGACAATCCTGACCCTGGAAGTGGGAATTAGCTCTCCTTCTTCATCCTATTCCAATCCTCCTCTCCTACACCCATAAGGAACTTTCTCACCTCCACTTATCTCAAACGAACACTTAACCTTACCCATCCCCTCCTAAACCAGACCAATCCAGCCTTAGTCAGGAATTGCAGACTCTGCCTTTCCCTCTCCTCTTCAGTGTATACAACATCCCTATACCAATCAAGAGATGGAATCAGGCAAAAGTCATTCTAGCTTATACAAAGGAAAAGGTACTATATTTCTAGAAAAGGCAGACACCCTTCTAGGTAATTATCCTACAACCCACGCAAATCAAGCCTCCCTCCTTTTCTGTACTCATGTTCTATCTCTTACTAAGATAGCTCCTTCCTCCACCCCAGTCACAGATCCTATTGCTCTACACACCCCACTAATCACCTAAGCCCCTTAATGCTTTACAAGGTCACAGGGCAACATAATAATATGCCATCTCCCATTGTTAGCTTGCAACACCACAGTTAACCTAGAACTACCGAATGCCACTGGTCCCAGTGGGCTGACTACCAGGTCTCCCCAGAAGCCAATGATTGTTTCCTACAACCGGTCCCTTTTATTTTGTTATCCAACCATTCAGGCCCAAGGTTTCAACTGCTTCTTTCCTTCCCTTTCACTTTTCCCTTTGATATCAGCCCATTCTAGTGTTCCTGCCTACTTTCACTGCAATAGAATCTCAACCACTCATCTGTCACCTCTTATTGGTAGTGCCATGGTGACTACCCTCTTGATTTGGAGTGCAGAACGGGAAAAGGACCCTCATACCCTTTAGTCCACCTCTTCTCCTTACACCTTTCAGCTTGTCTCCATGATCAGGGATTTTTCTTCCTCTCTGGGGAAAACACATACATACATCTGCCTCCCAACCAACTGGGCGGAACCTGTTCTCTGGTCTATCTCTCACCCAATGTAGACGTAGTCCCCAATAATCAGTCTTACCTGTCCCTGTAACTCATCATAACTGACACAAAAGGACAGTCCAGATAATCCCTCCCCTCATAACCCTTGGCATCACAGCAGGGGTTGGAACTGGCATAGGGGACTCAACCACTGCTCTATCATATTTTGAAATCCTGTCCCAGGACCTACAAGAAAGCTTAGATGACATTGCCAAAAGTTTAGTTCAAATTCAGGATCAAATAGACTCACTAGCGGCTATCACCCTCCAAAATCAGAGAGGACTAGACATCCTAACTGCAGGGAAAGGGAGTCTATGCCTCTTTTTGGAAGAATGCTGTTTTCATGTCAATCAGTCTGGCCTAGTCAGAAATGCTGCCCCAAAATTAACAAAATGGGCCACAAAAATCAGAGAACATCCATCAAATTCATGGGACTACTGGCTAAAGGATATAAATTGGCATACCTTGCTAGTTCCCTTCATAGGACCAATAATATTCCTATTCCTCATCCTCGTTTTTGGCCCATGTATTCTGCATCATTTGTCATCTTTCCTTCTGGACTGCTTCCAAGCCTTCACCAACCAGTCTCTTAGGGAATCATGCTGCTGCAACCCCTCGCTCCAATCATAAGGAATTTATACAGTGTTCCAGCCAACTACAATCAAAGTCCATCCCCCTATGATCTCAATGTCCCACATCAGCAGGAAGTAACTACAGAAGATATGACTTCCATCCCTATTTCATAAAACAAAAAGGCTGGAATGTTAGGTCTGATCAAATAATTGACTCCATACCATCTCCCCTGGGAACGGACCTTTAGACCACTTCACAACCAACATTCCCTTTTGCTTAGACCATATTCCACTTGCTAAGACCATTAAACTTCCCAAGATCCGGACTCACCCAGAGAATTCTCCACCCAGAAAAAGACCACCCAGAGTCCTTTAAAACCTCTGACTCCCCATCCCTGAGTGTTGGAGCCATTTTGGGACTCAGCCCATCTGAGTTTCCAGATGATATAATAAATATATAATTCTTTACCACATTCAGCCTCATGCATTCCTCCTTCAGTGACCCTAACACTTTCTACTCAGGTTCTCTTTCATTTCTCTCAGCAGTGTTTTGTAATTTTCAATGTCTAGATCTTGTCCATCTTTTGTCAGTGTCCTCGTAAATATTTTACACTTTTTGATACTATTGAAAATGGTATTTTTAAGTTTTCAATTTCCATTCTTCATTGCAAGTATACAGAAATACCGGCGATTTTATGTTAATTTGTTTCTTAAATCTTTACTAAAGTCATTCTTTTACAACTCTAGTAGCTTTTGGTTCTATAGGATTTTCTATAGAAACTCTCATGTTATCTGCAAATAAGGACAGCTATACCACTCGGTTTCCAAACCAGGTCTCTTTTCTTTCTAGTTCTTGCTGTTTTGTGCTGGATAGAATCATAAGTTATGCATAGGACCTTGAGGGTTTCTGATCCTAGGAGAGGAGTACTTGTTCTTCTGCCACTAAGAATGGTGCTAGCTGTAGGTTTTTAGTAAATGCCCCTTACAGGTTGAGGAACTTCCCATCAATTCTTAATTTGCTGAGAGTTCTTATCAGAAATATTTGTTGGCTATTATTAATTGATTTTTCTGTATCTGTTGAGACCACAGTTTACTTTTGTCATCACTTTACAAGTTTGAGTGAAGTGTGGAATGCTTACCTCTTTTTATATCCCTTTACCCTCTCTGCTTATAATATAATTGTCTTAAATATTTCTTCTACATACATTTAGAATCCCATTAGAGTGTTATGGTTTTTGCCTCAACCATCATCATAATGTAGAAAACTCACAAGGAAAATGAAAGTACCATATTTACCAATATTTTTGCTTATCATGTTCTTTCTTCCTTACTGGTGTCCCAGAAGTCTTTGTTTTATTGTTTCCTTTCTTTTTAGAAAACTTCCTTTAACCATTTTCATATAGTACATCAGCTGATGACAAACATTCTTAGGTTTTCTTTTTCTGAGAACATCTTGATTTTCTTTCAGCATTTAAAAATACTCTGGCCTCAAAAAATAAATAAAATAAAATAAAATAAAAATACTGGCCTCTCCAGTTTCTAATGACAATATGCTGTCATTCAAACTCCCCCCAGATAAAGTGTCATTTCTCTCTGTTTTCAATACATTTTTTTTCTTCTTGTTTTTCAGAGGTTTGACTATGCTGTGTCTTGATATGCATTTCGTTGGGTTTATTCTGTGTGAGATTTGCTCAGCTTCTTAAATCTGTAAGTTCATATTTTTTGGGTTTATTTTTATGTATTTTTATTGATTTCAGAGAGGAAGGGAGAGAAAGAGATAGATAGAAACATCAAAGATGAGAGAGAATCATTGATGGGCTGTCTCCTGCATGCCCCACACTGGGGATCGAGCCCCTAACCCTGGCATGTGCCCTGACTGGGAATTGAACTGTGATCTCCTGAGCCACACCAGCCAGGCTATGAGTTCATGTTTTTTGCCAAATATGGGAAGTTTTAAGTCATTATTTAAATTCAGTACTTTTCTGCCCTCTTTTCCTCTCTTTTCAGAACTCCAATGTCACAGAATTTAGACTTTTATCATAGCCCCCTTCACCCCACCCGGTCCCTGAGGCTCTGGGTGCTCACACACACCCTGTGTGGGAGAAGTCAGAAGATGGGGAGGGAGTGAAGCTGGAGGTGGGACACCCAACACATGTCCTCTTCATCTTATCACATTTGCCACCACAGGCTCTCACGGAGCTGCTCACACGCTCACACTGGCTGTTTCTGTTTTATCTCCTTTACCTCTCTCCCTGCCCTGCCTCCCAGGGTTAGAGCGAGGCAGAAGCAGAATTCCCAGCAGGTCTGGCTGATCCTCGGCCCTTGCTTTTAGCCATCACGGTTTATCATTTATTCAATTCTGCATAGAGGGGACGAGTGCCCTTTGGGGTATGAGGTTGTGGGGAGTGGCGGGGGGCGGGGGGGGACTTGCAGGGCTCTGAGAGAGGAGCTTCCATGGGTGTATACGTGGGAGGGAGAGAATGGCGGGCTTGATGGGAAGGAGCTGGGATTTGGGGATTGGCAAAACCTGAGTTCAAACCCAGGCTCCACCCTAACCCCACTGATGGCGGGAGTTGGGGAAGTTGTTTAAGCTCCTGCTTCCTTTCCACATCTGTGCGATGAGGTAGCAATGGTGGCTCCCTGGAAGGTTGCGGGTGGGTACACTGAGGTCCTGCGTGAGAAGTGCTCAGATGGTGCCCAGCTCACAGGAAGTGCCCATGCATCTTTGTCATTGTTCTGAAAATCGGTGGGCACTGCAGACCCAGAATCCTGACGTGAGTGGACACACCACGGTGTGGCAGGCAGGCCCGTTTGTCTGGAATGGGAACCCAGCAGAGCCCAGGACCTCCCGGGAAGACGTTTGCAGGGACCTGGGCTTCCTCATCAGGGGCCTGAGTGGCCTCTGGGTGCCTTCCTTGGGGAAGTCACTCGAAGCCTGTGCTCCAGGAGCTGCAGCGGCTCAGCCAGAGGGAGCAGCGGCCTCCGCAGGCTCTCAGACACCCAGCTGCTGTCTCGGGAATGTGTTTTTCCGCCCAGAGGGAAGTGGGGGTGGAGAAGGGAGGCAGGACAGTTTCACAAACACTGGCCTGTTAGCTCCCGTGCGCGTGCCGTGGACACCAGGCCAAGGCCAGCGACGCGCGGGCTGTGGGCACTGCACACTCACGGCACCACTGAGATGGATTTTGCAAACTTATTATAAACAGATTACATTCTTATCCTAATGTGGCTGTTGGCCACCTGCCCGTGAATTTTAGCCTTCAGGAGAAAACAATTGCTTGAGCTGGGTGTTCAGTACTTTTACTTTCCATACGTGACTTGGGGTTCCTTCCAGTTTCCCTTAACCCCAACACACAGTGACACACACACACACACACACTCACACACTCTCTCTCACTCACACACACACTCACACACACACATACTCTCTCTCTCACACACACACTCACACATACACTCACACACACACATACACACACTCACACACATACACTCTCTCACACACACACTCACACACACACTCGCCTTCAGTCCTGCCAGTAGTGGGCCCACTGACCCCCTTTCTATGTATGTATGTTGGGAGTGCAGTACCTGCTACCATGATGGAGGCAGTATTTTGGCTTTTCAGAAAAAGTCCTTTGGGGGCCACCAAATAGTTCACATTCAATAAAGTCACTCTGGCTTTTGCTTACAAACTCTTCCCCTCAGAAAAAAATACTTTAATAGTCCCCTCCTTCCCTTTCCCAAGTCCCACCAGGCTCCCCTTCCCTCCTGTCCGTGTTTATAGTCCCTCCCTCTCCGTGTGTGTATGTGTGTGTGTGTGTGTGTGTGTGTGTGTGTTTCTCTCTCTCTCTCTCTCCTTCTTCCTTTTACAAAGTCCTCCGCATTTGCCCTTACCCAGAAATGCCGTCAGCTTCACTTCCTGCCCACCGGGGCCTACAGAATCCTCCTCTGAGCGGGGAGGTGGGCACAGAATGGGTGCCCAGGCCAGGCCCTCAGGCCCAGCACCAAAGGCGGAGGAAACAGCTCTGTTCCCCACCCCCTGACAGGGCAGCCGCATCGCCATCTCGCCACCGGACAGTGTCTCTGCCCCAAGAGTCAGCCCTGCGGCCACTCTGGGCGCCGGCCGCTTTGATCTCACACGGCAGGGCCGTTTCCTCTCGTCTTTCCTGGGTAAAAAGTCCACCAGGCAGTGCGTGTGGAAGGGATTGTAGTCAGACCACAGGGTGCTAAGAGCGGGTTCTCTGGGTGCAGGCGCTGAAGACTGTCCCGGCCCGTCTGGAAGGGTCTGGGCCCTGCTAGGCCTCCCGTAGGTCCCACCAGAGGCTGGCTGTCAGCGGGTCCCAGTAGCGGGTGGCCCTGGCCCGTGTGAGCGTGGCCACAGACTGGCTGCTCTTACCAGTACAAACGGCCTGGCAGAGACTGTTTGTAGATGGTTCAACAAGTGCTGAGTGAGAGGCCTTGAGGGACTCCTCTGTGAAAGAGCTTACCTGTGGGTGAGCGAGTGTGTGTGTGCATACACGCTGTGGCTATGCATGTGTGAGGATGTGTGCTGTGTGAATGCATGCACACATGCTATACTGATTGTGCATGTGTGAGTGTGCACATGTGTTGTGAATGTGTATGTATGTGTGTGTGCGCATGTGTGAATGCATGCACACATGCTGTGTTTGTGCATGTGTGAGTATGCATGCATGTGTGAGTGTGCATGCATGTGTGAGTATGCGCATGTGCTATACTGATTGTGCATGTGTGAGTGTGCACAGGTGTTGTGAATATGTATGTATGAGTGTGTGCACATGTGTGAATGCATACACACATACTGTGGTTGTGCATGTGTGAGTATGCATGCATGTGTGAGTGTGCATGTATGTGTGAGTATGCGCATGTGCTATACTGATTGTGCATGTGTGAGTGTGCACATGTGCTGTGAGTGTGCATGTATGGGTGTGCATGCATGTGTGAATGCATGCACATGTGCTGATTGTGCATGTGTGAGTGTGCACAGGTGCTGTGAGTGTGCATGAATGAGTATGCTCACATGTGTGCATGCATGCACACGTGCTGTGGTTGTGCATGTGTGTGCACATGTGCTATGGTTGTACATGTGTGAATATGCACATGTGTGCACCATGTAGACATGGACACTAGGCACGTACAGCTTTCTCCCTCCCCCAGCAGCTGCACACATCTGCTCTTCACATCCACAAGCAGTCGGATGGCTCTGAGTGCCAAGATGACTATATTTGGTTACATTAAGGGTAGCAGGCTGTGCCATGGTTTATTTAACGGGTTGCAGAGTGTTAGATATTAGTGTTGCAGCCTATCTTTGGCAAATACAAGTGATGCCTAAAGGTTTTTCTACGTTTCACTGCTCACACTTGTGTGAGACTAGCTGTGGACAAATTCTCAGAGGCAAAGTGCCCAGGTAAAGAGATAAAACGTGTTTGTGGTTGTGATAGATGTTGACAAATTGTCCTCCATCAAAACTGTGCTATTCTACAAACACCCGGGATGAATAAAAGCACCTGCTTCCGAATATCTTTTCGAACGTGCCACGTGGCCACAATGGGGCTGTGTGAAAGATGAACAATGGGTTTGGTGTAAATGTAATCCCTTTCTTTTTTCATGAATGGTGTTGGGTGTTTCCTCAAATGCTCAGGGGCCCTTGGTAACCCCGTTCCCAGGTCTGCCCAGTTCCCATACTGTCCCATTTTTCTATTGGTCTCTCATTGATTTCTAGGCGGCTTCATATATTAGGGATGGTTGCACTTTGTGATCTTGATTAAAATAGTTTCTCTCAGTTTGATATTTGCATTTTGGGTTTGTTCGTGGTCTGTGTGGTGTATAGAGAAAACATGATTGCTAGGTAGTCATTTTCAACAAGTGTTTTTCCCTTTTGGTTTTGTAGTTTGTGTATATACTAATAAAGGCATTCCTCCACTGAAGTGAAAAAATAATGATCATTTTCTGATAGAACTTTCATAGTCTTATTTTTACATTTAAATATCTGAGCTATGCAGGTTTTGTTCAGATATATAACTGAAGTGTAGATTCATGTGGTGTTTATCCAGATGCCGCCCTGCCTATTGTCCCAATACTATTTCCTGAGAGACCCTCTCTCCCCACTGATGTGAAATGCCACCTTGATCCCCTCCCCTGAGGCCTGGTTGGCACATGGCCTTCTCTGGGGTTTCCACTCAGAGGAGCAGAAGTGCTTTTAAATAAGCCACACGTATGCACAGTTCAGAAGCTCAGACCAGGAAGCATCCCCAAAGGCTTCCTTTTATCTATGGTTTTAAATGTAAAAAATATGCTCCTCACTTTAAAAACATAACCCTCCTGTTAGCTTCCCATTCCATCCCATTTTCAGCCTTCCACCATCACCCGCCCCTGCAGCAGGCCCAGTGGTTTGAGGGCGAGCAGGAAGCAGTGCAGGCATTTGGGCTGCGCGGGGAAGAAGCTGGCCCGGAGTAGCTCAGAAAGACATTTCCTGGTCAACACCTGGACTGGCCAAATCCATGACATGGAAAGGGCTGTGTCTCAGTCACCCACCCTCTGCTCTGCCTCCCAGTCTCCTTCAGTGCTCCAGGGGGCTCCACATGCCAGCAGCTCGGCTCCCAGCCTGTCCCCTCAGCAGCCCAGGTAGCGGACGGCCACAGTGTTTTCCTCACGGGCACACACTGACTGTCACTATCCTCATCGACGACAAATCAGCTCCCACTGGCAAACCCCCCTCCACGCAGATCTGATCTGTGTTGCTGGGCTCCTTCTTCTGAACCAGCGTTTACAGAGCTGTCCCCTGAGAAGGTACTTAAACCGACTGAGCAGCTTTTGAGTCCATTTGTCTCTGCTACACGTGGCACAGAGCCGCAGCGGGGAGGGCTCAGAAATAAACCGGGTGTTCCTTTTCCCGTGTGAGGCAGCATACCCCAAGGACGGTGTTAACCCCCCTTGCGAACCCTGAGTCTGTGGATGGTCGCATTGGCACTTCCACTTTGTCCCAGAATTAAGCATTTTATAGGTTTTCATCTCAAAGAGAGAGAGAAAAAAAGAAGTTATCAAATCCAGACCCCATGCAGAGCCAGAGACCTCTCCGTGGAACCCCCAGAAGAGGGGGGTCCATGCCTGTCACCGGGGCCAAGATGCCCACCAGCAGCTGGGAGGGTCTCCCCCAGGGCCCACGTGTGGCCCCAAGTTCCTTTGGACGTAAGAGTCCTAGTCTTCTTCCCATAAGGTGTGTCACTGAGCGCCGGGGGGACGTGCTGTTCCAGAGGACAAAAATTGGGGCACACCCTGATGTGACATCCATCGAATGTGCGCAGACAGATGCCACAGCCCCCACAAACCTTATCTCTTCCAGGACACACATCATCACCTTCTCCAACTGTGTCATGTAATCCGAGGTTCCCAGGACCGGAGCGTGCCGGGCAGGTCACCCGCTCAGGACACCATACAGAGTATTTTCTCCATTTCACTTCGTTAAGTCTCAGTATCATCTTTTGCATGTGTCTTGTCCTTATGGCTTTTTTTTTTTTTAATCGTCTCATCGCCTAGAGATAACCACTAGAAAGTAAAAACAAAATGTGAACCTTTTTTCTGTACACGTGTGGATTTTCCTTTCCTATTGGGATCACTATCTCCACAGTAGTTTTCGTTAGGAAATAATCTTCTACACGTGCTTAGTGTCTGTGTGGTATTTCATCTTATAAATGTACCATGACTTATTGTCAGGCGTACCTGGTGGCCACATTGGTTTTTTCTAGGTGTTTTCTCTCTTTGTCCCTCACTGGGCTTAGTCCCCATTAGACAAGCGGAATTTGGAGCTTCCCCCATCCCTTCTCTCACTCGGGATCTGTGTGCACTTGGGCCCCAGTCCTTCAGGTGAACATCGGGAGATGGCGCCCAATCTTTCTGGCCTCAGTTTCGTCTTGTCATCCTGAGCATGGTAGCAGCATTTATTCCCTGGAGTTGTTATCAAGGAAATAGTGTGTAGTTATTATTAATATCAGCATTATTATCTACCTATTATTGGAACTGTTTCTGGTTACCAGTGATAGAAACTCAACTCAAACTGGCTTCAACACAGAAAGAGAATCTATTGGCTCAGAGAATTTTCCCCAAGGGCTGGCCGCCAAGCAAAAGGCTCCGAACTCTGTCAAGGTCACCGGGACTCAGGTCTCCCCTGCTCCACTGCTGCTCTGCCTGGAAGGGAGGTGGTGGTGGCAGCACCCAGCCGTGCCCTCAGCCCCCAGCCGGGCAGAACCGTGGTGAGGAGGCAGACCTCAGCATGGACTTGGCTCCTATCTCTGGGAACTGGCGCCGGGCCCAGATGAGGGGGAGCCCCACTCTGAACTTGGGAGATTTTCTTTCCTCAAGGGAAGAGCTTTCGAGCCTTCCCGGCCGTGATGACATCGCTGACACTCCGGGGCCTGTCCTCCACTCTGCAGCGGACCTTTAGATGCAGCTCTGAGCAGTAAGACAGACATACCCACCCCCCACCCCCCGTGTGGAAATGGATGACCCTGAGCCTCATCTGCAGGTCTGACATTCCCAGCCGTGACTCTTGTCTGACATCGCTAGGCACCTTCCTGTGCTGCTCGCAGCACGGTCCTGAGGGCGGGTAGTTAACTGTCGGCATTTACCCTTGACCCTCCCAGCCTCCTAGACGAGCTTCCACACCTGGTGACAGACCTTGCAGCACCCTTCCACTCTGCCCAGCAGGCCTGCTGTTTTGAACTGGATGCTTGCTTCTATTTCTGAGAGATGGACACTTGCCCTGTCCTAGTACAGGTCTGGTCACTCACTGCGGTTGTGGGGTGACACTTTGGTGCTGGGAACTATATTTTTAGTGGCCAAATTCCATGGCCCCTTCCTTTTTGCAACTCCATGTCCCCTTGTGGCAGGCTTCCGTCATGGTACAGTCTCCATGGAATGGGAATCCATGCCCATTCCCTCTGTGCCCTGCACGGACATGGGAAGGTGGGCACTCTGCTGTCCCCAGCACCTCATCCCCTGCCCAGAGCAGTCCCCAGCTGAGCTGAGCGCAGCAGCCTCCGAAGCAGCGAGGCAGCCCTTTTATTCCCCACAGAGGCACCTGACAGTCCAAGGACTCCTGTCTGGGGCTGAGCCTGCTTCTCCAGCTCAGAACCCAGCTCTCCTGTGCACTCCATGAGCATCTCTGCAGCACCCAATGCACGCCCTCCCCTTTTGCCTGAGTCAGCAAGAGTCATTTCTTTTGCTGTCCAGAGCTGGCTGATAGTCTGTGCTGTGCTGCAGCTGCCGGCTTTTATAGATTTACTTGGGCTTTTTGCTTTCTCCCTCTGAAGTTTCCATCGAAACCCTTTCTGGTCACACTGGCAAGCCTCCTGCAGCATGTTCCTCTTGGATTTGGTTAGTACATACTCTTTCTGCCAGGACCCCGCTGTGCTGGGATGGATCCGGGCTGTGGTCCAGGAGACACAACTCTCCACTCTGACACCATCCACACGCCCAGATGTTCCCTCTGTATACTTCCCTCCTCCTTTCTCTTCCAAAGTCACCAATTTCAAGTGAAAGAAGGAATGAAAGCACACCTGTAACACCATTTCCTCCCCAGAACTTCAAAGCAAACAGGAATATATTGGATTTAGACTCATCACACCTGGAAGAAAACTTAGAAACCATCCTAGATCTTTGCTCGGTGCCATCTCTGATCGATTGGTTGTGGCTGGCTGGGCTTCCCATCTGGGAGCAAGGAGAGGTGCTGTGAGGGATTTGCAATGTCTGCATGGGTGTGGTCTGGGAGCCAACAGCAGTGGAGCTGATTACTGCACTCCAGTGCTCCAGTTTACAAATGAGGAAACTACATCACACACCTATCAGCTGTCTAAAGCTATTCAGAAAGACAGGGCAGATTTGGGGATAGAATCTAAGTTGTCTGGAGTCTAACTTGTCATGCCTTTCCTACCAATGGCAATTACTTCCCCTTCATGCTGGAGTTCATCAAGTCCACCTGCTAATGGCAGGCATGCCTCCATCCTGGTGCTGATCCTGTGCTCACCCCCCAGTGTACATGACAGCAGGGCCTGAAGAGGAGCCGACTGGGCGGACCAGGGTAACACTCCTGGAGGGCTTTCAAAGTCGTGCTGATACCTCGGGCACGAGGTGGTGTGGAGCCCAGGAAAGGCACCCTGGGCATCCAGGCGGGACTGGCCGGGAGGGCACCCTGGGGTCTCGCCTGGGCTTCACAGTTTGTATTAGGTTGCGGTCGAAAAACTTCAGAAACTGCTTTCCCAAGTGGAATCCAGGTGGGGAGACGACAGAGAGTTGGGGGAACCTCCCCCAAATGCTAAACTCATCACACTTAAGAAGGAAGTCAGGTCCAAATCCAGACCTGGCGTGACTCCTTAGAGCCCGCTGTGGGAAGCTGGGGACCGAGTATCTTCATCCTTCCTGCAAAAGCCAGCTCCTTCTTCCAAAATCCATCCTGTTGGACTGTCAAGGTCGGAGCCCTCAGAAAGCTGCTCACCTCACGAATGGCGAGAACCCAGCCAAAGCCGCTCCAGGGACTGGGTGGCTGCCAGTGAACACTCACTGGTGCCGGGTGCCCCATAAGGAACAGACAACTGCTGCTTTGGGGGAGGGAGTGCCTGTGGATTGGGACCCATTTTCAAGAGCGTCCTCTGTGGCCGTAGCGGGGGACAGCAGCCTGTTTTATTAAAAGCCAGTTGCTGGCAGGGAAAGCTGTCTGCCTGCTGCGTGGGCAGGGGCCCAACAGTGCTGCGGGCAATTCCAAGCCAGCACTTCGAGCTGACATCAAACCAGGAAAGAACACGGCTGCTTTTTAGCTGATGAAGCAGTACTTTTCTTTCTTTCTCTTTTAACAGTTCTCTTGCCTGGTTCCACTGGACATTTTGTGTGTGCGGGCATGCATGTGAAATTCTCTACCTGACGCCTCTGCAGTTAACAACCCTCCCCTCTGACCCTCCCCTCCAACCCCCTCCCCCACGCCTGCCTCACTGGCCTTCCTTACCCTCAGGCCTCAGCCCAGTTCCCCCCACCCCCCACCCTGCTCCGAACTGGGGAGGAGAGGGAGCCCAGACAGTGGCCTGAGGTTATTTAATGGGTGGGGGCGGGGAGGAAAGAGAAATGCTTTGTTTATCTTCGGAGTCTGGAAACTACAAAATTCATCTGTTTCCAAGGAAGCCTTCATTTGTAGGTTTCCAAAAATAAAAAATAAAAGGAGGCTCACTTCAAAGAAACTAGGGAAAAGCTGTTGTTTTTGTGAGTCCATTGGTTTAGTATTGTTTTGTTTCGTTTGTGTGTGTTTTTTTAACAGGTTTGTTGAAGGTAGGCAAAGGCTGTTACTTTTTTCCTCCTCTGTAGTCTTATCAGTGAAGAGGACAAATATTTTAAGAGACTGATAGAATATGTTCCCAGAATATGTTCTCGGCTCTGCTCATTTCACACAAGTCTATGGGAAATTGGAGTTTTGTGTAAACGTTTATAATTGCATTTTCTGTTTAGGTTTTAGCTGACTTTGGAAGTCTTCCATTTATGTTGTAAATTAAAATTGCTCAAATTGTCCCATTTTCAGAAATTTAAAAAAAAATTAGGTGTGCTTCAACACAGAATTTTAAAATAATTTTTAAAGCAGTTTTAATAGGCTGGTTGGTTGTACATTTCTCTGGGTCTTTTGAAAATTTGGAGTGAACAGTGCCCATATCAAATATAACATCTTAATTTATTGGCTGCTTTCTAACCTTGAACTCAGACAATAAACTCTCCGTGGAGTTCCCAAAGGTGGTATATGTTTTGAAAAAAATTTTTTTTAAATAGAATTCATGTAAATAAAGGGAATTCAGAAAAAATATATACTTGAACATGTTACTTCACACGTGAACATTCAATTTCATCATCAGGATATAAATATTCCATTTTAATGGTATCTGTAATTTACCATATTCTAAGCCTAAAATCATGTAAATGAAAAATTTTTGCTATGTACATGAATATTTCATACATTCATTTTATAGGAGTTTTCAAAATCTTGGGAAAAGGTAATTTATGGCACCGAAAAAAGAGTGACATAAATCATGTTAAATCCAATCTACTTTTCCCTAAACTACGCCTTTAAGGTAAAAGATATTCAAGCCATTGGATGTTTTTTTCTCTCTGCTCTCTGGTTACTTAAGAGAAACCAGAGGATTATCTTTATGGTGAGGGAAAGGCTATAGGAGGCAGTATTATTTTAAGGAGGCTCAGGGTTCTATCGGTTGGCACAGTGTTCTGCCTATTGTATCTTTGCTGGTAAATTTAAAACACTAGTTGCAAGTTTTAACTTTCCTGCATATCACTGGGACCCAAAAAGCCCATCCTGTATTGCTGGGCAAAGGCCCAAGGTGAGAAACAAGTAAAACAGAGAGAGTAAAACAAGTAAAACATGCAGGAGGCAGCCCACCAATGATACTAGAGAGAGGGGATGTCTTTACTCAAGCAGCTACACATCTGCAAATGAGGAAGCTCTGGAACTTCCAGGGTAGGTCATCTACTTCTAGATAAATGTAGTCATAGTTTTTAGCACCAAAAGAAAACCTTGTCATTCCAGACCCTGGGTGGGGATGGGAAGAGCTCACAGAAACCAGTATTTACCTTGCTAATTACCTTTTGCTGCCGGAAAGAAGTGATAACCTGTTTGGGTTTTCAGAAGGAACCCAATATCCTCTTAATGAAACACAGACCGGCCGCAGAGAATTGTGACTACAGTCTTGAATAATTGTGACTACGGTTGATTTCTTCCAAGAAAGCAGAGGGTGGGGAATTGATCATAGGAAGCACCACTGATAGTATTTTCTTCTGCTTTCTGGGAAATCAACCAGGAAGGAAACTGTTAGCATAGGTAGCCAGATATAAATAAAGAAAGGGAGCACTATTAAGCATAATAAACTAAGGAGCTGAATGGGCAATAAGCCTGCTTCACTAAGAGGCGACACTTCACATACTCCCCAGGGGACCGCTGCAGGGGGAACCCTAGGGGTCACACCGAGGGAGGAATAAAACCATAAAGGGGAAATTCCTCTGCTGGGCGCATGCCCCGTAGAAGCCAAGATGGTTCAGGGGGAGGTGCTAACACTCAGGCATGGGAAGTAGGAGCCAAGAGGACAACCGTAAAGGCCCATCCGTCTGGCCTGGGGAAAGGATCAGATTGCATTAGGGACACCGAACCCCAGAAGATCTAGGAAAAGGGTTGGTTAGGGGGAGGAACCCTTGAAGAATTAGGAAGTTGATTGGTTATAAAAAGCACCTGTTCCTTCCCAAGTCCGAGATAATATAATCAGCCTAACAAAGGCGAGCTCTCTGTCTTTCTCATGCTTTCTTCCTCGGTAACACCCACTCACCCTGTTCTTTTGCGTGTTCTCTCCAGGGCAGCCATGCAGCCCTAGCAGCCACGTGCACTCCAAGTGCAGGCTCCAAGCACAAGCCTGGGTACAGCACACGGCGCCCGCCAAGGTGCAGTGCATCTAAGCTAGCGGGATGTTGATAGTGGCTGAACTGGACTAAGCTTTGATGGCACCGAATGGTGGACACTGGCCTTTGTTCTAGGCTTGATGGAGACAAAGCTTTTTCTACAAGGACACAGACAGAGATGAGACACTGGGAATCTGGGGGCAGCCTTCCATTCAACCCCAATAAATCTTACCACTAAGCCTTATCCCCCTGTTCGTGGGTCCCTGGAATGCTTTCTTTACGACTCTGTGAAAAGACCCCATTTCCACCGGCAGCAAAACTATGTCTGAAACATTTAAAAAGTAGTTGGTTCTGGAACTAGGTGCTGCACACTCACCTTTCCCTATTCCATTTCTGTAAATACAACTCAATACCCTGGAAACTATCCAACAGACAATGATAAAAGAACTCTGAAAGTTGGGGAAAAGAAGGGAGACTGGCAAGAAACCTCAAACTTGAGAAACAACAATGTGCTGAGGTTTCAGAGTTTTTTTGAATCTCCCATGTACCTGACTGAGGCTCAGGAGAAGATTGCAACCTGGAAGCACCAAAAGGCACAGACAAAGGAAAAACAAACAACTCAAGAATATCCAGCTCCCTCTGCCAAAGTCTGGGGAAGGGGAAACCCAACAGAGACAGAAGTTCCAGTCCCCATTTACAACCCAGAGAATCCACCCCCCTGACAGCAGCAAAGCCAGGGGCAGTTCTGGCTCCTGGTCCAAACTGACATACCAGTGGGCCATCTGATGCACCCACAGCCACAGCAGCAGTGAAGCCCCGTGTCTCCTTGGTCTCTACCCAGTGGCATAAGGAGGCCCAGGCCCACCAGTTTCTTTCCCACTCCCAAAGGTTGCCTAGCAACAGGCTATCCAAATATAATCATTATTAACAAAACAATACAAAGTGATATACTGAAAAACAATTAAATCAAAATGGAACTCTAAAAAAATGTTCAAGTCACCCACAGGAAATCAATAAAAAAGAAACAGAAGAATAACAAACAGAAAACAAATAATAAAATGTCAGACTTAGCCCTAATAAATCCATAATTACCTTAAGAGTAAATGGTCTAAATACACCAAATAAAAGGTAGAGATTGGCAGATTGGTTTAAAAACATGACCCCAGCCTGGCTGGCATGACCCCAGCCTGGGGTCAATGACAGAACCCAGAGTCTATAGTTGTGAGTGTTAAATGACAAGTACTGTACTGTTGCGGGTCCTTGTTGCTGCTGTCTTACGTGATAATGAGCTATCTGCTGCGCTGCCCCCAGGTACCATCACTGGAGCCAAGAGACCAGAATTCCCCTGGGACTTATCAACTCACCCAACCAACCTGAGCCTCACTGCTTTCATTTATAAGGTGGGGACCGTAACCCTCTCTCATAAGATTCTTGTTAAGACCATATGAAACAACACATAAAAGTGCTTGGAGCATGGTGATGATGATGATGATGATGATGATGATGATGATGATGATGATAACTACAATTTATTGAGCACCTCCTATTGCCAGGACCCTGGCCTCATTTTTACCTACAACCGTTTGCTTAATCCTTATAGCCATGAGCTATTAGTCTCACTTAAGTAGATTGGGAAACAAGGTCCCCAAAATAATTTGTCCTAAGACACAGCTTGTAAGCGAGAGACTAGATTTGGACTCTCAGGATCTGGCTGTGTTCTTGTGCTTTCCAGAGAAAGAAAGTTAGTGAGGGCAGGACTGGGTTGGCACAGCATACTTCCACTGGTAAAGTGGGTATAATCTGGTGTGACAGGCAATGGGGCAGCCAGAAATCACCCTTGGCAGTGTCAACTGGCTCCAAATTAGCAAGCTGTCTGAGAAATCAGGTTCCCTCTGCTAGGACACCAGGTGGATGCTAATCAGGGAATCATCCTTCCATTTCCTTGAAGGATCAGAGATTAGGCGAGGCCACCACGTGCACAGGTCTAAAATAACTCCTCGCTTCTATAAGAACTCCGTCTGCACTGAAGTCATTCTCTCAGGTGCAGAAAATAAAAAAAGCTCATGGACTTAAAATAGGAGCAGGGTCAGAGGGCCAGCTGGACTCATGGGTGCCAAGGTTCTCAGCTGGTGTTTCCTGGTAGTTCCTGCTTTGGACAGCAGGTCTCTGCCTCTCTTTTGAGCGGAGAGGGGGTGAAATGCGTGTCTGAAAAGCCCATATCCTTTGCTTCCTCTCTTCTCCATGTGTTCCTTTCATCCCTAATCTGCATTCATCTTTACTGGCTGTTCATGTATTGTTCTGAAATATGCTAGTTACAGAAATGGAAACAGGCAATGCTGCCTCTTTCTCCCTACATCTGTACAATGGATCCATAAAGTTTTCTTGGAATATCCCTGCGCAGAGTGTAACGAGGAAGCCATCTGGGCAATTCCCATGATCCCATGGGAGGAAATGGGCTGTCTCCATGTGGGTTACGTCTATGAAAAGCTGTCTCCTTTGTGAAGGAGGGTGAACTAGGGTCTAAGAGTCTATGATGTATTGCCTTTTTTATAGCCTGGCTATATTTAGATCAATGAATTGTATTGGAGATGGACTCATCACTGATTTACTCAGTGAATTATTTCATGAAAAAGTTATTGAAATGAGTTCTGATCCAGACAAGATCGCATAAACGTGTTTCTCCCATCTCCCCTCCTGGCTAGATAACCTAAAGGAAAACTCTGAAGGAGGAGAAGAGAAAGGAGAACCAGTTAGGGACCCTAGAACTGGAGGAACAGCATAGCAGCAGGGTGTCTTCTACCCATTCTCACAGGAGAAGGTGATGGAAGCCTGGCATTTCCTGCTGCCCAATACAGCACCTCAAGATGCCAAAGCAGATTCCTTCGTCGCCCCTTCCTGGTGGGCGTGAGGTTCTCCTCCCTCCCTGACAGGCACCTGGAGTGACTGGGTGGCACCAGCAAAGGGGCTTACGTCACAACAACAGCCCAGCCTGGGAAGAAGCACTCTTGGTCTCCAGAGGCCTGAGATTCCCTTCCCCGACCCAGAGGCACCAGGAGGACCACTGAGGAGTCTCTTTCAGCCCCTTAGACAGCAGCAGGAAGGACCAGTGAGAGCCCCAGGGGACGAATGGTATGACAAAGGATCTGAAGTTAAATTGTCATTGGGCCCACAGCCCACTACACTAGGCCAGGACCTGCTTGCTAAAGCTAAATAGGCTGATGGCCTGCTTAAGAAATGAAAATAAGTGGGGGGAAGAGATCAACCAATGAACTCATATGCGTATATGCAAAACCCATGGAAACAGACAACAGGGTGGTGAAGGCCTGGGGGTGGGAGGAACATGGGAGAGGGCAATGGGAGGAAAAGGGGACACATGTAATACTTCCAACAATAAAGATTTAAAAGAAAGAAAGAAGAATAAAAATTGAAATAGGACCCAGAGTCTCCTAACATAAAAGGCAAGGTGATGTCCAGATACAATTTTAAAAAATACTCCCTAACCGGTTTGGCTCAGTGGATAGAGCATCAGCCTGCGGATTGAAGGGTCCTGGGTGCGACTCCAGTCAAGGGCATGTACCTTGGTTGCGGGCACATCCCCAGTAGAGACGGCTGATTGATGTTTCTCTCTCATCAATGTTTCTAACTCTATCCCTCTCCCTTCCTCTCTGTAAAAAATCAATAAAATATATTTTAAAAAAATACACATCAGCCCTATCTGGTGTGGCCCAGTGGTTGGCACGTTGGCTGGTGCACCAAAGGGTCACAGGTTTGAATCCTGGTCAAAGGCGTGTACCTGGGTTGCAGGTGGATCCCCAGCCCCGGTCAAGGTGCTTGCAGGAGGCAACCAATCCACGTGTCTCTCTCACATTAATGTCTCTCTCTCTCCCCCCTCCCTTCCATTCTCTCTAAAAATCAATGGAAAAAAATATCATCAGGTGAGGATTAACAAAAACCAAAAAAAAGTATACATTATACCAAGAACTAGGAAAATAACTTAAATGTGAAAAAATAACCAGCTGACACCAACTCAAGATATGGAAGTATTTGAAAAAGGCTTTAAAGTAGCCATCGCAAAAATGGATCAGAAAGCAATTCAAATTCTCCTGAAACAAATGAAAATGTAGAAAAATCTCAGGAAAGAAAAAGGTTATAGGAAAAAAATCAAATGGAAATTATAAAACTGAAAAATACAATAACAGAAAACAACCTCACTGGATGAGCTCAATAGTACAATGGATATGACCGAAGATAGAATCAATGAAATTAAGGAAAGAACAATAGAAACCACGGATTCTGAATAACAGAGAGAAAATAGACTGAAAAAATTCTCTACTGTGAATGAGGACTTTGAATAACAAATTAGTGTCATTAACCACACTGGAGAAGGGTTGTTAATCAACTTAAGAGAACTAATAGTTTTAAATAGTGACAAATAATTGAAAAATATTTAAATGACACCGTGAATAACAGCATAAAAAATGCAGGGAATAAATGGGGCACAGAAGACTGTCAGCATGGTGAAAATACTCTATGAAACCATAATGGTGGATACATGTCAGTATACATTGTCCAAACCCATAGGATGGACACACCAAGAGTGAACCCTAATGTAACCATGGACTTGGGGTGATATGACATGTCAGTGTAGGTTCATAAGTTGTAACCAATGCATCTCTTTGGTGGTGGAGGATGATCACAGAGAAGGCTGTGCATGTGTGGGGGCAGGGAGTATAAGGGAAATCTCTGTTCCTTCCTCTCAACTTTGCTGTAAACCCCTATCTGCTCTAAAATGTCTATAAAAAATACAGAGAAATAAGTCCAATGAAATTTAACTGAAAACTGTGAGAGTATTATTGAGAGAAATTATCTCCAAATTGATGTATAGAACCAGTGGAATTTTAATACAAATTTCAGTAGAATTTTACTTTATTTTAAAAATAAACTTTATTTTATAATTACTTAGAAAATTTAAAGACCGAATCAACCTTGAGTAAGAACATTTGTCAAGACTAATTCTGAAGCTTTAGTGAACAAGACAGTGTGAGATTTGTATAAGCCAGACAAAGTGACCAATGGGACAGAAGAGAGAGGCCGAGGTCTGTGGTGAGGACACTGCTGTGCAGTGAGGACAGGATGTGTGTTTTTTTCATAAACTCTGCTGAGTCAATTGGACATTCACATTTAAAAACAAATCCCCCCTCACGCCAGACACAAAAATCAAATCGGGTAGATAGTGGATGTAAATGTGAAAGCTAAATTAACAACACTTCCAAATGATAGCATAAGAGAATAATTGCATGATGTTGGACATGAAAAAAATTTTCTCAAATCCAGTACAAAAAGCACTAAGCCCAAAGGAAAAAGATAGATAAATTGGACTTCATTAAAACTAAAACCTTCTGTTCATCAAAAGACACCATTAAGAGAGTGAAAAGGTAAGCCACAGTGGGAGAAGATATTTGTAAATCCTAAGTTTGATAAAAGACTCATCTCTAGAATGTTTACAATTTTTTACATAAATCATTAATAGCCCAATAGAAAGAAAATGAGCAAAAGTCTTGACCAAGCGCTTTACAACAGAGGTGAGAGAGTTTACCAGTAAATGTGAGCAGGGGTGCAAAGTAAAGTCACAAGGAGACAGGACTCCACACCCACCAACAGACTAATCATCCCAAGCGCTGGAGAGGAGGTGGGCCACCGCCACGGCCATCCACCAACCGGCAGGGTGTAAATTGGCACAATCACTTTGGAGAATTGTTTGACAGAACTTCCTACAGCTGAGCACTGCATATCATGACTCAGTAATTCCACACCCAACCTAAACACATCCATAGGTGCACTGGAGACCTGTATACACTGTTTGTAGCTGCCTACAGTAGCCAAAGCCCGGAACAAGCCACATTTCCAGCAACAGTGGAATGGATAAATACGTTGTGTACTTAGCACTGATATTGAACAGTAACACAACACACAGCAACACAGAACTGAAATCTTCATGGTCAGTGAAAGAAACCAGACAACCAAGAAGTACACTGGACAGTTCTATCTTCATGAAGTTCAAGAACAGACCAAGCTCATCAATGAGGACAGAAGTCAAGGTGTAGTTATTTGGGGAACGTGACTGGAAGGAGGCACAGGGGGCTGCTGGGAGTCAGGAATGTCCTATTTGTGACCTGGCTAGTGATTTCATGGGTTTGGACCTTTTGTGAAAATCCGTCAAGCTCTCCTGCTTCTCATTTGCACGCTTTTCTTGTTTTACTTCAATCGTTTACTTGAAAGCACATACTTGGGTTTGCAAAGTGGAAAACAACCACAAAATCCTCATTACATCACAAAGAGTATTTTATAGGGTGTTCAAAACCATTAGAAACCAAGATGTCCTCTCACTCTGAGCCAAAAAAGAAACAAAATAATCCAAAAGGAAGTGGGTTCACAAATGACTTGCTCATAGACAGTCTGCACCGAGTGTCCCGATCTCTTGCATCCTTCCTTTCAGCAGCTGGCCGGCTCCCCGGGCAGCCCATTGAGCCCTAGGAGTTTGGTCACTGAGCCCTGACTCCGGCCTCTCAGCCCTTACACTGGTCCTCCCAGCTGTTCAGCCAGCACCTTGACCAGGGACAAGGCAGGCTGGGCACTGTCAGCCTTCCCTTGTTGGGACACCGGTGACCTGTGTTGTCACCCCTTGCCTATTCCCCATGGCAGATAGAATTGGGTGCCGAATTCTATGGGAACTTCCTCTCCCTCTCTCTGAAATATCTAGAGAATTTTTGCTAAGATACCAAAGATGCTAGGAGCCTCTACTGAGCAACATGGCTAATATCATCTTGGTCTTTTTAATGAGAAAGGGGCTCTAATTTGGAAGGTGTCTCTGGTGAGAGGAAGGGCCCTTAAACCCAGAAACCCAGATAGATTCCATTGTGAGAGGCTTAGGGCTTTCCAGTCCCAACTCCCACTGACCAGCAGGTGAGAAGTGTTGGTATAACCAGCTGGACATTTTCAGAACCATCTTTGTGCAGGCATCACGATGTATTGCTCCCTCCCGAGTAGTTGCTGAAGTTATGTGAGGGTGGGTGGGGCCTTGGAGAACACCCAGCATAGGCCCTGGTTGCCAAGGAGGACACCCAGGCCTGGGAGGGAACAGATTTGCAACTTGAGCAGCAAAAGCACAGAGAAACCTGGCCGTGACCCACACCTGGGGTTTGAGGACAGAGCAAGGCCTGTTGATCCAGAGTTAGTAGTCACCTCCTCCCGTTGGTGCCTTCGCTTTGCTTCTACTATCAAAGTCAGGTTCCGCCGAAACCGGTTTGGCTCAGTGGATAGAGCGTCGGTCTGCGGACTGAAAGGTCCCAGGTTCGATTCCGGTCAAGGGCATGTACATTGGTTGCGGGCACATCCCCGGTGGGGGGTGTGCAGGAGGCAGCTGGTCGATGTTTCTCTCTCATTGATGTTTCTAGCTCTCTATCCCTCTCCCTTCCTCTCTGTGGAAAATCAATAAAATATATTTAAAAAAAAAAAAAAGAAAAGAAAAAAAAGTCAGGTTCCACTGCCTCCCGAGGAGGGGGAGAGCTGTCTGCACCGCCTGAAGGAGCCAATGGCTCCCAGCCCCACCTGGGGTGGGTAGAGGAGAGAGGCAGCTGTGTGGAAGGGCTATTCCAGAAAAACTCTCATTCTTGTGCCTGCTCGTAGAGCACGTAGGAGGAGTAAGGACCTTGGCCTCTGGAAGTGCATGGTTCAAGGCCCACCTGCACCTCTTAACTTCTCCGGACCCCAGTTTCCATTCCCCTGAAGCAGGGATGGTGGTTATGACCACTGTGTGGGGCTGCTGGGAGCAGCAAATAGCAAGTGAAGGGCTCAGAACAATACCCAGGTCACAAGCACTGCGTGTGGTGAGGGTAGGTGACACTCAAAAAGGCAGGGCCATTCTCCCAATTCCTTAGGTGAGAAAAGGAGGCAAAGGCAGTTCTTGGTACTTGCCCATGAGGCAGAGCCTGTCAATTGCCCAAGCTAAGCACTACCTGGCCCCTGGGAAGGACCACCTCGGTGGGCAGAGAAAGGAGAATCTTATCACGCAGCCTTGATTGGGTGTGGGAGAGATGCTAAAGGAAGAACAATGTCACCCCCTTGTCTGGTCAGCCTCTAGTGACAATTTTGAACAACACCCGGCCTGGGCAGGGGCTGGACAACAGCCTCTCTGTGGAATGGGTAGGGGCAGCCTGAGGTGCTCTAACAGCTGCGTAGTCTTTCTCTGGAAACCATTCCCACTGGTGAAAGGTCCACTGTTAGAGAGCCATTTCTTTGGCTTAAACGTGGATCTCTGTTACAAGGCAGAGTCCTTGCTCACAGAGAAAAAGAGTAATTCTCCTCAATTCCTAACTCAGAGTTGCAAGTAAGCGGGTTTTAAAGAAGCGAGGGGAGAAAGCTTTAAGGTTGCCTCATGTCTGAAAGCAAATAGCAATGAGAACACAGCTACAGAGGCCACTTGGTTTTCTGGGCCGGCCCCATTTCAGAAGGGCTGTGCTAAGCGGTTCCTCGTTTTGCACACTGCCTCCTCTCTGTCTCCGATGCATCTCTGAGCATTCCTGTGAAGCACTTTACAGACGGGAAACAGAGGCCACTCCTATTCCAGGGAGCAGAGCAGCCAGTGCTAGCAGATGGGGGCTCCTGGGCCCGGAGGCATGGGGCTGGCGGGGAGAGGGGACAAGGAGGGAAGGGAAGGGGCCCCTGGAGGCCAGGCTGATGGATGTGAGAACGGTCTGCCCACCTGGAGAGCTGGGATGTGGTGAGCTGCATTCTGAAATCTGGTTAGCAACTCTGACCCGTGTAGTGAACGGGGGCTCCTGCCTCAGAGACTTGCCTTTGCTCGGCCAGACGCCATGGACACCTCAGCTCTCAGCAGTCACTCCTCAGAGAGACCTCCAGCACCACACGGTCACCCTCTGCCTTGCACCCTAATTTTCATCAGTGCTTCTGATGGGTTCTGTCTGCAGTTTGTCCCCATCACTAGCAGGCCAGTTCTTCTTTGTCTCAATGTCACAGTATCCTAGCACCTGAAGCAGTACCCGGCGTGGGGCAGGTGTTCAGTAGATGACTGAGGAATGGGTGAATGGGTGGATGGGTGGATGGATGGATGGGTGGATGGGTACATGATGAGTAAAGTGAGCCATTTCTCCTGTCACACCCCACACTGACACTGTGGGAGGTGTCGGAGGGGCATACACTGCCCAATTCTAACCACTCTGTCCTTAGTAACAGGTTACGTGGGCCCTTCTACAAAGGCTTCAGTGGGACCTAAAGTACCTAAAAGACAAACATGGATAAAATACCTAAAAGACAAACACAGTTTTCAGTTAAATGGCAAAGTAACTCATTTGTGTGGCCGAGAAGCTATTCAGGGATGGCGTTATGCTTCGTTTTAATGGAGTGACATTTCAAGTCTGTGATTAGTGTTCATCTGCAGCATTTCTGCGTTTGCTTCCAAGGCTTGGCATGATTTTTTTTAAGAGACTAAAGGAAGGAGAGCAGCTCCTAGCCTCTCGCAATAAAGATGGCACCGATGGCAATAGTTTCCGGAGCTCTTGCCACGTGCTGAGCGCCATCCCAGGAACCTGACAGACGTTATCGCACGTAATCCTCACAACAGCCCCACACAGACGAGAGGGAACCAAGGCCTCACCAGCTGCTGTTCCACCCTCACAGCCTCCTTTCCTTCCAGTCCTGAGGGGGAAGGTCCAGGGGGGGCGCGCTCAGGACGGGAGGTCAGACTCACCCAGGATGCCCCAGGCAACCCTTTGGCAATGTGACAGGTTACCTTCGTTTGCTCTTTACAAGATGGGAGGGTCATCCTGCAAAATGTGGGTCAGGGGGCCTCCCACTGTTGGAAAATCTGTCTTATTCCTTGGCAGTTTGGGAGTTGGCCCAGCCCATGTGGGTCCAGTTCTAGCTTGGTGTGCTCAGCAAACCAGATGCAAAGAGGCCGCGCCACCATGCCCCCACCTTCCTCCCTATCGCATTCCCTCCCCCAGTAACGCCTGCACAGGCCCATTTCCACATCGGCCAGCGGGTTTTGTGAGATGTTCTAGGGCCAGAAAAACAATGGCAACCCAGTCCAACCTCCAATGCATGGAAGACTTATTTGAGAACAGTCCTCAGATCGGAGTTCTCGGCCTCCTGCTTTAGTTTATGTGGCCTTATGAAAGTCATATGCAATAAACCCAGGGTTTTCTCATGTTGTACGTATTTTTGAGAGTCTGCCAATGCCAGACTCTATAAGGGGCGTGAATAACATACCAATGACTCAGACGAGGAGGGAATGTAATTGTGGGGGTGTGGGGAGCATGGAGGAGGTCCCAACGCAGCCCTAGGGGCAGGAGAAGACCCCCAGGCTGGGGTAGGAAGGGTAGAGGAGCAGACAGCCTGTGGTGGTTTATTTTATGCTTCAACTCGCCTGGGCTGAGGAACCCCCAGAAGGCTGGCCAGACATCATCTCTGGTGTGTGTCAGGGTGTTTCCAGAGAGATTAGATGTGAATCAGTGACTGAGGGAAGCACGTGGCCTCCCCAGTGTGTGTGGGCATCACCTAGCCAACCCCAACTAGAACAAAGGCAGCCAACGCATGAATCTGCTCTGTGCTACAGCCACGACAGCCATCCTCTGCTGCCCGACGTGGCCCCTGGTTCTGGGCCTTTCAAACTCAGACGGACATGACACCATCAGGCCTCTGACTCTGAATTCTGTGGATGAGGCGGGACTTCAGCACCCGCTTTTCTGAGCCTCCAGCCAGCAGACAGCAGGTCAGGGGACTTCTCAGCCTCTGTGACGATGTGAGCAAATTCCTAGAATAAAGCACTGCACATGCACCGATATGTGTCTGTCTGGTGGAGCAAAATGAGTCCCACCATCAGCAAAGGAGCCAGAACACGCGAGGTCCCGGCCTCAGCAGGGATCTGAAGGGAATCAAAGGGCAGGGACCAAAGGAATAAGGGCAGCAGCTGTCCCGGAAGAGGCAGGCCTCCTCCCACATGCCATTCCTGATCTAGGGCGTAAGTGTCCCTGGAAAGGCAGGCAAGCCAGGATGGATGGTGGGCCAGTCCTCCGTCCATCCTGTGTGTCCATCCTGTGTGTAAACGTCTCTTTTGGTGGGTGACAGTAGGCAGGGGACTCATGCTGGGTGGCCTCTTTCCCCTTTCAGATCTCGCCAGCCACCCCTGGGGGCCTGGGCAGAGAGAGCCCTGCTCAGCAACTGTGTGTGCACAAACCTCTGCACCCGTGTTTATTTTTAAGGCCATTTCAGACGCTGGCCCATTTGGTGGCCAGACACCAAGCCTGCCCTTGGGTGTAGCTGACAGTGGCCAGTGGACCGGTGCTGCGGCAGAGGCTTGGGCTGCAGACAATGGAGGCTTTGATGCCAAGCCTGGGATTACAGGAAGACTCTTTGGCCAACTCATACTCTTACCCAACAAGCCAGTGAGACACGTGATGTCTGGAGGTCAAACGCCTTGATGTCTGTTCCCTCTTGTATTTGATTGAGCCCGTGGAGGCCACAGCCTCAGGCTGTCAACTTTGCACTTTATTTGAAGCGCTTTTCTGGCTGTGTGAGTGGCCCCAATGCCACGCCTACACTGACTTTAAAATCACCTCTATCTTCCTCGGGGTGTGCAATGCATGAGAAAAGACAGTGTTTTACATGAAACACCCGGACACAAGTTATCATGTAAGGGGAAGCTCCACCCATCACTGCTGAATATGATCGGCTCACCGGGAGCAGTCTTCCCCCAGGTGTGAGCCCTTGGCCTGCAGTCGGTGTGGGGCAAGGCAGAGCCGTTTCCTGTCCCTGCACGTTTCCCTCTTGTTTATTGTTCCATTTAGAAGTCTGGGAAGACAGAGATGGCTCCAAACCCTCTGTTCTCGGGCCTGGTGACAAACTGTCCCCATCCATTGCCCACTGCACCCCGACCTGCTGGGTGCAGACCCATTCGATGGAATAGGAACCTCCAGGGGGCTATGCCCCCTGACCCTGATTCAACAACCTCTGAGTCCTCTCTTGCTCACTTCTCCCCGTGACAGCGTGGGAACTGGGAGCTGCCGGGAGGGGAGAAGCTTGGTCCACTGGCCAGGAGCTCTGCAGGCATGCTCTCCCAGGCAAATGCTTTCGCTCTCTTTGGAAAGCTCCCATTTCAGGGGGAGAAGGGGACCAAGAGTTGTTCTGGATGGTGCCATGATCCCAAAGCCAGAGCCTGCAGGGGGCAGGACCCCAAACCCATTCCGGAGAGGGGCCTGAGGGGGGTGTGAATGAGGGGAGGGGAAGGGCAGGGGGTCAGGGCACAGCCCACCTGGATGGCCTCCCAGGGTCACTCAGCTTGCACTCTTGCCCTTGGCTCACACTGACCCCACGGGGACATGCTGAGCATAACTGGACAGAAGGCAGAGGGAAGGGAGCAGACAAGGGGGCTGGTGATAGCATCAGTAATGGGCACTAGTACGGTTCGAACTTCCTGGTAAGGAAGGAAAACAGAGGCAGCAGCTCCTATTGCCACTATGAGAAAATATGCCAATTCTTCAGGGAACTTCTTTTTTCCTGGCAACAATTCTTGGAAGAATTTATGTGACAGACACCCCAGGGGGACATCCTTGTGTTGGGAAACTCAAGGGGCCTTGGAAACTCCAGTCATGCCCTCAGAAAAGGGCCAGGCCAGGCCGCCAGGTGGTCCAGGGCCCGGGAGGAAGGTGCTGTGGGTGATCAGAGGATGCCCTGTGTAGGAGGAAGGGGGCTGGGGAGGTGCCCCCAGACTCAAAGTGGAGGTCAGGGCTACGACAGACCACGTACCTGTCACTTCACCATTCATTTATACTGTTTGCCTCATCCAAAGGGCCTATGCTGATCCTTAGGGACAACTGCCAATGGGGAGCCAGGAAGACAGAGCTTGCTCCTTAGCCTGGGCCAGCTGAAAGCGGGGAGTTGTCACGGTCAGAATAAGTGGTCAGCATTGCACCAAAGCCAAGAAAGCAGCCCTGGGCCTCTGGGAGAAACGGAGCCTGGGGAGCCAGTGAGGTTTGAGGACTGAGCTCCGGCTTCTGGAGGTTCTGGGTCCTAGAGCAGCTCAAGGCTGTGTCAACCAATGGTGGTTGCTGCCCTTTCAAATGCCAATAGGAATCTCCAATTTGGGGTGTGGTGAAAATGGAAACTTTATTCCATGCCAACAGCTCCACAGTAACACAGCATGGCTGTGAAAATCACTGCTGTGGAACATCTCCACGGACCAATGTCGCCTCCAGGATGGTGGTTCAGCCCCAGTCACAGAAAGGCAGTCTACAGTCCTCTTGGAAAGTGCACATCCCTGAGCCCAGGGGAGCTGGCTTATATAGACTAAAGTCCCCGCCCCTGGTCCCTGATTGGTCAGAATACAGCCACAGGGATTGGTCAGAACAGAGCCTCTCCAGTTGGTCAGAGCTATGCAGCTTCTTGGGGAGAGCTTCAGTCCTATTGGTTGAAATAGGATTCCAGGAACTCCTTTATAAGGGCTGGCTGGCTCAGATGGCAGAAACACAGTGCAGGCAGGCAGGCAGTTCAATGCAGACTGGTTATGGCAGAGGCCACTGAGCAGTTTGTGTGGAAGCCTCCTCTGCAGAAATGGCTGCCAGGCTCTGCTTTATTTTTTTTTCTTTGAGCCCAGTTAGCCACCGGGAGCCCTTCTTACCTTCTTACTCTACAGGGTTCACAGCTGAAAAAGTGATGCCTGAGAGAAAAAAAGAAAAGAGGGAGCGGAAGAGATGGGGAAGAAGAAAAAAGAGAAGGAAAGGGGAGGGGAGAGTGGAGGGAAGGGGAAACAAAGGAAGAAGAGGTGGGGAAGGGAGGGGGAGAAGGTGGAGAGGAAGAGAAGGTAGAGGGGAAGAGAGGTGGAGGGGGAGAGGAAGAAGAGGAGAGGAGGGAGAGGGGAGGAAGAGGAGGTAAGAGAAGCAGGGAGAGGAGGGAGGGGGAGGAGGAGGGGAGGCAGAAAGAAATGGAAAGCTGAGAGGATAGAGAACAGGACTGGAGGCCAGTGAGACAGCGGTCAGGAAAAGAGGCAAGACCAAGACTGTGACTGGGAGTTCTCTGTTCTGCTGTCTGGCTAGAGCCATGTCAGAGGCCCCATAAACCAAAAACGTATCCATCCGGAGCGCTTGGGGAATGCTCACCCAGTGGGACGCCTCAGGAGCTGGCTTTCCTGACCCTGTGGTCTCAGAATGGTCCGAGCTAAGTCGCCAAGTTGGCAGTGAAGGAAGATGGGAGCAGCTGGAGAAGAGGTCTAGGAAGGGGTCTGGGAAGGGCGTTCCCAGAGACACAGACTGGGCCAAAGAGACTCTAAAAGCTGTGGGCAAGTCTGGCTCTTCCACCCCCTCCACCCCTAAACAGACCCACCAGTATGGGGGGAGGAGGGAAGGGAAATAGCAGCAGACCAAAGGGTTAAGTAGGGACTGGGAGGTGGAGGGCTGGGATTTATCACCAGGAGGGGGCTCCCCACCCCCCCACCCCCCACCCCCTCACCCACCCCCACCCCCCCACCCCCGGCTGGGAGGACTGAGACATCTGTGTGACTTCTTAGAGCACTTCCCCGGGACTCCCCAGGAGTCAGTTCCCTGCCCCCACAGAGCTGTGACATACCCCAACCCACCACCCAGGACGGGAGACTCTGGGTCAAAGGAAAGGCAGAGATGCTTCAGGGGACAGAAAGCATCTTAAAAGACGCTTCATTTGACTCCTGCGAGATGTCAGGAAGATGCTCTGCCCAAAACCATGCCAACTGTGTGGAGACCATTGCAGACACTGAAGGAATCAGTGCCTTGATCGCAGGTTGAGTGTTTTATGAAGTCTCTCACCTGTCTCCCCTGTTCTCCACTTCTCTACTGAATTTAGAGCAAACCGGAAAGTTGGAAGTTGATTTAAGTTTTTAAATATATGAACCACTGTTCATTATTTGAGTCTGAGTAAGAAACTAATTTTTTTACATTTTGATTCTCAACATTTTATAGAAAATTATAAATTTTCATCAGAAAAAAAATGTCTAGGTCTACTGGGCATAGCATTTTATACAAACTTCCGAATTTCCCCCAAGGCCTCAGGTTTAAGGTTTGCCAATTGTGTCTACAGCTGAGCATTGTCCTGCCACAGCCATGACTCAGCGGCTTCAGGATAAACTTGGCTGTGAGTTCTCTTCAAAGATTCAGATCTTGCCCTTGACACATGCCTTTAACGGCTGCGTCACCTCCTTCACATCTGCTCAGTGATGTCCCAATTCTACTGAGTCATGGGGGAACCACAGGCTGCAAATGGCCTAAGAGCCCCCGGGTGGGTGGGCTGAGCGTCACCTGCCGTGTGACTCAGCAGCCAACAGATGCCATCGTGGAAGAGCAGAGACAACAAGAGGGCAGCTTGTCCACAGGAAAACAGGATGACGTGCTTATTTTATGGTTTCAGTGGTATGTCGCTGGTCAGGTGTCGATTGTCATACTCCCCAAACAAGCTGGTCAAAATGGACCCAAACAAGTTGGTCAAAAAGGGAACTGCTGTTTCCTTGGGCGGCCCAGGTCAAGGCTGGTCAGGAAAAGGCAGAGCAGCTGGGTGCGATGGGCCCTCAGTCAGGGCCAGTGCGCTGTCCGGGCCTCTTCTGCCCACAGAAGACGCTCCTCTGTGGGAGCTGAGTGACACCCGACTCAGGTCAAGCCTGCTCCCGCCACCGCCACCGCAGATTCCTCTGCCACAAGTGCCCGGCCCCCTGGCAGTTATGCGAAAGGGGAAGTCTCAGCAGGGACCTAACCCTCCCCTCTGGGCAGCCCTGCACGTGGGGTGAGTGACGGGGAGCCTGCCACCCAGGCCCATTGACTGCAGAGCTGAGGCAGCAGGAGTCGGAGCATCTGGAAGGTCAGGGAGATCCCAGCTCCAGGGAGCTCTGTCCGTGTGTCATCGTGGCCAGTTAGTGGAGGAAGAACGTTTGGCACAGCTTATCTTTCACAAACACACAGAGGAGAGTGCCAGCTAATCACCATGCTCTTGTGACCAATGTGGCACTCTGTCTTTCCCGGGTCACTTGCCGGGAAGGAGGGGTCCCCGGCCTTTGGGGAGGCCTAGAGAGGAAGGCCAACCCCTCTAGACAGATGCTGTGGGCCTCTCTGGGGCTGAAACTGGCCTGGGGTGTGCCTGGTCTGAAGGGAGCCCAGGACAGTGGCCGGAGTGCTGTCAGCCCCCAGAAGAGGCTGGCCTGGCTGGTTGTGACCAGGCTGGGGTTCCGGTGAGGCCCTCCAGGAGGCTGAGCTTTGAAAGCCACGTCTGAAGCTCCCCCATTGAATTCCTTTTCTTCTGTCCTTGTCTCAAAGTCTGGGTTCTCCACCTGGTCCTCCAGCAGCCCAGGGACTCGGCACCGTCCTCGGGGATCAAGCCTCCTGCCTCTCCCCTGCTTGGCCTCCCTCCCTTGCGCAGTCTCCACCTCTCTCTCCATAGTTTCGCTTTGGGTCTTCTCAACGGGGGAGCTTGTTTTCCAGTTCTTTCTTTTGTTTTTGTAGTGTAAATAGTTTATTTGCTCTTATATAATGAAAAGATCAGAAAAGTAACATGAACTGCTTACGTAACATTTCTCATATTTCATAAAATTTCTAATATTGCCAAGAAGCAGGCCCATTAAGAGACAAACAGAAAGGAACATGCCAACATTGCTGACTATTTGTGGATTACTAAACAGGCGATTATTTTAACATATGCTCATCAGCATGAGCTTTGGGAAACAGCTGCTTGTGGTAAAGGCCCAACTATGCGCGTTGTATAGAAGGCAAGTCCTCAGTTATTGGGGTCGTGACCTCTGAGAATCCAATGAAAATGACTCACCATTACCTAAAAAAATGCACAAAAATAAAACCATAAAACACACAGTTTTTGGATGCTGGTGACAACTTGAGTCCAAGTTAAGAGCCTGTGGCCCATGTACACATAAGAATTCCCCACGTCCACATGGAGCTTTCCAGCAACAAGTGGGAAGTGAGCCCTCAGGTCAGCTCCTACTTTTCAAGAATCTAATGAAAGTCCTGGATTTTCCCCCCTAAAATGAACATATCCTAATTCCTTGAAAGCTTAGTATTCATTTTCAGATTCCTCCTAGAACCCCTTCATGAAAATTCAACTCTGTTTTCTGATGACATTAACTATGAACTATGAGTGTAAGCACCTGCACCCCGAAGCCATAGTTTGGGGTCTCCTCCCCTATTTCCCCCTCGGTTCCCGACCCCCATCCCCAGCCCCCACCCTCCCCTGCCTTGGGTGTCCTGGCTCACTCTGTGGCTCCTCACTGTGACTCCCAGGGGTCAAGGCCACAGATACCCAGTACCTCTTGCCATGACATCTGGAGATGTGGTCAACATTCCAGTTTTGAATGGGACTCATGGAATAAGGGATTCTGGGTCTCTTTTTCAATACACATTTGGGTCTCCCCCTTTCTTCCCTCCCCCTCCCTCCACCCACACACACACAGGTTAAAACAGGTTGAGCAGTACAAAACTTGGTTGAAATCAAAGTTTGCTTATTGGGTCAGAAATATAACAGAACTGGGAGAAGGGTGACTGGTAAAACTCTGGAAACACCAAAAAGAGTGAGAAATTTTCATCTGTGAAGATGGTGGCTGAAAGAGCATATGATATCAAGGAAACCATGAAGGCTATCAGTAGCTCACACTGGGGTTTGCTTACCAAAACTGAAAATACTGAAATTAAGGGGGCCTGCAAAAAAAGAAAGAGACAGCATCTTCTATTGGCTTTGACACTAATTTGTGTAGTGGGCAAAGGAAACATAGGGGCCTCATTATCCTGAGACATCATGTAAGTCATAGACGCAAATAGGTTCAAGAAAGTTTAGAAATCACTGAAGGAAATAAAAGAAGACCTGAATGAAAGAAAAGACATCTCGTGTTCACAGGCAGGTATACTTAATTGTCAAGATGTCACTTCTACCCAAAGCAATCTACAGATTCAACATAATACAGAATGAAAAAGTCTATTCTCAAATTCAGATGAAGCTCGAGCGCCCCAAATACCCAAAACAACCTTGAAAAAGAAGAAGGCACAGAACTTACACTTCTCTATTTCAAAACTTACTACCAACCTACAGCAATCCAAGCAGTGTGATACTGGCATAAGAAGAGACAGAGGGGTCAATGAAATAGAAATGAGAGTCTGGAAGTAATCTCATACATCGATGGCGAATTGATTTAGACAAGGGTGCCAAGTTCCAGTGGGGAAAGAACAGTCTCTTCAATAAATGGTGCTAGGACAACTGGAAAACTACATGCAAAAGGTGACATTGAACCTCTACCTCAAACCATGTACAAAATTAACTCAAAATAGATTAATGGCCTTAATACAAAGGCTAAAACCATACAACTTATAGAATAAACCATAAGGGTAAATTTTCATGACTTCAATAGGCTCTTGGATTTGGCATCAAAGGCATAGGCAACAAAAGAAAAAATAGATAAATTAGACATCAACATTAAAAACTTGTGCACCAAGGGATATTATCAAGAAAGTTAAACAAATCTATGGAATGGGAGAAAATATTTGCAAATCATATATCTAATAAGGATTTAATATCCAGAATACATAAACTACTTCTACAACTCAACAACAGAAAGACAAACAACTCAATTTAAAAATGTGCAAAGGATTTAAATAGACATTTCTCTAAAGAGCATATATAACTGACCAACAACATATAAAAAGATGTTCAAAATAATTAGTTATTAGAGAAGTGCAAATCAAAACCATAATGACATGCCACTTTACACCACCACCACCCCCACCACCCCCGGGATGGCAATAATAATGATTAACAAATGGGAAATGAGTGTTGGAGACGAAGTGGTGAAATGAGAGTTCTGATCAGTGCTGGTGGGGATGTAAGATGGTGCAGCTGCTGTGGAAAACTGTTCAGTGGTTCCTCAAAAAGCAAAACATAGAATTACCATATGACTCAGCAATTTCACTCCTAGATATATACCCAAAAGAGTTGAAATCAGGGACTCAAATAGATACTTGGATGTCAGTGTTCATCACAGCATTATCCACAATAGTAAAAGATGGAAACAATTCAAGTGTCCATCAGCAAATGACTAAATAACACAATGTGATGAATATATACAATGGGAAATTATTCAGCCTTATAAAGGAGTGCCACATGCTACTACATAGATGAACTTTGAAAACACTGTGTTTATTGAAATGAACCAGACATGCCCTGGCCGGGAAAGATCAGCTGATTAGAGCGTTGTCCCAATACACCAAGGTTGCAGGTTTGATCCCCAGCCAGGGCACATACAAAAATTAACCAATGAATGTATAAATAAATAAAACAACAAATCAATGCCCCCCCTCTCTCTCTCTTCCCCCATTTCCCCCCCTCTCTGTAACAATAAATAAATATTTTAAAATTAAATAAAAATAAATGAGCCAGACACAAAAGGACAAAGATTATTGACACCACTTAGATGAGGTCCCCAGAATAGGAGAACTCACAGGGACAGAAAGCAGAATGGTGGTTACCAGGGGTTGGGGGAGGAGGAGTGGGGTTGAGTGTTTAATGGGCAGAGTTTCTGTTTGAGGTGATGAAAAAGTTTTGGAAATAGAGGCAGTGATTGCACCACACAATGTACTTAATGCCCCTGAGCAGTAAGCTTTCTTAAAAGAAAGATTTAGAGAGCTGTGTAGGTTATACTATCATTATGAGTCATAGAAAACATGGTGGGATCAACCCCCGGCCTTTGTAAAGCTTCATCCCACACCAGTATGAGTGACAGTCCCAGCCACGGAGGTGGCCCTGGACTTCGTGTGACTGGGTGAGGGTGAGCATTGGTTCTTCAGGGACCTGTCCTCAGTGCCACCAGATGTGGTGACTGCAGACATCCCTCAGGCAAAGTGGAATGCCAGTGCATTTCTGGCAAGTGCAGAGCTGCTGGCCCCGGGTGTCGCTCCAGGAGGGACAGTCCTCCAGGCACAAAATAGTCACCTTTTTGAGGAATAGCCACAAAGGAAACTATATTCTATTCGTTTGCTGGTAAGAAAGAAAATCTCTCTTACACACACACACACACACACACACACACACACACACACACCAGTTACAGGTATTGGCCATGACTTTCCTCTCCATCTGGCATGCGTTTAGGCTAGGACTTCCCACCTGGTTCCCCGATGGCACGGACAGCCACGCCCCTGGACCCCATGGAGTGCTAAGGCAGATCATTGCAGGCTAGGCAGTGACCGGGGTGCTAGGACTCCGTCACTGCAAGAGAGACAGCCAGCTCAGAAAGAACCCGGTGGGAGGTGATGAGGGGCCTTGGGAGGGGGACCTGGGCTGCTCCAGTGCTGGGAGAGCAGAAAGCACAGCCCTTCCTAATGGCCGAGACTGCCTGTCCCAGGTCCCACTGGGACCTGCTGACCCTCTGTCCCCGCCTCACTCACTGTGGATGCCACACCCAGGGTGAGGGCCTCTGAGCCAGGTTAGGTCACATACCCCTCTGAGTGGCCCAGGCCAAGGAGAGAAAGGAATTTGCTTCCTAGACTCCTGGATGGAGGGTGGCTCTGGAGACAAGTCCCCCACCTGCCCAGGACACAGGAGGAGAAGCATCCCAAAAGGACACTGGGGCCAACAGGAAGCAGAATGGATGAGGGCAGACACCACCCAGTAACAAGTTGTATTAAATCACGCCCCTCCTGGAGACTATCAGATCCCACTGGACTGAGAGCAAGCGCCAGGGCCCTACAGGTTCTTTTTTATTTATTTTTTATTTTATTTTATTGATTTTTTACAGAGAGGAAGAGAGAGGGATAGAGAGTTAGAAACATCGATCAGCTGCCTCTTGCACACCCTCCACTGGGGATGTGCCCGCAACCAAGGTACATGCCCTTGACCGTAATCGAACCTGGGACCTCTCAGTCCGCAGGCTGACGCTCTATCCACTGAGCCAAACCGGTTTCGGCCCTACAGGTTCTTAAATACCACCTCTCCAGGCCTCTTCGGGGTGCTTGTGCATTGGAGTAGCTGGTGCCTGATGGAAAATGCTGGGTCTCTATCTTTGGCGGAGCAGCCCAAGCTCCCTCAGCTTTCCCACACAGATGACGACTGCTGCCTTGCTCTCAAAGCCTCAGCCACAGCGGTCCAGATCCTCCGGGCTGAGGCTGGGGTGTGCAGGGGCCATGCTTTCCCAGGGGGAACATGGAGGGTCCCCCCGGGGCAGAGACTGTGGGAGCCTGGTGATGTCACCCCCTTGCTCCTCATGCAGCTGATCGGGACATAAAATGACTCTGGCAAGTGCAACCTGCTCCTGGTCTCAGCCCCCTGCATATAGTGCTGGTGCCAGGCGGAGGCGGCAGGAAGCCAAGAGGGGGTCAGGGCCAGCTGGTGGAAGAGGCATTCATTCGGACTGGGTGGTAGGTGTGGGGAGCAGGTCAGGGTCAGGCATGCTTACCCACAGCAGGGCTATAGGAGAAGGGGCCAAGGTCAGTCACACGGGGAGAGTCCCAGAGGAGGGGTCAGGCCAGACAATGATCGAGAGAGAGAAAGGAAACAGCTGTCTCCGTGTCCAGGCCTGTCACCCTCGGAAACGTGCCAACCCTCAGACAGTCCCTGAGAAAGTGGGCACAGCACCCCCCTCCCCGAGGCAGGCAGTGAGTGGCAGAGGCAGGGCTTGAACCCGGACCCCCTCAGTCAGAGGACCCAGCAAAGAGGACATGAATGGGGACCAGAGGGAATGTGGGACAGGGGACAGGCCTTCCTGGGAATTAGGAATCGAGGGCTGGATGTGGCTGTTCCCGGGACACCAGTTTCAGCTGCCTGAGTCTGTCTCAGTCCCTTCCCATCCACTCCTGCAGTGACTGACTGACAGTAACTTTGACCTTTGACTCCATGTCACAGCCAGGCCTTGTCTCTGCGTGTGCATCCAGCAGGAGGGTGGCTCCCACAGTGCAGTCACAGTGCCTGACGCCAATGCCACCCACCAGGGCAGAGGGTCTGAGGAGGTGCCCTGTGGTTGGTCCTGCTGCCCCTGCTCCCCACTCGGTCAGGATTGCTATCCCGAGTGGCGCACGATATAATTTGCAGAGAACATTTACACGGTCCCCAGCCTGCCCTGGACTCATGTTTTCCTTCTTGCAACGATATCCCCTTTCCCTCGATATTTGAAATCATGCAAAGATGAGGCCAGAACAGAAGTCACTAACTACTATCAAAGTTCAGTCCATATTCCCCCTCTTGCCTTCTCAACCCACTATCTGAAAACAAGAGCCTGCGTTAAAACACAAATGTTGATACAGTAGCTGCTAAGAGTTCTGCACAGCCCAGCCGGCATGGCTCCGTGGTTGAGCATCAGCCTATAAACCAGAAGGTCACACAGTTTGATTTCTGATCAGGGTACATGCCCAGGTGTGGGCTCGATCCCCAGTGTGGGGTGTTCAGGAGGCAGCTGATCAATGATTCTCTCTCATCATTGATGTTTCTATCTCTCTCTCCCTCTCCCTTCCTCTCTGAAATCAATTTAAAAAATAAAAATTAACAAAAAAGAGTTCTGCACAGACCATGCCAGCTTACAAAAAAGGTTCAATCATTGTTCCCATTTAACAGATGAGGAAACTGAGGCTCAGAAAGGGGAGGAGCCCAGCCCTGGGCCACGTGGCGGAAACAGCATCTCAGACATGAACCTGCAGCCCATGCTCTAGTCCCTTGGTCTTAAAGCTACCACCTCCCTCCACCCCCACCCATGACCCCCAGGGTCTCACCTATTCAAGTAAAAGCAATCAATATTTCCGGGGATGCACCTAACTGTCACACTCTACCTTTGCCCATAACATATTAATTACATCCTATTTTTCCCAAAGCCGCTAGAATTGTGACCCAGTGCTCTGTTGGCATCAGATAAATGCTTAAGAGGGTTAGGATTAGCTCACATGGCTCTCAGTTGGGTAACTGGTTAATAAGTGTTTACACCAAATATTTATTTGCTGGGTGTTTGCTGAGCAGTCCCATTTGGAGTGGGATGGGGAGAGGGAGAAACATTAAAACATAGAAAGTTCAGTGACCCCAGGGCACATTGTGGATTTGGAGATGAGGGAATAAAGAAAGGTCATGTGGGGAAGTCACTTCTCTTGGCTGATGCTGGACCGGAGCATCACCATGTATAACCCCCTGATTGTCTGTCCTCAGGTTGAGGGCACTGCCTACAATCTGGAGCTGTCTGGCTGTGGCTAGTTTTTGGTTTAAGCACTAATTAAGCTAGCTCAGCTTTTCAGAAGGGTCCGTCTTCTTCTTCTTTTTTCTTTTTAATCCTCACCCAAGGATATTTTCCCATTGATTTCTAGAGAGAGTAGAAGGGGAAATGGGGGGAGAGAGAGAGAAACATCAATGTGAAAGAGACACATCAATCGGTTGCCTCCCAAATGCACCCCTACTGGGGCTGAGGAACCTGCAACCAAGGTTCATGCCCTTGATCAGGGATTGAAACCATAACCCTTCAGTCTGCAGCCCGGTGCTCTCACCACTGAGCACTGGCCAGGGGGGGACTGCCTTCTTGACCCAGGAAAGCTGGCTCTGCACTTGCGGTAGAGAGGCCATTCCTGGCATGTCTGGGACCCCCCTCTGCAGGCATGGAGCTGGAGCATGCTCTGTTTTGATGCTCAGCTCTTCTGAATAAGCCCAGCCTCTAACCAACTGAACCCAAACCAGTCAGAGGGAGGCATTAAAGTTTCCAAATGTTTGCACTAGTAGCAAGATTATATAATAACTAGAGGCCTGATGCACGAAGATTTGTGCAAGAATGGGCCTTCCTTCCCCTGGCTGCTGGCACCACCTTTGCTCCAGCTGGAGCCGCCTTTCTGCCTTCCCATGCTGCCCAGAGGCCCAGAGTGGCTGGGGCAGTGCAGAATGCCTGCATCGTTGCCACGGCGATGATGCAAGCACCCCGCCCTGCCCCGCCCCCAGCCGCTTGGCGACTGCATATGCAAATTAACCTGCCATCTTTGTTGGGTTAATTTGCATACTCACTCCTGATTGGCTGGTGGGTGTTGTGAAAGTATGGTCAATTTGCATCTTACTTTTATGATAATAATGAACCTTAAAACAACCAACCCACATCAAAGATGTAGTGTGAACTCCGTTATTCCTAACAGCCAAAAGGAAACATCTTTCTTTGAGAACCGGATGGAGGGAGTGGGTGGGAATCCTGCACTGAGCACTGGGTCTCAGGCGACAGACCCTGGTTCTTGTCACGTCTACTGTCATTTGGAATCTGGCAGTGACTCAGGGGCTCTTCACAAGTGACTCAGAGGACCCGGACTCATATCTCCCACACGCACCTTGATGGTCCCCAGGCTTCCCTGAGTGGGCGGGCATTCCCACGCTGCTCTGGGTGGGGAAAACCCAGCCTAACACCACTGGGCAGCCAGCAGGCCCCGAAGAACCAACCACGCACAGGCTCAGAGGAGGCAGAAGGCACTGTGCAGAGTTCCTAGTGTGTCCTGTTGCATCATTTCTGTTAAAACCCAAACCTGGTCCTAGCCAGTTTGGCTCAGTGGATAGAGCCTTGGCCCACGGACTAAAGGGTCCAGGGTTCGATTCCAGCCAAGGGCACGTATTGGTTGCAGGCTCAATCCCTGGCCCTGGTTGGAGAGTGTTCATGAGGCAACCAATCCATGTGTCTCTCTCACATCAATGTTTCTCTCTGTCTCCCCCCCCCCCCCACCCCCCGTTCTTTTCACTCTTTCTAAAAATCACTGGAAAAATATCCTCGAGTGAGGATTAACAAAAAAACCAAACCTGGCTGCCACCCTTCTCAGGCTGGAAGTAAAACCCACTACAGTCCCAAGGGAGCCTGGCAATACGTCTGCACGCCTCCCTGGGCCCCGGCAAGGTGGCCCACCCTGCCCCACCCTCCCTGCAGAGCCTTCCTGCCCCTCAGGGCCCCCTGCCCGCCGGGGCCTTTGTCACACACTGCCCCAGGAAGCTGGAGTAGAAAGCTCACTTTTTTCCCTGTTTGAGTGCAGTTGGGATCATTTTTAATACATTTCTTTTTGCTCTTCATCAACTTCAAATGTATTAAGATGTCCTGAGGGCAAAAGAACCGATTTAGCTCTCTGATTACAAGCCGGCTCTGAGCCTAATGCCTCGCTCGTTTTGAAATACTGACATTAACAGGAAAATCACTCAAGCTCTCTCCTGACTTCCTGTGCTTAATTAAGTGGCTCCGCAGGTGACTCAACCCTTTTATTTTTCAGAATGACATCAGACTTATTTTCCATTTTAATAGCCTGGTTACTTCATTGATTTTTAAAAATCCAATTTCAGTTTCTAGTGCAACTTTTGTCTGTGTGTTTTTTCCTCCACCCCAGGAAATGCTAACTCCCGTCCCGACTAAACTCCAATGGTTGCGAAGGCCTCTATTTATTTTGTGTCCAGGGTCCAAAACCAGAATCTGAAGAAGGACGTAGAGGTGTGAGCCATATTTGCTCATCACCTAAGCCATGTCACAAAGTGTTGGAGTTTTAATGTAATGAATGATCTTGTGCCATTCCTGAGTCCTGGGGGTGGCGTCGGGGTCCCTGAGAGAAGCCACATCTGGCTCTCAGGCCCGTCCGGCCTCCGGGACTGTCCACGCTGGTCACTTTCCCCTGCCGATCGAGGAGGATGCATCCAGCCTCACAAGCTGGTTTCAAGTGTCTTTGACATTCGTCGGGCGGCTGTATGACATTATTCACCTGGAGACTCACCTCATGGCTGGGAGGTAAAATCCGTCGTTTGAGGGGAGACCTGGGAACCGCTCATGTTACTATGACAGTTTGGACTCACAGCCTCATGGGAAAGCAGATGCCAGTGATTCACACGCTCTGCCTTTTGCTGGGGTTTGTTTGGCGCTTGGGGGAGCTGGGGGAGTTTCGTGTCTGCCCGCCGAGGGCTTTTCCTCCATTGAATCTTCACGCTCACTCCTGGTGAGGACGGGGCGCCCATCCTGGGCCCTGCGGGTCCGCTCCTTCCTCGGGTCACCCTGGGAGGGAAGCACACAGACCCCACAGACCCTGGAGCAGGGGCCCCCGTGGCCCAGCCTTCTCTCCGCAGGAAGGGCCTGGACTTGAGCAGGTGACGTCCGTGCTGCCCGCGCTATCCTCCTGGCTCAGCCACAGCCAGAGAATTCCCCAGGGCAGGGCCGTGGTGATTCCCATGATGCTTTTCTTCTTAATCCAGCAGGAGTCAAAGATATAACGCAAACACTAGGCACTCATTTAATGTTCATCTCTTCCCTCTGTCATATTTGCATAACAACAAGCTGAGGAAATTATCCTGGAAGAATACACTCTCTAATGGTACCATTCCCCCTGAGAAAGATGTCAACCATCTGCTGTCGACGTTCTTGTTCTTAGAATGTCCTGCTTTGTCTAAAGAACCAGAAGGTTTGTTCTAAACTAACGTCCCATTTGAAGAAAAACTGCCTCGTGATGAAATATGTCAAAAAGTTCTCTCTGACCCCTCGACGGGAACACACACACCAGCCGGGTCCCTGCACTGAGCTGGGACCGCCACCCAGAGCGACACATGGGCGGGGTGGGAGGTGACGGGGAGCCAGCCTTGGTGAACTTAGGCCGCCCCTTCCCCTCCAGATAAGATGGCCGGATGGCCGCGCGCTCAGCCTCCACCACCCGCTCCAAGGCTTGCTTCCTCTGGGCTGTTCCCTGTCATGGTCTCCCATGCTGCCTGGTCCTCAGGCCCAGGGACAAGCCAGCCCCTCACCGAGGACCCACAAAGCTCAGTCTCGGAAGACATGTGTGTGTGACAGGCATTACCGAATGGTGGGGGTGCCTGGCCCATAGGAGGTGGTCAGTAAATATTCACACAAGCACTGATCGCACATTAGCACGTCTTGCTCTGAGCTGTCTTCAGCCCGCACCCCTGCCAACTGCTCTGGCCCCTTCACGCCTCCCTGCCCGAAGGTACCAGGGGCCTGGCTGACTCCTCAGAGGGTCGCTTAGTCCTCTGCTGCTCCCCTGGCCCAAAAGGTTCTGGGTGTGTCTGTGTGGGGTTCCCTTAGCCCCACGCCCCAGTACCCCGTCACCAGGAGGCAAGGTGGAGAAGTGTCTGAAGGAGAAGGAGGGGGTTCTCAGGGCACGAGCTGCTTCCCACGGTCCCGCTGGCCCCGTCGCGCGGTTTCTCTGCTGGCGCTGGTGCTCTGGCAGAACGCTGCCGCCTGGCCCGTTCCCAGGATGCGGGTAACTTAGCGGGGAGGCCGCAGCCCGCCTCTGCCACCGCCTCCATCCCACCCGGCCTCTCTGGGGGCGGGGGGCTCTGTCCACGGGCCGCTGTCCACGGCTGTCCTATCGCTGCCCTCTGGGTCTGTGCTCGCTACTCACTTTCTTAGAACTTTCTCAAAACAGCAGCATACTGTTATTGTTTAGAGATCATACATGTATAGTAAAATTTACAAGGAAAAGCAAGAGAATGGCTGACGTGAGTCAGGAGGCACTACTCTAGCGGAGGGAAGAGGAGGCATGGGGGGCCGGCGGGGGGCGAGGGGAGGGAACCAGGACTCTGTCGGCTGCTTTACTGCTTCACCCTGGGTGTGATGCTCACAGACACTGCACACTCTTCCTCGCTGAGGCACGTTTTACAGCATGTGCGCTGTCCCACAACAGAGAACGTTTTGAAGAAGCCAGGACCCCCCCTCCCTGGCACCTCCCTGTAGCCAGCCAGACCCGGCCTGTGTGGGGGCGGACCCACACCGGCACTGCCACCGCCTTGCCCACCAGCCGCATCCCGTCCTGGTCCCCATCGCCTGTGGCCACTGTCCCCTGGCGGTATTCTGGACACCCCGTCTTCTACCCTCCCCACCTTTCAGCACAACATAGAACTGAAGGAAGGTGTCAGCGAGAGCTCTGTGTCCAAGTCCGGAACCCGCCTCCACCCTGAGTTCCGTCCCGGCTGGAGGGTCTGATCAGAAAGGCAGGGACACGCCCGGTAGAGGACACGATGGCCCAGCCAGGGCACCTGCTCAGCTCCACCTTGATGGGCAGAGAGGAGATTCGTCCCCGCCATCCCTGGCTGAGATCAACACCCCCATGACCTGGACCCTTGTGGTCCTTGCCCCGACCCTCAGGCCTTTCCTCCACCCGTCAGCTCTGCTTCCTCGGATCACCCGCTCCAGCGTGCTCCCACTCAGCCCAGGCCCGGCCTTGCCCTGGTGCTGATGTGGTGGCTTCTCCTTGACAGGCTGCAGGGTCTTCTTTGCAAACAGGTCATTGGACCTGACGCTGCTGTTGACCCCACTGATCAGACACCACTTTCCTTTGAAGTGCTTGTCTGTGAGGTGGACACTCTGAACCCAAACTGCCGTGTGGGGGCGGGGGACACACAAATATTTGCTGGATCACCTCCCAGGTGTCTGCAGGTCCGTGATAGGGTCCCATTCCGGAGGACAGGCAGGGGCCATTGCTCACAGCTGTTCTCCCCCCGTCCTCACCCCTCCCTGCACGCGAGGCCATGCGGTAACCGGTGCACAGTAGGGCTCTTTTTCTTTGAGTAGCTGGTGAGTGTATGTCAGAGCCGGAGGCTCTGTGGCTCGCTGGGATGTTAAAGCTACGAGAGCAGCACTGAGCTGCCTGAGGCCACACAGCTCGTTAGGGGCGCAAGTTTCAGAATGGACTCACCATATTCAATCAACGCATCTCACCTGAGCGGGTGCCACGTGCCAGCCTCTGCTGGCATTAAGGTACAGTCAAGAACAATTGATTAACAATTTGCCCTGTTAGAGAATTCAGTCCATCCCAGCAGACAGGCTGGAACAAATAAGCACAGATCGAATGACGGCCTTGGTGAGAGAATGTGTGCCGGGGCCCAAGGGGGTTCTCTGGGAGGCGGTGCTAGGCGTGAGCTGCGCTGCCTGCGGGGAAGGGAGAATGCCCCTGGTGAGGAGACACCTGCCAGAACACGAGAGAAGGGCCCGGTGCTAAGAGGTGATGAGAGGTTCGGGCCCCGGTCACCCAGGGCCTCACAGGCCGGGAAGAAGTTCAGGCACTACCTGAGGTGTATGGGGAGTCCCCTGAAGGGTCTGATGGGGTGACATGGCCAGGCACACTGGCTGGAGGGAGAGGGAGTTGGCCGATCAATGGGAGGTATTTGCAGAGAAGGTGACGGACAGTGTCCTGTTGTTCAACAGAGGGCCACGGTGACAGGCTGCTGGCATCTCGGCCTCGTTTCCCCTGGGTGACAGGGACGCTCACGCCTCACTGCCCTGTTACGGGGGTTGTAGGTTTTCAAGGGGCCTACACTGCCCGTCGCCGAGAGAACACTGCCTGCTTTCCTGTGAGAGCCTCCCATGGCTTCGGTAGGAATTGCTAAGATCCGCTTTTCCTTTTCTTTTAAGATGGAGAGAAGTTCTTCATTTTAATGTGGTCGAGTTTACCAGTCTTTTGTCCCTGGGTTTGTGCTTTCCGTGTCTTGCTTAAGGAGTCCTTCCTTCCCCACCATGAGGTCATAAATATATTTCTCTTACGGTTACGTTTTCAGTTAGGCCTTTAATCCATCTGGAATGTGTGTCTGTCTGTGTGTGAAGCCAGCTCCCTGCTGCTTGGCTGAGTAGCTTTGAGAAAACCAGGTCCCTGGTCCCCATGTGCCCGCCTGACAAATGAGCAGTTAGATTGGGTCCTGCCAGACGCTTCCCCCAGCCCTCAGTGGACAGCAGGCGGTCCCCCAGCCCTCAGTGGACAGCAGGCGGTCCCCCAGCCCTCAGTGGACAGCAGGGGTCCCCCAGCCCACAGTGGACAGCAGGGGTCCCCCAGCCCACAGTGGACAGCAGGGGTCCCCCAGCCCACAGTGGACAGCAGGCGGTCCTCCCTGCTGCAGCCTGAGACCAGGGTCATACTCCTGTTGGCGCGAAGGCAGAGCAATGGCCACATCCTCCCACAGATTTCCTCGAGGCAGGCTTCCCAAGGCCTGCTGCCGCCAGAGCTTTGCTTTAAATCATCACTCACTGACCTTTGCGTTTAGGTCTGTCGCATGCACCAGGCTAAGGAAGGGAGAAGCTCAGCAGCTAGAATTTGTATTTAAGCCCCATGTCCAACCACCCTTGCCTTTCAGGAAACGCCAGCCTGCAGGGAGTTCAAGTGCGTCCTTTAAACTCTTTCAAACTTGCACTGAAGGGCCCCAGAGGTGCCCCGCTGTGCAGGTCAGGATCTGCCTCCATGGCAAAGCGTCTCTGGAATGAGTGGCTGGTGACAAAACAGCATGCACACAGGTGAAAACCAGCCTCCGTGTTCAACCCGATTGTTACAAGCCTGAGAGTGGGGCGTGGTCACCCCACGGCAGGAGACGGCCTGGTGAGGAAGAGCCAGTGTTCGCAGGGGGTGGTGCAGGTAAAAACAGCTCAGCCCAACTCACTGCAGCATCAAGGGTGCACATGGTCGAGATTCAGGGGAAGGGGGCGGAGCCAATGGGATCAAGGGTGGAGAAGGACCTGGGAGGAGGTCTGGGAAGGAGAGCCTTCTACCCGCCGGGGCCCAGGTCCTGCCGGGCAGACACCAGCTGGTCTCTCTGTGCCTGTGGGAAATGCCTCTGGATGGGGAATCGATCGGCTCAAGGTCTGTGCTGGTTCATTTCCTGTCAGCTGGACAGGCCACAGGGTGCCCAGGTGTTTGTCAAACATTCCTCACATGTGTTTCTGCACGGGTGCTTTTTGGACGAGTTTAACATTGAAAACATTGCACTTCCTAATGTGGATGGGCCACGTCCAATCAGATGAAGGCCTGGTAGAATAAGAAGCCCACCTTCTCTGGAGTAAGAGGGGCTGCTCCTGCCTGCCTGCCTCCGGCTGGGGCCTTGGGCTCCTCTGGCCTCCAGACTCAAGCAGAAGCCTCGGTGCTTCCCGAACCTGGGCCTGCGGCTTTTGCACTGGGACTCACACCGTCACCTCTCCTGGCTCTCAGACTTGGACTTGGACCGGAACCTGCAGCTCTCCTGAGTCCCCAGCGTGCCAACTGCGGTCCTTGGGACTCGGTTTCCATCATCACTGTGTGTGTGTGTGTGTGTGTGTGTGTGTGTGCGTGTGTGTGCGTGTGTATGTGTGTGTGTGTGTGTCCTGTTGGCCTGTTTTTCTGGAGAATCTGACAAAAGTCAAGGCCCCATGGAACACATGTGCCTACCTGAGATCCCCCCGACTCTCCGTGATGGAAAGCAGTCCCCCACAAGACGTTATCATGAGACCTGGAGGGTCTACAGCAGCCTTTTCACACCTGGAGCAGCAGGGGATCCCCTCCCCTGCGTTCCAGAAGCATGTTGGCCACACATCCATGTAACAATGCGTTTGTGTGTGTGTCCAGTCTCTGCACTCTATAGGGCCAGTGGCTCAGCTCTCGGACAGTCGTTCAGCCTTTGTATGTGGGGACCTAGTCCAAGGCTGGCACGTGGATGATGCTCAAGTGTGGCTTTTGAATTGATGGGTACGGATGTGGCAGTCAGCAGGCAGGGCCGAGGGATCCCCAGCCACCTTGGCAAGTGGGGACAGAAAGGGCCTGCACTCCAGCAGGTATTCCCTCCCCCAGGACACACCATCAGCCCTTGCTTTCATGTAAAGCATCGTGGGGTCTCCGGGGCCTCCAGGCAGGCTCTGCAGGGTCGGGAGGGACCACCCATCCGGGCGGACCAGGCTCCGGGGCAGGCCTCCTCCACGTTGGCAGCTGGGCGTGCTGGTGCGATTTCCAAATGGTTTTCAGACTTGGAGAAACCAAAGGGCCACCCAGGACTGTGATGTTCTCCTTCATGCAATACTGACCTGCAGGGCGAGTGACAGGCCAGCCCCAAGGCAGTGCTCGTCAGCTGTGGGTGGACCAGCGAGCTGCTTGCCTTGCCCTGTCCCTGGACAGCACATTCACTCTGCTCCCTGTTTTCAGAGCTCCGTGGTCAGAGCCCAGAACCTTCCTACCCGCAGTGGGAGGAGGCGTCCGCAGGAAGCAGTGCAGGGCCTCAGTGCTCTCCTGCCTGCCTGCCTCTGAGGGCAGCAAAATGGCCCTGTCCCCGCCCCAGCTGTTATCGGTGGAAGTGGAGTTCTTCAGGGGCCTCGGGGAAAAGAATTTCCTGAGGTCCCCGCAGAAGGATGGGGTTTTGTGGAAAGCTTTATGGATGATGTAAAATTAAGGGGTTTCCCTCCGAGGTCCCATCTCTGTCCATCTCGCCATGGAAGAAGTCCCACTGTGTCTTCAGCAGGGCCAGGATAAGGCCACTGCCCCAAGTTCCTGCTCCACATTAAAGTCCAGGCCAGCATCTGGCTGGCTCAGCTTGTGCTCCCAGCTGCAGTCCATTGCGTGTGGGGTCACATGGCCACGGACAGGCAGCTGCTTAGGGCCACATGGCTACAGAGAGAAGACACAAAAGCGCAGGGGCAAGTGCAGGTCAAGGAGCAAGAGGGAAAAAGGCGGAACAGGGAGATGAGAGAGAGGAACTCTTTGCTTGGGATTTTACCCTTCCAACATTTCAGGCACTTGCAGTGGCTCCACCCTCCTAGCCCATGACTCTTTCTCAGGCTAGACGGACAGGCAAGCACCTTCCCCAGGTCACCCCAACTTCACTGCGCATGTGCCCCTTTGTTTGATCCCTTCCCCAGTGAATGGACCGGTGGTTCCCTGGGGAGAGTGAAGTTATAGTTTCCTGGTAAAGCTGCCCAGACCACCATGCCTATAATGGCTGGCTTCCCTTTGCTCTCTTCCTCTTATTAATATTAATAAACTAGCTAATTAGGACAACACAGTGACCCCATCCACAGCAGGGCCTTCCTGCCTTCTATTTCCTCTTAATGAAAGTCTGTCTCTTTCTCCACCCATGTTTGTCCACCTTCAGCGAATGGCGAACTGTGTGAGCTGTGTGGACCCTGAGGTACCAGTCATGCATTTGCTGTCTCTGATCTGATGGTTCCTGATGCCTTGGACTCCATCCTCCAGAGACTCTTAGCCATAGAACTTTAAAGCCTGAACTTTAAAGTCATCTGCTGATGCCTGAGCTCCTCCCTGGGCACAGGGATAAGGAAGAATGCACACAGGGCCAGCAGCGAGGGCACAGGCACCCATACCTCTCCGCCATGGTGTTTCTCCCAGTTCTGGCCTGGGTTCTTCTGTGGGTTTAGGAAGGCTTCTAAGAGAAGAGGCACCTGTTTTCGGTCAAGGTCTTAATGAGTATTGTGTGGGTCTGACAGCTGCACCCACACCGACTTGCAGAGCTCAACCTTGGGTCCTTCGACTGAGTCATCCATCACAGGCAAGAGGCTGCCTAAGGGCTCCTGCCATCTTAAGCCTGGTCACAGCTGAACCAAAGGAGAAATGAGAAACAAGATGTTTAGGAACCAGAGAGGGGGCAGGCTCATCCAATGCAGGGGAGTCTCTCTTCCCATCCTCCAGGAAAAGCCTCGCAGATGGCCTGCCCGCTCTTCTTTTCATGGCTCCATCCCAGCTCCCCTAGTCAGTTGACTCGATAGGGCGGCCTTTATCAAGTGGCTTTTCACCTTTAACCTGAAATGCCGGTCCATGACAGTCATTACCTGCCAAGGAACAAAGAGCAACAATGCAGATGTGTACACACATGCGCGCATACACAAGGGTAGTATGTGCTAAGGGGGGCAGTTCATGCTGATGAAGAGAGTTCCGCCGACGGGTGGAGAGCAGACCCAGTCACTGGCATGCCATTCCCATCACAGAGAGACAACACTGTGGTGCCCCATTATTGGGTCTGCAGTCGAACCACAGGATTTCATCCTGAGATGGTCACAGAAAAGCATGGTTGCATAGATGCCTTGTGACCACCATGACACACGGAGAGCAACAGCCTTCGTCAGCCCAGGGTGCAATGTGGGAAAGCCTGCCCAGCGGGAAGGGGACCAGAGCGTCGCCAGGAGCCCAGAAGTCTCTTCAAGAAAAAAAATAGTAACCCGCTCCACTTTCCCAAACAGACAAATTCGACTTGTCAGATGCAAGTTCAACTTATGGACAACCCACTCACAACTAGCACTCTCCATGGGAATGGCCGAGTCACCTGACGGCACAGACGGTGTGATGTCAGGGAGAGCTGCTTCCAGACACTTTTCTTCTGGTAGATTCCACGAAGTCAGCCTGGTTACCAGGAGCGGAACTGAGGCATCAGTTTAAGTCGTCAGCCGATATCCTTCAAAATGAATGGAGACATGTTAGCTGATTCCCATTCCTGGGCCTGGGCCAGGATGGGGTCTCAACGTGGCACCTCCTGGCCTCCCTCCTGTTTAGCCGAACTCCAAGCAGCATCCTCAGTGCAGCTCCCACTGGGGCTGTGTACAAAGAACAGCTGTTACCCTGAGCCCTTTAAGATATCGAAGACTGGTGAGAGAGGGAGCCAGGAATTCGCTTCAGCTCCATCCCCAGTCCTTTTTCATTAGTATTATACATTTCTACTTTAATTTCCAACGGCTCCTCCCTGCGAAATACCATTGTAATACGGTACACAAAGCTCACCGACCATGACATTTTGTTCCTATACAAGAAAACACTGTCCCCTTCCCAAGGTGGTCTCTCTTTTTTTAAAATGTATTTTTATTGATTTCAGAGAGGAAGGGAGAAAGAGATAGAAACATCAATGATGAGAGAATCATTAATCAGCTGCCTCCCTCACGCCCCCTACTGGGCATGGAGCCCGCAACCCGGGAATGTGCCCTGATCAGGAATCAAACCGAGACCTCCTAGCTCATAGGTCTGTGCTCAACCACTGAGCCTTGCCAGCTGGGCAAGGTGTCATCTCTGTTAGTCAGGCTTTTTGTAGGTCAGGTGACTTGAGGGTGGAAAGTTTGTTCATTTTCAGATTCAAAAAATGAGATGCCTCTTGCCTTCAAAAATATCTGTGACTCGCTCCGTGAGAAGGTGACAAGGCTGCTCCCCTGTGGGTCCCACCTCATCATGCGCAGCTGCTGAGGGCTCCTTTCCCAGGTGCTCGGAGCCGCCCCTTCACTGCCACATTGGCTGTGGGTGTCGGTGCCCAGGACGCGAGCTTGTCCAATTTGGCAGCATTTTGCTTTGTCTGCCTCTCTGTCTCCAGGTTAATGATGTTTGGTCACAATGATTGCAAACATCTGGGGCCTCTTTGCCCTTCACCGGCGTCAGACCAGCCAGTCAATCCCTTGGGAACGCTCCTCCGAGTCTATTCTGCATGGTCAATGTGCAGCGGTGTGTGTTTATCCATGACTCTAGTTGTTGCTGCCTGACTGGGCAACCCCAATTCTTAAACACACTGTATGTGAACATGTGTGAACTGTAGGAACGAACAAAATCCCTCACATGAGAACCAGCAAAGACATTTATTAGGAGTTTGCTGTAGCAGGGGTGTCGGCCAGCATCGCTTTTGGGGGCAGGCAGGGGTGTGGGAGGCAAGGGGACAGCTCCAGGTGGCCCTACGGGAGGCCATGGCCTGGGAAGCTGTGATGGCCTCGCTGGAAGCTGGGCATCCTATGTGACTAGTTACGGTACAGTTCAGCTTTCCCTGTTGGTCCTGTTTGGAAGTGGAGGCAAAAAATAGGCAGCTGTCAGGTAGTGACCGGGTGCTGGGAGTTGGGCTGAGTGTTGTAGGCGCTGTGGGGGGGCTCCTGAGCTGGCTGCTGAGGACGGTGGTCCGGCTTCTACCTGAGCACACACTATCTACTCCAGAACTTGCTGGAAATTGATGTCAAAACCGGTGGGGATAGGGGAGGGCAAGCATCGTTTTGTGGCCACAGCCACATGGAGTGGGAAAACGGGGTCTTTGGGCTCCATGGAACCTGCTCCCTGGCCCATCCGGAGTGTCTCTGCAGACCAATGACCTTTCTCAGGCCCTGCTGGGAACTTGGGGTCATGTGTTGAGTCCAACTTTGAGGACCAGGTGGGCCAGAATGGGAACCATGGAATAGGCCAAATTAGCCTCCAGGTGTGTGCACCCCAACTTCTCTGACCTCCCACTCCATCCCACCTACTGGGATTCCTCCAGTGTCTCATCCTCTGACTCAGAGCATTTTACTTCGAGCAGAGTGTCAAGAGTCAGACAAGGTGAATCCGTTTAACCCAGGCTCAGTCCCGGTGATGGCATGTCAGACGCTGGCTGCAGGCGGTGGCTCTGAAATGCCGAGGGTGGGTGGTGGCCAACTCCACCACCGGCCAGGCAGCGGCACTGTCTCCAGGCATGCTGCTTGTTTGGACATGAGGTTTCTGCCTACAGAACATGCCTTCAAGTAGGAAAGAGATTCTAGATCTTTCCAGAGGTCACAGATGAAGGCCTGGGGACCACATTCAGTCTGGATGTGTGTTTTGCTTGGCACACGTGAATTTTAAGTCTTTTAATGACTTACCAAGATTTAAAAATGAGGAGCTAGCCTTTCACATTTTAAAAAAAGTGTTTTCCAACTTCTCTTGGACAATGTGATGACGGGTGACACGGGTTTGTCTTCCCACTGAGGCTGCTCAGCTGATGAGCAGTGCCCTAAGGGGAGGGGCATGCTGTCTTTTCTTCCGCATCAATACCGCTGCCCACTATTTTCTTTGCTTGTCATTGTCAGACTAAATGTTTGGGTCCCCCCAGATTCACATGTTGAAATCCTAACCCCCATGTGATGGGGGGGGGCCTTTGGGGGGTGAGTAGGTGATGAGGGTGGGGCCCCCATCAATGGGATGAGTGCCCTTGTAGGTGAGACCCCAGAGAGTCCTCTCAACCCTTCTCCCACGTGAGGACACAGCAAGAAGATGGCAGCCGGCAACCCAGAAGGCGGCTCTTACCCGAACCACGCGGGCACCCTGCTCGCCAGCCTGGTTCTCAGTTACTGTGAGAAGTAAGCATATATTGTGTGTAAACCATGCTGCCTGAGGTGCTTTGTTATAGCAGCCTGAAGGGACTGCTGGCTCAGCAGCATGCCCCGGGGGCATTCCACCCCACAGCTCCTGGCATCTGGGAAGAGCCCATTATCCCTTCCCCAGAGGTTGTTTCTGGTGCCAGAAGGTTGCTTTGGGAGGATTCTGGGCACTGAAGGGCCTGTGGTGGGCACAGGGTGACCTCACCCCTCTGACCTGGCCCCTTTGCATTGAGGTGATGGGATATTTCCTCTCTCCTGCTCCCTGTCCCTCTTCCCTTGAGAAATGCCTCTTCTTGCCTCAGAAACAAAGAGGACTGCTGGGGGCAGAAGGGGGTCGTGCAAGTCTGAGAGGTGGGATGTGAGGGTACATGCCGGGCTGAGCAGCTGCGTGGGACCTGAATCAGCTTTACTCGACCTGCACAGTCTCAGTGTCCTCAACTGTCCAATGGGATAGGACTCTGAGCCCCAAGCTTATGAGGCGTCTTGGGTCTGTGTAAAATGTGGCCATCAGGGAATATGGTTGGCTGTCGATCGTATCCATCTGGTTATGTGGTACCAATAAATAAATTCAACACTCAGTGTCTGCGCCAGCCCAGGCCGCTCTCTTACACCTGCTACATGTCTGTCTTACAACAGCAAGGCTCTGCTCAGTGTCTCTCCTGAGGGGCGCAGGGCAGGGGAGTGGAACTGCCCCAGAGTGCCATCAGCGTCTGCAACAGGCGAGGGGATGCAGCATGCCAAGCTCTGGGCTCGAAGGCTTCTTCCCAGAAGAGACACCCATTCCCTCAGGGGTCCAGGCAGATGAGGGTCTGGGCATATTTAGTTTGCTGGCACCACACCCACATGTAAGCGTGTGATGCCAGTGGCACAGCCATGTTAAGTGGATGAGGCCAGGCTCTATCCAACTCGGGGTTCTCCTTAAATTAAAAATAATTCTCACGCTGATTGAGATTGTTAAATGCAGACAGAGTGCTGCTGGGTATTTCTTTCAAGGTCTCACAGAGGTTTGCCTCTTGCCCTGTGGTATAAGGACCTCTTTGGGGCGGGGGGGTGATTGTAGGTTCTTGGGGTAATATAGGGAACCATAGGAAAGCATAACCTCCACCACAGCCCAAGCCTGCTCCCCAACAGAAGAGAAAGTGCTGTCTGCACCGCTGGGAAACCCACAATGTGCTGATGGACAGGGGGGCCTCGCTGATATCCATCCCTCTGATGCAGCGCAGCACCCAGCATCGCCCTGCGCCCCTCTAGAACAGCGGTCGCCAACCAGTGGTCCATGGACCACTAGTGGTCCATGAGGTCCGAAAGGTTGGTGACTACCGCTGCTCTAGAAAGTCCATCTAAGAAGCCTGCACCAAAAACACCCTGGTGCCCACTGTGCCTGGGCTATTGGGACATTCTTCGATAAAAAGAAAGGAAAAACAATTTTGGAAATGCTTTCCCAGGTGGCACAGTTGGCACCAATCAAAGTTCGTGTGCCCAACATTTCCAAAGGCCAAAACTCAAAACATCAGAGTTTGGAGTATGGACAGGTTTATTGATCTAGAAGGTGCCAATCGAAAAGATGGGAGACCTAGTGGTACCTCAAATCCATCTTAACGTACAGAGTTCAGGCTTCTTTTATGTCAAGGAAAGGAGAAATGGGAGGGGCAAGCGGTAACTGACCACCGCAGACATCTGGCACCGGCATGGGTCTGAGGAAGAGCCAGAATCTCTAAATCCCTTTGTTCCCTGAGACAGAGGCCCCACCACTTCCCAAGTCCCCTGCTTTCTAGGGACAGTCACCACCTTTCCCCTTCTCCAGAGAGGAGCTGGAGGCCTCCCTGCCCCCTCAACTGTGGCAGACCCTGATGTGAGGGCTGGACAGGGGCTCAGCAGAGATGCACGCCTCTGCTCCTCCTCCTCTCCTCCCAGAAAATTGTTTAAAGAAGCCAAGACTGCTCTGGCCACTGTGGCTTAGTTGGTTGGAGCGTCCGTCCTGCACACTGAAAGGTCAAGAGTTCAATCCCTGGTCAGGTTGCACAACCTATCAATGTTTCTCTCTCACATCAATGTTTCTCTCTCTCGTCCTCTCTCTAAATAATAAAATAAAATAAAATAAAATAAAATTAAATTAAATAAGGCCAAAAGTGCACAGACTTAGTCATGGCAACACTGAGATTCAAACCAAGCCGGCCAAGCTTTGAACCACTAAACCGAGCCACCCCCTATTATAATGTGATTATATTATAACCCAAATCTAAAAGACCACCCACTGCTTTTTTTTATTGGATCCTTTCAATAAACTGGTCATGCTGGCAACACAATTCCCTAAGGAAATAGAAAATGACTATTCTGAAATAAATCTGAAGGACACACCCGCCACAAAGCGGTGGCGTTTTATGCAAATACAACCAGGGCCTTCTCTGCAGCCTGTCCTCACACAGGGCAAGAACCCAGGACTCAGCCGCCGAGGGGAGAGTGGCTCAAGGCCCGCAGAGGCAGGAGATGCCAGCTGCAGCAGGAGGCACAGGGCGAAGAGAGAAAAGGCTGATCTCTGAACTTGAAGGAAGCCAGGCCTTTGGCCCCAGTGAAGGCCAAAACTCAGTGGGTGGGGTCATTTGCATAACACTTAACACCAGGTAGAGGTGCATCCATAAAGCCTCCTCACTAAGCCTGGGGTCCTGAAAAAACACTTAGCTCTGACCCTGGGGCCATGCTTCTAAAGGAAGGAGATATGCAGCTTTAGAAATACAGTCACAGAAAATGCTACAACCACGTGCTCCATTTAAGTACTTTGGGTCCCCCTTGTCGAGGGGGTTTCCCAGAAGCGAGGGGCACCTGTTCACTTTCCCAGAAAAACAGAGGTTACTGTAACATCTTAGCACAATCCCACGTTCATTGGGAGAGCACCTTGGGGAACGGTTTAACCTCAGGCTTCTCACGTAGAATGCCTAGCACAGCTGCCGGGCTGCCTTGGTGACCCCACGGTGCAGGTGAGGGGCCAGCCTGATGGAGAGCAGCTCACCTGGGCCACAGGCCTGTGCCCCTCAGGCTGGCTGCAGCCACCATTGCCGGCTTCTCCCCATCCTGGAGGGAATTCCTTTGATTAGCGCTGCTGGGGTTTGGGGGAAGGAGTCCGACTGCACATGGCCCTGAAGGGGGAACAGAATGCAAGAGCGAGAGGAAGCGGGGTGGGAGGTGAAGTCCCTGCCCAGGTGCTCAGATGGGAGACTTGCTGGGGCCCCATCAGGACTGAAGCCCTGTTACCACTGGTTTAGCCAAAGACATTTGCATGGCCCCAGAGGACTTCCAGAAGCTTCCTCCCCACAGTGCCCCATCCCTCTATCCGGAGGCAGGACCCTCCTGTCATGGGTCCTCTGTACCTCGGGTCCCCGGCCCCACTCGACCCTGTGATTCCCAGGAGTCTAAGAATGACCCCTTTCCGTTTCAAAGTCACCGCGGAAGTGGCTTTAAAACCGTGCTCCCCAGTCAGGTCCACGCCACACAAGCTCATGACCAGTGGTCCCAGCAGGAACAGTTTGGGCAAGTTTTGGCGACTTTAATGAGCTAAACATCAGACTGGGCTTCCTGAGGCCATCAAGCCTGAGGAGACGGGATCCAGGCGGAGGGCGGGCCTACCGGGTGGCTCCCTCCATGGGCCTGTGTGGGCACTGACCCTGCGGACCCCACCCACACCGCTCACTGACCCTGCGGATCCCGCCCGCACCGCTCACTGACCCTGCGGACCCCGCCCGCACCGCTCACTGGACTCTGGGCCCAGGTGCCAACTCAGAGGTAAATATCCCCCAGACCCAGTTTTAGAAAACTATTCACCCTGAGAGACATTCCTCCCAGAAATCTGCATGTTAGGCTTACCTCCTAACATTTTTTACAAGTTTTCAAAACTTATAAAAGCTGTATCGTGTTAACACCTCAAACTTTTATTTTAAAAAGTGAAGTTGGTGAACCTGGTCCATATTATAGCATAGGAGGCAGATCACTGGGAGCCGAGGGAGCGGCCAGGGCAGGGGTGGGTGGGGTCTGACCCTCAAACCAGGGGGCCGCTAGCAATTCCGAATCTTCCCGTCGTCACAAGTCTTCATGCTACCTGGTGTCATTGTCCAAACACAGGGTTGTAGACAGGATCCTCTCCATTTTGCAAGAAACAAGAACACGGCAGCCCAGAGAGGCAAAGGGACTCTCTCCAGGCGCCCAAGAGGAAGGGCAGAGCGAGGAGTCTCACCTGTCTTCTGACCCCACTGACTGTTATTCATTTTTTAAAAATTATCTTTTTATTGATTTCAGGGAGGAAAGAGAGGGAGAGAGAGATAGAAACATCAATGATGAAAGAGAATCACTGATCAGCTGCCTCCTGCACGCACCACAGTGGGGATTGAGACCCCAACCCGGGCATGTGCCCTGACCCAGAATGGAACCGTGACCTCCCGGTTCATAGGTGATGCTCAACCACTGAGCCGGGCCTGTTATTCATTTTGCCATATGGAACCCTCAGGGGATGGCAGTCCTCCTTCCAGAATGTTTCCGTGGAGAAATGTCATGCCACGTGTCATTTCCGTGGGCCTGGCCTTGCCCTCAAGGAGAAATGACCTGCTCTGTTTTGACCCAAAAGGAGAGGGTGTCTCTTCCACTCACAGGTCAGGATCTGAGTGGCATCTTAAAGTTTCCACTTTGTGTTTCTAGACCTGTAGTTACCGCTTCATGAGCTGAAAATGGGTTTTCCTTTTATGTGTTTTTCTGAAGCAACTGGGGCTCTTTGCTTTTCATGAGGATGCAGGTTTTAAAAACCCCCAGGCGAGGGAGGAGGGTGCGGCATTGACTTGTCCCCCTCATGGAGAGAGGGATGCAGCATCCAATACTGAGTGTCCACATGAAAGCCTGGGCTCGGCTGTGAACACTGCATGGGACTTGACGTTATAATCTCAGAGGGGGCAGAGAGCAATGATGAAGGCCATTGTTTTAAAGCTCCGTTAAGATCAGATGTGTTTTCTGCCGTGTTTTCCACCGCAGAAAGGGGTGTGACTTTATCCATGGGTGGGTGTGTCTCCCTTCAGGGAGCCTGGCCTATGAGAGTGGTACCATCATTATTAACTAGTTAATGTTACTAAAGGGGCGGCCAGCCATTGTAGGCATGGTCTTTGGGCAGCTCCACCAGTAAGCTTCACTTCACCCTCCCCGGGGACCACCAGTCCACGCCCTGCAGACCATTGGGGGAGGGGATTGGACAAAGTGGGAGATGGATGCATGCTCAGTGAAGTCGGGGTAACTTCACTTGCCTGTCAGTCTAACCTGGGGAAAGGTAATTGGCTGAGGGGGTAGAGCCACTGCAAGCATGCGAAATCCTGACAGGTTAATTGGTTAAGATCCTCGTTATACTCCTCAGACAAAGAATTCTCTCTCTTGCTTCTCTCTTGCCCACTTGCTCCTCTGTGACCCGCACTCACCGGTCCTTTCCTCAAAGCCATGTGGCCTTAAGCAACCAATGGCCGGGGAACATGGGGAGTTGACGTACAGGATGCTGGACTGGACCGAATATTGACATGGAGCAAGGCTAGGCAGTGGCCTTAATTCTTGCCCTGCTGGAGACAAGATTTGACTTTTTCCACAGCGGGACGGAGGGAAATGCAGCATTGAAAACCCAGAGGTTTAATTTCATGGAACTAAAGATCACTCATCCTCCTGTGCGAGTCTCGGCAAATTCCTTTCCTTGCAACATCGCAAGAACTCCACTTCCACCGGTAACAGGCGGGGACACAGAGGGCACCCACCAATGACAAAAGGTCATGCAGAAAGCGGTCACTCTCAGAAATGCCAGAAAAGCAAGGCAAGGGCCTGCTCTCTGAGGAGCGGGCTTCGTAACCCAGAGAAGGAGCTGCTGGCATTATCTCTGGCAAAATGCTCACGTGAGTTAGCAAAGAGCAACTGGAGATAAAGTAGAGCTTCGTTCCAAGATCAGCCTCTGGACTAACTCCGTTACCCTCCACCTCCACCTTGGTGGGGAGGGGAGGCCCAAAAGCCGGCCGCCAAGGAGAGCCTGGGTTCTGGGTCAAGGTGACCTTGAACTTGGCAGGTCACCTTGTGTAATTTTCAGAACACAGGATGCAGATGGGCCCCTCTAGTCCGCTTCCACCGAGGGAGGGTCATCAGCGACTGTGCCGGGCAATTGGCTATTCACTGAAGTAAGACTAAGGTTTTAAAGGAAACGTAGGACAATACGTTTATGACCTTGGAGTCAGTGGGCAAGGCCTCAAGCAAGACACAAATCACAAAGGCACACAGAGAAAGAGTGAGGTCATCATTGAACTGTGACACTTCTGATTCAAAATCAGAAATCCCTGGAAGCTAAGATAAACGACACGCACCAGAGTGGAAGATGTGTGCAACATTATATTGTAACACACACACGTGTACAGAGACGTTCATGTGTTTACATAAACTGTGCATTGTTAGCCAGGCTCCAGCAAGAACTTTAATCAACTGGTAAGAAAAGAAAAGAAAAGGAAGGGAAGGGAAGGGAAGGGAAGGGAAGGGAAGGGAAGGGAAGGGAAGGGAAGGGAAGGGAAGGGAAGGGAAGGGAAGGGAAGGGAAGGGAAGGGAAGGGAAGGGAAGGGAAGGGAAGGGAAGGGAAGGGAAGGGAAGGGAAGGGAAGGGAAGGGAAGGGAAGGGAAGGGAAGGGAAGGGAAGGGAAGGGAAGGGAAGGGAAGGGGAGGGAGAGGTGGGAAGGGAGGGAAGGGAAGGGAAGGGAAGGGAAGGGAAGGGAAGGGAAGGGAAGGGAAGGGAAGGGAAGGGAAGGGAAGGGAAGGGAACAACCCAGGAGAAAAATGGAGGAAGGAAACGACCAGCAGGTCACAGAAAACCCGAACAGAAAGTGGAGGGTCCCCAGGGACTCTTGCTTAGCTTCATGGTGCACTTTTTTTCCCACTGAGAGCTCATTCTTTTATACATTTCATAAAGAAAAAAAAGAAAAAATTACCTGCAGATTAAACCCGAGCAACGTGATTTATTATTTTGCCAACAAATAGGAAGGAAGCTCTTGGTCTATTGAAGGAACCCAAGTTCTGCCCCCAAAGCTGCCTCCTGGATACTGATTCCACGGGGGTCAGTAAGAAACAAAAGGCTCAGGAAGAACCTGTGGCCCCCCGCTTCCTACCCAAGAGATTCAGACAGAGACACCTGCTCCAGGAAGGAAATGTCAAGATGGTCGCCTGAGCCTCATGTGAATGAAGTAGGAGTCCCAGGAGCTAGAAACCCCTGCATCCCAGTAAAGCAAAAATGTACCTGCCATGTGTGTTTAGCACGTCCTCAGTTACCTGTAAATCACCCAAAACGCCATCCCCCTTTTTCTCCTTTGTCCGAAATGTCATATATACTCAGTGTGGACTCACTGTCTTTAGAATTTCCATGCTTACGTGAATGTCCCGTGTGCACATATTAAAATTATTTTCTCTTGTGAACCTGTCTCTGTTCATTTGATCACTAGCCCAGTTAGAAGACCTTAGAAGGTGGGAGGAAAAGTGTTACTGTTTTCAGCCCCCACACTGTAAAACAGCATCCCTTTTGTGTGAAAGCTGAGCAACTAAGGCGGCAGGGCCAGAGCACAGCTGGGACAGGGCAGGGCGTCTCGGGCAGCAGGGGTTGAGGAGGGGGCCTGGCCCCTAGCATCTCTGTGCCCGGCAGCGGGCACCGGCTCGGTAGTGCCCAGATGCTGGGAAGGGTGGACCCCAATTTAAGAGGCTTCTGACCACCCTTCTACCATATATGCTACATCGTATACGTGCAAGCCTTAAAAGGGCCAGAATTTTCCTCCCCTCCAGTGTCCAAGTTTGGAACCACGTGTGTGTGAATGATCAATGCTGGCCTTCCATCTGGAGAGGCTAGAATGAGCCAGTGACCCCAGTCTTCAGACTGGAAACCAAGCCCCGGTCATAATCCCTGCCCTTTCTCTCTCTCTCTCTCTCTCTCTCTCTCTCTCTCTCTCTCTCTCATTCCCCCCCCCCCCCCCGTTTTCCATTTACTTATTTATTGTTCTTTATCCAAGTGTTGTGTGCATCTTCCCAGTGCCAACTGCTGTGTTGGCTTCCAGGCGACAACGGCCCCCCTGTTCCTGATCTCGGGGCTCAGCAGAGGAGGGGTTCCAGCCTGGAGGTGAGGGCACCGAAGGGGTGGCCCTGGGTCCTCCTGGAGCGGGTGCTGAGCTGCCCTGAGGCCCCAGAGCAGCTGCCGGGCCGCACTCTGTGAGCCCCCACCCCTGATCCTCTCCAACCCTCGATCCTCCCGCAGGGCACCCTCCGTGAGCCTGGGGGGGGGGGGTCCCAGCAAAGGCAAACGGATCCCTGACCATGCCAGGCAACTTCGAAGACGTCGGGCTTCCCTGGAAGAAAACAGACCTTCTCTGAGCTCCTGCCGTGTGCCGGGACCACACTGCGATGCTCCAAGGATGGCATCTCATTTCCATTGGCCGTGTCCTCAGGACAGCGTTTCCCTCCCACGGGGACCTGAGCCCAGCCGCGCCGAGTTAGAGAGCCACGCGCCAGCCTCGGTGACGGAGCGGGGAGTGCCCTTTCCTCCTTGGACAAGAGCAGGTTTGGAATTTGCCCCACTTTTCAGGAGTGTGTGCCCCATCGCACACTGGCGGTGAGTGTTCTTATCCCATGTCAGCCTTCCCCGTCTCGTGGGGTAAATCACGGGACCAGCAGGCGGTGGAGGCAGGGGCATTCCGGCCCAGGCCCTGGCACACCCACCGCCCTGCCCCCTCCAGGGCTCCACAGAGAGACACCTTGTGTTTTATAATCGAGCACATGCTATCGGACCTTTCCTGCAGGAGCCGGCATGGGAAAGCAGTCGTGTCCGTCTGCCGGCACAGCACAGCGTGGACGGCACCTGGGCATTGGCTTCCGCCGTTACCGGGCGCAAGCTCATCTGCTCCTGCAAAGCAACAAAAAGAAAAGAAAGAAACTGTTTTAAGAATCACATTATCACATTCAAAATCAACCTTGGGCCTCCCCATATCACTGAAGTGTAGAGATGCGTGCTCTCGGCCTCTCCTTGCTCACAGGAAGCTGGGCTCCTGCGCGCGCGTCCTGGCAGGGACGCCCTGAACCTGGCACAGGCATCTCACCGGAGCAGGGGCCTCACCTGTTCTCGGGAGCACGGCGCCTTGGGATGGACCCGAAACTGAGCAGAATCTTGATTGACCCTGTAGCCTGCGTTTCTGCCCCTCAGCTCCCCGCCACAGAGAGTACCGCTTTGGTCTCCCATCCCTCCCTGCGCTCCCTTTAGCCCTTGGGCTTCGCCCCCCGCCCCCAGATGCCCTCACGCGGGGTCTCTCCCCTCGACCCTGGGAGCGCCACATCTGTGGTTCTCAGCAATCCTGGACAGTTCGTGTGGGGGAGGCACTGGTGCCATCAGAACCCAGTATTGTCCTGTTCACCTGCCTTCCCCACCCCCACCCCCGCTCCTCTCCAACCCGCGATCCTCCCGCAGGGCACCCTCAGAAACAACACGCACTACTTACCCTGTTTCCTGCCAAAAGAGGGGTCCAAGCATGAGTGTGCGGGGCCGGGAGGTGCTGGGGGAGGGGGTCCAAACTTTCAAGGAGAAAAGGCTCAAGGGAGTGGGAGCCCAGGAAGGTTTACAGGATAGTGGGTTCCCTTGGGGCCTGGCAGAGGAGAAATTTAGACAAGCAAAGAGGCTGAGAAGGTGTGTTCTGAGCGAGGCAGGGGCCAGCCGGGCGGAGGAGGGACGGCTGGTGAAGCTTGGAGTGGGTGGTGGGCGCAGGCCCTGGGAAGGTCCGGAGTAAGACAAGGCTGAGCAAAAACCAGGAGGGGCTACAGGCTGTGGGGGCCTTGAAAGCTGAGCTGAGGGGCTGGAACCTTCCTCCGGGGGCAATGGTGCCTCTGAAGGCTTTGAGAGGGAATCCCTTTCACTGTCATTTGTGACTATTCCATTTTGGGGAGTAAAATTTGCAGTCAACTGCTTCTCTACATTCTTTAAAATATGTATATTTCAGAGAGGAAGGGAGAGGGAGAGAGAGATAGAAACATCAATGATGAGAGAGAATCATTGATAGGCTGCCTCCTGCATACCCCCTACTGGGGAACAAGCCTGCAACCCAGGCTTATGGTCTGACCAGGAATCGAACTGTGACCTCCTGGTTCATAGGTCAATGCTCAACCACTGAGCCACGCTGGCCGGGCATCTCCTCTATCTTCTTTAAGCATATGAACCACCCTCCCTTTTCTGGCCTTAAGGATCCCTGGCTTTAGTTTCTCAACCCTGCTGCTGCGGGGCAGCACCTGCACTGCCAAAGGAAGGCCTCAACTATGCAAGTCTCTCTCACAGCACAAGGGTGCGAGTCTGAGGTTCCTGGTCACGTAGGAGGGAGGACTCAAGAGGGAGAGAGAGAGGGGGGGGGGGGAGAGAGAGAGAGAGAGTCCCAGTCAGGATTGGAGGAGAGAAACAAGTGTGGGTTCATGGCAACAGGATCAGGGAGGGAGCCGCAAAGGGCAGCCGCTCCCTGCTCCCTGCTTGAAAGCATGTCCAGTGCAGCCGTGAACGGAAGAGCCCCCTTGTTTGGCTGGCACATCCTCTAATGTTCGTCTCTTGCCAAGCCCTGCATTTGCCAGAGAAGTGTGTGTGGCTCCCAGAGAGTCTGGGGTGTCCCAGGTGACTTGCATTGCTAATTCTCATAGTCCCATAGATAGCCTCCTGGTAAGCAAGTCCAACGATGGGAGAGGGGGTATTTGCTAACAGGCTCCTGCCTGTAGCCTTTTGTTAAATCAGACGAAGGCAAACATCCTAAAATCTCTTCCCTGAAGCAGATTTTTCTGTTTGAAACTTTTGGGGCAGGAAAAGGGGGTGGGGGGTCAAAGGTATTTTGTTGTTTTCATTTAGTGTTTTTGTTTCCTAATAAACAGCTTAACATTAATATACCAAAAAGCAGTTTCAAGGGGGCAGAACTCGGGTCCCTTCAGTCCCGCCTTTTAAATAATAAGGTTTTACCTCCCAGAACAGAAGCTGGCAGACTGTCCTATATTTCAATGACTCAGCTATGTAATCCTGAAAATAAGTCAGTTTCATTAAATTATCGAGTCTCATTTCAGGAGGTGGTGATGCAGATGGACTCCAAAGTGAAGCCCATATTGTGTACATCGGGTATCTAATAGGAGGGGAGCCTATGAAAACAGAAGAAAAAACAAAGCTTAATGACCGGAGCAAATCATAAACCAGTGTCTGCATCTGTAAGACTGTCAGCGGAGAAGGTTTCTGGATGTAAATCTCAAGGTTCCCTTGCTGGGATGAAGGCAGGCAGTGACGGTCGGTAGATCCTCCCTGTCTGCAGTGTGAATGCCTCTGGTGATGTCATCAGGTAAATCCTGTACGGTTTGCACAGCATCGGTCACTGAGATTGTTTAAGCTGTTGTGGCAATTTCTCAAATTTATGTCAAGTAGTTTGGCTGCAATTTGCAATTGCAAAACTCGGAGAAAAATCTTTAGTTCTCAGTAATTCCAAATCAAAGGATGGGAGGAAAAGAAAACATTAGTTTGGAAGGTTATAGCCAAATATTTAAGAAAATAGAAAAATTCAGGACCAGATTCAATTTATAGGTGAAAAAAGAACAAGCCTTTAAAGACAATTACTGAACTAGAGTCTAATATCCACAACTGTGTATTATGGATTCTATCAAAACACAGTTTCCCCCCATAAAATCATTTTTATCCAAGACAGATAAATTAAAATTACATACTACATTAAGTCCAGTTTCAATTTGGCCTGAGGATTTGCATAAGCACAACAAGAATAGCAAGTGGTCATATAGACTCTCTTAAATCTGCTTTGCTGGAAACTCATAAGGAATCTACAGATTGAACCTTAATTAGCCTCTCAGGGTGAATCCAAGCCACATAGTTGCTATCAGTCTTGGTCTGCAATACTTATAGGTTTGGGTAAATTCCTCAAATTCCTAAGGACACCAAAAATGTCTTGAGATTCTTTCTTTGCCATCTCCCAGGAAAGCGACCTTCGTTCCTTACCTGGAAAGATTGCCATGAATGGACTATGCAAATAAGGAAGGTACCAGGCTGTTTTTCAAGGGGCTTCTATAGGCTTCCAAAGTCAATCTTAATTTCTTAAAGCTTTCTGATGACACCCAAAGTCTATGCAAGTCTCTCTCACACATGACATTTTAGTCAAAGTCTTGGTTAATAAACCAGTTTACAATTGTGTCCTGTTATAAAAAGAACAGACTCTTACTGAATTCATACAAATAAATATATTGCCATGAAGATGTTAATATTCATTAAGGGCTTCCAAATTCTGGAGGGATAAGGTAGGGAGAAAATATGAATGCTTTAATATTGCTTATTCTATATAATAAAGAGGTGATATGCAAATTGACCATCATGCCCTCGCACAAGATGGCTGCCCCCATGTGGTCACAAGATGGCCACCACAAGATGGCTGGCAGGGAAGGGTAGTTGGCGGTGACCAGGCCTGCAGGGGAGGGCAGTTAGGGGCAACCAGGCCAGCAGGGGAGGGCAGTTGGGGGCAATCAGGCCAGCAGGGGAACAGTTAGGTGTCGATCAGGCTGGCAGGGGAGTGGTTGGGGGTGATCAGGCAGGCAGGCAGAAGTGGTTAGGGGCAATCAGGCAGGCAGGCAGACAGGTGAGCAGTTGGGAGCCAGCAGTCTCGGACTGTGAGAAGGATGTCCGACTGCCGGTTTACGCCCGATCTGGCAGGGATTGGGCCTAAACCGGCAGTCGGACATCCCCCGAGGCATCCCAGATTGGAGAGGGTGCAGGTTGGGCTGAGAAACCCCCCCTCCCAGTGCACAAATTTCATGCACTGGGCCTCTAGCAAAGGTATAATTTGCCAAATTGCTCTTAAAAAATAAGTTTTCTTGTATTTAGAAAACAGAAAGATGAACAATTAGCAATATTTTCAATAAAAAGTAATAAAAATTATAATTAACTTCAGTTCATTCAGTCCCATAATCAATTTTTGTTTATCCTGATTATTTGCCAGTATGTCCACGAATCCAGTTATTCTTTAAAGTTTTATTCATCTTCATTCTGTTTAAAGGTATGACCTGAAAATTTAATCTCAGAAATATGTAATTTAGAATACGTCAGACTCCTTTCCATGGATCGTTCTGAAGATGTGACATATTTCAAATGCATCAGAATAAAACATCAACTGTCTCTAAGTGACAAAATAATAACTGAAAATGACATGGTTATAGATCTAATTGTAATGCAATTGACAAAGGATTTGCTTTCTGTGTGACAACATTTTAATATAAAAATTAGAATTATAAATGAAAGTATATCAGAACTTTGTGGACTCTTGGAGATTTTCATATAATCTCTAAAGCATCCACTTTAATAATAAAAGATATGCATAGACCTAATTAGTTTAAAATTTCTCTTTTATAAGGAGTAAACAAATCCTTATGGTATTCCAGGGACCACTGGAATAACTTGAAGCCATTTCTAGGTTAAGAAGTCTCTTAAGACAGGCTCTAGTGGCTCAGTGGTTGAGAGTCGACCTATGAACCAGGAGGTCAAGGTTCGATTCCGGGTCAGGTTATGGGCTCAATCCGAAGTAGAAGGCAAGCAGGAGGCAGCCAATTTAATTTTAAATTATTTATTTACCCAGTGACATTCAAAGATATCAAACATACATACAGGCTAGCAAAACATTAGTTCTTAGGATTAAGATTTTTACGTAATCAAGCACCTGATTAACACAATATGACACATCACTATATGAATAAAACATAGAATCTTTGCTTTTTAGGCAGATACAGGAGAACCTTTCCCCCTGTAACAGACTGAAAAAGAACAAAACCAGTTCTATATTAGCTTACTTTTGATACTTAGGTTTATTTACTTAATTATATTTACTTTAATATTACTTAATTTAAATCATATAAAATTTCCTTTAAGACTTTTCTTTACAAACTTTCTACAACTTTTCTACTCCCTAGTTTACCTCTTTTTGAACTCATTTAGAAAAACAACCAACTTTAGAGCAACCCAATTTTTTTTCTATTTTCTAAAAGAATGTATTTCCATACTTTATACCTTCGATTACCAAACCATACAATTTCTTTCCAACCTAACTGAATTCTTAACTCTTGGAAACCTTTATTTCTAGTGACAACTAAAAGTAATTATCATTCTTTAGATTGGCAAATTTATGAATATATTTCATAACTTCTAGAAATAGGTTTTTTTCATTGGCAAACACACTCACACTTTCAAGAAACATACTTCAAATAAAGTACAAGATACATTCATTAACAGATCCAGATTTATTTTCTAGTTTCTCTGTAATAAGAAGCCAAAAGTAGATAAACTTAGGTCAATTAATGTTTTAGTATTTTGTTATTTCAAAATATCTAGATATTTAATACTTTTTATTATTTAATGTAGTAAAACTCTAAAGTTTTAAGTTACCAAAGACTTTGGAAAACTATGTTTGACATCCTATCTAATAAAGAGGGAATCTGCTAATTAACCATCACTCCGTCACAAAGATGGCTGCACCTACAGCTGAAGTCAAGTTCCCATAAGGAGCCTTAACAAGCAATCAGCAGGGACCTGAGGCTATGCCCGAGCCTGCCCCTGTGGGGCTTGACAGGGGACCTCAGGCCGTGTCTCCCACTTGGTGGGGCTTGACAGAGGACCTCAAGGCACGCCCCCTGCCCTGGTCTGGGCTGGGGGACCTCAGGCCACGCCCCCCATCCTGGCGCAGGGCCAGGGGACCTGAGGCTACACCCCCTGCCTAGCAGGGCTTGACAGGGATGGGACTGGCCGGGTCTGGATCTAGCCCAATGCGGGGGGGGGGGGGGGGGGGGGCAGCTAGGTCTGGGTCTCATGCAATTTTGAGGTGCATGTGGGTGGGCGGGGACTTGACTCTGGGTCCTGTGGTGAGCCCCAGACTCTGACAGGAGGAAGGTTTTCATATACATTTTACTAATTTTCTATCAGCTCTGACACTTCTATTATAGAGAAAGGGCAAATAGCAATATTAAATTATTTCCTCTAATTAATCCCCTTTTAATGTGCACGAATTTCATGCACCAGGTCACTAGTATAGTATATTATCATTACCAAAAGCTTTATCAAAAACCTTTCATTTTAGTTACATACAGTTATTAGTTCTTAGCAACTCTATGAGATTTTAAAGTCATTTTCTTGATAAATTTGGTAACAGAGATAAATAGCATGAATTTGCTTTTGTAAACCCAGGCAAAATAAACATATATTTTATATTAATAACTCTAAAAGACATCAACTGAACTTAAACCAGCTTTAATATAAAATATTTTCCCAGACCACATGATCTTGAAATAAACATTTGGGATAGTTTTTACCAAACACATAAACAACATTACTGATCATTGTAAAGAAGACAAGATTTTTCATTTGCCCTTAACAACTCTTAAGGAACTTGGAGGTTGGGCGACTTCAGCTGCTTAAGTTTTATTTTTTTAATTTTCTTAAATATATTTTTATTGATTTCAGAGAGAAAGAGAGAGATAGAAACATCAGTGATGAGAGAGAATCATTGATCGGCCGCCTCCTGCATGCCCCACACTGGGGATTGAGCCCACAACCCTGGCTTGTGCCCTGACTGGGAATAGAGCCCTCACCTTCTGGTTCATAGGTTGATGCTCAACCACTGAGCCAGGCCAGCCTGGTCTGCTGCTTAAGTTTTAAAGTGCCAGTTTTTCCCTTCAATTACCCTAGCCTCATTTACATTTCTAATTACCCAGCAGGAAGACTTGTTGAGACTCTCAATGAAAGTTGCAAAGGCTGTGAATGAGCAGTGGAAACTGCAAGTCTTGGCTCCCATTCTAGGAATGCTATATATGCAACATCCCAGAGAGCTGTTCAAACGGGAGGCTAAGTGCTGAACAAGGTTAAGAATATCCAGTCCCCAAAAGAAGAGAGAAAAGTTTGAAAAGAAGGTGTGCTGTTTGAAGCAGAAGCAAAACAGGGCGGGTCCATTAGGTTGCTGGGGTAATCTGCCCTGGCTCCTGGCAGCACCCTGCTGAGGGCAGACTTACCGCGGTGGCGGCCGTGACTCCAAGTTCTCACGCTGGGTTCACTCCCTCAGACAGGAGACTTAGCTCCACACCACAACAGTAACGGGAAATAGAGGAAAGTGCAGGCCTCCTGGCTGGCTCACCAAAAGCTGGTGCAGGGCAGCGCCCAGGGAGGCTTCAACCAGATCCAGGTCCTTGTCACAGAACAAGAAGGAATTCAAGAGCTGGCAGGAAGGTTTAGCAAAGCACGGTCAATTTACTAAAGCAATATAGTGTGCACTCGAGAAGTGAGAGCGGGCAAACTTGGAGAACGGGACACCACGTTGGGGTCTGGGTGGGAGGTTTTTCTTAAACGTGGGCAGGCGGGGAGGGACAGGGCGATCCTCTGCTTCTGACGCTGGTGGGTGACTGCCCACAGCCTCTCCGCTCCAGACAGCCATTTCTTTCTGGTCCTCCCAATTACAGGAAGTTGGGCAGGAGGAAGCCAGGACAGGTGGTCAGTGAAGGTCACGTCTGTGATGTCCCAGCCAAGACGGAGAAGGGGAGGGGTAGAGCTGAGGCCTTTGTTCCCTGGTCTGACTTTCCTGCTCACCACCAAGTTCTGGGGTGGCCTCTCTTGGCGTCCAGGACACCCCGTCCTGTTTCAGCCAGGAGTGGGGTGGGCTGGGGAGTGTCTGCAGGCTTCGGGATGGCCCCATCATGTGCCTGTCACCCGGCAGACTCAGGACGGCAATGCAATCAGGATCTGGTTCTGGAGGCAGGCCTGATGCCGGCTGAGGTCTGAGGGGAACAGAGCCCAGAGAGCTTTCTGCTTCCCCCGTTGGTTCCAGATGAGCCACTGCAGTATTTGCTTAACACTTCAGATCGAACAAGAGTAACTTGTGAATTTTTATTTCTAACACAGCTTGAATTTTATCCCATTTTCATTGGACTCCAGGCAATAAAGTCCCCCACTTCTATACCTGGAATTGTCAGAACAGGACAGAGGTGTGCCTGCCTCCGAAGGCAGAAACTTTTATTTTGTAGCTACTGTCTCTGCTCCTTAACGTCTGGTTTTGTGTGTGGGAGTCTCGGGGTGATGGTGCTGCAAGATAAAAGCTGTAATGAGAGAGAGGGAGGTGGGGAGGGGTCAGGTGGAAAGCAGGGCGGAGAGTAAACACTGCTCCAATCCCAGGTCCAGACTGCAGGGCACACAGTAGGTCTGCAGAGGGACTCCAAAGGCCTATGAATGCTCTCCATTCAGGAGTCCAGGCTTTTGTTTGAGTCTGGGCTACCTTCTGGGGAGGGGAGAACGGGCTGAACCGGTCTGGCGACTCTGGCTGGCTAACACTTCCCCTGGGGCCTGACTCAGTGAATGAAGTCATCAGGGTTTGGAGGCAGGTCTACCGTGTGATTAGCTTTTATCTCTGTGGTGAAGGAGCAGCCTCCTTTCAGCCTGGGAACAAAGAGGAAAGTGGCTGCCTGGAGGGCCGTTTAGTGCTGGGCCCCAACCAAGAGGCAGCAGTAAACGGAGGCAGCCCTGAGACAGTGGGGGGCGCCCCTGGGGGACGCGAGGTGAAGGGGGTGGCCCTTGCTATTCTTTAAACACGCTGTCCTGGCTTCCACCGCAGCTCGCCCTCTTTCTCCTGTCTCTTCCTGGCTAAGGCCTGACCATGGGCGCGGAAGCCTTGATAGAACCACCCAGGGATTTTTGAGTCCTGCCTCAACCCGCCTGCACTCCCCCAGTGAGCACAGCTCAGGACCTTCCGTCCCCCTCCCCCCCCCATACCCTCCAAGTGCAGGACACTGATTTCTCAGACCACAGACGCCATTATTTTTCTAAAGGGCACATTTGCTCCCGTCCTGCCTTTCGCTGAGGTTCCTACTTCAGAAACGCTTGAGCCTAACACTGAAGGCCCTTGGCGGTTCTCAAACTTAAGGCCGTGGGGAAGTTCAGAGGTGAACCAGGCAGGGTTAGGGTTAGGGAAAGCCCACCCTAACACTAACACTAACCTGTGCTCGTTTGGTCTGCAATTTGTTTCCTTAGTCTGGATGGAGACAAATATACAAGAGACACCAACAACACAGCAAGGGTGTTGTTACCATTTTCACATGGCCTCACTGTTGGGGAGACAGTAGGGAGGGGTGGGGAGTAAAGCTAGGACTATGGCAAAGCCAGCAAGGGGCCCAGGCACTTCCCCTGGGGTCCTGCCAGTGCAGGGTGGTACCTAAAGTGATGTCGTTTTAAAGTTTGCTCCTGGGCCTCACTTGCCTCACCCTAGTTAGCCCTGGCGATGGCAGTGCTGGCATGGAGTAGGGAGAAGGGATGGCTGCCTGTTGGCTTCAGCTAATCGTTGCCAAAAGGCAACACTAGTCCCATTGCTGCTGGCAGGCACAGAGAGGTGTCCAGGAAAGTCAAGGGCAAAATGAACTCAGAAACAGAATGATGGAGCCAGGATGAGTCTTAAGTTAGCATCGTGCTTCATGCAAGAGCTAAGGATTAAGAGCCAGCCGCTCCGCTGCCCTCGGCCCAGGAAGCAGGCAGTGGCCTGCGCCCATGTCCCGGGTGGGATTCCCTCAGGGTCTCAGGACCCAGACAAACCCCTTCACAGCTTCACGCCAGTTCTCATTGGGTAACAGAGTAAGAGAAAAGCAGGAAAGAAGAAAAAAGAATTTTTTTTAAAAAGCACACAGAACACATAATTGCAAAATAATAATATATTGAAAAATGCCAGTAATTCTAGCGGCTATAAATAGACTTAAATTTACCTACTCCAAGAGAGAAATTATCAGATTGGATTTCTAGAGAATCTAGCTATATCCTGCTTCCAAGAGACCATCTGAGACAAAACCACATAGAAAGGCTAAAAATAAAGGGATGGAAAAACATACACTGCGCCATTGCTAGCAATAACAAACAAACTATAATATAAGGAGCGAAACCACATAATAACCAAGACACCAAGCCACTGGGAAGCCATCAGAGTTCTAAATGTACGCACCTCACACAGGCACACCTCAAAGCACAGCCAGCAAACGGGCAGAATTGCCAGTGGTGGGCCGGAGAAACTGCTCTCTCCCCTCCAGCTGCTTCCGGCTGGTCTAATAATCACACAGGCGTGAGACCCAGTCGCAAGAGAAAACGACCCAGGTTCATGCATACCGATGTATGGGAACCCGCAGGCAGGAGAGAGTCAGACCCCACATGCAAGAGGCTCAGAGGTAGAGAGGGAGCCTGGGCAGGAGGGCATCCTGAGAGGGACGAGGTGAGGTGCCTCGGGGCTTCCAAGGGCCGCTGCCGGGAGAGCGCATGTTCAGTAATTAGTAGTTTGCCCTGCCATCGAGTTGGGTCAAAAGTCATCTCTGGCTTTAACTCTTATCTGGGGCCAGGCTCCTAATTTACATTCTTCTTGGTAGTTAAGGAGGGAGCAGAAGTTTCTCTTGAGCCCTCAGGGTCTCAGTTGCCTAAGCTCAGAACAATCTGCATTCCACAGAGGCACATCCTGTGGCGCCTCGTCCTGAACCCTGACAAAGGCAAAGGTTTTCACTCATCGAACTTCATCAGAAATTGGTAAAGCAAGCAACTGGGGAAAAGTCAGGATATAAAAGATTTGGGAAATAAAAGTAATGGGCATTATATAATGGCTGTGTGTGTGTGTGTGTGTGTGTGTGTGTGTGCACGCACCCAAAACTCTGCAACCAAAGATAAACAGTCATCACTTTCTTTGGCAACACACAGATCATTTAAAAAGTTGGCCACACACTAAGTCACAAAGGAAGACTCCACAAGTGCTAGAATTCACCCCAAATCACACCAATCCTATCCTCTAAGCAAACCCAATTAAATTAGAAATCAACTTGTATGTTTGTGACTCAATAACTCGGATGTTAAAGAGGAAATTACAATGGAAATTTGGGGGATGGACTGGTCATACAAGTATTCTGTACCCATAGAGTGGATGACTACTCAAAGAATATTTAGAGGTAAACAAGTAAGTGAACAAGTTTATTTTTAAAATATGAGATTTAAGGTAAATGAGCTGAGGGTTCAAAATAAGAATTATAGGGAACTTCGTGAACGTGATCAAAGATGTACCAGAAATGTACAGCAAACGTTGTAACTAAGGGTGCAACTTGGGAAGCTGCCCATCAACTCAGGAACAAGGCAGGAGGTGCCTTATCAATGTGTCAACACCCAGGAAACCACACGAAGGCAATAAAACAAGCTACAGAAATAAACGTAAGCATCAACCCAACGGCAAAAATGTCTTTATTTGCAGGAAATATAACTTACATAAACTATTCCAGTGGGAAGAGTCCAGCAAATATGCTAGATGTAATATCCACACACAAATGTCAGTCCCATTTTATGGATTAGTTATACCATTAGAAAAACAACAGGAAAAAATATCTCATTTAAACTGGCAACAAACCTAGAAGATCTCTGTGCGTACATTTAATAAAAAAATGTGCAAGTTGTTTTGGTTTTGACTTAGGTTGGAGGGAGCTTTTTTTGGAGAAAACTTGGGCCATGAAAGAAGCTGTGAGTCAGCTGAGTGATTTTCCATGTCTTGAATGAGAAACTAGACTTTATCAGCAAAGATGTCAATCTTTGCTTAATTACTCTCTAAATTCAAGACAACTTTATCCAAATATCCAAGGGCATTTTTTTAAAATTCAAACAAGCTGATAACCACAAAGACTGATAAAGTGATAATAACAAAGATGGTGAAATATTGGAACAGAGGTAGCAAACAGATCAGTAGGGAAGCAGAGAATTCAGACACTTCCCTATGCAGGTAGAAATTTGATATATGATAGAAAGATCATTACATATTAGTAAAAAGGGGGTGGATTCATTCAATAAATAACTTGGGAATAATATGTCATTCATACAAGAATAAGTTAGATACTATCACAACACATGCAAAAATAAAGTCTATGTTTATTAAATACAACAAGTGCTAGAATTCACCCCAAATCACGCAGCGTAAAAAGCAACTACTTTAACAATTTAGAAGAAAATATAGAAGACTATCTTTATAATCTCGGAGTAAGAAATTTTCTCAAACTAGATACAAAAAGACAAACTTTAATGCAAAAATTAGAAGACCACTTATTATAACAAATAGGATTACATTAAACTTTTTAAAACATTGTTCATTAAAAAGGTTAAATGTCAAGCCAGATACAGATATTTGCAATGCTGACAAAGAGCCAGAATCTGGAATATATGAACACCTACAAATCAATGAAAAAAAAAATAACACAAATAGCTCAACTTAAAAATCTGGACAAGTCATGGATGAGGCCATCCAAATGTCAAAGTAGCATTTGATTAGATGGTCAACCAGAGGAATGCAACTTAAACAACAAAGAGATACCATCTCTGTATTAGGCAGGGTTATCCAGCAAAATAGAACCAATAAGATGTGTAAATATTTGGAAAGAGATTTATTTTAAAGAATTGGCTCACATGATTGTGGTGGTTGGCAAGTCCAAAATGTGTGGGGTGGACCAGTAGGTTGAAGACCCAGGCAAGACATGAGGTTGCAGATGAAGTCTGAAAACTAGATTGCTGGAGAATTCTCTCCTGCTTGGGGAAGTCAGTCTTTTGCTCTACTCAGGCTTCAACTGATTAGATAAGGCCCACCCACATTATTGAGGGCAGTCTACTCAAAGTCCTCCATTTTTAATGTATATCTCATCCAGAAACATTCCCCCAGAAACACCCAGAGTAGGCCTGGCCAAACTGACACATAAAATTAACCATCACCATCTCTAATGCATCAGATTGGCCAAAGTGTGCATCTGCCGGTACCAAGTGTTGACACGCATGGGGAGCACTGGGAACTCACATTGTGCTGATGCTATGGCGTGGGGCCATCTTTTTGGAGGGCGGGGGTCCACACTGGAGAAACTCACACATATGTGCATAAATATAGACTGTAGCCTTGTGTGTAGCAGGGAAAAGTCAAAAGGAACTGGAAAACCATCAATTGGAAACAGATGAATTAACTGGTGATACCTCCACACATAGACTATTATACAGCAGTTAGAATAAAGGAGTTAGAGCAACATGTACCTGCATGGATAAATTTAAAAACACTGGTTTCAGAAGGATATATACAGTAGCGTATATTTCCATAAGATTTAAAAGCATAAAACAATACTATGTATTATTTATGGATGAGCCCTGTAGGAAAATCTAAAACCTATAGTTGACATTAATACACACTAAATTCAAGATTGGGGTATCTCAGAGAAGTAGGGATGAGGAATGAGGTCATGGAAGCCATCAGCTGTGTTTGTAACTTCTTATGTACTACTAGAGGCCTGGTGCATGAAATTCGTGCACGGGGGTTGGGGGGGGCGGTTGTCCCTCAACCCAGTCTTGGCCTGCAAAGATGCCAGCATCCCTCACCCCAGCCTCTAGCCAGAGGTTCCTTCCCTCCTTCTGCACAGCCTCTGGGAAAATGCTTGTCCTGGGGCCTCCTCAGGGCCCTGGCCCACGAAGCTCTGCAGTTTGGGTACTCGGGGGCTTGGGCTTTCAGGTCTGGCTTCCTCACCTGGCATGGTGAGCATCAGCTGCCATGGGAGCCTTGCCTCAGGAGTCGCCCCCTTGGACCATACTACTTGCGAGTGTGTATGGGGGGGGGGTGGCCTCGGCGGCAGTGATTTGATGTCTGTAGCGTGCCCGTCGGACACCCCCCCACCCCCCGCCCCCGCTGGTCCCGTCTGGACTGCTGGCAGGGGGTTTCCAGTCTGCGACTGGGGCTGCTGGGCTGCAACTGGGGGCTGCAGGTGGAGGACCCCGGCACCCATAGGGCTTTGTCAGCATCAGGAACTGGAAAGATCCATTTTTCTGGTTCCTCCCCTGCTGGGCGGACGCTGGGCTCACGGCTCCACAGGCCTCTTCCCTCCTGCCACAAGGCAGGCCGGGGCATGGACTCTGGGCACACGGACTCTGGGCTAGCACCCCAGAGGCCCCTTCCCTCCCGCCGCACAGCCGTGGCACGGACGCTCACAGCGGCACAGGCCTCTTCCCTCCCTCTGCACAGCCAGGGCGCAGACTCTGGGTGCGAGGACTCTGGGCCTGCGGCCCCATAGGACCCTTCCCTCCCGCCGCACAGCTGTGGCTCGGGTGCTGAGCTCGCACCCCCGCTGGCGACGTGAGCTCAGCATCCCGCTCCCAGTCCTCTGGCCAGAGACTTCTCCCCTCCCTCTGCAGCCAAGTAGCAGATGCTGGGCTCCCGTTGCTGGGGCAATGCCGCCAGCGTCTGCTATGCGTGCCGCCATTTTGTTGCAGAGTGATGGCTAATTTACATATTACTCTTTTATTATATAGGATTTTTAAAGGCCTGAAACAAATGGCAACATATTAACACTTAGTGAAGCTATGGGATGCTTCATTGTGTGGGTGTTTGTCATATACTTCTGTATACTTGTTCACAGATTTAAAATATCTCCCCGAGCCCTGGCTGGTGTGGCTCAGTAGTTAGAATGTATGCCTGCGATCCCAAGGATCTTGGTTTCAATTCCCAGTCAAGGGCAGGTACCTGGGTTGCAGGTGCGTTTCCCGGCCCCAGTGGGGGTGCGTGCAGGAGACAACTAATTGATGTGTCTCTTTCACACAGATGTCTCTCTCTGTCTCTGTCTCTGTCTCTGTCTCCCCCCATCTCTGCCTCCTTCCCTTCCACTCTCAAAAAATCAACGGGAAAAACATCCTTGGGTGAGGATTAAAAACAACAAAAATATCCCCAAAAGAAGTGTATAGGGAGGTGTGTGTGTCAGAGGAGCTACTGGAAAAATAAGCCCCCCAAGGAGCAGCCTGGATTGTTCCTACCTGCTGGTGATAATCCCCACAGAGCAGGAGCCCCGGGGACAAACAAAACACAGGGTGACAGATGCAGTGAACCCCCCTGTGGTACGATGAGTCAGGCACAAAGCGGGACCCCACAAAGACCAGGGCTCTGTCTGCTCAACACGGCCAGCGTGGGGCCATTCATGAGGCTTTGGGGCTGTGGTCATTGATTACCCTACAGCGTGGTGCTACTTTTCTCCAGAGAGCGGTTGGCCCACGTCCCTCATGTGAGTTATGTTTTCCTCCCAAGAGACCTGTGGACAGGAAAAGATTTGAATCATGCATGCAGGCAGGCATCACAGGGTCTCCTTCCAAGAATTGGCTGGCATTTAACTCCCCTTGTCTGGCCTTCTGCGTGGCTCTCAGGCTCAGGGGGGTGAGACACAGGGGCATGTGCTGAAAACAAGGCTCATCAAGGTATGAGTTCAGCCACCTCTTGCCTGAGTTTAGTTTGCTTTGTTTTTGCAAAGGGCGTTTTGTGTGTGTGTGTTTTAAGCATTTGTTCTCACAAAATATTTTCATCGTGCTCCCTAAATGGGGTTGAGAAATGAGAAAAGGGCCGTGTGGTAGCAGGAAATAGGGCTGAGATTTTCCACTGGGCTCCGGTCCCCGACCAGGGCTATTCATAGGGCCTGAGGCCTCGGCAGGTGGCCCTGCAGGGTGTCCTGCAGGTGAGTCACGTGGGAGGAGCTCATCTCCAGCCTTTGCACATTTTATATTTAAAAAATATATATTTTTATTGATTTCAGAGAGGAAGGAAGAGGGGGAGAGAGATAGAAACATCAATGGTGAGAGAGAATCATTGATCAGTTGCCTCCTGAACGCCCCACACTGGGGATCGAGCCCAAAACCCGGGTATGTGCCCTGCCAGGGACTCGAACCATGACCTCCTGGTTCATAGGTCGATGCTCAACCACTGAGCCACGCCAGTCGGACCACATGCTAAAGTGCTCAGATGCCTTTTCTCTGTGTGCTTTTTTCTCAGTTCTGATAGGAAGCCAGCCAGAGCCAGCTGTCTCCCTCCCCAGGTTCCCAGGGACCCACAAGAGCTGGGATGGGCTAGACCAGTGGTCAGCAAACTCATTAGTCAACAGAGCCAAATATCAACAGTACAACGATTGAAATTTCTTTTGAGAGCCAAATTTTTTAAACTTAAACTATATAGGTAGGTGCATTGTTATTAACTTAATTAGGTACTCCTAAGCTGGCCTTTGCTAAAAACTCAAGGGGCCAAAGAGCTGCATGTGGCTTGAGAGCCGCAGTTTGCTGACCACTGGGCTAGGCAAATAGCTACTGAACCAAAGTGAGTGGAAGGGGACAAGGCAGCAGCTTAGTCCTCGCTTTAATTGTCCCATGGCTCTCAGGTCCGCCTGGGAAGGAGCGATGGCACATGGACCGGGACCTGCAGATGAGCCCAGACATGGGCCCTACGGTCCCCATCGAGGCCTCGTCATGACTGGCTGAAAGGTGGACACCAAATGAAGATGAGGAGGACAGCCAGCCTGTCAGGACCCGAGGCCTGCCTGCCACCACCACCACCCCCCCCCCCCCCACACACACACACACACAGCCCATGCTGGTTCTGGGACATTCCCCACAACAGGAGCGCAGGGGTCCGCCTGGGCGGGGACCACAGGCAGAGCTGGAGGATGGATCCACGCTGTGAAGAAACTGCGCTGAGTCTGGAAACAAAGACGCTGGCTGGTACGAAGGGAAACGGAGGCCTCTTGGTCCTTCCCAACAAACGGGGAGATGCAAGGAAGTGAAAGCCAGCTACTGAGGCGCGTGATGTGAGAGGCCAGAGGAGCGCTGGGCTCAGTAAGTGGAAGTGTGCTGCCGGGCCCAGCGCGGGGCCCAGCGCAGATCTCCGGGAGGCACCGCAGAAACCCGATTGGAATTCCGGGGAGCCTCCCAGAGGCTGGGGCTCAGGGGCCTTCAGCTAAAGCGGGAGTGGACGGAGGCAGCTGCCCTCTGCCCACCACGCCCCTTCTGCTCAGCCCTGGCCTCAGAGGCTGCCCGTCCCCGGTGGAAGCTGGCACTTTCAGTATTAGTCCATCATTGCCTTCCTGTGTCATTCAGTTCGGTCTGTGGGTTGACCTTTGTCTTACAGATAAGATGACGAGCATATTTGGGTCACAAGACACTGTAACACCCACACCTGCTCCGTATCGACTGGCTCCATGGACCAGGCACTGGGCGGGGCTCCGGCCTGTGTCAGCTCACGGGAGGGCCTCCTGCCCAGGTATTAGGACCACCACTTTCCAGAAAAGGAAACGGAGACTCAGAGAGGGGGTGGTTTTTAATTCAAATCACACAGCCAAGTAAGTACAAAGCCAAATTTTGTCCAGAGCCACTTTCCATGCTCCTGGAGATACCCACTTTAAGATGAGAATACCACGATTAAATATTAGGTTTTCTCCTAGGATCGTGCATGGGCGTGAAGGCAGGAATTCTGTGGGACAGATGCCCCTTGCTATGTGTTGAAAGTGCCTAGCTGGAACATGGACAGAAACGGACATCAGCAGAGAGGAGGGGGCTCTGATAAGAGTTTTAGGGGCGAGGGGACCAGGCCGCCGCCCTCTCTCTGGCTCCCTCACTGCTTAGATGAGGCTGAGCCATGCAGCTTGCATCTCCCCGTGCGGTACTTTCTGACACCAAATACCTTGTTTCGATACCAGTTCTCCAACTGGCAACACCAGCTGCAAACTCAAGTCCCTTCAGGCACTAACTAGCAGAGTTAGAGAAGCCCCCACGAGTGAAGGCGCAGTCCCCCAAGACGGCCAGCTGCGAACGAGGTGCCCAGGCTGTCCTCACGTCTGCCTGTCTGACCACAAAGTTGGGCTTCCCCTGCCCCTTCCTCAGGTCCAAACATTTGCTAGAACAGCTCACAGAACCAAGGAAAATGCACTCCTTATAATCCCGGCTTATTATAAAGAATACAGCTCAGGAGCAGCCACATGGAGGAGATGGCCAGGGGCTGCCACACACACCCGTCCAGGTGGGCACCCTCCCAGCAGCTCCACATGCGCACCACCTGCAAGCCCCAGACTCCTTGACTTGGGTTTCTTAGTGGTCCCATGGCACAGGTATGATTGGTTAGCCACTGGCCGGGAGTCGGGGGTGGGACTCAAAGTCCTCATTCTCTAATCCTGGGGCTGGTTTTTCGGGCTGACTAGCCCCATCCTAAAGCTATCTGGGTCCTTCCCCTGGTCATCTCATGTGCAAAAAGAGACAGCAAATTCTACGGGTTTTAGGAGATCTGTGCCAGGAATCCAGATCCTGTTCCCCAAGGCCCAGGACCCCCAGGGCCCCAACTCCTAGGTTCTCAGGGAAACCTCCCGCTTCACTGTCATATGGAAACCCGGCAGCTCTGCGAGTCTTTTCCGGGCAGCCAGGAACAGGCCACATTTTGATTTGGCTTATTAACTGGGCCATGTTTTCTGTAGCTGACCCAAGCTGTATTCCACAGTGGCCAGAGAACCCACAGTCTGCTTTCTATTTGGGGAACTTAGTTATATTCCCTTTGTGTTGTAGTATGACCTTGTGTGCTCTGATTTTTATTTAAGTACACACACATTTTTCCATCCATCCATCCATCCATCCATCCATCCATCCATCCATCACCCATCCACCCATTTACAGTGCTCTTCAAACCGCTACAGAGCCTGGCACACGGGTTCTCACATTGGCCAGGTCACTCAACTCCCGGCTCCTCAGCATCTTGGAGTGTGTGACACTCACCGCCAGCCGGGCTCCTGGCCCCTGTGCTCACTTGCTCTGTCACCCGAGATGGCTGAAGGCAGGGACACTGCCCAGTCCTTGCCGGACCCTCAGGAGGACAGAACAGAGGCTGCGGTGTCTCCCGCCCTTCCGGTTTTGTCAGTAGGGCTGAGCCCGCAGAAAGGTGTGGAAGCAATGCACAGAACCCGAACTGTAGGTTATCGCTAAGTAACACTGATGAGAAGAGCTGCTCTTTTCAGAGGCAGGCAGCAGTCCCCTGAATCATGGCTCCCACCCCTGTCCTTAGAAGCTCTCGGAGCCTCTGTTTCCCTGTCTGTATCAATGCCTGTGTCTGGGCTCCTGGGACCTGTAACAACACCGCACGCAGACTGCCCGCACAGGCAGCCGATCGTGGTGGCCCCGGCTGGAGGCGGGAGCAGTGCCCAGCCGAGGGCAGCATCACCGCCGACCTCGTTCCCTTACTCGCTGGGTCCCATCAAACTCTCCTGTTGCCACAAAACCGGAGGAAAGAGAGCCAACTACAGCGCCCTGAGGCTGCGGTGGGCAGGCAGAGTCAGCCATACGGAGTAGGATCAACGTAAAGCTCATTAAGAGTAACAGCTGCCGAAACCGGTTTGGCTCAGTGGATAGAGCGTTGGTCTGCAGACTGAAAGGTCCCGGGTTCGATTCCGGTCAAGGGCATGTACACTGGCTGCGGGCACATCCCTGGTAGGGGGTGTGCAGGAGGCAGCTGGTCGATGATTCCCCTGGTAGGGGGTGTGCAGGAGGCAGCTGGTCGATGATTCTCTCTCATCGATGTTTCTAGCTCTCTATCCCTCTCCCTTCCTCTCTTAAAATATCAATAAAATATATTTAAAAAAAAAAAAAAAGAGTAACAGCTAATGCGACTGTCGCTCACCACGTGCGGGCAGGATGCTGACCGCTCCCCATGTGTTCGCGCCCCTAGTGCTCCCAGTGGCCCCATGATGTAGATGCTCTGAGGACCCCCTTCTGTAGGCCCTGAAAGTCACAGCTCACCCCAAGTCACCCAACTAGCAAACCGACCCACCTCCGGAGGTCCAAGGAGATCAGCTCTAAGAACAGGCGACTCTGCTCTGCGGCGACATCGGGGGCTGCTCCTGAGGGTTGGAGAGGCTGCCGAAGCCCCACCAGGAAGCAGAGGCTCAGGCTGGGATTGCGCCCTCCCACCCGCCTTCCCCTGCCCTCCCCCGTGGTCGGTGCGACTGCGGGCTCCACGTGGCCTCTCGTGCCTCTTCTCGAACCCTGAACTACGCTGCACGTCCTTTCCTGAAGTCCTCACATGTGAGATGCTCACCCGTGGCATCTGCGCCTTTCTCATTTTTACCAGAACCTCAATCTCTCGCCCTCGTCCACTTCTTGCCAGGCTAAGGGCTAGATAAGTTAGCTTTTGCTGTGGAACAAATGACCCAAACTTGGCCCCTTAAAACAACACACATTTCGCCCTGGCCAGTGTGGCTCATTGGTTGGAGCGTTGTCCCGTCCACAGGAAGGTGGTGGGTTCGAGTCCTGGTCAGGGCACATACCCGGGTTGTGGGTCCGATCCCCAGTCAGGGAGCGTACAGGAGGCCAACGATCCATGTCTCTCTCTCACATCCATGTTTCTCTCGTCAGGACATGAACACAGCTGGGCGCCCGTAACTCAAGGTTTCTCATGACGTTGCAGTCAAGCCATTGGCTGGGGCTCTGGGGCTTCTGAAGGCCTGCTTTGGGGCCCAGGGGTCTGTTCCCAAGCTCCCCCGGGGGGTGAGCCCGGTGTGCCCCTCACCCTGGGCCGCCCCACAGGCAGCCTCTTGGTGCTCAGACACTGTGACCAGCCGCTAGGCCCTGTCATCCCAGAGCAGGTAAGAGAGCACCCAGGATGGAAGCCACGTGGCTCTCTCAGGACCCCGCACTTTCACACCCAGACCAGCGCAGCCTGGCGTAGCCGTCAGTGCTTTCACGAAGCCCCGCTGTCTGCTGGGGCCGTGGGGTCACAGGGCCGCCTCCGAGACTGCCTACCACAGAACCCCCGTAGTTTCTCTTAAAGCAAAGGGGAGAAAGAGAAAGACCCGTATTGCATATCTCTGCTCTCCTCTGAGCCCTGGGGCTGGGCCAGTGCTGTTCTCGTGGCTTAAAAGCACCCTCCCCGGGCACGGGGACAATTTCAAACGGTCACGTGAAAAGAGCGGTTTCTTTCCAGGACCTTCTGTGACCCGCGTGGTGGGGCCTCTCCACAGAGCTGCCCTGGGCAGCGGGAGCGCGGAGGGCTCCTCAGGGGCTGTCAGATCCGCGGGCTTAGCCACGTACAGAGGGGCTTCGTGAAAGCACTGACCGCTGCGCCAGGTCCGCTCATCTGGGTGTGAGCGCTGGGGTCCTGAGAGAGCCAAGGTCGCCTTGCGGGGAGCCCCCAGTGCTTCCGGTGAGTGATCTGGGGAGGCACCGGCCTCCGGGAGCCCTGATTTCCAAAGGTTCTTAACAGAGTATGTGTGACACCCTCAGAATCACAGGGAGTCTGGGTGTCCCTGTGGGTGTCCCGTCAGCAGGAGGGTGACAGGGACTACCCTCTGACACACGTCTCCGCCTGGGCCACCCCATCTGGCTCGGTGCGCGTGGTGGTGGCTTCAGCACACGCCGTCCAGCGCCACCAGACCACGGGCCTGGAGCAGAACCGCATCAGGGAGGGGTGGCCGCGGGCACATGCTCAGGTCCAGGTGGGTGCCGGGCCCCTGGCCACACTGAGGCCAGGGCCTGGCCGCTCTGCTGCCAGCTCTCCCATGATCCAGGAGGGGACATAAGTCCAGATAGAGGGCCCATTTTCAGTCCTGGCCATCCCCTGCTGCTTTATTCTGCCTCCTGTACCCTGCTCAGGGTGCGTCCCCTGGCCAGCTCCTCCTGGCTGGGGAAACCGCTGGAGAAGGTGCAGATTCCGGTGGAGCCAGGTTGGCCTCTGCAGTTTCACACGCCCGCCCCACCCCAAATCCCGCCTCAGACCTCGCATGTGGGGCCCGCTCACCGGGTAACGGATCCCACCTCGGCTACCACGGCCACATCCAGGGGCAGGCGGCTGGCCTGTCTGGAGAGGAGGCTGCTGCGTCCTGGGAGGTGGGCTCCTGCATGAGGCCAGAGGCCAGACCTAGTCCTGCGGGTCACCACCAAGGTGGGGGAGGCACGGGATTCTGCGCCCTCCCTTTTCCTACCCAAATGCTAACTTGTAGCCTCTTCTAGATGCTTTCCCCATCGGGAAATCAGAAAAATATGGAGAATCTGTCAAAATAATCGATGTGGAAGAACCCCGAAAATGGTGTCATTCGACGTCAGCAATAGCCCTGCCCTTCTGCTAAGCGTCAGGATGCTTTCTGAGCAGGAAGCCAGACAGAGACATAGACACAAACAAATGTGTGAAGAACCGTCAGCAGGTGACAGAACGAGGGCGTGTTTAGTAAGAGGTTCGGATCTGGCAGGGATGAGCGGGAGCCCCGCACCGCCCTGGGGGAAGGACTGCAGCAGAGGGGACCCCCAGGAGGGTGTGTCTGTGTTGGAGCTCTACCCTGGGGCGGGGGCGCCATCCATGAGACAACAGAATGCTGGCACTGTGAGCCCCGGCCACAGCCCGGAAGACACAGCATGGGAAGTGTCTTTGCTGGTTTGTTGAAAACAAGGTACAAAAATCACTCAGCAGGAAAGTGAAGCTGATTGAGAGGAGAAAGTCCAAACTGGCTTCACAGCCCACTCAGCTCCGATCGCCCTGCTCTGCCCACACCCCCAGCCTGCAGCACCAGCCTCGCCAGCAGCGCAGTCCTCCCTGCAGTCCAGCCTGGGTTGCTGCGTCTGACACCTCCAGGCCCACCCCACACCTGCTCTGTAAGACTCACCTCCAACACCTCCTCCTCCATGTAGGCTCACACTGTCCCGGGGCCGCCCTGGCCTTCTCTTAGCCTGCACATCCCTCCTTTGCCATCCTATTGCCCGGGGCCCCTGGGAGCTGCTCAAGAGCCTGCCTCCATCTGTGGTGTGACAGAGTGCTTGTGGGAACCGGGGCGAAGGGGCGTGGGACATGGGACAGGGTCTCCTGGACGAAGTGGAGGTGAGTCACCTGTGAGGTAGAACCGAAAGGGTCCCCGTCTGTTCAGAATTACTCCGAATACTCCAAGTAAATTTTCATTAAAAAGGTATCTTTATTGTTTGAAAGTATTACAGATGTCCCCTTTTCTCCCCGACTGACCCCTTTAGCCCACCCCCACCCCCCACCCCCCACCCAGGCCTTCACCACACTATTGTCTGTGTCAAATTTCCATTTTGATGTTATCTCTGTGGTGAGTGGTGACTTTATGTCATTGCAGAAAAGGAGTGATGCTATGGGTCCTGTCTACAGAGCTGGCTTCACAGGCATTGGGACAGCCCTGCCAGGTTTCTGGGTTAACACACGGGACACAACACCGCTTTCCTTCTGGAAAGCTGCAGGAGACACGTGGCCTCCCGACAGGATCCATGATCCCACCAAAGAGGTGGAGGCGGGCCTGACTCCCCTCCTCTCACTGAGCACATGCTGACCTGCCCCCCTCCCCCCCCCCCCCGGAGCACCAGTCCTGACCCCCCTGGAGCCTGCACCTCAGCTTCCTCAGCCATGAAACGGAAGCAGCCCTGACCTGGAGAAAGACTCTGTTTCCTCAATTCCAAGGCACACAATTGTTCAGATTGTAATTATTCTGGAATCAGGATACGTCTTACAATTAGTGGGTGCACTCCATGTGCCATTTCTTTTTTCTTTCTCCCTCCCACCAAAAAAAAGAAAGAAAAAAGAAAGAAAGAAAGCTGTTTTTAAAACAATGGTGTCTCTTACAATCGATGACATCTTAGAATCAAAGAAAATAGCACTTAAATCGCGGGGTGCAGTGGGTGGTGCAACGTGCCTGACCCTGGCAGCCATTGTGAAAACCAGGCTTTGTGCTGCTTTAAATGCCTGTTGGTGTGAACGCTGAGCAACCAGGTTCCTAGAACCCCGAGGTCCTGGCCGCGCGAGGAGCATGGCAGACAAAGGGAGCGGAGCGTGGAGCCACCACATGCGGTCCTCGGTGCCTGTCTGGCCACTGGCCTTTGTACTTCTCATTCCGGATGCATAGAGGCGGCTGCCAGAGAGCAGAGGCAATCTCGGGACACACAGCCTCCAAGAGGCCTTAGGATTCCGGAAGTCAGTGGCCAGAGCTGTGCCGAGCCAGACAGGACACATATGGGAAGACAATTACGGGGAAGCCAGAGTGGCTGGAGGGGAAGAGGGCCGGGGGCAGGAGGAACCAGCATTGTGAGCAGGCCCGGGTCTGGGCGCTGGCGGCAGGTCCCGCACAACCTCACAGCCCAGGGTGCACGCCCTCGACAACCCCGCCCTCACAGTCTTCCAGAACAAACTCCACCCACATCTCAGAGAGCTTAAGAGCGCCGCTGGGAGTGCCACAGCACATTAAGGCACTGAGAAGTCCTGCAGCAAAGAAACTCACACATTTCTGTTTCATGGTCTTCAAAACCCTTTTATTTGATAATGTCTTACAAAATCGGAAGATTTTCTGCAGAACAGTCACGGGGCATGCCAACTGACAGCATGGGCATCACTCTCCAGTTGATCCTGGAAAGGAGAAGACAGCGGAGAAGTGAGGGGCAGTACTAGAGAGCAGGTTCTTCTGGGCGGTCCAACCCATGGCCGGGGCAAGGGAACACCTGGGGCATTTACACATCAGGACTGGCCTCCCCTGGGAGGTTGGCGTTGGCTCTCACAGGTGTCCCCAGGGCAGCACTGGTCTGACAGGGGTGCCGGCCGGGTGATGTGCCTGCCACGGTCTTGACACACGGGCTGAGTTGCTTTGGGGAGGGTCTTTTCTCGAACAGGAACTCGCACACAGGAAAACCACAGCAAGGAGAAGTCCAGGTGCCAGGCCGTGGGCTTTGACCAGAATCCGCCCCCGTGGAGAGGTGGTGGAGGCGGGGGGGGGGGGGCGGGGGGGGGCTGTCCCCACCCACTGGGGTCAGGGATTGGTTATGACCCAGCTTTGCTCAGCGCCGGGGACTGCCTGCTGCCCACACAGCCCAGATGTGTTTTTCTGACCTGCACGGTGACTGTTGAAAACCAGGGAAACTTCATAGAGGATCCAGATTTGGGGCTTCTCTTGACAAATTGAAAGCCTGGCCTTCTGGCGCCTGCACCCGGCAACGCCAGCCGGACCCGGTCACAGCGCTCCGCTCCACGACTGTGGCACTGAGACTCCCCAGCATGGCGGGCCCCACTCCTCTGACGGCTCGTGCCCGGGCGGCTTCTCTCCTGTGACCGGGCAGCTTCTCTCGTGTGCCCGGGTGGCTGCACTCCTGCCTGGCCCCACAGGCATCTGGGCTTGCAGCCTAGATGCAGACCATGTGCACACAGGAGAAAACATGTGTGTGTGTGTGTGTGTGTGCGTGTGTGTGTGCTTGTGCCTGCATGTAGTGCGTGTGTGCATGAGTGCACATGTGTATGTGAGATGCAGCTTGCACCCAGGTCCATACTCCCGGGCATGTGGGGCCCAGGAAAGGGGCTACCTTTCCTCCTCCCACCACGATGCCCGTGGATCAGAGGAGCTGTGCCTGCAGTTTCTCTCGGGCGCCGTGTTGCTCTGAATTCTGCACGATGGAGCACGTCACCCTCGAGAAGGGGAACAACTCGGGAGCTGGGAAGGAGAGGGCACGGCATCCCTGACACATTGCTGGGGCACCTGGAATGACATCTGGGCATCAGGATGCCGCACAGTCACGCCTGGCTTTGGGAAGGTCGGCAAGCGTGCCACCCGCCATTTGATGCCCAGAGAAGGTTACACTCGCCTCTGCTGTGGGTATAGCCACTCACAGCATCCAGCATTTCCTTCTGTCCCTCACGGCAGTCCTGTGGATCAGCTGTTTGTTGTTTTAATCCTGGCTCAAGGACATTTTCATTGATCTTTAGAGAGAGGGAGAGAGAGAGAAATATCGATCTGTTGCCTCAATGGGAGATGGAACCCGCAACCTAGGTTTGTGCCCTGACTGGAGATCGAACCCAGGTCCTTTCTGTGTATGCTCCAACCAACTAAGCCATACCAGCCAGTGCTGGATCGGCTGTTTTTATTTTCCTACTTCTCAGATGAGGAAATAGAAGCTCACAGAGGTTAAGTGATTGGCCCCATGTCACTGCCCATAATACAAGTGCCTATGCGAACAGCCAGAGTCCCCTCCCCCGCTGGCTGGGCCGAGCACTTCACACATCTTTTCTCATTTAATCCTCCCTCCCTCCCTGGGTCTCCGAGGGGGAGACCAGCCTGGGAGGGTCTGCCTGAGTTCTAAGCCCGTGTTCTGCCACAGTAATAAGACCAAAGGCCACACCTAAGGGCTGATTAGTGAGCGAAAACGTGGGATCAAACCCAGGTCTTCAGTCTAGATCCACGTCCCCCCGCCTCCCCCCCTCCCCCGTCACTGGGACTCCTATTCATTTTCAGTGTTAGCCTCCCGGTTCCCTGAGCAGAGACGACGCAGGATACTGGACAGGAAACGCCACCATCTGACCTCCACGGGCTCCTAACAGTCGGAGGCTGTGCCCCTCCTACACAGACCCCTGTGCTTGTGACTCTGCCAGTGCAGGGTTCGGCGCCAGCCTGGGTCCCAGCCCGGCCCAGACGCACTGGTGCCTCGCCTGGGACAGGAGCACAGCCTCGGGCACGTGTCCACGTGTCGTGGGCCTTGGGGCCTGGCGAGGTTGCACCTGGGTGGGGCTCAGGTCTGAAGCCGGGAAGGAGGCTCTGCTTCTCAGCACTGGCAGGGGGGCCAGCAGGCCACGAGCAACAGGGAGGGAGCCCTGAACCAACTCAGAGCAGGGCTGGAGGTGCCCTTGGGCACAATCCGGTTCCAGGGACAGGCCAGAGGGGCGCGCCTTCATCTCACACCAGCACAGCCACACATCCCGACTGCGGGGCAGGGGAGCCCCTGCCTGCTTCCCGCAGACCTGCATTGCCCGGGATAAGGGTGCAGCCACCCTGGGAAAGGCCTGCCCAGGACCTGAGCCCCCCACCCACCCCGCGAACTTATAAATCTGGCTGGCCCTGGCCCACTCAGCCCCCAAGTCCCCATGTCTCAGGCAGCAGGTGGCAATTGACCCAGCCTCCCCAGGCTCTCCACAGTGCCATGCCGAGGCATTCTGCTCTTCCAGAAGCTTCTGTGACCCAGGCCAGGTGGCTGCTGAGTTATTTTTCTCTGTCCCTGAGATGACCGCTAGGCTTATTACAAAACCCCAGGAGCCCTCACACTCAGGGGTCAGGATGGGGGAGGACAGGAGCCCAGCTCCCAGCTCCCATTTTCACACTCTGCCTGCAGGTGTGGGAGCTTCGCCATCCCCCAGGGGGAACCCACGTGGAGGGGACCATTAGCCCCCCAGCTGCTGGATCATGCTCCAAAATCCTTGACAATATGAAAACCTGTTTAGAAGAAAAGAAACAGAAAACACGGCTTCGTGGAGTTGAAGCAGCCCTGACAGGGGCCGGTCAGTTGAGCTGGGGGATTGGGTGGGGGGGGGGGGGGCGGGAGGTGTGGGGTGGTGAGAGCCAAGCACCAGCAGCCAGGAGGCCTTGGGTCCTGGATTGTTTGTCCAAGTACATCCTGTGAATGTGCGATGCTCCCTGGCCTCTGCCAGGGCCAGCTCCCATCCATCAGGCATTCTAACATTTGAAAGCAATTACAGTGGTTGGAGCTGTTGGCTGGGCCTGTTTTTCCCAACAGACAGCATCCAGGCGCCCATCCCCCCAGCAGAAGGGGAAATGCCACTGTGAGCGGCCTGGTCAGAGTCCCCTGAGGGGCACCGGGTCAGAGCACCTTGGAGGGAGGCCTGGGGAGGTGGAGCAGGAGCGGAGGACTCTGGCTCTGCTCTGACAGGTAGATGGATAGGAGCATCCCGCCCAGGACCTGAAGCGGGAGGCCCTCGGGAGGGGGATGTGGAAGGAGAGGGAGAGTCAAAGGGAGGGAGGGAAGAACATCTCCAGGGCAGGGTTGGCAAAATTCTCCTTCCAAGGAAAAGTGTGCGGGATGCGGGAGGGAGAGAAGGGAGGATGTGAGGATCCAGTTTCAATCCAGTTTTCAGGTGCAAATGACCTCTCTTTAAAAGCCCAAATCTGAGAAGCTGCCTCAACTCTTCCATCTGGGGAATGGGTCAGGGAGGGCTCCGGAAGGAGGATCCTGTGGGGGGTACCAGCTTGTTCTCGGAGCTTTCACTTTTGGAGCCAGAAGGGACCTCGCTCTTGAATGAGAAAGCCGAGGCCCTGGGCCATCCAACTGATTTGCCCAAACTAATGCAGCCTGAATTCAAACCCTGGAGGGTGCTCTAACCACTTCGCTCAGAGGGCCGTGGGACTTTCCAGGTGGGGAAACAGAGAGGAAAAAAATGTGGTGTAGTTAAGTGAGTCCGTTCTCGGCAACATGGAATTTATGATGGGCTGGAGCAGAGAGATTGTGGAGAGGGAGGAAGACTATAAAATAAGGTTGGATCTTGGGTCAGCAGGTGATTTTTTTTTTTTGGTTTGTTTGTTTTTTTCTTTTTTTAAAAAATATATTTTTATTGATTTCAGAGAAGAAGAGATAGGGAGGGATAGATAGAAACATCATAGATTAGAGAATCATTGATCGGCTGCCTCCTGCATGCCCCCTACGGGGGATCAAGCCTGCAACCTGAGCATGTGCCCTTGACTGGAATCGATCCTGGGACCCTTCAGTCCACAGACCTACGCTCCATCCACTGAGCCAAACCGGCTAGGGCTAGTACAAAGGTACTTCTGTTTTTTTCCTTAAGAATTTTCTATTTTATTGAGTTTTAGAGAGAGAGGGAGAGAGAGAGTGAAACAATGATGTGACAGTGGGACATCGGTAGGCTGCCTCCTGCATGCCTCCTACCAGGGATTAAGGATCTAACCTGCAACCCGGGCATGTGCCCTGACCAGGAATCGAACCAGCAACTTTTGGGTGCACAGGACGACGCCCAACCAACTGAAGCACACCGACCAGGGCCACCAGTGTTTCTAAAATAAGACAATGACTTGGTCAGAGCCACACTTGAGGACATGACCAGGGTGGCACAGCAGGAAGTGAGCTTTAGGTGAAAAGTGCAGAAGCTGAACTGCTGAGTTCCCAGAGGGAGGACAGGAGGCCCTCTGGGTGGTGGGGTGGATGGTGGGATGGGCAGCAGAGGGACCACTGGTGACAATGCCAGGCTGTGCCAGGTGCTGCAAGGGAGGAGAGAGGTGGCCGTGTGACCCTGGGCAGGGAGTTCTCCAAGCAGAAAATGTGGAAGAGGAGTACATTTGAAAGAGAAGACTGTTTCTATGGAGATATCCAACAGGCAGTTGAAAATGAGGGATGGGACCTTGAGAATCTCATCTCAGGGCTGAGAGGCAGATGGGGAGCTCAGCCCCAGTAGGAGCCCTGAACATGACCCCTCTCACAAGGGACTTCCATGTGGGTAGGTAGGGCCAACATGCAGAGCCATCAGCCCCCAGTGCAGGATCCAGCACAGAAGAGCGGAAGGGAGTGCGTGGCTGCCGCTGGCAGCGTGGGCCAGGGTGGGGCAGAGGACATCAGTTATGTCTTGAAGGAGGAACGGAGTCTGCTTAGGAATGGAGGAGACATGGAATAACTTGGGAGAAGGCCCAACAAAGTAACTGGGCCCTCGGGAATGGAGAGAAAGGGTTGGAGCTGATAGGTGGGTTTCGAGGACAGACCACTTGTCTCAGTGCAAAGGGAATACAGGGAGCAGTGAGTTGAAGAGGGCGCCATAGACTGAACCGCAAATGAAGGGGAGCTTTAAAGGAAACTGTCTCTCTACTCACATTTCTGACACCAAATGCCTGGGTTTTCCACACCAAGCTACTCTCAGTTCCCTGTAGGCACCAGTGGGATGTCCTATAACTTAATTCAGAGCATGAATTAGCATAGGCCCCACAGGTTAAGGGCTCAGGTCCACAAAACTCCCCCACTTTGGATGTCAATCACAAATAGCGGGTCCCCAGGTTGCCCACACTTCTGTCTGATTTGGCTACAAATTGGGGGTTCCCATGACCTCCTCCTCAGGCTCAATAGTTTGCTCTAACAGGTCACAGAACCCCATGACAATGTTTACTTGCTGCTATGGGTTTATCATAAGAGTGTATAAAGGATGCCTATGACCGCTGATAAGAGGCACACAGCAGAGGTCTGGAAGCCCGAGCGCAGGGACTTCTGGCACTTGGATGCATTCACCAACCCAGAACTTCTCCAAACCCCTTCATTTGGGGCTTTTATGGAGGTTCCAATACATGGGAGTGATTGATCCAGTCATTGGCCATTGGTGATTGGGTCAGTCCCCAGTCCCCCTCCTCTCCTTGGGGGCTGGGGGTGGGGCTGAACGTGCCAACCCTCTAATCACGTGGTTGGTTCCTCAGGCCGCCAGCTGCTATTCTGAGTCCACTTAGGGAGCCCACGGAGAGTCAGCTTATCAGCACAGACTCAGGTACGGTTTAAAGGGGCTTATTGTGAATAACAAAAGACGCTCCTCTCACCCCTAACGCTCAGGAAGTTCCCAGGGTTTTGGGAACTCCTGTGACTGGAACTGGGGAGAAGATTGAAGGGGGCAAAGTTTTTGCCACCCTGAAGCTGCCTTTGGGATACTGCTTTTAAGCTGTTTATTAAGAAACAAAAGGCTCAGACAGAATCTTTGACCTCCCGCCTCCTGCCAAGAGATTCAGACAGAGAATCCAGGAAGGGACCTTAGGATGCTCACCTTCGCTATTGATTTGAATGAGGACAGTGGATGGGAGGGTGGCTAGCGTGGGCCTGTTTATTAGATTCCTCGGGTCCCATTGCTTCTGGGTTGTCTAGCAAGAATTTACCTGCCATGTGTATTCTGCTCTTCCTGAATTATCTGTAAATCCCCTATTCTCACTTTTAAAATCTCAGACCTCTACCCGCCCAGGGTGCCCAGTGCCCTGGGCAGCTAAGGAGGAGGGAGACAGCGACATCTCCTTTGTCCAAAATGACCTATGTACCCAAGGCTGTCTCCCTGTCTGGAATTCATGCTTACGTGACTTCCCCATGCACATGTACTAAAATCTGATTATTCTCCTGTTCTTCTGTCTCTGTGAATGTGGTTATGAGCCCAGGTAGAATTTAGAAGGTGGGAGAAAATGTTTATTTTTTTAGCCCCCAACACCCCCTCCCCAAGATCTGCAGCTTCCTTGTCTCCCACTTCTACCCTTCGGGTAGTTCAGCGTGGCCACCGCCTCAGCCCCACAATGTTCATGCCCAGCCCATGGCCATGTGCAAGGCCTCCCTGCCTCGCCTGCTGCGCAGGTGTCAGAGGCCACAAGCAAGTGAGGTGAGGTCAAGGGTCCCCCTGAGTCTCTACCATAGACTCAGTGTCCTGGCTGCCAGCCACCAGGCTGCACCTACTGGCCTTATCTAAACCTGGGGCGGGGGCAGGGGAGGGGCGCTTCCCACTTCCCCTCAGGGACTGGCGGTCCTGGCAGTCCTGGGATCTCCTGGCGGGGAGCTCATCCTACCTGCCCTGCGCTCAGAGGGAGGCCCAGTGCTCAGGCCTTCGGATCCCAGCTGAGCTTCCTCTTTGTGCAGTTTAAGAAGGAAATTGTGGCGTCTCCTCCTCGTAATAAATGCCTTTGCATATTTGAAGATGGCAGGTAAGTCACTTTTGAGCTTCTCAGCTCCAAACTAAACGCTTGGCCCCTGAAACTGTAAGGCCCATATGCCCAGGAAAAGCACAGCAGTCACCGGGGCTGGGGGAGTGGGGGGTGGGTGGGTGGGGGGATAGGGCCTCCTGTCTCCAACCCAGACGGTGCTTTTTGGAAACGTGGTCTTCCTTCAGGTCTCCAATTACATGTAAATTCAGGAGCTGCAAGTGTCTGAGCCGGGGAGCCCGGTGCTGCCAGGCTCCGGCAGGCCCTGACAGAGGCTTCCATTCCTTCTGTTTCAGATGCATTTGGGGGACAAAAGGTACGTGGAAATTACTCAGAAGCCTAGTCAGCTAAAACTTCCTGTCCAGGTCCCTGGGGGTGTGATGGCACAAGAGCTTCCTGAGAGCCAGGCGGACTGCTGGGAAGGCTGCCCTCTGACCCCGAAGCTGGCCAGACCGGTTCTCCAGGTCCTCTCAGTGGGGGCTGGTAACCTTACCCTCCAGCCAGCCCTCCCTCCCAGACTGCCTTGCTGAGGGCCCTCAGCGAGGTCCGGACCACATTCAGATCCCTCCTCGCCTGCTTTTCACTGCGCTGTCTTGGGAGCCGGTCAGTGTCCTCTGTCCCCAGAGAGGTCTGCTCTGGGCGGCCGGGAGCTGGCTGCTCTCCTGTTGGTCTCCAGGCCGCCTTCTGCCTGCAGAGCCCAGGGCTGTAGCTCAGCTGCGCTTCGGAAGACAGAAGAAGAGAGTGCCATTACCAGCTCATGGCATCACTTACACACATTCAACACGTGTTTCCAAACAAAAGAAGTTATTTGGACAGGGCTGGTGCTTCTGAGTGCCATCTGGTTATCCCCAGCCGTGGATGTGGGCAGAGGGTCAATTAGCATGGCCGTGGGTCAGCCTGTGCCCTCGGCCTGGCCGGGCCTGTCCTCCCTGCTCTCTGCTCAGCCTGGGAGCACCCGGCTTTGCAAGGGCCGATCCTTAGGAGACAGAGTGTGGCCTGCACAGCTCCCGACTGGGAGGCCTCCACTGGTGCTGGGCCAAGAAAATGAGCCGCGTGGACGCTTCACCAGCGAGGGAGTGGGTTTCAAATGTGATGGCTGTGTTAGGATTTCAGTTCTGACCACACGAGCCAATGGGCCTTGGGAAGTCTTTGGAACCTGCCGGTCCCTGGCTGCGGTCTCCGCTGCTCCCAGTGCCCAGGACAGTGCCTGTCACTTAAGGAAACTTAAATAATGTCTTACTCTGTTGATTATTTGAATTAACTCATCAGAGAGGCAAAGCCCCACTTGGATAGTTGCGCAGTGTCTACTGTGTACCCTTCTCTAGGGGTTCAAAAAGACAAAAATCACACTTTCCTTTCCCAAAATGCCCGATGCATGAAATTCGTGCAAGGGGCTAGGCCCCCTCCGCCGTGGTGGCTGTCTCTGACTCGGCCCCCACCCCCGCGGCTTCGTCCGGAAGGACATCCGGTCTAATTAGCATATTACACTTTTATTATTATAGATAAACATGATGAATGTAAATAAACTATAAAATGATGTACCCCAACTGAGCCAAGGATTGCTCACAGAAGCACGGTCTCTTGCCAAACTCCTCTGTTTTCTAAGCACTTTTTCCTAAAACATATTGTCCAGGACAGCAGTTTCTCAGGGTGGAGTGTGAGAAAAACCCTGGTGGCAAGTGAATTCAGGACCAAGTTAGGCAGATTTCTGTGCACAGTATTTCTCAGAACCTTTAAATAAATAAAAACTTTATTGATATAGAATTTACATATCATAAGGTTTACTGATGTTAAGTGTGCAATTCAATCGCTTGTAGTATATTTAGAGAGTTATACAGCCATTACTACAATGTAACTGCACATTTTCCATCACCCCAAAAAGAAAGCCGTGGCCATGTGCAGCCACTCCCCACCCCCTTCTTTCCCCCATAGGCCCCATTAATCTGTCCTTCTCTGTGGATTTGCCAATTCTTGTCATTGTACATAAATGGAATCATACACAATATGTGGTCTTTTATGACTGGCTTCCGTGGCATGGTATTTTCAAGGTTCATCCATGTAGTAGCGTGTATCGGTGCTTCATTTGTTTTTACTGAGTAATAGTATCCCATTGTGTGCATATGTGACATCTTGGTTATCCAGCCATCACTTGGTGGACATTTGAATTGTTTCTGCTGCCCCAGGAAAATGTGTTCTTTCACGGGATCACGTGGAAAGCGTCCACAGACCCAGGCACGGGAGATTGTGGCGTGGCAAGATTTATTTGGGTGGAAATAGAAGGCTGCCCCCGGGGTTTCCAATTTCCCATCTCTGTCCTCCATGGAAAAAAGTCCAACCTCGTCTTCATCAAGGCCAAAACAAAGGCCAGTGTCCAGAGTTTCTGTTTCATATTAAAGCTCAGTTCTTCGGAGCCCGTCTGGTCTGCTGTGGGCCCTGTGGCTGCTGCACTCGCGTGGTCGTGTTCCCAAGACAGAGAACTCTTTGTTTCCTGGGATTGTAGTCGCTCAGGCTGGGGGAGAACCAGGTGCTTTTTCAAAATAACCAATCAGCTTCCCAAGTTTTTGCAGACTTCTTAGGGGTCCACCCCCTAGCCAACTGATCCCTTTCCCAGGTTAGACCAACAGGCCTCTATGGTTGCCATCTTGGCTTCTATGTGTATGTGCTCATCTCTCCCTCATTATTCTATCTCACCGCCCCCCCTCCAGTAATCTGTGGGGCATGCGTGAAGCTGTAATTTCCTTGGGAAGCCAGCCTATGCTCCCTAGTTGATTATGCTTAATAATGTCTACTTTCCTTTGCTTGCTTTTTTTATTAATATCCAGCCACCTACGCTAACATTCCCACTCTTTGGCTATCAGAAAAAATGCTGCTCTAAGCATTCTTGAGTGAGTTTCGTGTGACTATGTTTTAAATTCTCTGGGGTGTACACCTAGGACCCGAATTGCTGGGGGGTCATATGGTAACTCTGTGCTTAACTTTGGGGAACCGTCACAGTGTTTTCTAAAGTAGCTGCACCATCCAACATTCCCACAGCAACGTATGAGAGCTCCAATTCCCCCACATCTTCTCCAAGGCTCGTTGTTGTCCATCTTTTTTATTCTTCCATCCTCGTGGGTGTGAAGTGGCACCTCACTGTGGTTGTGATTTGCGTTTTTCTAATAAGCAACGATATTGAGCCTCCTCTCCTGGGCTGTGGAGCTTAACTATTGTGATTGCTTTGTGAATCTTCACAAGGGGATACAGTGGGCAGCAGTTCCCAATGCCCTAAACCATGGGCTCATCCTGGCAAAGGGCAGCGCCTGGAATTCAAGCGCACATGTCAAATGGGAAAGCACTGACCCTGGCAATATGGGTTTGGTGAACACTGTTAGGTCATTACTTTTAGAAGTTTTGCTTAAATTAAAGAAATCTGAGCTCTGCTGCTTTACATGGAATTTTACTAAAACAACAAGAACAAAGGAGACTAAAATCTCTCTCCTTGAAACATTGTGACGATCCTGTGTTTGATGGGGAGAGGTGAGGACTTTGGTTGCAGTGTGTCCCTCCTGTGATGAGCAGTGGCACATGCTATGGGATTGTCTGGTGCTCCTGTCCATGAAGCAGTTCAGGCACAGACCCAGCCCAGCCCTGGTGCCGAACACCTGTGCCATGCTAAGCTGCTCAGCCTGACAGGGGCTCCTGGGTCACAGAGGTGGCTGCACAGGGCTCTCGGCCACTCCAACCCCAGCTTTATCCAACACATGTAGTAATGAGGTCCTAGGTGTCCGAAGGACAGAATTTCCCAAGTGCTGGCTGAGGGGTGCCCATCCACAAGTCCACTCATTGTTCTGGCGTCTTCTCAGGCGCATCCTCCCTCTGTGGATTTTTTTTCCCAGCAGGAGACTGGCCTCATCTCCACGGGCACAACCACGACCTCTTCCAGGTCCTCTCACCGTGTCCCATTCCTCCAACCTCTCACCGTGTCCCTTTGCTGGCCCTGTGGTCATGGGCTCTGGGTCTCCTCCAGGGGCCTTCCTGAAGCCGATCACGTGGCTCCCAGACTCACTTCCCTCCTTCCCCCACCATTTACTTGCCCCCCAAGCCAGTCACAGCCCCTCATCTGAGTCCTGTGAGAATTCCTGTGCCAGAGGCTGAAGTTTCTTCCTCAGTACAATTCAAGTGCATCCCATCCTCCAACACCTCAAACCATGGCAGGGGTTATTCTTTTAGTAAGGAGATGGGGATGGAAAGGGGGACATCGGAGTCTCCTGTGTTGTATAGCCATGGCCTTGGCTGAACCTATAGGTGACCTGATTTTCATAAACCGCTATTTTGCTGTCTCCCTATTCTTCTTTGTGTGGAGTCAATGACACCTGCCTCCTTGGTACTTTACATCCCTCAGACCTCCTTCTAACAAATGAGAATAACTGGTCGTGCTGGGTGACCTAGGCCACGATCTCCGGCTTTTTCTCTGAGTCAGATTCCCCTGCTCCCTTCTTCTCAATGTCAGGATAGGAGAAGATCTCAGAGGGGCCCCTCACACTCAGCCTCATGGGCTAAAGGGGCACAAGGCCCACTAGGACCTGGGGACAGGCACTTGAGGAGGCCAGGAACCTCTCAAGCCCTACATTCTTTTCAGAAAATCTATACTAATAAAAGGGTAATATGCAAATTAGACCAGATAGACTGGATGTCTTCCGGACGTCCTTCTGGACAAAAGCCACGGTGGCGGGGGCCCAGGCAGAGGCAGTTAGAGGAGATCAGGCAGGCAGGCAGAGTGGTTAGGGGTGATCAAACCAGCAGGGGAGAGAGGTTAGGGGTGATCAGGCTGGCGTGGGAGCGCGGTTAGGGGCATCAGGCAGGCAAGCAGAAGCGATTAGGGACAATCAGGCAGGCAGGCAGGCAGGCAGAGCAGTTAGGGGTGATCAGGCAGGCAGGCAGAGCATTAGGGGTGATCAGGCCAGCAGGGGAGAGTGGTTAGGGGCAATTAGGCAGGCAGGCAGGTGAGCGGTTAGGAGCCAGCAGTCCCAGATCGCAAGAGGGATATCCCAGATTGGAGAAGGTGCAGGCCAGGCTGAGAGAACACCCCCGCCCCCAGTGCACAAATTTTGTGCACCAGGCCTCTAATATAGAATAAAGCTCTATAATTTACTTTATAATGGCTGTAGCTGATTATAAAGCTATAGTAATCAGTGGGATTTATGTCAAGATAGATATATAGATCAATGGAATAGAATTGGGAGTCCAGAAATAGACCCCCCCACACAAGGTCAATTTATGTTTGACAAAGGTACCAAGGAAATTCAATGTAGAAAGTGGTTCTGGAAAAATTTTCCAGCAATATACAACATAAAAGAAAAGAAGAAGAAACTCAATTCTTCACATCATATAAAAAATTAACTCAAAATAGATTATAGAATTAAATATAAGAGGTAAAATCACAAAACTCCTAGAAGAAAACAAGGAAGAAAATCTTAGTGACCTTGGTTTGGGCACAGATTTGTTCAATTCAATTCACACAAATCATAAAAGAAATAATCTATTGACTGAACCTCATCAAAATAAATAAATAAATAAACTTCTGCTCTTCAAAAGATACTTATGAGAATGACAAAGAAAGCCATATACAAAGAAGTTATTTATGAGAAGACAAATATAACTTTTTAAGTGGGCAAAAGATCTGAACAGACACACTTCACCAACGACTGTATAGGGCTGGCCAGTAAGCAAATGAAAAGGGGCTCAACCCTGTTAGTCATTAGGAAAATGTAAATTACAACCACAATGAGATACCACGAAACAACCACTGGAGTGGATAAAATGAAAAAGACTGAGCACACCGAGCCTTTGCAGAGGTGTGAAGCAGCTGGAATCTTCATTTACCGCTGGTGGAAAAAGAAGGTAGTATGGCCACTTTGAAGAGCATTCTGTTTTTGTTGTTTGTTTTTTCAGAAAGTTCAAAATATATCTACTGTATGACTCAGCCATTCTACCCCTGGTTGTTTATACAGTCCTAGAAAAAAGAAAGCAGAGATTCACACCAAGACTTGTACCCAAATGTTCATAATAGCTTTTATGTGAAATGATCAAAAATGGAAAGCAACCCAAATGAACCCCAGCAGATGAGTGCATTAATAAATTGTAACATATTCATACAATGGAATGCTACTCAAAAAGGAAGGAACTATTGTTGAGATCCATGAAAGCATGATTGAATCTCAATTATCTATATATATAAAAGGCTAAGTGACCAACTGTCTGACCCTCTGACTGACCGACCGGCTGGTACATATGACGTGCATTGACTTGCACATGCATGATACATATAAAGCTCTCGCTGGCGCCAATCGCACACGTGTGTTTTGATCTGTCATTGTCGATCATGAATTTGGTTGACACTTCTATTATAGAGAAAGGGCTAATAGCAATATTAAAATATTTCTTCTAATTAATTTCCTTTTGATGTGCACGAATCCGTGCACTGGGCCACTAATGTTGAATAAGAGAAGACAGGCAAAAAGGAAGATATACTATGATTCTAGTTATATGAGCTTTTAGGACATACAGCTAATCTATAGTAACAGGAAGCAGACAGATTGGCAGTTGCCTGTTGGTGGGGAGAGGGTTGGAAAGCTGAGGGAGGCACTAGAAAGTGTCAGAAGGGACCTTTCTGGGTAATGCATATGTTCATCACGTTAAGAGGACGACAGCTTCAGAGATGCGTAAATATGTCGCAGCTTCTCAGATGTAACTCTGATCAATACGGTGTACCGCATGGCAATCACACTTGGATAAAGCTGCCACAGAAAAAAGGACACATCGTCTGGAGCTACATCCTGAATGTTTTACAAACAAAATGATCTAAGGACTAGAATTTTCTTCAAGATCACACTGGAGTGTGGTGTGAAGTGGGTGGTGACACCGATCCCATCAGGAACGGCAGCACTGGGTGCCGCTGCTGTCACTTCAAGGTGGCGTAGAAGATGGGCCACCAGTTGGCAGTGGGTTCGTTTTCATGTATGTTTGAGCTGCTACATTGAAAAATGCCTACAAGAAAAAGGGCCCTAACCCTAGACTGTGGTACTGCTTACTGCCTAGTTTCTGTCTTTGGAACAGGTGAGAGGCCCGGTTACCTTGGCCAGAAACCTCATTAGGTTTGCTTTAGTTCAATAAAAAATGTGTACAGGTGATATAGTCTACAGGAATTGATTAAAATGGACGTGAAACACAATTAATCAATAATCAATTCCCGTCTTTTGGCAGGCTGAGTTTCCTCAAAGAAGGCACACATGGAAAGGGCTGGGAGATCTTGACAGGAAGGGTTTGGGAGGGCTGCAAAGCTGCCCTTGTGTAACATTTATAGATCAGAAGAGCGAATGTGCACCAAAGCAGTGAAATTATTGAGAAATGTGGACAAGCAGTTAAGGTAAACCCTGAAGGTCTCCTCCCCATCATTATTCTACCCCTCCACCCCGACCCCTTCAGCGTGGACACTGCAGCTGCAGGGGATGGATAATGAATGGCCTGTCTGAAATGTTCTTGAAGGCCCTGTTAATTCTCCTGTGTTAACTCCTTAGATTTTACTGTCTGCGAGGGTTGCTAACTTGCATCTGAGTGGAGGCATCCTGCAGGTTGGGTGTTGCATGGTGGGCATGCCGACAGGGGAGTGGGGACACAGGCTGCTGTCGCATCCCAGTCCACGAGGGCACCGGAAGAACACTGGTCACAAAGGTACTTAAGCCCACAGAAGTTTGTTTCTATGGATCGGGCATATTGTTAAGGTTGCCTGATGGATGTGTCTTTAGAATTCTAAATTCTAATTTATTGATAAAATGTTTGAAAAGATAATGCATTCTGGTGACATGAGCAAAATTGTGGAGCAAGAACCTTTAAAAAGTCTATCTTCTAAAAACACAACGATAAAATTGATAAAGACGTCCAGATCCAAGAACTCTTGAAATTATCCAAAGGTTTGCAGGTATCTGGGAAATGTTTCCTTAAGCAAAACAGCTGAATTTCACTAAGTACAGTGAGCTTTGGGGCGTTTTACCTTGCCCCTTGCCCACTGCCCCCTCTCTGGCTACTCAGTGGCCTTGAAAACTCACCGCTTACAGCCATGGAGTCTGCTGATTTTCTGGAAGACCCACTCGCAAGTGTGTCCTTATTTAATCTGACTTGGACTCTGCCCAGTGTGAAAAGCCATTTCCTCTAGTGCATTTGTCAAAAACATTTTAGAGCAATTGTTCAACTTCACGTAAGCTGGAAAATAATTGAGACAAACAATGGGCTAACCAAAAAGTTTAAAATGAAAACTGGGCAATGGGATGTCCCCAGGGGCTCTGAAAAGCTAGAGGCCATGAGCAGCATGCCTAAACCAGTCTGTGCATATGGCCAAGGCTGTGTGTATGCTCAGAAAAAAACCACGAAGGCCTTAAGCTCTCACCTCCAGCTACCTGGGATTCTGCCGAAGGCAAGGCAGGGCTGTGAGCTGCTGGGAGAGTGTGAGGAATCCTGAGCTGGTCAGCAGAGCCTGGGACTTCAGCGACAGCACAGCTCAGAGAACATAGACTTGACAGAAAGACATCAGAAAAGTCACTTCACAGACAACAAACAGCAACACCAACAAGCCCTGGAGAGTGGAGGGGAGAATCTAATTTCCAGAGTTTCAACAAAAAATTTACAAGCTATGTAAAGAAATAAGAAAATGTGGTCCACACAAAGGAAAAAGGAATCAATAGAAATGGTTCCTGAGGAAGCCCAGAGATCTTACTAGACAAAATCTTTAAATTTTGTTCAAAGAGCTAAAGAAAGCAATGGCTAAGGAACTAAAGAAAAGGCCCGGGCCAGGTAGCTTGGTTGGTTGGAGCTTCATCCCAAGGTTGCAGTTTGATCCCTGGTCAGGGCACATACAAGAATCAACCAATAAATACATAGATAAATGGAACAACAAATCAATGTTTCTTTCACTCTCTCTCTTTCTCTCCCCCTTCCTCCCTCTCTTTAAAAATCAATCAATAGGAAAAGGAACTAAAGAAAAGTGAGAGAAAAAATATCTCACTTAAAAAAATATGGAGTTGAAAAGTACAATAGCTGAAATGGAGAATTCATGAGAAGGGCTCAACAGCAGATCTGATCCAGCGAAAGAATCAGCAAACTCACAGAGAGGTCAGTTTAGGTAATCCGAACTAAAAAGCAGAAAGAAAAAGAAGGAAAATGAACAGAGCCTCGGAGATCTGTACAATACCATCAAGCCTATCAACACACACAATGGGGAGTCCCAGAAGGAGCAGAAAAAGAGAGAGGGGCAGGAAAAATAGTTGAAGAAATAATGTCTGTAAATATATCAAGTTTTATGAAAAAACATTAAACTATACATTCTGAGAAGCTGGAGATGGCTTCACTGGTGAATTCTACCCAATGTTTAAAGGGTATACACACAAATCCTTGACAAACTCTTCAAAAAATAGAAGAGGTGGACTACTTCCCAAGTTACTCTATGAGACCACTGTTACCCTGATAACAAAACAGACAAAGACACCACAAGGAACCCTCACCAAATACTAGCAAACTGAATCCAGAAACAAATGAAAATAATTATACACTATGACCCAGTGAATGGTTCAACATATGAGAATCAACGTAGTAAACCATATTAATAAAGGACAAAACCACATGATTATTTCAATAGACCAGAAAAACATTTGACAATATCCCAAACCCTTTCATGATAAAAAAAAAAACACAAAAACAAACAAACAAAAAAAACACACTCAACAAATGAGGAGTAAAAGGGAAGTCTCCTAACCTGCTAAAGGCATCTATGAAAAGCCATCAAGGAGCACCATGCTTCCTGATGGAAGACAGAAAGCTTTCTGTCTAAGATAAGCGATAAGGCAAAAATATCCACTGTCCTTATTTCTATTCAAATTTTTATTGGAGATTCTAACAGGGTTTAGGCAAGAAAAAGAAAGAAAAGTCATTCAAATGGAAAACAAAGAAGTAAAATCATCTTCAATTCTGTATATAGAAAATCTCAAGGAATCCACTATAAAACTATTAGAAATGATAAAGGGGGTTAGCAAGATGGTCAGATAAAGATCAATATTTTTTAAAAAATCAATTGTATTTATATATATTAACAAGGAATAATCCAAAATTTAAATTAAGAAAATGATTCAATTTTTATAATAGTATCACAGAGAATAAGATACTTAGGAATAAATTTAATCCAAGAAATACAAAATGTATATATACTCTGTAAACCACACAACATTGTTGAAAGACATTCTTTGTTTGTGGATTGTAAGGTAATATTGTTAAGATGGCAATGCTCTCCAAATTGATCGACAGATTCAATGCAATCCTTACAAAATCCAGCTGCCTTGTTGGAGAAATTTACTAGCTGACTGTAAAATTCATATGGAAATGCAAGGGACTCAGAGTAGTCAAAATAATCTTTAAAAGAACGAAGTTAAAGAACTCTCACACTTGCTGATTTGAAAATGTACTACAAAGCTACAGTAACCAAGACTGTGTGGTATTGGCAAAGGAGTAGATGTATAGATCAGTGGAAGCAAATTGATAGTCTAGGCATAAATCATGTACTTATGGAACTCAAGAAGAATTCTAAGACAATTTAATGTGAAAAGAATAGTCTTTCAACAAATGGTGCTGGGAACTGAATATCCACATGCAGAACAATGAAGCTATTCTCATCCTCACACCATACACAAAAATTAACTTTAAATGGATCAAAGACCTGAGGTAATAGCTAAATCCATGCAATTTTTAGAAAAAAAAAACCGTAAGTTTTTGTGACCTTAGATTAGGCTATGATTTCTAAGATACGATACCAAAAACACAAGCAACTAAAGAAAAAAAAGATAAACTTAACTACATAAAAACTAAAAACTTTTGTATTTCAAAGGACATTATCAAGAAAGTGAAAAGACAAAATGGAAAAAATATTTACAAATCATATATCTGACAACAATCTGGTATCCAGAATATATAAAGAATTGTTACAACACAACAATAAAAATGCAAATATCCCAATTTAAAAATGGGTAAGGAGTGTGAATAGGCATTTTTTCAAAGACATACAAATAGCCAATAAGAAAATAAAAGGAGGCTCAACATCATTAGTCATTAGATAAATGCAAATTAAAACCACAATGAAATGCCCCTTTACACCCACAGGGATGATTAAAATTTAAAAAAAAAAAAAGGTGTTGTTAAGGATATGAAGAATTTGATCCCTCAATATATTGATTGTGGGAATGTAAAATTAGTACAGCCACTTTGAAAAAGAGTTTGGCAGTTCCTCATAATGTTAGGCATAGAGTTACCATATGATCCAGCAATTCCATTCCTTAGATACATATATATCTAAGAGAATTGTAAATATATCCACATAAAAACTCATACATGCATGTTCATAGCAGAATCTATACTAATAAAAGGGTAATATGCTAATTAGACTGGGAGACCTTCCAGGAGACCTTCCGGACGTTCTTCTGGACAAAGCCATGGTGGCGGGGCCAAGGTAGAGGCCAAGAGGGGAGGGCAGTTGTGGGTGATCAGGCTGGTGGGGGGCGGGGCCATTGGGGGTAAGTAGACCAGCAGGGAAGCCAGTTGGGGGTGAGCAGGCCAGTGGGGAGGGAAGGTGGAGGCGAGCAGGCCAGCAGGGGGGGCAGTTGGGGGTGAGCAGGCTGGCAGGGGAGGCAGTTGGGGGTGAGCACACTGGCACAAGGGGCAGTTGGGGGTGAGCAGGCTGACAGGGGGGCATTTAGGGGCAAGCAGGCCGGCAGCAGGGGGCAGTTGGGGGCCAGCAGGCCGGCAGACAGAGTGGTTAGGGGCAATCAGGCATGCAGGCAGGCAAGTGAGCGGTTAGGAGCCACCAGTCCTGGATTGCGAGAGGGATGTCCAACTGCTGGTTTAGGCCCGATCCCTGTAAACCGGCAGTAGGACATCCTTTGAGGGGTCCCAGATTGGAGAGGGTGCAGGCCAGGCTGAGGAACACTCCCCCCCATGCACAAATTTTGTGCACTGGGCCACTAGTCTATATATATAAAAGCCTAAGCGACCATTCAACAATTCGACCAGTAGCTATGATGCACACTGACCACCAGGGGGCAGACTCTCAACACACAGGCATGGAAACATGGAACAGACTGATGAATCTCAGAGGGAAGGGGGAGAGAGGAGGGTGGAAAGAGATTAACCAAAGATCTTATATGCATACTAGAGGCCTGGTGCACAGATTCATGCACCGGTGGGGTCCCTCAGTCTGGCCTGTGGGGTCAGGCCAAAACTGGCAGTCTGACATCCCCCGAGGGGTCCCAGATTGTGAGAGGGCGCAGGCCAGGCCGAGGGACTCCACTGGTGCACAAATCCATGCACAGGACCTCTAGTTATTTATAATAGACAAAGAGCCAAAAGAACCCAAATGTCCATCAGTTGACAAATGAGAAAACAAAATAATAAAGTTTTCTTCAGCCATGAAAAAAGAATAAAGTATTGACACAGGCTATGACATGGTTTGAACCTTGAAAACATTGTACTACATGAGAGAAGCCACTCTCACAGGCGACCTAATTCATGGTTCCATTTATATGAAATGCCCAGCTCGGCAGATGCAGAGACACAGTAAGTAGATTAGTGGTTGTCAGGAGCTGGAGGAGAGGGAAGGAGACTGACTGCTCAGGGTGCCAGGTTTTCTTTGAGGGTTATGCGAATGTTTCAGAATTAGATAGTGGTGATGGTTGCACAACCTTGTGAATTCACTTAAAATCACTGCACTGTACACTTTAAAGGGGTGAAGTGTATGGTATGTGAATTGTAACTTAATTTTATGAAAAAGGTAATGCAGTCTAATGGTTCAAAATTCAAGACACAAGTTAGCAGTAAAAAGTCTTCTTTCTCCGACAGCAACTGCCTGTCGCCCTGCAGCCCAAGGCGCTTCAGGAATCCGTGTTCTATTGTTCAAAATGTCGTTCTGTGCACATATGTTCCCTTTCTATACTGTACACACTGCTTTGCACTTTGCTCTTTTCTTAGGAATTTATTTTGACTACAGTCTATCAGCCCCTTTGTATTATATATCCTGGGACCATTCACTGATGAGACATGTGTGGCGCTGCTGTTTGACTCTATCGTATCACGGTCATTGGTGAACAGTCTTTATCAAGCCCAGTCCAGATCAAGGGGCTTGGATTAGATTTGGGACACCCCTGTGCTGGGGTTTTGCTTTTGGCGCAGCCTGTGGTTATGTGATTCCTGGTGAAGACGTGTACAGCCGTTACTCCTCTGAACACCTTTACTCCTCTGAACACTTCTGTTTCTGGAGACTTCTGAGCAAACTCCTTACCTGAGTTACACAGGTGAAGAGACGAACTGGTCTGCCTTGGGCCATAGCAATCAAAGGCCAAATACAGGGACCTGGGGCCCTGCAGAGCCTGAGAGGTGTGCGGTCCCCTAGGGCCCTTCAGAGATGCCCGCCGACCTCGCGGGCATGGGTTAGAGGAGGAAGTACCAGAACGATTCCCCTGCTCCTCTCCTGGGGCCACACTGCTGATATTGTGCCAGGCTCCTTAAAATATCCATAACCTGAAGTCTTGGGGCCAATTTTTGTGTGTTCATTCATTTGTTCATTAGAAGTTTCTACTTGAGCACCAGCCAAGGGAGCTGCCCTGGGGCCAGCTCTCCCCTCTGCAGTCTCGCCACCACTGTTCCCGCCAGTTCTGCTACCTGAAGGGTCCCAAAGACCTCCCTCTGTGATTAGGAAGTCAGTGGGGCATGTACCCTGTGCGGTGTTCTCAGCGGCTTTCCAGTCCTTTCCAAGTGATGGTCCCTCGAAGCCCTGACAACACGGTGCCAGGAGCTCTTCCAAGTAAGAGGACCACGCCCTGTGGGGGAGGGTGCAGGAGCTCCCCACAGGGCCCGGACAGGAGGCCATGGAAGGGGACAGAGTTAAAGATGGGGTGGGCTTTAAAACTAGGGAAGCAGAACCAAGGGGGAGGCCCTGGATGCTGAGAGAACCTACCCCACAGCTTTGTGGGGAGGATTAAGTGAAACTGTGCGGTCATGCGCCAAACATGCTTAGGACAGTTGCTGCGGAAGGAATGTTGGCCTCAGCAGCGAGAGGGTGGAGCGAAACGGCTGTTTGCAAAGACAAGGGCCATCGAGGAAACTGTTTTGCAGAAACTGCAGAGGCCATCTGGCCTTGGATGAAGGACCTGGTGAGCGCCTGGGGCCACACCATTGGGAGGGCAACAAGGAGTCCGCTGGAAAGACCAACAGCCTGGCAGCTGCGAGAAGGGCCCACTTGAGTCAGAGGAACGAAGTGGAGTGGATACTCTCGGTTGGCAAGTAATTCTCAGAACGTAGTGTTCTCACCCCGCAAGTGGAAATAATTATATTACCTAACTCATGAGATCCTTGTAATAATATGTGTAAATGCCTGATACAAGATGAGTACAGGATAGATGGGGGTAGTGGAGGTGATATTTCGAGGAAGATTTTTTGGACTCAGCTTTGTTGGGCAGGGGTTTGAGGGGCTCCCTTAGGTAAGAGCCAAGGCCGGCACCTGGGCTGCAGAGGGTGGAGAAGCTACTCCATATAATAGAGTAGAGACTCCATGTTCCTGGCTGAGGGTGGAAATTCCGGGGGGAGGGAGGTCAGGGATGAGGTCTCAAAAGAGAAAGAATTTTGAGAAAGAAGACAAGTGCGCAATAGGGAATTTGTTTGGGCTTTGGAGTATGCATGGTTAGCCTTTTCCCTAGTCCCCTCAATGTCATCTATAAAGTCACCAACAGTTTTGGTTATCTCAGAGAGAGTTTGAGTTCTGTCTTGAGTTCTGTGATGGAAACCAGACCGATCCCATGGATGCAGGATCCAGAACAGGGCACTGCCGACATGGGGGACCTGTTGTTATTGCTATGACCACAGTGAGTCTAGAGGAGGGGTCAGTGGTGGGGACACGAGATGTGGATGTGGGCTAAGTGAGGGAAAGAACTCGGTGACTGTACATTCCTCGAACAAGCCCCAAAGGGAATCGTGTCAGGAAGAAGGAAGATGGTTTCAATGCCAGAGGTAGGAAAGGGGTCCCGGATGTACAAGTGAAGCCGGGATGGAGGGTCCCGAGCCCTACAAGGGCAGGCAGCACAGTACACGCTGGTGGAGGCTGGTGACGGCGCTGAGGACCAGGTCTTGTCGGGAGGCACGCATCGTGCAGTTGCACTTTTTCTTGTGATGGTCTTGGAGAAGGTCACATTTCTCAAGCTCCAGGCGCTGACATACTTTTTGTGCTCTAGTGCAGCGCTCGCCAGCCTTTCGGACCCCACGGGCCACCAGGGGTCCGCGGACCACCGGTTGGCGACCGCTGCTCTAGTGACAAGGTAACTGACTTTCATGTCTGAAGTGTCCACTAGAGGAACATAAACAGTTTAGGAAACAGAGTTCAGGGCTAAGAGGAGCTGGCGGGGCCTCTTTATTCAGGCTTACAATTCAGAGCAAGAAGTGTTGATTGAGTGCCTCCTGTGTACCTAGCGCTATACCCTTATTTCCAAACTGGAGGTGCAGGACCCTTTCCTCCAATTAACGAACACGTTTTAAGCGCCCCCTGCATATAGTTTTAGGTTCCACTGAAAACTGCCCAAGATGCCTGGCACATACATTTTTCCTTCCCTTTACCGCCTTGTAACTGTGTTCACTACTCAGGCCTATTTATAATCCCCTCAGCACTAATTTTATGGAAGAGACACTTGACTGAGCCAAAACCAGCATTAAACTGCATGTCCTTTGGTCAGTCTCAGAGTGGAAATCAAAACGAAAACGTGACGATGACAATAATGATGATCACAATGACATCATCACCAACAGCTGCTACGACCTATGGACCCCATAACATATGATCATCTGTTACCTCTATCCTCACCACAGCCCGTTTCACAGATGAAGAAACTGAGACTCAGTGAGAGTTGATCCCTTCGCAGGAGCCAGGCTTCGGTCACTTGGTCTGTAGGGCCCCTTCTTCCACTGAACCACATACTCGCTGTGGGCTGGGATGCCACCTCAGACCACAACCACATGGTGACAGCCCAACAGACGTTTCCTCAAGTGGGCCTAAGAATACGTCCCCGTCTCCCCTCCCCCCGTTTGAGGGGATATTCAGAAGTGGAGAAGGGGCTTGTTTTGCGACTCAGGGGCAGGCCTGGAAGAAAAGGGTCTTCACCTGAAGGTGTCCTGGGCAGAGACCCGGCCCAGCTCCCTTCCCTCAGCACCAGCTCTCGGCTGCTGGTGGGAGCTCCACCCTCAGAGCACAGCTGCGGTGCTGGGGGCAGGGGAGGGAATATCAAAGAGTGAGGCTGGGCCCAGCTTCGAGGTTTTGAGGTGAGAGGTGTTTAGTCCACGTGGCTGGATATGGTGACAAAACACACTGTCCACTGGGCTCGTCAGAAACCCTGACTGTGCTGGAAGCGGCTGACTCAGTAAACATGGTCCCCAAGGTGCTAGTTCACTTCTTGGTAAAGGGATTTCCAGAAAATTCTCAGAGCACATAAATAGCACAACCATAGAGACAAAGGTAATGATTCAAGGAATGGAGAAGTATATTCTCAAAAATGACACCCAAGTGAGCGCTGTGGTTCAGAAAGGGGTTTTTACATTGTTGTTGTTGTTTCAGTTTTGGCCTCAGAGAGGATGCGCTGCTGTGCCATCATCAGTGTCTCTGCAGGGGCAGGGGCCTCACGGGGGACAGAAAGACATAGGTAGAGAGACACGAGGACCCTCCCGGACAGTCCTGGGTGCACTCAGGAGAGCCCTGATCCAGCACAGGAGCATTTCTTCTGAGAAGGGAGCCTCTAGAAGTTTCTAGAGAACGTGCTGTGCGTGCAGTGCGCTGGCCCTGCTCCTGCAGCTGGGGTGCCATGTCCATCTGACGGACCGAGAAGCTACGTCTGGTCTTGATCTGGACTCTCTCCACACTGAGCACGCAGACATCCCAACAGACGCGAGAACTCTGGTGCTGCCAGGAGCACGTGGGGAGCTCCTCCAGTCCTGTCACGCCCGCTGCCGTGGCCTTGGGCTCAGGGTACGTTTCTGCATCTCCTCGATGGCCCACCCGTGACACCCTGCACCACAGCCCTGCTCCTGCCAGGCCTGTGCACAGCCTGCTTGTTTTCAGTAATTGCTCCTGGGAGCTGATCTCCGAAGAGTGAGGAATGGAGGAGCTCCTAGGAGTGGGTCACAATACAACCTCACCTGTCCAACGGGCTCTTTCCAGACCACTGTCCCTTATCTCCGGGAAGAACAACGAGATGTGATGTGAGATGAGCTCGCTGCTCTTTGCAGCAGTCTCTAAGCCAGAAACGTGCTTCCAGGGAAAATCTCATTTGGGGAAGTGAAGAGGCTAGAGTTCTTTATTTTGGAAATAGAGAACAACCCTTTTTTTCTCTCTTTCAACCAGAATATCAGCTCCCTGAAATAAAGAGCCAGTCAAATTTCAGGGACAACTGGGTGAAGGGGAAGAAATACCTGGAGGGCAAACTTTGTCGCATGAGCTGTGGGTCTTTGAATTCTGAAGGCAAACTGTTCCCCAAGGACAGAGACCAGACCTTCCTCACCCACTGAGCACCCTGCATGCATGAGGGCTTGGAAAGAAAGGACCAAAATGCCCATTGCCATTCGATGTCAGGCACTTTGGGGAGAGCCAGTCTGCCTTCCTTCCACCATTTCCAACCTCACACACACACACACACCTGATCTCTGGTTCCGTGGCCCCAGTGTGGTATCTGACAGTCCATCTTGCATCTAGCGGTCATGAACCTGTCACCAAATTATCTAGGTATCTTGCCACAGGAACCATAGCAACAGGCAGCTGATGACAGGGTGGGGTCCACTCTGAAGTCTGGTGCCCTGAAGTCTGAGCCAAGGGCGGGCTGGGCTCAGTCCACCTGTGTGTAGCGATCTTCCTGGATAGCAGCTCATCCAGGTGGGTTCCAGCAAGTTCCATAGGGTGGGTCTAATTGGATGGTCCTCTTGTTCTCGCTTAGAGAATGTAGCATATGCTAATTTTAAGATCCACTGTAGATGACTTGTTCAATCAGAAAATTTTAAAGCAATGTTTTGATGAACACTTAGGAACATAGAGAGACCAGTCCAATATTTATTGAACTAGTGACATAGGGACACATACACATTTGAAATAAACATGACTGGAAATGTTGCTTTTTTTCATCCTCTCATCCTTCAGAGCACCAGTACCTTTGTCATCACCAGATCCCTTTTTGCTTATGTCACAGATAACTCACTTCAGCTGCATCGTTTAAGATGCAGTGACTCAGTCTGAGGCATGCACACCAAGGAATGAAGTCACACAGACATTGATGGAGCCTGAGATGGAGCATTTTGCCCTCACCCCGTAGGTTTGTAATGTTTATCTGCACAGTGACAACATGGTACAGCATGGCTTTTTAAAGGATTGCAAAGGCTGGATGACACATTCAACCCCTGATGGTAATAGCTTCTAAAACTAGTCTTGTTTGAGAATGTTGGAGCCAATGGTTCTTTCCCAGATATGACGTTGTGCTTCAAAATAAATTGTTCAAAGTCATCAAGCAAATCAGTGCCCTGTAATATGAGAAGTTTTATGAGGATTTGACTCTATAGTGACTTCCTCTCTTCTGCAGTAAGAGTTGAGGAACCAAAGCAAACTTTCTGAATGTTGGGGTCCAGTTCAAACGCTGTGTGTGTGTGTGTGTGTGTGTGTGTGTGTGTGTGTGTGCGTGTTGGGGGTGGGTGAGGAGGAGGAGGCCTCAGTGTGTGTTGACAAGGTCACTGTGACGACAGCAGTGCCTTAGCAAGCCTGGGCCTGAGAAGCCAGCTCTCTTAAGTCCAGAAGGGCCAACAGAGCTGGGCTAGTCCAGCTGTCACTCACAGGCCGAGACTTTGCAGGCCCAGGGGACAGAGGGCTGTCCAAGACTGGAGAGCAGAGGACCGACAGGTTAAGGCTCAACCTAGGTCTCCTGACTCACAGTCTCTTCCCAGATTGCCCTTCCCCCTCAGTCATGGGTCCCAAATTGTCACCAGATCTCGGGAAAGCACTGGCTTTGTGTGGGATAAACACCAGCCCCACAGCACACCCAGTCATTACCAGGTCGGCCATTCTCATCAAGGTCTTGTGGTTTTCTTGGCGTTTTCTCCGGTGTCTTTCTCCCAAAACTTCCCCCTTCCCTTTGCTTATGTTCACAGAAACATTCGGCGGGCAGTGTAGCCCCAGTGACTTCTCAGCCGTCACTCGGTTTACCCATCTGGTTTCCCTTTGCAGCTCCCTATCAACTATTGTCTGAGGTCCATCCTCAGCTTCTCCAGCCTGTTGGGGGTGGGGCTCCAACCTACTTCTCTCTCCTTCCCCTACTCCTCTCCTGGGAAGACCTAGCTGAGGGTCCTGAGGGAGGAGCCGTGAGGTTAGATGGATGACATAATCCTTTAAGTCTTGGGAAAACAACCCTGTGGCTCCTGGCTCTCTCAGCTCTCATTTTGGTCGCCTCAGGGCACCAGGCAGCAGGCCAGGGAGCCCAAGCCCCACCCAGAGACTTAGAGCCTTGGGAGCACAGCCGTGGGCTGGCTACTGCTGCCTATTCCCCCTTGCCAAGCTCTCTATGGAAGCTGAGACAGGCCCCAAGACTCCCCCTGGTGCCCCCCAATGTCTGCAATTGCTTGATCACACACTGCTTCTACTACTTCCACTTCCTCTCCTTGTGTGTTTTGACTGTTAACTCTTAACCTTCTGACGTCAGAAAGTGGGTCAGCTGCGCTCAGGAAAGAGCAGGTTTATGGAAAGCTGAATGCCTATTGTTCTGGATCTTTTTTTTTTTTTTTTTAAGTGAGATATCTTGAAGAAAAATGAAGACAAAACACTGAAGGGTGCTGAATTTACAAAACTTAAGGGGGAAAAGTCCATCAGGCACAAAATGGATAAACAAATCCTGGCATATTCACACAATGGAATACTACCTACCAACCAAAGAAATGAGGTGCACATGGACACAAAGACATGGGTGAGTCTACCAGACACCATGTGTGAAGGAAACCAGACAAAGGAGCATACACTACACGAATCCATTCATGTAACATTCCAGAACAGGCTGAACACTCCATGCTGATGGGCATCAGAGACTGACTGGGAAAGAATATAAGGGGCTTCTGGAAATACTCTGTCTCACTCAGGGTGATGGTCTCAAATACAGATGCGTCTGTAAAAATCCATCAAGCTCTACCTTCGAGAATTATACACTTTACTGTTGTATGTTGTTGATTCAAGAACACCAAACTTATAGAGAAATTTTATTGAGATTTTATAGTTCTTTATGAATTCTAGATATGAGTCTTTAATTGGATATCAGATATTGGAATTATCTAAACATAATAATTCTAATGTACAGTTTGTCTTTTTATCCTTTTAGCAGGCTATTTCACCAACAAATGTTTTCAGTTTTCATGAAGTCCAATTAGTCCATCTTTCTTTTGTTTTTAGTGTCAAGTCTCACCTAGCCCTAGGTCCTGAAGATTTTTTCCTAAGTTCTTCTAAAAGTTTTATAGTTTTACATTGACATTTAAGTCTGTGGTCCATTTAAATTTAAAAAAATAATAATGGCTGAAACCAGTTTGGCTCAGTGGGTAGAGCATCAGCCTGAGGACTGAAAGGTCCCAGGTTCGATTCCGGTCGGGGGCGATGTTTCTATCTCTCTCTCTTCCTCTCTGTAAAAAAATCAATAAAATATATATTTTTAAAATAAAAAAATAATGTAGGAGGTATAGATTTAGGTTCATTTCTTTTGCCTATGGATGCCCAGTTATGCCAGCACCATTTGTTGAAACAGTTCTTTCTCCTTTGAATTATTTTTTTAATATATGTTTATGGATTTCAGAGAGGAAGGGAGAGAGGGAGAGAGAGATAGATACACCAATGATGAGAGAGAATCATCGATCAGCTGCCTCCTGCCCACCCTACACTGGGGATCCAGCCCACAACCTCGGTATGTGCCCTGACCAGGAATTGAACTGTAACCTCCTGACTCATAGGTCAAAGCTCAACCACTGAGCCATGCTGGCCAGGCTGCCCATTGAATTTTTTTTGTGCCTAGGTCAAAAATCAGTTGGCATATTTTTATGGGTCTATTTTTGGATTTTCTGTTCTGTTCCATTGATCTATGCATTTATCCCTCTGCCAACATCACACTGTCTTGATTACTGTTACCACATAGTACACCTTTACTTTTGGTAGAGTAATTCTCACTTTATTGGTATTCTTGTTCAGAATTGCTTAGTTATCTTAGTTCCTTTGACTTTCCATATAAACTTTAGCATAATCTCGTCTATAGCTACAAAAAAATGTTGCTAGTAGTTTCATAGAAATATTGTTAAAATTGTGTCTCAGTTTAGGGAAAATTGATATCTTTACTATGTTGAGCCATGAATAGAATATTTCTTTCCATTTGTGTAGATCATCTTTGATTTCTTTGATCAGCATACAAATCCTGAACATATTTTCCTAGATTTTCACCTAAATATTTTTTATTCATTTGTGATTATAAGTGTTATTTTATTTTTTAAAATATGTTTTTATTTATTTCAGAGAGAAAAAGGGAGAGGGAGAGAGAAATAGAAACATCAATGATGAGAGAGAATCATTGACCGGCTGCCTCCTTCACACCACCTACTCTGAGTCAAGCCTGCAACCTGAGTATGTGCCCTGACAGGGAATCAAACCATGACCTCCTGAGCCACAATCACGGAGCCAAACCAGCCAGGCAATGGTATTGTCTTTTAGAGAGGGTAAAAGGAGGGAGGGAGGGAGGGAGGGAGGGAGGAAGAGAGAGAGAGAGAGAGAGAGAGAGAGAGAGAGAGAGAGAGAGAGAGAAACATCGATGTGAGGCACATTGATTGGTTGCCTCCTGCATTGCCCCAACCAGGGCCAGGGATCGAGCCTGCAACCGAGGTATGTTCCCTTGACCAGAATCAAACCCAAGATCCTTCAGTCCATGGGCTGAGGCTCTATCCACTGAGCCAAACCAGCTAGGGCTAGTATTGTATTTTTAATTTTGGTTTCCATGTGTTCATTGTTAGTATATAGATGTACAGTTGATGTTTGATTTGTGTTATGTTAGTCCTGTGACTGGGTGAACTCACTTATTAGTTCTAAAAGTTTTTGTAAATTCCTTGGGATTTTCTACTCATATATAATCTGCAAGTGGGGACAGTTTTATTTATTTCTTTCTGGTCTGCATGTCTTTTTATTTCCCTTTCTTGCTTTATTGCACTAGTTAGAGCTTCCAGTGCTGTGTGAATTAGGCTTGTCTTGTCCATGGTCTTAGGGGGAAAGCATTGTGTTTTTCATTGCCCAGTATCATGTTAGCTGTAAAGTTTTTTGTAGATGTTTTATGAAGCTGAGGAAATTTCCCTTTATTCATATTTCCTGAGAGCTTTTATTATGAATAGGTATTGAGAGTTGGTTTGTCTTAGCTGCATCAATTGAAGTGACCGTGTGATTTTTGTTCTTTAAGCCTCTTAATACATTGATTGATTCTAGATGCTGAATCAGTTTGGCATCCCTGGGATGAAACCCAGTGGGCCGTGGAGTATTATTCTTTTTTACAGTGCCAAATTCTAGTTGCTAATATTTTCTTAAGAATTTTTATGTCTATATTCATGAGAGATAATTGGGCGTAATTTTTATGTACTGTCTTTGGTCTTAGTATCAAGGTTTTACTGGCTATATACACTGAATGGCCAGATTATTATGATCTCTGAATGCATAATAATCTGGCCACTCAGTGTGTGTGTATGTATATATATATATTAGAGGCCCGATGCATGAATTTGTGCATGGATGAGGTCTGGCCAGCCTGGTCAGGGGGAGGAAACCAGCGGTTGGCCGGCCTGCCTGCTGGTCAAACTCCTGGTCGAGGGGACAATTTGCATATTAGCCTTTTATTATATAGGATATACACTGAGTGGACAGATTATTATGCTTTCAGAGATCATAATAATCTGTGGCATTTCCCTTCCTTTTTTTTTTTTTTTTTTTTTTTACCATTTTTTGGATTACACTGTGTAACATTGGTGTCAATTCTTCTTTAAACATTCTGTAGAATTCTCCAGTAAAACCCTCTGAGCCTAGAAATTTCTTTTATGGAGTTTTAAAATAATAAGTCAAATTTCCTTAATAGTTACAAAACTGTTCAAATTATTATTTCATATTGATAAGGTGTGGTAGTTTGAGCTTTTCCAGCAAGGAGTCCATTTCATACAAGTTACTGAATTAGACAGATGTAGATTTATTTATAGTGTTTTCTTATTAACCTTTTGATGTCTGCAGAGTCTGTAGTAATGTCACCCATTTCATTCCTGATCTTGGTAACTTTTGTTTTCTGTCCCTTTTTGGTGAGTTTTGCTAGAGGTTTGTCAATTTTATTTATCTTTTCAAGTCCAGCTTTTGTTTTATGGATTTTTCTCTGTTTTTGTCTTCATTTCATTGCTTTCTGTTCATATCTTCTTATTTTCTTCCTTGTGCTTGCTTTGGGATTATTTTCCTCTTCTTTCTACAGTTTCTTAAGGTGAGAGCTTGGATTACTGATTTGAAAATTCTGTTCTTTTCTAATGAAAGTATTAATAGTATAAAATTTCTTCTTGGCACTGCTTTCATGCATCCCACAAATGCTGATTTCCATTCAGTTCCATCTCTATTTCCCTTGAGACTTTTTCTTGGATCCATAGATTATTTGGAAATGGGTTATTTGGTTTCTAAGTATTTCCCTGTTACATTGCTGTTCTTGCTTTCTACTTTGATTGCATTGTAGTCAGAGAACACACCTAACTGATTTCAATTCTACATTTTCTAAAGTTTTCTACGTTTTCTAAGGTTTTATGGCTCAAGATAAGATACGTCCTGGTGTATGACCTGTGGGCACATGAAAAGAATGTGTATTCTGCAGGTTTTGAGTGGACTGTTCTATAAATGCCAATTGCATTCTGTTGGCTGATGGTGGAGTTGAGTTACATATCGTTGCTGAATTTTTCTGGTTTTTCTATCAGTTGTAGAGAGAGGTCCTGAAGCATTCAACTATAATTGTGAACTTGTCTATTTCTCTTGCAGGTCCATTAGTCCTGCTTCACATATTTTGGGTGTCTGAGCTCCCACACACACTCTCCACTTACAATGCTGGAGTGAGGGCCATGGCTCCTCTTTATTCTGCCGGCTGAACCCCCTGGTCCTGCCTCTCTGCTCGGCCTCTGTAGCACCACCCCAGTGCGGTAGACATTTGGGGGCTGAGGTCCTAGTCTGTCTGCCTTTCAGAATCTTCTTATGCTCGTTTTATATGATGCCCAAGGTTTTGGCTGTACTGAGTGGAAGAACATGGAAAAGTGCATCTATTCCATCTTTCTGGAAGCAGAAGTCTCAGTGTTGCACTTTAAAGTCACGGATTTGATCTGCTTTATCGTGCTACGCTTGAGTGGCGAGCAGGGCCGGTGTGTCCCCATCTCTCAGGGGCAGCCGCTGGAGCGGAGGTGTGCACTGCACCAGGACTGCAGTGGGCGTGGTGTGTCTTGATGACGAGCTGGACACTGGGCCCTGCGGTATCAGAAGTGTTAGTTGGGCGGGAGCGGGTAGAGGAGTGGCCATATGATAGGAGGCGAGGGTACAGGTGCTGAAAGCACAGCTTCCTGCAGTCCTGGCACCACTCAGGCCTGCCCTCTTCATGCAGCCCCCCCCCCCCCCCCCCCCCCACACACACACACACTGATCAAAGCATCAAAGCAGGAGGAGCCTGGAAAATTGGGTGTTCAGTGCTGCCCTAATGCTATACCCCTTGGATGCCACATTAGCATTTTAATAGGGCTTTCCAGTCCCCCACCAGGCATCACCGGCACTTGGGCTGAGATCTGAGGAGAGAGGCTCCCCAGAGGCACCTGTCACCTGCTGGGCTGATGCTGCCTCCAGGGCAGACCGAGAGCGAGAGCAGGAAAGGAACTTGAGGTGTGTGGGGAGCGGGGCTCAGTCCTCCGGGACTGAAAAGAAAGACAGACGAGGAAGAAATAGATTAATTTTATTCTTCTCTCATGGATGAATGGGCATGTCTTCCCAGAAACAGAGCAGAGTTCCGGGCTGTAACTGTGATAATTGCCATCCAGCAGGGGCAGGGAGGAAGGACACAGGGACAGGGGCATGGATGGAGAGCCTAGGAGGAGTGTGGAGAGCCCTTTGTTCTCTGTGGCAGAAGAGCTGGTGGTGGAGCAGGGACGGTGAGTTGGGGATGGGCGGGGGTGGGGGGGGTGAGGAGGGCTGAGGAGGGGGGCAGAGGGGGGAGACAGCAGCAGAGGCGGTGCTGTGTAGAAGTGGGGAGGAACACGTGGAGTTGGGCCTGAGAAGAGCACTAAATATTCTGCCATGTTCTTAGCTGGCAACCCCAGGGTCTGTGTGGCAGACTTGGCCAACACCATGGTCTCCCGTGTCCCTATCCTGACTCCAGGCCCCTCCCCCACCTCACCTTGCTCCAGTCCTTCCAAGGCCACAGGAGACCCTTGCACCCCAACACAGCTCCACTAGCAAATGTTTACTCCTTCCCAGTGCTCCCACCTACTCCCCTCTTCCCCAGCCTGTCCCTGCAGTCACCCCTAACAACCCTCCACCCCCCAGCACGGACCCAGGTCCTGGCTGCCAGTTCTCCCACTGGCTTGGCCCCATCTGTGCTCATGACCATCCTGGCTCCCAGGACTTCTCATTTTTTTCTAGTCGGCACTCCATCATCCTTGACCCCCTCGCCCCATTGTCTTCCCATAGCACCTGCCCAGAAAACCCCAAACCCCAAGAGCACTCCAGCTGGTCATCCCCAGGGTCTGGGGCTCTGTGAAGAACTTCACTGATGTGGCTGAGAGTCACTGGCCCGGCCACAGCTGAACCATAGGCCAGTGCCCTGTGCCAAGCACCCGCTTCCTCCATGGCCCCAGCATCCCCCTCCCCGTCGGGCTGCCCTCAGCCTCCTCACCCCTCTCAGCAAAAGGCACTGCTCTCCATGCCTCTGGGACTAACTGCTCTCTTATCCATCCTGTGCGTGGCCCTGCCTCCCTGCTTCCCCTTCTTTCCAGCAGAATCTAAATCTTTGGATCACCCCACCCCCCCTTTTCAGAGCCAGCTAGTCTCTGTCAGCCTCTCTCTCCGTTTTCCTCAGAAACAGAGCTATTTGCTGAAAGACAACCTGCCAAAAGTCAAATTAGTCAGTGACCAAATGCCAATGTGTGAAAAACCAATTACTAGTAACCAAGTAGTCAACTCCACAGCCTGCCGAATCCCCCCAAACTGATTTCTGGTTATAAAACGTGTAAGATGTGTGCTGCACATTATTGCATGTGATGTTTCCAGCACTCTGCCCTTTCGGCTTTTCTCTCAATTACAAGTTTTACTCTCCGCTGCTGTCTTATCTTGGAGTTACGAGTCTGTGATTCACATTTCGGAGTCTGTGATGCACATTTCCGAAGCTCACTGCTTCGCAAAAGGTACTCACAAAGGCCGTGGTCCGTCACGAGCCTTTTGTCATTGTAACCTTTGGTTGGCAGAAAGATGGTCTTGCTCTTCAAGTGTAATTTGACACCATTTGCATCTTCTCTATTTTTTCAAAGTGGCTTGGCAGTTGGCCAAGTGCGAGTTCCTTCTGCATGTTAATTTCCACATATCCATGACAACTTCCCAACGGCTAACTCCCACAGTGGGAGTGGAGTCCAGTGTAGGCACATGTCTTCGAAATGAGGGTTGAAAGTGAGTGCACCTGAAGGAAAACCACTCCATTGGTACCAAAAACATATATTGTGCATTCAAGAAGCGGCCTGCTCCTAAAATATGCAAACCCACGTGAAATTGACATTTACCAGAAATGGACTGAGAAATCCAAAGCAAAATGTCTGGTGAAAATATACCTGACAACTGGTAAACCAAACTAAAAACAGCTTAACACAGGTGAAATGGAATCCTTCAGTGTTGTAGAAACCATAGAACACAAATTACTATAATGTTTAAAGTAATTCTCCAAAACAACCTGTGGGTCAATTCCTGGGATCATTCATCAAGGAAACTGGTTCTTTTTAAAGAATATGTATATTATTGATTTCAGAGAGAAGTAGTCATTGGGTACTTGGGCAGCATAAAGGTGCTACAAACATCTATTAATTGCACACGCAGAATGCATTTGGCTCTGCCTCACGGTAGTGGGCACACTTGCACCAAGACCTCCCCTTGGGCCCCATCATGCTTGAATTAGAGAGACCCTGGCCCTCTCTTGGCTTACCTTCTCAGCACTGAGGGGCCACGCATGGTGGGTGGTGGCAGTTGAAGAAGACAAGTGGTTTAGAGCTTTCCCTGGTGAGGCCATCAGCCCTCGAGGGGTCTCACTGCTGGGCCACTCCTTACATGCCATTGATGTGACCAAACACAGTCCAGGTGGATCCAAAGTAAGTGCCCCTTGGGCACTTCAGGTATAGGTATCACCAAGAGGGCAGCCAGGAAGGAGGTGGCACCTTGTATCCTAATCTAACCCAACAGGCTGATTCCTCAACACAAGGGAGACAGGTACCTAATTTACCACAAAGGATAGAACTCTTGCCAAGTCCTCTGAGAGAGGGAGAACCACTTCAAAATGACAATAAAGCTGTGTCTACAAACCACGGTATTCCTGGACCAGTGGTTAGAGTGACAAGCCCGCCATGGCTCTGTGAAGTATGGTGTGCCTGGCATCAATGGCCAGAGGTGAAGTGCTTGCAAAATGCTATGAAAAAATAGCCTTTAAGGGTGTAGAAACCCAAGGGAAAGACAGCAGGGCACTTTACTGGCTTGGAGCTCCTGAGACTTAAACAGTCTACAGATAATTATTTAACAGACACATCAGTAATCACATAGAAATACCAATGAAGAACCATATTTTAGCCTTGTACATTAACAAAAATTTACATTTTAATGACAATTTGTCACGTTGGCAAGGATATGGTAAAACTGCTATCTTCACACATTGCTCTTGACAGTATATATTTGTACAATCTCCCACAGGGGGCAATTTATCATTATGTGTCAAGAATTGCAAGAGTTCATGACCCTCTCTCCAAAGAAAGTAATCCAAGATGTGGAGGAAAATTTTATCAGAGTGTTCATTGTCATTTTGAAAGTCGTATCGAGTACTCAAATTATGGTTGATGACAAATGTTTTAATATTGTGTTGTGCATTGAAATGGATGATGGTGAGAACAATGTAGCAAGATAGAGGGGTGCTTGTGACAACAGGACACAACACCGTGGGTACCACAAGTGAGTGAAATGACCTCCACAGGACAGGGGAGCCTGAGCAGATCCACCTAATGATAACTGTGCTTGTGTCTGGGTATGGGGGATAGGATTTGTTTTGTGACATTACAATAAAAATATATTTTTTAGAGACTTGAGCATTGCCGTGGAGATAAAAAGGGCAACTGAGACTCTGTTCCAGGTGGGTGGCCTGACCTTCTAGGGACTGGATTTTGCTTTGGTTTGGACAGGGCAGGGTACAGACTGGGCAGAAGCCAGAACAGGCCTTTGCTACCAGCATTTTCTTGGGAACCTAGGAAGTGGGGGGAGTGACAAGCTGATCTTAACTGGGAAGCTTTGGAGATCTCACAAAAGGCCTCTTGAGAAGCCTTCTGACTCTAAAAGGAGGGGTCTCTGACTATCTGGCAGGGCCCTGAGGACCCCACGCAGAACCTGAGGAAGTGAAGACATCAGCTCTGAAGAGGCTCCAAGGAAGGAGGCCAAGGAGAGGAGCCAGGGGTAGGCTCATGGGCAGTAACAGCCACAGTGCCCGGGCTTGGAGGACCTGGAAGGACCTGGAGAAGGCATCTAGTCCTCCAGTGGGAGGGAGGTGGAGTAGGGCTTTGAGATGTGTTCATAATTGTGTCTTCAGAGACTCAAGTTGAAGGAGTCACTGGGCCAGGCACATAGGACACACATATAGGGTTAGTGACTAAATGGATGGGTGGATAAGTGAATGCATGAGCCTTTATGCCAAGCATTTGCGGGGGGCGGGGGGGGGGGGAGGGAGTAATAACATGATCTCAACTAGATCTGACATTGTCCAATCAGAACTCACTGTTCACCGTTGGTCACTGCAACTTGCTCTTAGAAACATCAAAACATTTTCTTAAATAATCTGTACTGAGAAAATTCATCAACCAGAAAGCATATATGGAGATACTGTGAGCTCCTTAGAGCTAAGCCCTGAGGATACAAAGACGTCTAAGACAGAGTCTGTTCTGCAAGGGGCGCCCCATTTACTCCTCAATCACACACTAAGGGCTTATTTTTGTCTCATATTCTATTACAGCCAACAAAATAAGGGGCATCATATTTGAAATGGGCACAATTGGTAATCTGGGGCATTGGAGAAGGTCATGGACCAGCGAAAAATACATCTGAATGTGAATCAGGTGAAGGCAAACATAATTTAGAGTTAAGAACAAATAAGAAAATATGCAAAATTCAGGGAAAACATTTCACCTGCTTGATCTGGGTTCTATACTCTTGTTGGCACTGGAACTGACTTTAACTCACCAGTTTATTTGCATTCGGACAAAGAGGAACCTAAAGCCCTTTCATTATCATAAAAGAGCAATTAGTCAGCTGGAAAGAATGTTCCTCCAGACAGCAATTCATCTTGGTCAGCCTGCTCTACGCTCCCAGGTCACTGCTGGGCTGAGTCATTGCGAGGCAGCCCCTCCCACACAGAGCCCAGCTGCCCCCTGCTCACCAGAGGCCCAGGGCCCCTACTGCAACCGCGGAACTTCAGGGTCTTGCTATTGGGGTTTTCACTGCTGTCAGCTTTTTTTTTGGTCCTTAAATAAAAAGCATAGTATTTGGGGGAAAGGAGACATATGTAAAACTTTAGACAATAAAAAGAAAAAAATAAGCCAAAACCAGTTTGGCTCAGTGGATAGAGCGTCGGTCTGCGGACTGAAGGGTCCCAGGTTCGATTCCGGTCAAGGGCATGTACATTGGTTGCGGGCACATCCCCGGTAGGGGGTGTGCAGGAGGCAACTGGTCGATGTTTCTCTCTCATTGATGTTTCTAGCTCTCTGTCCCTCTCCCTTCCTCTCTGTAAAAAAATCAATAAAATATATTTTTTTAAAAAGCATAGTATTTACTTCAAATTAAGTATTTAGGTAAAATTTGTTAAGATCAAGTCAGACCTTAAAAAATATGGATAAAATTGACATAATCTTGGAATCCAAAGAGAAAGGACCTTTGTTTTTATCTGGTTGTTCCTTCTGCTTCTAAACAGCTGTTTATTCTGTTTTATAAAGAACTCCAAGTAGAATGCTTAAGAGGAAAAGAGGAAGCAGCAGAATGGCAGGTGAACTATAAAGCAAGTTCTACACACACACACACACACACACACACACACACACACACATACACACACACCTGAATGGCTTACCAAACCCTTGAGAGTAATCCTCTCTAGGGCTGTGAGTAGAAACTCATTTTCTAAATTTTGCTTTTCTCTAATGTGTGATTATTCTGCATTGAACTTATATTCCTTTTGTAATTAAAACCAATAAAGGTCAAGTGTTAAAAACAATGGGCACGATGATGCTCTTTGTGGGGGAGGTTTTCCTAGTGAAGAACTATCTTTCTAATTAAGCTACATACACTCTCTCTCTCATAGCAATTTATTCCCCTTCCTCCTTGCTTTTGTTTTCCCTGGAAATGAAGAAAGCGGTCAGCATCCTCTTTAGGTCAGAGGGACTATACATATATCTTCATTTTTACTGTGAAAATTTCAAAAATACACAAAGTGAGCAGAAGAGTCTAATGTGCCCTGGCTGGGTAGGTTGGTTGGTTGGAGCGTCATCCCAACGCCAAAAGATTGCGGGTTCAATCCCCAGTCCAAGCACGTACAGGCGACATCTTTCTCTCACATCAATGTTTCTCTCTTCCTCTCGCTCTAAAAATCAATAAACATATCCTCTGGTGAAGATAAACAAAAAAGAGTCTAATGAACCCCATGTGCCTATCACCAGCTTCCATAATTATCCACTTTCTGTCATTCTGCTTTCATCCTTACTTTCATCTGCCTCATACCCCCACCTCAACCCAATTAATTTATATATACAATTCTTTTGGGTTTTGAGGTAAAGTGTATAGACTGTGAAATACACAAATCTTAACATTAAAAGTTTGAAAAAATATATATGCCTGTGTGATCCATGCCCCATTAGAATACAAAAATTCCCATCCCCCTCAAAAAGTGTGTTGGGTGGAAAACAGTATGGAGTTTCCTCAAAAAATTCAAAATAGAACTCCCATTCGACCCAGTAATCCCACTTCTGGGAATATATCCCAAGAAACCAGAAACACCAATCAGAAAGGACATATGCACCCCTATGTTCATAGCAGCACAATTTATAATAGCTAAGATTTAGAAACAGCCTAAGTGCCCATCAGCAGATGAGTGGATTAAAAAAAACGGTGGTACATCTACACAACGGAACACTACGCTGCTGTAAAAAAGAAGGAACTTTTGCCATTTGCAACAGCATGGATGAATCTAGAGAGCATTATGCCAAGTGAAATAAGCCAGTTGGAGAAAGATAAGTATCACATGATCTCACTCATTTGTGGAATATAATGAACAATATAAACTGATGAACAAAAATAGATCCAGAGAAAAAGAAATACTGAACAGACTGTCCAACCTCAGAGAGAAGACAGGGGAGGGGAGGTTAGAGATCAACCAAAGGACTTGTATGCATGTATATTAGCATAACCAATGGACATGAACACTGGGGCGGTGGGGGCTTATCCTGGGGGGTGGGAGTGGCTGGGGTGGGGAGGTCAATTGAGGGAAAAGGAGACATGTAATACTTTAAACAATAATACTAAAAAAAGAAATAGACAACCTATTTTTTTTTTAAAAAAAGTGTGTTGGCACCTTTCATAGTGTCTCCTCCTAACTTTTCCCGAAACAACCACTGTTCTGACTTTTCACCATAGTTAACTTAGTTGCTTGATCTAGAACTTCTGTTTATTGTTTTTTGATGTAATAAAATGGTTTCCATTATAAAAGCTGTACGTGTTAGAGAACATGTTGAGAAGAAAAAACCTAGAAGAATAGAAAGAAAATGGATAATTAATAGTCCCACTACAGAAAGGGAAAATAGTTAACATATTTATTTCCTTCTAGTCTCATTCTAGGTATAAATTTTGCTTGTTTTACATACCTGTGATTGTTTATAAAATTGTGTAGCATACTTTTATCTTCACATTGCTCCCATAATAGTTTCATATGGTAAGCATATCTCCTGTAATATTCTCAAAGGATAAAAATCTGTCAATGTAGAATTTAATGCCCAGCAAAAATATCCTTTAAAAATGCAGATGAAATAAAGACTTTTGCAGACATACAAAAGCTGAAAGAATTCTTCAGCAGCAGGTTCACATGACAAGAAATGGTAAAGGAAGTCCTTCAGGCTGAAGAAAAATGACAGGTAAAAATATGGACCTGCACAAAGGACAAAGGAGTACCAGACATGGTAACCAGCTGAGTAGATACATAGGACTTTTATCATTTTATTTAATGTCTTTAAAAGGTCATCGAGCCCTAACTGGTTTGTCTCAGTGGATAGAGCGCCTGCGGACTCAAGGGTCCCAGGTTTGATTCCGGTCAAGGGCATGTACCTTGGTTGCGGGCACATCCCCAGTAGGAGGTGTGCAGGAGGCAGTTAATCGATGTTTCTTTCTCATCGATGTTTCCAACTCTCCCTCCTTCTCCCTTCCTCTCTGTAAAAAATCAATAAAATATAAAATAAGTAAATAAATAAAAGGTCATCGAGGACCTCTAGTTCCATCTGAGATGAAATAGTCTCCCAGGTTCCATCATCTCACAATGACAAGTCCCTGGACATAACACAGCACAGCAAAGATATTGAGATTCAGAATAAGAATCAAGCCAAGTGCCCAAGACCCCAGGACTTGAAGAGCAACACAGCAGGATGTTCCCGGTCTGGTGGTTTAAATTTTTTGTATGTTTGTTTTTGTCTCCTACTCATCCTGAATGGGATACTTGTAACCCAAAACTGTCAATAGGCACAGAAAAAAATTCCAAGAAAAGCTTGCTTCCCCTAGCAAAGAACCCATAAAAGGTGGCATAAAAACAGAAACTTGTTTGAGTATATTTGCCCTACTCCAGCCAAACTGGTTCCCATGGAAGTTTCTGCTTCCTTGGGAAATTTTCTCTCACAAGATGTGGTCATTTCTACTTGCTTGTCTGTCTCTCCAATGTGGAGAGAAGAGGTTTCCACTGTGACCTCCCCTCTCTGACAGACCTAAGCAGAGTTGTTGATTTTTCAGTTTGTTCAGTTTTTTGCTTGTTGTTGGGACAGGATGATAATATCCCAGCTCCTTACATGACAGACCAGAAACAAGTAGTCAACTACTCTTTAAGAATGAAGATGCTCTAACCCCATGATCGGCAAACTGCGGCTCACGAGCCACATGCGGCTCTTTGGCCCCTTGAGTGTGGCTCTTCCACAAAATACCACGGCCTGGGCGAGTCTATTTTGAAGAAGTGGTGTTAGAAGTTTAAGTTTAAAAAATTTGGCTTTCAAAAGAAATTTCAATCATTGTACTGTTGATATTTGGCTCTGTTGACTAATGAGTTTGCCGACCACTGCCCTAACCGGTTTGGTTCAGTGGATGGAGCGTCGGCCTGTGGACTGAAGGGTCCCAGGTTCGATTCCGGTCAGGGGCATGTATGAGTCTTGGTTGTGGGTGCATCCCTAGTGGGGGGGATGTGGGAGGCAGCTGATCGATGTTTCTCATCGATGTTTCTAACTCTCTCTCCCTCTCCCTTCCTCTCTGTAAAAAAAATCAATTATATATATATATATATATATATATATATATATATATATATATATATATATATATATATATAAAAGAATGAAGATGAGCTCAGCCAGTGTGACTCAGTGGTTGAGCATTGACCTATGAATCAGGAGGTTATGGTTTGATTCCCGATCAGGGCACATGCCCGGGTTGCAGTCTTGATCCCCAGTGTGGGGTGTGCAGGACGCAGCCGATCAGTGATTCTCTCTCATCATTGATGTTTCTATTTCTCTCCCCCTCTACCTTCCTTGCTGAAATCAATAAAAATTATTTTTAAAAAAAGAATGAAGATGGAAATAAAGACATTCTCAGATGAAGGAAAACTAAGAGAATAACCAGAAGACCTACCATTAAGGAATATATATATATATATATATATATATATATATATATATATATATATTCTTTATTCTGAATCTTTTAATTGCAAGCGAAAAAGAAGGAAGTATTCGTATAAAGACTTTGGCTCCAATAGTCATAACATTATAACTTACAATGATAAAAAAGTGGAAACAGACCAAATGTCCAGCAACAAGTGAATGGAAAAACAAATTGTGGTACATCCATTCAATAAACTATTGCTCAGGAAAAAAAAAAGAAAGAAAAAATAAATGATTTATCATACAGACAACATGAATGAATCTTGAAAATAATTACATTGATTGAAAGAAGTCAGACCTAAAAAAGACTATATACTGTGTATTCCATTTACATAAAACTATAGAAAATGTATCAGACAATTAGGGATGGAGGCGAAAAGAAGGGAGAGCTGGGAGGGATTACAGGTGCTTGAAGAAAGTTCTGGGGGGTGGTGGTGGTGATGGAGATGTCCACTGTGTTGAGTGATGCTTTCATGGACACTGACATATGTGAAAACGGATACTGTACACTTTAAATGTGAGCAGGTTTTGGTATGTCAATTATACTGGAATAAAGCTGCTTTAAAAAATAAATAAAGCAGTGGAGGGTATCGAGACTTGACCCTGTGTGACAGCTCTCTACCTGGCCACAAACAGGTGCACACACCTGCAGGTGAGACAGGACCCGCCGGACGGCCCCTCTGCTGCACTCACTGTGCAAGTCGCCATGTCAGACCATTATGTCAGAGCATGGCTGCCTCCACACACTGCTCTGGTTTCCACATATGGGCTTCCTGTGGCATGTGGCTGCCAGTTACCCCCGGTTGGGGCTTTTCTCTTTGTTTAGAGAATCTGAGCCGGAGCTGTGCTGGAGCAGCGTCCAGGGGTGGCTCATGGGCGGAAAGTACCTAGGGCTGCCCACACACCAGAGTTCCCTACAGCGACCTCGGCAGCAATGCTCACTACTGTCTCCTCAGTTGTTTGTTTAAAAAAAAAAAACACAACCCCATGGTCTTGGTGTCAATCACTTCTACATCATCCATAAGATAGACTTCTTTTCTGTTCGGGTAATTTCCTAACGCTTAATTATTGTTGTTTTTTTTTCATTCTGTGGGAGATCTTGTTCTCACTAGAGAATGATGATCCCAACATTATACTCAGTCTGTCCTTCCCTTTTCTGCTTCCCTGGGCAGCCCCTCCAACTCAGCTGCTGTGAAGAGGCTAAGATTTGGGGGCTGTGCTTGGCACCCCAAATGTGCCAGGTCTTCTCACTAAGGTGGCCTTGCCTGGCACAGTCTTGTTCTCACAAGACAAACCTGTGCTCGTGCAAAGTCTCTTGTAGAATAAACCGGTTGCATCCGGTTAAGAAGGGGCAGAGCACCGTGGGCTGGGTTCCCGGAACCCCTCATCAGCTCTGCACCTCATCTCTCTTTGGCAGTACACCTGGGGAACCACTTGACGTTGCATCTGTAGGAGACGGGGAGGAGCACCCCGGGCGGTCCTGTCCTGTGCTGAGGAGGATGTCAGAGGACCATTCCAGCCAACTTCTGAGGCCGGTATCCCCCGCTATAGATGATGCTCAGAGCTCCTCAGCAGCTCACGTGCCCCAGGTCTCAGTAGGATGGGGTAGAACATCCTACCTCAGTCTGGCCGGAGGACCCAATGCTTTCCTCGCTCAGCATGCTGCCTTGCCACTGAGCCGCCACCACTCAGCACGGCCGCCAGGTCACCGTTCCCCACTCTACGGGTCACTGCTGCTCATCGGTATTTCCCGGGTGATTGCTAGGCAATTCCCACTGCTGTTTGCTGGTGGAGCTCACAAACCCAGTCTAATGGGTGCAGCAGAAGCCTCCGAGATGTGACCTACTGTACAGGAGGCTGGGCCTCCGGGATGTCAGGAATGCTGTGTCCTGATCCTCCGGGTTTCCCTGTAGATGAGCCACTCATCCACAAAGTCAAGGCACTGCTCTTTTTTGCTTAGAGTACGGAGTTCGGACTTCAGTCTGAGACAGGGTTTTGCACGGGGGAGTGATACGATCGGATCCGTCCAGAAAGGAAGCGGAGAGACCACCTAAGAGCCCCTTGCAATGACCCTGGGGGCAGCAGAGGGAGGTGCCCTGGACTTGCGTGGTGCGAGGAAGAATGAGAGCAGTGGATTCGTTCAGAAACTCTTTCGGAGGCAGAGTCAAGCTAGACTTGAGAGGCCCTGGATGTGGGAGTGAGGTGGCGAGGAGAAGCAAGGCTGGCCCGTAGGATTTGCCTTGAGGAAGTTGAGAAGCCAAGACAGTTAGAGTGAGGTAAAATCAGGCTTGGGACATACTATGCTTTGTTTGGGACAAATGTAAATGGAAAATGCCGGTTCAAATCTAAGCAGAGTGAACCATGGTAGGCGTGAGCACAGCCTCGGGATGTAGACGTTCAGGAGTCATGAGCATATAGATGATGCTTCAGCCGTGAGAGTGGACGAGCTCGCCCAGGGAGGCGGGGCATAGAGAAGAAAAAGGGGTGGGAAGTGCGCCCCACACAGGGCAGCACCTCAAGCAGAGGCAAGGCGTGGCCAAGAAGACGAAGAGTGGTCAGTGCAGTGGGAGGAGGAAAGAGCATGCGCCGTCAGGAAGCAGAGAATGAAGGGCAGAGGGAAGAGGGTGGCCCATTGTGTGTGGGATGAAGACAGATGTGTCTATTTGGGGACAACTAAAGGTGTTTGTCTGGAATTTACTCTCTGCCCACTTCCAAAGAGGATGTGTGATCACTTCTAGTGAATGGACTATAGTGGCATGCTGCTCCATTAAAGCAAACGGTTTTGAAAAGCCATGCAGAGGGAAGAGGAGGACACAGTCTGAGTAAAATCGTTACTGAACTTGGGCCTCTGTTCCACTGTCTTCCTGCTACCCCAGGGAGAGGAAGCCTCCCTTACCCGGCCGGCACCACTCGATCTGGGGGAGCCAGGGCCGCCGATGGGAGAGGCTCAGTGAGCAGGAACGCTGCTATCAGGAAGGCCGTTATTTTTCAAGCCAGGGAGCTTTCCATGGTGCGGGAGTTGGGCAAAGAGAATGGGTGAAGAGCCGTGTCACAAATCCGAGCAGCAGAAAAACCGCCCGTCCCAGCTGGTCAGCCGGATGCAGGTGTCCTCCCGTCCCGGCGCTGGGACAGGGATCCTGGGGCAGAGCGCAGCCCTGATGAGGGCGCCGGACCAGGGATTCACCCCGTGTCGGGCCCACCCAGATCCTGGCGTGGGCCGGTCCCAGACTTCCTGAAAACGCCCCCAGTGACTGCGGGCACCAGGGGTAAGTAGCCAGGGCCCAGGGAAGTAGCCTGGCTCTGTGGGAACCCGGGGCTCCCGTCCAGACCACACCCGGAAGAGCCATGGAGGAAATTCCCGAAGACGAGGCAGCGTGTCCACCCAAACTGGAAACGCGTGTTTTACTTCAGCGGCGTGATTTTATCAATATGTCCATTGTTTGGAAACTCCTAGTCTTCACTTATTTACTTGTTTGTTTACTTGCTTTGGGGGTAATGTAAATACTATTTATTAGTTTTAATTCTAAGCATTGACCTCTGAGCCATGCGCAGAGTCTCTTTTTTATTGAGGTATAATTAATAGGTAACGTTAGTTTCATGTGCACAACGTAATGACCCAATGGGTTTGTATATGTTTCAAAATGATCACAAGAAAAAATGTTGCAAGTATGGTGAGACCTAGTTTATTTTTTCACAAACAAGCCCAAATATTACTTCTCCCTTTTCCCCAATGCTTGTGTTCTCTCTATAGTTGCTTTTGGGGCAAGATTGAAGGGAAGCACAAAAGACTTGGTAGCAGTGTAGCCGTGCCCGGCTGGCTCTGTGCTAGCGGAAAAAGGCATTTCTATTCCTCAGGAGAGGCTGTTTCAAAGGAGAGCGAGGATGCCAGGCCAGGGCCCTGCCTCGCTCACAAAGAATTCAGAAGGAATGACATCCTCTGTGTGTGGAGACAACAAGTTCTGCCCCACAAGTGAGCTCACAGCATCACACGCAGTCCCACAGGTCTCCACGCGGCCTCGGTCTGGATCCAAAAGGGTTCCTGTGCACACACGTGGTGCTTCCGTGGCAAATTCATGAGAATTAGAACCTTCCAGAGAACAAGTATATTAGCCAGTAATCACCACCATCATCACCATGTTTTGTATCTCAAGAAGTTTGGGGAAATAGTCAAGCCTTTGGGTTTAGTTCAGCCTGTCTTTCATGGACGAGGCTGCCATGTGTCCTTACGGACAGCTCCCTGCAGGGGCCTGGTGAGGATGCTGGATTCTCCGATCTGCGGCCATGAGGGATGCTGTAATGTAGAAGAGTCTTTCAGGACTCGGACAACAGTTCACAACAGAATGGTAAGGAGAAAGGAAGTTTATTCCCAATGTGTGCATTGCAATGAACTCATTTTGCATATCTATCTATATCTTTATATCCATCCATCCATCCATCCATCCATCCATCCATCCATCCACACATACCTTTAAAAAAGGTGCACCAGAATGTCAACAGTGTCCTCTCTGAGTGTTTTATTTCCTTCTTCGTCTTAACATTTATTTTCGGGGTGATGTATCAGAGATGTGTGAATTCTTATAAGGTTTCAAAACAAGATACCAAGAGACACTGAAGGAGCCAAGAACGCCAGGGAACGCACCGGCTGGTGTGACAGTACAGCGGTGAGGTGAAGACCAGCCTCTCGGGCAGGCAGCCCCCAAGGACAGCCGCTCGCGCCCCTGAACCCTCCTAAGCACAGATGTGAGAGCCTCGGCGAGACCCAGCCTCCTGGCCCTGTGATCAACCTGTTACTGAGAATATCCTTGATGCTGTCACATCCATGTTTTCTTGATTTATTTTCTGGAGAGAGTGCACGGCTTAAAGATTGGCATGTTCAAAACCAGACACTGGAGTGGGCAGTGCCCTCAGGCCAGGCGATTAGGGTCCCTCCGTGACCTGCATCAGGGCAGGACACATCTTCCTGTGGCCCTGCAAACACACATCCTTCTCATCACCCAGCTTTCATTGGGAGCAGAGGTTGTGACTTGTTGCTGTTTCTGAGGCAGCACAGATGGTGGCCTTAGAGTGGGTGCTGGGTGATGGGCAGAGCTGATGTGAGGGGGCAGAGCCTCTCACAGCATCGCCCTTGGGTGGGGGCCAGCTCACCTTTCCCCAGCTCTGCCTGCCCTCCACCTATACTGGGAAGGAGGACGGTGCTGGGTGAGCAGGGCCTGGGGATCCAGGCGGCTAAGTGGGGGGTCAGGGGGGGAGGAAGGGGGGTGCAGGCGGATGTCGGTCAAGCAGCCTTCACTTTATCACCTGCAAATGGGCTCTTAGAGAAGCCCCCCGTGCGAGGCTGGGGGAATCCAGGTGTGCACGGAAATTGCCCAAATGCCCGGCTGTTATTGAGTCACAGGGTTGCCAAGAACAGACAAAACAGGAAAACACTAGAAGGTGATTCCTCAGGGGTGGGGATTTGGGTCTGTTTTGTTTACTGCTGTCTTTCCAGTGCCTGGAACAGTGCCTGGCACTGAATGAATGAATGAATGAATGAATGAATGAAACTTGCTAGTATCAAAGTAATGCACACGACAACGATCATGTGTCATTCTTTTGTGTATTAAGTTGCCAAAAATAGCTTCCTGAGAAATATACAGTCCTGGTGAAATTTCATGGGTCTGCTATGTATCTAATATTAACGACAGTATTTAGTAATGTAACTCTTTTGAAAACAGTTTGGCAATGGTGTCATTTAAAAGTCCCGACCCATTAATTCCAGTTCTATAAATTTATGTTAAACAAATAATCCGGAAAAAAGGAAAAAGCCACATGCATAAAATATTCCTTGAGATGTAATTTATAAGAGTGAAGAGACGGAGGCAGTCGGAGCGGCTAGCAATAGTGGGTGGTCAGATAACATGTGCTTATTGAGGCCTGAGCAGTAATGAGGCAAAGGGGTAAGTTTTTGTAAAAAAAGGTAGGATGCAACATAGTATACATATTTTTCCCTCTAGCTTTTGTCATCAACATCTTTTTATCTAAAAAGACCTCAGCCGAATAAGACCTACATACAGTATGCTACGTACCAGTAAGCATGCAGGCGGCAACTGGCTCACACAGTACATGGTCTACCATCCCTCCCACTGCCGGCTCAGCGGGGCCCCAGCCTGCAGGCTTCATGCCTCCGGATGGACAGCTGAGGCCGGGGAAGCGCTCAGGCAGAGTCTGTCATGGGGTCACCCACCCTGGAGCATCAAGCAAGTACAGTTGTGGGAAGAACATTGCTTAGCCCCATCTGATGACAGGATGCAGAATGTTTGCCAGAAATATTCCTTGGGGCTTTGGCAGAGCCGGTATTGAGCTGTACTTTCTGGTGGTGGTGATGGGTAGAAGCGGGGGGGGGGGGGGGGGGCACGGGTAGCGTTGGTGAAACAAGCAGCACAGCTGCGTCTCGATGGCAAAACCACACATGCATCCAGACACTTCCCTTCCTGCTGCAGGAGGCAGGAGCCAGTCCCCCCACAGGGGTGGCAGGTGGTTAATACGTGAGGAGGGATCCCGCCCTCGGAGAGCCTGAGGTCTAGCTGATTCCGAACAGGTGTGGTTCTCAACCTCTCCGCACACAGGATCACTGGAGAGCTTTCAGTCATGGCTCCCTGGCCCCTTCTTCCAGAGATGGAGGTTGAATTGTTTGGTGAGTGGTCCAGGGCACTGCGCTGTAGAAGCTCCCAGATGGCCTGTGTGAGCAGCCAGGTTGAGATGCTACAGTCTGTGGTATCAGGACCTACACTGCACACACGGACGCGGAGTCCACAGGCCTCAGAGGCTTGCCATGCGCTCAGCGAGCAGAGGCCGTCAGGGGCCCCCGGGTTCAGGCTTACGGACAGACCCACAGGCGGGTGCAAACGACGCTGTCACCTAGCAGCTCTGCAGCCTTGGGCAAGCTGCTCATCCCCTATGGGCCTCCCTTTCCCATCTGAGAATGGGATGCTGGTCACCATGCCAACCTCCAGGGCTATTCAGGACGGGGTGAGTCAGTGCAGAGGACTGCAGATGCCTCAGGAAACGGAGCAGGGCTGTTCTCCTAGAGGTCTGGGCGGAAACAGTGCCGTTATCGGAGAATTCGCTGCCGGGGACCTGATTGCGCTCCTGGGTGGGACAGAGAGCTGCTCACCTGTGGCTTATCTGCAGAGTGGACTGGAAACCTCACGAGTCAGTGGGCCTGTAACTTGTAGATAATAGGAAACAGGGAAAACGGAGATATGGCAGATGTGGCTGTGAAACGCTCCCAAGACCGGACTCGGGAGAAATCACCCCGAGGACTGCGGCTCTGCCGGCCCGGAGCCAGCCCCACAGGGAGCTCACGCTGTCCCTCCAGGGAGCCGGGCCAGGGACAGGAACCGCTCTTCCTCTGGTCACTTAAACCGAACAGCAAAGAAGTAAACATGGTACATTTTAGGAAACGTGTGATAGTCACTGGCCACACAGCTGCCAATTGCTTCCCCGTCACTGAGCTGGGAGGAGGCTCCCGGCTGACTAAATGAACTGGAGAGTGGCAGCCTGTCCCTGCGTGGCCTCCGGCCTGTAGGTGTGGCCGGCGGCTGCTGCCTGAGTCCTCCTGCTTCCTGGCTCAGCCGTGGAAGTGGCTGCAGGTCAAGGTCACGCCGCAGGGCTGCTGTGTGCAGTTCCCTGCCGTGGCTACCAGCCTCCCTGCCTCCCTGTGGCCAGTCACCTGCGAGCAGTCCTCAGGCTGTGTTTTGTCTTGAATTTTAAAACAAAAACAAAATCTCTTCTTTTAAAAAATGTGTGTGCAGTAACCATAGAAACCCTCTGTGCATGCACGTGGGTTCAGGAAAAATCCCTCCCGTGTGGTGTGTCTGTCTGGCTCATGTGGTCTCTGTTGAATCGTGGAAGGAAGTCAGACAGAGGCCCGGGCCTTCCCCACGCAGGTTCCTGCTTCAGCGAACCAGGGAACCCGCAGGAGGTGGACGGGAATAAAGACCCCACCCTGCTTCGGAGGGCGTGTGGTAGGCCGAGGTTCTGGTGCAGCCACTCATTTCCTCACTGTCGCAACACTCTGATCACACTACCATCAGTGTCTCCATTTTACAGATGAGGAAACTGAGGCAAGGGGGGCTAAGGAACACACCAAGAAGCCACAGCTACTAAAGGTGCAGAAAGCAGGACAGAATCCCAGGATGTGGGCATTGGACCCCAAGGTCGTACCCACTTTGCCAGGCTGCTGTGCACCTGTGAGGGGAGGGTCCTCAGCCCGGACCCAGCATTTCTCGGGAGATTTGACATGTAGATGGACAACCCATTCCTTGCTCCCCCACACACCTGCCAGGTCAGCTTCTAGGGGGGTTTGAGGCCCAGCGCCTGCACTTCAATTCTCTAGCTGGCCCCATGTTGGCAGGACCCCAGAAAGGGATCAGGCATCGCAAGGACTAAACTAGACGGTGGTGTCTGCGTGGACCTGCCGGGTCTCACTTCTCCTGGACAGACTCGCTCCTGAAGAGGCCTGGGCACGAAGCTCTGGGGGCTGCGGAGTGCAGCTGGAAGGTCGTCTTTCCGGTCCCTCTGGGAGCCGTTCTGCAGAGGAGCCTCTGGCAGCTGCACATAGAGTCCAGAGTCCCTGGCTGGATGCCCCTGCCTCAGAGGACTCGGCTCCCCTCAGACACGGTACTGAGCCTCCACAGGGAGGGGCAGCGCGTGGAGCTGCGGGCACAGCGCCCAGCACGGGGAACAGGCGGAGCAGGCTGCCGACAGGGGACAGTCAGTGACCCGGCCGAGCCTGGCTTTCCTCCTGCATTAAATGCAGATGCTGGTGACAACACCTACCTGGTCTCCACTGCAAAGCGTGAAGGGATCCGCCCATTTTGCCATCACCTTAGACACTCTTCATAGTCTTCCATTTCACAAGCCAGCGGTCCTGGGCATAGAGGTCATGTGCCCACTGTATGGAGTAGGCAGCGAAGGGGTTACAGCAGAGCTGAGGCCACACCTGAGCCTGCGGACCTCACAGTATTTTCACTCTGCTGTTCCAAGTGGTTCAGGAATGACGAGGACCACAACGGTGGTGGGACTGGGGCCTACCATGTAGGACCCGAGGCAGAAAGGGGGCACAGAGTGTATACCCCTCACTTCCGTTGGTCAGTGCTTCCAATGAAGGAGGAAGAGAGAACACAATTTTAAAATTATCTCTCAACACACGCGCGCGCGCGCGCGCGCGCGCGCACACACACACACACACACACACACACACTTTGGTTAGTGCGTGTTGAGTGCGAGTAGATAATGGGATCAAGAGGCTGTCCTGGCCATGCCTCCGCCAGTGTTCTCTCCCAGGCTCCTCTTCCTCCCCGACCGCGCGCGGGCATGAGCCCTGAGCTGCCCTCCTCGCCTCACAGGCTCCAGACTTCACCTCACCGGCCCCGCCAGCAGGGCACACGTGGGAAGGTCTGGGCAGCGCGGGCGCCTCCTCCCTTTCCCAGTTTCTTCTCGGTCCCTCCTTTGTCCTCCTTCCATCCTTCTTTGCCCCGTCTCTCCCTCTGTCCGGATTGGTACAAATTCTTAGAAGACACAACACATCCTCACTATCTTTTTAAACCATTGAGTTTTAATGATTTCAGAGAGGAAGGGAGAGGGAGAGAGAGATAGAAACATCCATGATGAGAGAGAATCATTGATCGCCTGGCTCCTGTACACCCCATGCTGGGGATTGAGCCAGGGATCCGGGCATGTGCCCTGACCGGGAATCAAACCTCAACCTCCTGGTAAATAGGTCGACGCTCAGCCACTGATCCACACCAGCCGGGCCGTCCTTGCCATCTTGATTTCTTGTCCCCCAGTCCTTTTGCCTGTACACTTAAAAAAAAACAAAACCGTCACCCGAGTATTTGTTGGTATTTTTAAATTGATGTTTTTATAGTGAGAGCAAGGGGGAGAGAGAAACATTGACGTGAGAGAGAAACATCAATCAGTTGCCTCCCGTACGTGCTCTGACCAGGGATCTAACCCACAACCTTTTGGTGTATGGGACGGCACTCCACCAACTGAGCTGCCAGGCCTGGGCGGCCCACACTTCTCATTAGGCTCAGAGCTGCCTGTGCTTTGTGCTGCGTGTGTCTGACACGGAGCGGAGGACGGGGAATGCTAGGAAGAGTAGGCCATGGGCAGCCATTCTGTGAGCCAGAAATGGGAATGACGCCGGTACAGGAAAAAGGAGGGCTCAGTCTGGCTTGTCCGGGGTTCCTTCCCACAAGGCCTGTCGCTGAGAGGGCAGGGGACTTCTGGCGGTGGGGGTCAGGGGCGGGGTCCCATCTCGAGAGCGGTCCTGGCTGCACTGTCCGGGCAGGGACAGCCCTGGCTGCAGAGCGAGGTGAGGAGCCATGCCTCCCGCCAGCCTTTCCACCCGAGACTCTGGAGTGGGGGAGGGTGCGTGTGGATGTGACTGCGTTAGGGCGAGCTTTGCTGGGATTACCTGAAGGCGCAGACAGAAAATGCCAGTCTGGTTAATCCCTTTTTACCCCTCCATATCCACCCAAGAGCCTGAGGCCAGGCATTTTGGCTAAAGGGCCCTGACTGCTTGTTCTAGGCCTGTGCACCCCCATCCCTGACCCCCAAACCCTCCCCCTGGGTCTGGGTGGTGTCCAACTGCACAGGCCCCCTGCACTGATCTCACCCCAACATCCTAATGAGGGTGTGAGGGCAGCCCCTGAGGGCACCAGGCTCCACCAAACCATAGGCAGAACCTTTAGGTGGGCTCTTGCCTACACAGACTCTGCAGGGAACTAATCCGCATGAGCAAGGACAGAGACGGAAGCCAGTCCTGCCCTTCCCCCAGACCCCCGCTGTCCACACACACACCTCTGCTCGGGAACCAGAGGGGGCGCCCTGACTCAGGCGGTGGGTGAGGCCCCAGCACCAGGCAGGTCTTGCCCAGGCCTGGCTCAGAGTGGAGCAGAGGGACCTGCACTCTGTTCCCCTCAAGGTTTCCTCTCGGCCTGGCCGCCCCTGTGAGGCGGGAAGGCAGGACCTCAAGCCGGAGTCACTCCGTCCCAAACTCTGGAAAGGACACCCAGGAGGCTCATGTCAGGTGGATGTGAAACGCTGACTAAATGGGAACCAACCTGATTTGGGGGGCCTTTGCCTTCAAGCTCTCCCGGGCCCCAGTGCCACAGAGTCAGGAGGAGACGAGCCCGGGCGGCAAGGGAGGGAGGGAAGGTCAGTGATGGCAGGGGGCTGGGGGAGTTAGTGTTCACAGTGGGGCTCTGAGGAGCCCCTGTTCCACTCAGCTCACAATGTCATAACCATTCACACTGTGCGGACGAGAAAAGGGAAGCTCAAGAGAGCCATCTGCCCAGTCACACAGCTGAGAAGGGACAGACTGGACGCACGTCTGCTCCTTCACACCACACAAGCCTGGCACGAGGCAGACAATGCATAAGGTTGAAAACGATGGATGGATGGATGGATGGATGGATGGATGGATGGATGGATGGATGGCAGAACAAACGGATCAACTACATGCTCTTGAGGCAGCACACGAAACTGTGCCAGGCTGGAGGAAAGAGCTAGCCAGCAGAGTGCCAGGAGACGCCTCAGGCCCTGGGAAGCTGTGCCCAGGGAGGCTGCCTCAGTGGGGTCTTGGGAGGGGTCCTCCCCCAGCACAGAGACCACGGGGCACAGCCTCCCACAGAACCCCAATGGACGATGGTATGAGACTTGCTCCTTTGCTGTGAATGCTCCACTGGATGTGAAGCCACCGAGCACTGGGCTTTATTGTCCCTGCAGCACAACCCAACCTGAGAAGCTCCTGGGACAAAGCCAGAGCGGGCGAGATGAGCAAAGTCCAAAGACACCAGACTGTGGGGTCTGAGCAACTAAGGGTCCCAGAAAGGGCAGCGGAAATGCCCCTGGAAGGGAGTGGGGTAGACTTGAAGGCTGAGCAGGGTCTGGAGGTGCTGAGGACCTGACCAGGCATGCTGTGGGGGTGTCCCGGGGGTCCTGACCAGGCATGCTGGGGGTGTCCCGGAGGAACTGACCAGGCATGCTGGCGGGGAGGGTTGTCCGGAGGAACTGACCAGGCATGCTGGACGTGTCCTGGAAGTGGGTGGAGGGGGAGGGAAAGGGTGATGCAGGACAGAGGTGTCTGAAAGCACTGGGAACGCCTGGCAGAGAAGGTGCTGGCCATGGTCTTAGAAGAGCAGATATCTGATGTCTTTCTCCCTAGGCCGGACGTGAGAGCAAGTTCAGCTCAGGCTCAATGCCATCTCATCACAATTGGGCCTGAGTGGCATGAGACCTGTTGTGACCTGGTGTCCCCACAACAGGGAACAGGCTATAGGGCCTTGTCTGTCTGGATCCAGGAAGGCAGAAATGCTGCTCTGTGCTGTTGGTTATTCTTTTCTTTTCTTTTTTTTAGTATTTTTATTGATTTCAGAGAGGAAGGGAGAGGGAGAGAGAGATAGAAACATCAATGAGAGAGAATCATTGATCAGCTGCCTCCTGCATGCCCCACACTGGGGATCGAGCCTGCAACCGGGGCATGTGCCCTTGACCAGAATGGAACCTCGGACCTTTCAGTCCACAGGCCGATGCTCTATCCACTAAGCCAAACCGGCCAGGGCATGGTTATTATTTTCTCATGCAAAGCCTTTGCTCAGTGTATTTGGGATTCAACAAGAGATGCTGTAAACCCAATGTAAGTGTCCATCAATAAACAAATGGATAAAGAAGATGGGGTACATATACACAATGGAATATTACTCAACCATAAAAAATAATGAAATCTTACCATTTGCAACAACATCAATGGACGTAAATGGTATTATGCTAAGTGAAATAAGTTGTTTAGAGAAAGACAAATACCATATGATTTCACTTGTATGTGGAATCTAAAAAACAAACAAAGCAGAAACTCATAGATACAGAGAACAACTGATGGTTGCCAGGTGGAAGAGGGGAGGGGTTGGTGGGCTGGGTGACAAAAAGGGAGGGAATTAAGAAGTACAAATTGGCAGTTACAGAAACAGTCACGGGGAGGTAAGGGTACAGCATGGGGAATACAGTCAATAACCCTATCTAATAAAAGAGCAATATGCAAATTAACCATCACTCAGATACACCCACAAGCCACACCCACCAGCCAATCAGGAGAGACTATGCAAATTAACCCAACCAAGATGGCTGCGGCCACGGAGTAAACAGGAGGCTTGGGTTGCCCCTGGCGATGGAGGAAGCCAAGCTTTCCACACACCCTGGCCAGCCAAGGCCTCCACTCGAGGCTACAAAGTTTCAATTATAGAAGATAAATAAATACCAGGGCCACCATTTGGGTCGCCTGGGGTTGTGGCCAGCCTGCAAACCACCATAGGCCCCTCACCCAGGTCGCCCATGCCCCAAGGGAACCCCCACCCTGATTCAGGGCACCCTTCAGGGCAAACCAGCCAGCCCCCACCTGTGCACCAGGCCTCTACCCTATCTAATAAAAGAGTAATATGCAAATTGACCATCACTCCAGCACACAAGATGGCAGCCCCCATGTGGTCAAAGATGGCAGCCCCCATGTAGACACAAGATGGCCGCCACAAGATGGCCAGCAGGGGAGGGCAGTTGGGAGGGACCAGGCCTGCAAGGGAGGGCAGTTGTGGGTGATCAGGCCAGCAGGGGAGGGAAGTTGGGAGGGAGCAGGCCTGCAAGGGAGGGCAGTTAGGGGCAATCAAGCCTGCAGGGGAGGGCAGTTAGGGGTGACCAGGCTGGCAGAGGAGGGAAGTTGGGAGGGACCAGGCCTGCAGGGAAGGGCAGTTGGGGAGCACTCAGGCCTGCAGGGGAGAGCAGTTGTGGGGGGGACCAAGCCTGTAGGGGAGGGCAGTTAGGGGTGACCAGGCCTGCAGGGGAGGGCAGTTAGGGGTGACCAGGCCTGCAGGGGAGGGCAGTTAGGGATGACCAGGCCTGCAGGGGAGGGCAGTTAGGGATGACCAGGCCTGCAGGGGAGGGCAGTTAGGGGCAAACAGGCTGGCAGGGGAGCAGTTAGGGGGTGATCAGGCTGGCAGGCAGAAGCAGTTAGGGGCAATTAGGAAGGCAGGCAGGTGAGCAGTAGGGAGCCAGCAGTCCTGGATTGTGAGAGGGATGTCCGACTGCCTGTTTAGGCCCGATCCTACTGGCAGTCGGACATCCCTTGTGGGGTCCCAGATTGGAGAGGGTGCAGGCTGGGCTTGAGGGACCACTACCCCGTGCCACCCCCCCCCCCCCCGCCTGAATTTCGTGCACCGGGCCTCTAGTATTTTAATAATTATGTCTGATGCCAGGAGGGGTACTAGACTTATTGGGGGTGAGGGTCACTTCATAAGTTATATAAATGTTTAATTACTATGTTGTAAACCTGAAACTAATATGATATTGAATGTCAACTGTAATTGAAAAAGAAAAAAGGCCCCTGTTACCAGTGGTCACAAACTCACAGATGGCACAAGCGCACACATGTGAAATATGGCCCAATGAATGACCAGGCAGCCCCAGCACCACACAGATGGTGTCTGGAAAGAGAGGGTGGTGAGCCCTCAGCCTGGGGGCCACTGTAAGAACAAGGTGACAGGCGGGTCTGAAGCAGCTGGGCACCTGGTGCGGGGAGAGGGGCCCTCTTGGAACTCAGTCCCCCGCTGGCCGTGAGAATGAACTCACAGAGGGGCTGGGGCGAGTCGGCAGGTCCAGGCCGTTGGATGAGTCAGCACAGGCCCGTATCTCTCTGACCGCGCTGAGCGGCAGTGACTGCTGTGCTGTCCATCACCCTTCCCCCTTTCTGAGTCCCGGGCAGTGGGAGTCCTCCCGAGTCCACTCGCACTGGGCAAGGCTTACTTACATTCTGGGCATTTTCAACTGGAACCTGTGGTAGGTGTAAGGAAAATGCCTTTCAGTCACAGGACACATGACAAAGATGGTTCCCGGCATTTGGGAACACGGGTAAAGAATTCTGTCCGTCTGAGCTGGGGTTTTGTTTGATGCTTCTTGGAAAGAAACCATTCGGCTTCCTTTATCCAGTCCTTCAGTTCTTCAAAGCGTTCCGAATCAGACAAAATAGAGCGTAAACAATTTTAAAATATACTGTGCTCCATCTTGTGAGCGCTCTTCCCTTCTTCCTCATAAGGTGTACTTGTAAACCCTGAAAAGCAATTCAGGGGAAGACGCCACTCAGCCCAGGTTCATAACAATGGAAGCGCCATGTCCCTGCCTGGGTGACTTAAGTCAGTGTGGAGCTCTTACACAGGCTGACATACATGACCATGGGGGCCAAAGTCCCGCTGTCACCTCTGCTTCTGGGTCTGGACACCTCAGACAGGGGTCTGCAGCCTGCGGGTGTGCCCGTTAACCCGCAGGCTCCTGCCCACTGTTCCTCTCCAGTGTCAGACAGCCTGTGGGCACGCCCGCCTCCCTGTTCATACGGTCCATATAGAACCGGCCTCGCTGGCTGTCCATGGGGTTTCAGCCATGGGGCGGGGGTGAGGGCAGGCGTCCTCTCACATCTCAGCCTGTCTGACTGTCTGTCTGTCTAAGCTTTTCTGCCATGAAGATGGCGGAGAGCCCATTCCCTTTGGTGTTCTGAGAACACGCCCAGAGGCCTCTTTGCAGACACTGGCAGGGAAGAGACTCGGTGCCCAGGTTGCCCTGACCATCTGGTGGGCAAGTGTTTAAGCCTGATTTCTTCTGGGGGTTAGGGGAACTCCTGCCTGGGCACTGTCCTTGGGGCCAGGCCCCACAAAGGGTGCCACCGGGCTCCGGAGGGGCGGGCGAGCCTCTGCCCCGCCACTGTCCATTCTTCTCAGAAATTGTCCAGGTGACTCAAGAACTATGTCATTCCACAGATGTTTCTTGAGCACCTACTATGTGCTGATGCTGGGGATGAGGGAACGGGGCCAAACAGCCCATATTCTCATGGAGCACAGCGCCCAGGCCTCACCAAGCACCGAGGCCCCAAGAGTAGGACCTGAATCCTCCCTGTCATCCCACAGCCGCTCTGAGTCCCGCCCTGGACTGGGCTCCGGGAGTGTGTGCGAGAAGACCACAAATGGACAGCGGGGAGGGCCACAAGGCGAGGGTGACTTCTGAGCAGACCGCTGCAGGGCTGAGGAAGTCAGTCGCGTGGACACTGGGGAAGAGCACTTAGGAAGAGGACAGGCAGCAAGGCTGGGATTCGGGAGTGAGCGTGGGTATTCCAGGAAACGCCATATTGTTGGACTGATTTCCCCAAAGTGTCCGTCTCTCATCACTGAGGAAGACTTCGGATTTATCCTAGCACCAAGTTTAGACAGCAGCTCACTGGTCCAAAGCACACGTGTCACCAAGCCGCAAGAGGCTGCAGCATCGAGGGGCTCCAGCCGCTAGTCCTCAGGGGTTTCTTTCTCAGAACCTGGCCAGCACCAGCTCGGGCAGCGGCTGTCCAAGGAAGGGGCTTAGAGGAGGCCTCCCAGCCCCGGGGCCGAGCAGGTGGGGTGTGGAAGGGGCCACTGTGAAGCAACAGAGGGGCCCTAAAAAGGAGAACCGTTGCCAAAGACTGGACCCACCTCTTAAGAAAGAAGTCGGTAATGTGAAGAGGCCCAGTGTTCCCACCACTCTTAGTTTAAGTGGCAAAAAGTGCAAATCGCAGTCTAGCAGCCAAGCACAGATGTAGGCTTTCCTGAAAAATGCTTTGCCACAGGATCCAATTCAGACATTTAGGCGCACGCACCCACCCCAGGGTCACGTGTGAGGGCCTCCTAGGTGCCAGACACGATGCTGGGCCCTGCTGAACCAGGACACTGCTGGATCCTTACCGTCCGGAGGCCAGAGAGACACAACTTCAGATGCAAGCCGGCAGATGGCTTGCCCGGGCTCAGTGACGGTGCCTGAAGCAGGAGCCTCACTGGGGACCCGCTGGCCTGCCCCCCAGGCTGGGTGGGCGCGGACACCCTCCCCTGGGCGGGGCCGTGCCATGGGGCTGTCACAGAGGCAGAGCTGGTGGGCTGGCAGCATCCTCCGCCCCCCCCCCCCCCACGTTCCCGCGAGTGCTCAGACCTGAACGCACACCCGGAGGCCTGTCTCACAGCTGCCTGCCTGCTCATCAGGGGATCATGTTCCTTCCCTGCTCCCGAGACCCCCTCACAGGTCAGCTTGCTGTGGGAGGCCAGCGTCAAGCACCCGGTGACTCACACCTTCATTCATTACCTGTCCCACTGCCCCGTGGGCCCAGCTAGGGCCCCTTCCCCGTCGCTGGCCTCACTGGGACATGGGCTTGTCAGGAGGAGGCTCCGTCCTACCTGACAATTGGTGGATCGAGGGGCTCCTCCTGGGCTCACGGCCTGGGGCTGCCTCCGCTACACCTGGCCGTGGCCGTGGCCCTGGGCCCTCCAGCCCACTCTGTCCTCCCACGCACCCGAATTTGGCAGGAGGCGTGGATGCCTGTGCCGGGGCAGGAGAGGGAAACAGACATGAGAACTGAACATTTCAAAACGACAACGAAACAAACAGAAGGCGCTTCACCAAGCGCTGTCCTGGGGACACTGTCCTTGGGGCACTTGACCAGTCCTGCCGCCACCGGCCCGTTTCCGGTCATCCTGGGCATCCTGGGCAAGCTGGCTCGTGGCTCCGAAGCCCAGCTACACACTGTAGTGACTCAGGAGCATTAAAAGCTACAACCCTGGAGCCCGCCGGAGTTTGGGGGCCCTGCAGGTGGGCATTTTATAAAAGCCCTGGGAGAGTCTAACGTCCTCCAGCGTTGGGGGCCCCCTTCCCATGCCGTGTCCCCCACGCTCCATCTCTCACGGTGTCCTCACAGTGTGTTTCACAAGAAGGTGGTTCATTACAGCCAAGGCCTAAATATTTACGCTGCAGGCTTTCTTCACTCAGCCAATGGTTTACAGTCCAACTGGCTGGGATTTCTTTCCAAAAACCCAGCGTTTTCTCTTTAAAATGAACTGATAACAGTTTCTGGATAAGCCCTGAGGTGAGCGGGCAGCTCCACACAACAGAGCCCTGGAGCTCCCCCTCTGCCCCAGGCCCCCCCTCCGGCCCCTCCCTGCTCTTCTCAGGAAGTGCCACCCACAGTCACTCTGGCACAGTCCTTCGCCCGGCTTCCCTGTTCTCTCTCCCTCCGCCCAGGCCCCAGGCCCCTGTGAGCACTCCTGACTGTCTCCACACATCTGCTCCCCACCAACAACCAGAGGGTCTCAATTACTTTTTAAATTTTGACATCATTTCAGACTTACAAAAACAGTGTAAACAACTTCCTTACAGCCCCCACCCAAACTCCCCAATGTTAACATCTTGCCCGTCTGCTTTGTCCTCCCAGGCACCCAAGATAATGAGAGTAAATTGCAGACACGGGGTCCTGTGTGAGGGCCTACGAGGTGCCGGGCATGGTGCTGAGCCAGGACACTGCCTGGATCCTTACAGTCCAGAGGCCAGAGACACACAGTTTCAGAGACAGTGATTAACCCCCCCCATGGCAGGGGCGAGAGCATTTACCTGCAAGCCATAGGAGGCCAGCTCCTGGCTGGGGGGTGATGGGAGTCTGCTTGGGAGCCCCGCTGGCCTGAACCCCGAGGGCTGGGTGGGCAGCAGGGCGTCCTGCCCTGGGAGGGGCCGTGCCTGCGAAGGTGCTCGCAGAGGCAGGTCATGACTCTAATTTTGCCTTTCTAAGCCCCTTTCAATAACACATGTAAATCAGGCCTAGAAACCAGGCCTTTGACATTCTGGTACCTTGTATCTCCTCCTTGGAGATAAGCTCCCTGCGGACGTAGGGCTTGCCTTAGGAAGAGTTTTCAGGAGACCTGAGGCACAAGTTACCCCACAGGAAGACTGGAGACCATCACTGTGCCCTGTCACTTTTCATGTCAGCGACCCACTCTTGATCAATGGCAATTTTAACAATCAGCCAATCACGTCACACCTGAATGGCTATTGTGTATAGAGAACTTCCAGCTTTTTTATTCAGTCCTTGCTGACAGGGAGGAATGATTCAGCTTGCGGCTGCCAGCCACAGAAGCCCACTCTGGCTAACTTAGCACAAAGAGAATGAGCACAAACTGGAGGGGCGGGCACTGAGTCCAGGGAACAAACAGGAAGTTGGGGAGCCAGGGACTGGCCTGCTGGTGGCCAGACAGCAGGCACCACAGCCAGGGAATGCCAAGCAGGCCCTGCAGCCTTCCTTGTCCAGCTTGCTTAGACCCCAAGAGCTGGGAAGAGTGTTGGATTGATCATTAGGCCCTGGGCCTGCTCTCAGCTGCACCGGGGTCAGGGAAAGGTCAAAGGTAGCAGGTGGTGGTTATAAGGGGGGCAATTGTGGATATAAGGAGGGCACTGGGTGGGCTGGATGTTGGGTAATCCCACCCCTCCCTAGGAAAAGCTCACAACAAATGTGCAGGATATATGGGAAGAAAAGCCCAGTGCGCTAAAAGCATAGGAAAAGAAGCCTAATGGATGGGTAAAAACACTACCCACCTTGGAAATCATCCTAATAAAAGAGTAATATGCAAATTAACCATCACTCCGCTACACCCACAAAGCCATGCCCACCAGCCAATCAGGAGCGAGTATGCAAATTAACCCAACCAAGATGGCTACAGCCAGAGTGAGCAGGAGGCTTGGGTTTCCCCGGCAATGGAGGAAGCCAAGCTTTCAGCACACTCTGGCAGGCCCAGGCCTCCACTCAAGGCTACAAAGTTTCAATTATGGAAGATAAATAAATCCCAACAAAAATGGCAGCAGCCATGGAGCTGGAGAGAGCAGGAGGCTTGGGTTGCCCCCAGTGATGAAGGAAGCCAAGCTCCCGCAGCCCTGGCCTGGCTTGGCCTCCGCTACAAAGTTTCAATTATAGAAGGTAAATAAATCCCAACAAAAATGGCTGCAGCCACGGAGTAAGCAGGAGGCTTGGCTCTGCTCAAGGCTACAAAGTTTCAATTATAGAAGATAAATAAATCCCAGATGCCAGGGCCTCCGCTTGGGTTGCCGGGAGGTGTGGCCAGCCTGCAAACCACCACAGGCCCCTCGCCCAAGCTGCCCAAACGCCACAAGGGAACCCCCACCCTGATCCAGGACACCCTTCAGGGCAAACAAGCAGGCCCCTCACCCGTGCACCAGGCCTCTATCCTATCTAATAAAAGAGTAATATGCAAACTGACCATCACTCGAGCACACAAGATGGCTGCTCCCATGTGGTCAAAGATGGCTGCCCCCATGTGGACACAAGATGGCCGCCACAAGATGGCCAGCAGGGGAGGGAAATTGAGAAGGACCAGGCCTGCAAGGAAGGGCAGTTAGGGGTGACCAGGCCGGCAAAGGAGGGAAGTGGGGGGCTACTGGGCCTGCAGGGAAGGGCAGTTGGGGGGGGACTCAGGCCTGCAGGGGAGAGCAGTTGGGGGGGGACCAGGCCTTCAGGGGAGGGCAGTTAGGGGTGACCAGGCCTGCAGGGGAGGGCAGTTAGGGGTGACCAGGCCTGCAGGGGAGCAGTTAGGCATCCATCAGGCTGGCAGGGGAGTGGTTAGGGGGTGATCAGGCTGGCAGGAAGAAGTGGTTAGGGGCAATCAGGAAGGCAGGCAGGTGAGCAGTTGGGAGCCAGCAGTCCTGGATTGTGAGAGGGGTCCCAGATTGGAGAGGGTGCAGGCTGGGCTGAGGGACACACACCCCCATGCACAAATTTCGTGCACCAGGCCTCTAGTCTATAATAATAAAAGCATAATATACAAATCGACTGAATGGCAGAACAGCGGAATGACCATCCCGACGTCCTTCTGGACGACCTTCCAAACGCAGCCGGGGCTGTGAGGGCCAAGGCAGTGGGGGCTGTGAAGGCCTACTCTTGCACGTATTTCCTGATAGGGCTTCTAGTCTTGTTATAAAGGTGATGCTTTCATAAATTAATATACAGTCATGTCATCCCATACAAGAGCCCTAAGCGATCTTTAAGAAACAAAACCTATTCAAAAATTCACATGAAAGACTAAAAGTAGAATGGCAGTGACAATCTTGAAAAATAAGGATGAGAAATTAAAAATATATAAAACCACAGTAATTAGAATAGCAGATTAAACAAAAAGAAGGTGCAAAGAAAATGAAGTTAGAGTCACACTGTGTAGCAATAAAAATAAATGTCAGGTGGATTAAAGATTAAAAAACTGTATGGTTATATGAATACGACATAACAAAATATTTAAAACTTTGGCATAGGGAAGGGCTCTTAAAATACAAAATATGGAAATCTAAGATAGATAAAACTGACTTCTAAAATGGCGACAGCCACATTAAGTGCACGACAGCAGTTAAAAGACATGCAGCGAAATAAAACATATTCACAAAAAGACACGTATGAGACTCTATAGGGCAGCCGTGTCCATCATAGCCCCAAAGTGGCACAAGCTCAGTGCTCATTCATGACGGTGCACAGAGAATACTATTTAGCAATAAAAAGGAAATTACTGATCATTGTAATGTGGTTCTCAAAAACATAATGCTGAACAAGAAACCGGACACAGACCACATACCATATGATCCCATTCAAATGACCCATAGAAACAAATCTATGGCGGAAAAATATCAGAATAGGGGCCGCCTCTGGGGACGTGCGGGGTAAGGAGCAGGAGGGAACTCTGGGAGCGCCGGGAATCGGGGTTGGGTGATAGCTGTACCCTTGGTGAAAAATGAGCAAGTGCACACTTAACCCTTTGCACTCGCTTGCTTTTTTCTCGATTCCTTTATTCTACTCGGGATTTAATTTTTTAAATACCCCAGATTTTACAAAGCGCGGCAGTAGAATAAAAAACTGGAGTTTCTTTTCATACAAACTTATTTATTTGGATTTTTTTTATATTTCAAATTATTGATACATTCAGAGTATAAAAAGAGCTGCTACCGATGCTAATCGTGTTGAGTCACACTCGACATCCGAGTGCAAAAGGTTAAGATTCTGATGCTTTATGGTATGTAAATTTCATCTAAAAACAAAACAAAATAACAAAAAATGAATGAACTCTAAATTATATGTATTTAGAGGAAGGGTGCTGATGACTACACTTTACTTTGAAATACATCACAGAGTAGGTGGATTGATGGCGGGTTGATATGTAGATGGGAGGCTGGGCAATGGCGCGTGGTGCTAAAATTCCTTCAACTTCTCTGTGTGTTTGCAAAGCTTCATAATGTTGGAGGAAAAATGGAAGCAACAGACTGCAGGGGAAATATTTCCAACATGAGATTTTTACCCAGAATACATAAAGAGCTAACTCTCAATAGGAAAAATGAGAAACCCATTTGAAAATAGAAACCTCTGCTAACACACACGTGTGTAGACACACACACACACACACACACACACACACACACACACAGCCTGCAGAGAAAAGTCTGGAAAAATTCACTCTCCTGCCTTGCAGAGGAAGTAGGCTGGGAGCCAGAACAACTTGATTTGAAATAATAAATGTACACACACATATCTACACACAGACATATCTAATTACAAGGCCAGATTCGTGTATTGCTTAAAATAAAGCTCAGCCACAGTCTTTAACCTTCCCCGCACTTCCTTCAGAGTAAAAGTGGCAAGTTATGCAATTATAGGATTTTGTAGTTTATATCCCCCAATCAGCCTTTAATTTCTGCACCCCCAATGCCCAGCACAGGCCAGACACTCAATGGGCCCTTTATAGGCGGCATGGTCAGTTCACGGGGCCCTCTTTGGCAGTTCTCTGGGGCCTGGGCAGATGCTGCAGACAAGCCCCTTCTCCCGGATTCCAGCTTTCGGGTTTTTCTTCCAGCTTTGAGCAGGGGTGAGATGACAGGGTCTCTGCCATCATCACTCACCAACATGGTTCCGAGCCAGCTCCCGATACCCCCTCTACCAGGTGCTGAGTCATATCTGAACACGTGAGTCGACACTGCATTGTCTCGCCAGCCACCTCAAACCTCTAGAGTGACTTGCTTTCAAATATAATACGCAGGATCGTCTCCAAGCGAGAACTCACAAAACCCACAGGCAGGTGATATACACTCTGTGGCTGGCAAAGGGTGGGTGTGGGCGTGTACACATTCATATATAATTCCAGCTGTTCCACCACCGTCTTGTGAAACGAATCAAACAGTTTACTAAAAACCAGTTGAAAAGTTTTATTTATATAAAATTCAGTAAGAACATAAAAAGATTGAGTCTTAAAAAAAATCTGCAACTATTTACAGCAGTATTGCACAATAAAGTGGCAATTACCCTGTCAAAATTCATCAGTGCAAACCAAAGTGAGCCAGGGAAATTGCAATACGAATGCTACATACGCTGGGTCCTAGGAACACATTAGTGATGAATCAGTATCCACACAGATCAGTGCTCTTGTACAGGAGTACCTGATGAGTTCCGACAGTGACGAGTGGTCACGGGACCTGGACATAGGACTCGGAGAGCTTCTCAAGTCTGGAACTGCCCAAGACAAGTAGTCAAGTTACTTCGCCGGGAGCTTGAAGATGCTCTTGCACGCCGCACTGTTTGGAGTAGAAGCTACCCCAGCTGGTTTAGCCTCATGTGTGAACACATCCCGCACACACGCACGTGCACAGTGAACACACGCAGGCACCAGGCTAAATCAGCAGGGGTGACAGACCATCTACACCAAACCAGGAAGAAGTCTCTCTAAAGCTCCCACATCTTAACACCCATCCCAGTGGGGCCTCCAACCTCTCCCGAAGCAGGACATCAACCTGAAGAAGCAGGCTGACCCAATGAGGGACCAAAGTTCTGGGCCAGGGGCCTGTACAATCAGCTCCTGAGGACAATTCAGCCCACACCTCGAAGCACCAGAAGCCGCACAGCGGGTGGAGACGGTGCAGCTCACCAGTTGCCAACAGGGGGTGAGTGGCATGAGCAGGTCCTCCAGTCGCTCTGGAAGCAGGAACCCCTCCCACCTGTCCCCTGCCCTCTGAATACTGAGTTGTCAGGTATAAATTTTCAATCTGTCCCAACTATCAATAACACTTTTTTTTCCCCCCCAAGACAAATCCTGGAGCTAATAGAATTTGCTTCCACGAGAAGCTAGCTGTTTTGGAACCAATAGAAAGTCACTGGGTATTTCCCGGAGAATTTTGAAGCCTGCCCGATTTATGGTCTCTCATTGGTGTCTAAACATGAGCTTTATCAAAGGACAGCAAAGACCAAGAATGTAAACCCACTTGACCAGATATACCAGGAACCAAAGCTGCAGGGCCACCGTAGGAAGACCATGTGTCCGGCAGTGAGCTGACCAGTCGCCACCTCAGAGTTAAAGCAAATAACGGGATGGGGAGGGAGGGGCGTGACAGAGGTCAACACTTTACAGAAGTTAAGACATTAAATAAGCAGGAAATAAATATACATTATGTCTACAAGTTACAGCATTATGAACCAGTAGGACACATTACACAGAAAAAGAATCTACAATATTTACAATCCTTAATTCTGAAAAAGTTTAGTAAAAAACAGTGATTTTTTTTTTTTTTTTGCTCATTTATGCTGTACAAAATTTTACAAGAAAGGTGAAGGAGACAATTGCACACAGACATCTGGCTCAGTTGGTAAGTAAAATATGATCTAATCTAATAAATAGTCAAAAATATGTACAATATTAAGAAGGGGAAACAGGAGACGGTTCGACTGAGTACATTTTTTTTTTTTTTTAATAAGAAGGAATTTTTACCTGGTTTCTCCACAACTAAAAACAAATTCTTCATAAACTCATTTCTAGGCTGGACAACGGGTAACTGGAAGAATCACTGTGGAGTTCCTGGGGGGCATTTATTGCATTTCTGTGATAATCACAGGACACTTTCTACAAATCTTGCGTGAGAAGATGTGGTCAAGGCACAAAACCCGCATCTCATAAATTTTCAGAATGGGAGCTATTTTTTTCTACAAAATAATAAAATATAAAAGTAAAAGGCATACCATCGTAGGTATACTTTCTGCAGGAAGCATCTTGATACACAGATACGTACAGTACAGAGACACCCAGCCATCTCTCATGTCCTGGTGCAACATCCTGTTCTTAATACTTCTACACGTCCTAGAATTACTTCCTCACACGCGTGGCCACGGCCAGCTGCCAAGCCAGAGGTAAAGGAGCGCGCGCAGCGGGCCCTCGGCCCGGGTTGCATCCTGCGCTCCCAGAAACAGGGTAAAGTGCTCCAGTCAGAGGGACTGGCACATGAGTACGGAGATCCTGGGAGCGGACGGGCCCAGAACCAAATACATCTTTGGTGTGTGTGTCCAGCAGGCCCACGGCCGCAATGTTACCAGCACCTCCAGCGGTGTGGCCTTCGCGCCCCAGCAAGGGGGTTTCAGACCTACCAAAAACACAAGCTCAGTCTCAACAGTTTTAAAAATATTCAAGACCCCAAGAAAGGATTTGGGGGGAAAAGAAATTTTAAAAAAGGAAGAACATCTGAGATCAAATATTTCTACATAAAGAAAGCGTATATGCAAAATATATATACACACACGTATATACATATATGTATACATATATATTTACACAAAACTATGAAGAGACACATGAATGAATGAATTTATCCTTGCAATTCAATTATGTGAAAACACTGGTCCTTGATGGGCCAAAAGGAAATGCAATAGCTGTTGGCACTGCTGACTCATATTTCTCTTAAAAAACTGTTTCATGATCTGAGGTTTGAAAAACTGTAGGAGTTGTGGGTTCACAGAATGATCTGCACCTTCCTTCCCTGCCCTCTAACTGGTCTCTCTCGGGTCTCCCCGTTGTTTAACTGCCTTTGAAATGACTGATCACCCGTGCGTGTCTCGCTGCAGTCCTCACAGGCGGGGGTGGAGGAAGCAGGGGACGCACAGAGGAGGCCCGGCAAAGCCGTTGTCCGAGAGAAAAGAACAAGTAGACAGCGGTCGGAAGGGACCGCTGCAGACGTGTGCCTCGCGTTTTAATGGCCCTGCTCAAAGTGGAAGGAAGCCTGCATTTCAAAGTGGGTACAGAAGAGTGGGAACCAGTGGTGGGCATCCAAGGCCAGATCGACTTGGAATTGGATGAAAAGCCAGGATGCCCAGGAAGCAGCCATCCAAAGCCCTGCCCACCGCCTGTGCCAATTCCCACGAGGACTCCAGTTTGGACTCCTGCAGCCAAATTCAGCCGCAGGTGGGCTTGCCAGCCACCTGGGGCCTCATGCTGAGAGTGCCTCCTGTGCTGAGGGAAAGCCTGCAACCGGAAAAGCCAACAGTGCCAAGGGCCCTGATACTGTGTCTGCTGTCACCACACTCCCTCTTCAGGACACTTGTACTTCGACGCCAGCCCACCAAACCTTGTGGAAACCAGTACCAAGCACTTCCCGGTTAGTAAGCTCCCCAAAGACTGGCTGAGCTGTGGACGACACAGGCAGATTCCAAGTCACGTTCTGGCCCAGTTACACTTGATCGTAAAGATGCACTGGACCAAATGTGTGTGTCAGCACCCAGGACAGACAGAGGAGCATCACAGAGAAGCCACAGATGCAATTACATGTAAGGAGGTAAGTAAATATTTACAAAGTGGGAGTGGCATACCAACACAGGCTGACAAAAGGCCCTTTACCCCTTTAATCAGTTCCATCTCATAAGAACTTTTTGGTAATAATGATTAAAAGAAGGCGAGAGAGGCAAGGGCAGGGAGGGAGGGGCCATATCATACACACCTCTCATGTTTAAAAGTCCTGTACAGTAGCCTGTAAAAATAAACTAAGGCAGCTTTAGAAATTAGCTGGCTCAGTTTCCACATGAGAGTTTCCATAATAGGTTCTTAAATTTTTAGTAAAAATTCATTTATGAGTTGGTTAAAAATTCCCATTTCCTTTTTTTAAAAAACCTGTTCTTACACCATTCTTGCATAAAATCCTGCTCCAAAGAGCCATGATTAGTAACATTTTTAAAAAGAAAATACTCTCTCATTTACATTCATAACAAACTACACTAGAGCCTCTGCCACATGGCGAGGAACCCATAAGGTCAAGTCCGCACGCAGCTCCAGGTGTCAGGCCACACCGGCCCCTCTGGGACCACCGCTGGCCGCGAAGCAATGGCGCCAGGAGGCCGTGACGCCGGGCTTGTCCGCTTGAACAAGTGAAATGTCTGCACACATCTTGGCTCCACGGGAACCCGTCGTCACTGCATCCTCCACACCAGACGGAGGATGTAACGCAACAGTCGTAAGACCACCATCTGGGGGTGGCCTTCTGCTTGTTGGTAATCATTCATTAAGACCTGGAACAACAAGAGGAAAGCTGCTTACTTTCTCAGCTTCACGGCCCTGAACCAGCCCGTCCCAGCAGCCCTTCCCCCCGGGGCCGGCGAAGGGAGGCCTCACCACCCGCGGCAGGAGGGGCACCTCCACCAAGAGCAGGCACACCGAAGGGTCTTCTTCAAAGAAAACTAAAGCAACCAGAAGACTGTTTGGAAAAGCAGAGCGAATCCTGGCGCCTTCGTGAGCCCCTCTGAGACCACATGTTCCTGTCACAGGCGATGCCCTCACTGGCCGCTGGGAGGGAGCACCGCCCGGTGCAGGAGAGCCACTGCCCGGGCCCCTCGGGCTGGTGTCTGCCAAGAGGGACAGGCCGCCAGGGAGGGAAGAATGACCCTGGTAGGTATGAGTAGCTTACAGCCCAAGTGTGTTTCAGACTCCCCAAAGGGTGAACTTCTGGGGGCTGTAATGAGGGTCCAGTCTCAGACCCCACGCCATCCAGACAGCAGCTGCCAGGAAGTCCCCTTCGCGACTTTCCCACAAGCCCCCGAGCACCGGGGCCCGAGCAGGACCGCGATAAAACCGAGGCATTCCCTGCTCCTTCTGAGCAGACGAGGAAGCCGGCCGGCCGGCGGTCCCGCAGGCTCCCGAACCACGGTCCGATTTTATCTGTCACACACCAGGTGGCTTTGTTTTGATTTAACTTTCAAAATCACTTGGCTTCTTCTGTGTGAGAAGAATTTGGGGGAGGTTTTAGTTCAGACTAATATTAGTAGGTTGAAAGAGGCTTATTCAAAATAAAACCACGACTTACTAAAATGAAGAAAGGGTGTGCAGTGCCGGGCTCAGCAAGCCCTTCGAGAGGGGAAATCGCAGGGCAGCCAGGTGCCAATGTGGCCTCAGCAGGACCAGAGAATGGGGTGAAAATGACACCAACCAGGGGGCCGGTCACATGGGGACAGACTTAGCCAATTTCCTATTCCAGAGCCACAGTGTCTGAGGAGGAGCCCCCCCAAAAAAACTCCACCCCCCCTCCCCCGCAAGGACAGCAGGGGACGTGGAGAAGGACAAGTCACACCAGGAGAGAGGAGGTCTGCCCACGTTTAGAGCTCTGCTTTGATCTCAGATGGAAAGGACACGCAGGGGATTCAAAGATGTGCTGGGAGGGGTTGGTGCGGGGATTTGTGGCTAAAGGAACACAGCACCCGTCCCCCCTCCCCCCGGCTCCCCACTCCTGACAGATGAGAAGTTGCTGCAACATCTCAGCAAGGAGCCAGACCGCCTGCCCTCTCAGACAGCACGCGTGACAACACGGCATACGCTTTTAAGCCAGCGAACAATTGCTTTTGGACAATATTCAACAGAGGAAGCCATTACCACCGATTCCAAGGGCTGTGCCAGCCCAGAAAACCCCCGACAGCTGGCACAGCCACGGAAGCTGCTGCCGGCTCCAAGGGTCCAGCCCCCACCTCAAAGCAGCCGGACGGGCATCCTGCTTCCGCAGGCTCGCTGCCCTCCAACACCTGCACCACAAAGCGAGCTCCAGCATGCTCTGGGCCCGACGACGCTCACACAGGGCCGGGGGCACGAGAGCCACGGCTGGGTGAGGACGTCCCGCCAGGGCCCGGCCATCGGCGTCATGCAGACCCTGCGGCCCAGCCAGCACGAGCCCGCAGACTGCAGGCCTCCAGGACGGGGAAGAAACACGTTTCCATTGTTTAAGCCCCTGTGTGGTCCTTTGGCACAACAGCCTGAGCTGACTCCCACAGCCTCTCGTTCCTGGTCCTTCACACTCTAAGTGAAAACAGCACCCTTCAGATTCGAGTCGTGGAACGCGGTTTTATTCTAAATCATAAAAATACTTCAGATACAAACAAGTTGTGCATCACAGTTCCCTGTTGCTCGCACACGCTCACAGGTACCTGAGTGCAGGGCCATCCCTGTAGGGGAATTCATCTCCATGGTCTAGATCAGGAACTGTACCTGAAGAAACTGACTTTAAGGCCAGCCCACGTGTCTGCAGGGACTCCTTCGCCATCAGTTTTGTGTCTCGCTCCAGGTACCCACTCCTGACAGTCTACCCTCCTCCCTGCAGGGTGCAGGCTCCAGCAGCCCAGGCCTGCCCGAGAGGGAGGGGAGGCGGGGCCCTGGGCTCCAACTCTGATGCCCATGCCTGCACTCACCGGGCCTGATGGGCAGTCCCGTGGTACGGGCACCAAGTGCAGCACAGCCACGTACAGCCCATCTGAGGGCCCCCGTGGCACTGGCCTCCGTGAGGATGGCTGCTGCCCCCCCCTCTGGGGCCAGGTACAGGTTCCCACCTCCAGGAGAAGAAAAACATCTAACATTCCAGAGAAACACAGGCCGGTGTCACAGTGGGCAGCAGAGCGCAGCCAAGACACGGAGGCTCCTTCCGTCAAAAGAAATGCAATGTGAGCACCTACGGAGCTCACCCTGGTGAGGGACAGAGCCAAACAGCTGAACAGAATCCTACGACAAGGGCCACACAGGGAAACCGGAGGGCAGAGAAGGAAGGAGGGCCGGGCAGGAAGGCCCAGGGCCCACCCCCACACGGGTCCCCAGGGAGGGAGGTTCTCAGGAAGGAAAGGAGGACATTCCAGAAGACCAGCGTGAGTAACGGCAGGAGGTCCAAGGGCCCTGCGCTGGGAAGGGAGCAAACAGTCCAGTCAAAATCGTGTTTTAGACAACACATGAGCATCTGATTTCTCACAATAAACCACAACAGAAAACAATGCCAAACTCCAGGGTGTTCCCTCCAATGGCAGTCCCTGAAAAATAAAACAGGAGGATGGAGGATTCATGGGCTCCCAGCTTCCCTGGGACAGGCGAGGCCCACATGACCCTGGAGACACTGCCTCATCTGGGCAGCAGGTAGAGCAGGGTCTCTGGGGACTCCCGACGGCTGGGGGCAGCCAGCAGGGAGGAAGATGCCCGGCCCATGTGCAGGGCAGGAGCTAGGGTGCTGCACAGCCCCGAGGCCCCCGTGTGCAGCAGCCTAGAGCACAGAGGATGACGACACATCATCGGCCACCCCCGAGGACCTTTTACAACTTCCAGCCTAAGTAACATGTCCCAGGTTACACTAGGGAATTTAATTGCATTTTAATGCCGAAATAACAGGCTCTCATCCCAAACCAGAGAAGCAGGCGGGTGGACACCAGGGGCCGTGTCCCAGGCCGCCTGGGATCTGGTGAGGAGGCTGGCCACTGCCCACCTGCCCGGCGGGGCAGCCTTCCTCTCCTGCAGAGAGAGAGGAGCCAGCCCGGAAAAGCCGCCCGGACACCCCAGGCCTCCAGCTCGGAGACAAGAGGACTCATCCACTGCCACCACAGAACTCAACAAGGTGCCACACGCCTGCCCTCCGTCTTCACAACCCCGAGCCAGTGTGGTGGGGAGACGGGCTCCACGTGAGAATCAAGAACCCATGATCCGTGACGCAGCTGCACCTGGAGCACACTGCAGGCTCCAGCCCACCGATCCGCCGCTAAGGCAGGGCCAACGACCGCGTGAGCACCGCACACCACGCTCAGCATCACTCCCACCGCGTGAGCACCGCACACCACGCTCAGCATCACTCCCACCGCGTGAGCACCGCACACCACGCTCAGCATCACTCCCACCGCGTGAGCACCGCACACCACGCTCAGCATCACTCCCACCGCGTGAGCACCGCACACCACGCTCAGCATCACTCCCGCCGCGTGAGCACCGCACACCACGCTCAGCATCACTCCCACCGCGTGAGCACCGCACACCACGCTCAGCATCACTCCCACCGCGAGCACCGCGCACCACGCTCAGCATCACTCCCACTGTGAGCACCGCACACCACACTCAGCATCACTCCCACCGTGAGCACCGCACACCACGCTCAGCATCACTCCAAGCAATTTTTTAACTCGCTCAACAACTCCTTTCTTACAAGGTTTCAACACCGAATGCCCAAGATGTCCTGAACTTCGGGTCTACCTTTCAGTGGTGACAGTACAGGAGCCTGAATTCTGGGCTGTGAGACCAAAAAGGACTCTGACAGAGCGGGAACTGCCCTGGGTTCAGGCAAGGGAGGATGCAGGGTGCCCCAGGATGGCGTTGGCATTCCCAGGGGCTGGCCCGGCATCTTTGGGCTGGAGCTGAGGGCCACCGTCACCAGAGGTGACAAGATGGGGTGGGGACAGAGAGTAGCCAGCGGTACCCAGGGAGGACCACCATCCCTCTGCCCATTCATAACCAATCCATCGAAACAGTATTTTAAAGGCAAGCGAAGGAGACAGGCTGCAGGACAAGGACCCCTGTCCACCGTGAGACCAAGGACCAGTCAGTCACACAGCATCTCAGCTTGGACTGTATGTGGCTCCGCCATCCACTGCTGCTCTCAGCTGGCGGGCCAATGCTGCTGCAAAGCAATCCCAAGACCAAGTTCACTTTCTACTTGTACCCAGGCAACATGGGCGTTCACACAGCTGTGGGCAGAACACCAGGCCCCGATGCCAGGTGCAGTGCTCCTGCTGGGAGCCCCGAGGGAGCTTGCCCAGACAACGCCCGGCTCCCTCCCGAGGCTCCGGCTGACCTGCCTGGGCAGCGATGCAATGTCAAACGTCACAGCAAAACGGCATTTGCATGAATGCCACTTTCCTACTTTTGATGCCTTATTTCAGACTCTGCCACAGTCAAGGCTTTTTGTAGGACCACGAATCACTCCTCCAGTTCACCGTAGTCAGGCCTGCCATGTCCTGGGTTTTCCTCCAACGACACGCATGTCCACCTGCGGTACGAAGCCACTGGCCCTGCCCCGGGCCAGGCTGGCTGGAATGAAGTGCTCCCATCACCTGTGAGGGTCACAGGAGGGGGGCCAACCAGAGGGCACCAGTGTTCCGAAAGGCCCAGCCTCAGAAACAAGCTTGTGAGACGTGCACACTAACCACAGCGCAAACCTCAGCGTGGCTCAGCTGGAGGTCTGTGAGGGCGACGGGGAGGCAGGGCGCCTGCAGGGGCCGAGGCTCACCTCGGGGACATCTTCATTTCCTCCTCCGGAGATGAAAACCCCCGTGAGACGCTCTGAATCCCCCTCCGGGCACCTGCATCTGCTCTGGTTACGTGTTCATGGCCACGTCCCCCAAAGGCAGGCGAGGCAGCGTGCAGGTGCCCCACGTGGCAGACCGAGGGAGCAGCCAGAAGTGTCGCCAGCGCGATGCGGCCAAGCCGGTTAGCACGCACCAGTGCTCGACCTCATTTCACTGCGCTCACCCCGACCGCACCGCCGCAGGGCCGAGGCACGTGTCTGCCAGGCAGAGCTTAAAACCCAGACAGGTGAACAGCTACTAGCACCTCTCCCTGAACTCCAGAGAACCGAGAAACGTTTCTATTATAGTTCAAAGTGGCAGAAGACAGAATGCTGGGACAGGGGCGACAGCGTGTCCTGGCTCCATACCTAAATGCCCTAGTTCAACCTTCATGACATGCCTAAGGGACTGCCCGACAGTGGAAGCCCATGGTGGGACGCACGGACTCGGTGCAAGGTCTGACCCCGAGGCCCCCACACTTGGCCGTGGGCTGTGTTTTCTACGAGATCACACTTGATCCTCAACAAGTCGTGGAAAGTCTCACACAAAACATGCAATCCACGGTCGCCATCATCTAGGCCAGCGGTCGCCAACCGTGAGGTCCGAAAGGTTGGCGACCGCTAATCTAGGCCATCTGCAGGCCTCAGGGAAAGACACACGGAGCGGGAGCCGCAGGAGGGGTGGCTCTGCCGCCACAGGCTCGGCGTCCCCGTGGCGGGGTCTCGGTCTTCGCCCTCTGGTCACTGTTCCTGCGGTGTGGAAACGGCATGAGGCAGGGGTGCAAGACTCTAAAACCAAACGCCCAGGAAAACACCCGCTAAACCTGAGAACTCACCAACAGCAGGTGCCAATCGATTTACCCGACTCCTCACCGCTTTGGCTATGAAAGCGGCCACTAGGAATCCATGTGAGCAAAGGGAGAGACAACTCATCATCCCAGGAGCGAGTTTACTTTTTTCTCTTATTAAACTCATTGGTTCATAGAATCACGCAGGTTTCAGGAATGTAATTCTGTAAGATCTGTATGTTGTATTGTGTGTTTAGTATCTGAGATGCGTATTTTTCATTATTCTCAACTCGGGCAGTAATGAAAAGCAGTTCATTTTATTAAACTCCAACATTCAGTTAACGCAGGCCTCAGAAGAACGCTGCCTGAGAACACGCAGCCCCGGGTTACGTTCAGTTTATGCTCGTACCAAGCAGGCTCAGCGCAGCCCTCTCCCGTGCACGTGATCCGTAAAGAATATCATTTATAAAAACAGCGTGTGAGCCCCTTTCTTCTCTGCTCTGGTTCATGCTGCGCTTCCGCCTGCAGGTTGTCCCTTTGTTTCATGCCCGCACACGCCTGGGACACAAGTAGGAAGTAGGCCTTGTGAACAAAAGACACCCTGTTCCTTGTGATCAGACAATGGAAGGGTTTTCACCCACCTCCTGGCCCATCCAGAGAATCTGCCACAGCTGTGTGTGCGGCTGTCCCCTGCAGTCCACCACCAGGACATCCCGTCACTGCTCAACAGCAGGGACCTGAGCACAAGCCGGCTCGGCTGCACAGGCCCTGGCACTGGGGGCTGGGGGCACGCTGGTTACAGGATGGGCCTAATTACCCCAAGAGCGTGGGATTCCAGGTCTGAAGGGGGCAGCACACGCTCAACAGCCTCAGGCTGTAAGCCTGGCCCATCCACACGGGTGAGCACACGCCCCCCTGCACCCTCGGACGGCCATGCCCACACTTGCTGATGCCCCTCCAGCAGGGAAGGCCGGGACCTGGATCGCCTCCTGCCGTTTCTCAGGGTGAAGAAACGAGCAGAAGCTATTCAGGAACCCAGGGGCACCAGTGCCACCCGTGAGGAGGCGGGAGTCAGGGAACAGGCTGCTGAAGCACAGGCCACCACACTGCACCGCGCACTCCCCGCAAGCGACTCCCCCATCACAGAGCCCACACAGAGCCCTGGCCTCTCTGGGAAGCCCTGTCCGGGGACGATGACTGTCAGCCCTGTGCTCACCTGTCCCCTGCAGAGCCCTGGAGCTCTAAGAGTCAGGACACTGTGCGGGTGCAGGTCGTTTAGCCACAAATCCATCTACCGTCCCACAACACTGTCCATGGGCCTCCTCTACCTGACACTGTATGTTCAATGACGTGGCGAAAAGACACCAGGCTGCTGCCACTGGCCCAACCTGTGACAATCTGAGCATCAAAAGTAGGTACTGAGTGTAACACATCCTCACCCCCTGAATTAAACAGGGACCCATGGCCTCGGCACATGCAAGAATCAACCAATGAATGCATATCGTTTTTTTTTTTCTCTCTCTAATCAACAAAATTAAATGAAATAAATAAAAATACACTGGGACCCATGAACTTGTGATGAGTGAAGCGAAAGCCCGGGGAGAGAGGAGAGCTGTCGCCCTGTGCACGCGTCCCTCCCATCACACACAGGGAAGTGCTGACTACAGCTGAGAGCACGTGCCTCCTGACACTGAGCAATGAGGACACATGTCCCACGGCTGGGACAGTGGGTCACGTGTGGGTAAGGCCCACCGACTACACAACATTACCACAACGTTGTTAGCTTCTGATTTTGATGACTACACTGAGGTTACAGAAGAAAATACTCTTAGTCTTAGGAAATACACACGGAAGTATTTAAGAGTAAAGGGACACCGTGTCTGCAATTTATTCCCAAATACTTCAGAAAACAACATGTACGCAGGTATCAGGAGAGAGCATTAGAGCAAGTGTGGGGAGGGTAACAGTGGAGAGCAGAGGTAGCAGACAGAAGAGGGCTCTTCGTACCGTTCCTGCAACTTCTGTGTAAGTCTGAAATGGTTTCAGGACAAGTCACAAAACCAGCCCGACGTGGCGTGGGGAAGCTGCTATCAGGTGGGGAGGAGGGGTGTCATCGGCTCTGCGGGTCATTTGGGGCATCAGGCGGAGTCCCAGGGGAAGGGAACACGCAGTGGACTTGCTCACCTGTGCCTCTCCCACTCCTGCTTCCAGGATTCAGACTCCACAGCTCCGTGTCACACGCTGCCCCACTGCCCTGACGCGGCCTGAACACACGACAACTACGCGACAACTTCCTCTATTGCTCTAACTGGAAAAACGGGAGAATGTCCTGTCAGGCTTCGCACGCTCCTGGCAGTCAAAGACCAAGACTTCAGAAAAGGGACTGTCATGGTATTAAAGCAAATACAGACACCGAGTATTTGAAATGCTAACATCGTTTCTCTAACCTTATATGGAGTACCGGTGTCCACTCGCCAAGGGGCAAAGCCTTCCGTGCGCAGCCAGCGTGAAAGTTCAAGGCATCACTTTCCCAAAAGGCCTCCCGTTTCCCCCAAATTTCCAGCCCCGATATTCAAGGATAAACCATCAGTGTGTGCAGACAATGGGCTGTTTAACACCGTCAAGGCAGGCATCTGTGGCTCTGGGGGTCACTGTGCCACTACCCTGAGCTTCAGAGTCTGGTGTTTGAACTGGCCACTTATAAAATCCGGAGGATACATTAGCCTCCTTTTTAGAAACATCAGGTTATAACCTGCAGTCTGTATGTCCCTCCTCCTCCCCCCAGTATCCCAGCCGACTTACATAGCAAAAGAATGCAATGAGATTTACACTTATCTTACCAAACACATTGAGAGCAGATAGGTTACATATCTGCAATAGTAGACACAACCATCTTACACATTAAACTGAAATAACCGTGGGAGGAGGGGGAGGAAGGACGGGAAGGACCGAAAGCTACGGACTTGGTAGATGTTGTCACCTCACCTTCAACAGAAAGACGAGGGGATGAAGACGACCTAATGGCCGCTGTCTCATCTGCCCGTGACTAGAACTGGTCACCCCTTCGACAGCCCACGTGAAGGGATGGCTGTGCTCCAACCCCACGTCATCCTTCGCCCTTGTCCCATCACTGACCACCTGAGGGCCCCGTAGAGAGGCATCACCCACGCCGCCTGGGCAGGCCCGGGGGAGAGCTTACTGGGCACCGGTACTCCATGTAAGGTTAGAGTCACGTACAGAACAGCCTTCCACACACCTGGCTCTGTGGCCGAAGGCTCTGGCACAGTCACCGGGAAGGACTGTGCTGACGTATCTGTGTCCGGAGCTCCTGGATACTGAAGGCGCCAGGGCCCTTGGGCCTCATCTCTCGGACAGATCTGGTCCCAAAGCCGGTGCAGGAGGCAGACCGGCTGCTGGGGTTGGTTCACTGCCGGACTCACCCACCCCGAGGGCCTCCAGGCTCCCCAGTGACCTACCCGCTGGATTATGGGCACAATCCAGAACCAGGTTTCGGATCTAGCCAGCCCACCCTCTTGCAGGGAACCCCCACCTTGGTAAGGGGACCAACATCCTGCATCCACTGGGCCCTCGCCCTGAGGAGTGCTGCCCGGCCACACACAGCACCCCCGAATGCCCTTCAGAGACACCTCGGCAGAGGAAGCGGGGAACAATAACTTTACTGACACATTATAAAGCAATCAACCCGTGAAAAACAATTACCATTTCAGATGGAGGCTGAGAAGGAACTCATGTTCTGTGAATGGTCCATGTCAGGTTAGGTCAGAATGCTAGACATTTTGCCGGCTAAAGACAGTATCATAAGAAATTCCTAAGTGACATTTCCCATTTAATGACAGAATCACACTGTCACACATTTCCCACCAATCACCACACACCACCCCCTCCCCCACAGGAAGGTCTGAAGGGGATCAGTGTGAGTTTTCTGCAAGTCCCTGATCCCCTTATGGAGATTCTACACCAAAGAAATGAAAGTCCCCCCATGAAATGGGAAACTGTCTCGATGTGCTTGAAAAAGCTTCAAAGTACGTTTATGGGCAGGAACACAGAAAGAATCAAAAGCTATAACAGGTAACGTCTATTTGCTTAGCAACCGCACCAGCATTCATGGTAGAAACACGGGGGTGTCCTAAGCTCGTCCTCCCTCCGGGAAGAAACGAGATTTAAAAATATCTTTACATGGAACGACAGTGTTCAGAAAGAAAAGAGACAGAGGGAAGTGACACAGTAGGAATGACATTAACAATCATTTCCTACAAAGTAAGATTTAAGTGTCTTCCTTTTAAATAACTAAACAGAAATACCTTCTTCATACATGGTTGTTTGAAAAAAATGTAAACCAGCCAGAATTCCATGAAATCACACACTGGCTAGTGAGCCCCTTACAGGACGTAGTCCAACATGCTCATAAGGGCCCCACTGAACTCTCAGAGTTGAAGCTACACACTCTCAAATGTCTTCATGGGGAAAAGGTGTCCAATGGTACCGCCTACCAATACCAGGCAAGCAGGAAATACACTGCGTCTACCAAACAAGACATGGGGCTCAATTAAAAAAAAAAAAAAATCAACCGCACACCCAAACATGTAAGTGGCAATCAACGTGGGGTGTAAAATCTTTGCGGCAGAGGTGTAATTTTTACAGGCCAGTAATGAATGGCCTCCTAATTCTAAAACTTTTCAATCAATGACGGTCCAAGGACAGCCAATGGGGCCAAAAGGACGACGTCACGTGCTCCGACCCACGTCACCAGCAAACCCCAGGGCCTCATTTCCTTGGCTGAGAGAGGATGGGAAGTTAAATGTTTAACTTCGACCCAAACTGACTAAAGGGAGTGTAGACACACCGATATGGACTGAAGCTATGGTAACATTTATGTGGGACTATTTCAAAGCATATAAATAACCCCCTTTTAGCAGGATGGTTTAAGGCTTGTGCTCACGAACCCCCTTTGCCACCTCGTGCTGGGTTCTGCAGAGCCACCAGCACGTCAGTTCAGCCGTGACACAAACGGAGCACGGGAAGGAGGAAGGGCAGGCCACACGCGGGCCGTGCCTATCACGTCTAGAACAAGCATGGGATGGTTACCGGGCGCTTTATTTTATGTGGCTGGGAGGGAGTGTGGGAGAAGAGGGGTAAGTAAGGAATAAGAAACCCTCATTACCCTCCGTGGGTACTGGGCGTTGAACTCGTCCCCGATCCGCCGCAGCTCCTGTGCGATCCACATCTCCGGACGCATGTCTGCAGGTAGGGCCTGAGACTGCCGCATGGAGGCTGCACCAGAACAAGAACAAGAATTACATCGTTTCCATGGTCAGGTAGACAGGTGTGCAGGCAGCACGCCCTTCGCACACGCGCACTCCTATTTCTGGGAGCCCCCTGACTGCCAGGCCTACAGTAACAGATCATCGTGGCTCACCCGCCACCTAACTCTGCATCAAGAGTAAGGGATGTCGAATGATTGCCTTTCTCGAAGTTGGAGTTGCAGCACTGCAAAATTCAAAAATTTCCCGGCCAATCAAACATATGCTTCCACTTCAAGAAGGCAAACACACACACAAATGAATAAAAATCATTGGACGCACTTGAGGACATAAAAATTGAGGTTGTCCGTAAAACAACTACGTTGATCTTCATACCAGGCACAACTCCTCGGGAACATTTCTAACATCGCAGAGGAGTAAGAGATGAAATGGTTGTTCGCTTAGGAGCACGAGTGCCACCTGAGAAAGGACACCGGGCGGGCGGCCTGCCGCGTGCCTACGCAGGTGGGTGCAGCGCTGGGCTGATTCGCCGGGGCCACCACAGGGCCAAGTCCCAGGGTAACTGTGTGTTCTGCCTATTAACACAGCCAATGGGTGCAAGTCTGCACCCCCACGTGGGGGCAGAAAAAGTTTTGGGTATAAAAGCAAAGGCATCTTGGATGAAGAGAAAAGCGGGAGGCTTTCGTTACACTGTCACCAATGCCCACACCTGCTTGTTAATGGAGCCACTGAAGCCACGTGACAGCCAAAATGAAAGGGAGCAAAAAGGCAAGTCTTCAGGACATCCACCGCGCATGGGAAGAGGTCTGCACACGCCCCCAGGAAAGGCCTTGCCCACACCCGAGAGCAGTGCAGAAACAGGCACTGGAAGCGACGAGCCTCATGGGCTGAAACATATCACATGCAACATGTTATCTTCTTGTTGAACTGTACTCGCAATTAAACACACACGTTCCATTTCAAACACCACAAAATATTTAAAAACCTATGGTAATCAGATCTCATGACAACATAAATATAGCTTCCTCTTATATTTTTTGCAAAAAAAAAATTGTTTTGTACTTTGTATTTTATTTATTGTTATAAATAAAACTGACATTGAGTCACAGCTTCTGAAAAGTACTTAAAAGTACAAAAGGGTTTGGTTTCAATTCCCTATCAAAGGCACGTACCTGAGTTTCAGGTTTGATCCCCAGCCACGGTCAGGGCAGCACGTGCAGGAGGCAACCAATCAATGTGTCTCTCTCACATCCATGTTCCTCTCTCTCTCTCTCCCACCCTCCCTTCCACTCTCTCTCTCAAAAAAAAAAAAAAAAAAAAAATCAATGGAAAAAATATCCTTGGGTGAGAATTAACAAAAACAAACAAAAAGTGAACTCAGTGGCTCAGTTGGTTAGAGCGCCATCCTGTACACCAAAAAAGTTTCGGATTCTATTGTCGGTCAGGGCACAACTTAAGGTAACCAATTGATATTTCTCTCTTTCCCTCCTGCTTCCTCTCTCTTTCAAATCAATACAAAACAAAACAAGTTTTAACCAAGTCTTCTCCAAACTGCTGCCCCATTCTAACTGTCCCCAGCCCCCACCCAAGTGAATCCCACAGTGATCCTACAAACGCAGCACCTGAGAAGCGCAGGGCACCCTGTGTGGGGTGGGAAGTATGGAGAGGGTGAACAAGCAGGAGCTCACACAGAACCTCCCCGGCGATCTGCACTCCGAATTAGGCCAGAGGGAAGCGGCTTTGAAAGGAAGGCATGGCGGAGAATGTAGGACCTGACAATGGGGAACTTTTAGGGTAAGCTAGGCCTGTCCCTGAACACCCATCTAACCACATAAAAATCACTCTGGCTGAACCCTTGTCATGCAAATATTTCCATGGTTACTATGTCAAAGTCCATAAAACTTAAATTTTAAATGACTAAACTGACAGGACACACAATTTCGGGGTAGTATGATGCCAGGTGGTGATGTAATAGTTGACTCACTTTTCCTGGGTTCAGCGCTCTTTAAGGATTGACCCCATTACAGTACCAAACCATGACTGTTCTTTTTATGCTATCAGCAATCAAGCATTCTTTCCTGACTTTCGAAACTTTTAGAAAGAGAAGCCACCCTTGAGGGAAGGAAAGCATCCTTTCTTGGAATGACTCCTTATCCACACCAGCGCCTGCAGAACGTGTCATGTGATCCTGCAGATGGCCCTGCAGGGAGATGCACCTGCAGGTGAGCAGGCCCGCCAGCGGGCCACCCCTGGGCCACTTAGAGCCACATCACCCACCTCTCCCGGGCTCCAGAGCCCACTCATGGCTCACCACACACAGCTTTTTTAAGGAGTAACCTGCTTTCAACCCTGGAGTCAGAAATAAAGAAAATGCCAACCATCCACAGAAAATCTGTGAAATACAGGTTGTTTTTTACAAAGCCGGTAGGCTGGTAAAACTGCTGCAAGTTACCTGATGCTAATAAACCAAGAGAGACACTGCCTTACCAGCAACTATGAATGCCCACGTGCCAGACCTCGTCCTAGCAGGTGTTCTGGGCACAGCAACCACAGAGGCCGAGCCCTGCCCCCACAAAGCTAACGTTCTTTGGATTAAATGCTAAGTTTTAACTAAATGCTGTTTGCTTTGATACAAAACAAAACCATTCCACCCGTTACTTTCCCTCAGCGGCAGCGGAAGCCTGCTGAATGTGTGTGGTTTGAAAGGCTCTGTCTGGAGAACAAAGATGGCGGTGTAGGTAAATGCCAGTACTCGCCGCCTCCCACAACCACATCAAAATTACAACTAAAATACAGAACCATCATTCAGAACTGCCTGAAATCTGGCTGAAGTCCTACAACCAGAGAAGGAAAGAAGAAAGCCCATCGAGATTGACAGGAGGGGTGAAGGCACAGAGAACGGGCTGGTCCGGCAACCACGTGTGCCGTCGTTTTTAGGAGGGATATCTAGGCTGAGCGAGTGGTCCCAGCCCCACACCAGACCCCCAGCCCAGGGTTCCAGAGCCAGGAAGAAAAGTCCCTGTAACTTCAGGCTGTAAAAACCAGCAGGGATTGTGGCTGACGCACATAGAAGCTGCTGGAGACCAGGCAGTTCCTCTTAAAGGGCTGGCACACTGACTGACTCAGATTCGCTTCCTCTGAGCGCCAACGCTGGGGCAGCGGCTTGGGGGGACCCAGGGACATAAGGGGAGGAACTGGGTTGTCTAGCACCAGGCAAAAACTTGGGGGCGGCTTTCTCCCAGACAGGAGTGCTTGCAGGGATTATTATTCCTGTACTGGGACCTCCCCCGCCACAGAGCTGAAGGACAGGCACCATATCTGAGTTTCCATCAGATTGGCTCACACTGTTTGCTCTGCCCTGGTGATTCCCTGAGACCCTGCCCCATCCAATCTGCAGCCCCACCCAAGCTGTTTGTAGCAGCTTCTCCATATGAATGGCCTGCCCTGGCTCAGGCTTCCATTGGTCCTAAAATCCCTCAAACAAACAGTAGCTGGGTTCAGTGTGCCCCATACCTCTCAATAAAGAGGCTCCAGGCCTGTCAATAGCAGGAGCCTGCCTTGTTTTACAGTTTGGCCTCTCCTGGGCACTTCCAAGCCCAACACAAGTAGCAGCCCTCTACAGATCTTTCTGTAGCTGCTGACAGGTAGCCCCAGGAAAGGCACAGGCAGAGGCTGACTGCAGGGGGGACCGCAGAGCCTGTGCACCCAGTGGACAGCTTCAGACCATACCAGGTTACAACTCTACATATCTACAAAGGACACACTCAAGGGGCAGACTCAGGGAGCACCAAAGCCCCACTGAAGCAAGTCTTCCTCCATAGGGGTGTCTCCTGCACAGCAGCTCTTCCACTGTAGTCACAGCTGGTCCTCACTGCCAGTTGGCCTGGGGGTCAATTCCTCCCAGCGATGCCAACAGCAATCAAGGCTTAACTATAAGACAGTGCACACAGCGTACACAAGGGTGTACCAACAGTGCCAGCTCAGGTGACTGTGGAGGCTGAGCCACTGGGCCCTACAGGACACCTATTACACAAGGACACTCTACCAATTCCAGGAGACATTGCAGCTCTACCTAATACACAGAAATAAATACAGGGATGCAGCCAAAATGTGGAAACAAACGAACATGTCACAAGTGCAAGAACAGAAATCTCCAGAGAAAGAACTAAATGAAAAGGAAGTAAGCAAACTACTAGATACAGAGTTCAAAACAATGGTTTAAGGATGCTCAAGGATCTTAATGAGAGCTTCAAGGGACTTAGTGAGAATTTCAAGGAAATTAGTGAGAACATCAAAGACATGAAAAAGGACCAGTCAGAAATTAAGCATACACTAACTTAAATAAAGGATAATTTATAGGTAATCAAGAGTAGAGTAGAGGATGCTGAGAACCAAATCAGCGATTTGAAATATGAGGAAGCAAAAAACACCAAATCAGAAGAGCAAAACAAAAAAAGAATCCAAAAACCTGAAGACAGTGTAAGGAGCCTCTGGGACAACTTCAAGCCTACCAACATTTGCTTCATGAAGGTGCCAGAAAAAGAGGGAGCAAGATACTGAAAACCTACCTGAAGAAAAAAATAACAGAAAACTACCTCTACTTGGTGAAAGAAATAGACTTACAAGTCCAGGAAGCACAAAGAGTTCCAAATAAGATGAACCCAAAGAGGTCCACACCAAGACACATCATAATTAAAATGCCAAGGATTAAAGACAAAGAGAGAATTTTAAAAGCATCAAGAGAAAAGCAGTTAGCTACCACAAGAGAGCACCCATAGGACTGTCAGCTGATTTCTCAACAGAAACTTTGCAGGCCAGCAGGGAGTGGCAAGAAATATTCAAAGTGCTGAATAGCAATGACCTATAACCAAGATTACTCTACCCAGCAAAGCTATCATTTTGAACTGAAGGTCAGACAGAGTTCACAAAGAAAAAGCTAAAGGAGTTCATCACCGCCAAACCAGCATTACATGAAATGTTGAAGGGTATTCTTTAAGAAGAAGAAAAAAGGTAAAAAATATGAACAGTAAAATGGCAATAAATACATATCCTCTCTAATAAAATGGTAATATGCAAATTAACCATCACTCCGCTACATAAACCACGCCCACCAGCCAAGCCACGCCCACCAGCCAATCAGAGCAAGTATGCAAATTAACCCCAATCCAAGATGGCTACAGCCACAGAGAGCAAGGTTTCCCAGGTAACAGAGTAAGCCAAGCTTTCCATAGCCGTTGCAGGCCTAAGCCTCCACTCAAGCTACAAAGTTTCAATTATAGAAGGTAAACAAATTCAAACAAATGGCGGCAGAATGGAGCTTGAGAGAGCAGGCCAGGGTTGCCGGCGGCAACAGGGGAAGCAAAGCTTTCCGCATACCCTGGCCAGGCTCACCCGCTTAAGGCTACAAAGTTTCAATTGTAGAAGGTGAATTAACTGCCACAGAAATGGCTGCCGGAGCCCCAGGCTTGGCTCCGCTCCAGGCTACAAAGTTTCAATTGTAGAAGGAAAATAAATTCCAGATACCAGGGCCTCCCCTTGGGTTGCCAGGGGGCGTGGCCGGCCTGCAAACCACCACAGGCCCCTCGCTCAGGCCGTCCCACACCCCAAGGGAACCCCCACCCTTATCTGTGACACCCTTCAGGGCAAACCAGCTGGCCCCCACCTGTGCACCAGGCCTCTATCCTATCTAATAAAAGAGCAATATACAGATTGATCATCACTGCAACACACAATATAGCTGCCCCCATGTGGTCAAAGATCCTGCCCCCATGTGGACACAAGATGGCCAGCAGGAGAGGGCAGTTGGGAGGCACCCAGCCTACAAGGGAGGGCAGTTGTGAGGGACCAGGCCTGCAAGGAAGGGCAGTTGAGAGGGACTGGGCTTGCAAGAGAGGGCAGTTGGAGGTGATCAACCCTGCAGGAGAGGGCAGTTAGGGGTGACCAGGCTGGCAGAGGAGGGAAGTTGGGGGCAAACAGGCTGGCAGGGGAGCAGTTAAGCATCAACCAGGCTGGCAGCAGAGTGGTTAGGGGGTGATCAGGCTGGCAGGCAGAAGTGGTTAGGGGCAATCAGGAAGGCAGGCAGGCAAGCAGTTGGGAGCCAGCAGTCCTGGATTGTGAGAGGGATGTCAGACTGCCCGTTTAGGCCCGATCCCACCAGGATCGGGCCTAAACGGGCAGTCTGACATCCCTCCAGGAGTCCCAGATTGGAGAGGGTACAGGCTGGGCTGAGGGACAACCCCCTGCCGTGCACGAATTTCGTGCACCGGGCTTCTAGTATATCAATAATTGAATCTAAAAATAAAAATAAACAAACAAGGAATCTAATGAGCAAAATAAACTGATGAATAAAATAGAACCAGAGGCATGGAAACATGGAACCGACTAACGAAACCTCAGAGAGAGAGGGGAGGGGAAGAGATTAACCAAAGAACACGTGCATACATGCATTATCTATGGACACAAACGACAGGGTGGTGAAGGCCTGGGGCAGGGCAGGACTGGGGGTGAGGGGCATAGGAGAAGCTCTTTCCTTCCTTCCTTAAAAAAATTTTCTATGAGGTCACAGACTATGTTGTAGGCCTCGGGGGATATATAAGTAAACAAAATAGATAAAAATTCCTACCCTCATGAAGCTTACATTTCAATCAGAGAGATACAGACAATAAGCATAAATATGTAAATTATAGAACAGCTTTAAGATGGCAAGTGCTATGGTTTAATAGAACAGGGTTAAGGCAGAGCAGGAGTGCTGGGGGCTAGGGAGAGGGGGTGAGCTGAATTGGCCTCACCTACAGGGTGGCATTTGAGCCAATATTTAAAGGAAATGAGATTAAAAGAAAGATAAAAAAAATGGTGAGACCCACATTAACTAGATTATATAAATTAAGAATAAATGCTTTATAATGGAATGACTACTGAGAAGCTAAGTCCCTTTAGAGGAAAAGTTACTTGCAGCTCTTCCCTTCTTCCCTGAGAGGCAAGATCTATAATCTATAACCCAACTATCATCTCAACTGTTAAAGAATAAAGTTTCCATCCTTGTCTCAGTGGTGCTAGCAAAGTTGTGAAACTCCAGTCAGTTCTGTTTGTGCATTAAGTGGTTTGGTCTCATGACCACTAACTGTAATCCACAAAGTGTCTTTCTATACATGAATCAAATGACACATGAAAATGGGAAATACCTTTCAAGAATATGTTACCGCTGGCCAGATGGCTCAGTTGGTTGGCATGTCATGCCATACACCAAAAGGAAAAAGGTGGCGGGTTCAATTCCCAGTCAGGGCCTATACCTAGGTCTTGGGTTCAATCCCCAGTTGGGGAGCATATGGGAGGCAACCGATTGATGTTTCTGTTTCTCTCTCTCTCTCTCTCTAAAGCAATTAGGAAAAAAAAAACATATATTTTTGGGTGAGGATTTAAAAAAAAGGGGGGGAATAGTTTAGAGATACTTGTGTTTGATATAAAAATACAAAGCATTGCCAAAAAGTTTCTTAGACAAAAAACATAAAATTGAGCAAGTTTCCGAATTCCTATACTGGTATAGTAACTGCAAACAATTATTGAGTCTCTACCATGTTTAGATACTGTGTTAAGTATTTTATCTGAACAATTTCTTTTTATTTATTTACTCATTCAACAAATACAATTAACCACTTATTTGTGCCACAAATCATCCTAGACTCTGGAGATACAGCAGGGAAGAAAGCAGACAAAATCCTTACCCTTATGGAAATGGCTATATAATAGGTCAGGTGGAAATAGTGCTAGAAACATAAATCAAACCAGGCAAGAGGGGGGGTGGGGAGCTCCTTTGAGTGGGGTGCTAATTTAATTTAGGGTGATCAGAGGTCTCCCTAATAGGATGATAATTGGTTTGCTGGGAAAAATTGTATATAGAAAGAAGATACAGCAGAAAGTAAGAACATGGTCAGTATTTTACTCTATTTTATAGGAAACTGAAGGCCTAGGGATATTGCTTTTACTGGCATATGTATGTTTGTGTCTCATAAGTAATAAGGGGCAAGTCTACATGACCCCTGGTCTACTGACCTCAAAATGCATCCCTTACTCCCCAGAATACCATTAAATTTACTCAAGAAGTTAAGCTTTTTCTTAACTTCATCACTAGTTTAATCTCAGTGACTGTCATAGTTGGTCTCATGTCACATGAGAACAACCCTACTAAGTCGTCAGCCTGTCAGTCCCACAGTGGTGCTGGTCAAAACCAGAATTAAGTTTGCTTAATTCCGTCCCACTGTCAGGGAGCATGTGGTGAAGGGGTCAGGTGTGGTCTCCAGAAGGTGCAGTTGGAACTGGTGGGGTACAAGGACCGCTCCACCCTCAGTCCCCTAATCCTATCTGGATACTTAACCCAACTACCCCCATTCTAACAATATAGTCCACCTATCAAAACGAGAACCTACCTTCCCATTCCTACTCTATAGAAAAGGTAAGTATCAGGCATAAGTATGTTTATTTTCCTATTTGCAAGATTCCTACCATCTTTAAATGCCAACACCTGATCAAAATGGGCCCTTATTCGAAACAAAAGCTCTTATAACTACATAGGAAGGTCAAATTTTAACTTCTGAGGCAATTTTACATGAACGCAAAAACTCTTCAAAGGGGAAATTCTGATGGGGTGTATTTTTACCCATAGGAAATGTAGTTTTTGCATTTAAGAAAGCATTTCACCCCATAAACATGGCACTGAAACTTAAAAAAAAAAAAGACAATGAAATATAAACTGCTTTAATGTAAACTGCTCAGGGCTGAAGGCCGCACAGGCCAGCTCCAACCCTGCAAGCACCCGAGCCAGGACCACCTGTGAGGAGGTCGAGTTTTCTAACCAAAAGCCCCTTATCAGTCCATGCTACTGTGCCAGGCACAGGCAAATGTGTGATGTCAGGGGAAAAAAAAATACCGTGAGGTATAGAATTAATCCATTTTTCTACACTGAGGGGGCAGGTGAAAAGGAAGGCATTTTTCAATGTCAAAGAACTTCAAGTCACTTAAAGGATGTGTGCTACTTAACAGACTGTTCTGGCTCAGCTACAAAACTATTTTCCAACCCATACGGTAATTTCAAATCTTAAAAGCTCAGCCACTGAAAACATTAATATTGTGGTTAAGTGGCTGATAGTGAAATTAGGCTGGGGCTCTCAGGAAGGCTTTTCTGTCGCACCGCCTGCCAGGGTGAGAAATAAAAACCAGACCGTCGCTTCACAGCGAGCGAAACATCAGTCACCCAACCCGTCACCCTCTGTTACCAAGGCAGGTGCTCAAAGGCACCGAGGCAGCCTCTTTCCACACCCAGCTGTCCCCTTCCTCTGAGGGGTGCTGTGGAAAGCCACCTAGTGGGGCATGGGGGGGTGGGGAGGAGTGTCATGTCACACCTGCATTCCCACCACTGCAGTCTCGTCTGGGGTACAGGACTGGCACAGCTCTCACTTCCGAGGTGGGGGGCGGCCACTTGAGTTCCCATCACGTCACTGCTGAGTGTCAAGTGCGGAACCAGAAACTATATTAAGATTCACGGAAATACTCACTTTACACAGTCTTCAGTCACCTACACATGCCGGGCAGAATCGAGATGAGGTTTCAAAGTAATCCACATGGATGAGGCTGAGAACCCAATTCTCAACTCAGAACTGAGAAAGGACGCCTGTCCCGGAAGAGACAGGGAATGCAGGGCTTTGAAGAAGTGATTTCTGCTTTTAAACACACAACAGAACATACTCGGGGAAATACGTGCACGCAGCAGGGACATCGTGGGGCCATCCGCCTTTTATTCCCTGAGCAGCATCTGATTTGGCCGAAAGCCATAAACGAATGGACCGTTTCTCTGTAGGCTCTCAAACCAGCACTACACTGATTCCAGAAGAATCACTCAGAAACGGTGAGTGGAAGCACTGCCTCTGCAGGTGGCCACGTTCCTGTGCAGAATAAAAATCCTGGGATGGGTGTTTAGCCCCGAGTATCACACCTGAGTGTCTTCAGAAACATCTACCAGTTCAGTCACCCACAGCTCACAAACGACCAGCCTCCCAAGGACTCCTTGGGAAACCCACCTGCATGATCGGCCGTGTTGCCTGCTCCAGGATTCCGGGGGAGCCCCAGGGGAAGGAGGGACATTGTCAGCCGGGAAGCTTTACTGCGGTCAACGCTGCAGGATCACCCCCAACTCTGCCGGATCGCAGACCTCAAGGAGCCAGAATCCAATTTTACACACCCACCCCTACCGCTGGGTCTAATTCTCGCATCATTTTTTGGGTAAATACTGTATCAATTCCACTGAGCCCCTGATGAAAACGAAAGGGTTTAGAAATGAAATAATGTGACAGTACTTGGCATCCGTGCCAGAAAGTTCCTAATCATGTTTCCCGGGTACCCAGCGTCAAGCGAGGACAGCGGCATTACAAACAGCTGCTAGGACGGAATACCACTACGAAGCTGCAAGTCAAAGCCAGGGTTTCTCTCCTTACCCTTGCGATGTGCATGGCCACTGCTTTTATGTGGCTGAGTTAGAAAGTCCAACCCCCTGCTCTGATCATTTGGAAACTGCCAGTAAACCAAGGCTGCGAAGCTGGGAGCCAGTGCCCGGGGTGTCTTTCTCCTTCCACCACGAGCTTTCTTAGTGAACTTAAGCTCTAAAGGCATTTTGGGCAACATGCTCGGCCTTTCCACTCATTTACTACTTTTTTTTTCTAACCCTCACCAGAGGATGATTCTATTGATTTTCAGAGAGAGAGAGAGAGAGAGAGAGAGAGAGAGAGAGAGAGAGAGAGGGAGAGGGAGGGGGGGGAGGGAGGGAGAGAGGGAGAGAGAAACATCCATCAGTTGCCTCCCATATGCACCCGGACCGGGGATCGAGTCCGTAACCACAGTAAGGGACGGTGCTCCAACCAGCTGGGCCACCCTGCCAGGCTCCACTCCTTTACTAATTCAGCATCGGGAGACCTAGTTCTCCACTCCGCCTGCAGGATTCCCACACACTTTACATTTGCTAGAAGCCAGAGACACGCCAGGAGCAACCCTAGAACCTGAGGTTTTATGTCCAAAGCCAGCTGGCTGCCTCCTGGTCAGAGAGAAGCCCAGCTCTCACGCCAGGTGGAGGCCCGTGCGGGAGCCTCTGCACCCTGATGCGTGGCAGCCCAGCCTGGACGCCCACGCTGCGTGTAGGGCCCGTTTCCCTAAGGTCCCACAGTCCTTGCTGAAGGCATCGGGTGCTACAAAGCCCTTACTTGCAGGGAACAAAAATGTTCCCTTCTAACCCCGACCTCCATCTTGACTCTGTTCCCTGGGGCTACAGAGTCTGTAACCCTCAGTCCTTAACCCTGCTTTTTAATCAGCGAAGCTGCCACTCCATGCTCCTCCTTGTGCCTTTTACCAGGAGCCGTGGGAAGACCCCCATCACCACCCTGGACCCCTCGGCCTGCTCCAGAAACCCGCCGTTCTGAGTGGTGTTTCGGGGTCTGCACTGGGTCTGGCCAGGCCGGACACAGAACATGGCTCTTCCTTGCTTTCCCACCACCGACTCAGCCCCTCTGACAGGCCAGCTGCAGCTCGAGGTCTGTAGTCTTAGATGCCTATCAGAGCCCTACAGGGGACCCGACTGTGCCATCTTATTTTGAAAAACAAAACGAACCCCCACACTCAGTACTGTCAAATGAAAGCCAACCCTGAGCTATAAGACAGACAAAAATGCCAAACCCCTTCTCCGGACAGTACAGAAAATGTCCTCCATGGACAACTTATTTCACCACTTACTCCATCAATACTATAAAAACAAATACATTTTAGAGAGCTTTAAAAAGTAAATATGCAACTCCATTCATTAATTTACGGAGAAATAAAGTGCTAACAAATCTGAAGTTGCTAGCTTTTGGTAACGAGACGTTATTCCTAGCCCAAAATCAGATCTTGGGGAGGAAATGTAAATTTAAACTACAAACATAAAAATTCCTGACTACAGAGCCAGTGTGGCTTCCTCTATGAACTTTAGCACTGGCAGCAGGAAACAGGTGACAAAAACCTCTTCTCCATTCGCATTAAGGATCTTAAACGTTACTGTGCTTCATTTCAATGCTAGCGAAGACCGAGGCATGGGACAGACACAGAATCCTAAAAAGCTACATCTTAAACAGCCTTTAAATGAAGACTGTAGAAGTCTACCAGGTTTGCGCAGGCAGGTAACGGTAGTAACGGTGACACACGGCGAGGCACCGGCCTGTCAGACGGGACACAGAGTTAGTGATAACTCACCAGCGAGAGGAGGCCAAAGGAAATCTTCCCTCTTAAAACCAATTCACGAAAAGCCAACTGCATAAAGGAAAAACAAATTTCACACCTCAACTCCAGACACTATTTTACATAATCGCAAAGATGTAATTGTCATGTTTGAACGTCTAATGGTTTAAATATTTGTCCTCAAAGCATATGTCTGTCACAGTTGGGCTGGCTGACTCCTCCCTAGAAAACTGGCAAAACTTGTGCGTCCTGACCGAACACATTTATGCTGAACGGTGGAGGCCGCCTCTAAGAGACACAGGTGAACACAAGCCCACAGCCTTTTGTAGAAACGGCCCTGAAAAGAAGGTCAAGCACAAGAAGGTCAAGCACTGCGTCCGAGGGCGGGAAACGGAAGGCTGCAGCCAGCAAAGCGTGTGAGCGCTGCATGGAGGCTTGAAGGCTTGGTCACAAAGGCGGCGTGAGCCGTTGCTCCACCCACTGACCAGCCTGTCCTAACCAGTCAGGCCACAGCTAACCTCTGCGCAAGGGCAATCCCCAGCGAGGGTCCTAGGCCCCGCCTGCAAACCACAGAGACCATGTCAGTGGCTGTGCTGGGTGCCCCACGCAGGAAAGGTGGGGCTACGGCCCCAATAGCCCAGCAGGAGCCTGAGATGTGCAGAAGCCTCTCCAGACGGCTGGCTTCGAGGGTCTTCGATCTGTTCAGGTCCACACGTTCCTCCCCCTCCCCGAGGCCCCTCCAGGGAAGACAGGGCTGCTGGCCCCACTCACACTGGATGAAGTGGACCGCGAAGCCCACTGTGCGATACAGATGGTACAGGGCTGTTCTAATTCAGTGCAAGCCCCCAGCCCCCTCCAGTACCCACACCCAACCCCCTCCGGTGCCCACCCGCTCCTCTATCAGAGCAGGGCACTGGTCTCCAGCCGGGTGGAGGGACCTGCACCCGGGGGCTGTAACGGGTCACTGGAAGGACCAGGACTTGACCGGGTCGCCTGCTGGAACTTTCCACTGCCACAATCACACTGTGCCATCAGGAAAAGGCCTGGAGAGAAAACAGCTCGTGGACTGTGCGCCAGGCTTTCCTTACAGAGAACACACGTCTAAGCTACACACACGGTAAAATCCAGGGACCAGAAGGCAACTGCGGGCACGCGGACACCGCATTAAATACTGCCCGAACGCTCATTAAATCTACACATCTTTGTGCTCCTGCTATACCACACACCATTCTCTGAAGTTGGCCAGCTGTTTGACTAGCTCAGGTGGAAGTAAAACCAAGGTCTATCTTAAAGCATTTTAACATAATGCATATCCTAACATACTGTATATCCAGAATTCATACTTTGTGTGAAGAGATTTCTCAAGGGACTGAAAAACAAACAAGAAACCTTTTGGTTTTTTTCTGCAACACTCCTGATTCCGGAGAGAAATAACTCAAAAAAAAATTGAAGCTATCGAGCTTGGCTGCACTAAACACCTCCACAGACGCATGTTCCTGGGAGAAAAATAGGTCCCACCCGCGTAAGCAAGAGTCTTCAAATATCTCAGGTTACTCATTAAGTCTATGAATTGTTTTAGGAATTGGAATGGGAAGCATGCTCTGGTCCAGAAATGTGACATATTTTGGGGGAGGGAAAAAGGTCCCGGGAACTCAGCTGACAAGGGTGTAGAAACTACCTGTTTTCACACACACCCCCTCTCTCAGATTGAGATGGCTCTTTCCACTTTTTAGAATTTTCGCTTCCTGGGGAAGGGCAGCAAAGCCCAAGATGGAGCGTCCTGGACTGCGGAGCGTGCCCGAGGCCAGGGTGAAGCTCACTCCCACACAAACCAGACTCCCTTTTCCCACTCAGACAATGACACAGTCCCCAGGCTCAGGTTTGCAGCTACAGCCCGTGCAGTCAACTGGCGTGTGCCTGCTGTGAGTGCAGAGGTGAGAGGGAGATGCGCTGACCCTCACACCAGCCCCTGCTCAGGGCTGGCCCTCCCATCCCTGTCAAACCACGCATCTGGTCCAAGGGAGAGAACAGAGGAAACAGAGGGAACCTGGGCTTCCCACAGGACTCGGGGGACACCAACTCACTCTAAGCAAACACTTAAAACCCTTGGGACCTTTTCAACATTAGTCCAAATGGGGCTGAACTTGTCCACCAGGGATGTGTCATCAGCACGGACAGCTGGTATCAGTCCGGCACCCCGCAGCCTGCGAGGAAAAGTTCCGAAGGATTCACGATGAACTCACTCAGAAGCAAAAACCACAATTTAAATGAATGATGGCCAAAGCAGCGGAACTCTCTCAGGAAAAGCTGTTTTAAATTCTTGATTGAATTCAAGCAAAGAATGTTTCTAACGTGAAATCAACAAGCAACAATCTGCCTCAACGGTGAAGACAGCTGCATTCTCTTGATTGCAGGAAGGAGCAGTTTAGCCTGTGTCTTGTCTCCAGACCTTCTCCTCCAAATACAAGGTAGAGTGGAGTTTCTGCCAAGTCACGTGGGCGGTGTTCCACTGGGTCCCAGGGCTCGCATTTCCAGGTGTTGCTCCGTGGCCCAAAATTTCCCACTGAAGCAGGTTCTTCTGCTCAGGGTGACATGTGATTCACTGGCAGGTCAGAGGTCGCTGGGACCCCCATCCACTCCCACCAAGCCAGTTTCTAGAAAAGACTTCCTTCCTTCTTGCTTGCTTGTTTTGGGACATGGGGGTTAGAATTATGGCAGCCTTTCCAGGCGAACTGCCTTCCCTGTGAGCTTCCTGTGCTCCTGGAGCCACCGCTCGCTGCTGTGGGAAGCAGAACATGTCATCACTGCCGTGGTACTGACCCTCCACGGGTGGGACCGGTCCAGCGGAGCAAGGAGAAAGGTGTGACTGAGGTCTCCCAGATGCTTTCTTTCCATCCGTGTACGCGAAAGCTCCCCGTGACCTCCGTCCTCACTTGATAGACGAGGACACAGAAGCTCAGGGACTCGCAGGTCTGCCCACGTGGCTCGGCGGTCGGAGGGATGGCCAGGATCCCATCCAACCCTGCAGGGAAGGCAGCCGAGGTCCCGGGTGCAGACTCCACCTGGGACCCCATCTAACGGAGGTGTTTCACAATAAAATACTCACGTTGCTACGATAAAAAGCAGATCCCAAAGAGTAGATTAGGGGACTAACACCCGTCCACAGCAATTCTGGGGATGGGCCGAGAGCTCGACCTCACCTGGATGGACTCTTTGCCAGCATAAAGGCCGTGGCAGTTAGTGAACCACACAAATAAAACATCGGTGCCACGCTGACACTGCTGGGCATGCCAAGAGTAAAGATTAATGGAGAGCAAAATTTAAAATATACATTTGCTATATTTGTTCCATTATAAATGCTAATGATGACTTTGCAAATACAAAAAGGAACACACACGCACAAAAAAATCTGTAAGTTGAATGCAAAAACATTCACTATCAACACTTTGATATCATTTCCTCCTAAGCTTTTTGTTATGCTTAGAAACTTTGAAACTGTGTTATGGACTAAAGGTCTGTGCCCCCCTCCACCTCCGATGTTGAAATCTAAGCCCCAGGTGATTAGGTCATGAGGGTGCAGCCCCCATGCTGGGATTAGTGCCTGATAAGAAGGTGAAGAACCGGCCTGCTCTCCCCCTCCTGTGAGGACACAGGGAGAAGGTGGCCGCCACCAGAACCCAGCCACATGGGCGCCCAATCTCAGACTTCCCGCTTCCAGAACCCCGAGATAAAGGCTGTGCAAGCCCCCAGTGTGGTATTTCTGTTACAGCACAAAAGGACTAAGACCAAGGATATCATCAACCAATGTGTGAGCTTCTCAACTTAACATTATGCCAGGAGCATGTCTGCATGTCACTATTCTCGTAAACACCATTAACACGGCACCACCATCCGTCAGAAGAGGAGTGATTGAGGGATGTTCCCAGACCAGTAGGGCTGTCTGCAGTTGTTTGGCTGGTTTAAGCGATGCCGTGATGAGCCCTTTTGTGCAGTGTCGGCAAAGGAAGGTCAGGTGCACTGCAGGGTCTGCAAATCAGGGCCTGAGAGCCAGTGGGTGGCAGGTTAGGGGTCGCTGGGTACCCACAGCCTGCACCCAGCACAGCACGGGACCAAGTCCCGATCTTTAAGACAGAGGTTAGGTTTGTGTCAAAAAGACCTCTGCAGAGACGGAAAGCAGTCTCAGGCCACATGCCCCAGCACAGGTCCCAGCCACGGAGCAAGCAAACGACGGAGGACAGTGACCAGAGGTGAAAGAGGCTGGAAATTCTGTCTCTTCACGACTATGTTAGAAACAGAGGCTGACCTTAACAAAGAAGGAATGGAGACTGGGGTGACTCAGGGGCAGGGAGGGGTGTGGTCCACGGGGAGTCCCCTCCCTGCACAGGCAGGGTGAGCAGACACCAGGGCCGTGAGGAGACTGACCCTGGCAAGAGCTCCACTTCAGTGGTTTGCAAGGCAGTCAGGAGCAGGCACCACCCTGGCAATCACAGTACACGCCTATCTTCAAACCTAACCCACGCCCCCTAACGTGAAACACACATCTAGGGATGAGTCATCTCTTTTTCCTGCCATACAGTCCAAACATGGAGAGCCATGGGCTTACTATTCTCTTAAATAAGAAGATGCCCTGTGGCACGTGGCATCGGACTTGAGCTACCATGTCGTTTTGAGGACCTATGTTTGCGAGCAGCACGGTGCACAGCCCCTGGGCACAGCTCCAGGGCCACGCGTGGGGGTCACCACGACAGATACTGCAGTTATTATTGGCAAAGAGTGGCTGGGATTATGGCACTATCTCTTTCCAATGTTGATTCTCTATTTCTACAGAGTAAAAATAGGGTGAAAGAGGTGATTTCTAAAATCCTGAGTAGTACTTTGCAGCCAGAGCCCATCACTACCACTCAGTTACAAGAAGATAGAGATTTCTAGTTCCATTCAGGCCCCCAGGACCTCCCTTTAGTACTAAAAGCCGTGGACACAACACAGCAAGCAAGCAAACACTGACAGGGACAGAGCACGGAGGCTGCCTGGGAACCCAGGGCTGGAGTCCGGTTTCATTGCCCCCCACACCCAGGGCCCTGCAGCACCGCGGAGGCCTCCCCTGGGCCCCAACGGGCACTGAGAGACAAAGCCCCAGGAACAGCCTGTTCTTCCAGCCAAAGGACGGGGGAAGGGGCCTGGCCACACCTGCCTGACTCCAGCCCAACACCGCACCTGTGGCTTCAGGATGCAGGGGCGGAGTTGATTTTTCAGTTGTGCCCGGCCCAGTGCAGCACTGGTGCAGATGCCACCACGGGGTGGGGTATGGGCAGGCTGGGCACATTGCTGATTCCCCAGCCCGAGGGGCAGAAGCAGGATGATTCCAGGCCCTGCCACTGAAGTGCTGCTGATCTCCACACTCTGCTCCCCTCCCCCACCATGGAAGCAGTGCCACCAGATTCCCCTTCCAGGGCAGCATTAGTGGGGTGGGGGGGGCCCTGAGCCTCCAACCCCACCAGCATGAAGGAGAATGGAGAACTCCCACCCAGAATGGGTGGTGGGAACAGGGTGGTGGGAGGCGGGGCTGATTGGCATTCAGCTGTCCCCACTCTGGTGTAAACAGAAAACATAGGGGAGCTGAACTCCCACAGAAACAAAGGCAGCAAGTAGGTTCCACGCCGCCCCCACCCCGTTCCCCCCAGCAGGTTTTAACAGGGGCTAGGGAGCTGAGTGTACACCCCAGTCAGACACAACGAAGCAGTGCAAGGAAGGACCAGCGAGGCCGAGGCGGGGAATCTGAACTTCCACCTCACCTGGCAGAAGCAGGCCAAACATTTAGAATTGAAAAATACAATTTAAAAAACCTCACTGGACGGGCTCAATAACAGAGTAAATGTGACAAAGGACAGAACTCAGTGGACATGAGAGCAAATTGACAGAATTTACTATCAGAACAGAGAGAAAACATAATGAAAAAAACACAGTCTAGGGACCTGTCCGACTACAACAAAATCCCAATAAAGAGCGAGAAACTGAAACAGTGTACAAAGACATAAGGCTAAAAACTTCCCAAAACTTGGCACAAAACATAAAACTACAGATTCAAGAAGCTGAGTGAACCCCCAAAAGGATAAACCCAAAGATATCAAGGGTAAGACATCATAATTAAATTTCTGGAAACTAAAAGACAAAGAAAAAAATCTTGAAAGCAGCCAGACAGACATGACACATTACTTATAGGACAATAATTCACAGGAGGGAAGATTTCTCATCGGAAACTGTGAAGGCCAGAGGAACTGACACGTTTTTCAAGCACTGAAAAACAACAACAAAAAACTGTCAATGGCAAATTCTATATCCAGTGAAAATGTCCTCTAAAACAAAAGGGAAATGAAGATGTTCTCAGATGAAGAACTAAGAGGGTTTTTGCCAGTAGGCCTATCACTCAAGTATGACCAAAGGGCCCTAGATGGGTTTTCCTCTGAGTAAAGGGTTGCAGGTTCAATTCCAGTCAAGGGCACGTACGTACCTTAGTTGTGGGCTCAATCCCTGGCCCCCATTTGGGCACATGCGGAGAGCAACCAATCAATGTGTCTGTCTCTCCACCTCCCTTCCACTCTCTCTAAAAGTCAATGGAAAAATATTCTCGGGTGAGGATTTAAAAAAAAAAAGAAAATGAGCAAAGGAAGTCCTCTAAACAGAAATGGTAACAGGCTTAGAACTCCCGGAAAAAAAAAAAAAAATGGAATGGGGAAAAATGGGAGTAATAATAACCAACTAGTCTACTTCTTGTGAGCTTCCTAAATGTATACGGAGGAAATAGTTAAGACAACTGTATCTGAAAAGCGGGGCAGGTGAGGGGACCTAGAGGAAAGTAAGGTGTCTACAATGCCGCTGAAGTTAAAAAAATGTTGATACCATTGACACCAGTGGACTAAAGTAAGTTACATCTGCATATTGTATTATCTAGAAAAAAACCACTAAAAAACTATAGAGCCATATATTTAAAAACACTATAAATAAATCAAGATGGACTGTTAAAAATGTTCAGACCCACAGTAAAGTTCAGAAAGAGACAGAGAAATACAGAAACACAGAAACAAAAGAAACACAAAGATAACACAATGGCAGAGCTAAGCCCTAACATATCAACAATTACCTTAAATGAAAATGGTCCAAATACAGTATTTAAAAGACAAAATTGGCAGAGTAAAACAAAGTCATGTAAAAATATGCTGCATACCAAAAACTTACTTCAAATACAACATAGTAGGTTGCAAGTGAAAAGATGGAAAAAGCTACACCATGTAAACATTAACACAGTAAGTCTTTTTGTTTTTGGTGTTTGTTTTTTTTTACAAAAAGCAGGAGTGACTACATCAATATCAGATAAAGCGGGCTTTTACAGCAATGATAAAAGGATCAATTAAACAGGAAGACAGGACGATTCTCAGCACCAAACAGTGTCTCAAAACACATGAAGCAAAACCTGATAGAGACTTTAAAGGAAAAACACAAATTCACCCTTATAGCTGGTGATTTCAACACTGTACTCTCAACAACTGACAGAACTACTAGGCAGAACGGCAGCAAGGAAGAAAAGAGCTAGAGGCAGAGGAAGAGTGAAAATTGGTGGAAAAAAATATCAATAACTTAAAACAACTTCTAATGAAAGTGAAAGAGTCAAAGCAGGACTACATCTGAGCACCAAGAAGATAACCACCAAGACTACAGAAGAAACACACCACTTCAGCCTAGACAACCAAGACGGAAATTGTTACAGCCTTTGCTCACCTTGTGTCAGTCATCAATTTAAATAGAAATTGCAGCCAGGGAATCACCAGAAGGCTGAGACTAGGAAGGGCAGCAATGGGAGAATTAAGAAAGATCTTCAAGGGCACAGAGGTGGCATTAAGAGTCCAGGCTAAGACCCTCCACACCCTCATATTCCCAATCAATATGTACAGATGCAAAAGCTGGACAGGGAAGAAGGCTGGTAGAAAACAACTGATTCATGTGAAACATGGTGTTGAAGGGGAGCTCTATGGTTACCCTGGACCACCAGGAAGATGAACAAGTGGGTCCTAGAGCAAAGTAAGCCTGAAACGTCATTGGAGGCTCATATGACAAAACTGAAGCTGTCCTACGTCAGGCACATCAAGAGAAGGTGGGCTCTTTGGAATAGACAATAATGTTGGGAAAAACAGAAGGCAGCAGGAGAAGGGGAAGGCCAACTATGAGAAGGATAGACTCCATAATAGAAGCCACAGGCATGAGTCTACAGCTGCTGGGGCCAGGACACTGAGCACATCACTCATTCGTGGGGTCACCAGGAGTCGGAGACAACTCAACTGCAGTCTCTCTCTCTCTCTCTCTCTCTCTCTCTCTCTCTCTCTCTCACACACACACACACACACACACAATGTATGAAAAAAATTACCTCGACCAAGTCCAGTTTGTCCCAGGTATGCAAGATAATGTAATAATGCACCTGATCAGACTCACATTAACTCGTATGACCATATCAACTCATGCAGAATAAACATTTTACAAAATCTAGCACCCCTTCCATCCATGAAAAAAAACACCTCAGTAATCAAGAAATAAAGAGAGCCTTCATCTTTTTAAGAAGCATCTACAAGATACCTATCGTTAACCGGGTACTTAGTGGTTAAAGACTGAAAGTTTCCTTCTGTGACTGAGAAAAAGGCAAGGATGTCTGCTCTCACCACTCTTACTCAACACAGCACTGGTTCCAGCAGTGCAAATGGGCAAGAAAAAGAAATAAAATGCACACCGATTAGAAAGGAAGAAATAAAACTGTCTTTATTTGCAGATTACATGACTGTCAAGATAGGATGCCCAAGAAATTTACAAAAAAACCTTTAGAATTAGTGAGTTCAGCAAGGCTGCAGGACACAAGATCAACACACAAAAATGAGTTACATTCCTATATGCTAAAAGTGAACATGTGGGAACAAAAATTAAAAATACAATACCACTAGTGATTGCTCCAAAGTAAATGAAACCTAACAAAACATGTATAAGATTTGCATGCTGAAAATTACAAAACCCAAAGACCTAAATACTTAAAGAAACCTGTCTGTGTGTGGATTGGAAGATGTAACATACTGAAGATGGACATTTGCCCCTAAACTGATCTGTAGTTTTAACACAATTCCTATCAAAAGCCCAGCAGTGGTTTTAAAGGCACAAATAAGCTTATTCAAAAATTTACGCGAGAAGGCATAGGACATAGGCTAACCAATTTTGGAAAATACGGAACACAATGTGAGGAGTCACTCTACTATCATGGCCTAGCATATAACCACAGCAATAATGGCGGTGTAGTGTTGGTGGAGGACCGCAAAACAGAATCCTGAAACAGACCCACACAAACATGCCCCCCGATTTCTGACAAAGGCACAAAGGCACAAAAGCAGTTAGATGGACAGTGGATAACCTTTTCAGGAGACGGTGCTGGAAGGAATAAACACTGATCTAAACCTCACATCTTACACACAAATTAATTCCATGTGAATCACAGATCTAAATGTAATAGGCAAAACTGTAAAACCTTTAGAAAAAAAGAGACGAGGCGAAAATCTCTGGGACCTGGGGCTTGATGAAGACTGCACCCCGGAAATGCGACCCGTAAAGAGAAAAACCGAGGGACTGGACTGCATCGCAATTCAAACCCTTTGCTCGACGAAGAGGATGAAAGACAAGCTACAGGTCTTGGACAGATCCAGTGACACTGGTGCACCCACACTGGGGAATACTCAGCTATGAACACCCACCACCACTGGCACACAGATCGGGGGGGGGGGGTGGGAGGGAAGGGAGGGAGGATCACAGGAATGTCACCAAATAAAAAAGCCAATCCCAAAAGCTCACGTAAAGTGTGCTGCTATTTCTATAGCACACGTGAAATGGCAAGGGTAGATAAGTAAAACCGATCAGTGTCTGTCAGAGGTCAGGGGCCGGGAGGGAGGAGGCTGTGGCTATAAAAGCGCAAGAGCAGGCCTGGGATGGAGCTAGTCAGTATCTTGATCGTGGTGGTGGTGACACAGACCCATGCGCGTGACAAATCACACGGGAAGTTAATACACACCTGCTGACACGTGGAACTGGTGAAATCTGAACAAGGTAGCTGGATTCTACCAAAGCCATTTACGGGCTGTGGGCACTGTACTGCCATGCAAGGCACTGTCACGATGGGAAATGGGGTAAAAGTTACACAGGCGCTCTGCATTCTATTTTACAATTGCATGTGAATCTATAATAGTCTCAAAATAAAGGGTGGTTTTTAAAAAAGAGATAAACTGTCTAGACAGTTATCAATCACTAAGTTTTATTTGGAACCAGTAAAAAAACCTTTTTTTCTTTTGTCACTTTCTATTTCCCTTGGGACCTACAAAGGGTCTCCACGAGTGAAGGCAGGATCTGAGCCTTCACAAAGCAGACTGCCCCAGGCTCCAGGGTGGCCCTGAGGGGCCCGAGGAACCAAACCATCCCACCTTCCGCCTTCTCAAAGCCTGCATGTACCAAGAGTTTAGAGAGGTAAAATGAAATGCATACTCATATGCTTACGAATATTTAAGATGTTTATAAAATGAGGTTAATTACTTTCACTCTCCTAAGTCAACAAAAGCAACCAGAGGAGGAAGTTTCATGGAAATGATGTGATGTGAGTGGGAAGAATCAGGTCCGGCTGCTAAAGCGCCACCGCAGAGGCCGGCTCCTCCGTCTGCAGGGCCCGCCCATCCAGCTAGCACACAAAGCCAGCCACGGGTCGCATTGGACATTCTGCTAGTAGCCATGCTTAAAAAAGTAAAAAAGAAACATGTAAGATTAATATCAAAAATACATTTTATTTAATGGCCAACACACACATGAAAAGATAACTCAACATCACTAATTATTAGGGAAACACAAATCAAAGCCATCATGAGAGATACCACCTCACATCCACTGGGATGGCTACTGTCAAAACACCCAGAATAACCAATGTTGGTGAGGATGTGGAGCAACTGGAACCCCGTGCACTGCTGGTGGGAGTGTAAAATGGTGCAGCCACACTCCTCAAAAAACTAAAACCAGAACTTCCATATGATCCAGCAATCCCACTGGGAACATGCCCCAGAGAAGTGAGAGCAGGATCTTGAAGAAGTATTTGCACACCTTTGCTCTTAATGGCATTATTCATGACAGTCAAGAGAGGGAAGCAACCCAAGTGTCCAGCGACGGGTGGATGGCTAAAGAAAATGTGGTCTCCACATACCATCCAGCCTGAAAAAAGAAGAAAATTCTGACCCAGCTACAAAATGGATAACCTTGAGGGCATTATGCCGAGTAAAATAAACCAGTTACAAAAGGACAAATTCTGTAGGATTCCATTTAATAGAGGAACTGAGAATAGTCAAAATCACAGACACCGAAAAAATGCAGGCTGCCAAGAATCGAGGGGAGTGGGAAATGGGGCGTTACTGTTTAATGGGTATCGTTTCAGTTTACAAGATGAGTAAGTTTTGGGAGTTGGTTGTACAACATTGTGAATTTACTTTTAACACTACTAAACTGTACACTTAGAAAAGGTTACGATAAGTTTTATGAGTTTTTTACCCCAATGACATTTTTTAAAAAATATCTTACCCATTGTATTCAAAATATCTCAACATATAATTAGTATGAAAAGGACTGGGCTATTTCGCCCTCTTGTTCATGTATAAGCCTGAAATTCCCATGTGAGCTGAACTGACTAGTCCCGCCTGAAGGTTCAATGTCCATCGGGGCTCCCTGCGAAGCCTGTGCTGAGCTAGGCCTTACCTGTCACCGCTACGTGACACACCTGATGGCTACATCCATGTAACTACAAGTATCTGGAAGGTCTTTTCCTTGGACAGGTTACTTGTCTCAGGCAGCTCTTTGGAAAGGCTATAGGCAAATCCTGAAGGCCTCGGAACATCTCCTGAGCATCCCCCTCTGCCAGGCCCTCAGGATTCGCAGAACATCGTGCCTCCTCTCCTCAGAGCTCACACTGAGAGAGGGGAGCGAGCAGGACCCTGAAGGACACAGAGAACACGGCTCCAACGTGCCGGGTTGAGTATAAATATTGTCACTTACCAAAGTGACAGGTGGGAGCTCATCACTAGCTTTCGCCCTTATCCTCACCTTTCTCAGCTCGTACTTTCAACAGTACTGACTACACCTTCAAAGCGTGACTCTGGACAGCGTTTAGTACAGTTTGTATGAAACACATCTGGTGAAAGTGTGCGCAACAGGAAGGGCACTCAGCCACCAGCAGCCGTCAGCGACTTTGATTAAAATCATCCTTCTTCCCTGAGAGAGCATCTGGCACTTCATCCTCCCGGGGTGAAAGGAGACTAAAACTTGGTCACGTGAACAGTCATCTCTCACAGATATTCTCTGAACGCAGCATCAGAAAATGGCTCAGAGATGTGGAGGAAAACGTGAAGGTGTTCCTAGCTGCTGTGCGTCCCCCACAGAAGGCCCTTTCTCAGCAGCGAGATGCAGGAACAACACTAATAAATAAAAAGCTGTTCTCCACCCCGTCTCTGAGCAAAAACCATCTATGGACATGGGTGCCCCTGGCTAAGGAGAACCCCCCCCCCCCCCCCCCGCATAACCTCACATTCATGCCCCACTGGAGAAAACAACCACAAAGACTTCTTTGTGAAAAACGTATTTTGCAATACATTATCAAAAGCTTCATTGACGATCTTAATGGATGTGGCCGAGTTAAGGAATAGTGAATATGGCCCAAAAGAAAAGAACCAAGTCTACCAACTCAGCAAATTTCAGTGGCCTTCAGGAACCGAACTATTTCACCAATATCCAGGAAAATGTTCTGCACCGCAAGATGGCAAATGTGATTCCATGGAATGGACTCTCATCTAACTGTTCTCTTCTCCCACCAGTCCCCAGGACTCCCCTCCCCAGCTCAGCCCCTCCTCAACTAATCTCCCAAAAACGAATCCTGAAAACTTACCTTGGTGCATTAACTTCAGACAAACTCTTTATAACTTATCACTTAATCCTATGCATTCCGTTACCACACCAATCTACTGAAGTGTAGTTACTATGAAATTACACCTCAGGATCCATCACTGCACTCCCAGGCATAACCACAACTTTGCTTAGTAACTGAGATTGTGATCTCTAAGGCCCTCCATCTGTCACCTCAAGTAACGGTGCGTATACCTTACGATTAGCTTGCTAAAGAATATGTCACCAAAAAAGCAATCTTGCCACCCTTACATTCAAAAGTACACTAACTGGCCCATACCTGGTTGACAGGGAGAAGAAACGATTCCTGTGCATTAAGCCACCACCTGCAGAGACTGGTTTGGTCTGCAGTGAAACACTGTAACAGCTTTTGAAGGCTCCTTACACTCATAGGTTGTTAAACACACACACACACCACTGAGCCCTGTTAATTCACTTAGTGAGCAAGAAAGCTGCGGGTTCATGTACTCAGGATTATTTTCATGGGCAGAAAAACATTTGCAAGCACCAAGAACTTCCAAGGTTGGAAGGAGTTCAGGAGCTGTACCAACAGCAGTAACGAAAGGAATAGCAGTAATAAAATTTCTGGCTCCTTTTCCCGAGGAGGGGTGCTAATAAAGTACAGTGGTCGCTTGGGACCCTGGGGGATTGGTCCCAGGACTCCTGTGGATACCAAAACCCATGGATGCTCCAGTATTTGCATGCAGGCGACAGCAAGGTGTGCCTGTACATCACTTCATGCACATGGATTCAGAGCAACATTCGGCACACACGGCAAATTCGGGTTTTGCTTTTTGGAGCCTGCTAAGTTTTTCTCCCGACTCGGCCCCCCCAAATATTTTCCATCTACAGTTGGTGACCCCTCCCTGGATTATGAAACCCGTGGATACAGAGGGCCGACTGTATCACTCAGATTTAGCATGAGACATGCAAGCAAATGTAGCTGCTGGTGTTTTTGTCATTTGTGCCTGCCACGTCCCCGGTGTGGACATCCTCTGACAGACAAGTGACCAACCCTCTAAGGTCTTTCTCTCTCTGTGACATGGGGACAGACCTGCACGGTTCTCACCTCACTGAAGGTTATGAAGACCAAGACCTACAGAATTTGCAAATCAAGATTTGTCATTGTCTTCTAGCAGTTAAGGATCTCCTCTGGTGACTTTGTGTCCCTTATGTTTTCATAGTATTAATATTCAATTTCTTAAGTCGATAATGCTGCCAACTTGCTTATATTTGGTCAAAGCAGGAAGGACTAATCTGGAGCAGAGGTAAAGGAGTCCCAGCTGAACCCTGATGAAGAGAGGAGCCTTTCCCATCAGTGGGGGACAGTGATTTGAACCCACACACTCCTCACCCCCTTGCTGCCTGTACTCAAAGTCACAGGCCAAGGGTGAAGGGTCTAACCAAGCTTGTAGTTGCCAATGTCTAAACATCGGGACATTTGGCATCAAATCTGCATTCTTGCATTATCTTACAAGAAAGCCTACCGACTGAGACCACACACCCCCAGGGCCACAAGTGGGCGAGAGGGGGCAAAGGCTCTCCAGTTTACCCTAATCCCACCAGGTCAGCTTCCTCGCTGCTGGTACGGCCAGGTGTTTCTGAGCATTGATTGCCACTCCGCGTTCAGACCCTAAAACTGCCTTTCATCCCTGAAATAAAAACCCATAATCGAATCTCATTAGGACCATGTTAAAACTCTCTGAGCCAACAAAATAAGCCCAAAGAAGAATGTGAACAGAAAACACCATGTTCATGGTTCTGTGCTGGCACTGACTACAGGTCAGTTTGCTTCATCTCTTCACACTTCTGGTTATGTTAAGCTCCCTGCTGTAAATGCCTTGAGTCCTTTCCAAGTGGAATGTCATTAATAAGTAAATCTTAGTGAACAGAACTTGCCATGTCACACAGTGACAGCAGCAAAGGACTCCAGCTTTGCTGCCCAATAAGCTGATGCTTGGACCTCAATTTATGGCTGCCACAAAACTTGGTATTTTTTTAAATGTTGGTTTGATGTCTTGACACCTCCTCCATTTCTATCAAAATATGGACTAAATCGGTGAAAGGATTCTAAAATGGGCTGTAAACGCCACACGCTACAGCCTCTCAGTAAATAGTCAGTCAGCCACAAGTCCACTGCCCCTTCCCCAGAACTGCTTACCCATTGCATTGAGATAATGGTTGAAGGCCTGGCAAGGAGGACTCGGGGTTTGTGTTGATTTGTCACAACTCATGGGTGCTGGGCTCCTGTCTGTGTCAAAAGAGAAATACCCACTGGAGGATCGAGACAGCAGGGAGGATCTTCTCACAAAGATGAAAAGCGGGGATCTGGTAGCAAAAGGCCCCGGGCTGGCCGGTGGGGCCAGCGGGCCCTGAGGGCTGCCGTGGGGGCAGCGGTCCCCTTCGCCTTCAGGATTACCTTGTGGCTCTATCTGTACAGAGCTGGGGGCCCCAGGCCTGAGCTGAGGAGGCCGCTCCGTGGGCTGTAATTGTCCACCTTCTCTGTCACACTCAGAACTTACATCAGAAGGTTGCTTTGCCATTTGGTCTTTTTTTCTGCAAGTAAAATAAAAACTAAGGTTACCTTAAGCAAAATAATCACAACGAATAACTAAATTAGCTAATTTTCATGTACTCGTTAGAAATGAACAAATACTTCAACAGTAAGTATGTTTCTCTGACCATCTTCCAGATAAGGATAAAAACATACGTAAAATAACAAGGGCATTATTATTTGCGTTGGGGGCACTAAACTTCCTGCCACCAAACAAAACACAGTGACAACATCAATGACTGGCGGGGCTGGTGCTGGAACACATATTCAAGTTTTGGGGGAGGCAGCGGGTCTGAAGCCTATTCACAGGGCTCTGCTCAGAGCCCACTGGACTAAGCCAGAAGCTCCCGGGGATTCTGATTCCTTGGTTCCCAGGACTAGACCCTGCGCTTGGGGCACAGGAGTGCGCGCAGAGGCAGCAACTGCAGCCGGCTGGCCGCGCTCCCTGCTCCGGCCCCATTGTTCTGCCGAAAGTGCTGAGGGCAGCAAGTCTGGGGAGCTTTGGCAAGGGCCGTCCGTCGTAGTAAGTGCGTCACAATAGAGTTTGTAACTCTGAGCCGCTCGGCCCGCTCCGCTCCCGCCCGTCCGTCCGAGGTCCTGCCCGCGGGGGCAGCGCAACGCACCCACCCGGCAAAACTTTCCGCAAGTCCAGCGGCACTGCTAGGTGAGCACCTCCAAATAGGGGGTCCCCGAAGCTGGCCCCGGGCGCCCCGACAAGTTAACAGTAACCCCGCACACTAGGCAACCCGGAGCGCGCGGTTCCTTCACCCTTAGATCCTCCATCTCCCCACGAGCAAGCTAAAACTCACGTCCGACCCTTCCCTGCCGAGCGTCGTGTCCGGGCCCGGGCCCCGCGGCGTTGTGCCCGCACCCTTCGCCGACCCGGAGCCCCCAGACCGTCACCGCGAAGGCGGCGCACCAGACAAAGCCAGGGACCCGCGCTCAGAGGCCGCGGGGCGGCGCAGAGCCCGCAGCTGGCCGCGTGCCCACTGCCGCGAACCGCTGGGCCGCCCAGGGTTCCACGCGCCGCGCCTCTGTCCCGCACCGCCCCGGCCGCCGCCGCCGGGAACATCCTCCCCTCGGCCGCTCCTCCCCTCGCGCACTGCGCCCGCCGTCGCCGGCTCTGCCGCCTCCCCGCGCCGCTGGCGCCGGTGCCCGCGCCCCCAATTGGCCCGCGCGCGCACGCTCCGGGCCCCAGCCAATCGCCAGCCGGTAGGGGCGGCGCCTACCGGCTAGGCCGCCAGAGGCCAAGCGATTGTTGACAAATTCGCCTCCGCGCGCGGCGCGGGCCGCGGCGGGGACGACGGCTCCCAGGACTCTGGACCCCAGTGGACCGGCTACCCGGCCTACCCCTCGGCCCGTCCCAACGCCGCGCGCGCCTCAGCGGCTCCCGCCGTCCAGAGAAGTCGGCCGCCTAGGTCCTAGGAGACAAAGCAGGAGCCCCAGGCAGTCCTCTGACTCCGGTCCCCGCCGCTGGCCGCCGCCTCCCCCCGCCCCCGCTCAGGTCCGCCCCCTCCCCCGCCGCAGCACTCATCCTTTCCAACTTCCTCCCTCTTCCTCCCTGAGTGCCGTGGTCAAGCACCAAATCCTAGTGGCCAGCCCGAGGGCAGGGCACCTCTAGCAGCACCGCGAGGAGTCGGGCTGCGCTTGGGCACGCCCGAGTCACTAAGACTACCCGACCGGCCCCACGGACGGAGCAGGTTTGCTGCCCGCGGTTGTCCAACGAGTGGCCCCGGGGGTGGAGGAGGAGGCCTTGGTCTCTCGCTGTCCGTGGCTCGGGGAGCCTGGCAGGTCCGCAGAGCGATCGCAGACGGGGCAGGGACCCGAATGCGTCCGAGAGCGTGGACCCCTCGGCCTGATGTGCACAAGAAGAGCCGAATCTCGTCAGTTAGTCCCCAGCACAGTTCTGCAAATCCCCGGCATCGAGCGCGCACCAAAGACCGGCTCCTGCCGCTCGGCCCGCGAGACTTCCCGGCCGGGCGCTCAGCTCATACGGCGCAGCAGCCTCGGTTCCCGGGCCGGCGCGGGGAGCGCGCGCTGCCTCTCCAGCGGCCCGAGACGTTGCACCACCCCGCGCGCCGCATCACGGTCAGGTCCATAGTTCCACTAAGCGCTAGCAGACTCCCGCAGGACGACATCTCCCCAAAGTGGACCTGCCTGGGGAGAGGACCCGACCCTCTCTGATCGCCGCTTCCCGCCGGGCTACAGGCGGGACTGGGCGTGTGTCTCGGCCAACACGTGCGCGGGAAGCGGGCAGGAGGTGGAACGTGTGGCTCCGGCGCCCGTCATCCACGCGTCCCGCCCCCGCCCGGGGATCCGGAGGTATTTACCTTGCGTTTCTCAGTCCGAGAGTCAGAGTCAGACATTGGGGGGGCGCGGGCCAGGGGAAGGCGCCGAGGTTGTGGCGGCGGGGACGTGGTGAACCGAACAGCCCCAGGCAATGCTGGCCTCAGTGGGCAGGGCGCGCCAGACGTCTGAGAGGACCCGGCGGCGGCGGTAGTGGCGATACGGGTCGGAGCGATCGGAGGAGCTCAAGACCTGTAGGCGGCGCGGAGCGAAGTGAAACCTGCGCGCTTGTGCAGCCCAGCTCCCCGCTCTCGGCCTTGCACCCGTGCCCAATCACTGTGGGCCCCGCCCCCGCCAAGGCCCGCCCCGCCCCGTCCAGTCCCACCCCTTGGCGCTACGGTCCCCTCCCCTCAGCGCTGCGTACCCTGGGGGCGCTAGCCCAAGCAGGTAAAGGCGGGGCCGCCGGCCGGTTCCCGCTGCGCGCGCCGCCCGCCGAACACCAGCCCGGGGTGTTTGCCGAGTGACTCAGGCTGCGGGCTGCCGTGAGTGCACCCTTCCCCCACCCCAAGTGCATCTTCGACTCTCTCTCCCGGTGGCGGGCGCGCTGTGCGCGTGGAACAGAGGGGGCGCTCCTGGCACAGTGAGGCCGCTCGCTGCCGCCCTCGGAGTCTCTGGAGGCGGCCCAGACCCCTGGACTCGCAGCTGGAGTTTCTCTTAGCCGCTCTGGGGCGAGCGCGAGGACCGGTTGGACCCTAGAACGCGCGGGGTCACGGTGGACAAGGGCGCCTCTACGCAACCCCCACTCCCAGAGTCTGATCCTCGGGCCGGACCCGATATTCGGGCTGCTCATCTTCCTCTGGGGCGCCCTGCTCATGCCACCTGCTGGGCTGCCCAGCCTTTCTCCCGCGCCAGACCTCCACTAAGCGGTGGAGCCATTAGTGGGCAGAAACCAGAACAGAGCGCCCAGCGATCCCCAAAGCCTCTTTCTGCAGCGCGGTTGCGAGACGGGAAGCGAGCGTGTACAGAGCAGGTAAAATAAGGAAATGAAAAAGTAACTTTAAAAAAATCCTTTTAAGAAAAAAGAAAAAGAAAAGGACCAAGAAGAGCTACGGCCTCCAGGTGAGAGAGAGGGTGGTGCCTCCGCCCAGTTGGGATCCTCAAGGATTTTTGGGCTCAGGGAACGGTCCTTTGGCTTGCTGAGGCCGGTCGGTGTAGGCGGCCGCGGGGTTCCAGCCTGCATGGGGAGCGCAGTACCTGCAGTCCCTCTGCCTGCGCGCCTTATCCCCTTACTTCTTGGAATCCGAGATCCCAGCCCTCTCCTTCCCGCGCGCATCCCGTGTTTCTTGGGGTCCGCACCCCCACCTGTCCTCCCAGAGCACGTCCGGCGCGCCCCTCCCTGAGCTCCCCAAGCTTTGAGACTCGCGATGTGGTGTGTAAGGTCGGTCCAGAGAAGAAATAGCTCTCGCCGCGGGGGAGCCCAGGCTAGACGGATTAAAGAAACACAATTTAGGGGCCGCTGTAACCAGCACCCCCTGATGGTAAAGGGATGGTCCTCGGTATTGTCCCGCTCTCTGGCCACTTGGGTCAGTTTTTGTTTGTGAGCAGATACAGAAAGGCACCGTGACAGCACAGCCCCAGATCAAAGTCTCAGTGCAAACTCGAGTGAGTCCTGAGTGAGTGAGTGGCCAGAGGGTGCAGGGCAGTGGGGTAGGTTTCCCTGTAGAAGGGTAGGACAGGCGTGGATGTGGCCAGGTGGACGCAGAGGCCGGAGATCTATCCTGACCGCGATTTGGAGCGTCTGCTCGGGATTGTCTGTGACAGCCGCGGGCGAGCTTTGCGCGGTAACCGCTTGGCGTGGCACCGGGAACCAGTCATAGAACCGGCTACGCCCGCCAGGAACCCCACCACTCCCCGCTCCCAGGTGCTCCGGGCCTGGACAAGGCAGGTAGGGGCCGGGAAAAAAGAAAAAAACAAAAACAAAAAAAACACGCCGAGGGTGTCGCCTGCTCCCGCGCAGCTCCACCGCCTCCTCGCTGCCCGCTCTAGCAACCCGATGAACACTTTAAAAAACAAAAGCGTGGAGGAAAGCTACCTATTAGGTGCTTTTATCTGGCACACAACCTGGAGGTCGGCCAGAAGGCGGCTGTTTAGTTCACCCAGACTGTGCTGGGGAGTTTGGGCGAGGGCCCCGCGCCGGTGGCCGGGAGCCCTTCCCGCCCAGTCCCTGGGCATCCAGAGGTCCTCCTGAAACCCGCCAGAGGAGGGGCAGCGTGAGAAGGGTGTTCGTTTGGCACGGATGGCGCCTTGCGGACGCGGGCGGAGCGGAGCGGTGCCTCCTCCACGACTCGTGGAGCGGGAGGACGGGGAATGACTGGAACAGAAAGGGCCGCGGGGACCTGAGACACGGGAAATCCGTGGCCCTCGCCAGGCACAGGGGAGTCGCCAGGGTCGTCTCTCCAAATCCCGAAACCTACTTACTGCGGTGCATTGCCCGTTCGGCCACCCCACGCTTCGCAAGCCGCAAGATAGCCTTCGCATCGCTTCATTTCTTTATTTATCGTGGTATCTGCGCTTCTAGAGAACATAGTACAGTTGCCCTTGGTGAAAACGTTATCCGCGCGCTGTCCTGCGGCCGGCTGCCGCGGGCCTGGGAGGGCCGCTGAGCTGGTGCTGGGAGCCCCCAGCGCAGGCTCCCATCCAGCCGCACATTTTCTCGCAGAGTCCGGGAGGCTCTGACTCACTGGAGCCGCTGAGCTGAACCTCTGCCCGTGGGCGTTTGATGTCTGTGCTTTGATTTTTTTTTCCCCCACTCAGCACCACAGTTTTTCAAAATCACTGGGAATCTTAGGCACCGCTGCCAGCGGGAGACTAAGGGTTGCACCGGCTCTGGGGGTCCCTCCGAAGCTTGAGAGGTGGCATGGGTGGTCGGGAAATAGGGAGAGGGCGCAGCACTGCGTGCACTCCCTTCCAGACAGCCCGGTGAGTCTCGCCAGCCTTGGCGGGACTGGGCTCCGTGGCCGGCCTCTGCTCCAGCTCCAGCGTCAGAGAAGCAATGTGGGTGGCAAATGCCAGCGAACCACCATCCTGCCCCTACATCCGCTACAACCTGGCGCCGGGTTGGGGCCGCCTAGAGCGCGCCCTTTCCTGGGCCTGGGGCTGCTGCAGCGCAGGGTAGAATGGCCCGCGGGTTGGCGATTCCCGCGATCTGTGTGTGCAGATAGGTGTGTGGAATGTTAAAGGCAGAGATCACCCTCAGGGCATCATCCTTCACAGAGTCACACAAGTCCAGCAACTGCAAAACAGGACACAAAGGATCAGGTCAGATGCTGGCTCACTCACAGTGGCTGGACGCCCACCCCCAAGCAACCATGCACCCAGCAGCCGGATTTCCTGGGACCAGGAGGGTAAATGCCTTCGATTTTGAATAACTCTCGCAAGCCTTTTTCATCTCAGAAATTCTTAACTCGGTGACACCTAGTCTGGCAGAAGCCCACTTATTCCGTAAAATTTGAGGGTGGACTCCAAATCAGCTGGAAGCTCCAGACCAGAGACTGAGAATTTATTTTTCCCCTCCTCTGCCCACTCCTGCAGCCCGCCTCCTCCCTCGGGTCCCCTCCATAGTGCCTGGAGTGCCACCCTCTGGCGCTCACAGGCAAGTGAACTGGTAGAACTTAAGAGCCATTGAACTTCAGAGACCAGCTGGGTTCTCCCCAGCAGCGCTCTCCCCACTCCACCTCCCATGTCTCCCCCACCCCCACCCCTAGGGTGACAGCAGGCCACAGCTCCTAAAATGCCAAGCAGTGGTTAACTGCTTGGGGGGGGGGGGGCAGGTGAGGGGGAGTGACGGCATTGGCAACTGTGTGTCTTCCACAGGGCTGCTGCTGGAAATCCACCACCTGCAGTTAGCACCAAGGAACCCCTCCAAGGCCCCGCCACCTTCCCGTGTCTTCTACAACCACTGGATAAGACATCCCCGCAGAAGGGAGGGGGAGATGCAGTCCAGTGACTTTGGAGACGCTGCAGTGGGTGTATTTTATTTCCTTTCCAGGGTTTAGATGCCAGTGCATTTTTATCACCCCCCCCCCCAAAGCTACCAAAAATAACAGATTGCTTTTCTAACGGTAAACAAGGGCTTCCCTTTCCATTAACTAGCTACATACTGTTCTCTATTTTTCACGTTGTCAGTCAGCTGTAAATTTCTTTCACCAAATTACAGTTCACCCCAGGTGTAGAGGGTTTACTTTGATGGTTTTAAACACATCACTTAACCAGCCACACCTTTGCCCTCCTGGGAGGGGTCATCCCTGGAGCGACACTGAAGTTGTGGGACCACAGCTCCTTGGCAGCAGTCCAAAATGCGATCCCAAGTGTTCAGAGAAGGGGAGTGGGTGGTCCAAAACTGGGGTGAGGGTGGCATGGGGGAAGAGCATGAGTTTTCAGAGTCCAACAATACAATACCTCTCCCTTTCAAATGTGCTCTATTACATCAGTAATTTCTAATGAAAACCTTCATTCTTTATGCACTGTGGTTAAGCACCATCAAATCAGTACTGAAAAGACTTTGATCATATTTGCAAGATGCACCGTGATGAACTTTCGCTGACCAAGATTTCAAAGTTTGTAATTAATACTCTTGACAAATCCCTGACTAATCTGTCAACTCTCAAAGTCTTTAACCACAAAGTTCAAAACCATGAGATGGGTAGTCCCTATACCTTCTACATATTGTGATACCAGTATTCAAGATCATTTTTCATTTGCGTTTGCATTAGGAAACTCAACCAATTTTTTTTTCATATAGTTAACAATGGGGAAAATTCAATTATTTGAATGAATGTTGTATGAAAGAGTATGGGTTTGGTCTGTCTGGTGCCAAATACAGAATAAGGATCCAGAAGTAGAAATTATACGAGGCAGATTTTTATTCAATATTTTTATAATTTTAAAAATAATAAAATAGACTGCATTTAAAAAGAAGGAATTGATGGCTGGTGCAGAAGAGGGTTGCCTCACTCGCACTAGTCCAGAGAGTAACCCCTCCAGTGACACAGAAGAGGAAGCTGTGTGCTGGCAAAGACCAGAGGTTGACTGCTAAGACTCTTTAGGGTCCAGATGGAAGGATCAGGCATCGTTCCTGTTATAATGTGTTTCACGGTGATCCCAGGTATTCTCCCACCTCTTCCTGTGAGGAGGAGGATTATGATGCTCATCCTTTCACTTACAGAGTATGCCCTGGGATCCTCGCCTGCATTAGGGACCGTGCGGGACACTGGAGGCTTCGTGGTGCTCTCTGTGGGACTTTTTACAAATATCCTACCTAATAAAAGAGTAATATGCAAATTGACCCTAACTGCCACGCCCACAAGCCACACCCACCAGCCAATCAGGAGCAGATATGCAAATAAACCCAACTAAGATGGCTACAGCCACAGAGAGCAGGAGGGAGGCTTGGGTTTCCCAGGCAACGGAGGAAGCCAAGCTTTCCGCCTGACCTTGCAGGCCTAAGCCTCCACTCAAGCTACAAAGTTTCAATTATAGAAGGTAAACAAATCCAAACAGAAATGGCGGCAGCCACGAAGCTGGAGAGAACAGGCCAGGGTTGCCCCTGGCAACAGAGGAAGCCAAGCTTTCCACTTGCCCTGGCTGGCCTGGGCCTCCACTCCAGGCTACAAAGTTTCAATTATAGAAGGTGAATTAACCCCAACAGAAATGGCTGCCGGCCACAAAGCAAGCAGGAGGCTTGGCTCCGCTCCAGGCTACAAGGTTTCAATTGTAGAAGGTAAATAAATTCCAGATACCAGGGCCTCCACTTGGGTCGCCAGGGGGCGTGGCTGGCCTGCAAACCACCATAGGCCCCTTGCTCAGGCCGCCCCATGCCCCAAGGGAACGCCCATCCTGATCCGGGACACCCTTCAGGGCAAACCAGCTGGCCCCAACCCCTGCACCAGGCCTCTATCCTATCTAATAAAAGAGAAATATGCAGATTGATCACCACTCCAACACACAATATGGCTGCCCCCATGTGGTCAAAGATCCTGCCCCCATGTGGACACAAGATGGCCACCACAAGATGGCCAGCAAGGGAGGGCAGTTGGGAGGCACCAGGCCTGCAAGGGAGGGCAGTTGGAGGCGATCAACTCTGCAGGGGAGGGCAATTAGGGGTGACCAGGCCAGCAGAGGAGGGAAGTTGGGGGCAAACGGGCTGGCAGGGGAGCAGTTAGGCATCAATCAGGCTGGCAGCGGAGTGGTTAGGGGGTGATCAGGCTGGCAGGCAGAAGTGGTTAGGGGCAATCAGGAAGGCAGGCAGGCGAGCAGTTGGGAGCCAGCAGTCCTGGATTGTGAGAGGGATGTCCGATTGGGATCGGGCCTAAATGGGCAGTTGGACATCCCTCGAGGGGTCCCAGATTGGAGAGGGTACAGGCTGGGCTGAGGGACACCCCCCCCTCCGTGCATGAATTTCATGCACCGGGCCTCTAGTGATCTTAATAAAAAATAAACTTAGGTAGGTAATGTAGCATGGATTATTATACAGTTACAGTATATATTATTACCAGGGAGCCCTTTAGGACTAACCGAAGTACTATGAAAGTTTAGTTTTCTTACCAAACATACACTTCCATATAAGTATAAAAATGATGCATGTTGTAGGCCCCCCACCCCATCCTGCCAGTATGTGACCCAGTTATGCCGGGCAAAGCACCCCAAGCCCACCATCTCTACAAAGAAAATTATGGTAAATAGCTTTTGAAAAAGCATCAATGAAGAGATGCCCTTTCAAAGTAAAAGAACACGAACAAGTTGTACGTTTTTGCAAAATGTTTTTAAAAGGACAGACCCAAAGTGGAGGCGGTATCTCTTTAAAAACAATAAGAACGTAAGAACCACTGGAACTTCCCAGTGAGTGGAATTCCAGAATATCTACTTTGAAGACAGCGGAAATACTCGGTCCACACAGGGCAGTATGTGGGTATGTTCATGTGTAGATTTCGGGAGGAGATTTAGAACATCATTTTGGCTTGCCACCCACACCAAGTTGCAGTAGGTTATTTCTTTTCCTTCTCTTTTTGGCTCTCCCTGCATTTTCCTTGTTCTGGTTGGGAGAGTAGGATGGCCCCAGATGGGCAAGGACTGAGCTTTGCAAACCCTATTTTCCCAGGGTGCTTAGGGTGCAAGGTGGCCAGTGCACTTGCAGCAACACCCAGCTATTCTTAAGACTCTGAGTACAGGGTGTTCCTCTTTCCATGTCCCCCACCTCTGCTCATGTAAAGTCCCTTACCCCAACTTGAAACGTCCCTCAATCACCCCTTTCTTGCCCAGGCACTGAGATACAGTCTTTCGATCCTTTGCACCAGCTGCCTGTGACTTGCCTTGACCAATGCAGAGAAAGTGACGTGGTATGAGTTCCCGTGGTTGGGCCTTCAGCAGCCTTGCAACAGCCACCTTGCTCTCCTAGAGCCCTGAGCCCACTGGCTGGCAGGAGCCCAGTCAGCCTTCGGGAAGATGAAAGGCCATGAAGAGGAGGACCGAAGGGCCTTGCCAACAGCCAGGCCTACTGCCAGTATGTGCGGGAAGTCATCATCTTGGACCCCCTAGTTCTATTGAACTAACATGACCACAGCCATAGTGTTAACTGCAGAACCTGGTCCTGCCCTGTTTCTAACAAGACTTGGAATCAACGTTTCAGCCTTCAATACACCACTCACAGGTAACACTTGTAAACCCTTAACTGCTACCTCTTGAACCCCCACCCTGAGTCCTGGAAGAGGAGCGACATCGGAGTCTTGCCTCCTGTCTCAACTCCCAAATAAAGCTCTTTTTTTTTTTCTCTCCAAAGCTGGTGTTATGCTTGTATGTGCATTGGCAGTGGACCCTTGTTCGATAACAACAGAGTGATCTGACCTAAGAATAGAATAGCCCAGTTGCCTATCCACGGAACTGCAAGAAATGAACAACTGTCACTTTATGCCACTGAGCTTTAGAGTGGTATCTACACAGCAATCAGTCACTGAACCCGATACCTTCCTTAAAATTCAAACTGGCACTCAGTGGACAAATTGGCATTCAGTAGGGCCAGCGTCAGCTGCACTTCTGCCACTTAATTATGTGAGGACAATTGTATAATACACAGCTAGCAGTTGATAGTGGAGTGTAGCTGACTGACAGGCTTGACTGTGGAAGAGCATTTCAGTCCTAAGGGAAGTAGTTTATAAAGCCAATGAGTGTCTGGGTGGTGGATACCTGAGAGAGAATTTCAGTAGTGGACTGGAAGACCCCTGCAGGCTACCCCTCACCCCACTTCCCTAGTCCCCAGGGCTTGCCTTACAACCATCTCTGTGAGAGGCTTTAACCTCCAACAAAAGCACTCAGTAAAAACAAAATGTCAAGGATGGGGAAGAAGGCAGCAAATATTTGCCACCAGGGATTAAGTCTTCTAAACGCTTGGGTCCTCCTGCACCATTCGTGGAGAGGAACGAATGGAGCCTGCTAAGGCCCAACCAGAGTCAGCTGGCGTGATTGAGAGGACTGACCTCTCCCTGTCACCGTATGTCACTGGAGCTGCAGCAGCTCCCTACTCCCAGAGATTTCTTAAGCAAGGGTGGCCAAAAGGGGTTCATCTGTAGAATGTGGGTAAGAAGTCTGGCCTCAGAGATGGTTGGGAGGGTGGAGTGAAGTAATTCTGTGAAGGCCGCTCTGTCAGCTGCCAAAGGAAGCAAAACAAAGGGTTGTCAACTCGTGTTCCCTAAAATACCATCATCAAGGCTTTGAAGGTTTTGAAGAAACTCATAAGCAGTAAGTTCTGATGTGAATCTGTCCATTAACACAGAAACTTGGGGGCTGAAGTGACAGGATGTGGGATCCAGCACATACATGGATGTGTGGCGTCCCACGTCTATCCAGTTGGGTATGCTCTGGTGCAAAGGTACTTCTCATTTAAACAGCTTTGAAGGCACATCAACACACATGCCCTCGTCAACTGAGTTGGAGGACTCCACTTGTGATGTGGTGGCAGTCTGAATATGACAAGCTGGGAATAAGTACCAGTATTTCTCATTTGACGATCTGACCCCTTTTATGTGTCTGAAACAAACATAATGATTGTGTGGGTGATTACCACCTTCTCCAGGTGGTTGTTGAAAGTATTAAAGAAAAGAACTACCAGCCTACATCACTCAGGTTAACCTATGTCATCAAGAGAAAGGTTGATTTGCCTTGGTTATGTGTGTGTATCATCCATGGAAAAGGCACCCCTGGTTGCTCTGTTTTTATACCAGAATCTGGTGTGAGACTCCTCTCCACACTCCTCCGTAGCCGCTTATTCAGATCTTCGCCAGGCTCTTTAGAATCTTGCCTCACCAGATTACCTCCCTCCAGTCTTGTTTTGATCTGCTCATTCTTCCCCGAAGCCCAGAGTCTCTTCCATTTGCTTCTCGAGTTAAAGCAAAATCATTGACTTGAACTTGGTCCTTCCATAGCGCTTGATTGACTGAGTCCATCACTGGTTCCTCATCCACCGCTCACACGCAAGCTGCACTTTCCACTTGGGCCAAGGACATGCATCTTGCCGTCAGGTGACGCTCTTCGTATCTCACTGAATCGCCACATTTGCCAGTCTTTCTCACTTGACTCACCCTAACTGAATCGGGTCTCTTTCAAGCTTTTGGTGTCTGGTTAGATTTACTGCCTTCCTAAAGCCATCCTAAAATAGTGTTCCCTAGAGAATATGGACAGGTCATGAACTTTGCTGAGCCCACTTCCTTCATCTGTAGAAAGGAGGTATTATCTCTCTCATAGGATTTTGTAAGAATTAGATTAAACAATAAATATGTAATAACATATTTGTTATATGATAAGTATAACAATGAAGCATTTAGCACTACTGACCTTGTCCCAGAGTAGATACTAGCTAGACATTAATTCCATTTGCTTTCCTATCACCTTGATTTTTCCTGAACTCCTAGTTCTTATCTATATATCTATCTTATATTAATGTATATTTGAAAATTTCCATTTGGCTTTTTTATAGTTTCAATGTCTTTGCTGAGACTTTCTATTTTTGTTCCAAGTGTGCTCACATTTGCTCACTGAAGCGTTTCTATGATGGCTGCCTTAAAGTCACTCACTAACTCTCACATTACTGTCATACCTTCCTCGTTCTTGGTGTGAGGACTGCTTGTCACCTCTCAGGCTCCTGCCCTGTCCTCCAAGGGACAGCAATGGCAGAGTGGCTGCCCCTGTACCTGAGGCCCCTGGGCTTTGGCTGCCTGGAGGACACAACCATCACCTTCACCCATGGTCCCAGGATGGCCTCCCATATCTACGCTGTCCTCGGGGAAGGGCCACCTGCCTGACCACAGGGTGCTGGACCCACTGTACAATGTTGGTTTTAAAGAGTGAGATTTTGGCGCACATCTTTCAGGAGGTCAGGACTGGTTAAAATAAAAGAAGAATGCCTGTCCTTACATTTTTAAAAATATATATTTTTATTATTGATTTCAGAAAGGAAGGGAGAGGGAGAGAGAGAAACATCAATTATGACCCACACTGGGGATCAAACCCACAACCTGAGCATGTGCCTTGACCTGGAATGGAACCTGACCTCCTGGTTCATAGGTTGATGCTCAACCACTGAGCCACATCGGCCGGGCTGCTCTTACATTTCTTACATGCCTCCTACCACATAGGTGCTCTCAGATCCAGTACCTCTAATAGTAGAGCTAAAATAACAGATTAGCACATAATGTGGGAGATGAGAGGGGGAAAAAGTTTATAATGGAAGCTGCCCCCAGGTGCCTGGGAAACCAGGGGATAGGGTTTTGCAGAGAATTCTCTCACTGAAGCTCACGGGGCAGCCAGGGTGTGGACTAGGCACTTTCATGTCCTAGTCCTGGGACTGCAGCCAGGACTTCCCGGCCCGATTCCTTGTGTGTGAAATGACAGAATTGGTGTGTCTTAAAGGTGCTTAGCGAGTGTGCCCTGCTTGGTACCAGTCACCATAGCTGGTTTGTCACAGAAATAGAAGCTTTACCAAACCAAACCACAAATAAACTTTCCACGCGATCTCCATTATGCCTAATTTTCAGAAGGAGTTTCTGCAGCCAACCTTGACTTTCTAAGGGATAGTTAGGTGTGGGTGGGCGGGTCATGTACTTTTCTGCCCATTCTTTTCCAAATGACTTGATTTTGGATTAATAAGATATTGAACAGAAACTTTAAAAGAAGGGGAACCTTAATACAACCAACAAATCATTTTTTAGTCTAAAGGATTGTGATGGGGGAATAGGATGAAAGCAACTGGAGAAATGAGGTGTCATGCTCCTTGTGTGTCATGCGTGGCCATCGCTGCTGCTGTAGCATGTAACAGATGTGCCAGGTGCCTCTGGCCTCCTCTGCCTGCCTTATTGCCCCGCCTCACCATGTTCCTCCATGCTTGTGCTGGCCAGCTCTAGGCCCCAGTGGACATTTCATAGATTGGGTCCCAGCCTTGGCCGAGGATCCGTCTCTCCCACAGTGTCTGTCTGCGCTCCACACCCCATCCCAGGTGGCTGGGCGTGGAAAGGCAACCAGGTACAGAGGCAGCACTGGGCTGCCTGGACTGGCCATCCTGCACCTCCAGCGTCTTGATCACAGTGTCATGCAGTCACACAGCCCTTTGCAGATGTCACCCAGGCTTCCTGTGCCCTGCTCTCTGCTGCCTGGCACTGCCATTCGCTGCACACCTACTGTGTGCCAGTTGACAGAGGAGGTCTTCATGTTAACTGCCTCACACAGCCCTCACCACAGCTCTGTCTGGTTCACCCCATTTTACAGATGAAGCCAAAGCTGAAAGAATTTAGGACTTTGCTCCAAGTTACATACCTCATAACTCAGGCGTCCTCAAACTACGGCCCGCGGGCCACATGCGGGTGTTTTTGCAGTTTTGTTTTTTTACTTCAAAATAAGATATGTGCAGTGTGCATAGGAATTTGTTCATAGTATTTTTAAACTATAGTCCGGCCCTCCAATGGTCTGAGGGACAGTGAACTGGCCCCTTGTTTAAAAAGTTTGAGGACCCCTGTCATAACTAGACCAACTGGGGCTTTAATCCAGAGCTTCCTGCTCCCACAGCCCAGCCGACCTACCATGCCTCCACCTTCCTCTTCATGCCTCACTCACAGTTTCCATCCCTGGAGGGTGTGGGGTGGTGCTTGCCTCTGTCACTGGAGCAAACCAAGGACCCTGGTGCTCTCCCTACGTCAGAGTGGATGTCCGTGCGCGCCTGCTGTGGAGAACATGGGTCTGCCCAGCACACATTCTCCCAGGGGACCAGGGCAGTAATGGGGCCAGGGGGACTGTTAGGATGTCACCCTTGGAGGAAGGTGCCAAGGACACTGGTTTCAGAGCCAGCTGCCAAGATGCGGAAAAGCTAGCCTGGTGGTCTGGATGCTCCTCCTGAGAAGGCCGAGGCTTCACCTCTCCAGAAACTACCCCTGCGAGGGCTGATCAGCCTGGAGGGTGTTCCAGAGACAGCAGGCTCTCCCGGGGAGGGAAGGCTCTCCCGGGGAGGGAAGGCACTGGCTCTGCAGAGCCCCCTCAGGAGGGAGGGGAACGCTCCTGCATGGTCTGCTCCTCCGGGCTACACTCAAGTCACCAAACAGTGTCCATCCCTTCCAAAGAGCAGCTGCTGACTGTCAAACTGTGACCAAGGACAACCACCACGATCTAGCAGTGACCTGCAGCTGCTACCACTTCTCGTGAAGCCTGAACTTCCAAACTCACCAAGCGCATGGAGGGCGCCTTGTCTTCTCTCCATCACACCCATCGCCTCTCCTGACGAACTGACCACACACACTCTTTCTCAGGGGTGAGGGGTAGGCCTGTAACAGCTAGTTTGCCACCTAAGCGCAAATGCCTGGCTAGTGGTCGACATTAAGAACACACTGGAAGCACTCCCATGAGGTACAGTCACGCTGTGTGCTGTCAGTCTACTCTCTCCTTTACCCATCACCACCGGAGAGGGAGCTCTGCTCCTGGTTTTACTGACACTGGCCAGCTCCTCAAGGCAGGGCCAGGCCGTAGTCTGCTGGTCCCAAGAACACATCCATTCTGATGGCTCCTACAACCAGGTTTCATCAGCACGCAATGAAATCCATGGTTCTGTTAACCAAGACACCAGTTTAATATGTTCTCTTAATTGATCTGTTTATCACTTGATAGAAATATTTACCATTATCTGAAATGTTAGAATGAAGACGTTTTCTTTTTTAGGGTACATGCCCAGATTGTGGGCTCGATCCCCTGTAGGGGGCGTGCAGGAGGCCGCCGATCAATGGTTCTATCTCTCGCTCTCCTTTCCTCTTTCTGAGATCAATAAAAACACATGTTTTTGAAGAAAACACCTTTATGTAGCCCAACTAGAGAGTTTATTTGAAGAGAAACAAATTTACCTTCAAAATGTTCTTCCTGGCCAGTTTGGTTCAGTGATTAGAGTATCAGCCTGTTGACTGAAGGGTTCTGAGTTCAATCCCCGGTCAAGTCAAAGGCATGTACCTGGGTTGCGAAGTCCCCAGCCCCAGTAGGGGTGCGTGGAGGAGGCAACCAATCGCTGTGTGTCTCTCTCTAACCCCCCGCCCCCTTCTATCCCTTCCACTTTCTGTAGAAATCAATGGAAAAAACATCCTTGGGTTGAGGATAAAAAAAAAAAAATTCTTCCCATTGTAGTGGTTTTCAAAGAAAAAGCACACAACTCTGTCATCTGCTAAGTATTACTAAAAATGCCCACTTTAGTAAAGGAGTGGGACCTTGAACCCTGCTGATGTGACTTCCAAGACATGAAACCTTCCTTCTCTCTAAAATGTGAGTACTTCTAAATATTATTGTGTGCTCTTCGGTTAGTAATGAAAATAATTTCTTTAAAAGTCTGGCATTTTCCATTACAAAGTATGCTTAATCGCCATCACCTAAGACAAGAATGCTGACACAGGTATCCACGCTAACCACTTAATAAGAACTTCTGACATTTATTCAAACTGCTACTGATTCATAAGAGGAAAAGCTTAAAAAGGAGACGAGAGCACATCGCCTTCCCTTTAGAATACAGGAAACCATATAAAGGTATTGGCAATGGAATTAAAGCAACCACAAGGCCGCCCTTGGTAGCTTTTTCTACAGACAAAGACATTTACATGAAACGAGAAAGAATATGAAATTAGGTGCTTGTAACAAAGCTTCACTATTAACTTCACACCCTTTCATATAAAAGAATACGGCATTTTCATCAACCCATAGTTCAGCCTTGTCAGTAAAGTCTCAAAGAAATGGGAACATACCCAAGAAGGGGTAATTTTTAGTCAATTTTTTTTTTCAAGAAGCAGCTCTAGAAACAGCCAGAACTAAATACGCAATAGGAGTGCAACGTCATTATGGAGAAATTCTGTGCCAGTGGGTCCTGGAACTTTTAATTTCCAAAGCAGTTTGGGAGAGCTTCTACTTCTAGTTAGGACGTAGAAAGAGTCAGGAGAACTTTGCTCCCATGGTGACAACCAGAAGTTGAACCCAAAGCGAAGTCAAAGATTTCTGAGGCTCTAGTCCAACATCCTCCCAGCCCCAGTGCTGAGAGGAGCCCTGGCCGGTGAAGCTCAGTTGATTGTGTGTCGTCCCAGCACCTATGGGTTGCCGGTTCGATTCCCAGTTAGGGCACATGCCCGAGTTGTGGGTTTAATCCCCCGTGGGGGATGTACAGGAGGAGCTGATCAATGTTTGATCTCACATCGATGTTTCTCTCTCTCCCTCTCCCTTCCTTTCTCTAAAAATCAATAAAAGAAAAAAAGAAAAGTGCTGAGAGGACCAAAAATGCAGAATGGGAGTAGAAGTGTGACCAGGCTAAATCCATGAACTCCGTCTAATTAAAGCAGCCCCTGCTCACCTTGACTTGAGGGGGAATCTTAACACTCAGCCCCTCTCCCTAACCCTAAGACAAAAGAGAGGGGAATAAAGAAAAGAAAAGAAAAAAAAAAGAAGAAAAATGTTATACACAATGTCTTGAGTACTATAAAAGTTACATGATGTCACCCCAAATCTAGAGAAAGCACAATATCGTGGGATATTTCATGAGATAAATGTAACCTCTAAAAAAGACCACAAGAAAAATTCTGGAAATAAAAAAATGGAATATTTGAGATAAAAATTCACTGGTGGATTTAATAGCAGATAGAACATTGTAGAACAAAGATCACTAAGTTAGAAAACAGATCAGTAGAGATTATTCTAAGTGGAGCAGAGAGAAAAAAAGAAAAAATATATGAAGAGAGCATCAGGCCCAGCAACCTCATGTGCATGCAGTTGGAATTCCAGAAGTCAGAGAAGGAAAAATAAAATTCTAGGAGATGTAATGGCTGAAATGCTCCCAATTTTGATAAAAAATATCCTCCACATATTCAAGGAAATTGAATTGGTGAGCTGTACGTCATCAAAATTCAGAACTTTTTACTCTGTAAAAGACTATGTTAAGAAGATTAAAGGACAAACTACAGCCTGGGGGGAAATGTTTGCAAGCTATGTATCTGCCACAGGACTAGTATCTAGAATATATGCAGAACTCTAAAAATTCAATGATTAAAAAACCCCAAACAATCCAATTAGAACATGAACAGAAAGATGTGAGCAGACATTTTACCAAAGAGGACATACAGATGTTATATAAACACATAGAAAATAGTGTTCAACATCATTGGCCATTGGGGAAAGGCAAATTAAAACCACAATGAAATATGACTGCATACCAGTCAGAGTGGCTAAAACAGAAAAACAGTGACACCACCAAATGCTGGTGAGGATGTGAAGATCACTCTGCAGGGCTGGTGGAGTGAAAACTTCACACCACTCGGAAACATAGTTTGCCAATTTTTAAAAGAAGATCGACATGTACCCACCCTAAACCAAGCAATGGTATTACTGGGCATTTACTCCAGAGAAATTAAAACCCATCTTCATAACAGTTTTATTCCTAACTAGAGGCCCAGTGCATGATTGAATCATGCACGTGTAGGGTCCCCTACACGCTTTCGCTTTTGATCGCGGGGGAGCTGGGTGCCTGTCCGCTGGTGCACCAGGCCTTTCAGAAGCCTCTGGCGTGGCAGAGGCTTCTGAAAGGCCTGGTGCACCAGCGGACAGGCTCCCAGCTCCCACGCTTTTGCTTTTGATCGCTGGTGCACCAGGCCTTTCAGAAGCCTCCAGCACGGCGGAGGCTTCTGAAAGGCCTGGTGCCTGAGTGGACAGGCACCCAGCTCCCACGCTTTTGCCTTCGATCGCGGGGGAGCTGGGTGCCTGTCCGCTGGTGTACCAGGCCTTTCAGAAGCCTCCGCCCTGCCGAAGGCTTCTGAAAGGCCTGGTGCCTGAGCGGATAGGCACCCAGCTCCCCCGCTTTTGATGGTCCGCAGTGGGACGTGAGCTCGCTGCCCCAGAGGCCCTTTCTGTGCTGCAGCACAGCCATGGCGCAGACGCTGAGCTCGAGCCACCGCTGGCGACGTGAGCTCAGCGTCCCACTGGCCCAATCGGCCACCCCGGCCACCCCGAGTCCCGCCCCCCCGCGCCTCCTGGCCAATCGCAGGCATAGCGAAGGTACAGTCAATTTGCATATTTGTCTATTATTAGGTAGGATAATAAGAAACTGGAAGAAAACCAGATGTCTCTCAATGAGTGAATGGTTACACAGACTGTGGTACATGTATACCATGAAATACTACTCAGCAATGAAAAAGAAACAGACCATTCACACATGCAGCATCTTGGGTAAATCTCCAGAAAATGATGCTGAGTAGAAAAAGGCAATCCTTAAAGGGTGCATGCTATGCAAGCCCCTTTATACAACATTCTTGAATGACAGCATCATTGAAATGGAGAACAGATCCGTGACTGCTAAGGGGTAAATGGGAAAGGGGGAAGGGAAAGAGTGTGGCTGTACAAGAACCCCATGAGGAGCCCATGGTGACGCCGCAGCTGTGTCTACACTGCCTCCCTGTGGCGGTCCTGGGTGTGGCATGGCGCACAGCTCTGCAGATGCTACCACTGCGGGGCTCGAAATCTCAGGATTGCTTCCTTCAAGCATGGGAATCTGTACTTCTCTACAAAGGAGAAAGGTGACTTAGCACCAGAAAAAAGAACAGCAACTACAAACACATTCTGTTTTATACAAAATGTTTATTTCTACCTAGAATATTAATTTCTACTTAAATGGGTGGAGTAGGGATCATTTCTGTTTCAAGTTTAGTAATTCACTTAAATTGTACTATGGAATCATGATAAAACCCACCTTGTCTTTAACTGTGACTGGGGTCAGCCCTGTCCACTTGGGTCCAGGGGAATCCCATCACCTGAAATTTTTTTGTGTAACACGGCTCCTCTTAGGAACAAATCCCACCAGTGGGCAGTCTCACTGCGCACCCTGGAGGACTCTGGTGGACAATGGGGCCTCAGACAGAGCAGCTGCCTAGGAACTCAGAGGCTGGGGCTCAGGAAAGCAGGGGCCCTCCCCTGAGGTGGTTACGCTGGACTGAAGGAAACAGTGACCCCGGTGCACTCCCCAGCCTCACAAAGCGGCACTGTGCAGCCAGCCGGGGGGTCAGCCAGGTGGCTGCCGCTCGGAAACCAGCACCGCAGGGGTGGTGACCTTGGGGTCTCTTCTACTGGCCAAACTGAAGAAACCAAGTTGCACTTGTGTTTCCTTAACCTCACTGGAATGGCCTGCAATTTTGGGTTCAACAGTGTATTTTGTGCCACTGAGAGCAGGCGTGGGCCGGGGAAGAAGGAGAGGGGAAGGGAGACAGAGCCCCCTTTCCAAAGGGCAGCGATCTGTCCTGATCCTACCCCGTCTCTCTCGGAGTGTCTCCAGCTCAGGGGAGGGACTAGACATGCGTATTCTCCTTGGTCCTGCTGTCTCCTGGCAGTGAACCAGGGCTCCTACAGAACAAAGTACCCCAGTCTGGGAGGGCTTTCAGTAGAAGATTTAAAAAAGTGTCTCAGTTGTGTTCCCTTGTGGCCACTCCACTGTGATGCCATTTCAGTAAAACTCGTGGCCTCCTGACCAAGGGCCACAAGAGGAGATGTCCGTCCCCACCCTGATGGGATGACGCCTGTGCTTACACTCGCACCAGCTTCTCCCTCTCAGCCTGGAGGACACAGCCAAGCGCACAACCTCCCCACTTGCTTGTAGCCAAGTCAGACGGGCCTACTGGGGGAATGCGAAGGGGGTGGGAGCTGGAGATCTTTCTCCAGTTCCTTACAGAGAAAAGCAAGAGCCCATGGGTAGTAGATGAGGGGAAGGGACTGAGAACCCTGACCTCCCCTTCCCAGCACTTCCCAGGGAGTATTTTCAACATCCTGTGCCTTTGCTCCCAGCACCTGACCATCTGTTAGGCTGCCTCACTCCAGGTGGTTTGAGAAAAGGGGGATAGAAGGTTGGGAAATCTGAGTGTCCATTAAAAAGAAACATTTCCCGCAGCGTGGAAACAGCCACCGTGGCCTTTGCAGGAAGCGAAGGGCACGGGTACCGTCCTGAAGCCTCAAGGGTACAGGTACGGAGTGTGCATTCATGAGCTGAGCATTTGCGGAGAAGGCTCACGTCCCAGCACCGTCTTCCCAGCTCTGAACTCTCCCGTAAACTCCCCCCGGGCCTGTTTTTCAAGCCCAAGCCTTTTTGCCACAAAGCAGTGACTGCATTTGTATTCTGCACTTAGTTCAAAATAGCAAATGAGGGTAGTCCATCTTCTAAATTTGAGGCAGCCATGTGGCGTCCTGGCTTTGGGGTCTCTGTGCTCTTACTCCAAGCCACGTTTCCTAAGGGCACATCACTGTGCCAGTGGCTGTGTCTGCTCAGAACTACTGGCGTGGCTTGGATGCCCCCCCTCAAAGGTGCCACCATGTGACTGACTGCACTGACACTGAAGCCAAGCCTTCGTGGTGGTTTTAGATTTGAGCAGATTCAGTCCAAAAGCCAAGGTCACTTGCCATCAACAGGCTCCCAAGGCTCCCTGGGTGCAGCCGGGTCCCTGAGTAGCTCCTACTCAGGAAGGAGAGGGAAGGTTCCTTTCCGTGAGGCCGACCAGGTGACGAGTGCTGGGTCCGCTCCCTGGCCTCTTCCCAGCAAGCGTGCAAACAGGCCTTGGGCTGTGCTGGGAACCTGGGCGTCACATGAATGTGAACACAGTCTTAGAGGCATGGGGGGCGGGGGCTACCCAGGGGCTGAGGCACCGGTCACCTGCTGCTGCCACAGAAACAGCACTCGGGAAAAATCAACAGGTCAGGACACAGGACATCGAGGCAACGTTTGGGCGAAGGAGGAACAGGTATGGGCATAAGGTGATCAAAGGCCCCGGGGATGTCAGGATTGCTGGGACATGATCTGTATTTGTCTTCTGCCTTCCTGAACGAGTTTTTTGTTTTTGACACCGCTACTCTTACAGGCAATCCCGTGTGCCCTGTGGGAGGGGGAGCAGAGGCCCTGCTGCTGCTGGGCTCTGCAGCCTCCGTCACCTCCCTCCAGGCCCTGTAGAGACTGTCTCATCACGTGGCTCCATTATTTGGGTTCTGGGCAGGAAGTAGGACCTGATTCAACATTTTGCTAAGTATTATTTTCACCACACTGAATAGGGTCTTTTTTGATCTGCAACCCACAGCTGGGCTGTGGTTCTCTGAACACACAGACTGAACACAGACGGAAAAGCATCCTCCTGTGGACGTCTTAGTGTGAGCTGACCACACGTCCACGTGCATTTGTTTCTTCTCCCTGTGCCGCCCAGAGCTGCTGTTCCGGGCGTGCTGGGCGCTGACGGAGCTAGCCAGCTGTGCCCTGGCGTTCAGGGAGCAAACACTCCAGTGAGAAAAATGGGGCTACTCCGTCTAAAGCTTCAGTTTACTTTAAGGGCTGGTATAAAGTGCAGTAGAGAACTCAAGGCCAAATGTCCACTTGCTTTAAAACACACCATTTTAAGAGGCTGAACTTTTTGTTCAGTTTTCTTTCGTCTTTTTTAAGCAAAATGTAAATGGCTTTTAGTGGCGAGACACAATTATTAACTGTTAGGTTACTTTGGAAGGCTTTCCTCCGTAAAAGGAGCCCCAGCTAATCGTTACTCCCTGATGCTGATCATTATCTAAAGCCAAAGAAATACAAAGGTCTAGGCTAGTGAAGACCGGAACAGGGTAATGCCTGGGCACCAAATTTTTCAAGAACAAAGCACACAATTGTCTGTACGCACCCTGCGAAGGTCTTAATGGGAAGGGAGTAGGAACCTTTCACTCGGGGCCTTGTTATGCCGGAGCCCCGGGGGCCACTGCCACTCGGCCACCTTGGAGCCGATGCCCTGAAATGAGGGCACAAAGGTGGAGCCAGCTCACCGGCCAGTTCAGGCCTGGGCACAGGAGACAGCGGTGAGCCAGGGCCTAGGAGCCGCACCTTCCCCAGTCGCCGTCAGCAGCTTCCCACTCCCCAGAGCGGGCACACAGCTAGGCACACTCCAGGGTGCTGGTGGCCATTACACAGGAGCATCAATGTGGCCCGCTCTGTCAGCACCAAAGTTCAGACAAAAGAAAAGAGATAGTTGTCACACCAAGAAGGGGCTGTGGGGGACTGGCTTAAATTAAAAAAGAAATCAAAACCCAGCCCAGCTCTCCTCTCCTGTGGGCCCCAGTCAGACCCCTGGGGGCTCATGCTGCTTTCTGGATATGTGGGGCCATTGTGCTGGCTCTGGGACGCCGGGCAGGCCGTGGTGAAGCTTTGGAACCAGGTCTGAGTGCCCCGTGTGGACCTTGGGGCTGCACATGAATGTGCGTCTTGCTTGAGCACCTGCACCTGGGGTCAGGAGCGCTGCTTCTAGGCTCCGCTAGAATCCCGGGCGGTCGTCTCACGCCCCCGTTTCTTGGTTTTGCTCATTTGTTACGTGGGGGTTGTCTCAGCCTTACTTACCCTGAAGATCGTTACAAGAATGACATGAGATTTTGTTAACATATAAAGAGGTCCATTGCTGATTATCATTAGACTGGAGCTGGAGCCTAACTCCTGGGCGTTCTGAAGGTTTTAATATCTAGAATTATCCCAGGCTGGTTGCTGTTTCTGGATGTTGAATTTTCTTAATTTTTTTTTTATTTTGGAATACTTTTAGATCTACAAAAAAGTATAGAGAGTCCCATTTGCTCTTCACCCATTTCTGCTAATGTCAACATTCTACTGAATTACAGCCCATTGTAAAAACTAGGAGGTAAAGCCCTAACCGGTTTGGCTCAGTGGATAGAGCATCATCCTGCGGACTGAAGGGTCCCAGGTTCAGTTCCATTCAAGGGCATGTACCTTGGTTGTGGGCACATCCTCAGTAGGGGGTATGCAGGAGGCAGCTGATTGATGTTTCTCTCTCATCGATGTTTCTAACTCTCTATCCCTCTCCCTTCCTCTCTGTAAAAAATCAATAAAATATATTAAAAAAAACAACTAGGAAGTAAATACTGGTCCATTTGTATGAACAAAATACAGACTTGATTCAGATTTCCCCAGTTTATCTACTACTGTCCTTTTCCTGTTCTAGGATGCCATATTGCATTGAGTCATCATGTCTCCTTAGTCTCGTCTGCTTTGTGATAGTCTCTCTGTCTTTCCTATTAATTGACACTCTGAGGCCATTTGGTTTTGCCTGACAGTTTTTCTCAGGCTTGGACTGAGGCTATGGGTTTTGAGGAACAGTGAAATGCTCTTTTCATCACATCATATCAGATCAACATGACTTATTACCGATGATATTAACCTTAACCACTCAGTTAAGGCGGGACCTACCAGGTTTCTCCACTGTAAAGTGACGATTTCCCTTCCCATACTCCATTCTTTAAAATGAGAGAGTCACTAAATCCAACCCACTCTCCCAAAAGGGGAAGTATCTACATAGATTATTTGGAATTCTTCTGTAAGGAAGACTTATCTCTCTAACCCACTTATTTGCCTATTTAATCATTTACTTATACCGAAGGGACTTGTGTCTGATTATGTTATACTTCGGTTTATAATGCAACTAGAGACCCGTTGCACAAAGATTCGTGCAAGAATAGGCCCTCCTTCCCCTGGCTTCGCTCCCAGCCACCAGGGAGGCTGCAAGTCCTTGCTCCCGGCCGGAGCACTGCTCCTGTAGCTCCCTCCACCCCCGCCTTCCCCCTCATAGCAGGTGTCCCACCCCACCCGGGTGCTCTGCGCCTGTGTATGCAAATTAACCCGCCATCTTTGTTGGGTTAATTTGCATATTCACTCCTGATTGGCTGATGGGCATCGCAGAGGTATGGTCAATTTGCATATTTCTCTTTTATTAGTGTAGATACTGCTATTTATTTTGTTACTCACACTGCTCCATCTTTGGCTACTGGAACTCCTTTAGTGTGCTTCCAGCATCCCAGCGCCATGCACCCAACTATGTGCTTTTTGTTGTTTTGTTTTTGTCTTGAGCACTTTCTGACTTCCTAGCTCTAGAATAGTGGTCACCAACTGGTGGTCCACAGACCATTGGTGGTCTGTAAGGTCTGAAAGGTTGGCAACCACTGCTCTAGAAGATATTCCAGGCTCATCTTGAGACCCACTTTACACTAAATTCATTGTCCCAGCCCTAGAATCAGCCATTTCTCCAAGGATCCTTGTACTTTTTGCTGAAAAATGGTATGAGAAACCAATAACTGGGCACTGGGTGTGCTTGTTGTTCCTGGGTGATATAAATTTTTATCCAAATAAAATAAGTGAACATGCTTTACATGAGAGAAATATGGGCTTTTAATAATTGTGTTACTTTGGGCACATTACTTCATCCCACTGGGTCTTAAGTTTCCTCATCCATATGCAAGGATGATGAAAATCCCTCAAAGTGCTGTTGTGGGGTCAAGGGGGATAACATTGATGGAACTTTCTGTTTCTGATACTAAAGGGCTATATTTTTTTTTTTAAAAATCTTCAAAACAACATAAAAAATTATAGGAAAATGGGAACCAAGACAAACAATTAAGAAAATTGCATTTGCCCTGAAGGCATTTACCATCTCCAGCAAATCTGAATTTTCACTTTGACATCGTGGTTGGGGTGAGGCAGGGAGTGAAGATAGTCAAAATCACGGCCAGCACCAGGGAAAAAAAATTAACAGACAGTAAGTTAAATGTCAAAGAACTACAATGATGGGGGAGGGTAAAGAAATTAGTGCCATTATTTGAATACTCTGTCTTCCAGGAAACCTCAAGCCTTGAATTTGGTTTAAGGTGGCTCTCAAACCCAGATTTTTAAAAAATCCTTACCAGAGGATATTTTTTTCATTGATTTTTGGAGAGAGTGGAAGAGAGAGGGAAAGACAGAGAGACATATTGATGTGAGAAAACACGTCAACTGGTTGCCTCCTGTATGAGCCCTGCCAGGGATGGGGCTGGGGAGGATCCTGCAACTGAGGTACATGCCCTTGACTGGAATTCAACCCGGGACCCTTCAGTCCATAGGCCAACACTCTATTCACTGAGCCAAACCAGCTAAGGCAAACGAAGAGTCTTTTCAGATGTCTTATAAGGGAAAGAAGAAAGTACCTTCACTTGGGCCTTCATATAAATCTTACAAATCATTTTTCAATAACAGTGACTAGCACACATTTAAAGATAATTAGACACCCAGCAGAAGCAACAGACAAATATAGACCTGTAAAGACGTGAACTATTGGAATTATTAGCTACAGACTATAAAACAACTGTGCTTCAATGCATCTACACGAATAAAAGAGTAAGATGCAAATTGACAGTACCTTCATGACGCCCACCAGCCAATCAAGAGTGAGTATGCAAATTAATCCAACAAAGATGGCGGGCTAATTTGCATATGTAGGTGCCAAGTGGCCACTCCGGGCCTCTGGGCAGTGTGGGAAGGTGGAAAGGTAGCTCTGGGCTGGAGGGAAAAGGCGGCTCCAGCGGAGTGAAGGCAGTGCCGGCAGCCAGGGGAAGGAAGGCCCATTCTTGCACAAATCTTCGTGCATCGGGCCTCTAGTAAAGAAATAAAAGACAAAACTGACTATATCTTTGGGGAACAGGAAACTAAAAAATGATGTGGATGACAAAAAAATTAAAAAAAAATCCTAATAACTGGGATTAAAAATTTATGGGGCAAGTTAACCAGTACATTAGATGGACCTAAAGAAAGGATCAGTAAATTGAAGTGTTATCATGTGAAAGCACCCAGATCAGTTTCAGTAATACTAATCATCCCAGTCCCTTTTGCTCCTTCACAAGCACACTTCTATTTAGCACCTCCAATTGACCGAGGGACCTAGACATTTTAGTGAAGAGAAGCTGCTAGCAATATTTCTGAAACCTGAGACTCCTGCAAAGAAGTGTGGTAAAAGTGGGAAAGCATTTGTGCCAGCTCCACTATCCTCTCCCTTGGGAATTGTAAGAAAGCCTGGAGAAGGGGCAGTGCTCCTGGCTGGCAGCTCAGAGGTCTGCAGAAGGCAGCCTTGAGATGTCCCATGGACCCAAGCAACCCAGATCTCACCCCACTGATACAGCTTGTTCCCAAGTGGCCGGCTGCTCCTTGCTAACCCCCCTGGCTGCTATGAGGACCTGGTAAGTGAAAAGTGTGGAAAGCAGGTTGCACTTCAAGAATACAAAAGCACTTCAATGGCTTATGTGAAAGTTGTTATTTTTTTTAATTAATTTTTATTGTTGAAAGTATTACAGATGCTCCCTTTTTTTCCCCATTGACCCCTTCTACCCCAAACCCATTCACTACCCCAACCCTTCTCCACACTATTGTCTGTGTCCATGGGTTATTATGCATATGCATATAAGTTCTTTGGTTAATCTTTATCTGTTTGAGATCCATCAGTCTGTTCCATGTTTCTATGTCTCTGGATCTGTTTTGTTCATTAGTTTATTTTGTTCATTAGATCTCACATATGTGATACTTGTCTTTCTCTGACTGGCTTATTTCGTGCAGCATAATACTCTCCAGGTCACTCCATGTTGTCTCAAAGGGCAAGAGATCTTTCTTCTTTACTGCTGCATCATATTCCATGCTATAAATGTACCACAGATTCTTTATCCGCTCATCTACTGATGGGCACTTGGGCTGTTTCCAGATCTTAATTATTGTAAATTGCACTGCTATGAACATAGAAGTGCATATATTCTTTCTGATTGGTGTTTTGGGTTTCTTAGGATATATTCCTAGAAATGGATCACTGGGTCAAATGGCAGTTCCATATTAAATTTTTTGAAGAAACTCCATACTGTTCTCCACAGTGGCTGCACCAGTTTGTATTCCCACCAGCAGTGCACAAGGGTTCCTTTTTCTCCCCATCCTCGCTAGCACTTGTCATTTGTTGATTAGTTGATGGTAGCCATTCTGACAGGTGTGAGGTGATATTCCACTGTTGTTTTAATTTGCATCTCTCTGATGATTAGTGGCTTTGAGCATTTTTGCATATGTTTCTTGGCCATCTGTATATCCACTTTGGAGAAGTGTCTATTTAGGTCCTTTGTCTATTTTATATATTGGATTGTTTGCCTTCCTTTTGTTAAGTTGTATGAGTTCCTTATATATTTTGGATATTAACCCCTTATCAAATGTATCATTGGCAAATATGTTCTTCCATACAGTGGGCTCCTTTTTCATTTTGTTGATGATTTCTTTTACTGTGCAAAAGCTTTTTATTTTGATATAGTCCCATTTATTATCTCCATAGTTTCCTTTGCTCTAGGAGACATATATTGCTATAAGAGCTGTGTGATATTTTGCTGCCTATGGTTTCTTCTAAGATTTTTATGGTTTCACGACTTATATTTAAGTCTTTTATCCATTTTTAATTTATTCTTGTGTATGGTGTAAGTTGGTGGTATAGTTTCTTTTTTCTTTTTTTTGCATCTATCTGTCCAATTTTCTCAACACTATTTATTGAAGAGACTGTCTTTACTCCATTGTATGCTCTTGCCTCTTTTGTCAAATATTAATTGGGCATAATGGCTTGAGTCACTTTCTGGGGTCTCTGTTCTGTTTCATTGATCTATATGCCTGTTCTTATGCCAGTACAAGGCTGTTTTGGTTACAGTGGCTTTGTAATATAGCTTGAGATCTGCTATTGTGATCCCTCCAACTTTATTCTTCTCAAGATTGCTGCAGCTATCCTGGGCCTTTTTTGATTCCATATACAGTTTTGGAGTATTTGTTCTAGATCTGTGAAATATGCTGTTGGTATTTTAATGGGATTGTGTTGAATCTATAGATTGCTTTGGGTATTATGGACATTTAAATAATATTAATTCTACCAATCCATGAACACAGTATATTCTTCCACTTGTTTATATCTTCTTCTATCTCTTTTTTCAATGTCCTGTAGGTTTCTGAGTATAGTCTTTTACCTCCTCAGTTAAGTTCATTCCTAAGTATCTTAATTTTTTTGTTGCAATGGTAAATGGGATTTTTTTTAGTTCCTCTTTCTGAGAATTCATTATTATTATTTTAAAAAATATAACCTTATTGATTTCAGAGAGGGAGAGAGCTAGAAACATCAATGATGAGAGAGAATCATTGATCGGCTGCTTCTTGCACACCCTACACTGGGGGATCAAGCCTGCAATCCTGGCATGTGCCCTTACTGGGAATTGAACCGTGACCTCCTGGTTCATAGGTTGATGCTCTACCACTGAGCCATGTACCCAATACCGGAGCACCTAAATATATAAAGAAACTTCTGGAGGACTTTAAGGGAGAGGTTGACAGCAATACAGTCATAGTAGGGGAATTTAACACACCACTGACTTCATTGGATAGATCTTCCAGACAAAAAATCAACAAGAAAACAATGACTCTAAATGACACACTAGATCAGATAGATTTAATTGACATTTACAGAATATTTCACTCCAAAGCTGCAGAATATACATTCTTCTCAAATGCACATAGGTCATTCTCAAAGATAGACTACATATTAGGCCACAAAACAAGTCTCTACAAGTTCAAGAAGATTGAAATCATATCAAGCAAGTATCTTCTCAGGTCACAATGGCATAAAATTAGAAATCAACTACAGCAAAAACACTAAAAAACATTCAAACACATAGAGGCTAAATAGCATGTTATTAAACAATGAATGGGTTACCAGTGAGATCAAGAAAGAAATAAAAAACTTCCTGGAACAAACGAAAATGAACACACAACAACCCAAAATCTATTGGACACAGTGAAAGCAATCTTGAGAGGGAAATTCATAGCACTACAGGCCTACCTCAAAAAAAAAAAAAAAAAAAAAGAAAGAAAAAAAAATTTATACACTGTCTAATCTACAACTTAAAAAAATAGAAAGAGAACAAGAAGAAAAAGCGCAGAGTAAGTAGAAGGAAGGAAATAATAAAGATCAGAACAGAAATACATGACACAGAGACAAAAACAAAACAATACAAAAGATCAATGAAACCAAGAGCTGTTTCTTTGAAAATATAAACAAGATTGATGAACTGTTAGCCAGTCTCATCAAGAAACAAAGAGAGAGGACCGAAATAAATAAAATCAGAGACGAAAGAGGTAAAGTAACCACTGACACCATAGAAATACTAAGCATTGTAAGAAAATACTATGAACAACTACATGCCAACAAGCTGGACCATGTGGATGAAATGGACAAATTCCTAGAAAAATACAATCTTCCAATATGTAACCAGGAAGAATTAGAAAACCTGAATAGGCCAATAACTACTGATGAAATAGAAGCAGTAATAATAAATAAATAAAAAACTCCCAGCAAGCAAAAGCCCAGGTCCAGATGGCTTTACCAAACATTCAAAAAAGAACTAACACCCATCCTCCTCAAAGTATTCCAAAAAGTCCAAGAAGAAGGAACACTTCTGAGCTCTTTTTATGAGGCCAGCATTATCCTAATTCCAAAAGCAGATAAAGACACTACAAAGAAAGAGAATTATGGGCCAATATTCCTGATGAACATAGATGCTAAAATCCTCAACAAAATATTAGCAAATCAGATCCAGCAATATATTAAAAAGATCATACTCCATTACCAAGTGGGATTTATTCCAGGGATGCAAGGCTGGTACATTATTTTCAAATCAATAAACGGGATACATCACATAAATAAATTGAAAGACAAAAAAATCACGTGATGACATCATTAGACAGAAAAAGCATTCGACAAAATCCAACACTCATTTTTGATAAAAACTCTCAGCAAAGTGGGAATAGAAGGATCATACCCCAACATAATAAAGGCCATACATGACAAACCCACAGCCAGCATCATACTCAATGGGCAACAACTAAAACTATTTCCCCTAAGAACAGGAACATGACAGGGATGTCCGCTTTCACCACTCTTACTCAACATAGTACTGCAAGTCTTCGCCACAGGGATCAGACAAGAGGAAAACATAAAAGGCATTAAATTGGAAAGGAGGAAATAAAACTGTCATTATTCAGGGATGACATGATATTAAACCTAGAAAACTCTAAAGACTCACTAAGTTTAATAAATGAATTTGGCAATGAAGCAGGATACAAAATTAACACCCTGAATGTTGTTGTTGTGTGTGTAGGTTTTTTGTTTGTTTGTTTTTTGTTTGTTTTTTACTGAACATTCAGGTTTTGTTTTTTAATATTAAAAAGTATTCTCCTTTTGCCCTGGTTAGTGTGGCTAAATGGTAGAGCATTGGCCCACGCATGGAAGGGTCATGGGTTCGATCCCTGGTTAAGAGCACGTACGTGGGTTGCAGGTTTGATCCCTGCCCTGGTCAGGGTGTGTGCAGGAGGCAACCAATCTCTCTCTGTCTCTGTCTCTGTCTCTCTCTCTCTCTTTCTCCCTCTCCCTCCCTCCCTCCCTCCCTTCCATTTTTTAAAAAAATACCAATGGAAAAAATATCCTCAGGTGAGGATTAACAACAGCAACAAGTATTCTCCTTTCTTCTTTCCAAAGTGGGCATCTTCTTTGTGAAGGGTGGTCTCCACGATCGCTGCCAGCATCCTTTTCTTCCCTGGATGTACCTGCTACTCCTCACAGGACGAGGTCTTCCCCCGCTGAGTCTGTGCTGGCCTTGTGGTTTGCTCTGGCCGGCGGAATGCAGGGGAGGTCATTTATATTCGTTCTGGGACTGGCCTATGAGATGACCAGCATCTCCCACTTTCTCCTCGGAAGCCAGCCATTGTGGAAAATGTGCGGCCACCCTGAGCCTCTCATGCTGTGAGGACGCCCCCACTGGGCCGCACAGAGAGACAGCGGCCGCTGCTGTTCCTGCTGAGGAGGCTGCCCTGCGAGCAAAGAAGCCAGCCTCAGCGCGGAGCCCCTGCAGGCACCACGTGGAGCAGAAAAGCCACCTGGCTGAGCCCCGTCCAGGCTGCATAATCATGAGAAATTATAAATGGCTACGGTTTTAAGCCACTATGTTTAAGGGGTCATTTGTTATGTGGCACAGATAACTGGGACTTCTTTGCATACACTTGTCTTCAGAATCTCTGTTCTTCTGAAAAGGAGAAAGATTCTTCAAGGCTATTTAGGGCCCGTGGTTGTCTAGCGCCTGCCGATTTCTCCACGTTTCCCTACCACACGAGACTTCCATTTCTTAGCGTGTTTGTCCTATGTGCTCCCCTTTCTATACCCATGCTCACGTCATCAGTCCTACTGAAGGCTCTGGGGCGTTGCCCCTTCTCAACTGAACCACCACCTCCACTTTGAACTGTCCCCTCTTCAAGGTCAAGCACAAGAATGACAGTCACTCCTAAGTGCCACCTGCCCTCTGAACTCTGCGCGTATGCTGTGGCCAGTTCATCAGGAAGCCTCTCCTCCCAGGTTTTGTTATTTGCGTTTTGAAAGTCAGTTTTGTGTCCCCAGACGTGAGGAGCTCCCTGGAAGGCAGAGGCTGTCAGCACCCAGTGGGCCTGGGAGAGGAGTCCTCAGCCAGCGCTGGACCGGTGATGCGCCATCTCACGTCTTTTCCTGTAGAGCAGAGTTTTGGTGGCGATTCACTGGCTCCCCTCATTGTCAGGTGCTGTGACTGTCCTGTTGAGCCCCCATTACTACCACTGACATAAGAATACCACAGGTCTTCTTTCTGAACACGAAGACCGAGTCAGTAGGTTTTGGTAAGAAGCAGGAACATGAAAATCACTTAATACTTTTTTTTTTTTTTTTTTGCCAAGACAAGGAAAACACTTTTAATTTCCTCCTCTCCTTCTCATGTCAGGAAGTTTATGCACAGTGAATCACTTCCTTGTCACTTAAACTGAAGTGTAACACGATCGTGGTAGGCAATGAAAACACATAGATGAAGTCCCAGAGGCATGAACACCCATGCGTGGAAACGGATAGAAGATTGGCAGCACTGTTTTCTGAGAAAGCAAAAAGCTGACAGCTGATCCGCAAAGGGTTGCTCTTGCGTGCCAGGGCGCTTACCTGGCTCCTGATCCTCGCGCGAGTCAGATGCTGATGTCCAGACACCAGGCTCGCTCCGGGAACACCAGCCTGGTTCCAGACAGCAGACTAAACTGAGGGCGGGGGAGGAGGAGAGAACCGAGCAGATAGCAATGTATTAGAGAATGCAGAATCCCAGGAGGGGAAAGAGCAATTGCATATTGTTACATTTCATACAATCACAAAAGTGAATACTTCCTTAATGAAAATGGTCACATTTTGGACATGCATCATATGTTTTATTTTGTAAAAAATAAAGCATATGTAAAAGTAGGAAGAATAGCATAATCAACTCTAATGTCTCCATTCCCGCAATTCAACAAATATTAACTCATGGTCAGTCTCGTTTCATCTGTCACCTCACCTACTTCTCCCCGATCCCAGGTTATTTAGAAGCAAAGTCCACTCCTAAGATATGTTAACACATAAATTCATATTTCTGGTTGCTTTCCTTCGCAGTTCAAGATGGTATTATTCAGAACGTTCATTTATAGTTTCACGAGTTGAGAAAGGAAAGCAAATATTTGAGCATGCTCTCATTAAACTTTCATAAAAACAGCATTACTCACATTTTGTTTCAGTATGTTTTTCCTATTACATTTCTGAAACCTACACACAGAACTCCTTTGCGACATCGGTGGCATTAAGCAATAATAAATGAGTTTCCCTGTATCAACGAGTAACTTTGAAATTAACTATTCATTTAGCTGTTAATAGTCAATAATTCCAAAATTACCTAGGAGTAGAAAGAATAGTATAGTGGACCTCCATGTCCCATTTCCCAGCTTCAACAGCTATCAACTCCTGGCCAATCTTGTTTTCTCTCTCCTCCCACCTGTCCCCTCCTTTCTGTATTATTGGGAAGCAAAGCTCAGTTGTAGCATCTCATCCACGAGCATTTCACCGTGTATCTCTAAAGCAGGGGTCCTCAAACTTTTTAAACAGGGGGCCAGTTCACTGTCCCTCAGACCGTTGGAGGGCCGGACTATAGTTTAAAAAAAAAAAACTATGAACAAATTCCCATGCACACTGCACATATCTTATTTTGAAGTAAAAAAACAAAATGGCAAAAACACCCGCATGTGGCCCGCGGGCCGTAGTTTGAGGACGCCTGCTCTAAAGGATCATGACTCTGTGGAAGTAAGATCATCTCAAAGCCATCTTCCACTCAAGCCACAGCAGCAAGACCCTCCTGTTCAGAGTCAGATGGCGGTGGCTGTCACCAGAAGAAAGGCCCTGTTTTCTGTGGGTCCTGAGACTCAGAAACCATGCAGCGTGCAGCCCTGAGCAACACAGGCTCTTCTTGTCCTGAGGCTCAGGGCACCCTTCAAACAGCATCATTATGAAGAGCCTCGGCGCTCAGTCTTCCCAGAGGGGTCACGGTACGGCCTCGTCGCTTGTCTGTGAACTGTGTTTAAGATGAATGATGGCTCTTTTATGACCTTGCCCTGGTTCTGGGCACTGGCTGCCTGCCGAGTGGAAGCTTCCTTGGGCTCTTTTATATAACAGCCATAAAGACTCTAGCTGTCCTACAGACACAGCGAGAGCAACTGCAACAGGGGTCCTCAAACTACGGCCCGCGGGCCACATGCGGCCCGCCGAGGACATTTATCCGGCCCGCCGGGTGATTTTGCCGCCACTGCCGGTCCTGCTTAGCAGCCAACTCGTCCCGGGCCCGCAGTGCGCATGTGTGGAATGTGCGCCGCACTCTCCGACTCCCCTCCAACGGTCTGAGGGACAGTGAACTGGCCCCCTGTTTAAAAAGTTTGAGGACCCCTGAACTGAAAGATGCCACAATACAGCCCAAAAACACGCTTTCTTGTAAAAATAATAAATCGGGTAGGTTAGGTGGCTAAACTGAATCACAAGTACCTAAGTAAACTTCATGTCACTACAGACATATTTACTGTGGATTCCTGGGTGTAGAAAGTGAAACCTCGTTCTCATTCCTCTGGGGTAAACACAGATAAAGATCCGTGATAAGGAACCAGAGCCAAGGAAGTATAAGTAAGCTTGTTTTTGTTTGTTGTTTTTTTAGAAATAATCTAGGTGTTCATCTCACTCAATCCAGAATCCTGTGTCAGTCAATGTTAACTAAGAAGCAGATGACACGTTCCCATTAGGATGACTCAGGAGAGTTTAATAGCAGATTTATACAGGTGCAGGGGAGCCGCCGGGCTAGGGCAGGACCCAGAGCTAGCAACTGCAGCCGTAGGTTTGGAAAGAGGAGGGCAGGGAGTGGCTACTGGGTCCTAGAAGAGAGAGCTCTGTAGACAGGGCCACCTTAAAAGGAGCTATGACCTTCAGCCCAGGAACACAGAAATCCCAAGGTGATCCCACAGGAAGGCAGGCAGGGGCAAGAATATCTCTCCCTCCTTCCCCCCCTCCTTCTCCCCCTCAACCTCTAGCAGGAGCTCTCTGTTCAGAACCTAACTGGACCCCCAGAGGGCAAGGATTCTACAGCAAGTTACTTCCGGATCCAGAGCAGTTTGGGGAGGGTGGAGAGTAGAGCTGGAGAGGTGAACAGAGGTGAACAGATCCCATCTCTAACCCCTGTGACAGATGGTCACCAGCCTCTAGCGCAGTCCATCCGACTCAAGCTGCCCACTTGGCCCCACAGAGCCCCTGACAAGCCCCTGACTGCCGACACCATTCCCAGGCCGCCTTCCCAGACTCACACCGATTTAAAATGGGCAAAAGATTTTAACAGACTTCAGTAGAGATGATAGACAGATGGCAAGAAAAAAAAAAAAAAAAAACATGTGAAAAGATTTCACCATCATTAGCCATGAGGGAACTGGCCCTTTTGGAATGGCAAAAACTAAAAAATACTGATAATACCAGGTGTTGGTGAGGATACTGATAAATGGGTCTCATACTCTGGGAATATAAAGTTTCTTATAAAACATACATTTATGGTAAAAGTAAAACATACATTTACCATGTGACCCGGTCAATTCCCTCCTAGGTATTTACCCTAAAGCTGTGGTTCTCAGCTGCAGATGATGTTTGTTCCAACAGACATTTGGCAATGTTCACAGACATTTTGCTTGTCTTAACTGGGTGAATCTGTGGGCATTTATAAGTAGAGTCCAGGAATATTTCTAAAAACACCCTACAAAGCTCAGGGCAGCCCCCTAAAAAAGAAGTATCTGGCCCAAATTGTTAACAGGGAAGATAAGATGGAGAAACTCTGGCCTAGAAAAAGAAAATGTATGTTTACATAATATAATAACCTGTGCATGAATTGTTATAGCAGCTCTACTTACAATCAGCAAAAACAGAACAACCCAAATGGCCTTCACTGGATAGACAGATAAAAAAAATTGTGGTACATCCACACTGTGGAATACTACTCAGCAATGAAAAAGAATAACTGTCAACATGTGCAGGAACTTGGCTGACTCTTAAAGACATGCCAAATGAAGGAAGTCAACATCCAAATATTACAAATTGTATTATTCCATTCGCACAAGATTCTCAAAAAGACAAAGCTATGGTGTTGGACAACATGTCATTGGTTCCCAGGGGTTAGTGGAAGAGGGAGAGGATGACTATAAAGCCACACCATGAAGGATTATTTCAGGCTGGTCAAATTGTTCTGTATCTTGATTGTACTGGTAATTACAGGGTTCTATCAATGTGTCAATATTCATAAAAGTATACACCGCTAAGCAAGGTCATTTTGCTGTATAATAATTAAAATGTAGCATCTTTCTATGTACAGGCTCCTCCTCCTTGGATACTGCGAACTCCAGTCCGAGAAGGCGACATCCTCTAAGGGTTCCCTGTATTGAACCCTTGTCCCTGCTGTCCTCCCACTGGTGTCCTTGCCGCTTGTCTTCCTAGCTTCCCGTAACAGCGTGCGCTTCCCTCTGTTACACATTCTGCCTCTTGGTGCAATTATTTGTCCATGTGACCATCTCCCTGAGCACAGCGTGATCAGGAAGGCAGGACTTGTGGCTCGTGCATCCTGGAATTCCAGCAGTGCCCAGCCCAGCATCAGGGCTCACCGTGCATCTGTGGGACTGAAAGCTCAGGGAGCCTGGGTTCCCAGGGGCGTAAGCCCACTGGGACCAAGAACAGAAAATATGGAGGTTGCCTGCGATTTATGACAAGTAGGCAGCCCATACCCATGGCCCAGGCTGCATAATAAGCAAGAAGCTGAGGCAGAAGGACCGAGTTGGACCTCTAGTGTCAGAGAAGATGAACAAAGCTTATTAATGCACGGTAGTACCAGCGTGATATCCGAACAGCTTCCCCAGCAACAACCCAGTTCTCTCACTGTGATAAAGTGCTCTGCCTTCTGCCTCAGACTTTAGCCTTGTGGGATCTGCATTGCTGCCTGGTAAAATTGATGGGCAGTGGTACCATCTCTTAGTTTAAGGAAATTCTCCCAGCATTAGCAAAAAGCATTGGCCTTGCAATTTCTAAGGGCGTTCCTTGAAATAGGAACTTATGAAAAATTGGACCAGACTGGAATGATGCCCATGTCTATTGCATGCAGCTCACCTGCCCAGTCTCCCCAGTGCCACCAGCTCCAGGTGAGAGCTCACACCTTCCAGAGGTGAGGACGTTTTATTTATTTCACTGGAAATGGGTGGAGGGGTCACCTTTGGTGTCCTTTTCTTTGTTTACCCAAGGAAGTTGTTCATATCAGACTTCCCTTCCAAATGGCCTGCACTGTTAATTCATCTTTAAAAAAATCTAACCTCCTCAATATTATTTGAGGCTTCTTACAAGCCTCTCTTCTTGAGAAAGGGGACAGGCTCGGCAGCTGGGTCTTTCTGGTGGCTCAGAGGACTCTGGGAGAGGAGGGTCAGGATGAAGGGGATCGTTTCGTTCTGAGTCTTTGGACACGGAGGAGCCCGCCCCACGCTCTGTGGCAGAGGAACCAGTTTCTGGGGGCTGAGTCTCACATTGGAGTCTGGTCGTGTGCTGGCGTCATGGTGATCAAATGTGGAGGGCACGGTCGGAGGAGAGACAGGCTACAGACAGCCAGCCCCAAGGTGTGTCCTATTTCATGCCTCATTGGAAAAGCCTACACATATCTGTATCCAAATGTCAGGAAATAGAGTGCAGAAAATTCATCTGCAGGAAACAACAAACTTGACAGGCCTAAAGGAGACAGGAGGGAAAGCTCTGGTGAAGGTAACCAGGAGCCATCTTTAACCAGCCTGCTGAAGGCCCCCGGGCAGGGCGAGGCCAGAGCTCAGCTGCTTCCGGATGCTGAGGGTAGACTGACAGGGAAATGCTCACTCTTCTACTGGGGGGCTGACAGCTGGCTGCAGAGCCACGCCTTCCTGCATTGCTGTCCCCTGTCTGTGGTGTTGCAGGGCACTGGCTTTACCATGGCCAGGGGGACGGGGAAATTCAGAAAGCACAGCTTTGCAGGCAGATGGGAGACTACTCCCGCCTCCACAGTCCGCTATGTAGACTGGCTCTGAACACACCCTTACTCTATGTAGACAGGTTAGGCATCCTGTGGGGAAGCTTTCTGCTAGGTGCTTCTCTCTGACTTATATTAACCCAGAATTGGCCCTAACTTCCTTCTGCTCCCAATTTCCCATCTGTCCTTAGCTTTGCAGCTATCACCACCACCCACCTGTCTTGGTGAACTTGACCATCCTAGGTACTTCACAGAAGTGGAATCAGACAGTATTTGTCCTTTTGTGACTGGCTGAAGTCACTTAGCATAATGTCTTCTTCAATTTCTTTCTTCAGTGTCTTTTACTTTTCTGAGTACAGGTCTTTTACATCCTTGGTTAAATTTATTCTTAGGTATTTTAGTTTAGTTCTGATATAATTGTAAATGGGTTTGTTTTCTTAGTATCCCTTTTGGATTGGTCATTATCCTATATAATAAAAGGCTAATATGCAAATTGTCCCCTCAACCAGGAGTTCAACCAGGAATTCGACCAGGAGGTGGGGCTGGCTGGCCAACTGCCTGCAGCCCCCCCCCCCCACCCCCCCAGCAAGCCCAGCCCAATCGGCCCTGATTGGAGCAGGCCAGCCAGACCCCACCTGTGTACGAATTTGTGCACTGGGCTTTTAGTTCGTATATAAAATGCAACTAATTTCGGGATATTTATTTTTTATCCTGCTACTTTACTGAATTAATTGACCGGTTCTAGTAATTTTTTGGTGGAATTTTTAGGGTTCTCTATATACAGTATGATGTCATCTGCAAATAACAGTTTTATGTCTTCCTTTCCAATTTGGATTCCTTTTATTTCTTCTTGTCTGATTGCTGTGGCTATGTTGAATAAAAGTGGTGAAAGCAGCCCTAGCCGGTTTGGCTTAGTGGATAGAGCATCAGCCTGCAGACTCAAGGGTCCCAGGTTCGATTCCGGTCAAGGGCATGTACCTTGGTTGCGGGCACATCCCCAGTAGGAGGTGTGCAGGAGGCAGCTGCTCGATGTTTCTAACTCTCTATCCCTCTCCCTTCCTCTCTGTGAAGAATCAATAAAATATATACATTTTTTTAAAAAAGTGGTGAAAGCAGATATCCCTATCTTGTTCCAATCTTAAGGGTAATGCTTGTAGTTTTTTTTTTTTTTAATATATTTTATTGATTTTTTTTTTTTTTTACAGAGAGGAAGGGAGAGGGATAGAGAGTTAGAAACGTCGATGAGAGAGAAACATTGACCAGCTGCCTCCTGCACATCCCCCACTGGGGACGTGCCCACAACCAATGTACATGCCCTTGACCGGAATCGAACCTGGGACCTTTCAGTCCGCAGACCGACGCTCTATCCACTGAGCCAAACCGGTTTCGGCAATGCTTGTAGTTTTTGTACACTGATTATGATGCTGGCTGTGTGTTTGTCATATATGGCTTTTATTACATTGAGGTATGTTCTCTCTATTCCTACTTTGTTGAGAGTTTTTTTTATCATGTATTAGAGGCCCAGTGCACAAAATTCATGCACTGGGGTTGGGGGGATGTCCCCCAACCTGGCCTGTGCTCTCTCATAGTGTGGGAGCCCTGCTATCGATGGCCCTAAAGAGGTAGGCCCCACCCACCCATCCAAGGATCCTCAATGGATTGCCCCAAAGAGATAGGTCAGAGCTAAGGGTCCTTGCCTCCGTGCAGCACATGTAGCATCAAGTCCCCGCTCACCCGCGTGTACTCGCTGTGCACACAGCCTCCTGGTGATGGATTGTTACAGAGTGAGGGCATCACGGCATGAGGGCGTGAAAACCACATAGGCTTTTATTAGTATAGATGGGTGCAGGATTCTATAAAATGCTTTTATTGCATTTACTGATGTGATTATGTGGTTTTCATTCTTCATTTTCTGTGTGTGGTGTATCATGTTTATTAATTTGTGGATATATTACCAACTTTGCATCCCCAGAATAAATCCCACTTGATCATGCTGAATAATCTTTTTAATGTGTTGCTGGATCCGTTTGCTAGTATTTTGCTGAGGATTTTAGCATCTATTATCCATCAGGGATATTAGCCTATAATTTTCTTTCTTTATCTGGTTTTGGACTTAGGATAATGCTGGCCTTGTAATATGAGCTTAGGAGTCTTCTGTCCTCTGAAATTTTTTGGAATAATTTGAGAAAGTTAGGTTTTAGTTCTTCTTCAAATGTTTGGTAAACGAAATCCAGGACTTTCGTTTGTTGGGAGTTTTTAAAAAATCATTATTATTATTAGTGCTTCAATTTCATTAGTTGTACTCTATGTGTTCATATTCTCTGAATCATCCTGATTCAGTTTTGGAAGATATGACTTTAGGAAATTTATCCATTTCATCCAGATTGTCCAATATTTGGCATATAGTTGTTCATATCATTTTCTTACAACCCTTTCTATTTCTTTGATATCAGTTGTTACTTCTCCTCTTTCATTTCTGATTTAATTTATTCTCTTTTTCTTGATGAGTCTTGTTAAAGGTTTGTCAATCTTCTCAAAGAACCAGCTCTTGGTTTCATTGACCTTTTGTACCTGTTATTTTAGACTCCATTTCATTTATTTCTGCTCTGATCTTTATTATTTTCTTCCTTCTACTGACTTTGGACTTTGGTTGTTCTTTTCCAAGTTCTTTTAAGTGTAAGTTATATTGTTTATTTGAGATTTTTCTTGTTTCTTGAGGAAGGCCTTTAATGCTATGAATTTCCCTCTTTGGACTACTTTTGCTGTGTCCCATAGATTTGAGGTTGTTGTGTTCTCATTTTCATTTGTTTCAAGGTATCTTTTGATTTCTTCCTTGATATCATTGTTAAGCTATTCACTGCTTGCCACCAGGTTTTTGTGTGTTTTTCAAGTGATTGATTTCTAGTTTCATACCCTATGGTAAGAAAAGATGCTTGATATTTCAATCCTCTTAAATTTATTGAGATGTTTTGTGCCCTAAAATGTAATCTATCCTACAAAATGTTCCATGTGCACTTGAAAATAATGTAAATGTTGCTGTTTTGGGGTAAAATGCTCTGAAGCTGGCCTCTGGGAGGGACTCTGGTGCAGGCCAATGTCAGTCACTGCCTATGACTGGCCCTGGGCAACCTGTTTGGAGCTACAAAGCAAGCCACTGTCTGTGGCTGCCTCTCCTGGGCCTTGGTGTGCATGAGAAGGACCAACCTGTGCATGAGGGCTAGCTTTTACCAGTACCAAGCCCAGCAGCAGGCCAGCAAAGTCTCAAGGAACCCCAAAATCTGCCTAAGCCTTCCTCTGCTGCCAGCTGCCTGTTAGGCTTAGTCACTGAAAAAGCCTCTGGTCGTACTCAAGTTGCATGAGATAGATTCTCAGTGAGTCACCTGTTAGGGACAAGTAATATTCACCAGATCAATACAGGTTCAAACTCACTGCCAGAGCTGAGTTTGAGGCCACTCAGCCAATGTCTCAGAGTATTCCAAGTCTGGTTGCTGCCCACTGGGTACTTGCACACCTTTGTGATGCGGTGAGGTCTCAGGGAGTTGTCAGGGTGAGACCAGTAGAGTTTATTAGGCCCAACCAGATCAAGATTTGCCCATGTAAAGGGAAGGCTCTGAACCAATTGGGTGTGTGAGGTCAAAATGTCCCCCATTCTAGAGCCACACAAATCAGTCACTGACACTCCCCGAGTTTGCCCAGACCTCTACACCCCAATCCAGGCACCTTACTCCTCAGCAGGGCACAAGCTCTGCTGGGTGGGATGACAGGAAGTCCAGAGGGTGGGGCTATTGCATTCCCCCAGGCTGATGCCATATGGAGGGAAGTGCTCCACCCAGGAAAAATGATATCTGCAATGTGGGAGAAGAACTCAGCTCAGGGATCCTGGTGGCTGTCCCTTCAGCTCTCTCCCCAGAGCCACAAACCCCAGTCTCTTCTCATGTAATTCTAGTCTGCTCTGCCCTCCCTCCACTGGCACCCAGGGTGAGTGGCTGTAAATGAGATTTTGTGCATTGGCCCTTTAAGAGGGTGCCTGTTGATTTTCAAAGCAAGATATTATGTGGGTGCCTCTTCCCAGCTCTGTTGTTCTAAGCTGGGGAGCCCAGCTTTCGGTTGAGACCCCATGCTTCTCAGGGAAAATCTTTGCAGCTGAGACATCCCTCCGGAATCTCAGCTGCCACCCATGGGAGCAGAGCCAACCCTTTTTGCATCTCTGCCCTTCCTGCCAGTCTTGCTGTGACTTCTTCTTTAAGTCCTTGATTATAAGGCTTTTCTTCAGCTGGTCTTCAGTTGGTTATTCAGGGCGATTGCTCTATATTTTAGTTGTAATTCCTGTTTGGTCCTGTGAGGAGGAGTGTGTAACATCCATCTATTCTGCCACCATCTTGGGACTTTAAAATGCTAAATACCAATATTCCAAAGTGTGATTAGTGAAACTAATCTTTCCAGAAGCTACTTTGGGAAAAAAAAAAAAAAAAGCATTCTTTAGTTAAGCATTGAATAACTACTTTTCTCTTCCTTATAGAATTTTAAAATTACAAGTTCAATTTCCTTAGTAGTTCTATGGCTATTCAAATTATCTATTTCATATCGAGTATGGTAATTTGTGTTTTTGAGAAATTGGTCCATTTCATCTAAGTTGCCAAATTTATGTGTGTAGAATGTTCTTAGTATTTCCTTATTATCATTCTGATGTCTACAGGGTGTGTACTGATACCATGTTTCATTCCTAATTAGTAATTTGTGTGTTCTCTTTGTTATTCTTGTTACTAATCTTTTCAAAGACCCACTCTTTGCTTCATTGTTTTTCTCTATTTTTTGTTTTAATTGCATTGATCTTTGCTCTTGGCTATTATTTCCTTCTTTCTGCTTTCTTTGGGTCTATTTTTCTCTCCATTTTTTTTTAGGCTCTTAAGGTGGTAGCTTAGGTTATTGATTTAAGGCTTTCCCCCTATTTCTTATGAACTATAAATTCCCCTCAGTGCTGCTTTAGTTCTGTCCACAAATTTGATATATTGAATTTTCATTTTCATCCAATTCAATGTATTTTTAAATTTCATTAGAAACTTTAAAAATTTTTAAGGTTTCCTTATTCCCCCATTACCCCCTCCCATCCCCCCTCTCATGCCCTCACCCCCATGTTGTCTGTGTCCATTGGTTAGGCTTATCAATAAAGAAATGTAAAAAAAATTTTTTTTAAATAAAAAAAAATTGAAACTAAAAAAAAAAAGGAAATGTAAAAAGCTAAAAAAAAAATTTTTTTTAAGGTTTACTTTATGTTTCAAGTGATGGTCTAACTTGGTATATGTTCCGTGGGCAGATGGAAATAATGTAATTTGTTACTGGGTGGAGTGTCTATTAGATCCTGTTTGTCAATGGTGTTGAGTTTTTCTATCTAATTGTTCTACCAATTATCAAGAGAGGGGTGTTGAAATCTCCAACTATAATTATGTACTTGCTTTTATTTTCAGGTCTATAATGTTTTGATTCACATATTTTGCAGCTCTGATATTTGCTGTGTACACACTTAACAATGCTACATGTATCTTCTTAGTGAATTGACCTTTTTTATCATTATGTAATGTCTCCCTCCGTTTGTAGTAATTTTCTTTGCTCTGATGTCTACTTTATGTGATGTTAATATAGCCACTTTTGCTTTCTTTTAATTAAAGTTTTCACAATAAATTTCTCTAGGTATTACTAGAACAACTAATAAAAAAGCTATTCAGAGAGATGTACCCCAAAATGCTATAGATAAATAAATATGATATTGTAAAAAATGCTCAAGTACTGCATAGTTAGGCAAGAAAAACATAAATGAAAAACAGAACAAACAGAAAAAAAATAAAATGGCAATCTTAAGTCTAAGTATATCAATAGTTATATTAAATGCAGTGTTCTAAATGCAACAATTGAAAACAGAGCTTGTATTTAAAAACATGAACCAATTACATGCTGCCTACAAAACCATATGCACATAGATTAAAAGTGAAAGGATGGAGCAACATTTCCAGTTCCCATCTGGTTACCAGCAGGGGAGCTGCCCCAGTGGGAGTGCCGAGCTCCGCTGCCATGATTAGGCTCCTTCAGTGTGACTTCCCACGTGGCTTTAGTGCTCACATGCCCTTTGCTGTGTGCAGTGAAATCTGCTACCCTCAACCACATGGCAATTCTGTCAATGTCTGGTGTTCCTGTCATTGAAACTCCCTGATAGAATGCCCCCAATTCTAGGTAAGTCACTCAAGAAGGGTCTCCTGGGCACTTCAGCATCTTGAGAGCCCCTGCTCTCTTCTCCCACTAACTTCAGTCCCTTCTCCCTCTAACTCCTGCTCCCTTCTCCCACTAACTTCAGTCCCTTCTCCCTCTAACTCCTGCTCCCTTCTCCCACTACCTCCTGTTCCCTCCACCCACTAACCCCTGCTCCCTTCTCCCACTACCTCCTGTTCCCTTCTCCCACTAACTTCAGTCCCTTCTCCCACTAACTTCAGTCCCTTCTCCGACTAACTCCTGCTCCCTCCACCCACTAACCCATGCTCCCTTCTCCCTCTAACTCCTGTTCCTTTCTCCCACTAATTCCTGTTCCCTTCTCCCACTAACTCCTCCTCCCTTCTCCCACTACCTCCTCCTCCCTTCTCTCACTAACTTCAGTCCCCTTGGAGTCAAATTTTGCTGTTACCCACAGGTGGCTTTCACCAAATCCTTCTAATTTTCTTATTTGTCTCAAGCAATGTCCTCACCTGCCCTCCACCCTGTCTCCTAGAACAGCCCAAAATGAAATCTGCCCCCGACAGCTGTGCACGGAGGAAGGGGGGCAGAGTGCTCAGGAAGGGACACCCTGCAGGTGTCCTGGGCCACGCCCGCAGGCCAGGTGCCCAGCGTGTGCTCTCACTGCTTTTCCCAACCCTGGGATTTCCGCTCCCAGCAGTTCTCCACTGAGAGATTCATTCTGATGATTGATAAAGAAGTGTCAAGAGCAGAGTAGGTGTAACAGCCTCGCCGATGCTGCCATCCTCCCCTGTAACTGTTTGCTCGTCTTAGCCAGGTGCAGGGAGGGCTTGTACCTGTGGCATTTGGCCTGGGTAAACCTGGTCCATTTCCCCTGGCAGGGGATCTTTGGGAGGGAGATGGATGAACTGCGCAGAGCAGAAATCCCCATGCCTTTCTCTTCCTAATTCCCCACCAACTGGGGAATTAGCCATCTCACTCTCTATCCTGACCCCTGGCCTGGACACCATGCTCTCAAAATTCTGGGGCAACTATTAGCTGCTGATGGCTTCCGCTGGGTTCCCTCTCAGAGATACCTGACTTTGACATTAACCTCTGGAAGTCAGGGAAGTTTTACAAGCGAAAGGAAGGGATATTGAACGCTGTAATTCCAAGAGAGGTGTAGCATGCTGGAAAAACGTGCACAGCACAGCCAGAGTGGGAGCTCTGAGCACCCCTCCCCTGGAGAGGCAGCTGTTGGGTCCCCTGCTTTGGCAGCCCGCTCTCAGGGCACGCATGAGTGCACCCGAAACACTCTATAAATGGAAAACTCAGAATACAGCTCTCGCACTGACCCCACCAGTAAACAGAGTGGAGCCCACACTGTTGGTTCATTTAACTTCCTGCAGGGACAGAGGCTTAGTTCAAATGCCCTCCCCCTCCCCCCCCTCCTCGGCGAGGCTGCTCTAAACCCATGCTGAGGTGGGCTCCCTAGAGGAGTGCTCCGCCCGCAGCCTCCCTTCCCTCCCTGCCCCTGCCTCACCGGACGCCCCTGTGCTTGCTTCGTGGGGCGCGATAAAGTGCCTGCTTCAGTCATTAGTTGGGACTCTACCTGAAGATGAGGCCTTATTGATGGTAGCACCCCAGGGCCTAGCACCATGCCTGGCACATAGTAGGTACGCATAAATGTTTTGGAAGAGGCACCGTGGCAGATTGTGCAGACAGCCACCAAAATAGCTCCTCTGTTGCCTTATTGTGGAGCCTGACGTTCTACCATGCGGCATGTGTTCCTTTAATTTACAAAGTTAGTCCTGTGAAGCCGAGATTCCGTTCCAAAATGACGACTTCACTGGGAGGGAGAACCGTCACCGAGGTTTGGGGGGTTGGTTTGAGGTGAGCCCTGCAGAACCTTCACACAGGGCGAACCTGTGAGGAATGCGGGGTGGAGGCTTTCCGGGGTCTCACTGGCACAGAGATAAGGAATAAGAGAAAAACCTTTATTTCTAGGAGGGTAGGCCTGAAACTTCATTTGTAGTCACTTGTACCTCTTTTCGCTTATTAAGTGAAAAAAATGGGTACATATTCAGGTGAGCCAGGTACCAGAAACACAGTTCCTGGCACATAATGGTATTCAGTACACATTTATGGAATGCCCTGTCTTAGGAGCATGTCAGCCACACGCTCACTTCTCCGTTAGTGGGAGTAGGTGGCGGGAAAAGAGCCGGGGATAAGGACCGGGCTTCTCCCTCGCGGGCCCTGCCGCCCTCCATGATCTGGGCCAGCGGAAGCCGCCACAGCACTGGCCCTGCTCATCCGGCACTGGGCTTGGAAATGCAGTCACACCCCAGATGACAACCCTCTTCTGTGTGGGAGGCAGATCCCATGACCAGCCCCACCTGGCTGAGTGGAGGCTGTGGGCAGGCCTGTGGCGCACACAGGATATCGGCTCCTGCCTGCGGCTCAGGGGCCCAGGATGCTCTCACAGGCAAGGCCAGGGGCCACCGTGGAGTCAGTGGGCATGAAAGAGCCACTTGCAGAGAGAGGCCGTGCCAGGTCACAGTCCTCCCTGCGCGTTTGGGAGGTGCTTGTAACTGAGTACCGGCTGCGAGGCTTGGTGCTTAAACTAGCTGCCACCTACACACGCTGAGAAAAGGAAGAAAGAGCAGTTAGAATGCAGGAAAGAGGGAAAAACCCCACCTCGCCCACTCGACAGGCTCGCCCAGCCGCTGCCAGCCGCCGTGAGGCAGGGACAGTCCCCTGCATCGCCTGCTTCGGAGCCGGGTGGTGTGGTGAGCTCCCATCTGCCTGAAGAGGCTGGGGCCTCCTCCACAGCACAAAGGCAGGCAGAGACCCTGCCAGGGGCTGAAGCTGAACCCGCTCCGGGGCCCAGCTGTGTGGAGGCCGTGGGCGGGCCGTGGGCAGGGTTCAGCTTCAGACCCCATGGAGTCTGAATGGCAATGTAAGGGCCACCAGGCCACTGGCTTGTGGGCTTTCTAAACCTTCTGAGGGAAGGGGAGTCGGTGGAGCGGTCACGCGGAAACATGTCTTTCTCCTCAAACGCAGCCATTCCCATGCAAGTTAAAGCCGCTTCTTGTCCCTGTGAAAACCCGCATCCGAACAGCCCAGGCCCGCTCGGCTGGGAGAACACGGCTGTTGCCAGGAAGAAGTTGTATTTTGTAAACCTGGAGGACGGAGGGGCTGCGTCACGTCATTCACTGGGGACTTCTGGTTTCAAGAAGGACTCAAGTGTGTCCGATTTCCTAGAACATCATTAGACAGAGACAGGGCTCGGTCTGGCCCAGCCAGAGGCGGGGGCCCTGGGGGAGCGCGGCCCGGCATGCTGCCGCCCCCACCTGCCCAGCACCCCCTGCTTGGGGCAGTGTTACTAGTGGCCGCGCTCCAGCCCCGCTCCCTCCTCTCGTCAGCGGTGACCTCCTGGGGAATGTCTGCGGCTCTCCTCCACCTGGGCCTCAGCACCTGGCCACTGTGCCACCCGCTCCGACGCTGCACCTGCCAGCAGGCTGACAGCAGACCTAGCGCAGCTCTGCGCGTGCCGCACACCGCGCCCCAGACAGTGCCCCTCTGCCCGCATCGCACCGCCCTGCTGGAGCATTGTCACCGCTGCAGCCGGGACGGCCCTGCCAAGCCCGCAGCCTGGGGAACAGAGACCCAGGTGGTGCTGCTGTTGCCATTCAGGCAGCCTGGTTCTTGACACCATTTCTGTAGCAGGGGGATGTGATATCGGGTCCTACCACACGGGGTCTCCAGCTGAGGCCTCAGGCGCAGTGGGCCTGCACTGCCAGTGCATCCTGCGGAATGTTCCAGGCCCTGGCTCAGCGTCACTGGGCCTGGAACATTCCGGGCCTTGCTCTGAGCCAGCCCTGGTCTCTCTGTCCTGCTCCAGTTCTGAGACCAGCCAGAGCTCCTTGGGCTGGCTCGTGCCTCCTGTGCAGGGAGCGGCACTTAGGAGGGTCACTCCCCGCCCAGGCCTCCTGCTCGCTCTCCTAAGGAGGCAGGGAAGCCTCCTCCCTCTGGGAAGGCTCATCCCCAGAGGCACCCAGCGGGGCTGCTCCAGATGTGCTGCAGAAAACTCTGAGAGCCACATGACGAAGCTGATCACTTCTATTTGATCTAGAAAATGATTGCAGACTGGCACTGAGAGGCCAGTCTTCCTGACAACGCCCTTCCCGTCTTTTTTAAGAGGAGACAGTTCTGGTGAGGGTGGGGGTAGGGGTGGGGGTAGGGGTGGGGATGGGAGCAGGAGCATCTGGGCCAGGCACTGGGAGCCCGGCAGGCAGGGCAGAGCTGGTTGACCGAGGGAGGGATTTTGGACTTGACTCAAAACCAGGCTAACCCAGTGCCCTGGTGTGCCGACAGTCATGGCTGATGCCCGCCATCCAAGCTTCGTTTTAATGGTGCCTCTTTCGCTCGCAAGAGTCCAGGTTTGAATGACGCGCTCTGTGATCACCCTCGTCCACGGGCCAGAGGATTCATGGCCAGAAGCCAATGCAGAGGCGGCAGGACGGACAGGGGCTTCAGGAACGTGGACTGGGAGAAGGAGAGGCAGGCAGCGAAGGGCCAGGCTCGTGCACTCACCAGGATGTTTAGAAAGGCAGGGTTGCTGGCAACCTCCAGGCCCAGCCTTGCAGAGTGTGGATGCTGGATGGGTCCCTGGACTCGTCCAATGCACCTCTTTTCCCAGAAGAGGAGGAAGGGCTAAGACAGAGAACAGTGCCCTGCCCACGGCCACCCCGGTGCCTGCCGAGCAGGGTCAGGAGCTGCCCCTGGGAGCAGCCCAGGTGCTCTGCTCTGGGAGAGAGGAAAAGGGACGACCCTGAAAGGCGCTGTGAAGGACGAATAGATGTCCTGGGTCGGGCGTGGCAGCCCCAGGACAGGGGAGAGTCACAGACTGTCCCATGGCTCTGGGCTGAGGAGGGAGGAGAGAGGCGGGGGAGGGGCTGAGACCTGCAGAGATGCTGGGTGTGGGACCAGAGCTGATCTGCAGCCACAGCGGAGTGTGGAGCGAGGCGGTGGGCTCTGCGGGCTGTGGCAGCGAGGGGCCGAGCAGACTCCCTGCCAGTAGAACTAGGAATGAGAGAAGAAACAGGGAAGTGTGGAGGGGAAGTAAATTGATGAAGTCTGAATCTTTTGTACCGTTCAAATAGTGGTGGAATCTCAGTGACAGGCCAACCCCAATGACAGCTGGCATGCCCTCAGCATCTCTGTCCTAGCCCCTTAGCAGGGCTCAGGTGGGAGAATTCAAAGGTGCCAACAGCTTTGACCTCTACTCAGGAGATGGGGAAACCGCGCCCTGGAGAAGCGAGCTCACTTAGAAGTGATCAGCTTCGTCATGTGGCTCTCAGAGTTTTCTGCAGCACATCTGGAGCAGCCCAGCTGGGTGCCTCTGGGGATGACCTCTGCGAACGGGCGTGCTGGGCAGCAAGCCAGAGTGATGCGGAGCCGGCCACACGGCACACCTGTGGTTTCATCACAGTCTCACCGCCCGAGTGGCTCTGGTGTGGTGGGGAGTGGGGTGAGCCTGGTCACCGGGGTGGGGGTCCCGGGAAGAAGCTCAGCCCAAGGGCCCCAGTTCCCTGCCCGCTAACTCGAGGTGTGGTGGTGCAATCACCCCACCCTCCCCCCGCCGCCCTCCTGGCCATCAGATGAAGGCTCCTGCCTCTGCCAGCCCGTGAGTCCCGACCTCACTCGGCAGGAGGCACAGCTGCAGGTCGACCTCCTGCAGTGGCTCTGCGGCCTGCACCCCACAGTCAGAGCACCTGTTCACGGGTCTCCGTGACCTCTGACCGCGGAGGGATGCAACAGATCGCATGCAGAGTGCCATTTTAAAACATCATATTCCATCCAGATCAGCATCTTTTGCCTGCAACCACTTTTCTCCCAATGAGGTTGAGTTAGATACTTCAGTGTGCCTGCAGGTAACCCGCCGTGAACAGCTCCCCCATGAAGCTCACACGCAACTGCGGGCAGGGTGTAGCCAGTGTCCCCCCGGCACCCGAGCCAGCTGTCCCACTTGTCAGCACAGAAATCCTGCCCACCACTCACTCCCACACCCACAGGGCACGCTCCAATATCTGACATAAAACCTCAATCTCCTGAAAGAAAATCACAAATAGTTTCAGTATATTTGAACCGAGCTCACATCTTCCTGTAGTGAAACTGCTTTGATGATGCCTGTTCAAATATCTGCAAATATTGAGAACACGCCCACAGACACCGTCCTCGGCTGCCACAGTCTCACAGTCTGCAGAAGCCAACGTGGGGCACGCACGCTGCGTGTCGCTGCAGACAGGCACATTCCAGACATTAGACCCACGACTGGAAGCCTGGCCCCTGACACCAGCTCCAGGCCCTGCCCTCTCTACCCGGCATGACCCGAGACGCCCATGTGCCTCGCTGCAGGTGCACAGGCTGTCCAAGCAGTGCCCGGCAGGCGCGCAGCACGCAGCACCGTGAAGACGGGAAGGGCAAGAGATGACGCTGGACAGCACAGGAGGACAGCGGCCGAGGCTCTGTGTCCCTGTCACCTGGAAGAGTGAGTGACTGGGCCCCACTGCTGCTAGAGGCCACAGAAACACATGCTGTGCCTGGCTTTGAAGATCCTTGGGGAACGGGTCTCAGTGTGGAGCCAGAGCGCAGTGTGCAAAACCATAAAATGCCGAGAAGAGCTTATGGCTGAGGGTGTGCCACTCAAAATGGGTGCATGATGCCAGGTCTCCCAGGCAAACCCAATAGATTTGTTGTCAGCATTTCTTTATTATAATATTAACATCACTGAAAGCAAGAAAAAAAAAGGCAGACCAGAAATATCACCTCTTAGGCAAATGAGCTGAAAATCCCTTACAGCGACACCCTGCTTTTTTCCACTCCCTTCTCAAGCCAGAGGACACCTGGCGTGGCGTTTAGGTGAAGAAACGGAATTCCTGGCGCACACGGTTTCCTGAGGGCACAGAAAATAGTGACATCACGGAAATGCGTGCGCCCCCAGGACGGCCCGAGCCCCGTGTCCAGGCGAGAACACGCGCCTTAGTTGTGAGTGAAAAAGCACGCATGTACCTCTGTGATTTGTGGGTAAGTCCCTGCCGTTTTCTGCCTCAAAGACAAAGTTTGATTTAAATGCATGTCGGGTGCTGGCCAGGTTTCCCACACTTTGGCTCACCTGTGTGCGTAGCCGACATGTAGGTTACACGCCACCTGTGCTACTTGGTCATTCAGAAGGAGATGAAAGGATTGTGCCCAAGAAATAAAGAAGCCTGTTTACATTCCAGGTCAAGGAATCTACGACCTAAGCCTCCCTTTCCAGGGGTGAGAATGAGCAGCCTCATTTGTGCAGCCTTCCCCACGGCGACGAAAAGTGAGGCTGTGGCAGACGCGGGGCGCAGGGGACCTTTGTCTTAATTAACAAGCGCAGTGAGAGTCAGGGAGTTGGGCCAAGCCTCATAAATCTGCTGAAAGAATCAAGACTCTGTCAGAGAAGCTTAACTAGAACCAACCGAGCCCTCCGGAGAATTAACAGACTCCCCGCTAGCGGCTGACACCCACTCTCCTGTCACTTGTCGGAGCTCCGTGGACACGGCTGTGCTCATTAACCAGCAACCCTCCTCCCGCCGATGACAAGTTTATCCCCGCCGAGCACAGAATCCAGAGATGATAAATTTACTACTGCTGGTACAAATGACGCTCTCCTCCGGCCAGTCAGCGCTGCCGGCGCTAAGGAAATCGGACTTCGTGTGATAAGCTACCTTCCTCAGCAGAGCCTGGTCCTCGTGGTCGGGACAGCGCCGCCCTGCCAGGGAGAACTGCTCTCACGTCGCTGGGAGGGAGAGGGCAGGATGAGTGGCCGCCCTCAGGTCAGCGGGCACAATGACAGCAGAGCACGTGGCCATTGTCACAGCCAGACTCCATCCTAGACCACAGGGGTCCTGGGTTCAGCCACCATGGGGCCCGTCCTGTCCCCCAAAGGCCCACGGTACCCCATTTCCTGTAGCCTCCCTCGCTGCACCTGCCTCTGTTGATCCGGCTGAACTTCCTGTCCCAGCCTCCCATCGTGACTCCCGCAGCTGAAAGTTTTCTCTTGGTCTGAACATGCCATGCCCCAGTGTCGACTCACGCAGACTGCCTGCCCCGGCCAAATGTTTAAGTCACGTTTCCCCAACCATCCTCTTCCCATACAATGGCCAAGACAACCTCAGGAAGGCTGGCAAAATATGTTTTAACAATCCATTCAAGTTGCGGTGAAAGCTCGAGCAATCCTAGCCCAGACAATTTATACACATGACACGCCCCCTCTTCCCATCAGGGGCCCAGTCTCATCCCACGCCCACTCGAGGGAGCACCCCTTTGTGCTTTGGCCCAAGTAAGCCCCGACCCACAGACCCCTTCCCTGCACGTTATTTGGACTGCGCTGTTCCACTTGGAAATGCCCCCAGGGGTCCCTGCCAGCCTCGGGTTTAAACCCACTTCTCCCAACAGGCGTTCAGCTGCCAGACGAGCCTCTTATTCCCGGACTCAGAGCCGCTGTTCACACTGCACATGTCATACCCGTCACTGCCGTCTGCCACCACAGCCCTACCTCTCACATCTGGGTCCCACAAAGCTGCCCTCCCTGGAACCCCGCAGGCCTGCACATCCGACCTCTCACAGCCACTGACCGCCCGGAACCAGCCCAGCACACTCGCCCGCTCACAGCTGAGGGACACGCCAAGCCCGCTGTTCTGACCCTAAGAATGTCATGTTTACAGACGCAGGTATTTTAATGAGAATTGTATCAGCAGCAATGAATTCTCACTAGTTAAGCATTTTCGGGGTTATTTTTTATAATTTTCAGTGTTACTTACAAATAAAACTCTTCAGTTTTCATCTATGATAAATTATGCTGCTCGGCCTTAACTGCTGTCAGTTTTCTCTGGTGCTGAGAATTTCCTCCACGTCTAAACTTTTCCTCTTGTCCAACCACAGTGCTCAGGACCCACAGAGGCTGGGCATCGCCAGCGCCCATGTGATGCCCATGGCTAGAGCCAAGGTGAATCACATAGAATTTTAAGTTTAAAAAAAATTTAAACATTTTAAAAAGAGTTAAGAATTGAAGCATGATTTGCTCATACAAGTGGCTCAACAGAAACCTGGAGAACGTGCTGAGAGCCGGAGCTCTGTGAGTGCCCTGAGGCGCTGCCCGCACCCACTGGAGCACACAGCCCCTGCCAGGCGGCCCCACCATGGGCCCCGCTTTGGACCTTCGGAAGCCGGCTCTCTGATTTGGCGAAGGTCTGTGCTGTGACTGGGAATCTAAACACTTGCTACTGGGCTGCTAGATTCTCACCCCCTCACCCTCTCTGAGGCCCACCTCCACGCCTCCCGTGCCCATCACTGGACTCCACGGTGACATTCCTTGTTGCTCAGAAGACGTGGCACCCAATCGAGCAGCTGATACCTTGAATTTTACATCCAATCTAGACCAGTTGGCTGCCAGGCCTCGCCCACCCTTTCCCCATGTTCCCCTTTCTGTGGGCCGGTCACCACCAGCCACCAGGTCTGCCTCCCCGCACCCCCACGGCTGCCGACTCTCCCTGCACGATGTCTCAGGGTGCGCCCCTGCCCACGGCACTGGTGCTGCTTCCTCTCTGCAGATCCTTTCCAACTTGATGCCCAGCCTCCCTCTCCCGCCACCTCGCCCACTGCTGCCGCCATGCAAAACCCGGCCCTGCCGGGGCCGCATGCCTCTCCCCACCTCCCCGTCTTAGCCCCTCTTCCCTGGGGCAAACCACGCTTTCTGACGGATCCTCACTATCGCTACTCCAGGCTCAGGCCTCGGCCCACGCAATCCTCTCCCTGTCACCGTCCACCTGGTAAGCCCTACCCCTCTCCCGGGCCCAGCTGGTGCAGCAGTCACCAGCGCAGGCCTAGTCAGATGGACTGGACTCCAAGTCCTCATCCACCACCTCCAGCTGCTGTCCTCAGACACCTCACATCCTCTCACCGAGCCTCCGTCTCCTCGTCAGTCCTCTGTGCAGACTGGGCCTTGGCCTGAGGAGGGCTGGGAGGCTGTCTCGGGGAGCAGATTGGCCCGGCATCAGCACCCCGTCCCGGGCACCTTTAAGAAGCTTTCTCGGAAGTTCCCTTCCTGTCCACATCTCGGTGTGGCTCGTACGCACTGGGGTTTTCTTTTTAGATCTCCCTTTAGTGTTCAGCTGCGGACGCTGAGCTGTCTCAGGCATGAGACTGTGAGCTCCCGAGGACAGTCTGTGTCTCCTGTTCTCTGACCCGGTTTTGCGGAACTGGACTGCAGTGCCTGTGGGCTCGGGCCCCGGCCGCTGAGGGTCATGGGCGAGCACCTCCCGCCCTTTCTGCACCAACAACAGCCAACCTTCCGGGTCAGGCCAAGCGGACGCCGGGCTCCCGGCCTCTGGCTGTCCCCTCGTCCTGGTGTCAGTGGACACGTGCTCCGCCCGCCCTGGGCTCTCCGCCGCCCGCCCTGACGGACCCTGAGCCCGGAGAGAGGGGCGGGCACCGCGGCCGCTCCCCGCCGAGGCCTGTGCGGCCACGTGGCCTGACCCCCATTCACCACGACACGCTGACATTTCACTCCTGCTCCCGCCTCCCTCCTCAACTTAAGTAGGAAAAAAACACTCAAAATGAAAGCATTGTGGTCTCTGCTCTGTCTTTGTTGCTGATTCAAGGGCTGGCTGCCCGGTGAGAGGGAGGGGTGCGCAGAACAAGCTCCCGCAGGCCAGGCCCTCCCCCGTCCATGCCCCCCTCCCTGCAGGCTGCTCCTGAGAGACTGAGGCCAAAACCTTGTCCTTGATTCAACATCAGCTGGGATGACTGCTCGTCGGTGTCCCAGTGCCGCACGTATGTCCATAGGAGACCCAGAGGCCTGCACCCGCGTCTCCTTCTCCTGGGCTCGACCTTTGCACCTGGTCTGACTGAAGCCGGGCCATGCACACTCTGAGAGAAGGCCCCCCTCTGCACGCGAGCTGCCGGGCTGGGCGTCAGCGTGTACAGCAGCCCCTCCCCGCAGCCCCTTGTGAGAGGGACGCAGGACTTTGTAACATGGAAAGACATCGAACTCAAGGAAATGGCTGCGCCCAGAATAGCTTTCCTGATGACATGTTGATGCAAATGTTGGGGGTGCGGGAGTAAGACACCAAACGCACCATGGAGCGTATCTTCTCTATGAAATGCGGCTGGTGCGGCGGGGACAGCGGGCCGGGCTGACCTTGAACATGGCACAGGGGCTCAGACATCCCGTCTCAGAAAGCTCTTTCACCTCCTCTCGATCCCTGTGACAGGAGCTTGGGGAACGGGGGTCCTGCCCAGGTGCCAAGCTTTAGCGAGCCGCTCTCTGGCATTCCTCCAGCACAGCCTTTCCCAGGGGCATGGGCAGTGCCCCCCTGGAGCCCACACCCTGCTTCTCCAGGTGCCCAGGGCTCAGGCGGGCACACTTCCTGGCGCAAATAGCTGGAGCCTCTTCCCTGGGAACGCGCTCCTCCTCCTGGGCTGGGCACGCCAGGCCTCAGGGGGACCACAGGCAGCTGCTGGTGGGGCACAGGCAGACCCTGGGCGTTGACACTGGAGGGTACACACAGTGTGTGTGTGTGTGTGGGGGGGGGGGGGAGGCAGCAGTGGGAGCAGCAGGTGAGCAGTGAGGCCTGTCCCAGCTGCGGGTCCACACCCCCCAGGAGCCCGAGGATTCCAAATTCGAGCCTGACCTTCTGCATGAGTGAAGACCCACGTGCCCAGGAAAATGGAGTGTTTTCTTCAAACACTTCCCTCCTCGACTTAAGTAGGAAAAAAACCACTCAAAATGAAAGCATCTGTGGTTTCTTGCGCGGTCCTCTTGCCCCTCACAGCGTGGGCAGGTGCGCGCCAGAATAAAGACCGACGCCGACACAGGCTGGCCCGGCTCTTCAAAGCCAGGCCCTGCGTTTGTCCCGGGAAAGTGTTGGGTCCGGCGGGAGAACGAGGCCTTCACTTCACATGCTCCTGGGAGGATGGGGACCAGCCTCTTCTCAGAGGCAGCGGAAATGTGGAGGCCGCCACCTGCCCAGGTCAGCGGGTCCCATCTGCAGGGATGCTCCAGCTGAGCACCAGGGGCCGGCTGTGCCCTGGGCAGTGCCCTCCCAGGCGAAGGCTTTCCTGGCACCAGGGCAGTGGGTCCCACGTCTCCGGCCTGAGCCGGCCTCTCCCTGGGAGCCCCGAAGGTCAGGCTCACCTGTGCCCACGTCCAGGACCCCGGCCGGGACCCTCTGCTCTTCTGTGGCACAAGGTGGGCCAGGGCGGGGCTGTCCCCAGCCCTCTTCTCTCCTGTGTGTGTGGCAGCAGTGCCCTCAGCTCATCTTGCAGAACTGTCACTCCAGGCTTCTGAAGTCCCCCACCCACCCCTTCTTCGCAACAGGGAGATGTTGAAAGGGCGAGCGACGGGAGGCCTTCGGATTGCAAGGAGAACGCTTGCTCTGCTTTCAGAATCAGCAGAGGGGAGCAGGGCCTTGTAGCTTCTTGGCAGCTGGCAGCTGTGGGGTTCCGGCCTCCTGCCATCGGGCTGTGAGGACAGGGTGTGGAGCTGCCCGCAGGCCCTCCATGCCAGGCGAGGCCCTGCCCCTGCCCCTGCCCTGCCTGCTCCGCTGTGGCCACGGGCCCGCTCCTCCTTCCGGTACAACATCTGCTGCAGAAGGCTGGCAGGACATGGCATGTGCCACACTCCCGTCTGCGACCACGTCTGGGGCACAGCGAGAGCGCATGGGCGGCCCCTCTCCGGCAGACATGCTCTGCACTAGGTCTTTCGGCCGAGTACCGGGACCTCGGCACCCCATAGGCTCACCTCCCCCACAATGGGAGGGGCCCTGCTTCCCCAGTGCAGACCCCCCTTTCAATCCCCCGCTACCACCTCCTTGCAGATCCTCGTCCTCTTTCTTGCTGGTCACACTTGGTCTCCTCCCTCCGCCCACCCCACCCAGGGCCTCTTTCTCCAAGGTCCCGGGCCAGGAGAAGTTCCCTCACGGAGCCTGCACGTGAAGTCGCTCTCCAGCCCCGTCCCTTGGCGGCATTCTACTGTCCACCCAGCAAAGGCCACGCTCTGTGATGAAGCGTTACGCACACCCACCACCCTCCCAGCCCACTGTCCCAATGTTCACTAGTGTTTCCGCCCCCCACCCCAAACACTTCCCCTCTGGTGGAGCAGGGGCTTGGGCAGTTCCTGGATGAGTCCTTCACTTTGTCACCTTCTCCCATGTCCACACCGTAGTCCCTCCGACAAGGCACTGCGCATTTCCCCCTTTGGGATCCTATTCATACTTCAAGGCCCAATCCCAAGAGGCCTTCCAAAAGCCATCTCAGAGTCCTGTGACGTCTGTGGCTCCCTGCACCTCTCACGGGCTCATCACATCTTACTCCCCCTGCTGCGCTGCAAAGCGTCCTGAGTCATCCTAGCCCAAAGCCTTGCAAATAAGAGGCACTGAAAATTTTATCTGCAAATAAATATCTTCCCCCACTCCTTTGACATGTGTAAGGACCCTGCCTTGGCGGGGGGGTGGGGGGGGTGTGGACGAGCAGGGACACCCTCTCCAGGCAGGCAAAGGGCCAGTTTGGCCAGGCCCTGGGATGGAGCAGCAAAGGGTCTCACTGACATCTTGGAAACCTTGGTCCTCGTCTGAGCCCTGGGAGAGAGATGCGGATGACTGGCGGCCAAGTTCCAGATGTGAGCAGTTCTGCAGGGGCTGGGCAGCACGGGAGGGGCCAAGCCCTGTCAGCAGCGTCTGGGCCTGGAGGACAGTGGCTTCCCTCTCTCCAAGCGTGAGCATCGCACGCATCTCCTCTGCCTCCTCGGGGTCTTTCCTGCAGAGCTGCTGGGAAGGGAGCCGCCTGCGGTCCTTAGCTCCGGTCAGGCATGACTGCATGAGACTCACCCACAGGTGGCATCTGGTGGCAAATGTGGCCATTCACTCGGCAGAGATAAGGGTGCAGCTCCCTGGGCCTCCTCTCTGGACCCACGGTCTTCCGTGTGTGTGGAGGCTACCATCCTCAGATAACGGGGTACTCCCCCCTCATTCCACGTGGCCCGGCTCACCAGGCGCCACTTGAGAGAGAAATTCTGAGTGATCTTTCGGGCAAAAAAAATCACAGTAAATAGCTTCATCGATCTCTAATTACACAGACGCAAAGTGAAATTTCCCACCGAAATGTCAGTATCCACCCCTCAATGCACCAGACCCGGGGTGCCGAGCATCAGGGAAGGAGGTGAACACCGGTGAGACATCGGTTTGCATTACCTTGTGGTCACTTCCCCTCTACCCGCCGGGCCACTTTAAGAGTATCTCAACCCGTGCCGAACCGTCACCCCACAGAGGCTCGAATGCTTCTTTTTTGCTCTGCTGTTCTCACATTTCTGAGTAAAAGCCATCATTTTCAAGTTAATAGAGCATTATGTTTTCTCTGCAAATAAAATCCCATAACTCATAAGCAGAGGGAGAGGCAACTTCAGCACAGGAGACACAGGGCTATTTTTCCTCCTGACATTTGGGATCTACGCTGGGTTAAAAATGATGTTTTTATCTCCGGTGATTTATCAAACTCCAGATTTCATAAAAGATTAACAGATGCACTGAAGAAAGAATACATCATCTTAATGCTTCATTTTGACACTGTGGGTATCTAAAAAGCATGTGTATCAAAGATCTCCCCTTCAAAAACCCCATAGTCGCCGTGATTTACACATTTAATTCTTGTTTTTAAAACACACTCCAAGTGAGAACATGCCAGGAGGCACCTTCAAGACAATGGTCACACTTGAAACATGCAGATTATTTATAGACAAAACACTCAAAGAACTGAAAGAAAATCTGGTCACCAACAGGCAGTTGCTTTTTCTATGTTTTTCTGTAGCCCATTTTGGTTTTTGTGTGGGTGGCTCATGTGAACTCAAAGGTTATTTGCTCAATGTTTTGTGAGACTAGAACATGTTGTCCTTTAGAACCTAAATTTAAGTGAACGTGTACTGCAAATATGCTTCTCTAGGACATGAGCCACGGGACCGTGTTTTTAACATAAAATCCTACCTGGAACTGCTACGATAGAGAAAAGTTCCTAGGCTCCTACTTTCATCAGCTTAGAAGGTCTTATTCTCAATAGAAGAGTCACAGTGTGAAGTTGCACCGTACAAACGGCTCCTTCCTTGTTTGTGTGCTAGCTCTGCCTGCCGACTGGGTGCTGACCAGCCTTGTTTTGAAACGTCCTAGGCTCCAGGCTGTGGGGTCAGCGTGGATGCACAGTGGACCTCCGTGGCGCATCACACAAGGCGCAAAGGAGCAAACCTGCCTCACAAGCAAGGAGGCTCGGGTTCTTGCCTCCGTGGCAGTGCTGAGCTCCCAGGTCAGGTCCAACAAGCACAGAGGGGCCCCGCCAGCGGGGCAGAGGACAGCCGTCTGTTGGGATGTGAATCCTCCTGGTGCTGTGTGACCCTGGGTAACTTACTTAACCTCTCTGTGCCTCAGCTTCCTCAGGTGGGCCCTGGGTAGCCGGTGTCCTTTCCTCGCTGCTTTCGTGGCGAGTAGACAGTGCTTGGCCATCACATTTTGCCCAGGCCGTGTGTTAGCTCTCCCATGATGCTAAGGCCCTAGGGCTCCCACACATGTTTGTTTTATTTTTTTATTTAATCCTCACCGAAAGCCCGTGATATAGAAAAAATAAGAGGCATTATTCAGAGTCAAACACAGGAAGAGTCCTGAAAGGCAGTCAGGCCAGTTTTAATACAGGCAAGTATGTGCTGAGTAAATATATACCCGGGGAACCTCCGAAAGTTTGAGAATGCTGGAATGCCCACTCCTCTGTGTTCATCTGTAGGAAGAAAGCCCTGGGAGTGGGGTGGGCGGGCTTCCTCCACGCCCGGTGCCTGAAAAGCCTGCTGAGCACAGCTCCGGGTCCGCCGGGCCTGGGTGAACCCAGCACCACACTTACGTGCATGGGGTCCCGGCATCTGTTCCCCCACTCAACGCTCCCCCCTCCCCCCCGTGCCTCAGTTCCCTCCTCGGGCTTTGAGAGGTCGTGGAGAAAGAAATGACAAGAGCCCCTTGGTGAGTGTGGCCCTGGCACGGAGGAGACACTCATCGACGGGAGCAGCAGCTGTCATCACAGTCACCATTGGCCGATGTCATCCGGGCCCAAAAGATGAGTGACGTGTTATTAGCATCCGGCCGAGCACGGTGGTGATGGGCAGACTGCCTTCCAGAACTTCCTCTCTTCTCGGTCCATTTGCTGATGAGGCACAAAATTAAAACCCACTATGGCCCAGGGTGGCCTCTCCCAGCTGCAAAGCTTCAGCTCAGTCCAATTTCTTCTTTTTCTGTTTTCAGAGCCACCACCTGTGTTAGCACGAAAGACCCTCGCAGTCCCCACCTCGCAGGCGCCTCCCCCGGATTTCCCTCGGCCTCCAGCCGTCTCTCCCTCTCCCTGGCGAGGATGGTGCTAGGCAAGTTCTGTGGTCAGGAGTGAGGGACCCCGGGCCTCCACTGCTCTCAGGAGTGAAGGGTCTGAGGTTCGGCCACGAGACCCTGATGGAGAAAACAAAGCCACACACGTTCCTCCCAACATCGGGGCCTCAAAGAAGCTTGTCAGCAGGATTCGTGGCCCCCCAGACGCCCTATCCTGCTTCTGCCACCACAGCTTCCAGGGAAGCCAGACAGAGAAAGGTCAGCCACAGGGACAGCTCCTCGGTCCCTAGACCACCTACTCCGGTGCTGGGACTGCTCTAAAGATTGGTGTCCCCTGCAGAGGTGCCCATGGGAAGGGATGGCAATAGGTCGTCACAGCCAGCGCCCTCCCTCCCACCCGCCAGACCTCCACTTCCAGCAGGAAACAGCGCAGAACCTGTTATTCAAAGAGCAAGGTGTGTGACCTGTGACCTCTGTCCCACCTGAGGTCAGGTTCACCCTTCTAGCTGGAGGGCACAGGTGTGTGTGTGGCGGGGGGGGTGGGGGGGCTTTTGCCGCTGAATGGAGGGCAAGGACTGAAACTCACACGCGACTTCTGGAGGAAGCTGGCATTCTATTTTTCTGAGCTCGCAGAATGTAATGCACATTCAAGGTGATGGTAAGTATCCTATGTGATAAAAGCATAATATGTTAAGTGTCCAACCAATCGGTTGACAGTTCAATCGGCCGCTTGGCCAGTCGCTATGACACTCACTGACCACCAGGGGTCAGATGCTCCCATGGGTAGGTTAGCTTGCTGCTGGGGTCTGGCCGATCGAGACTGAGCGAGAGCTGGACATGCCCTGGAGCCCTCCTGCGGTCCCTCCCCGGCTGGCCGGCCCCCATTGGCCCCAATCGCCGGCCAGGCCGAGGGACCCCACCCGTGCACAAATTCGTGCACCGGGCCTCTAGCATTTCCATAATTTCCCAGAAGGTGGATGTCGAATTGAAACCATAGCAGGGTGACTGTGGTTTGCATAAAGAACCCAGGGTCCCATTAACCACGGGGAGGAAGGTGCTGATCCCCTGAAGAACACTGGCACAAGCCCTCATGGAGCAAGTACAGAGATGATGCTTTAATAACACACTCCATCACAGTTTTATTAACAAAGAAAGTCCTGTTTGGAAATAAAACATCCCTGAGAGGAGTCTGAAATTAATCCTCCAAGAGGCAGAAACCCACACGATTTATGTATCCTAATTATAATTACAACTTGCTCTTAACTCAAACATTCTAAGTTATTAGTCTCTTTACTAAGAACCAAAAAAGGGACTTCCTGCAGCATAATGAGCACTAGTCACAGCTTCGAGAAGGAAAAAAGAAACCAAGAGACAGTTCCGCACGGAGCTGGATGTAATTTATTTAATAAAAGTGCTTAGCTGAGGAATCGGTACACCCTTAGGGGTTCAGACAGCTCCACGCTTCAGAACTGCTATTTCTAGGGCAAGATAAAAATGTGTATCATAGGAAAATAACAATTTATCATTGTAATGGTCACATCCCACTTCAGAAACCACTAGAGACTGCTTAACATTTTTATTTCAAACACGGTTTTCCCAGTCCTCAGGTGACACACGAACACTGATGCCAGAAGGCTTTTCCCCATTTGTTCCTAATAAAAGTGGCTGGGTCCCGAGCTCATTTTCATCTGGGGTGACGTAAAGGTCTGCACATTCACAGACTGAGCCTTCCCTCCCTCCTGTGCGCTCCTTCCAACGTCTCCAGGGGCAACATCAGGCGGTCACCGAGGATGGGGGCTCCTCTGCTTCTCTTCCCCGCCTCCCCACCCCCACCACCTCCCAGGCCTCTGCCGAGGGTCCGGGGCTATTGAAATGCAAAGACATGCTGCCCGCCTGCCTTCTTCCCGGGTCCCGCGTGCCCCGCGCGCCTACCTGGAGAACGCATTCTGTATCTGACAGGCCTCCACGTTATCGATGGATTTCTCTTCAGAACGTTCCCACGATCTGTAAATGTTGCCATTGAACTAATGCTTATTATTTTTCTTCTGTTACTTTATACAGCCAGAGCCTCTTCGTTTGGCATTAAACTTGAGGCCAATTTCCTGAAGATACCGTTGGTTACTAACCAATAAAAGGTCTGGGTTCTCTGTGCTGTGGCAACATCAAATCCTTGCTGCTTCTTCCTGGGGTTAAGGCTTCATACACTGGAACCTAACCTGTTTAGCTTTTCTCTTTTTCTTCCTCTTAAGGAGCAGGGATCTAACGGTTCCGTGTTGGCTATGGGAACTAAGGTTTTGGGAGAGTAGCGATTAATAGTAACAAAATGTTTTCACTGGACACGAAGTATGGGTCAGGCGCTTTCAAGTATCTCCTCAGAGTGGGGGGGCCCACAAGGTAAATCTCGCAGCATCTGCATTTTGTAAATAAAGGTGATTGAAGGTCAGAGAGGTTAATTAGCTCACCTGTAGTCACAGAGTGGGTTGCGGGCAGGGGGCTGGGAGGTGCGCGTAAAAAAAGGCCTCTGAATTCCGACAGCCTGACGGGGGATGAACCCTCCACCCACACGCCTAGCTTTCTTATGCCCTCAACCGTGGGACACGTGGCGCGGGGTGCAGCGGTCAGTGTTTCAAAGCGAAGGCACGAGTTCATGATTCTTTGAGGCCCTCTTCAGACTTATCCCACCTCTGAATGTTTGCAAGCTTTTCACCCAGCGTCCACCTGGCCCATCCGCGTCTCCTGGGAAGCGTGAGAGCCGTGGCCAGTTCCCAGGGGGAGGACCCCAGACGCTGAGACCACGGCCGGAGAGCGGAGCCTCGACAGTCCCCACGGAGTGGACGAGAGGCGGTCGCCTGGAGTGCTGCTTCATCACCCAGTGTCAGCCTGACCCATCAATCCGGGAGAGGGGGGCTTACAAGTGCCCAGGGGAGAGGTTGGTGCTGAGCACCAGGGCAGCCCAGGAAGCAGACACCCTGTGGGCTCCGGGATGAGGCCTCCAGGCTGGTGTGGACACTCAGACCCCCACCGAGAAGCGTGCGGGCAGTCCAACCTCCGCGCCCGTCGGAGGATAGCTGAATTCTACAAGGAGATCTCCCCTGAGAGGCTGGAGCGGGTACACGTGACTCGGCAGCTGGGTTTTGATTTGTGCTGAGAACGTGGGCTTTCTGGTTTCTGCATCTGAGCTTGATTAAGGTGAGTCGGTTCCCCCATGCCTCGTTTATTGTGGGCTGAAGACAAATTGAAATTTCTGGATCTGCAAACCAGGGCACCCCATCCTGCTCCTGAATAACCTGTAGGGAAGGACCCTTGCTCCCTCAGCCCCTGCCCTGGCCCCAGGGAACAGGAGGTGGAGGTCCATCAGGATCAGAGATGCTCTGAGGCATCACCGGATCCGTCCCTGTAAAAAGGTGGGTCCCAGGGGTGGTGTGCCTGAGGGCTCCCACCCGGCGAGGCCCCTGTGCTCTTGGCATTCACCTGCACACTCCTCTCCAGGCCTCCCCCGGACCCTGTGGGCTGAGCTCACCAAGGTCCCCAGGGCTGCCCTGTCTGTGCCCGCACTGCTCGCTGCAATCGCCTGGTCAGCTCCGAGGAGGGTCCTGGGCAGTCCCGCTGCAATGAAGGACGTGGCACTTTCCCTTCTGGAGCTGCTGGCCGGGAGGTCGCTGGGGCGCAGGCTTCCTTTCCTGGGTCACTGGCCCGACTCCTAACAGAAACCATGACGGACTCCGCCCCCGAGACAGTGCCCAGGGAGGCGGACTGGAGCCAGGCCCTGGAGCTGTGGTGACCACGCCTGTCCCTGCTGTCCTGGGTCAGCAGTGAGCCTGGCTGATGGGGAACCCCACACGGCAACCACACAGGGCCTGCCGTTCTCTTTCCTGCTCCCCATGGGGACAGGCATGATGGCAGATCAACTAATGAGTCTTGAGGTTAAACCACAATTTCAGGAATAATTGGGCATATCTTCATGGGTCTTACTCTGTTTTCAATGTGTCCTTTTATTTTATGCGATTTTGCCCTTTTGAGGTCAGAATACACATTCAGGGCTTCTCACCCTCAGCACGACGGACATTTGGGGCAGGACCATGCTTTGTTGTGGGGCTGTTTGTGCTGTAGACGTCCCTGCCCCTACCGACTAGCAACCGCTGCTCAGCGTGACAACCCAAAATGTCCCCAGCGTCCCTGCATGTCCCCTGGAGGGCACCTGCCTCTGGTTGAGGCCACGGCTCTCAGAGGCTGACCCAGGCCTGTGGCTTAAGGATTTGGCGCTGGTACTTGACCTCCTCCAGGCAGTGGTCCTGGGAAGAGGCTCTCCCTTTATCTGTATGCACCGCCCCTCTGTTTACTTGGGAACGGCCGTCACTGCTGGGCAGAGGGCCGCCGCTGCAGTCTGCCAGCTGGCTCCTGCCAGGCTGCTGGCGGCCGCGGGTGTTCAGGGCACTGCTCCTGGGGTTCAGTGTGGGGGTGAGGTACGGGGGGACCCTACATTCAACAGGAGCTCAGACTGGCGGGGAGACTGTCTTTTCCCGCAGTCTCCTTCCCAGTCTCCTAACCTCTGAGACCGTCAATCATGAATATGCAACAGGTCGCTGACCTCTGTGGACGTGCGCCAGAGACAGGCAGGCGACGTGGTGCAGACACGCGTTCCAGGCCCCGAAGACGTCCTCCTTCCTGGCCACCACCTGTCCGGTTGACAGAAGAAAAGGAAACATTGACGATAGTCTGACGGCACGCACTTAGCAGCAAGGCACATAACATTTCAACACGCCCTTACGTGTGGGCGTGTGGCAGGGCCGGCCTCGGCAACCCACAAAGCTATTGACTAGATGAGGAAATGCCACAAGTGTTTGTGCCCAGTTCATATGAATTCCTCACACGTATCAACGTGGCCACCACCAGGCGCCAATTCCGGACTTGTAACAGGCAGGCAAAGAACAATCTGAAGAGAGAGCATGTGCAGGCAGAAAGTGAGATTGTTTAATCTGCCACTCACTGCCTGAAGAGTCCTAATACCAGAACGAGCTACTTACATCTAATCAGCTGCCCGGGCCCGTGTGCTCAGGGTTGGAGCTGGGCCTGCACACCGAAAGGTCGCAAGTTCGATTCCCGGTCCAGGGCATGTGCCTGGGTTGCAGGTTTCATCCCCGGCCCCTATCGGGGCAAGTGCAGGAAGCAACCGATCCATGTGTCTCTCACATCAATGTTTCTCTCTCTCTCCCTCCTTCTCTCCCTTTTATTCTCTCTAAAAACCAAGGGGGAAAATACCCTCCAGTGAGGATTAACCAAAGAAAAAATCTAATCAGCAACAAAACCAACACACCGCCTCTCCCTCCTTCCTTCCACCGTAGTCAGGGGCACCAGTTGCTTTCAAATCGTCTCCTCACCGCCTGCCACCGTCCAGAGCTGGTACTGGTAGCGGCCTGTTTGACATGCATCAGAAATTAGCCCTAAACATGGAAACGAACTTATGGTACATTTAGGTTACATGTTCATCTAACGAATAGCTTTTGTGGGTCCACTCTGTGTGAGGTGTTCTTTCAGTCGCTCTAACAAAGGAAGGTTTTGTATTTTTTTTGCTTTGTTTGGTTTTTAGTTGGAGAGAGATGAGGAAACATAACTGGAATAAAGTAAGAAGGGAGAGAATACCGGAGCAAGAGAAAGGTGCCGAATCACGGAGCTGACAGTTAGCCGTGCAGGTGGAGTGAAAGGCAGATTCTTATCTGACCAGAGTTAAATTTGGCACTCCTGACTTTTCTGGGTTCCTTCTTGCCTTTCTTTGTTTCAAAACCTAACAGTTTGCTATTTAAACTTTTAGCAATTTTTTTTTTTTTTTGCAAAGAAAGAACATTCAAATAGAAGGGCAGACTGTATCTGCTCCCCGCTTGTTGTGGGCTCAGCCCGAGCCCCAAATGGAGGGCAAGCTGCCCCCCACAGCTCCCAGGTCCCGTGGGGGCCTGAGCACCCCTCTTGTGACAGAGCTTTGCGCCCATGGAAAGCAGCGCTGCTGAGAGCCGGCCCATCTATAATTCAACAGCCACCTGGGGCGGCTGGCACAGCTTGGAGGAGTAGGTCACGTGTGCCTCCGAGTCCCCATTAACTGGGGCGTCTGAGGACACGAGGGAGAGAATGTCTGACTCCCTGAATCAGTATCTCTCTGCACCAGTGTCACGGTTACAACCGACAAGGCTGGAGATTTGCAACTCACCAGGCACAGCCCAGAGGACATCTCCAGCGGAGGCGAGGACAAGAGCTGGCAAACACTCCGGGCCCCGAACTCTGCCAGCACACCGCTAGGAAAAGGCTGGGCAACCCATGCCAGAGCCAGCAGACAGGCTGCCTACACCTGCCCTGGCTGCCCCACCACTGCATGGGGAGAGGGGAGGGACACAATATTGTGCAGATGTGTCCAAACAGAATTGAGGGCACTTCTACATAGTTTTAAACTCCGTGTGCAGAGTGCGTCATTCACTGGCCTGACCTAGAGGGAAGCTGGCAGAGACGGCTGATGGGACAGAGCGGAACCGGCCTGAGATGGACTCAGGGGGAGGGAGGTGCACCTTGCAGAGGGCCCTTTGCAAAGTCTGCTGTGACTGCACCCCTCAGAGAGAACAAGCAAAAAGAAAAAGCAAGTCCAAGTGGAGGTGAAGGGCCCCTGAAGGCCTGCCAGCCAGCTTCCCACCACATGTCGGCACCACAAGCTGCTGCGGGACCCGCTCGAGCAGCTCAGTGTCCCCTCGCCCCTCCCCAAACAGCGAGGCTGGCACGACTCCCCCGCCCCCAAAGGATGACACCCAGGACCTCAATCACTTTAACAGAAAGGCAGCTTTGCTAGGGCAGATGCCCAGGAGAGTGACAGGCTGAGAATTCTTTATTCCTTTTTTTTTTTTAAAAAAATAATTATTTATTTTCCAACTACAGTTGACACGCAATATTAGATTAGTTTCAGGTTTCCAACACAGTGATTAGACATTTATGTAACTTATGAATTGATCACGCCAATAAGTCTAGTACCCACCTGATGCCATATGTAATTATTACAATATTATTGATTATATTCCCTCTGCTTTACTTTACATCCCTGTGATTATTCTGTAACTACCAATTTGTACTTCTAAATCCCTTCCCCTTTTACACCCATCTCCCCACCCCCCTCCCATCTGGCAACTATCAAAATGTTCTCTGTATCTCTGTGTTTGTTTCTGCTTAGTTTGTTTGTTTATTTTGTTTTTAAGATTCCACATAAAAGTGAAATCACATGGCATTAGTCTTTCTCTGTCTGACTTACTTCCCTCAGCACAATATGCTCTAGGTCTATCCATTCGATGGCAAGATTTCATTTCTTTTTTATGGCTGAGTCGCATCCCATTGTAATATGTCCCACTTCTTCTTTATCCCTTCATCTATTGATGGGCACTTGAGTTGCTTCCATATATTGGCTATTGTAAATAACGCTGCAGTGAACACATGGATTTGTTAGTTTTGTTGGTTTCTTTAGATAAATACACAGAAGTAAAATTGCTGGGTCCTTCCTTTGTCTTTTGTTATAGCCCTTGTTTTAAAGTCTATTTTGAGTGGCATAATATTGCTACCCCAGTTTTGTTTTTCATTTCCATTTTCATAAAATACCTGTTTCCATCCCTTTACCTTCAGTCTGAAATGAGTCTCTTGTAGGCATCGTAAATAAGGGTATTGTTTTCTTATGCATTCAGTCACTCTAGGTCTTTTGATCAGAGTATTTCGTCCATTTACATTTACAGTAATTATTAACCCTTTGCACTTGCTTGCTTTTTTCTCAATTCCTTTATTCTAATGCTAACCGTGTCGAGTCACACTCAACATCTGAGTGCAAAAGGTTAATAGATATGTAGTTATTGTCATTTTATCGTTCCCATTTTCTATCTTTTTTCTACTACCTCTTAAAGAAATTCCTTTAACATTTCTTGTAATACAAGTTTGGAGGTAATGAACTATTTTAGCTTTTTCTGTCTGGGAAGCTCTTTATTTGTCCTTCAATTCTAAATGATAGCTTTTCTGGGTAGAGTAATCTTGATTGTAGGTCCTTGCTTTTCATCACTGAATATTTCATGCCAATCCTTTCTGGCCTGAAAAGTTTCTATTGAGAAATCACCTGACAGTCTTACGGGAGCTCCCTTGTAGGTAACTGTCTCTTTTACTGCTTTTAAGATTCTCTCTTTGTCTTTAAACGTTTGCATTTTAATTATTATGTATCTTGGTGTGGGCCTCATTGTTTGGGACTCTCTGCACTTCCTGGAGTTGTATGTCTATTTCCTGCATTTGGTTAGAAAAGTTTTTCATCATTATTTATTCAAATAGGTTTTCAACTCCTTGCTCTCTCTCTTCTCTTGTGATGCAAATATTGGTATGTTTGATATTGTCCCAGAGGTGCCTTAAGCTATCCTCATTTTTTAAAAAATTCTTTTTTGTTGTTGTTGATCTGATTGAGTTTTTTTCTGCTATCTTATCTTCCAAATCACTAATTCCATTCTCAGTTTCATCTAATCTACTGTTGATTCCCTGTAATGTATTCTTCATTTCTGACTGTTGTTTTTTTTATGTTGTATATCTCCATTTTTATGTTTCCTATCTTTTTGTTGAAGTCTACAATAAGTTCATCTATTCTTCCCCTAAGTTCATTGAGAATACTTATAACCACTGTTTTGAATTCTGCACCTTGTACATTGTTCATCTCCATTTTGTTTAGTTCTTTTTCTGGTGTTTTGTTCTGTTCTTTCATTTAGGATGTTTCTTTGTCTCTTAGTTTTGGCTCCTCTTTGGGTTTGTTTCTATGTATTATGTAGAGAGCACCTGGGAAAGGCCCCTGAGCTGATTGTCATCTGAATCCAGCGGTGCCCGGCAGAGCCATGCCCTGGAAACATACCTTGCCAGAGGCAGGTGTGTTGTCAGCCTGACCTTCAGCTCAGGTGTCAGGGGGTGGGTTTCATTATCTAAATCCAGCCAAGCACCAGGAACAAACACGATTATCTGGGCCCACCCAGAAGTGACGATTACAAAGAAGCCACAAGAATGCACATAATCTCCTTTGTCTTGGGCTTTAATAAAACTTCCTGGTATTTTGCTGTATAAAATAAATGTGCTATATTGGCTCTGGGTCACTGTCTCTCTCTCAGAGGGACAGCTGTCCCACCTGGCCCCAGCTTTTTCCTTCTATCTCTGTGTCTGTCTCTTTCTTTCATTTTCTCAATCCCCAGCCGCCCCTACTCAGGAACCGGACCACTCTCTAGCTGCACTGGATGTGGAAAAGAGAGAAATATTTATAGTATTAGGTAGAGCTGGTACTTCTCCCAGTCTTGGTAGAGTGGTGGCCTTATGTAGTAGGTGTCCTGTGGGTCCTACTGACACAGTCTCCCTGGTCACCTAAGCCAGGTGCCTTAGGTGTGTCCCTTGTGTGCCCTCTTGTAGTTGTTTAGCCTTGATTGCTGTTGGCACGTCAATGAGAGAAATTGACCCTCAGGGTGATTAGTTTTGAGGATTGGCCATGATTACAGTGAAGGAGCTATAGTTTTGTGGAGTTCTGGTGCCTTTTGAATTAACTCTTTAGGTGTGTGGTTTGTGGAAGTGGTTGGGTGGTGCTGTGGTGTCGTCTAAAGCTGGCTACCAGGTATGTTGGTTCTGGGGACTCACAAAGGAGCTCTGGTGGAGGCCAAGGTCAGTTGCTGCCTGTGTTCTGCAGATGGTTTCCACTTGTGCTGGGCTTGGAGGTGCCTGAGAGAGGCTAAGCTGCAAACTGAGGCCAGCTGCTGCTAGTGATGGGGTTGCTTAGCAAGAAGTGTGGGGCACACTGAGGCCAGATTATGCTTGTTTGGGGTTTGTGAAACTTTGGGAAATTTTAGAAATGTCCACAGCATCAGCCAAGACAGGCTATTTGTATGGAAATGCCACTGAAAATGGCTTGGTTGGGCCCACAAATTGGGTAGGGCAGTGTCTTCGGGAATTACCAGGGTGGTGGAAACAGAGTTAGCTAGGTAGATGGAGAATCAAATATGGCACCCATCTGCTGGGGTGCATGCTAGGTGGGGGAGGGCTCAACAAAAGAACAATGGCTTCTGCCAGCATACCTGTCTGGGATAAATCTGACCCTCCAGCCCCCGCCCTGAAGTTAGACAGTTCAGTGTCCTCCTCCCCGCGCCCCCCCCCTCCATTTATCCCTGGTGGCCTCTTGGACTGCTGCCCCAGTGCTGGAGCTCAAAGGGAGTTAGTCCATTAGAGAGTAATCCATGTGTGGGACTTTTAAGAGGAATGCCTAGGCTCTAGCTGGTTTTGCTCAGTGGATAGAGCATTGGCCGGTGGACTGAAGGGTCCCAGGTTTGATTCCGGTTAAAGGTATATGCCTGGGTTTCAGGCTCGATCCCCAGTAGTAGGTGTGCAGGAGGCAGCTGATCGATGATTCTCTCTCATCACTGATGTTTCTATCTCTCTCTCCATCTCCTTTCCTCTCTGAAATCAATAAAAATATACTTTTTTAAAAAAGAGGAATGCCTGGGACTGTAGCAGCCTTCACCTCCAGCCGGGAGTTATAGGGACTTCTATTCTAGACACCAGAACCCTGGGCTGGGGTTCTTGGTGTGAGTTGGGACTCCTCGCTCCTCAGGGGGGATCTCTGCATCCCAGACATGCCTCCCAATTTTTAATTGCCACACGTGGGTGTGGGACCAGCCCGTTCTGCATCTCTGTCCCTCCTACCAGTCTCCACGTGGCTTCTTCTGTATATCCTTAGTTGTAGGACTTTCTGTTCAGCTAAACTTCATGCAAGTCTCAATGGCGGTTGTTCTGTAGTTTTGTTCTAGTTTTGAATTCAAATTTATTGGCTGGAAATAATAGTCTGAAGCCAAATGGAAGCTGCAGTGGTCCACATGTCCAGGTGGGGTGGCCTGGGACAGTGTGTGAGGTCACATTTCCTTCTACAGTTGTGTGGTCAAAACAAGCAGATCAGGTCAAACTGTCTCAGGTGCAGCCTCAGTGCCAACTCCAGAATGTGTGCCCACCACTGGAGCCCAGCTGATAACTGCCTGTGCAGTGCACAGCCCTTTAAACATGAGTTTACTGCACAGACAACACTGTGAAACAACAGAAGTCAAACAGCCAACCCTCCCACCTTACAAAACCTTAAGGCAAGATTTCTGGAGAGATGACTTTTCAATGCCATGGTTGTTCTTTACTTCAAGCCATAAACCTGCTACTGAATTGGCTGTATGCAAACTAAATTCTTCTTAAAATGCTTCAGACATCAGGCCCTATTTTAAGCCCTTTGTTGCATTTACTCATTTAGTCTTCAGAGGTCCTGGAGGGTAGGTATTATTGATCTTTCTGATATCTTCATTTTGCAGGTGGAAAACTGTAACACAGAAAGGTTGAGGGACCTGCCCAAGGTTGCAGACTGATTCAGACTGGTTGCTGAGGTTTCTGAGCCTGTGTTCCTAATCATAGGCTATACTGCCTCCTGATGGACTAACAAGGAGTTAGTTCCCTGGCAATATCTGTGCCTCCCAAAAACACAGTTCATAAGGATGCACTGTCACACATGGTCACATTTAATGTGAGCCACACCCCACACTTACAGCCTGTAATGAAAATAAATACTTATTTCCTAATAAATCATCACACAGCAAAGACAGAGCTTTGGTAACCCCTTCTGACTTCCCCTTTGGTAGGTGCCCAAATCTTCTTTTCTAGAAAAACCCAAATGACTTTGGACAGCAATATAGCCAACTGAAAATAATTACCTCCCTACAGAGGACCCATAGGGATGGATAGTGAGGTACACCTAAATATTCAGGTGTAAATATTTGATAGTAAAAGACTAAGTGCTTCCCTCCTGTGATTGGGGAAAAGATGAGGATGCCCGTTACCGCTACTGCCATTCAACATTGTATTATAGGTCCCAGGCAGGGCAATAAGGGAAGAAAAAGAAATTAAAGGTGAAGAAGTTGGAAAGGAATAAGTAAAGCTATCTTCATGCAAAAAGACATACTTTTCTATGTAGAAAAACCTAAGGAATAACTACTAAAACTTCTAGAAATACGCAAATTAAGCAAAGTCACAAGATAGAAGATTTTGATAAAAATCAGTTGTATTTTTTATATTCTAGCAATGAACAACTGGAATTTAAAAGAAAAATGTCATTGCCATAGTATCAAGAACATGACATACTTACAGATACATTTTACAAAATAGTGCCATATCTGTACATGAGAACTGCACTGCACGGCCGAGGGGAATGTGATAGGGGTGCCCAGACAAAGAGGGCGATGCCGTGTTCATAGGGCAGGAAAGTCTGTATCGCTAAGATGTCACTTCTCATGTTGAGCTATGGATTCAACACAACGCCAATCAAAATCCCAGCAGACGCCCGGCCGGTGTGGCTCAGCAGTTGAGCGTGGACCCAAGAACTAAGAGGTCATCAGTTCAAGTCCCAGTCGGGTGTGTGTGTCGGGGGGGGGGGGAGGGGTGTTCCTCTTTCATTGATGTCTCTCTCTCTAACCCTTTCCCTTCCTCTCTCTCTCTCTAAAAATCAATAAAAACATTTAAAAAATATTTTAAAAAATCGCAGCAGACTTTTTTTGGGTAGACATTAACAAGTTTATATTAATAAACTTAAAAAAAATACACAAGACCTAAAATCATCAAAACAATTTTGAGAAAATTAGAGGATTCACACTGGTATCAAGACTTACTACAAAGCCATCGTAAACAACTATATTGTACTGGGATAAGGATAAAAATATAGATGAATGAAAAAATGTATAGAGTTCAGAAATAGAGCCACACAGTATTGCTCAACTGATTTCCAATCAAGGTACCAAGGTAACTAAACGGGCAAAAAAAACCCCACAAAAAAACAAAAACAAAAACAAACCCACAAACAAACAAAAAAAACCAAAAACAAACAAACAAAAAACCCCCACAGTCTTTTTAACAGTCACACCCAGGGCCCTTTGTCTCCCACACCTGCCCCCTCCCCTGGGGGCTAGACTGCCCCAGCACCCCTTCCCTCAGAAGGAGGCAGGGGGCAGCACCGCAGAGCAAGGGAGGGAATAGCTCTTGTCGGGGAGTGAGCCCCTGGATGCACAGCTGGGACCCCTGGAGAAACACCCACGCCCAGGAACGATGAAGGACGTGAGGTGTGAAGGGGCGCAGTCGCGAGGACTTGCTGAGCACCCCATGTCCCCGCCTAGGGGAGACACTCTGGCTTTACAGCGCGTCTCAGGAAAGTCCAGTAACAGTCCCTCCATCACACACTGAACACCGACGTCTGGCTCCAGTGAGTATGGTGTGCTGGGCGGGGGTGAGGGGTGGGGGGTGTCCTGCGGTCCTCCGAGTCCCCATCCCCGAGAGCATGGAAAGCACACTGTGCCCTGGCACTGCCGGGCAGGTACGGGTTCCCAGCACACGTGCTTTCAGACACATGCGCATGCGCACGCGAGGCTGCCTCTGCCCTGATTTATGTCCAGGCCCAGGACACCAGGCCTCCCGCATCAGCATCAGACACTGGTGTGTGCAGTTCTCTCCGCCCGCCTCCGGTTCCTCTGGTTTCAAGAAGTGCCCCCGCCCAGCTTCCCGCCCCTGTGTCCTTCTCTAGGCTCCCACCCGGTGGCACATCCCTCCACGGAAGCGCCTGCCACTGCAGTGTGAGTGCTGCTCCGGCCCGGGCAGGACAGTGACCAGCCCAGCCCAGCACAGCGGTCGGGCCAATGACCACAGGAAGGAGCCCCTCACGCAGATGGGGTGCCAGTGGGCATGGGTGCAAGGAGGGAGCGGAGGAGAAACTGGATTCAGAGCACAGAGAGACAGCAAGAGGGAACTGGGCAGAGAGCTGTGGGGTCTGCCAGGCTTGCTTCTGCATCTCTTCTCTCACGTGCACTGTCCTCCACGCTCAGGCCTGGGCCTGGCAGTGTGAACAGACCCCAGGACGAGTGGAGTCCGTTCCCAGCCAAGACCTGACTGTTTCTGTCACACACACAAGCGCTGCAGGAGTGGGGGCCACACGTTTGATCTCACCTGTTCCTGAGTCTCTTCCCCTCCACGAGGCTTAACCGAAACTGTCAGAACATGAACTCGATAGGGTCTTGGCAAAGGGCTCCTCTAATCGACTCTATTACTTCCTAATTTCTCCTCCTTTCCCTCTTGCGTGCCAAGCGAAGAGTCTGCTTCTGATTACCGGCCTTTCAGACTAGAAAGCGATCCTGGGTGACTCGTGTCTCTGGTCATTTAGCGTGCATTTGAACTCCACGCTCCTTCAATCGCTCTTGATGACTTTTGACAACAGATATGTAAATAAACAGATGCTTGATAGCTTCTCCCTTTCTTAACAGCCTCCTCGTTTTAAAAGCCCCTCCCACACTTCTGGTTCTGGTGGATAGAGGAGCAGAGGGGGGAGTCGGAGGCCTTGAATAGATTTCACAGGCACCAGCACGCGCCCCTGGAACACGGTCAGCTGGCGCGATCCTGTTTCAATAACACGGTCCTTGCATTCAGCTGAAGACGATGCGATGGAACCTGACTGTCCTCACGGCAGCTTAAAGCGGACATGAGGCAGAATGATGAACATTTAATACGTGAAAGAAATGAGGCCTCAAGATCTGTTTCCTGAATCTCTGCAGCAGCTCATCTGGTGCTCGGCCCACGAGACGCTGGAGGAGGCATTGCAGGGGCTGAGTGGAAGGCAGTGGGCACGGGGGTTCAGGCTGAATTGGCAAATAGGGGGTTGGGGTGGAAAGCAAGGAACACACTGCAGTTTGGACTTCCCCAGGGCTCTGTGTCCGCCGATGGTGTCCTATCTTCCCAGGGCACAAGCTGGAGCCCGGGGATATCCATGACTCCACCTTCAGCGTTCTCCCCATCACACTGTCCCAGTGTCACCAATAGCCCCTCATGCTCAGGGCACCATCACACAGCTCGGGCTGCATCCTAACTCTTCCTAGGGGGTTGGTACTGTGGCCTCCTAAAGGGTCACCCTCTCAGCACTGACTCCAGAATGATCTTTATGACACCAAGGTGGGCAGGCCATGCCCCATCACCTGCAGGGAAGGTAGAAGGTTCTCAGCCCTGTGCACAGGGTGCACCAGGCTCAGTGAGGACCCACGGGCCGCCCCAGTCACCTTCTTTCCAGCCTTTCTAGCCAGGACCGGGATGCCGACTGGCTTGCTGCTCAGGCCCTCACTCATATCCATGCCTTGCTTCACAGGCCCTGCCCCGCTCTGCCTGGGATGGGGTGGAGAGGAATGCTCTGCCGCTCATCATGCAGGCTCAGTTCAAAGACACTCTGCTCTATGTGCCACCCGCCTACAGAACGGGCGGCCCTCCCAACGCTCAGAGCCTCTCACTGCACCTCCCCCTGCACCTGAATCACTGCCACCCACCCCTCCCGCTGCAGCCTCCCAGCCAGATGCTCGTGCCCAGCGAATTGTGTCATTGGGAGCAACATCTTTCAAATGAGGAACTACTTAATAAAAATAAAAATGGTTACAGGGCATCTTTTTGTTTGTTTATTTAAATATTTATCTGAAGCTCCAACAAAGCATTTCCATTTCACTGTCACTGGGAGGCTAATAGTTTTGGCTAACCTTTGAGGAATTCTAAAACAGCCCATGATTAGAACGTGAGACAGCCTCTGTGTGAGCTCTGTGTGCTCAGGGAGAGGAGCTGAGACGCTTGTGAGAAGCAGCGATTTAACACTGGGATTAACAAATTACAACAGAACAGCCTATTCAAACAGCATGCGGCGCCAGCTCTGGGGAGCAGGGAAGGAAGGGGGCGGGCCCCCAAGAGCTACTGCATGAAGTCTAGGTTGATAAGTGTCTGGCCCTGTACCACGCCACGAAGCTGGCAGGGGGGTGGGTGGGACTTAGCGCTGCCTCAGTGGAGAAGCTCAGCAGGGAGGTGTTGCCATACATCATAGAGATGTATGACTCCCTCCTTTGCACATTGCTGTTTCCCAATGTCAACCACCACCTGTATGTTTGGTCCTAAGTGCCAGCCGGATGGAGGTCCCTGCCGCCACCGGACAACTTCCCTTTTCTCAGTCTTGCAACAAGTTGTTGGCTCTGTGGCAAAGTACCACACCCTAGGCTGCCCCTCATTACAAATGTCCTTGGTCCTAGCTAACCATGAGGGTCTGCCCACAGTCTTTGTGGAAGGGCAGACTGAATAAGAATTATAGGCTCATTCCAGTTGACCCCAATACTACAGTATCCAGTACCATCAAGTCTGAGGACAAGTTGACCCCATCATCACGAGAGCTTCATTCAAGCCCTCAGCTAATATCATACTCAACAGTGAAAGGCTGAAAGCTTTCCCTCGAAGATCAGCAACAAGACAAGGATTCCCACTCTTACCAGTCCTGTTCAGCATAGTACTGGAAGTCCTAGCCAGAACAATTAGGCAAGAAAAAATAATAATAAAAGGCATCCAAATTGGCAAGGAGAAGAAAAATTGACTATTTCTACCAAAACACCATTAGAATATATGCATTCTGTGAAGTTGTAGGACATGAAATCAATATACAGAAATCAGTTGCATTTCTATCCACTAACAATAAAATAGGTGAAAAAGAAAAAAAAAAACTATCCCATTTACAATTGTATCAAAAAAACAATAAAGTACTTAGGAATAAATTTAACCAAAGAGGTGAAATATCTGTTCACTAAAACATTGATGAAAAAATGAAGATACAAATGGAAAGATATCCCATGTTCATGGATCAGAAGAATTAATATTGTTAAAATGTCTATAATAACCAAAGCAATCAATTGATTCAATGCAATTTTTATCAAAGTTCCAAAGGCATTTCCCTTAGAAATTGAAAAAAAAAATCTTAAAATTAATATGGATCCACAAAAGACCCCAGATAGCCAAAGCAATCCTGAGAAAGAACTAAGCTGGATATATCACACTTCCTGATTTCAAACTATATTATAAAGTTATAGTAATAAAAACAGTATGGTACTATAACACACAGACTGATGGAATGGACTCAAGAGCCCCCAAATGAATTCTCATATATATGGTAGTTAATCTTTGAAAAGAAAGCCAAGAATACTCAATGGGAAAGGTAGTCATTTAAATAAATGGTGTTGGGAAAACTAGATAACCACACAGAGAGGATGAAAGTGGATGTTTATCTTACAGAAACCACAAAAACTAATTCAAAATGTATTAAAGACTTAAATGTAAGATCTAGAACCATAAAACTCCTAAAAGAAAACATTTTAAAAAGCTCCTAGACATTGGTCTTGGCAATGATATTTTTGGATACAACACCAGAAACACAAGCAACAAAAGCAAAAGTAAACAAATGGGACTACATCAAACTAAAAAGCTTCTGCACAGAAAAAGAAACAATAAGATGAAAAGGCAGCCTATGAAACGGGAGGAAATCTTTGCGGACCATTTATGTGGTAGAGTTTAATATCGAAACTATGTAAGGAGCTCATATAATTCAATGGTTTTAAAAGTCCAATTTGAAAAATAGGCAGATGACCTGAATAGACATTTCCAAAGAAGAAATACAAATGGCCAACAAGTACATGAAAAGATGCTCAATATCACTAGTCATCAGGGAAATGCAAATTAAAACCACAATGAGATATCACCTCGCAAGTGTTAGAATGGATCTAATAAAAAAGACAAGAGAGGGAGCTGGCGAGGAGGTGGAGAAAGGGAGCTTTTGTGTACTGCTGGTGGGAAGGTAAATTGGTGCAGCCACTATGGAAAACAGTATGAAGGCTCCTCAAAAAAAAAAAAAAAAAAAAAAAAAAAAAAATGGATTGCTGTTTGACCCAGCGACACCACTTTGGAGTACTTATCTGAAGGAAATAGGAAATGAAATCACTATCTTGAAGAGATATCCTATGTTCATTGCACCATTATTCACACTAGCCAAGATATGGAAGCAACCAAAGTGTCCGTCTATAGATAAATGGATAAAAATAATGTGTGTTTATATACAATGGAATATTATTCAGTCACGAGAAAAAATAAAATTTTGCCATTTGTGACAACATGGGGGGGGGCGGTTTGAGGGCATTATGCTCAGTGAAGTATGTCAGACAGAGAAAGACAAATACTGCGTGACCTCACTTATATGTGGAACCTGACAGCACTGAAGTCACAGAAACAGAGGAGAACGATGTCTGCCAGGGGTTGGGGTGGGGAAATGGGGAGATGTTGGTCAAAAGATACAAACTCCTAGTTATAAGATGAGTATGTTCTGGGATCTAATGTACAGCGTGGTGACTACAGCTCACAACACGCCCCCTCTGGGATCGCCACGTCACCACCAGGCAATGTCACCACTGCCTCACTGAATGTCGTTTAGTGGAATCACACTTATTAACTCTTTTGTGTCAGGCTTCTCTCACTATACCTAACGTCTGTAAAATTCACTCGTGTTGCTGCTTGCAGCGTAATTTATCCCTTTTTATTGCTGAGGACAATTCCATCGAGCGAATATACCACAATTGGTTTTTCCAATGTCATCATAATGAACTTTAGGGCTGTTCCCAGTTTTAGGAAACAAACTTTTAGGTTTGTTTCCGCTTTGATTGATAAAGCGGCTACAACCATTCTTGCACAAGCCTTTTTGTGAGCATGTTTTCATTTCTCTTGGGTAAATGCCTGGGAGGGAATTGCTGGTCACAGGGTGAGTATATATTTAACCGTATGAAAAACTGCCAAACTGTTTTCCAGAGTGGTTACCATTTGACACTACCAACAGCAAGTATGAAAGTCCATGTTGCCCGCATTGCCACAGGATTGAGTGCTATCAATCGTTTGCATGCAAACCACTTCAGTGTCACGCTATTTCATTGTGGTTTTAATTTCTATTTCCCTGATGACTAATAAGATTGAGCAAAGTTTCATGTGCTTGTTACCAGTCTTTCATCTTCTTCAGTGAAGTGTCTTTTCAAGTTTTTTTTTTTTTTCACTATAATTGACTTTTATTTCTTTCAAAGAACTACATTATTTAGAGACCATGATGGTCTTTTGACGTGTCTACTTGGTTAGGTTGCCATCTCCAGTTATTCATTCCATACTGGTGCTGTGAAGGCGTTTTGTGGATGTGATTAAAACCCATAATCAGGTGACAGGCAGGAAACATACTGTGGATAGTCAGGGCTGTGCCTGATTCATCAGTTGCTAGGTCCTGAAGACGGAGCCAGGCTTCCCCTCGCTGGGCAGCAGCCTTGCCGCCCCGCTTCCCAGCCTGCTCTGCTGACAGTCTGCCCTGAGGATGTCAGACTTGCCTGGCCAGCCCGGGACTGCAACTATGGAAGTCAACTTCTTGCAGTATCTTTTATTAATGATCTCCCACTGGTTTGTCTTTTCTGATTGAACTATACCGACACAGGGAGAAAATTTTGCTTTTTAGAAACAGTATTGCCACAGAACGTTGGTTGAAGTAGAGAATAAACAACCAAGAGAAGCTATCCGCCTAGTGAATGCAGGAAGTACAGCACCTCATAAAACTCTTTTCAAGTGTCTCATGGCATTTTTCTTGGATTGTGTCTCTACTAGAGTATTAGTAAAAGTTCTTTACATATTCTAGATAAAAGTCTTTTGTCAGATCCATGTATCGTAGATAATTTCTCCAAGATTAGGGTTGGCCTTTTTGTTTGCTTAAAGAACAAAAATATTTTTAATTTTGGAAAAAAATCCAGTTAATCAATATTTAACTTAATGGTTTGTGCAGCTTTGAGTCCTAGACACTTAGTGGATTTTCACACAGCCAAAACATGCAGATCTTAACCAACCAGCACAGAGGGGATACCAACGTAGAAGATACATAGGAGCAAAATAACCTAACAGTGTCACAAATGAGTGACACAACCTCACAGAAGAGTGTAGAGAAGGAAAAACAAGTGAAAGTTGGAAATCCGGAGGAATTAGAATACTATTTTGGTTAGATGCTGTAAAGCTAGATTCACAAACAAAACCACTGTGTTCTCTCCTGAAACGACTTAGTGTGTGCACTAGTGAAGACCAAATAAGGAAACACACTGTAGACAATGAAGGCCAGGTTTCTCACTTTCTCAGAGAAAGAAATTACAAATATGAAAGGGAGAAGACCTGTGGTTTGGGATTGAAATCAGAACTCCCACTGTGAACTTATGGTTTCCAATATACATACATACAGATCTCTGTGAGAATGTGTGAGTTAGGAAACATACATGCATGTATATAATTCCCTAGCCTAGCTCAGAACAGGCGGAGAGGCAGTGACACCCAGTAACGATTAGTACACCCACCAGGTATTGGTTCTTCAATACTTTTCTCCAGTAAAAGGAACCAGGGATTCTTGGAGAAATGAATGACTCCAGGTCTGGCAGGGGAAATACAAGATGCACCTGGAACATTCTGTGGTGCCTGAAAATAAGTAAGTGCTAAAAGAGAGAGAGGATGGGGACATATCACGGAGTCAGAGGGGCTAACCTTAAGGAGCTCTCACTGGCCACAGCTGGAAGAATGAGAGCAAGAAAATAAATAACTATAGTACTGATTGTAGTTCAAACACAGGATAAATATCTGTGAATCCACAATGATATAAACTGAATAAATAAGCAACCAGAGAAGGAACATCTCTTGCTTCTAATTCATAAATGTAGCAGAAATAGGGAAATAGAAAAGTCCCCACTAGGCAAGCACCTCTGTAGCATTGTTACCAGGAAGATCCATAAATGGACACTAAAACTAGTGGGCAAAGTTTGAGGAGGACGAGAATGTTTGCACAATGAAATGTCAGTCTATTATCTGCTCTGGGTGACTGGGTTACCTTGATAAAACCACTAACTGTCTTGATGCTCAGGTTGCCTATCTGGAAATGGGCAGGTCTGACCAGATCTCCCTGAGTCCAGCTCTCACTCCAAAGAAATGACTGCATCTCCCCTGTGGCTCTCAGGGACACACTTCCTTTTCCTTTCCTTTCTCTTCACTTCCCCTTTCTTCTTTCCTTTCCATTCCTTACCCATAATACATTTCTCTAGAAAGAGAATTTAGGTTGCTTTCTATGATAGAAAGAGAAAATTAGAAGTGAGGGGGAAGAGAGAAAATACCTCTCTTAAAAATTAACTGGGTTGCATCTGGCCATGTGGTTCAGTGATTGAGCGTGGACCCATGCACCAAGAGGTCACGGGTTTAATTCTTGGTCGGGGTGCATGCCTGGGTTTCAGGCTCGATCCCCAGCAGGGGTTGTGCAGGAGGCAGCCAATTGATGTCAATATTTCTCTCCCATTGATGTTTTTATCTCTCTCTCCCTCTCCCTTCCTCTCTTTCTAAAATCAATAAAAATATATATTTTTAAAAATCAGCAGGATAAAGAAGGGAGAGAGAAAAACATCACAAAACAGAAACATTTCCTACGACCAGAACCAACAAAGAGGGAAGTGCCGAGCTAAGGCCCGGGAGCACCATTCACAGGGGAGCAGGCATCGGCAGCCACGGTCTTCCTGCCTGTCCCTTCTGGGTCTTTCTACCACCACCTGCCCCTTCCTCACTGCAGCCACCACAGGGAGCTTCCTGTGAGGTACAGTTGGAAGCTCCTCTCTCTGGAGCTTCCCAAGTTTAACCTTATTTCTCACTGAGGAATGGGATTACGTTCCCATTAAAGGATTTTCAAGCACCAGTCAGCAGAGAGGGGGGCCACTTTCGGACAATGTGGCCTTTGCTTAGGCAGCACCCAAGCTCTGAAGGAACAAAGGTCCCTCCATCAGGTTGTCCCAGCCTTCTGGTCGTCTTCCCAACCCAACTCGACCACAGGAGTCAGAAGGTGTATCAAGATCAACATGAACTATGAACTCAGGAAATTTGGTTTCTAATCCTGTTTCCTGTCTTTGATGATCTGTCTCTGGAACAAAGTTATTGATATTTCTGTGCCATAAGTTTCTTTTTAAAAAATATATATTTTTATTGATTTCAGAGATGAAGGCAGAGGGAGTGAGAGATAGAAACATCAATGATGAGAGAGAACCATTGATCAGCTGCCTCCTGTACACCCCACACTGGGGATCGATCCCACAACACGGGTATGTTCCCTGACCAGGAATCAAACCATGACCTCCTGGTTCATAGGTCGATGCTCAACCACTGAGCCACACCAAATGGGCTGTGCCCTGAGATTTTTAGTAAAACATCTGCTGTTCAGGCCACTGTGTTACTTTTAAAGAATGTAACAAACACAACTCAGCTGTTATCTCTGCTCCCCACCCCACCCTCAAACTCCTGGAGAAGCACCAGCAAGCCAGCACGAGGTTTCCTCTCTGGATCCTTGGACAATGGCCTTTTCCCAGCTCCTCTCTGGAGCTCCCGGCTCCCAGGCGGCCAGGGCTCTTGAAGACTCGACTGCTGCAGATTCCAACAGCCCGCCCTCCAGCACCTGCTACGTGTGTGCCCTGCACCTGCCAAGGCAGGCAGCTTGCATTTCCACAGACAAGAACTCAGATAAGATTCCAAACCCAGCACGGTGACCTGAGCGTAGACGCTGTCAGTCTAAAATTATGACAGGAAGACGGCCTTTACAGAAATACTAAGATTGCATGGTGTTTTGAAGATCTAAACTTAGAGCTTCAAAGTCACATGTGCACAAAAGAGCAGTCAGGTCACACACTGACCAACAATGAAAACTGTAGGTGAAATTAATTTTTCTAAACAGAAAGCTCTGGAAAGTTACATCTCTGATAACCTTATTTCCAGCCTCTACCAATTCTCCATCCAAATATAAAATTCTGAATCAGGAAAATAACTGAAGGTTGTTGTTTCCAAGTTAGTTTGCTGCCGCTGGGTTTTGAGCGTGACCCATTTGCACTTCACCTCCCTTCTCCTTGAGACTCAGCTCCAGTGTGGCCAAGGGCAACCTACACCTCACGTTTATAAACCCTGAGGGGAGCCGCTAGTGTGGAGAGACAGACGTGCATCCATACCTGGTTACCTGCAATGATTCCCATCCCGTCTGTATTCCCATCCCTCCACCTGCCCAGCTTTCATCAAATGCACATTTGACACTAGTCATTTGTTAAACATATTGATTACTGAGGAGGGTCTGTATTTTCTCCACAGATATTTCTCCATAAAATGACCCAAGTCCTTAACAGAATATTCTCAAAGGGAGAAGTGGTTGTTCATGGGTTTTTTTTTTTTCTTCCCACTAATGGGAAATGATGCAGCCACCACGATGGGCAACGTTGGTGACGTGAGTTTGGAAAATGAGGAAGTGGGGTTTCTGAGGGAAGGTGCGGGGCTGGGCTGCCTCAGTGGCCACCCACACACCGAGGGGCATTTCCGGGCCCCGGGTGGAGTCAATTCTGGCTACACCAAGGAGGGAAAGGCATATTCTCTCATGAGGACCTAGGTCTGGACTCTCCCGGCCTGACTGCGAGCTGCTGGCCCTTAGCACTGGTTCCAGGTCAGAGGCAGAGGCACCACTGAATGTGCAGAGAGGCTCGGCAAGGCACCTCTAAAATAAAATGTGCTTTTGAGGAAAATTACAGCGCATTATTAAAGAGCTGAGGAGAAAAGGAGAGTTCTAAACCCCACTCATGTTTTTTTTGCCTCTTTAAAAGATTCTCAACAAAATCGCATGGTTATTCTTACAGAACCCTGGCATTCTAGATGAGATCACCCACTTTTGGATACTGTCCAAAGACTCTGGTCCAGACTCTGTTTGGGTCAGACATTCAAACTGCTGGACGGACCATTTTATTTCAAGAGACATGAAATTAATGAAGGCAGACCTAAGCCAACAGACAGCTAGCTGAACAAAAAGCTGAGCCAAAATACAATCTAAAATACGGAAGTCAATATTCTTTCCTCTACCCTGGTAGGTTTTGTCCTAATTTAGCGCTTAGCTCGTTCTTCCCTGCGCTAACCTAGTGGCCTTTATCCCAAGGCAGGGGCATGTCTTAAACGTCTTTGCGCTTTTCCCACGCTTGGTCCTAGAAAACGGGATTGCTCGGCGACTATTTAATTGCCTTGACTATTTAACTGTTTAATTGATTTAATTAATGGTAGTAACTAAGATGATTAACATGAGTACAAAGTTTACCATTTTAAAAAATGCTTTTTAAGAAACATATGCTATGTGATTCTATCCTTGTGACAAGTCTGTATGTGCCTATTCTTACCCCAAATTTATAGTTGTAGAAGCAGAGGCTCAGCATGGCAAAGTATTATCTGATTCTAAAATCCTTGTATTTCTTCACCTCGCCACATGCCTACGATTTTTTTTTAATGTTCAAAAACCACACCCATCTGTGTGTGTGTAAAGGTTTTCTTTGCTCAAAAATCAGAAGATCAACACTTGTGAACAATTTGTTCTCTGGCAGAGAACAGTTATGGGCAGAAAATAGCTCTGGGTATTGAAAAAGCACCGAAGAGCATCTAATATCATGCTGAAATAGAATTAAAAGTAAGTGTTTTACAGTGGACCTATGTTTCTCCTGCCAATAAAATAAAAATATGAAAAGGAGATGTCAGATTTCCTAATCCTGAAGATAAAGCATGAAAACGTTGAGGAAATAAAGTGTTGGGAAAACGGGTGTGCAGAGAGGGGACCCCTGGGAAGGACAGTTTGGTTCAGCGCTTGTGGAGAACAATCTGGCAGCGTGTCAAGTCGAAAATCTGCACACGGTTAGGCATGCTCACTATGGCGCTCTCTACAGTAACCGAAAAGCTAGAAACATCAGAAGCGGTAAAGTAGCATCGCCTGGTTCGAAAACTCTTGCTTTTCATTTTGTGATCATGTTCTTACATGAAAAGAATGACATCTTATATTATTAAGTGGAAATGTTGGATAAAACATTATAGTAATCTCTTTTTTGTATTTTGTTTTAAAAAATATATCAATGCCAAAACTACTGAACACGTTTTGCTTTCAGATGCTGTATTAATTATCTATTGTTGTGCAACAAATTATCTCCAAATTTAGCATCTGAAAAAAAATAACTTTTATTCTCTGACATGATTTCTGAGGGTTAGGAATCTGGGTATGTCTTGATTGGGTGCTTCTGGCTCAGGCTCTCTCATGAGGTGGCTGTCAAGTTGTCAACTGCTCCAGTCCTTGCCATCTCCGAAGACATGCATAGGGCTGGAGGAAACCCTTCCATGCCCGTTCACTCAGGTCTTGGCAAGAAGGCTCAGTGCCTTGCCACATGGGCTGCTCATGACACTTTCCCCAAGTGAGGGGAGGGAGGGGGAAGAGGAGGAAGGAAGGAGCTAAGACAGAAGCCACAGTGTTTTTATAACACAGTCTCAGAAAAGACACCATCACTTGGGCTGTGTTCTATTGGTCAGTGTGGGGCCTATATTAGCGTGTCACTACCTTGAGGCAGGGCCACTGAAGGCCATCTTGGGCTGTGCCTGTCATAGCTCATCCTCACTCTTGCCCAAAGCCCACAAAAGTCTCATCCCATTACAGCACCAGTTAAAATCCCATAATCCCATAATCTAAATCCAGTCTATGTGCACATGAGGCTCCTCAGATGTCATTCCTTCAGGACAGTTCCTCTTAGTTTAAAGTCTGTTGACTGAAGAGACAAGTCATCTGTCCCCTGGCCGGCCAACATGCAAAAGTAGAATAATGGTAAGGTAGTCACCATTTATACTCTTGCCCATAAAGAAAGAAAAATGGGAGGCATACAGGGGCTAGTAAGCCACAGAAATTCTGAAATCAAGCTGAACAAATGTCAGAAGTTCCTTGACTGGGTGTGTCCCACTGAGCCCAGTTCTTATTGTCCATGGCTCTTGGACTCACCCTCTGGGCTCTTGGTTCTTCCCTCCTGGACTTCCAACCTCCAGAACTGTGAGAATACAAATTCCTGCTGTTTAAGCCACGCCCCCCCCCCCCAATCTCTGTCATTGTGCTATGGCAGCCCAAGCAGACTAATTCATCCTTCTGAAAGATATCTGAAAACGTCTTGCTATTGCCCAATCCAAATTTACTCTTCTTTTTAAAAATCATTTTTGATGCATATAACTACACATTAATGTATATAATTTGTTTCTGTATAAAATGCATGTGATTAGATTTGTTCCTAATCTAATCTGAGAGTCTGTGCTTTCACTCAAAGAATTGAAACCTTTCATTTCATGTTAGGGCCCATTTCAGATCTAACCTCCACCTTCTAGAGGTGGAATCCCAAGGGGTTTATGACTGTAGGATGGAAATGTGACAGAAGATGCCTCTCGTGGCTAACTGTGGACTGAATTTAGGGATCACATTGTAATGGGAAAGTTGTGTTCAAGGAATCACCAGATCAGTGCATTTCAAGATCAAATCCTTACTCTTCGGGGTCAGGGAGCAGAGACTTGCACTTAGCCCAATCACAGAAGAGACAAAGGGGACCTCACAATGACAAGGAACCAGATTTCAGAAAGCGATCCCTGGGAGCAGGCAGCCGTGGGAACTCTGCAGCTCCCTGCGCAGCCTCAGTGTAGGTCACCAGGAGCAGCACAGGGTCTCCGAGGCCTCCGAGAACAGAGAACGCGCTTTCTCACTCGTCCTTCGTTGCTCTGTCTCCGATCACACAAACTTCTGGTCACTTAGTTATCTTTTCTATGTCTTCTGTGGTGATTTGCATAACAAGCATCCTGTGTCTAGTACCCATGTTAACTTTCCATTTAATAAAACATGTATTTTAATCTAAGTTTCTCTAATGATCAAAGTCAGAGCAAAACAATGTCTTTTGCCTACCCTGCAATTAAAGTAAGAAGCTGAGCAAGTTTTTACTTTACTTTAGCTTTTATCTTACCCTAAAATTTATTATAAACCCAATCTATTATATAATCAACCAGTCAAGGTTTTTTTTTTAAATTCATGTTTTTCCCAAAAACATTTTTAGCTTCTGAACTTTGTAACTATATTTTAAAAACACAGGGACTACCAATCCTTTTATATCTTGACTTCCTTATATTTAAGTTATTAATTTTGATTTTTTTGTTTGTTTTAGAGAGGAAGAGGGAGAGAGAGAAAAAGACATCAATGTGAGAGAGAAACAACAGTCTGTTGCCTTCCGTATGCACCTGACTAGGGATCGAATCCACAATCTGGGTATGTGTCCTGAACAGGAATCAAACCTGCCACCTTCTGGTGTATGGGTGATGCTCAAACCAACCGAGATACCCAGCCAAGGTGAATTTTTATTTATTTATTTTTTTAGTGTCCTGTAGAGTAAGTCTTTGAATAATTTTTAAGGAAGGCCAAATGGGTGAAATTGCTTCTGATTCTTAGATATCTGAAAATGTCTTCCCACTGCCTGGACTCATGGGTTAAATTTGGCTTGGAATGGCACGCTCAGATCATGAAGTTTCCTCTTTAGAGAAGCAGATATTTCTCCATTTGGAGCTGGTGAATAAAAACGGGAGCTAGCCTTATTTTTTCCCTTTGTAGGTAAACTGTTCCTTTCTGTCTGGTTGCTCATATGATAATGTCTTTTCTCTAGATATGGGCATTCCCTCCTCCTACCCCCCCCCCCCCATCAAAATCTTGATTTTTTTTTTTTATACTAAGGGTAATACTTTCTATTACATCTGTGATTATTATTTCTGCTCCGTTTGTTCCAGCATTTTCAGGAGGATCTGTTATCCACAGTTTGGATTTATACTACTTTCACTCTGTGTCTGTTATGATCTCTTGCCATTCCATCTGTATACTAAACACAGTCTTGGAAAGCGGGTTCATAGATTATATTTTGTCCATTGTCAAGTCTGCTCGCTGGTGCAACTGTAGCATTTTTGTCTTTGCATCCTTCTCTCATTTTGGCTGTCTCCATGATTGATCAGGGCAGGTTACCTGGAGTGACTTAGACTCACCTGCAGGGTGGCATCGGGCAGGGCCTGACCTCAGATCTGTATGAGGAGGAGGGCCTGCCTTGGGCCGCCCTGGCCCAGTCCCCAGCAGGTATCATCAATCTGGCTCTGATGCACCAGGTTGGAGCCAAAGCACGATGTGCTCCCAGGGATGCTCGGCCTCCAGAGCGTTTCCTAAGGGAACATCTATCCCCATGTGGTACTCATCCTCCTCCCTCTACTCCGAGGTGTACGGGAAGTTGTGATCTTGGAATCCATGTGAAAACGAAAGGAGGCATGCATGGGGCCCCCATTTTGGCCCTCTTGGAGCCTTATTCCCATGCAGAGGGTAACAGTGGTCTGGTTTCAGGTTACAAGAGCCCGGCCCCTGAGCCTGGCAGAGGTTGGGATAAGCAGATCCTCTCTTGGGTCTGGTTGTCTATTCAGTGTTGTGATGAGAAGATAAAACAGATGTTGCTGGGGTGGGGACCAGCCCCACAGGCACTGTACTTGGTGAACATTCCCTTTAGATTTCTATCAACGCTCATGCTAGGTTTGTGTCTTTGCAGAGAGTCACGAGTGTTTTCATAGGAAAGAGTGCATCTCAGGCCAATCCAATGGTTAATTTTGACATATGCCTGGCACACTTCCCCCCAGAGAACAATGCACTCGTTATACATAGAGACAATGACTTTTCAATCCCAATTAGGGCCCCAGATTACTTCATTCACCAACTCCCGTGGCAGCCAAATGCTGCTGGCGGGTGGGATCCTGAAGATGGGCACCAAGGGTTCCACTACAGCGTGGGGGCCTCCAGCGCAGGCAGGCGGTCAGCGCAGTGGCCGGCAGGGAGTCCGTCTGTTCCCCGGAGCTTGTCTTTACACTGATTCCGCCCCGACCACAATCAGCAGACAGATCACCAGTAAGAATGTGTCTTACTCACATCAAGATGGAAAGTATAACATGATGTATCCTTACCTTGTAACACATTCTGGCCACCAAACCCCGCTGAAGAACCCTTTCGCGAAAATTCACAGCTTTCCACAGAAAGGTGAGATTACTGACTGTGTCCGTGTTCAATCCCAGGAAACTGAAGGAAAAACACAGTGACCATCATTCTTATTTGTCCTCACCAAGGAACACATCTGAAAGAAATAGACGGGGCTTGTGTTTTCTAAAGGGATTTTCTTCCAGTGGAGAAGTGGTGTCAGTGTATAACCGCGCCCTTGGTTCGTGCTTCCGCCAGTCTTTGCCTCATGAATGTGTGGCTCTAGTTTATCTACATGGTGGTCCTCACGGTATAAAGATAATTTGGTTTCCTGCTTTTCCCACTATAGTTGTTTTATAAGTAATGTTCAATATTTTATATAGTCTTTCTTCACTCACAACTATATAACGTCCATCAAGTGGGTTTTCCCTAATTTGATCACCATTGTTGGGCATGTGGTATAATAATGATGATATGTGAACATTATTAATAAAATATACTTGTCACAAAATTTTTGTCAATGAATACTATTTCTTATATGCATCATGTGTCAGGCGCTGGGCTAATTACTGCTGTGAATTATTCAGTGATTCAATCATTCTACGATGAAGTTATGATAATCATTCAATGTAGAGTCTGAGAAACTGAGGCTCAGCAAGATGTGGGAACCTCCTCAAGGTCACATGGGCAGAACACACTCAAGCTTGGGTTTTGTCCCGGGGGACACTCGGATTAAGGGAAGAGGAGCAGGAGGGGCAGTGAGGGGTGTGGGCAAGCACACGGTAGGGCGTGCCACAGAGAGGGTGGCTTTCTTCAGCACAGAGATGCCCATCTTCCCCATCGGGCCAATGAGGAAATGGAGGCACAGAGGAGTTGAGACTTAGGCACAAACAGACTCCAAACACCCAGTGTGGGAGCCGTGCCCTGCCTCCCTCGCCTCGTCTCAACGACTGAGCCCTCCTGCAGTCCAGAGGGGGCACATGGGTGTCCACGCAATGGCGGCTAATTGGAGGGATTTCAGAGCAACAGGAAGTTCCCAGCCCATCTTTCCTTACATCCCCGTCTCCTCATGTGCATGTCCTGTGACTGCCATCCTGCTGCTGCAGTAGGGTGCGAGCTCCGCATGGCTGAGAACCCATCACTCTGGACCGCCAGTGCCCAGGGAGGTGCCCAGGTCACAGGTGGATGACAAAGGCTTTTCTTAATATAAGTAATAATCAGAGCAAGTAAGGTTTGGGGACTTACGCAGAACAAAGACAGACTGAATCAGAACGTCTGACTGTGTGGGAGAGAGATGTGTACTGTTTTGGAGGTTAATAACCGAAACAAAAATAAATGGACTGGAACTTTCCAAATATTTACAATTGGAAAACTGCCTTTGGCGCATCTCAAGTCTGTCCTGGAACATGTGCTGGGAGCAGAGGGTTGCACATGGGTGAGGGGCTGTTATGCTCTTGGAGTGAGGAGGCCCCGCTCCGCTGTCAGGAAAGGAGAGGAGAGGAGAGGAGGGGAGGGGAAGGGAGGGGAGGGGAGAGGAGAGGAGAGAGAGAGGAGAGGAGAGGGGAGGGGAGGGGAGGGGAGGGGAGGAGAGGAGAGGAGAGGAGAGGAGAGGAGAGGGAAAAGAGGAGGGGAGGGGAGAGAGAGGAGAGGAGAGGAAGGGAGGGGAGGGGAGAGGAGAGAGAAAGGAGGGAAAGGGAGGGGAGGAGAGGAGAGGAGAGGAGAGGAGAGAGAGAGGAGAGGAGGGAGAGAAGAGGAGGGGAGGGGAAATGAGGAGAGGAGAGGAGAGGAGAGGAGAGGAGAGGAGAGGAGAGGAGAGGAGAGGAGAGGAGAGATTCCTGAGCAAATGGAACTGGTGCCGATGGAGACAGTTCTGTCCTTTCACCCCTTGTATGTGGGAAAATTTCAAACTAACCACCTGGGCCAAGGCTATGGGAACTATGAAATGCCCACTCAGGACCAGGCATAGTGAAAAGATGCACTGACTCCATAGAGGGTGCAGGACAAACTGAGACATTAAAACTGAGAGGTACGTGAGACAGTCCTGGGATGCAGGGGCTGATGAGAGAGACTATGGTATGAACAGACAGGAGTCTTCTGAGCAGTAGGAAAAAAGGGAAAGAAGGACAGAGTATAGCTTTCTTAATTCCACTTCATGCCACCAGTTGTGGAAAGTCACACACTGTCATTTATGTGTTTCCCCTGTTTTTAATCAGGATTGTAAGATTATATTTTCTAATGAACAGTTTCCTTAGAAATTAGTTCAATACATTTGGGTTATGGAGATCAATAATCTGCCTCCAAATAAAAACAATAATTTTAAAAATACACAAAGAAAAAATACATGTAAGCTGCTCAAAAGTAGAATAAAGGAGACAATACATTTATGAGCATAAATCAATGAAGTAGGAAAGAGAGGTAGGACAGAGCAGATCAATAAAGGAAAAAGCTGGTTGTTTTAGAAAATATAAACTAGAAAAACATCTGATGAGATAAAACTGTACAACAATACAGAAGAGAAGACACACAAATAATTTTAGCAATGTCAAATGGGAGATAACTACAGACTAGTGAAAGCAAAACAGGTAATTAGAGAATAGTATGAAGAACCTTATGCCAATAAATTAAAAAACAAATGGACAAATTTCTAGAAAAATACCATTTACTATAACTGACACAAAAAAGTCTAAATGGCCTTAAAATAATTAAATGAATTAAATCAGTAGTTTGTTTAAATATTCCCCCAGGCACAGATAGGTTTCAATTAACTTATAAATTCTTCCACAGAATAAGAAACTATCTACTCCCACAACAACTTTATGAGACCAGAAAAGCTGGCTATAAATTCCAATCAGGAAAGTAAGAGAATGGGAAACAGTATGCCAGTCAATGTACAGAAACCCTAACAAAGCTCTGGCCAGGTGGCTCAGTTGATTGAAGTGTCACCTATACACCAAAAGGTTGTGGGTTTGATTCCCCATCAGGGCAAATACCTAGATTTCTGGTTCGATCCCCAGCCGGGGTGCATACAGGAAGCAACTGATCAACGTTCCTGACATGGATGTTTCTTTCTCTCTCCCTTCCTCCCTTTAAAATCAATAAAAACATATCCTCAGGTGAGGATTTAAAAAAAAAAAAAAAGACACCATAAGAAAAAATCTAAAAGAAGCCACAAACTTGGAGAATATCATTGTAACATTTATAACAACAAAGGACAAAAAACCCCTAACAGTCCACAAGAATAAGAGCAAGGCCCTGGCCACGTAGCTCAGTTGGTTGGAGCATCATCCCAATACATGTAGGTTTCGCATTCAATTCCTGGTCAGGGTGCATGTAAGAGCATATAATGAATGCATAAAGAAGTGGAACGACAAATGGATATTTTTCTCTCTCTGAAGTCAATAAAGCCCTAGCCGGTTTGGCTTAGTGGACAGAGCATCAGCCTGTTCAACCTGTTCGCAGGGTCCCAGGTTCCATTCCGGTCAAGGGCATATGCCTCGGTTGCAAGCTCCCGGCCCTGGCTGGGGGCACGTGGGAGGCAACCGATCGATGTGTCTCCTTCACATCGGTGTTTCTCTCTGTCTCTCCCTCTCCCTTCCACTCTCTCTAAAAATCGATGGAAAAATATCCTCGGGTGAGAATTAAAAATAATAAATAAATAAATAAATAAATAAATAAATAAATAAATATTAAAAAGAAAATAATAAGACAAAAAATAGAAAAATTGGCAACACACATGAACAGGCATTTCACATTAGAAGAAACATAAATGGCAATAAACATGTGAAAGCACGCCCAACTCTCACAGCAACAGAAAAATGCACTGTAAAGTCAGTGAGAGACCTTTTCCTTACGCTGTATTGACAAAAAGTAAGTCTCATAAGGCCAAGTGTTGGCACGGAAAGGTCTTCACAGGACACGTGCTGCTGGCAGGTATGAGCTGCACAGTCACGTTAGAAAGCAACCTGGCCCCAGCGGGTGACGTGGAACACTGACCTCTAGGCAATACATACTGCGGAGGAGGGTTTTCCAAACAGCAGACTGAAAATCACCAACGAGTCATGAAATCAGTTTAAAGGATTGAGATCAGAATTTTTTTAAAATTTAAAAACATCCGAAAGCAGGATGAGCAAATAGGATAAGCATCGTTTCATGGCGTGTTTACGTCAGTTGGGCCTGTTGGGTGGGGTGCTCAGTGGATGTGTGGGTGTGACAGTGACGTCAAATGTCTTTCTTTTTCTGAGTCATGGCAGCTAAATGGGAAAACCCTGTAGGAACTCTGGATCATTTCTCCTGAAAACGTGGACAAGGTTCCTTCATAAGAGCTTTTTGCAAAATATCGAAAACACAGCCTGATTGGCCGCTGGAGATGAGAACGGTAAGTAGATGATGGTGTGTGCACGTGGTGAAATGTAGTGAGTGAGGAGAGCTCTTCAGTTACACATAACAGCTTGGATGGATCTTAGAAACAGAATCCTGAGTGACAACAGGCAGCCTCAGAATTCCACATACTTCACACCTTATTCATCAAGTTTAAAGTCCATACTAAAAAAAATCAATAAAGACAACCAAAAGCATGATCCAGAAGCCAGACTGTCTGGGCTCAACTCCTAGCTCCACCCTTCATTAACATGCCACCTAGGGCAACATCCTTAACCTCTGAGCCTCAGTTTCTCGTCTGTGAAATGGAAATAATAACCTACCTCATGTTTTTATAATTAAAACCTATAAAGGGCTCAGAACAGTGAACACGCAATAAAGAAGGAGCACAGTAGAAAGAACAGAATTAGCATCATTACGGTTTTTAAGTTGGGGAGTGGGTCCACGAGCGTTCATTTTACATATTCGTGTATTTTTGTACATAAACCAAGTAGTACACATTTCAATCGAGCGAGCTGCCATGACAAGGCTCTGTGTTCTTGGGCTCAATAATAAGACACTGAGGGCCGAGGATGGTGACAGCCTGAGCAGTTTCGTACCTGGTTCTGAGCTGGTCACCCCCAGACTCGGCCCAGCTTCGGGCAGGCTAACAAGTGGCCTTTCTCCATCTGCCTAGTGTGTTGAGCCAGCAGTTCCCGCACCACAACCTGCGTACAGAGTTACCATTTGTCAGTCATTTGTCCAAAATGTAAAAAATACCAGTGCCTTCACATGCTACAGCCCGGTGAGTTCTAGTTGCTTCTAGTAAACTCCCTGCAAGGAACCAATGACCTCCTCCTTCCAGGGTCCCGTCTGCCCCACAACAAACGAGTGGAGCTTACCATCCACTCTCATCCCTCCCAACGTGGCCAGCAGCTCCCTCTCCTCCGGGACCCCAGGCACAAATGCTGGTCCCAGTGCCACTTACTTCAGCTGCCACTTCAGATAAAACCAACTTGCCTTTCCTGGACCAGTCAGACATTTGGTCTGTTTTCTTTCGTGCCTCTGACAGTCTATGGCTGATTAGGTTTGGGTGGAAAAAGCATTAAAATGTACACGTAAAACCATCTCCATCCATCTCCTCCCTCATTCTCTTTAAAGCTATGATTTGGTCTGAACGTACTGCATGCTCTTCCAGGTTTGTTAAAGATGCTCGTGGCTAGCCTTCGGCAGAGCCAGGCCCAGCTGGTGGCAGCAGCTGCCAGGCCTGTCAGGGAGGCCACCTTGGCCCACCCTGCCCACGAGCCTCCAGCTGACCGCCTTGGTGAGAGCGGCCCAGGCAAGGCCAGCAAGGAATCGCACTGGGTGACCCCGCCCAAACGACCCACAGAACCATGAGCTAACAACTGTGACTTGTTTTAAGCTACTAAACTTGGGGATGGTTTATTATGCAGGAATACATAGCTGATTCATTCTCCTACAAAACCAGTGTCAGAATATTTCCTTCTTTGTTTTATATACGTTCATGTTTTGTATAGAGATGCTATAAAGTATATATGCCTTTGACCAGCAGTATATCATAAGTAGTATTTTTGGTTCACATTGCTGTTTCGAATTCTAGCTATCTGTTTAATGGCTATATGTTCAGTTAGATATTTAGGCTGTTTCCAATTATATAGTGTCACTAATACCTTGACATCAGTACATTCCAACAAAGAGCACTGCCCTCTTTCTGGTTGTCACCTAAGGATAAATCCATGAATCAGCCGACACGGAGGTTTTGGTAAAGGCCATCCTGCCTATATGAGGGATGCTGGTAGCTCCTCCAGTCATGTGACTGCGAAGCTCTCCTGGCAGTGGTGGCAGAGCCAGGTGTGCAATTATTGGACAGTGTCACACCATGTCCTGTCCAATGCCATGTGGCCAAACAGAAGCAGCGGACTGACAACCCAGAGCCTCATGCAGTTACACCGGAGATTTCAGGTTCTCCCCACCCCGGCCTGTGGGAGGACAACACTCCCTGCCCCCTGAAGCCAGAGGTGGCCACAGGGCCCACTTTAGGCAAGTGACATGCAAGCTGGTGTGATGCTCCCACTTGTGACTGCTCCCTAACTCTGGCTTCAGTCTATATCCGAGGCTGCCATGCCAATTCCATGTATAAATGTGGCATTTTTAGGTCTTACAATGTTGTCAGGTTTATTATAAACTAGACCCAGTGCACAAATTTGTGCACGGGTGAGGGTTCCTTGGCCTGGCTGGGGATCAGAGCCGATCAAGGCCGTCTCGCCCAGTCCCAAATGGGGCCAAAGGGGGTTGGCTGGTGGGGGAGGGACCACAGGAGGGCTCCAGGGTGTGTCCGGCCCTCTCGCCCAGTCCCAATCAGCCAAACCCCAGCAGCAAGCTAACCTACCAGTGGGAGTGTCTGCCCCCTGGTGGTCAGTGTGGGTCATAGCAACTGGTCAAGCAGTCGACCAAACGGTTGACCAATGGGTTGGACACTTAGCATATTATGCTTTTTATTATATAGGACTAGAGGCCCAGTGCAGGAAATTCGTGCACTGTGGGGGGGGGGGGTCCCTCAGCCCAGCCTGTGCCCTCTCACAGTCCAGGACCCCTTAGGGGATGTCTACCTGCCGGCTTGGGATCGGGCCTAAGCCGGCAGTTGGATATCCCTCTCACAGTATGGGATCCCTCTTTCAGTCTGGACCCCTAGCTCCTTACCGCCTGCCTGTTTGCTGCTCCTTACCACTGGGCTCACTGGTCCTTAGCACTGCCACAGAGGCGGGAGAGGCTCCCACCACCACCACTGTGCCACCAGCCATGAGCTCAGCTTTTGGCTTAGCGGTGCTCCCCCTGTGGGAGCACACTGACCACCAGGGGGCAGCTCCTGTGTTGAGCTTCTGCCCCCTGGTGGTCAGTGCGCATCATTCTGCCGGTCATTCCACTGTTCAGTCAACTTGCATATTAGGGTTTTATTATATAGGATTACTTTCCTTTTGTTTCTTTTGAGTATTGTCTTGAATTCTTGAATTTATGCCTCTAGATAAATTATACTATCTATGATTTCATTTCAGGATAATAAAGGGGTGTCACAAAATATTGTGACACAGGAGCATTGTCCTGTACAACGAATGGTACTGGGTTCAATTCCCAGTTGGGGCACATACCTAGGTTGCAGGTTCAATCCCCAGACCCAGATGGGGTGAGTGCAGGAGGCAACCAATCAATGTTTCTCTCTCACTTCGATGTTTCTCTCTCTCTCCCTTTGCCTCTCTCTAAAAATCAATGAACATGTCCTTTGGTGAGAATTTAAAAATAATAATTTATTTATTTATTTATTAAAAAGAGGGCATCCGGCCTAATAAGTTTAAGAATCCTTGTATTAGGGATCGAAGGACGTGAACATTAGTATGGCTGCTATACAAAATAAAGGTGAAAATCAAAACATCTCCAGCAGAGGCAAAAATGGAGGGAGATTGGTGAATTTTAACTAGAATTAAAATTATAATTCAAATTACATTAGTAATCCAGTTTTGTTTCACTGACACATCACTAGGATTAACACTTATATTCTTTTTATTTTTTCTAATCTGTTAAGTTTATGATGGCTGTACCTCTAACTCCCTCTTGGTACAAGAGCACTGTCATCCCAAGAATTAAATTTTGCTTTCTCTTTACCTCATACCTTTATCTTTCTTCATTTGTCTTCTTGCCGTTATTGCTACCGGATGACATAGAGCACAACAACCTGTGTATGGCCTCCTGTTTTTCTACTGCTGGAAGGTGAATGCTGGGAGGTCAGAGTGTCCACCGTGTGCTGTCCAAGGGCGCACAGCCGCGCACTGCAAGCTGAGCAATCTTTCCTGAACCCAGGGCTGAATAATAGACCCCCTTCCTGTGTCCAGTATCTCATCCAATCTAACCAATTCCTGAATAACTTCCTTCTGCTTTGGAATGACATAATTATCCAGTTCAGGCGCTAAACACAACGGAAAAAATCACTGGGCCCTGGCTGATTTCACAAAAGCAGATTTTTTTTGCTCCTTTCTTTTCTCTTTGCCTCTTGCTTTTGGCATCTTTCCTCCTTTTCTAGGTCATGAGACAAGAAAACATGATTTTAAAAATGAGTTTATTTTCTGCTGCTGAAGCTCCTGTGGTGAAAGATTAAATGATTGAAGCCATCAGCTACCATGGGATTTGGGGATAACACTCTCTAGATCCAATACTTCACTTGATAAATGACCAGGGGAAGACAAAGATAGAGCAGTCACCTTCTCTATTGGGCGTCCAATGAAGACGAGCTCGCTTCACCTAGGAGATGTGTCCAGAATACACTATAATGTACTATGTGTGCATACATACACAATATATGTACTATATACTAATACCAACATGCTACATGCTACATACTAATATACTGTATACACACACGTATACCCATATAAGTATTTTTAACTTTCTATTTTAAAATAATTATAGATCCCCAAAAAGTTAGAATAGCACAGAGAGGTATTACTGTCCAGTCATCACCCAGATTACCCCAAAAGTGAGATCTCACATGACAGCAGCAATTATCCAAACCAGGAAGTGCAATAGCATTTTTATACATTCAATGTTCCCGTTGTGCTGGGGATCTCGTTATTTAAAAATGAACTGAAAAGTAGATCACTCTGCAACGCGAAGTATCCTTTTTGCAATACAAGTAATTACCTCCTTATCTAAGCCTGGGGTTTTTAATACTTATACCATATTTTCCCAAGATGACTGGTGACGCTATTTCTCGCTAGGTGATTGTTTTTGTGGCTGAGCCATTCTCCAGTTCTGCACGTGAATTCCCTCCGCCGCCCTCTGCGCGTGATTAATCCCCGGCGGCTGAGCCTGGTGCACCTGTTCCCGAGCCTTCTCCGGAGAACTCTAGGGGCCTGAGCAGTCAGCACAGCGACATCCTTCCCTCTGGAAAAGATCCACCTGCAGGTGGAATCACGCTCATCTACAGCCTTGGAAACTCTGAGTCTAGGCAGTTGTGCAAAAAATGACATCATAAGCATGCATTCATAATGGATATCATATGTATCAGGCCACGGCAATCAGGTAACATCAACAAGAGTGAGTTTTTAGGTCAAATGGCTTTTCAAGGCATCTATGAAGCAACTAGCATTTCCATGCATGCAGCATCTCACTGATTTATGCCAGGCTCAGTGAAACTTGGATTAAAAAGTCTAAAAGGTAGGGTCTAGTGCCAAGGCAGAAACACACAGAGCCAATGAGAATAGAAACAGGTGTCTAAGCAAAGCCACCAGACCTCACCCACTCTGCGACCAGGACAAGCCAGGCAGTGGGGTTGCACTCAGGTGTGAGCCACAGAGGGCGATGGAGTCATTCAGAGTGGCAGTACTTATGGCATTGGGGACCCAAATAATGCCGAGCAGGACTGGCCACAAAATTTGGGGCCCAGTGCAAACTGTACGACTATCCAGCTTTCACCCCAGGAAGCTGGATCTGGTCCCCGGGGTCCCAGTAGGACCATTAGACACGAATGTACCTGCATGTCCTGCATCTGTATTACATCTACATCCGGCCACCTCGGTGCCTGAGGGCAGCCCAGGTGTCACCCGGGTATAAGGTTGAAGGAAAGACCAAGTGGATGTGACTCACCACCAAGCATTCTAGCGCTTCATTTCTGTTAGATGCTGAACAACACATCAAAATAAGATTCTTTGAGGAGAATTTTTAAAGATTGCCTAACTAGAAGAAATGAATGAGATAGGGAGGGCCAGGGAGGGGAAAGAACTGCTTTAAAACACATAAACCAACACGTATACTGCTCGGAGTAATTGCTGGGCCTTAAACATGAATTTGAAATTTATTTCTGAGGATGGATGTGTCCAAAGCAGTGATTTAAGCCCTGCAAAAATTCATGCACTTCCCAAATGAACTCAATAGTGGTTAATTTTTTGTTTGTTTAATTAAATGAATGAGATAGGAAGGGCTGGGGAGGAATCTGTTTTCTCAATGTCTCTTCCCCACAGAAAACAAAGTGCGTCTTTGTTGTTTTCCTTCCTTCATTCCACCCCCCCCCCCTTTATGGAGCACCTACTATGTGCAAGGCATCCACTGTCAATAGAGCTTCCAGTCAATTGGGCTTCCAGTCTGATAGAAGAGATCAGCACAGGAACACGCACGACACTCTGGGGGCATCTGTCAGAACCCGAACCCGACAGGCACAGAAGTACAGCAAGTCAAAAGGAGATCCTTTTCTGTGATGATCAGGGAAGACTTCTCTGCCCTCCACCCCCTCTCTTTCCACATTTGCTCACTGATCTATCTCAAAAGGTATCTTTCAACCATGAGAAGGCCACCATTCCATGCACCTGGCCCAAGCAGAATCTGGACTCCTCCTGCCACAGACGTGTGGCCCTCCTCCTGGGCTGCTGGGACCCAGCTCACACAGCCCCCTACCCAAGCCTTGCCCTCCTTCCAAGACTCCACTTAACCTTCCACCCTGATGCTGGGCACAGCCCTGCTGCTTTCTGCCTCCATCCTGATCAAGGCCTTGCTTCTGGAAACACTGCCCGCAGCTGTAAGGAAAGCCCCTCACAAGGTCCAGGCCAAACCAGATCCTTGGCACCACATGAATCCACTATGCATTTACTGAGCACCTACTGTGTGCCCTGCATGACACTAGCAACAGGCGAAGGATACTGAATTTTCATTATGTGGACAGGCATGCCTCGGAGATTCTGCGGGTTTGGTTCCAGACCACCATAATAAAGTGAGTGTTTTGATAAAGTGAATTCTATTTTTGCTGAGGTGTGTGTGTGGGGGTGGGGTGGGGTGGGGGGGGTCTTGCTTTCATTTTGTAAAAAATGCAACATCTGAGAAGTACAATAAAGTGAACCACAATAGAACAAGGTGTGCCTGTGGTTAACACTTTGTGACCCTCACTTAACCCTCCAGAGTCAGCCCCCCATTTAGAGATGTGGGAGGGGGGCTCAGGGAGACCAGGGACTGGCCCAGGTTGCTGCATGCCAGAGGGGAGGGACTGAGCCCTGGACCTGCAGGTCAGTGGCATTTCTGTCAAGTCTGAGGCCACATTCTCTTGGACAAAAGTCAGTGGAGGTGATGGCAACCCCTGGGGTGGGGGCAGGGCCTGTGTGGCCTCAGTCCCACGCACACTGAGTTTCAGGGGCCTGCTGCCCTTATGCTGGTCTCTGCCTGGCCCTGAAGACTTGGACCCCCTGGTCAAAGGGCCCCAAGCAGCTCCTGTAAGAACCCCAGGAGTGAGTCCTGACCTTCCTCTCCCTGTCTCCCCATTGCCCACCCTGATGGACCAGCCATCTGTGACTGGCCAGCTCACAACAGTGGGGCTGGCTCAGGAGCATCCCTACCCTGCAGGACAGCAGCTGGTCAGCTGTCTGCTCCCAGATGCCATGCCCCCACACCCCACACAGACTTTCCTTTCTGGCCGACACCTTCTCTCACTAGAGGGGGAAATGCCCGGCTCACCCCCAGCTCCCATGTAGCTGGGACCTCAGCAAATGGCCCAGTCCTGGTCTGTGGACCTGGAGGAACCAGCTGGGACCCCGGGAAGGGTTTGTTGAAGGCGCTGAGACACCAGGAAGCACACCCGTGTTGTGGAGTTGGATTCCGGGAAGAGGCTGGGGGTCCGAGGGAAACAGCCCCTGAGCCAGGCATGGGGTCCTCATGTGGGGGCGATACGGGTTCTATGGTTTAGGAATCTGCAGCCAGTGTGTCCTGAGGGGTAAACCCCCCGCCCCTCACCCCACAGCAACTGGGCCCAAGCTGAATTCCCCAAAGCTGATTTGTCCACTTGCCGAAGTCCAGGGCCTCCTTGCTGGCCGCCCAGGTTTCTCACCACACGCCCCCCCCACCATGGCCTTCCCTCCCGCTCCCCCCCCCCCCCATCTCTCCCTATTCCAGAAGTTTCCATGCAGTGCATGCAGGTGCCAGGCCATTCCCGATTATCAGGTCCTAACACCAGCAGCAGCGTGTCCAGTGTCACGGGAATAGATGTAAGTGTGCAAACTAAAGGACCATAAGGAGAATGTTAGTAAAAGAAATAATATAAAGTTTTCTATAACTTGACTAATGTACAACCCTCCCCCTGAGGAAAAAAAACATTCCCCTTAACCCCCAATGTTGACTTAAGTTGTTTCAAATTATATTGTTACTGAAATACGTGCAAACATAAAACTAGATATAAACACCTTTGTTTATAGCTCTTGTTCAACTATAAACGATGAAATCGAATACAAGCAAAGTTACAAAACCAAGAGATCCAAATCAACGGCCTAACAACATGTGGCCGGCTGTGGTGTGCAGCCTGGACGTGGTTCCTCGGGCGGGTTCTGCCGGCTGTGCGGGCTGGGGGAGGAGCCCCTTCTCCCCTGGTCTCGAATGCCTGCCACTCCCTCCCTCCAGCCGCACACCGTGCCGCCCTCGGCCTGCACCTGGCACAGATAGAGAGAGAGCCTACATCTCCTCTTTCCTGGTTGGTTCCTGGTGACCTGAGGGGTATTATTTGGTGCCAAAGGGTTTCAATACACGGACACCGGAGCTGGAACCCACAGCGGTCCCTGGTTGTATGGCTGTCATCCAGATAACCTGCACAACACACTTAAACGATTTGTTTAGATCACCATCAAAAGTAAAACAAACAATAACACATCCTAGATTCCAGTTTGGAAAACAATGCCAAACCCGTCAGCTGTACAGAAAAGAGGACGTCATGTGGGAAGCAGAGAAGTGCAGACAGACAGACTGGCCGGGTCCTTTCTCCCAGGCTCACACGCGGAGTCCAGAGGAGAGCTTTCCTACGTGTGCATCCTCCCAGCATCCCTCCAGGCCCCCAAGTGACCCCATTTGTAAATGCTTCGCATCGACTCTGTGCCCTGAGCAGATCTTCCAGCTGCCTCCTCACTCCATTTCCGATGCCGCCAGGCTGGCCTGGGCACCACATCGCCCGTAGGCTGAGCCTGGGTCCCCAGCTCAGGCCTGGCTGCTCCACCATGGCCCCCACCACCCTCACTGGGCAGGCCTCCTGGGTCTTATTCCACACACCTCCCCCTGCTTTTCCTGCCATCATCAGGGTGATTCTGGGTGTAATTCCCCATCTGTTGGTCTTGGGGGCAGATCCCTGCAACCATCTCTCCTAATTCTTCCGGGGCTGGCAGCCCTCAGCCTGGCACCCGCTGTCTCTCAGAAGAGGCCCTGAGGAGAGGAAGGCTCTGGTCTTTCCGTAAGCAGAGCTGTCCTCCACGCCATCACCCCTGCCTTGGCCACCGGGTCTCAGCCCTGTACTGCGGGTGCACCATGGTGCTGCCACGCACTTCACCAACCACCCCTCCCGTGTCAGGACCATCTGCCCTTTCCTCCTTCTGGCCTGACCCCGGGGCGCACACAGCCAGGAGGTGGGGGCCCAGTGAGGAGGTTCCTTCAGGTTTCCTGTGTGGTTCCTTCCAGGATAAGAGAGACCAGGTTCTCCAGCTGCGGCCAGGTCCAGTCCTCACCTGATGCCACGTCCCAGCCCAGCACCTGAGTCCTGCTTATCTGGGAGGAGAATTTGGAATTCTCCCCAGTTGTAGGGGTGGGAGAACACCAGGGCGGGCGAGTGAGGTGTGTGGGGGAGGGTGCAGGGAGAGCTTTTCCTTTCTTTGTTACCCTTCACTCTTTCTCGTCTCTCCCTCAGCTTTCACATTGAAAGGAGAAACTATTTTTAAATGGTTTTAAATATACTTGATTTTTAAAATTCAAGCCAGTTGAAATGGTCTTAAAGAAAGTGCAAGTTTCCTACCCAAACCCCTGCCTCCAGGAATGACCATTCTTAGCAGCGTTGTTCTGCTGGGAGGGGAAGTGTCCAGTGTCCAGGTCAGCCAGACTCCCGTGTCCCGCCCCCGGGTGCCTCATATTACCCGTGCTTTTCTTGAGTGGTTTTGTTTTCCCCCGAGTCTTCATGAACTTTCCCCCTTTGTTTCATGAAGAAACATATGCCTTTCCCATCACATCACTAAGATCTTCCTGCTTCTTAATTGTCCCATTTCGAAGCAAATCGCTTCCTTCTTCACCTCCTTTTGATTCCTCTGACTTCCTGTTCCAATTTGGACTAACTGTGTCCCCGGCTTGCCGCACCACTGCCCTCCAGGTCTATCTTTAAGCATTCTCCTCTTGGATTAGTGCCAGATAGCATACATGTCTTCTAATTCTTAATGCCTTTCACGCTTTTCTGCAGTTCATCTACAAGGAACACTTTCAGAAAGTGCATGGCACACATTTATCAAGCATTGGAAGATCTGTAATTCGTGATTTCACCACAGATTTCATCAAAAATTTGGCCAGCTATAAAGTTTTACATTCAAGACAACTTTCTTCTGAATTCCAAGGCATTGTTCCACTCTCCTCCATTTTCTAGCCAATCTAAGTGTGCTTCGCAGACAACAGCCCTGCATCACCCAGGAGCTGGGAGCAATGCAGAGTCCCGGAGCGCCAGTGTGAACAGGACGCCGGGGACTCCGGTGCGCTGGAGAGGAAGTGCGGGCCAGCCTCTGTCCCAGCGGCTCAGGGGGCCGAGGCCAATCTGACCCTTTTTCTTAGGAATGTGTTTTCAGTCTAAAGTCTGGGGGCTCTCTCTCTCTCTTGGTCCTTACTTGGTACTCTCTTAGGTTCTGACATTTCCAGTGGCCCCTGCCAATTCAAGACTTGTGCCTTCCTTCACATCTGGAAGTTTTTCTTCCTGTATTTCTCTGGTTTTATCTGCGTCTCTGTAGGATCTGTTCCCTCTTTCCTAGGTTGATCATCCATACCTCTTAGCCTTTCCCTTTATTTCTCTTCACTTGGGTTTTCTGAGCTCCGTTCTGAGAAGTTTCCTCAAACTTATCCTTCAGCCCCTATGTTAGATTTTTAAACTTTTGTGAATGTATATTTTAATTTACTATATTCTCTGCACTATGGTTACTAGGGCTTGAACTATGGTTCTCTGAATGCTCGTTTTTCAGAGCAGGCTGTTCCTGTTTTTTGAATAAATCACACATCTCTAGGGACACTAATTGGTTTTAGTTTCTCTGTTTAGTTTTCTTCAGCACCTGTAGTTCTATTTGCTCATCTTGCTCCTTCTTTTTCATGTTGTTGATTTTCCTTAAGTGTCTCATCATCCTCATTAGATAATATTATAGAACTCTTATTCTTTTGCTTAAGTATGATGATGGTATTGTATTTATGTAAGAAAATGTCCTTATTGTAGACAATGAGTGTTGAAGTTTTTAGGAATGATGTGTCTAAGATCCACAATTTACTTTCAAATGTGAGATAGAGATAGAGATAGAAAGAGAGATAGAAAGAGAGAATAAGAAAGACAGCACTGAAATATAGTGGAGTATTAACACTGGGAAGTGGAGAGTATTCACAAGTGTTTTGTGCTAGACTTTCCATTTTCCTCTTGAAATTTGTTTGAAAATATTTATAGTAAAAGTTGGAAATAAAAAAGAACAAAACAAGAATCTCTGAATATCCCGGAGAGAGTACCTCTGGGGCCCGGAGTCCCTAGGGGATCAGCTTTCCTGTAGGAAGCCAGGTACCAACATGGTCTTGAAGCAACTTGGGCTGGAGGTCATTTGCATTTCTATAAACTTGCTAGTCTTGCAGAGTGATGAACAATGTCTGCAGTTGCTGACTAATATTCTTCAGGAAATCTGCCCAAGTGGATTAGGAGGGCTCCTGTCCTGGCGAATCTCTAATGAAGCAAAAGAAAGTGAAAATGGGATTTCATGGGTGTGGGTATAATTGGATTTGGTGGAGGATATGATTAAATTTCTCCAAGGGCCTCCAACCCCTGCCCCAGGAAAATAATGAAAGGGTCAGAAGACCCTCTGTCTTGCTGAGGGACCTATGCAAAGCCTCAGAGGCTCCACAGCACGCGCCTGCCCTGCCCACAGCCCCTCACTCACGGGACAGCAGTCCCAGCACCTTCAGGGGCGCCAGTCTCCCCTTCAGGCCCAGGGCTGTCCCTCAGTCTCCTAACAGTTCTCTCTCTACTTCAGTAAGTGGGGTGAAAGCAGAATCCAACCCGAGCAGGGAAGCCTCCCCAGCAGGGGCAGCTTCCAGCCCTCAAGTGGAAGGCCAGCTGGGCAGTCGGGCAGCCAGCACCACCTTCCCCATCACCGTGTGGGTGCCAGGCAGCCTGAGAGCCCCGGGGAAAAGCCAGGCATGTCAACGGATAAGTTTCTTGTTAGGGAGTGTCGACAACTGGCAAGCAGAAGGGCTGACCCCAGCCCCGTACAAAGCTAACATACGCAGGGGTCTTGGTTCTCCCCACAGGAGACCAAGCCTTCGCTGGGCATGCGGCCCCACATCCTTCCCAGGGTGGTTTCCGGGGCTGGTCAAGTGCTCGGAAGTGGGAGGCAGCCATCCTGCAGACAGGAGCCTTCACAGACGGGCCTGCTGTCTCCCACCCTCTCCTGCTCTCCATCCCTGCGACTCAGCATCTGCCCAGAGACACCCACAGAAACAGCTCCCACCTCGGCTGTGCCCACGGGGTCCACCCATCAAGTCCACTCCACTGGCTTTCTGTTCTCCAGAGTCTGTCCAACTCCTGGCCCCCCAAGGACACCCCCCCTCCCACCGTCAGTGCCGCTGAGGGCTGTTGCCCTCTGTTCTTTCCTCCAGTTATTCCCCAGGGTTTTGAAGAGGGAGGAGCAGCGTCCTGGACCAGAAGTCCTCCTGGTTCTAGGCCTCCGGCTCATGCTGCAGAGTCTGAGTCTGTCCTCCCGGTTCTGGTGCTGTGGGGTCGCCTCCCCAGCCGCCGCCACCTTTCATCTTCCCTCTCCCAATCCTAAGCCAGGAGGGCATCTTCGGATGCAGACACCACTGCGGGAGCAGGAGGGCGGGCCTGACTGCTGCTCTCTGGAAGGCCTGCTTGGGGGGCCGGCCCTGGGGCGTCTGGGAACTTGGAGGTGGGAGGGCGCCCAGCATTCGCGACTGGTCAGCGTGGCTGGCTGGGCCTGAACTGCTCGTGCAAACACTTTGGCTTATGCTACCACCTGTTTTCCTTCTGAAAGTGGAATTTTGGAGGGTGCTCAAGAAAATGGGGATCGTTGTAATAGTGTCCACAATAAAAATGAAGCTTAAAAACGCCTCATGCTGGGTCTCTAACGAGCCTTCCTGCAAACAAGGCCTCCCACGGGCTGTCGCCCGCCGTCCAGGAGAACGGGCCTGTCCAGGCGTTGTGACTCCAGTGGGCGGGGCACGCACGCTCCCGGTTCCCTTCAGACTCCCCCCAACCTTTCCCCTTGCTGACTCGTGTTTCGTCCTCTTGCTACAATAAATCACAACCAGAATCACAACTCCATGCTGAGTCCTGTGAGTCCTCCAGAGCACTGTCAAATCGAGGTGCTCGTGGGGACCCAACACACACCACACCGCTTACAAAATAACTTCCCGCCCTCGACACGCGCCCATCGCAGCGTGGGTGCTGTTATCCAGCACGTGTGGGAAACGTGTCTGCCTGTAAAAATGGCCAAGAAGGTCCACACTGCCTGGTTTTAGGGTCTACGGTGACCTGCCAGAAAGGACAACCCGCTTCCATCCTCAGCCTGCGCTCTGAAGTCCGAGTGTGGGTTCTTCCTGTGCGTGCGCTCTACCTGCCCCGCGTGTGCTGGCACATCATCTCCTCACCCCCCACCCCCGTGTGCTGGCAAACGTCCACCCCCCCCCCCCCGTCCCCCGCGTGTGCTGGCACACGTCCTCCCGAGCAGGCGGCCCAGTGTCCCTGCACGCCTGCTTCCAGGTGCGGTCAGTGCCCCCCTGGCACGCCCCCTGCTCCCACCCACAGGACAAAGAACAAGTCCCCATTTCTCCACATGCTCCCACTCTTGCACAGTGAGAAATGGTGACCACTCCCACATCCAAATTAAACAGCCTTTCCGTGGGACCCACAGGGGGAGCTTCAATTAAAGGTCTGAATTACAGCTTCCAATTCAAGCGCTGTTCACTGCACCTCAAGTTTAAAATACTTGCCCTAAGAGAAAGCTGCCGAAAAACCTCTCACACTTGGGTCACCAGCCAAGAGGGACATGTGAATTAGTGCAACATCTAAATTACTGAATATTCTTCACCAGTATTTGTAACGGAAGTGTTTATCTCAGGAGGGAGATAGAAGAACAGGCAGTTTTTAACCTACCCACATTAAATGGTTTCTTAAATAATCCCCCCCAAATCGTGTGCTTTACTGGAGATGTTTCTAGAAGTTAAGATACGTGGGCAGCAGAAAGGTGTTTAATATCACTTTCCACATGTTCCTTATTAGTATACAGAAATGTGATTCATTTTTGTGTATTGGTATCATATTCTGCAGTCTTGCTGAACTGACTTATTAGTTCTAGGAGGTCTTTTTGTAGATTCCTTGAATTCTCTTTGTAGGCAATGATGTACTATGCAAATAAGTACAGTTTTTATTTCTTCCCTTTAATCTTTGTCTTTTATTTTTCTTGCTTTATTGCACAGGCTATAACTGCCATCTCTGTATTGAACAACAGTGATGCTAGTGGGCATCCTTGGCCTATTCCTGATCTTAGGAAGAAAGCACTTAGCATTTCATAATTAAGCATGATGTCATAGTTTTTTTGCAGGGGCTTTTTATCCTTTTTAGTCAAGGAAATTCTGCTCTATATCTAGTTTGCTGAGAGTTTTTATCATGAATTGTTGTTGGATTTTGCCAAATGCTTTTTTCTAAGTAAACCAATATGATCATGATTTTTTTCTCCTTTAGTCTGTTAATAATGGGTTGTATTTATTGACTTTTGAATGTTGACGCAGCTTTGCATAGCAGGAATGAATCGCACTTAGTCACAACATAGAATTCATATTTATATATACTGCCAGGTAAAATTTGCTGATGTTGTTGGGGATATTTGTATCTAAGTTCATGTGAGTTACTGATATGTGGTTTTTCCTTTTCTGTTCTCTCTGTCTAGTTTTGGTAATCGAGTAATACTAACTATATAAAACTGAGTTAGAAGTGCTCTTAATATTGCTTGAATCTTATTTTTTATCTTTGTCACTCTTGATACAGTGAGCAATTTTATCAATTCTTTTCAAAGCAGCAGCTTTTTATTTCATGGATTTTCACTACTGTTCTCAACTTCATTGATTTATGCTCTTTCCTTTATTATTCTCTTTTGTATGCTTTATGTTTATTTTGCTCTACATTTAGGAGCATAGATTATTGATTTGAGGCCCATCTTCTTTTTTAAAGTAAGCATTTAATGCTATGCATTTTCCTATTAACATTGCTTTATCTGCATCCCATGTATTTTGATATGTTGCATTTTTATTTTCATTTATTTTATATATTTTTCAAATTTCCTTTGAAACTTCCTGTTTGGCCTATGAATTGTTTAGAAGTACGTTATTTAATTTCCAAGTTGTATAGAGATATTTTTCTTGTCTTTTTGTTAACTTCTAGTTTCATTCTATTCTATATAATAAAAGCCTAATATGCTAAGTGCCCAGTCATCCAGTCGGCACGGCCATTCAACCAATCAAAGTGTAATATGCTAATGATATGCTAAGGCTGCTCAAACCACTCGCTATGATGTGCACTGACCACCACGAGGTAGACGCTCCGACCGGTAGATTAGCTTGCTGCTTGGGTCCGGCTGATCAGGACTGAGTGAGACACGCCGGACACACCCTGGAGTCCTCCCACGGTCCCTTCCCAGCTGGCCAACCTCCCGTGTCCCTCCCCAGCCCTGATTGTGCACCAGTGGGGTCCCTCGGCCTGGCCTGCACCCTCTCGCAATGCAATCCGGGACCCCTCGGGGGATGTTGGAGAGCCGGTTCGGCCTGATCCTGCAGTCCAGGCCGAGGGGCCCCACTCTAGTTATGGTAATAAAATATGCTCTGCATGACCTAATTCTTTTAAATTTGTTGAGGTTTGTTTCATGGCCCAGAATATGGTCTACCTAGATAGATGTTCCATGAGTGCTTGAAAACATATGTATTCTGCTCTTGTTGGGTATAGTGTTCTATATAGTTAACCCTTAACCCACACTGGTTAATTGCATTGACCATGTATGCAGGTGAAGATCCACATATAACTAGTCAGCCCTCTGCATGCATTAATTCCCAACCACCAGTAGACCCTTAAACAACATGGATTTGAACTGTATGAATCAATTGAGAAAAGACCATGTGTAAGTGAAACCACTCAATTCAAACAGGCATTGCTCAAGGGTCAACTGTGATCAATTAGATTCTGTTGGTTAATTGTGTTGTTCAGTCCTTCCATGTTCTTTCTGATTTTTGGTCTAGTAGTTCTATCAAATAGCTGAGAGTGATGTGTAGAAGTCTCCAACTATAATTATTGATTTGTCTATTTCCTCTTTTATCTCTATCAAGTTTTTACCCCAGTATTTCACTATGTATAGTTTTATTAGTAGTTGCTCTAAGTATCATTGTGTGTGTGTAAGTGTGTGTGCATATGTGTGGGCATGCATGTGTGTATGTGTGTGGGTACGTACGTGTGTGTGTGCGTGGGCATGCATGTATCATAGTCTAGTGGTATTGATGTTTTATCACTTTGTGATGTTTAGAAACCTCACTTACATTTAGGTCTTTTTTCTCTCCCCTTTAAAAAAAATATAATTGTCTAAAGTAGTTCCTCATACACATTGAGCATTTCACCAAAAGAAGTTATGATTGTTGCTTCAAACATCAAATACAATTTTTAAAACTCACGACAAGGACAGTGTGTTATATTTACCCCTACTTTATATATTCCAGCACCCTTTCCTTTTTGGAGTTCCAAGCCTTCTTTTGTTATAATTTTCTTTTCTGTTTATAGAACTTTCTTTATTCATTCTTTAAGAGCATATTGACTAACAACAAATTCTCTTCGTTCCCCTTAATCTAATAATATCTTTATTTCCCTTTCAACCTGGAAATGCATTTTCACTGGGTATACAATTTGCAGTTGACTGTTTTCTTACAGCGCCTGGCCTCCCTGTCAGATGAGAAGCCTGCTGTCATTTGAGTTAATATTTCCCTAAAAGTGATGCATCATTTCTCTGTCTGCTTTTGAGATTTTTTCCTTGCTCTTAGCTTTCAGAAGGTTAATTATGATGTAACCTGTAGTGAATTTCTTCGGTTCATTCTATTTGGGATTCGCTCAGCACCTTGGATTTTCACTTTCCTGTCTTTCGGGCATTGTTTCCTTGAATACTTGTTAATCCCCATCTGCTTTCCTCTCCTTGTGAGGCCTTAGTGATACAGATACCCTCTTATGTTCTGAGGTCCCCGAGACTGCTCATTTTCATCCATTCTGTTCAGACTGGGTAAGTTCTGCTGTTCTGTCCTCAGTTTTACAGATTCTATTCCCCGTCATCTCTGCTCTACTATCAATGCCATTCTGCAAATGTGCTGTTTCAGTTCTTGTATTTTTCAATTCTACAATTTACATTAGGTCCATTTTGTTCTATCTTTGCTAAAATGTTCTATTATTTTTATTTTTTTCAAGAGTATTTATAATTACCTTTGAAGTTTTATCTTTGTCAGATAAATCCAACACCTGATTCTTCTCAGTGTCATCATCTGTTGCTTTCTCATTCAAGTTGGCTGATTGTATGATGAGCGATTTTCCTACTGCATCCGGGGTGATTGAGATTGAATTTGATCTTGACCACAAGGTCTGGGTGTGTGTCTATGTTCAGCTTCCCAGTGGGTGCTGTCAACACCATTCTGGCAAAACTGGTGCACTGCCTGGCATGGCCTTGTTGCAGAGCGGTGAGCTGAAACTTCAGCTCCCTCTTGGTCTTGCTGATACCTGCAGAAAAGAGTGGGAAAGCAGAGTGCCAACCAGCCCAACTTCCCATCACCTCTTCCTGCCTTTCACTGATGCTGGATAAGGGCAGAGGTCAAGCTTCCACTGGCTCCTTCTAAAACTAGGAGAGGGGGATGTGGACTATCAACTGCCCCAGCTCATTCCACCACTGCCAGGTGTGGATGGAGGCTCAGCTCCCAATGGGCCTCTTTAGTAGGGGGGTGAGAGGACCGGGAGAGAAGGGATCAAAGTGTCCACTAGTCCTGCTTCTCACTGTCTAATTTAGTTTCTTGTTGCTATGTGAGTGTGTAGCTTCAGCTCCTCGATGGGCCACCGCACCAGCGATGGGTCATGTGAGTGGTGACCAGCCCTGACTCACACGTCCTGGTTGTCAGGTGGAGGTAGGGGCTCAGCTCTCCAATGGACCGTGCTGACACTGGGGTGGAGGGTTGGAGTATACTAGTGATTAGCTCCACCCTACCTCCCCTCACTGGGTCTTATTGCTGCCAGCGGAGGTGAAGGCTGGGCTTGCCAAACGGCTCTGCTGACATTACCATGATGGGAGGGTCTGCGCTCCACTCACTCCGCCAGGCAGGTCCCTGAGCCCCACTCACTCCACCAGCAGGGGATGGAAGGTTAGTTCCCTGCTCAGCCCCACCGGGTGGGCAGATGGGGTTGCTACACCTGCTGCCTGCTTCTGCCTCCTCAGATTGGAAGTCAGGGGGAAGACCAGTTTCGGCCAGGCCCTGCTAAAATTGGTGTGTGTGTGACTAATGTAAAGGGAGTGTTGCCAACAAGTTTTCTGCCATTAGCACCTCTCCGTCCTTTGGCTTGGGAGAGCAGGCTTTTCGCCTGTGCCTGTGAGAGACATGCCCTGTCCAGGATTTATGGGAGGCAAGGAGGAGACCCAGAGAGCCGACTGCCATTTCCTTCTTCTGGGAAGCCTGCCTCCTTCCTCCCCTTTCAGCATCTGTCTGTGCTAGTTCGTTGTGTTACATCCAGGGTGTTTCAGTCAAGAGGTGGCCCTGGGGGGATGGGGCCACACCATCTTAGCAGAACCTGAAGTCCCTATTCTTCTTTTTCAATGTCAAATTGTGCTCACATTCCATGTACAATCTTATATCACTTTACTTATCACTTCATAAAGTTTTTATTTCTATAATAAACTCTAGGTAAGTATAATTTTAAAGGCAATATAATTCCCCACTGAGTGGCCAGAACACAGTTTACATAATAATTTTCCGATTGTTGAAAATTTAGATTCCAACATTATTGCTCTAATAAATAATATACCAGTGAAAACATTTGTGCCCTCGAGTTTCTCTGTATTTAGGATTATTGCCTTAGGTAGCATCCCAGAGGACAACCCCACACGGCCCGACAGAAACATGGACGAGTGCCCCCTTTTGTTCTCGCCTACACTGGGCCTCCAACACACTAACATGCAAGCCAGTTTGATAGAGAAAAGAACACGGTGCTACGCATGCCCTCGCGTGCACTTCCCTGATCACTGATGAGGCTGATCAAGCTCTCCTTTTGTAAATTAGCTTTTCACATATTTTGCCTGTCCATCTTCTGGGGCCTTACATACTCTTTGGGACAAGCCCTCCCAGCAGAAGAATCTGACTCAATATGCCCAGGTAGTTTTCTTAAACAAAACAAAACAAATAAAAGATAGAATTCAACGTCAAAGGTCAGCGAGGAGAAAAATGTAATCCCTGTTCAACTACTGCAAAAAGCAGGTGCCCGGCAGGAAAACCCTTGCTAATTACAGGAAGACGTCAGATGAAGATGAAACATAGGAAACACTTCCGATCCCTGGGTAACTCTCGATCCTGAAATTGCTGCTGTTTAAGAAGAATAAACATCTCCTGAATCTTACCTGCAGCATAACAACATTGTCACCTTCAAAGTGACAAACACATCCGTGGCACATTTTAAGCCTGAGATTTGGATTTCCATCATGTTACCTTTTTGCAAAAGAAGAAGAAGAAGAAGGAGAAGGAGGAGGAGGAGGAGGAGGAGGAGGAGGAGGAGGAGGAGGAGGAGGAGGAGAAGGAGAAGGAGAAGGAGAAGAAGGAGAAGAAGAAAATGCCCTAGTTGGTTTGGCTCAGTGGATAGAGCGTCAGCCTGCAGACTGAAGGATCCCAGGTTTGATTCTGGCCAAGGGCACATGCCTGGATTGTGGGCTCGATCCCCAGTAGGGGGTGTGCAGGAGGCAGCCGATCAATGGTTTTCTCTCATCATTCATGTTTCTGTCTCTTTCTCCTTCTCCCTTCCTCTCTGAAATCAATAAAGAAATATATTTTTAAAGAAAAGAATCACATTTTAAATTTTCAATCCCATCATTATAAAAGACTAACATTTTATTTGAAATTTAAAAAGAATACAGAAAATTGAGAAAAACAAATTAACTTATTTCTCCTACTCAGAATAATCATGCTAAGAGTTTTGAGCCATCACAATAGCTTTTGCTGCATAAATTTTATGTTGGTTATTGCCTTCAGTGGTGGTAAAAACATTTAAAAGTAGTCACATCATAGTTTTTTTCAAAATATTTAAACAAATCATGCTAATTTTTTCAAATCTTATAAGTTCTAATAAATGTCAGGTATTTAGTGACTATACCCTACAATATACAGGAGAATGGTGTTTCCCCTCCCAGCCCACCCCACTCCTTTTAAAATGAGCAAATATGCCCTAACCAATTTGGCTCAGTGGATAGAGCGTTGGCCTATGGACTGAAGGGTCCCAGGTTCGATTCCCGTCAAGGGCATGTACCTTGGTTGCGGGCACATCCCCAGTGGGAGGTGTGCAGGAGGCAGCTGATCGATGTTTCTCTCTCATCCCTCTCCCTTCCTCTCTGTAAAAAAAATCAATAAAAATATATTTTAAAAATAATAAAAATAAATAAATAAAATGAGCAAATATACCTATGCTTCTTGGAAGACAACATATAAACCCTAAATTGCCACTCTGCATCTTAATATCATTAAATATCCTGCATCTTAAATTCGCACTCCAGCTTTTAGCTAGGTTTTTCCTCGTTTTTACCTCCTGAAACCCTCCCTTACATGGCAGGAGCCTGCTGCTCATTTCCAAAGTGTCGATAATGTTCCTGCACAAACTGGGAGAATCAGCTGCTCAAGAGAAAGTCACTCAGCCCCAGGCAAACCGTGAAGGGAGCAAAGTCGCCCTTCCTGTGGCCACGGGCCCTCTCTCCTGACGGCCCTGAGTTCCATTTCTTCCAGCTCCTTGCTCTCCCCATTAAACCCCCAGAACTTCCCACTCTCCAACCTCCCACAAACCCAGCCTGCCTCGGGAAGTCGTGTCAGCGGCAACTGCCCTGCCACTCCTGCCAGGAGCACCTGCCTTTGGCCTTCAGCTCTGCCTGGGGCGTGACAGGATCTCACCCTGTGGACACGCTCAGGCCACTGCGCTGCGCCGGCCGCCAGCTCCCAGGAGGGTGCTCCTGAGGGCAGCCGTGCACTCCCATCTACAGGGACCCTGACGCCTTGGGGACCGGCTTCACCTCTGAACGTGGTCACTCGAGGCACAGAAGCCATCACTTCCTGCACATCGTGCAGTCCTGTGAGCGTCAGTGCCTCCCGCCCAGTGGTGTCCCCTCCCCGCCCCCCAGCACGGGCAGGCCGGGCTCCTGGAGACGCGAGGTAAGGTCAGAGAGCAAAGGCATCCACAGGAATCCCGAATGGCTGTCCTGCAGGCACGGGGCTGTGTTTCTGGCTAAGCCAGTCCGTAGCATTTCCCCCGGAGAAGGTCAGCCTCTGCCTCCGCTCCACCAAGCACAAGGCCAAAGCCGCCCACAGGCAAACCACACGAAATTCGATTCTGCCTCCCGCGCCTCGCCCAGCGCTGCCTCATTTCCGACATCATCCTGCCACGTTTGTCAAGGACCCACCACGAGCCCTTTCCAAACTCTCACGTACTATTTCACTTCATGTTCCACCCACACAGCAGCCCTGTGAGGCCGGCGGTACCCATTTTACAGATGAAGAAAGCGAGGCTTGTGGGCTATGTTAGTGTGTTCTTGAGTAATCTCTCAAGGTCTTGTGAAGGAAAGATAACACTGAATACAGTACCTCAGGGTTAGGCAGAAGCGCTAGGCACAGAGGCATAGCCGCTCAGTGCTCAGAACAATACGTTTGCAGAAACAAAACACATTTTATTTACGCTTTCTGCTCTAGTTTCACCCCGCGAGGGAAGGAGGAACAGGATCTCGCTGCTCTGCGACACCCGCATTTAAACTGCTCCCACCCTGCCCCTGAGCCGGGCCAGCGGGCGCTAACAGGACCAGACGGGTCACCTCCTCCCAGGGCAGCAGGATCAGGAAAGGACACCAACACCCCCCCCTCCCCCCCCCCCCCCCCAACAGGCCTGGGCCCTGCGAACACCAACGTCTCATCCTCACCAGCTCCTTGAATGCAACCGAACGGGCTTCTCTTGCAGGTGCTGAACCAGCTCCGAGCCCCTGTCCTGGCTGGAGGCTCGAGTAGAACTGCCTGACTGTTCTGAGCACTCCGGACTCTCAGGGCCCCGACGGAGCTGCGGGGACACGGCTCACAGCCCTTGCCCAGCGTGGGAGCCACCAAAATGACCAGCAGAGAGAAACCCAGAGGCCCACCACCCCCAGGCGAGGCAGTGCTGTGGCCAGCAGGCCACCCCGTCTCAGATGCCGCGGGCTGGCTGAGGACCTGATTTCCTTAGAACAGGCCAAGGGGCCCTTCCTCGTCGATGGTGAAGACCTGGGGGTCTCTGAGGAGGCCTCTTCAAAACTAGCCAAGCTCCCCACGTCCCAGGCACTGAGTTATGAGAACATGTGCTCCAGGGCAGAGACAGACAGCGGCATAGAGAAGTAAAGCCCGGGGCTGGCAGTCAGCTCCAGCTTCTTGAGGGACTCGAGCTCCATATCTGTGGCTCCCAGTTCTTTGGGGACAAGTTATTATAAACCGTGTGTGCACATGCCCACACACAGATGCCTTAAATGTTATTTTCTAATTAAAAAATTAACTTTTAAAATTAATTACTTAAAGCAGTACATGAGCATTGTAAAAACAAACCAACAAATAATGAAACTGAAGAAGAAAAGATAAAAAGTCATCCATGATCTTACGATGTGGGTACCTGAGAAAGAAAGGCCACAAGCGACAGACTTGGGATAGGAACTGAGGAGAGTAAGAAGGGGGTAGACGTTGGGGGGGAGACAGGTGTGGAGACCCCAAAACCAACGAGCTGATCCGAGCAAAGGGAGCCATGGAGAGTTCTAGGGGGAGGAGGAGATGACTGAGGGGGAGGCACCTGTGCGCTGACGCCTCGCTGGGGAGTGGGCTGAACTCTCGCCCTGTGTGTGCATCTTGGCTGGGGATCTCTCCATTGCAAGACCCGATGATTTGGCCCTCAGTGTAGCTCAAATTAAAGCGAAAACTTTACTTTGGGGAGGCCTATCAAAACATTTCAGAGTGTGTGCGTGAGTGTGCGTATTATGGGCTGAACTGTGCCCCCCTCCCCCCAATCCGTATATTTAAGGCCTAACCCTCAGGACTGCAGAATGGGGCTGTATTGGCAACAGGATCTTTAAAAAGGTAATTAGGGTTAAATGAGGTCATGGGGGTGGGCTGCGATCCACTCTGCGTCCTTATACGAGGAGATCAGGACACAGACCCACACAGAGACCACGTGAAGACCCAGGGAGGAGGAGAAGAACATCCATAAGCCAACGAGAGGCCTCGGGAGGAACCAACCCTGCCAACACCTTGATCTGGGCCTTCCAGCCTCCAGGGCCATGAGGAAATGAGTTTCTGTAGTTTAAGCCCCCAGGCTAAGCACTTGGTGATGGCAGCCCCAGCAAATTAACACAGTGCGCCCGTGTCAGGTGCTACCCTGCATCTCGCTGGCACACAGCCAGAGATAATCGATGTGCCTGCTGCTCGATGTGAATAAAGCCTCCGGAGTCTCGGGACGGCCTCTCTAGGCACCACCTCCAGGCACTCACAGCCCCTTGGGCTTTCATTACAAACGAAATGGTGGTTCCCGGCGTTTTTGTTCTTTCCACACAGAAATCTGCGGTAGGGGTGTCTGCTTGTCCATTTCAGATCGGGGGTAGGAGGACAAAGATGAGAAAAAGGAGGGGAGTGAGAAAAGAAAGAGGTTTCATCCAAAAAAAAAAAAAAAGTGAATAATATTTTCCATTAGCTTACTTCACTCTTAATATATTTTTAAAAGAACCATGGAACAGACAGCGGGAACTGTAAATTCCATGCGCCTAAGGCCAAAGGAGCCCTCGGGAGACGCAGCCGGGATCTGGTCTCGGAGAAGCGCTCGGCCCACGGCTCCTCTCTCTGCCTCTGGGTTGCATCGGCCTCGGAGCCGGTAATTGTGACTGTCATCTGGCTGTGTCCCGTTGCAGGGGGAGCCCCACTAAACATACTTTATGATTCAGACTTTGCACACCGAAAGCTTAATATTTCCCTGCTGTTTATAACAGCTCTGATTTTTTTTTTACTGTATGATTACATTTAACAAGTGTATGGGAACAAATTAGAAACAGGCTTTCTTTCCCCTTTTAAACAAATTGAGGGTAAATTTTGTTTATTTGAAGAAGAAGAAACAGACAAAATCAATCTTATCTGTGAGGAGAGGGTCAGTTGAACATAAAGACCAACCAGGAAGGGCTATGTGAGAGTTGCATTAATTTTATGCTGTGCCTTTCCCCACCCTGAGTGGGGGAAACTCATATATGTGACACCCAGAGTGTGTGACATTCACTGCGCCCTCTTCTGGGACAGCCAGATCTGGGTGGGGCCTCCTGACACCCCAGTTCAAGATGCAGAAATGGTGGATGTTCTGATGGAATGAGGGCACGTTGTCCCACCTGCCCCACGTGCTTTGAGGTGACACTGCCCTCTCAGGCTCATGAGCTGGGGACGGGGGGTGGGAGAGAATCACTTCTGGGCCCTTCACCAATTGTATATGGAGGGTCTCGTGGCACTGTCATGACGCCACACGTTGCAAACTGAAAACGTGGTCCTGTCCTTAGGAGAGACAGGTGTTGGTAATAAAATAAATTAAATTAAATAGGTAATTAAAGAATCTGTGACTAAGTGCCGGGGGATGCGGGGGAGGGAGGGTTGGAGATCTAAGTTCATGAGAAAAAAATACCAAGACAGAACTCTTCTAACCGATGCCAGAGGAGTTCACAGGGGCTGTTTAACTTGAAAACGTACAGGGAGTCAGCAGGGTCAGGAATGGGAAGAAGCTTGCTTTGCCACACGAACAGCCTGTGGCAACACCTGAGGCCACAAGGAGCTCAGAATGTGCTCAACAGGAGACGAGGCTGGGCTGAGCCGGGGGAAAGTGGCCCAAACACAAGGATGGAGAGGCAGACGGGGCTCAAGGGACTTGGGGTCTCAGGCGCCATCTTGGTGCAAGTTTAGGTGCAATAAAGTCAGGAGTAAGATGACTTGCGATTTTAAAAGATGGTTCTAACTGCCGACTGAGCACGGCCCAGGAGATGAGAGAGAAGGAGTTGATGGCGTGAGATGGGACACTGGTGGCAGGGAGGTTGGGGGAGGGTTTAGTGAGGGCTGGGTGTGCACGGGAAGGAGGAAAGCTGGACCACATGAACAGCAAGTGTCCGGGGCGGTGCTTACTGAAGAGGAAAGTCCTGGAGAGGAGCCTGTTTGCGGGGGAAGACCCAGCGTTCACCTCTGTGACGGTTAGAGGTGAGAATCAGTGAGACATCCAGGAGGACTGGCCAGGACAAAAGTTAGAAACAACCTCTGGCGATGTGAAGATGCCTGGGATGGAGATGTGAATCCAAGAGTCCTTGGTGTGTAAGCAGTATTTTAAACCTCAGGGAGGGACAGGGTTATCTGGAATGTGACTGCACAGAGAGGACTAGGCTCCCTTTCTGGAAATGGCCACACTCAGGGGTCAGGTGAGGAGCACTGGCTGAGGGGACCAAGAGGACAATGCAGCATGAAGGACCCAGAAGGCATGGGTCCTGGGAGCTGAGAAGCGTGTGTCCTGAGAGCTCAGACAGGTGAGGACCAAGAGAGCTTTCAGACTGATCCACAGGAATCAACGGGAAGGACAGAAACAGTTTGTGGAATGGAGAGAGAGAGAGAGAGAGAGAGAGAGAGAGAGAGAGAGAGAATATGCAAATTAGGCCAGGACTCCGTAATGGGTCAGGACCAGACAGGAGGAGGTTGCGCATACAGGTAAGGCCCGGAGCAGAGACGAAGACAGAGTCAGGGGGCCTGCCCGAGCCTGCACAATGGCTACGGCGGCCCCGGAGCAGACACAAGCAGGGGCGCCGGGGGACACTGCGAGTTAGGCGTGGGTCCCAGCTCCCCGTGGGGTGCCTCCTAGCACAGCGGGAGGCAGGGCGCCTCCTCACGTGATTTCATTTGTTCTCTGGGCCTCTAGTAAGGTGATAAAGAGAAATACTCAGAGGCTGAACACAATAAGAAAGCATGACTCCAACAAGGGTGGCAGGTGCTGAGGACCTGTAGGAGGTTAAAGACACCTTCACAGCACAGTCCTTGGGAAACAGTGCTCACCATGGCAGAAATAACACCACCCTCACCCGAGGAGGTAATGAGGAAATTCCAGCCTCAGCTCTGGCCATGGATGGGGCAAAAACACCTCTCAGAATTTTCGACTAGCTCCTGCATGCATTGCTTCACGTGGTTCTGCGGCCTGAGTCCATGAGGCCCCGGGAGCCCATGCAGGACCCAGGGTAAAGTGGACTGCAGTCTCCAGGCACCTGGCAGTCGATGCCGATCCTCTCTGGCCTGAATTACCCAGATAAAGTTCCAAAATCATGGGATCAAAAAAAAAAAAAATCACAAAACACAAAACATCAAGGGAATCAAAGGAAAATTAGAAGAGATAGACAACCAACAGAGTCAAAACCACAGAGATACTGACGTTAGCCTAAAACACCTACTAGTAGAATGAGATAATAGAAAGAACGTAAGAGACTGTCTTCAAAACGGCAATGACCTAAATTTCCCAGAATTGTTGAAAGACACGAGTCCACACATTCAACAAGCCCAAATGACCCCCAAAGGGAAAAACAAAAAGGAAATTCATATTTAACACAAGATAGTGAAAAACATAGGTCACCAGAAAATAAGTAAAATAGCTTAAAAGAAGTAGAGAGCAGATTAGATTGCTATGAAAAACTGCAGTTAGACAATGAGAACAGTTACTAACTGAAGGCAGTGGTGTCAGCAGCTACACTCTGTGGCCAAATGCCCACGTTTGAGTCTTAGCTCAGCCAACCAGGAGCTGTGTGATCTCGAGCACACTGCTTAAACTCTCATTGTCCACATACTAGTACATGATATTGGGGTCATAACAGTCTACTTTGTAGAGCTGTTGCGAAAATCACATAAATTCATGTGAAATGTGAAGACTGGTGCCTGGCATAAAGCAAGAATTCAACCAAGTTTGCTATTATTATTTTTAAATACCAGACATTAGAACATTTTAAAAACCATACTCAAGTAATTCATGATTCAAATAAATCATGATGGAAATTAAAACAGAATTAATAAACAGAAAATCTTATGTGTTGAATCATGGTTGATTAGTCAACACAGTCTTTTTTTTTAAAAAGTTACAACTTCAAATATTTATAACAGAAAAGGAGAAATGGTAAAAAGTAATGAGATAATACCCAAATGAAGGTACTAGAAACAAACCCAAAGAAAGTAGAAGGAAAAAAAACAATAAAAATAAAAGAAATAGAAAAAATAAACAGATACAACCTGCAGAGGACCGACAGAAAGAAAAGTTTATTATTTGAAAAAAAATATGAAAATATCATTTCAAGAGACACAGAAATGGGGAAAGTAAGCAATATGAGGAATGCAAAGGAGTGTGACTACAGATAGAGCAGAGTTGAAAAAAATATGAATGCATTATAAACTTTATGCCAATAACTTTTAAAACTAAGAGGCAATGGACAAATTACTAGAAAAATATAAATTACTAAAATAGACACAAAAAGAAATAGAAAGCCTGAGTAGCTATAACCACTCAAAAAAAGAATCAGTTATTCAAAATGTTCCCAGAAAGAACAAATGAGCCTTAGATGGCTTCACAGGTACTTGTACAAATAGCAAAGGAACAGATCCTTCAGTTTTGTACAAACTCTTCGAGAGAATAGAAAAAGGAGCACCTCACCCCCAATGATCAAATGAGGGTGGTATAACTTTGATATGCAAATTAGACAAGGGCAGTACCAGGAAGGAATAACACAGTCAACCTCACTTATGATTGCAGATGGAAAAATCCTAAATGAGCATTAGCAGACAGAATCAACAGTGTATTAAACACACACACTCACACACACGCCTCCTCATAAACTAAGGGTAGAACAGACCTTTCTTAACATGATAAAGAATGTATGGAAAATACCCACCCCAAATAGCATCCTCAACAGTGAAACAGTGAGCACATGCCCAAGTTGTGGGCTCAATCCCCAGTGTGGGGCATGCAGGAGGCAGCCGATCAATGATTCTCTCTCATCATTGATGTTTCTATCTCTCTCTCCCTCTCCCTTCCTCTCTGAAATCAATTTAAAAAAATTGTTTTGAGAGTTTAACAAGCTTGCTGGATATAAGAGCAATACATAAAAGTCAACTCCATGTCTATACACCAGTTACAAAAGATTGTTAGAAACTGCTTTAAAATCTATCACATTTACTGCAGTAGTTGTCTGCTCAGCTCCCATTCTCTGAGAACTGTCTCTATCTACATGAGGAGGGAATCAGCAGGCGTGTTCGTGATACGTGACCCCATTTCCTAACCAAAGATGACTAAGTCAGGAAGGACTCAACTCCAACTGAGCTGGGATGCAGCACCAGACCTGCAAGATCCATCTCAGTGCAGCTGAAATGGAGAAGCTACAGACTGCACAGCTGAAGGGCAGCCTCAAATGCAGCAGAGCAAGGAGAGTGGGTAGACACCAGAGAGGCAGAGGCTGAGACCGTGGGAACCAAGGCACCAGAGCCGAGCCACCCAGACACCAGATCCATCCCCAGTTCCTGGCCCTGGGAGCTCTGGACTCCCTCTCTCCCGTAGCATGTATTCACTCTCCTTTCCTGCTTGAGCAAATTTGAAAGGGGTCTCTTGTATCCAAACAAATCTTAGCAAGATGATCAAATGCAGAAGACAACTTGGGAAGCTTCATTTCCCCCTCCTATTTCCTTGATGTGATGGGATGAAGCATGAATCATCATAAAGGAGGGAAAAAGAGAATACAGTAGATTCAAAATTTGGCAAGTTGGCCCAGGATAAATGCCAGCTCTAGCCATTATTCTCTTATATGCCTGGATGCTATCCATTCTATAACAAAATTTATAATCACCTTCTTTACGCCCTAAGAAGTTTGGGCTGACTGAGCTCTTCAAAGGAATGTTGCCAATAAAAATGGATTTTCCTTGGGTCATTTAGGTAATCACTCTTTTCTTTATCAGTGACGAGGGTCAGTTTTACTGCCCAATGCTCTCCCACTCTAATTTGCCTGACAAGATAAGACCTACTAATTAATGTAAGACACAAATAACACATGTGGATTTTCTCACTGTGAGAAGCTCTTTCCCAGTGATTACAGGTTCACAGCAAAACACAGAGTCTTGCTAAAAAAGCATGGATTATGTTCAAGGAGAGTTAAGTGTAGAACATGGATGAACTCGGGGTCCAAAAGCAAAGTTATCACCCTTCTGCCCCCAAAACAAGCAAGGGAGAAGGGCCTTGGACTTGCAAGATCTGAAGTAGCACCCCAGCCTCCACCTTTTACTAGACCCAAAGAAATAGCCTCTCATCTCTGGTCTTAGTTCTGCCGTCCGTGGGAAAACCATGAGGATAATAATTCCACTCACTGGACTACTAGAGGACTGAAGGTGGCCACATCTACACAGACGTGACACTTTATCTACCAGAGGCTCACATGTCAGGAGGTCAAAAATGGAAACATCTTAAAAAAAAATAAGAGCCAATTCCTTTAATCTTAGAGCAAGGTTCTTTCAAAGATGAGAAATAATTTATCATCATGAAGTGATTTCCATTGTGCTGTCTTTCTACATCCCTATAACCAACAGGTGATTGTCTGTGTAATGTTCAGAAGGTGGCAGCAAAGATGAGATTCCTAGAATTTAGTCCAGAGCCCCAGAATATTGGGATTCTTCTTGAAGACCTCCACTCTACCCAGAGAACGGAGCCTCTGATCCATGAAATACAAAGGGAAGGAGTCAGTAAGAGACCTGTTAGTGCCCTTGGAAGATCAGGTTGAGGCTGAGCAAAGGGTCTGGCTGATAAAATCATGTTAACCACTGAGAAGGCCCTTTCTCTGGGGGTCAATACTTGAACCCCAACCAAGCTCTTTTCAGAATAGTTGCCAGATCCGACCTTGGGCCCTTTCAGAGTAGGGGCTATACCTGAACTCCTTCTTCTCTACTACACAGTTACTTGGTGTTAGAGTGAAGCCCATCTTGTCCCTCCCCTGCCCACATACGCAATCCTAGCCATGACCTTCAAACTTAGAACTGACCCTCCACCAGCATCGCTGGCTGCACAAGGTCCAGGCACCAGCCAGGATTTTTCTTGGCTGTTTCTTCTTAAGAAATTGGATGGGGAGCCAAGTGGTCTCGGCCATGTTAGATCCAAGTCAGGCTGACCTACTTATCTGCTTTGCGAGATACAGGTCCAGAGGATTGCTGTGGAAGACTCTTATCCCAGGCAATAGTAAATCTGCAGCGTCCAGGATGGAAGGGTGAGCCTCCAACTGTCCTTGGACCAGCCCGCCTGCCTACAGGACTTCGTGTCCAGAAGAGCTCCCACTCCTCCTCCGGGCTGGGCTCACTCACTTTGCTCTTGGATGCCTGAGCCTCATGCTTCTCGTTCTGGCTCTTCCGTGATCCCAGCACTCTTAGCTGCTTGCATTCGCATTCCCTCTGCCCCTACTCCTCTTCATCACCCCAGGGAACCAGGAGTATGTGTGAGAGCCAACAGTAGGAGCAGGACCCCCGGGAGGGGAGTCAGGGCTTGAGCTTCAGCACAGGGACCTCATGTCACCTCTGTCGGATCCCAGAGTTCTGCTTTGCTTATTTTGGGCCTTGGCTCTGTTCCAGAAAGTGGTCGATGCCAGATGAATGAGGTGGGGCTGAACCTCCCCAGGGAATTTAGTCTTGGACCAATCAACTAAATAACCGGGGGGCGGAGGGGGGGGGAGTGGGGGAAAGGGCTGGCCATCACACTCTTATTTTAATTTACAAACACTTGTAATTGCTTTAGTGCTCTCTTATGCAACCTTTACAATATAAGCCTCCAGCCATTGTCCAGCTGGATCACGTTTCCAAACAGCTCACAGCAGCTCTGCATCCAACATGAAAGGATCGGTCAGCGCGTGCTTGCTGATAACCTTATCATCAGGCTGGGCTGGAGCTCTCTGAGACCTTATCTTGCTCCAATTCTGTACAGATCTTTCTTCGTTCTGCTCTGGCCAGGGTTGCTCTTCCACGTGAGATTCTGGAACAACACAGTGGAGAGGAGAGGAGCAGCTGGGGGCTGAGAGGAGCAGGCTCTCAAGGGGGGCCCAATGGAAGGGCCCCAAATCCTGCCGTGGAAACCGATCCTGAGGCCAGTGAGCTCCGGAGTGGTGTCTTCCAGTGTTGACGTCCAGGGGCCAACGTGCAGGCACAGCCCCTGGCCAAGGACACCCAGGTACAGGTGACACTCACAAGCCAAGGGATGCTCTGTGAATAAAGAATTTGGCTGTGCAAGGCCAAGTCCAGCACCTGGGGCTTCAGTTACAGCCCCACCCCAGTGGCAGCGCAGGGAAACATGCGGCCAGTCCAGGCTCCAGCCTGTCTCTGTAGATCCTAATGCTTTGAAGTCAGATTTGCTGAGTCTGTGACTTACTTCCATGGTCCAAGGCCACACCCCGAAGAGTCCCAACCAGGCAGCTCCCACATGTGTCTAATGGGTCATGGTGGAGGAGGGGAGAGGAGCAGGGGAGAGAGCTGGGGTCCTTCACTGTATAGGTCATACGTCAGAGATATTGTGGGTTTGGTTCCAGATCATCACAATAAAGCAAATATGGCAATAAAGCGAATCACATGCATAATTTGGTTTCACAGTGCATATAAAAGTTATGTTTACACTCTCCTGTAATCTATTAAGTATGCAATAGCATGATGTCTAAAAAATGTACATACCTTAATTAAAAATTCCTTTATTACTAAAAATGCTAACCATCATCTGACCTTCAGAGAGTTGTAGTCTTTTTGCCTCAAGGTTGATGAAAATGCAGTACCTGCAAAGTGCAATAAAGCAAAGAGCAACAAAAGCACGTGTGCCTGTAATCACGCCCAGGAAAAGAGAAGAGGATGAGTCAAGCATTTACTGAGCACCTACTATGTGCTAGAATTTCAGAGATAAGGACACGGAGGCTCCCAGGGTGAGGTCTAAGGTCACGGAGCTCTGGCGGGGAAATCCCACCCCCATGGGCGCCCCCCCCCCTCTCAGAATGCCCCTCTCCACAACACAGCCGTCAGAGGCAGAGATGCAATCTGGATTCTGCGTCCTATCTCTGATGACTGTAGGAAATTCAATCTGGGTGTGTTGGAAGAGGAGGAGAGGCAATGTGCAAATACAGTTAATATCAACGGTTGATGCCGTCACGCCATAAAGAAGGAAGGAGGGAAGCGGGGAGAAGCAGCAGAGCCTGCAGAGCTCCGGCTCAGTGTTTCCACATGGGCAGGTGAAGGGTTTGCATCATGTCTGATGAGGCCGGTGGAGTTCTCACTTACACACTGAGACTTAGAAGCCAACATGCAGGTCGCGTGTGAGCACGAAGCCCTGGCCACTGGGGACGGCGCGGCTGCAGGCCAGGAGCTGGCTTTGCTTCCAGCTCCTGTTCCAGTCCCTCCCTGACTCACAGAGAGTCAGGGTGAGTAGTTTAATCACACTCCCCTCATTTCCCTGCAGCACAGGGAAAGAGCCGGGATCACCTCACAGGACTGAGAGGGAAAGGAGGGTCTGGTCCTCCAGCCAGCCTCCACCATCACGGAAAGAGACGGTTTAGCACTCACTTCTGGGCACCTGCAAACGGGCTCAGGAGGGGGGTGACCTGCCTCAGGTCGCACAGCTGCAAAGTGATGGGTTAAATTCAAACCATACTCATCCCACTGAAATGAACCCAGCTATTTTCTGGAGCATAAGTGCACAGACTCTGGGTTCAAAGCCTGGCTTGATCGCTTTGTAGCTGCTTCACCTTGGACAAGTTCTTTCATCTCTCTCTCTCTGGCCTCAGTTTCCTCCTGTGCAAAGTTAGTCTAATCTATAATAATAAAAGCGTAATATGCTAATTAGACCAGACATCCTTCTGGACCACCTTCAGGACAAAGCTGCGGCAGGGGGGGCCAAAGCAGAGGCAGCCACTGCAGCAGTGCGGGCCGAGCCCCTTGCACGAATTTCATGCATTGGGCCTCTAGTAAAAGTATAACAAACTCATTAAACTTGGGAATTACCTAAGTTACTATGGGTAAAGCATTTGTCAAGATGCCTATCCTATATAATAATAGCATAGTATGTAAGTTGTCCCCTCGACCTGGAGTTCATCCTGGAGTTCGACCAGGGGACGGGGCCAGCCAGGGGAAGGGAGGGAGGCCTTGGCCAGTGGCAGGCAGCAGCTGCTAGGGACCCTACCAGTGCACAAATTTCGTGCACTGGGCCTCTAGTGTGTATAAGAAGTGCTTAAAGACTATTAACAAAAACAAAGGAAAAGCAAAGAGGCCCCTCAGGGCCTGGGTCCTGGGCCATGCACACTGAGTCTCACATGGGAAAGGCTGCCCATTCATCACCAGGGAAATCATCTGGAAGGGCAGGTCTGGAGTACCCCACGGCGGGCAGTACCTCATCTTTGGTGAGCCTCCCAACAGTGAGAGGCTTGTTAGGCTGAAGTAGGACCTGTATGCACATGCTGGGTGTGATGGGGTCAGATTTGTCCAGTGATATCTCCCCATTCCACAGAGCGGAGTTCAGGCTTGCTGCCTTGGAGCTCCCCCAGGCACCCCAGTGTGATTTCCTGAATCCTCTTCTGGCCATAGCCCACCCTATCAACATGGACTCTAGGGTCAGACAAAGCAGGCTTCCCGTCCCTGGAAAACCGTACAACTGCTCTGAGCCTCAGTTTCCTCATCTGCAAAGTGGGGATAACCAAAGTAGCCGCCTCAGAGGATTGTTCCTGGTTTTAGGATCATTATGTCCTATTGATGAATCAGCCCCTTTGTCACTATGAAATGACCTTATTTATCCCTGATGATATTCTTTGCTCTGAAATCTACTTTATTTAATATTAACAGTCACTCCAACTTTCTTCTGGTGTTAGCATGGTATATCTTTTTCCATTCTTTAACTTTTAAACTATTTATTTGTTTTTATATTTGAAATGTATTTCTTGAGTCTTGCTTTTTTATCCAATCTGACAGTCTCTATCTTTTAATTGAGCTATTTGAATTTAATGTGTTTATTAATATATTTGGGCTTGCATCTACCATCTGGCTATTTGTGTTCTATTTCAACAATCTCTTCATTTCCTCATATTTATTCTTTTCCTGCCTCTCTTTGTGATAATTCCACTAGAGGCCCAATGCACAAAATCTGCAAGGGGCTCAGCCCTCGTAACCCTGGCTGGCCCTCGCAGCCCCTCGCAGCCCCTCACAGCCTCGGCCAGCCCTTGCAGCCCCGGCTTCATCTGGAAGGTCATCTGGATGGTCGTCCGGAATGATGTCCGGACAGTCATTCTGCTGTTTGGTCTAATTAGCATATTAGCTCTTTATTATATAGGATTTTAATGACTTTGTTGTTTTATTAGCTATAGCTCTGTTTTATTACTTTAGTGTTTTATTACTTTATTACTTTGTTTTATTACTAATCTCCAACTTATCATAGTCTACTTTCAGGTAATATTATAGTTCACCTATAGTGTGAGAACCTTATAATAGTACATGCTCCTTTTCTCCCCACCCCCCCTCTTCTTACCTTTATGATATTGTCATACATTTTACTTTCATGTTATAGTTTTATGTTAACCTCACACTACATTGTTATGATTTTTGTTTAAACAGTCCATTATTTTTAAAGAGAGTTAAATACTAAAAAAAAAACACACACTCTTATATGTTGACCCATATTTTGGAGCTTTAAATTCCTATATGTAGATCCATATTTCTATATGGTATTATTTTCTTCTGCCTGAAGATTTTCTTTGATATTTCTTATAGTTAAGGCTGTTGGTGATAAGTCCTTTCAACTTTTGCATGAACATGTCTTTATTATACTTTGTTTCCTGAAACATAACTTTGTTGAGTATAGAATTTCAGATTGATTTTTTTTTTTAGTATTGTGGTTCCACTGTCTTCTTGCTTGCATTTTTCCAATGAGAAATCTGCTATCATCCTATATCTGTTCTTATACATAACACTAGGGGCCCAGTGCATGAATTCATGCACCTTGAAAGGAACTGTAGGCCACGAGGCTGTGGTGGGCACAGGGGCGGGTCTCGGCCCATCCTCTGAGCCCCCGCCCAGCCCCTTTTGCCACAACCCCCCGGTCCCCTGTCTGCCAGCAGCTCCACTCCCAAGCGCTGATGGCATTGGCCCCACTTGCACCCGCTGATGACGCAGAGCGATTGGGGCCAGTACCAGCAGTGGGTGCAAGAGGGGCTGTCACCGGCAGTGGGTGCGAGAGACAGTTGCTGGCCCTGATCGCCCTTCAGGAGCAGGGGGAGGTGGAGAAGCCCTGATGGGGCGACTGGGGGCTCGCACCCACTGACAGCACCAAGCGATAGGGGCCAGTGCTGGGTGCCAGCAGTGGGTGTGAGTGGGGCCAGCACCAGCAGCAGGTGTGAGCACCAGGTGGGACCGCAGCAAGAGGGAGCAAAAAATTTTCAGTAACCACCAGAGGTTTGCCTCGATGACAGGGACTCGCAACCCGCCTTGGCCTGGCACCACCCCCCCCCCCCCCCCTCACCTGTTCCACCATCCCACCGCAGCCGACACCTGCCATGTTCCACTTGCACCCCCTAGTGGTCAGTGCACATCATAGCGACCAGTTGTTCAGTTGTTCCACTGTCCAGTCTATTTGCATATTATCCTTTTATTATATAGGAGTCACCCACCCCCTTTAGCTCTAAGTCTTACATTATTTAAATCCTGTGTGAGCATCAGCTACTGTTCCTTCTGATCCTTTCAGGTGACTCTCCTCACACACATGTAGCAATCAGCACTCAGCTGAACATTTAAAGGGAGCCTGCTGAGATCTCCAAGTTCTCTCTTGTCCAGACAAGTTCTCTCTTGTTTCTCTTCTGTTAGGTCATCTATCCTATGAATCCTAGATGCTTTGGTCTCCTTGGATGCTCAAGTCTTCAAATCATGAAGTTTGCTGTGCTTTGCCTCAGTTCCCCCTCCCAAGGCACAGCCTGGAGACCCTCTCAGGCAGTAAATGGGGCAATTATAGGGCTCATCTGGTTTATTTCCTCTGTCTCAGAGAGCACTGTCCTTCAATGCCTGAGGTCCAGTGTCTTGCAAACTGTTCAGTGCAATATATGAACTACACATGCACACACACACACACACACACACACACACACACACACACAATCTAGTGTCCTTTTTTCTTTTTGTTTTAGTCAGAAGGGTACACTTACTGCATGTTACTTCTACCTGGTTAGAAGCAGAAGTCCCCTACTGCTTATCTGATGAAATCTTAGGGCCTCCCAGTTCCATGCCCAGTATGCAGTGTGCCCCCTCCTCTAGCTCTTAGAACAAGGACATGTACCTTGTCCACTGCTCCACAGAGAGAGAGGACTTAGAAACCCTTAACAAGGACTCTTAATCAGCAGTCATTAGACAATGATGTGTTTGCATGAATAATAAGTTCCAACCAGTATTGTTCATTTGATAATCTGATTTTAGGGGGCAAAAGTCTTTTTGTGTGTGTGTGTGTGTGTGTGTGTGTGTGTGTGTGTGTGTGTGGTATAAAATCTAATTTGTCCCAGGTTGTAATGCACAAAAAGTAAAGTTGAAAAGGTACATAGGGTTGAAAAAAGTTTGAGCTTGGAAATAAAGGGGTTAAAAGACAAAAATATGATTTAGTTCTACAGTTTCACTTCTGTTGTGTACTCTGCATTCATCTACTTCACTGCTAAGTAACTAAATGTCACTCTTGCAACATTCAGCCTGTCACCCATAGAAAGCAGTGATGGCCATGGCTCCTTAGAAACAGCCGGCCTCAGATTTTCTCCTGGTTTCCTGACACAAAGTGATGTTATTAACATCTACCACTGCCCCGGCTGGGTGGCTCAGTTGGTTGAAACGTCATCTTATACACCAAAAGGTTTCGGGTTCAATTCCCAGGCATGGCACATACCTAGGTTGCAGGTTCGTCACTGGGTCAGGGTGCATACAGGAGACAACTGTCTGATGTTTCTCTTCTCTCTTGCTCTCTCCTTCCCCCAACCTCCCTCTCTAAAATGAATTTAGAAAACATATCCTCCGGTGAGGATTTTAAAAATTAAATTAAACTTAAAAAAATTTAAAGCATGTTTTTTAAAAAAAATCTACCAAGTGCTAGGGAAACATTGAAATGTAGGGAGTAAGTACCTCAGAATCCAAAGATTTCCACAGAGAAATTAGAAATTTAAGAGCAACTCTTTCCTCACACACATGCAGCAATCAACTCCCTGCTGAACACGTGTGGGAGCATGAGCTCCGCCTGGACCTCACCCTGCTATCCAGTGGCCCTATCCAGGCATGCTGTCCTCACTGCCCAGCACCACCAGGGCAGAAATGACCCCTCCACCCTCCACATTGCAGACAGACCTGCTGTGCATCCACTCTCCCAAGATCCACAATCAGCCAAGCGGACAGGAAGAGCCAGTCATTCTTTGTAAGTGTCAGTGCTTAGGGGACACTGAAAGACCTTTATTTATTTATTTCCCATTTCCAAACACATAACCTGAAGTCCCAAAGGGCCAAATTAGTAACCTTCCAGCGAAAACTGAACTGTCTGAGATCTAGGTCTCAGCAGAAGCCACCCACAGCCTGAACTGGAAAGTGTACCCCCTGAAACCCCAGCTTCTTTCTATCATCCTGGATGCTCTCTGATGACCTGCAGCTCTCAGCTACATTGAGCAAGGCCCTTTCGTCTGATCACTGAGTCTGGGCTGTGTTTTAAAAATAACAGTTTAATAAAATGAAATCAGTTTAATGCATCACAACTAGCTTTTCTTAAAATGATATAAAATGAAAAGAAAATACTAGAGCACAGCTCAGGGGTGAGGTAAGCACTGACTGCTTCAGGAGATTTCTCTCTTTGATGTTGTGTATGTAGGTTTGAATATACAGGGTAGTAATGAAAAGGGTACCTTTTACTTTGGGTCAAGGTCTAGAGTTGATCAATGTCATTGATCCCACAACTATTAAGATTCGTGTTTAACTCCTGGTGGGAGTGGAAATGGGTATAACTTTTGTTGACAATACAAACATTGTCTAAATACCTGATCTCAAGGAAACAATCACAGCTAGGAAAAAAATAGGTACTAATCAACTGGTTGAATAAATTTGGCACATCTACGTGGTAAATGGCACCAGCCATTACAACTGCACTGCAAAGGAGTAACCATACCAACTCTTAGGTGAGAAGGGGAGTTATGGAATTTTAAACACAAATACACACACTGCAGAGAAGAATGCGATGTAAGTGATGCAATAAGCCCAGGAAGGGTGTTTGTGGATATATTTACTTTCCTCTTTGTGTTTGTCTGTCTTTTCAAAAACCTCTACAATGGATACGCATTACTTTTGAAGTTGGTAAAAACAGGACAATAAACATGATGTTTACCAATACAGTAAATGTGCTGAAATATGTCTAAAAGATGCATAAGCCACGCAAAGAGGTGGCTTTCCGTGTCGTCTCAGCAGCCCTCAGATTCCAGTCCACACGCCCTCACCCCTGGAGACCTGCCTGAAGACGACTAGTGTATGGAAATCCAAACTGACAACAATGAGGAGATGCTCATGCTTGCCTCTCAGCAAATCTCTGCCTCCACCAACAGCCTGGCAGTACGTGTTGATGGACACGAGGGTGGGGAGGGGAAGGGAGGAACAGTGTCTGGTTTGTCTGCAACATGGCGGGTGGAGGGGTCATTTCTGCCCTGGTGGTGCTGGGCAGTGAGGACAGCATGCCTGGATAGGGCCACTGGATAGCAGGGTGAGGGCCAGCTGTTTAAGGCAGGCCCACCAGGGCTCAGCATTGGAGGGGGAACAGCCTCTCAGAATGGAGCACGGGGCTGGGTCTGAGGATGGAGGGCATGCAGGACAGGAGGAGGGCAGAGGCCTCTGTGCAGGGAGGGTCTGATGCCGGGGCAAGGAGACCACTGGGCGCGCCGGCCCATGAAGGTGTGAAAGGAAATGAGCCACGGGAGGGAGAATAGAAGACTCAAAGACAACAGTGGCTTTGAGCAGACCCTCGGGTTGAGTGACCTGCCACAGGCCTCAGTATCTGAGTCTGCCCAGCACCCCCAGCAGTGCCCCCACTTTCCCCTGTGCGGGCTGCCCTGCCTAAGGGTCCCTCCAGGTCTTACCTTCCAGCTGCCGGCCTAACCCTTCTTGCTGTGCCAGGAACCCCTGAACTGTTCCCAGGTGCTACCAAGTCCTGTTTGAGGGGCAGCCTCCCTGCAGCTGTAGGTGGAAACGGGCCCCTGGCAGGGCTCTGACAGGTCAGGGGACTAGGGATGGTCATAGGGAGTCACTGTGCTTGGCCTCCTCACGGGGCCTCACCATCCCCATGCCTGCTGTCACTTTCTTCTCCATTCTTCTCCTCCATGTAGACACCACACAATATCCCAGAGGAGAAAAGCAAGCATGTCCATCACCACCACCATCACCATTACCACCACCACCATCACCAGCACCATCACCACCACTACCATCACCACCATCACCACCACCACCATCACCACCATCACCATCACCACCACCATCACCACCACTACCATCACCATCATCACCACCACCACCATCATCACCACCACCATCACCATCACTACCATCACCATCATCACCACCACCACCATCATCACCACCACCATCACCATCATCACCACCACCACCATCATCACCACCACCATCACCATCACTTCCACCACCACCATCACCACCACCACCATCATCACCATCACCACCATGACCACCACCATCATCACCATCACCACCATGACCACCACCATCATCACCAGCACCATCATCACCATCACCACCACCATTACCACCATATCCACCATCACCACTACCACCATCATCACCACCATCACCACTTCCACCACCACCATCATCACCATCACCACCATCATCACCACCACCATCACCACCACTTCCACTACCACCATCACCACCACTTCCACTACCACCATCACCACCACCATCATTACCACCATTACCACCACCATTTCCACCACCACCATCATCACCATCACCATCATCACCACCACCACCATCACCATCACCACCACTTCCACCACCACCACCATCACCAGCACCATCATCACCATCACCATCACCACAATCACCACCACCATCACCATCACCATGACCACCACCACCACCACCATCACCACCACCACCATCACCACCACTTCCACCGCCACCATCATCACCAGCACCATCATCACCATCACCATCACCACAATCACCACCACCACCACCACCACCATGACCACCACCACCACCATCATCACCATCACCATCACCATCACCACCACCACAATCACCACCCCCATCACCACCACCATTACCACCATCACCATCATCACCACTACCACCATCATCACCACCATCACCATCACCACCACCACCACCATCACCATCATCACCACCATTATCACCACCACCACCATCATCACCACCACCACTACCATCACCACCACCACCATCATCACCACCATCACCACCACCATCACCACCACCATTACCACCACCACTTCCACCACCACCATCATCACCATCACCACCATCACCACCACCACCACCACTACCATCACCATCATCACCACCACCACCACCATCACCACCACCACTACCATCACCACCACCACCATCATCACCACCATCACCACCACCATCATTACCACCATTACCACCACCACTTTCACCACCACCATCATCACCATCACCACCATCATCACCACCATCACCACCACTTCCACCACCACCATCACCACCACCACCATCATTACCACCATTACCACCACCACTTCCACCCCCACCATCATCACCATCACCACCATCACCACCACCACCATCACCATCACCATCACCACCACTTCCACCACCACCATCATCACCAGCACCATCATCACCATCACCATCACCACCATCATCACCACCATCACCACCATCACCACCACCATCATCATCACGACCACCACCATCACCACCATTACCACCATCACCATCATCACCACCACCACCATCATCACCACCATCACCACCCCCACCATCACCACCGCCACTATCACCACCATCACCACCATCACCACCATCACCACCACCACCACCATCATCACCACCACCACCACCACCACGATGGACACGATCACATGCATGACTGACCACAGCCCCCATTCACGTGTACTCCTTTACTAAGCCTACTTCAGAGAAATGACCATGCTGGTTCTCAGATGAGAGAGCACAGGAGGTGCTCATTCTCACGGCCATCGTTCACGTGGGGGAAACCCTTGGGCCCTGCCTGTGTGAAGGCCCAGACCACTCACCTTGCCCTCCCTGGGCCTGGCTCTGATGCAGAGGCAGGGAGTCCCCTTTCGAGACACTCATCCCCCCTTTCCCTTACTACAACTGCCCTTGACCTCCTCTTGACCCCTTCTCATTGAGGCTAAAACTCTTCATCCATCACCTCAGGTTCAGAATTGCTGTTTGAGGCAAATAATCAGCCAAGTGCAGGATTAAACTCAGGCTAAAGGTCCTGCTCTCCACTGGGAGGCAACGTCTGAAGGCCCAGGAAGCAGTGCCGCCCCAGGGTTGCAGACACAGGGCTGCCTCTGGGGCTGAACCACAGCTGCCACCACAGCTGACTCCGATAGTCCTGCCATATGACCAAGTCACAGGTCGACAGCCCACACCTGCCTGTCCTGCCCTCAGAGACCATCCTGGGGCCTCTTCTCACCAGCTCTGGGCCCCACAAAGTGCAGAGATTCCCCTGCCTCCCACCGGTGTCTCTGCTCTCAGGGTGGTGGGAACAGGGCACAGGTCCCTGCTAGTCTCAGTCCCCCCAAATCCTCAAAGATTCATACGGGGTTTCTCACCCCTGGTGCCCCTCACTACATAGCCCAGTCTGAGGCTGAGGACTGGGGACACACCAAGCCGTCTAAATGTGAGGCACGTCACCTGCCTCCTTCCCAGGCTAGAAACTCCTGGGTCAGCTCCTGCTCTCTCCCACGGGCCTAAAAGACTGGAGCAGAGCTTTGCTCACCTGACCTCATTGGCTCTTACCCATCCTGTCACCAAGTTCAATGGCATTTACACAGGTCACAGCACCGCCCAGCAGCGGAGTAGCCAGCAGAAGCAGGGCTCCCCTCCCTCTGGACCCACAGGTGTGCTAAGGGTAAGAGGGGTGCAGGGGGGGGGGATCACTAGGGCCTGTGGAGGCAGAGGGAGTTGGGGGTCAGGAACCCGGCCTGATGCCGACCAGCTACTGTAAACCCCCAGACAAGGCAGTGCAAGCTGCATGCAGCAGGGTCCAGGCCCGACTCAGCAGCACTGTGTCTGTCCAGGCCTGGCCAGCCGGGCTGCAGACACAACAAACAGAAACAGGGGTGGAGACAGGCCGATAGTCACAGCCCCACCCTGAGATTTAACAAGCAAGCGGGTGTTGGGCAGCGGAGAGGTACCAGTTTCATTAACCTATTTCCTCATCTGCTGAGGGAGAGGGAGCAGGGTCAGGGAACTAGAGAGACACGGGAAAGCCAGAGGCGTCCAGAAACGCCAGCTTCTCCTAGGCTTGTTTGGGGACATGGACAACTCTCCCCCGACTGCGACAGTTCTTCCCGGGACCCCCTCCCACCAGGGGGCACAGAAGGAAAGCAGAAAGGTGAAGGAGGACAGAGCTGTGATGGGGACTCAAGGACCAGAGGGCACAGGGAGCCGGAAGCCAAGGAAATCTGAAAGGTCTGGCCATGAGCCTGCAGGGGTGAGGGCGAGGCTCTGACTGTCCTGCTCAGTGCTGTCACCTGCACAGCCATGCTCAGGGCTCAGGGTTATTAATTAATTCATTTCCATTCATCACTTCTCGTTTCTGCCTTTGAAACCTAAAGCTAGAACATGACCCCTCACTATGTCTCCAATGTTGGCATCTGGGGAGTGTCTCCCTAAAATCAAGAAAAACTTTAATTTTTAGTATGAGTGGTGATACACCTCTTAAAAATCAAGATATATTGTTTGCCCTGGCCGTTTGGCTCCGTGGATAGAGTGGCAGCCCGCAGACTAAAAGGCCCCAGGTTTTATTCCAGCCAAGGGCACGTACCTTGGCTGCAGGCTGGATCTCCAGCCTTGGCTGGGGTGCGTGCAGGAGGCAACCAATCGATATGTCTCTCCCACATCGATGTTTCTCTCTGTCTCTCCCTCTCCTTTCCACTCTCTCTAAAAATCAATGGAAAAATATCCTCGGGTGAGGATTAACAAAAACAAAAAATAAATAAAAAATGATATAAGTTTAAATCCAGCTAAACAATAAAAATGGAGATGAAGAAAAAGGAAACATGATGCACAAGACACGTTATGTTCCATATAAGGACATGTGTGTATACACATGTAGGATATATGCCACTCTCTGTTGTGTGGTCTAGTCACCCTTTGTGTCATGGGCTTGTAAACAGTGTGAAAAGACTGCAGGGATCCTTGATGAATGGAATTCCTCCGAGGGGATGAGCACCTCTCACTCAGGAGATTGGACATCGCATAAGGAAGGAACAGAGAGCCTGAAGCTGGATCCATGAATATTATCCCAGTTGAAGCAAAGAGAAAAAAGATAGGGGAAAAACCATCACTTCCATGACTAGTAGACAATACGAAGCAATTTAACATCTGCATAATTAGAGACCCAGAGGAAAGGGAAGAAAGAATGGGTAGGAAAAAAAAAATTTAAAGAAATAATGGCTAAATTTATTTCCAATTTAAAACCTCAACCCACACATCCCAGAGGCTCAACAAACAACACAAACACACAAAACCACAAAACCACATCTAGGCCAGTATAATCAAACTCTGAAAAACCAAAGAAAATCTTAGGAGCAGCTGGAGTGGGAATATAAGGAAACAGCCAGAGATATGATGGCTGTTCTCTCATGAGAATCAAGGAATCAAGAAAAATAAAACTATCAACCCAGAATTCTGTATCTATTGGCAATGTTTTTAGAGAAAAGAGAGAAATAAAGACTTTCTCAAGAAAACAAAAACTGGAAAGAATCTACTGTTAGTGGACCTATTCTACAAAAAATGTTAAAAGTTCAGGCAGAACAAATATAGTATCAGTTAGAAACTTAGATATGCACAAAGAAATTAACAATGTTTAGAAATGAAATAAATAAAAATAAAATGAAATTTGATTGTTGTTATTTTTAATTGATCTAAAACATAACTATGTAAAAAAAGAGTAGCAATGTGTTTATAGCATATTTAGAAGTAAATTATATGAAAACAGTAACAGAAAAAAGGATGGGAGGGAGGAACTGGAAATACAATGTTTGTGATCCTTACACCACATGGGGAGCAGTATAATATTATTTGAAGGTAATCTCTGATTCACTAAGATTTATACTGTAAATCCCAGGTCAACAGTTAAAATGTTTTGAAAAGAAGCATGAGTAATAGATCAATTAAAAAGATAAAATGGAATAATTAACAATGTTCAATTAACCCAAGAGCAGACAGGAAAAAAGAAACAAAAATAGGGAAAATAAAAATCAGCTAACAATATGGATTTTAATCCAAAAATATAAAATATCACTTTAAATGTCATTGGTCTAACCATACCAGTTAAATGTTAGAGATTTTCAAGTTAGATAAAAAGCCAAGACCCAACTGTATATTGTTTTACAAGAAACCCACTTAAAAATATAGGTAAGTTAAAAATAAAAATATGAAGGATGATGCACCATGAAAACACTAAACAAAAGAAACCTGGAGGACCTGTATTAATACCACAAAATAGGCTTCAGGGCAAGGAATAGTTTCAGGGATTTAAAACAAAATTACATAATAGAAGAGTCAATTCTCCATAAAGTCATAGCAATCCTGCACATGGATGTATCTAAAAAATAGACTCAAAATACTGAGGCAAGTACTGAACTAGACAAATTAGAATGCCAACCCTCTTCTCTCGGTCATTAATGGAGCAGGTAGGCAGAAAATCAGCAAGGAGTATAATCAATCAACTTAACCTAACAGACATTTATAGGACTATCCTCCCACCTGTAACAGATCACACTTTCTTCTTAACGTGTGCCTGTGTGTGCGTGTGTGCGTGCGTGTGTGCGCGTGGTGTGTTTCCTTGGCCATACATTTAAAAGAACAGAATTCATGTAGAGAATGTTCTTGGGCCATGACTTCTAAATAACCAAAGCAGTCAAAACAGATGTCTCAAGGAAAATTTTAAACTATTTTGAACTGAATGAAAGTGAAAATGAAAATACAACATATGAAAACCCGAAGGAGGCAGCTAAAGCAATGCTTCGAGAGACATTTTAATGTGCGATGATTAGATTAGGCTGAAGAAAAGAAAAACTATACCCTAACAGTGTCATCTAGTTGGTAACGTTTTTCTCACAGTGGTACAGATTCGCAATTCTGAAACTAGTTTACATGCATACTCTGATCAAACAAGAAGACCTATTGTAGCCTGGTGACTATTTTTATAACTGGCAATTTGTAAACATAGTCACTGGGCTACAATAGGTTTTCTTGTCTGACCACAGTATGCATGTAACTTAAAGTACAACAGAGGGAATATAGTCAATAATATCTTAATAACTACATATGGTGTCAGGTGGGTACTAGACTGACCAGGAGGTCACTTCATAAGGTATATAAATGTCTAATCACTATGGACACCACACCTGAAACTAAACAATGCCTGTATGTCAACTCTAACTGAAAAAGTTTTTAATTTTAAAAAACACATTGAACACAATACATAAGAAAATGTAGTGTAAATACTGAGAGTCAGCTTTCTCAGTCAGAGACAGACGTTACAAATGAGGAAAAGGAAACATGCTGGAATAAATCCTGTGGTGCTGGACTGGGGTCGGAGGGCTCAGTATGAACTCATTTGTAAAATGTTGCTACATATACTGATGGACATACATTTCCCAGCCTCGTCCTCTGAGCGGGACTAGACCAGCAACCCTCCAGCTCTAGCCAGCCCCCCAGCACACAGACCTCTGGCTCTGAACATCATTCTACAATAAAAGGAACCAGAAGTTCTGGGGCTGGGACAGGAAAAAGGAGAAATGCACAACCCCGGAGCATCTTAATGAATTAAGGAAGTGCTTTAAAAAAAAGTAATCATTTCTAAAGGATATAGCAGTGAGCTCAGTGGGAAAAATAATTGCGATCACTCATTGATGTCTACTAAGGGCAAGGAACGAAAAGTGGCGGTGTGGACACACACACACGTCAGGTGTTTGACAACTTTGCCCTGAGCAATGCTGTAAGGTGTTCCTCTCCACATCTGTGTGTGACTTACTTAGTAGTCCAGCTTATGTCCTGTCTGTGTGACCATGTTTTGCCAGAATACTAATGAACACATGGTATGCTAACTTAACAGAATTGCCTTACTTGATACTTTATTAGAATATCCAGGCTGTCTGGTCACTAAACTATTTGTGAGAAATGGGGACCAGCCTTGAGTTTCCCATAAGAAATTGGTGCTTTGTGTGAACGAAAGGGGCCACATGCTAACCTGACAAGCTCAGGGGAGGCCTGCATGGCGCTTACAAACTCAGAGACCTAAAGTAACCACAAAGGGTGGTCTGAAATCAGACTTTAACTAAAAGCAGTTATGGTGGGTAGTTACGTCCCAGGCTGATATCTTCACTGACAAGGTCAACCTTTACCTTAACTGAGCCTGTCTTTTTGTATCTATAATAACATACACTTGAAGTGTCTGTGTAACTTGTAACTTCCCTTTTTCCGGACCTCTTGGGACACAACCTAATGTGCTGGGTGCCAGGACAGATACCACAAATTCCTTCATTATTATCATTATGTTAATTGTTCCTGCACCCACCTAAGTATATGTCTATTATTTTACCTTTTATCCAATCCCAGGGGTTTCCTTGATTTGCTTTCTCCTGAATCTCTAGTTTATCACCAATGAATTTCATGTAACCCATCTACATCCCTTCCTTTGATTACAATGTATAAATATAGGTATAGCTCGCCATTCTCCGGAGCATTATCCCAATCCATAGACATTCTGCTTCCTGGCAATTGTCAACAGATTGGCTCAAATAAACTCACAAAAAATTCTTTACAGGTTTGAATGTTTTTATGTTAACATTCAACTAGGGTGTGAGAACAATAAAGAACAGCATATCATTTAAAAAGTGTTAACAAACCTGCATGCACTGGCTAGGTGTTTTTTGACTTATCATTAATAAAAGAATTCAGGTAAAAAATAATTTTAAAAATATTAAGCTTAAGACAAAGCGTGCTTGTCCACAACCAAGGGAGTTTATACAGCGTTTGAGACCTAAACAGGTTTGGCAGAAGTTGGACAAAAGGATCAAGAGATAAAAGACGATATGGGAGTCAACATAAAAGAGCTCCCAAGGCCAAAGCTGGAACAATCATAGCAACTAAACAAATAAGATAAAGAGGAGAGGGAGAACTTCAGTCAAAATTCCACATCTCCAATAAAAATGTTCAGCCAACTAGGATCAGAAGGGAACTTCCTCACCGTAACAGAAGGCGCCCACAAGACCCTGCAGTGAGTCTCACACTAGAGGGGGAAATACTGAATGTTTTTCCTCTAAATCAGGAAAAGAGGCCCGTCCACTCTCACCACTGCAAGTCAGTATTGTAGTGGAGGTTGTCAGCCAGCCCAGCCCGGAAGGGAGCCGTCTGAACCTGGTACCTTCGGGATTCTACGGAGACTTTATCATGTACGCACGATCCATCATCCACTCCATTTCCAGCTCCTCTCTGCAGGATGGGGGTGGGGCTGAAAATCCCAAGTTTCTAATCATGGCTTGGTCTTTCTGGTGACCAGCCCCCATCCAGAAGCCCACCCAGAGTCACCTTGCCAGAATAAAAGATGCTCTTATCGCCCAGAATATCCCAAGAGTTTCAGGAGCTCTGTGTCAGAACTGGAAAGGGCAGCCCCCAGTGTCTGATCTTCAGCATGCAGTGATGACCCACAGCTGCCCGGGTCTGAGCAGGAATGAAGAAGGCCTGGGTGAACCTACAGTGCTGTTACTGCTGTTTATTACAGCCGGGCTCCCCTGCTCCCGACATATTCATACACTTTGATCTATTTTTGAAAACTTCACTGTAAATTAGAACCTTTACCAGAGGAGAGAAATTGTAAGTGTCTGGCTCTGTTTCTCTTAGAAACTCTGGAGAAAAGCTGGTCCAAGTCTCCTCAAATTCTCGGTGATCCCAGTCATCTGGGCACAGATGGCCAGATGTGAGCACCACTTGTAACTCGAGGGCCAGGTTAACCACAGACTCTTTCACGCTCGCAGTGAGAAAGTGAAGCTCCTGCCTCTCCTCTCAGCCCTATCAGTGCCAGAGCCTCAATTCACCTGAGAAAGCAAACCCCGAGGGCATCTCACCTGCTGGCGAAGGTCAGGGCCAAGGTCGTGGCCAGGTGAGGCATCAGCAGAAGGGTCTGTGTTTGGTGCTCAGTGGTCTTGACCTCTTCCTTCTCTTTGGGCCCAAACTGCCTCCAGCTAGAGAGAATCAAATAAACACAGGTTTACCCAAGTCCAGTAGGCAGCTTCGTTCCCAGAGCCGAAAGGACCAAGTGGCCTTTCAGATCGAAGCCATTATAACACTTCAGAAAACAGAATAAAAGTCTCTGACAATGTGGGTAAAACAATCAGGAATTAAAAAGTTCCTGAATACAGTGAAACAAAGCTTTCCTGCCCTTCTGGAAATTACCCTTCCCGCGTGGAATATTTTTTAAAGCAGCATGTCTATTTAGTACACAGAGTAATTTACTCCTTAACATTTACATGGCATTTCACAGTTCCAAGTGTCCCACGATCATTAATTATTCAGCTTTACTGTTAGTGACATAATTAGTAGGATGGGAGCAGACTCCTAGACCATATTTCAAAAGGACATTCTCTACAGGAAGGCGATGCTCATGCTGGTGCTCCTGTCAGACTCACAGGCGGTCATGCCGTTCAGCCCACTCAGGGCCGCTCAGCTCCACAGAGAAGGTGCTCTCCACATCTCGCCTGGGATCCTGTGCTGCATTTTGCTCTGAGGCAGTTGTGTCTGTGGACAAAAGGGGCCACATGCTAACCTGACCAGCTCAGGGAAGGCCTGCACAGCAGTCTTGCAGACTCAGAGACCCAAAGTAACCACAAAGGATGGTCTGAAATTAAACTTTAACTAAAAGCAGTGATGGTGGGTAGTCACCTCCAGGCTGGTATCTTCACTGACAAGGTCAACCTTTACCTTAACTGAGCCTATGTGTCTTTTTGCATCTACGTATAATAACAGACCCTTTGAAATGTCTAGGTAACTTGTAACTTCCCTTTTTCCAGACCCCTTGGGGCACAACCTAATGTGCTGGGTGCCAGGACAGATACCACAAATTCCTTCATTATTATCATGTTAATTGTTCCTGCACCCACCTAAGTATGTGCCTATCATTTTACTTTTTATCTAATCCCAGGGGTTTCCCCGATTTGCTTTCTCCCGCCTCTCTAGTCTATCACCAATGCATTTCATGTAACCCACCTACATCCCTTTCCTTTTATTGCAATGTATAAATATAGAAGTAACTTGCCATTCTCCGGAGCATTATCTCAATTCATTAAGGTTCTGCTTCCCTGCATATGTCAACAGTTTGGCTCAAATAAACTCACAAAAGTTCTTTACAGCTTTCAATGTCTTTTTATGTTAACACATCCATGTGGACTGAGTCTGTCCTTTGATCAGTTTATACTGTGGTGTGGGACTGTCCCCCGAGGCAACACCATGGACCATTCTTGCAGCACCCTTCGGCCCATGGTAGGTCAGCCCTCTGCCCCAGGCAGGCCAGGCCCTACAGTCCTGGGTGGGGCAGCATCCTGTCTTTGTACACCTCTGATCTTTATGTTGATTTCTGAAAGAAATTTCACACACACATATGCACACATGTACACACACATGCATTTATGCTCACACGCACATACACAGGCATATACACACAGAAGCACAGTCTACATTAGCAAACAGGGCACACTTGTGCTTCAGACCCCAGTGAAATGAGGATACCCATCCATCCTCAAGGAGAGAGGGGAAGTAGCAATTTTCTTAAATTTTATACTTGATACTTCATTTGTAATTTTTAGAGTACCATAATCTTTTTAGTGGATAAGGCATCTAGAGTCCATTCCTGGTCCTGTAGCATAGGTGAGAGGTGGTTAGGACCCAGGTGACAGTGAGCATTGTGAGGCAGGTTTTCTATGAGCTCGAGTTCCCAGGCAGTCTGCACTCACAGCTTCCTGTCCCAGGAACACTGCCCGCCCTGCCCTCTGTCCACCCCACCCGACACAGCAGGGTGTGGGACCAAATGAGGCCTTAAAAACTCACCACTCCAACAATGGTGACATCACAGTGTTGGGTCATTTTACAAATTCCATTTGTCCCCACCCTCTTGACTTTCATTTTTAAATGCTGTGATTATAGTGTACCCTATTCTATGGCTGTTTGCCTAAAATACTGTCTACTAAAACAAAACCAGACACGGCCATACCCGATCCACTCCTCGGGGGGATATCTGCACGCCTGCCCATGCCTGCACTACACTAGATGCTGGACACCCACCAGGACCAGGAAGGCCAGGCCCAGCCACTGAGCTCACAGCCCGCACACAGAACCAGACCAGTTGGCATGAGCAGGAAGGCCCTGTGCCAATCACCGTATTTTCCATTTGCTACCAGAAGACCCTTTCAGGAGCCTTCACCAGTGATAGCAAAAGAAGAGACTGACCTCAGACCTTCTCATTTCAGTTTGTTGAAAAGTAATTATAATAACAGTACAATTTTCCAGAGCTGCCCATCAAATTTTCTGATTCGAGTGTGCAGTCTCAGCCTAGGCTCAGCACACACAGACATTCAGTGTCTGCAGAACGAACAAGTTTCACCCACTGAGACATGCAGATAAAGCCCAACAAAGAGGCTTGCTCAGGACCTCAGGGGTCGTTTTTGATGCTGGATCTGAGCCCTTCCCTAGTGTGCCTCAGTTTCCCAATTGAGGCACATGCAATCATCCCATTTCCTCTTTGACCCTCAGTTCAATTGGCGTGACAGGCACAGAGCAAAAAGAGGCCACCAAGGGTCTGAGTGGCAGGCCTCCGGTGCCTTCCATCACGGTGATAAGAAGGGGAATTTAGCTAAGTTTCCACCAAGATACAAGATGACTTCCCAAAACTAAGGGGATTTCACAGCAAGATCTGGATTCCCAGCCTGCCCGAAAACTAACAGGAGCCAGCAACTCTGGACCCCATTCCTATGATGTCATCAGCTGGAGCTCAGAGGCCTCTGACCCCTCAGCTGGGGCCTGGTTGCCCCCTGCAGTCCCCAGACCCCTGTCACTCACTGACATTACCTGCAGGCCTGGGAGACTGATTTTCAGCCCCTGCCTCAGTAGATCTCCCTTTTCATCAGGAATAAATTCACACCATCATCCTAACTTGATCAAGTTCTGTGACCGTGAGTCTGTGAATTCATTAGGAGAACTCCCAGAGGAGACAGACACTGCTCTGCCTGGCTCCTACAGAGTGACGCCTAGGTGCCTCAGCTGGGCATCCAGGAGCCGGCTTTGGCTGTACCTGAGTGTCCCAACCATCTGTTGACCTCAAGAAGGAATATACTTGCCAAGAAGGACTCCTTGTGGTTAACTGGGCTCAAAATCATAACAGAGACTAGGAGCCATTGTTTGTACAGGGGCTTCTCATGCAAACTACATTTCCTGGAAAAGCTGCAGAATGGGCTGCCAAGCCTCCTGCACTGTGTTCCTGCAGGCTGAGCAGTCCCTTATAAAGGGGTTCCAGGTATCATCTTTTAACCAATGGGCTGAGACCTACCCTGTCCAATCAAAACTGCATTTGCATCTTTACTGACCCAATGAGAGCAGCTCTGTAACACCAATCTGAATGTGTTATTCCAACCAATCAGGCTGTGCAAACTTGGGTTCTTCATTAGCATAAAAATGGACCAATCAGGAACCAGGACGAGAACTTTCTTTATAAAAAGGGGCCTTCCCTTAGTCTGGGGGAGCACACGTTCAGTTTCCACCTGAGGCTGTGTTTCATAGGCTGCAAACTGCTCACCTGAACAAAGTTTCTCCTTTCACCACCCCAGATTGTGGACTCCTGTTGGCCTTGAATTGGTGGGAGGAACCTTTCGTTGACAATTTTCTTGCTAAGACCCTTCAGACACCTTCCCAGGGGGCCTCTGTGCAGCCAGAGCTCTCCGTTTGCAGCCAACCTCACCCCTAACTGCCACACATCACTCCTGGTGGCTGAGCCAAACAACCTGCCTGCAGTGAGACTCTCTCCCTCCTCTGCACACTCTTCAAAACCCAACCCAGTCTGAGCAGAAAGCTGCCTCTCCTCAGAAAGCCCAAGCGTTTCATGCTCCTCCCACACGGGAGTACTTTTCCCTTCGCACTGCCGTGTGCACCTGTATTAACCACAGGTTTCGATGCGTTGACATCTGGGCCCTTGCTGACACCGAAGGGACTGCCCCTCCCAGGGCCAGCCAGTTCCTAGAGAGAGCAAACGACTCCTCTGCGAGCACATTTCCACGGCAAACCAATCAACGTGAGCCCACACCCCAGCCAACCACCACCTTTGTCCTGCTTTCCCACTCAGGGCCACGCATCTCCCCAGGGCTGGGTACCAGCCAACCAGGAACAGCCCCCATGCACCAGAACCTTCAAATTGATCCAACTAGCCAGTCCTAACCCTGTTAGCCTGCTGCCCTCCCTCCACATTCCTTCCCATTGAAACTGCAGTGAAGGCTGGTGTCCAGGTCTCCCCATGCTCCCTCTGCCTCCTGACTGCCCTGGTGCTTCCGGGGTGACCCTGTGAAGCATGGCATGCCCCTCCTCTTAGGAACTGTGAGAGCAACTTATCTTCTCAATGGCAGACATCACCATTTCTGAATACTAACAAAATCTGTGTTTTAAACAGTCCTTGTGGCAGGACTCAGAGCTCGCTGAGGGCAGGCTGCTCCGCCTTTGGGTGCCCAGCCTGGCCAGGTGCGGTCCCCAGGAGAGACAGAAAGAAGAACGACAGACTGGAGTTGGGCCAGGTCTCAGCAGCTCCATCCCCTGCCCTCCTCATGCTGCCCACCACTGCTCCTTGAATGCTTGCTTGGTGCTCAGTGTTCTGATAAAAGGATCTGGGTGGAGCAGTGGGCAGTGACGACAGGGTAGAGGAGGCAAATAAGAGAAAGACCCAGCCTGCCAGCAGCCCCACCCACTGCTGGTTTGTTTTGTGTTTTTTGCTATGGTCTGAAAAGAAACCAATGAGTGGGGAGAAGGCGGGCAGCACCACGCTTTCCCTCCCTCTGGACCGACACTGACTCCCCAAAGCAATGAGCCAAGTTCCTGCCAGCCTTGCCCCGAGATGTGTTCTTTGGCTTCTCCAGGGGAATGTGTGACTCTACAGGCTCATCCTTCTCCTGCCCAGAGATGCAGCCAGAGGTCAGCCCCGACAGCCACCAACCGCCCCAAAGCTGGCAGCCGGGCTCCAGCGGCAGCAGCAGAGAGGCGGGCCTCAAGACCGTGCTCTGAGAGGGCGTGGGCAGTGCGGGCGCCCTGCCCTGCCGCTCTGTGGTCACCCTCCTGACCGCACTGAGCACCGTGCAGGCCCCGGCCCTCCTCTGGCTGCCAGGTCCTGGGGCTCAGCCCTGTGGCCGGCCAGCAGCCACTGCGCCAGGCGCCCTTACTACTCCAGGTTACCATCTGCATGGGCACATGATTCTTCCAGTCCTTTTCCTCCACTGGGTTACTATTTCTCCTTAAAAATACATGCAAAAGCTATATTTTCCTCTGTAAATGTAATTTGTAATTTCAGTTCTGGAAAAAATCTCAAAGTCACTGAGCTCAAATTTTTCCTGATCTTTAGAAACAAGTGACGTGTGTGCACGTGCACATCATCCCCGTGAGGATGCAGCCGCCGCTCCGAGTGCTGTGAACGATGCTGTGTAAAATTACGGATTTGAAAAGCTATTTCTGGATCTCAACAACTTGTAAGAAAGAGAGGAAACGTCTATTTTGGGTTGTTTTATTTCATTCCCACTCAATTCTGAACACGGCTGCTTGAAGCAACATTCATGGGAAGTGACACGGCTATTAATCAGCAGCGGCTACTGCCCGGCAGCCACGCGGGGAGGCCGTCCCGCCTTCCTGCGCTCCCTCCGGCCGCTCCTCCCAAAGGAGGCCAGTGACCTACTAAAAAGATAATTGCTTCGCCTGTTTCCTGCTCCGCAGCATCACTGCATCGGCCTACTCTGATGACGTCCCCTCAAACCAGAAGGAGAGGAGCTTTGCAGCTGGGCCTTTGCCTTCACCCCAAGACTTCCTGGGGTGCCAGCCGCTTTGCAGGCAGACCTGTGCCGAGACGTCAGGCTCAGCCTGTTGCAGCCCCCTGTTTTGGCGCGCAGACTTCTAATGTATGTGTGTGCCATAGAGACAAATGCTTCTTTAACTGTAGCCTCCGCTGTGGTTCACTATGGGAGAGGGCCCGAAGGAAGAGCTCTCCACGAGCCCTTCCGTCTGCAGAATTCCCAAGGAAGAACTTGTGCACCTTCCACCCGCCCATTCTCCTCCTCCCCTCAGCAGGCTGTCAGCCCAGCACCAGGGCCGGGAAGATGACCCCCAGTGGTTGGGATGGATCCATGACAAGGACTGTTTTTAAACACGACTGTATTTCGAGAGGGAGAGAAACGAGGTGCTTTGTTGTCAGTTCCAGAAAGGCCGATGCGGTCCTCTAATGGGGACTCCGAGCCGGGCTATTTCTGGCGCTGGCGCGGCTCCAAGAAGGCGTCCAGGTTCGGGAAGCCAAGGCCGGTCCTCAGCGCCCAGCACCGTGGCTTCTAGCAGCAGGAGCGGCACCACAGGCCTGCGCCCAGCTCGCGCATCCCAGCCATCGCTCCTCACCTGCTCCGCAGGGAAGGAAGGTGAGCGAGTTTGAAGTCCAGCCAGCCCTTGGCCTCCCGGCAGGAAAAGGATGGCACTGAGAAGCGAAGGTGGGCAGGCCTCGAAAGCAGCCTCCACGGAGCCCAGCGCAGTGCCAGCACCTGAGAGACCACGGGGCAGACCAAAGGGGAGCAGAAACAAGGGTGCTGGCAAGACCTGGAACACCACCAGGACTCCAGGGAGGAAGCCAGGGCAGACCAAAAACCTGGAGAAGGAGGAAGAAGAGGGCATCTTGCAGGAATCCTCCGAGAAGGAGCAGTGACCGCGCCACCATTCCTCACTGAGGAGCAGGTTCCTTCTGGGACAGCTCCACTCCCACTACTCCGCCCCTCCTCTGGCCCAGCCACCCTCACACACACCGGCGCCCGCCTGCCGGCCACACCACACAGCACACCAGCCGGGCCCTGGTGGCCGAGTGGGGAGCAACTCTCCTTTGGTCTGGTTCCCAGCAACCCCTCACCCCATGCCATCCCCCTGCCCTCCTGACAACACTGATTTCCCACTTGGCCGCACCCCATGTCTGCTGCCTCCCTGCTCCCTCGGTGGTGGGGACATTGCTGACTGGGTTCTTGGTTTAGGGGATCCCTTTCCCATGCTTACCTCTGGCTTCCCTTCCTTAAAGGGGCCCGAGCCCCATCTCACTCTGACATGTCCACAGCACTGTCCTGGCAGCAACACCTGTGGCCATGGATAGCGCTGTTTGACCCCAAGATGCCCCAACTAACCTGTCTCACCAGGTGCGGCTCTCACCCTTACCTTCCTTCCATGAGGTGCCTAGCCCTGCACCAGGTTGACAGCGCTCCTGGGGCACAGGAGGGAAGGCAGAAGGGCTGTGAGCCCCCAACCCATCTGCTTCCACTCCCTCACATGGGTACTACAAGGAGCGAGCCTTGCCCACGCCCACCCCCTGCTCCTCCCCACCCCCCAAGGTTCTGGTTCCATCTTTCCTCTGTTCACAAACTGCCTCCGCACAGTTGTGTTGTGATTTGTTCCATGTTTCATTCTTAGACACCTGTCATTGCTGCTGCTACCAGCGCCAAGTGTTCACCCTCACTGCCTCCTGTCTGCCCACACTCCCCTCCCAGATGCTCTTCGGAAGGGGCCAAGGGCAAAGCAGGCTGGGAGTCGACTGCCCCAGTCCCAGGGAAGATGGGGCTCTGCCCCTAGGATGCTGCAGCAGAGTGAGCAGGAGGCCTGTGTTGACAGCAGAGAGTGTAGGGCCACCTTCTCCCCCTGTTCTGCTGAGGAGGAGGTAGCCATTATTTGTCCCAGCCTAGGCCTCCCCTCTGGTTTCCTACTTGCAGTCATTTGAATAAAGTATATCCGTTTCTGGGGAAGGAAGGAAGGAAGGAAGGAAGGAAGGAAGGAAGGAAGGAAGGAAGGAAGGAAGGGAGGGAGGGAGGGAGAAAGGAAGGAAGGAAGGAAGGAAGGAAGGAAGGAAGGAAGGAAGGAAGGAAGGAAGAAAGAAAGGAAGGAAGGAAGAAAGGAAGGAAGGGAAGGAGACTTCCAGGGAGCAGAGAGCCATGTGAACTTGTGAGCACAGACCCTGGTGCCATGTGTCTCAGCCAGACAGGGCAGAGATACAGCCTTGGCCGATCCTTTCCCCTGTTCTCAAAGGTCCCCCCAAACCAAAATGCCAGGAATATGAAGGTCCCACACAGGAAGCTGTGGGTTTCAAGTTGTGGCCGGCGTCCAGTGGGCTCTGGCATTCAGCCCCCTGAGGCCATGGAGCAGGCTGCAAGACCAGGGGGTGGGATTCGCACTGTCTCCCCCCACAAGCGATGGACAACCTTGTGGAGACCCAGGAGCCCTTCAGCTAGGAGATAACATGGGGCAGAAGAACCTGCAGCACTGTCTCCATATTTCCAGCGAGTGGCCACTTCTGGACAACATTACAGCCCGAGGGTGTAGCCAGTGAGCCCTGACTGTCAGGAACCAGGGGAGGCGGGCCTGAGTCACCTGGATCTGAAGGGTGGCCAATTCCAGCTTCTTCCTGGAGGGTGCATTGTACAAACAAGAGTGGGTCTGCCCACCACACCGAGGCTGAAACCCCTTTACAGTAGACACCAGTGAACAGGGCTGCCTTGCCATTGAGTTTGTTCCGGATACTCTTCTGGAACCTCATGCTGCGCACGGGAGGCCAAGGGACCAAGTCAACATCACATCACCTCAGGCATCACGAGGGGAGGCAGGAGATAGTGGTTAAAACCCAGGCTCTGGATCAGACACACCTGGTTTACACAGAGATCTGACACCTGCAGTGTTATCCTGGGCAAGTTACACCAATTTGCTGCACCTCACACTCCTCAGCCATAAGACGGGTCTGCGAGTGATGGTGAGGACTGAGATATTTCCGTACCTGTTTAGTACCATACCTGACACATAGTAGGTGTTCAAGGCATGGCAGGTGCCATCATCACACTCATTACCATTATTCCCAGTTCCTAGGATTCCCCCCTATTCTATTCATTCTTGATCTAGAAAAGCCATTTAGAAATTTCCCCAAAGAAGCACTCTTTCTTTTCATTTAACCCGAACAAAGCACTAACCTATCCTATAGCACTAAAACTGCTATAAAAAGAGTTTCAGAGGGAAGAGGAAAGTCTCTTTCACCCAACCTTAAAGACACTGAAATTGCTGACAGCGAAGAGAGTAGGCTGTCTACTGAAGTGCTAGAAAAGGTGTGTGTGTGTGTGTGTGTGTGTGTGTGTGTGTGTGTGTGTGTTAGGAAGCATATGAAGCTCCCTAAGAGCAGCTGCCCCTTTCCTGCACCCTAGAACACCAGTCAACTCTTCTTTTCAAATCCAAGGGAGGGACAGAGTGGACAAAACGAAGCCAGAGAAGGTGGTGGCAACCTTCTTGTTGCCATCGAAGCAGCAGCTTCTGCCCAGAGCCCACAGCCGCCTCTAGAAAGGACCCTGAACGTTGTTCAGATAGTCCCCACCCCCCAAGAAATTAATTCACTTCCTAGAATCACAGCCTCAGTAATATCTGTGAGTGGCATGGTGGTTAACGGTAGTCGTCAGAACTGCGACTCCTTGAGATTTCTCCTTTTTTAAAAATCATATCCTAATGAATACAAAACAAAATTATGGTGTGGGAGACATGAAGCCATAAATTATAGCTGAGACTGCCTGTGGTGGGCTAATGATTTCACTGTGGGATTATTTTCATGTTTTTAAAAATTGCATCTGGCCGAAACCGGTTTGGCTCAGTGGATAGAGCGTCGGCCTGCGGACTCAAGGGTCCCAGGTTCGATTCCGGTCAAGGGCATGTACCTTGGTTGCAGGCACATTCCCAGTAGGGGGTGTGCAGGAGGCAGCTGATCGATGTTTCTCTCTCATCAATGTTTCTAACTCTCTATCCCTCTCCCTTCCTTCCTGTAAAAATCAATAAAATATATTAAAAAAAATAAAAAATAAATAAAAATTGCATCTGTATAGAGAAGTCTTCCATCATGAGCACCACTGCAGAGATACTGTAGGACTCCCAGCACTTCAACCCTCCACCCACCCCCCCAGCCCCCAGCCAGCTCCTCTCTCCTCTTCCCATCCAGCCTATAGCAGGTGCAGGGTCTGTGTGCATCATGTCTGCCCAACAGCCAGCCAGAGCCTGCCAACATTCTGGGGGATCCCGTGTATGTGCAGTGAAAGAAAAAAGGCAGACAAGAAGGCCCAAACAAGCTCCAGGTCCCCCCCCCCCGACCCCCAGAAGGTTGAGCATCAGATGACAGCCATCCTTAGGGTTGGCATCCATGTATTAATGCTTTCAGCTGACTTTAGACTCTCCCTGGCCAAGGGACATGCCTGAGGACTTAAGGGCAGGCTGCTGCCTTCACATTCCCTTTTAGTCCACAGCCTGAAAGGTAAAGCAGGCTGTCTACTGAAGTGCTAGAAAAATTGTGTGTGTGTGTGTGTGTGTGTATGTTAGAAAGCATATGAAGCCCCCTAAGAGCAGCCGCCCCTTTCCAGCACCCAAAAACACCAGTAGACTCTTCTTTTCAAACTCAAGGGTCTTTCAATCCATTAACATGGTATGTCTTCCCAGTTCTTTAGATAATCTTTTATCAATGTTTTGTAGCTTTCAGTCTATAAGTCCTATACATGTTTTGTTCCATTTGCACCAAAGTATTTAACTTTTTATGAGCAATTGTAAATGGTATTATATTTTAAATTCTGGGATCTTTGTGTTCATTGCTAGTATATAAAAATACAATTGACTTTTGTATGTTTATTTTGTATCCTGTGACCTTGCTGAACTCACTTCTTAGTTCTAGCACTCTTCTGGAAATTCCTTGGAATTTTCTACATAAACAGTTACATCATCTTGTGAGATAATGGGGAAAAACATATATTGGTCTTTGATCCCCGATTCTGGCACAGAGCTCTTAAAACCTTTGTCATTTGCCGAGTGATAAGGGAGTCTTTTGTTCTAATGGGGTGACTCCAAGTGGGCTCCTGATAACTCCTGGGTGAGGGCTGGTCACCTGCAAAACTAAGCCATGATTAGAAGCTTGGAATTTTCAACCCCACCCTTCGTTCTCTTGAGGAAGAGGAGCTAGAAATGGAGTTAATGATTGATCATACCTGTGATTAAGCCTGCATAAAACCCCAAAAGGGTGAGGTTCAAAGAGCTTCCAGACTGACTAATACACCCACACTTGGAGGATGACACACCCCAACTCCACGGGGACAGATGCTTCTGTACGGAGGACCCACCCAGACCTTATACTAAGCACCTCTCCATCTGGCTGCTCGTCTGTGTTCCTTAACCTGTATTTCAATAACGGTTGTTTTCCTGAGTGCTATCAGCCCCTCCCGCATATGAATCAAACTTGAGGATGAAGTCATTGGAGCCTCTGATCTGTAGTGGGTCAATCAGAAGCACAGGTGACAACCGGAGCTTGTGACTGGGGTCTGAAGCGGGGGTGGGACAGCCTTGTGAGCCCTTACCTACGAGATCTGACACTGCATCTAGAGTGTCAGAACTGAGTTAAGTTGTGGCACATCCAGTTGGCATCAGGCTTGGTTATTGTTGTGAGGAAAAACCCACACACATTTGGTGACCAGTATCAGGAGTGAAGTGTTCTGGGTGAGTAGTAAAGGAGGTTCAGAGGACACAGTAGCACACAGTAGGAAAGAACTAGGTTTTTCCCTACATGTTAGGGACAGAAATAGAATATTGGGGACTAGCTATTAGTTATAAGAAATATTAATTATATTCTGCTCACCCTGATTGTTTTGTTCTGATTAAAGAAAGCACATGGCTGGGAGTTGTATGCCCCCACGACCTGGGAGTCAACCTTGGACCTGAGAGTCAACCTTGGAATGCATGCAGTCCATTCTCATTCAAGAACTATTATCATGGAAAGATTAACAACTTTGTTTCCCAAACAATGGAGTTGCACCTCTGCCCACATTGCCTGCATCCCCATGCCTGTAATACCCATTTTGCATACCCACTCTTATTCCTTTTGCCTACTTCCCCAGGTAATTTTGGTCCCACCAAATATGAGCAGCTGGCTTATGGGGATTGCAGAGCAGAGTTTTGTGGATGAAGTGCTGCGCTCCCATACCACTGGCATTATGGGAATAAGCACTCCTATGTAATTCAACCCTGTCTTGGCTTAATTGGCTTAAGTAGTGACAGGCAGCCTGAACCTATTGGTTGTCTGGTTTCATACAGAGAAAAAAAAAATTAGATTTTCCCTTTTTTACATCTGAATGTAGAAAAGTTTTATTACTTCTTTCCCAATCTATATGGTTTTTATTTATTTTTCTTGCCTTATTGCATTGGCCACAACTCCCATCACTATCCTATATAATAAAGAGCTAAACATGCTAATTAGATCAGATGGCAGAATGACCTTCCTGAACGACCTTATGGAACGACCTTCCAGAACAACCAGTGGACCAGGTGTGGGGAGTGGGGACGCAGGGCCGAGAGGCAGCTGAGTCCCTTGCACAAATTTCGTGCACTGGATCTCTAGTATTGAATAAGAATAGTGAGAGAAGATATTGCTGCCTTATCTCCATAGAGGGAACATTCACTCTTTCACCATCAAGTATAACGTTGAAGTTATGCTCTTTTTATATGATGATATTCCACTTTAATAGAAAAGATCCCTCTTATTATTTTAAAGCTTGTTTTATTTCACCTGGGCATATTTAAGAGCCTTTTTCATTTTTTAAATTTATTTATTTTTCTTTTTTATTGAATTGATCAGGGTGATACTGGTTAATAAAAGTAGGCAGGTTTCAGGTACACAATTCTACAACACATCACCTGTACACCATGTTGTGTGTTCACCACCCCAAGTCAAGTCTCTGTCCATCAGCATTAACCCTCCCATACCCCTCCTCCACTTCCACAACTCCCTCTCATCCCTACAATCACCACACTGTTGTCCTTGACCATGAGTTTTTCTCTTTTTTGCTCAATTCCTCCCCTCTCCCCAAACAGCCCATCTCCCAAAAGTTGTTAGCTGCTCTCTATTTGAATCTGTCACTATTTTGCTTGTATTAGAACCGTGACCTCCTGGTTCATAGGTCGACGCTTAAGCATTGAGCCATGCCAGCTGGGCTACCACAGCTTTTTTATATACTTGAATTTATGCTCTTTACCAAGTTGAGCAAATTTCTCACTATTTCTATTTGAATAAGTTTTTATTAAGAATGTAAGTTAAAATTTTCAAATGCCTTTCTACACAAATTGATAATAATTATGTGATTTTTCTTCTTTAGCTTATTATTATGGTGGATTACATTGATTTTTAAATATTAAACCAGCATTGCATCCCTGGAATAAACCTCACTTGGTCATGTTGTATAAGTCTTTTTATCCATTGCTAAATTCTATTTACTAATATTTTACTAAGAATTTTTGTGTCTATATTCATGAAGAATATTGCTCTATAGTTTCCTTTTATTATATTGTCTCTAATTGGTTTGGGGATCAGGATATGGTTATTTCTACAAAATGAATTGGAATTCCTCTTCTATTTTCTAGAAGAGTTGTTCAGAATTGTTAATTCTTTGTTAAATGTTTGGCAGAATTCTCCAATGAAACCATCTGACCTGGGGATTTTTTTTAAGAGTTTTAAAATAATTCAATGTCCTTAATAGTTATAGGGTTATTCAAACTATCTCTCATATTGGGTGTTTTGTGTTTTGGGAAGTAATGATTCATTTCATATAAGTTTTTAGATGTTCCCACTTACAGAGTTGTTCCCACTATTCCCTTATTATCTTTTTGGTGTTTTCAGTGTCTGTGATATTACCCATTTCATTACTTTGTGGTTTCTCCTATTGTTGTTGTTTTTGTTGTTGTGTTTGTTTGTTTGTTTGTTTTTTGGTCAATCTTAGGTTTGTCTATTTTATTTATTTATTTTTTAAAAAAAGCTCTGCTTTACTGATATTCTCTGTTGTTGCTGTTTTCAATTTCATTCATATCTGCTCTTATCTTTATTATTTCATTCCTCTGCTTCCTTTCAGTTTATTTTGTTCTTTTTCTAGGTTAAAGAAGAGCTTAAAAATTAATTGGAGGTGGAAGTTAGATGTTGAATTGGGACTTTTCCTCTTTACTAGTGTATGCATTAGTGCTACAACTTTTCCTCTAAGAACTGCTTGAGCTGTATCCCACAAATTTTGATATATTGTATTTTCATTTCCATCCAGTTCTATAGTTTCTAAATTTTTTCTTGCGAATTTCTCTTTTTACTGTGGTTATTTAGAAGTGTCTTGTTTAGTCTACATGAATTTGGAGATTTTTGTTGTTGTTGTCTTTCTCTTACAGTTTTCTAGTTTGAATCCTATCATGGTCAGAAATGTACTCTGTGTAACTTCAGTTTTTAAAAATGTGTTGCAGTTTCCTCTATGGAACAGAATATGGTCTATCATGGTAAGGTCAGGAGGCACTTGAAAAGAATGTGTACTCTGCTTTATTGATTTATTTGTTTGTTTATTTTTGGTGGTGTTCTGTAATATCAGTTAGATCCTGTTGGTTGATGATGTTGAGTTTCCCTATATCCTTGTTGATTTTCTGTCTAGTTCTCATACCAATTGCTGAAAGAAGAATGTTGAAGTCTCCCACTATAATTGTGGATTTGTCTATTTCTCCTTTCAGTTCTACCAGCTTTTCTATCACATATTTTTCAGTGCATATTTAGGATTACTATACCGGTATCTTTTTGATAGAGTGACCCTTTTATCATTATTGAATGTCCTTCCTTGTCTTTTGCAATTTCTCTTCTCTGAAGTTTATGTTATATGAAATTAATGCAGTCACTCTGCTTTTCTTTAGCTAATCTTTCCAAAACTTATTTTTTCTATCCTTTTTCATTCAACTTGCCTATATAATTATATTTGAAGTGAGTTTCTTATGGACAGCATAAAGTTTGGTTATAATCCACTTTGCCAACCTGTGTTTTTTATTTTATTTTTTTTTCAATTTTTTTATTAAGGTATTATATGTGTACATATCTTACCATTGCCCCCCCCACACCCCACTCCCATATATGCCCCCACCCCCCAGAGTTTTGCATCCATTGGTTATGCTTATATGCATGCATACAAGTCCTTTGATTGATCTCTTATCTCCCCCACCTCTCCCTAACCTTCCCCTTGTAATTTGACAGTCTGTTTGATGCTTTACTGTCTCTGTATCTATCTTTTTGTTCAAGTTTATAATGTTCTTTATTATCCATAAATGAGTGAGATCATGTGGTATTTTTCTTTCATTGACTGACTTATTTCACTTAACATAATGTTCTCCAATTCCTCCCAGGTTGCTGCAAATGATGAGAATTCCTGTGTTTTTTAACTGAATTATTTAGACCATTTACATTTAGTACAATTATTGATATGTTAGGGACTAAGTCTGACTTTTTTCATTGTTCCCTCTGTTTTTTATTTCTCTATTTTATTATTCTTGCCTTTTTAAAGATTATTTGAACGTTTTAAAAATTCAATTTTGATGTATATATAGCATTCATGAATGTATCTGTCTGTATAGCTTTTTTTAGGAATTGCTCTAGCTATATATAGCATTACATATATATGCTTATCACAGCCTACTGTGTCAATATTTTACCAGCTCAAGAGAAGAATAAAAACCTTACCTCTATTACATCCCTTTACCCTCCTCTGTGTATGATATAATGGTCTTAATATTTCCTCTACTTTCATTTTTCATATAAGACAGCATTATAACTTTTGGTCCAACTATCAAACATAATTTAGAGAACTCAAGAGAAGAAAATGTATTGTATTTATCTACATTTTTGTTACTATTTCCTTCCTTCCTTCCTTCCTTCCTTCCTTCCTTCCTTCCTTCCTTCCTTCCTTCCTTCCTTCCTTCCTTCCTTCCTGAAGCTCCAAGGTCCCTTCTTTTGTTTTCTTCCTGTTTAGAGAATTTTCTTTAGCTATTCTTTTCTGATTTACCTGACAAATTCTTTTAATTTTCATTCATCTGAAAATGTCATGATTTCTTTTTCATTCCTGACTGATGTTTTTGTTGGTATATGGTTCTAACTTGATAGTTCTTTTCTTTAAGGGCTTAAAAAGAGTCATGCTTCCTTCTGGCCTCCATGGTTTCTGATGATAAATCTATGATTCAAACTGTTCCTTTCTCACTGCTTTCAAGATTTTTTATTTTTTTTTCAGTTTTCAGAAGTTTCACTAAAATGTGTGTTGGAGTGACTTTGTATGGGTTTATCCTCTTTGGAATCTACTGAACTTCTTGAACCTGTAGGCTATGTCTTTTGCTAAGTTGGGGGGGTCAATCATTATTTCCTGAAGTGCTTTTTCAGCCCTGCTCTTTTTCTCATTTTTTTCTGAGACTTCAAAGACATAAGCATTAGATCTTTTGTTATAGTCCCACCAGTTCCTAAGGCTGTCCTTGTTTATTTTTATTTTTTAGTCTAGTTTCTCTGTGTTTTTCAGATTGGGTTATTTCCATTGTTTTATTTTCTAATTCACTGGTTCTGTCCTCTTTCCTCTCCATTCTACTGTTAAGACCATATACTAAATTTTTTACTTACGGTACGTTATTGCATATTTCTATTCTAATATTTCCATTTGGTTCTCCTTTATATCTTCCATTTCTTTGCTTAGATTTTCTTTTCTTAGCCAAGACTTTCTATTTTTTCATGTTTCGAGTGTGTTTGTAATTGCTCTTTGAAGCATTTTTATGATGACTGCTGTAAATATTTTTCAGGTTATTCTCACATGTCTGTCATCTTGATGTTGATATCCGTTATTACCATTTTTTCCATTCAGTTTGAGAGCTTCTGATTCTTTGTGTGACAAGTGATTTTTATTGGAACAGGTACATTTTCAGAATGTATTGTGAGACTCTGGATCTTATCTAAACCTTCTGGATTACCCTGACACAATGTAGCAAGGAAGGGAGTCATTCCTGACCAGTGGAGGTAGAAGGGTAGGTTCTCACTTGGTCTCCATTGGCACCCAAGTCATGGGGATGAGTTCCTCGTTATTGCTGGGTAGGGTGGGAGTTCTGGCTCCCCAGGTAGTCTCCACTGACATGCAGTGGGTGGAGTGTCATTGCTGCTGAGTGGTAGTGAAAGTTCCAACTTTCCCCTTGGCCGCTTCTGACACCACTGCAGTGAGAGGTGGGAGGAGGTGCGGAGTAGAAGTCGATGTCCATGCTCCCCATATGGCCTCCACTGACACCACAGATGTGGAGCCCCTCTCCCCTGCCATGGTGAGAGTCTCAGCTCCCTGCATGGCCTTCTCTGACAACACCATGTTGGTGGAGCGGGGGCACCTCGTTACAGCATAGGTAGGGCAGAAACCTAGACCTTTGCTGGCATGGGGCAGGAGGGCACAGTTCTTTCTGTGGTGTTTGACTAACGTGCACCAATACTGTCTGAAAGTTTTCTGTCTTGCTAAGTGTCCTTTCCTTTGGCTAGAGAAAGCCGACTTCATTGAAACTGTTGTTTGGCTGTCCTCATTGGTGTTTCTGGGTTGTCAGCCTCCTTGGTACCCAGTCTAGGGTAGATGAGACAAAAAGGGAACAAGGGATTGCCCACTATGTCATTCCTTGGATTCAAGGCCTTGCTGGTCTGCTTTCTTGTCTCCACCTTTCAGAGTCTCCTTGTATTTGTTTTATATGTAATGTCGAGGCTTTTTAATTGTCCTTAGTGGGAGGAATAGAGAAAAGCATACCTACTTCATCTTCCCAGGAGTGTGATCCTATTGTAAGTTCCCAACCATGACATATTTGGGTTTAAATTTTAGTAAGTTCATCTGGCAGAAGTATGATAATGGATTGATAATGTATTAGACTTATTTAGCTTCCACATACATAAAGAGAGATAGAGACAGAGAGAGAAAGAGAGGTCATGCAGAAATGTTAATATATAACATGTCCTTCCTTTTAAAAATCTCTTAAAGATGTACCACTACTTTCATAATAATCTATCGTGAATAAGGAAATGTTACATGGTAAATGTGTATAAAATTACAGACATCTCAATGCCAGAAAAAGGTAAAATGGACAAGTATGTGTGTTACTATCAAGGGATAATGAATATCTCCAGCATATATTAATATATTCAATTAGCAATATATCATGAAGAGTTCTATATACTGTTTTTCTGTTTACCTAGTAATATTTCATTGTAGGTAATTTCCCATGTCATTAAATTTCCTTGAAATCACAATTTTAATGATTTCCTTAGGGTAAATGTCTAGAAAAAATATTACTGGATCAAAAAAAATGTAATCCTTTTTTTAAAGATCTAGACACATATCACCAACTAACTTTCCAAAAAGATTGTATCAATTTTTATCCCTTTTCCTAGGGCATAAGATTGCCCATCTTATTACACTTGTGCCAGAGCTGAGTATTGTTCTGTCCAAAGTTTTTGCTAATTTAACAAAGTAAAAAATGACCTCATTTTAATTCACTTTTCTTTGATCACTATAATTTAGTTTGTTACATATTGATTAGCCATGAATATTTTTTCTTTAGTTTGTCGGTATTACGTTGCCATTTATATACGGTGGTGCTAGCATTGTTCTTATTTATACATAAAGGCTTTTTATATATTAAGGAAATTAAACCATTTTCAGTCATATTTGCTTAACTATTTCTCTACTGTGCCATGTTTTACCTTTGCTTTTGAAATATGTACATTTTTAAATTTTTACATAATCACTTTAACACTTTTTTGGGGGGGATTTTTTTCTCTTCGGAATGTTTTTAAACTACGCAAAAGGATGAGTCACTTTTCCCCTTCATCTATGTTATTTTGTGGTTTGTTTTAACTTTAGAGATAAGCAGAGGTGAGAAATGTAGGTCTAGCCCAGTGAGATACAGGAATAAATCTACTAACACAGTTCACTGCAGCAAATGTCACCAGGCTGACCTGACCCAGGAAGGATCTATGAAGGTGAACAGACTTGCTCAGATCTGCTTAAAATAGCCGGTCCCTGGTCCCAGACAATTCCCTTGATCTTCCTCCTTCCAATCGACTTGGCAGGCAAGTCCTTGCTTTAACCTCTCTCCCACTTTATTCTCTAATCTGCCAGGAAATTAATGCAAGTCCTGAGCCTCCCTAAACACAGCCTTTTCCAGGCGTGCTTTTTCATCTTTGATTCTCAAATTGAAATAATATGTAAAAGCAAGCTTTGCTATTCTGTTGGCAACAGCATATGTGCCTTCAAGAAATATTTATTTTAGGAAAACAATCTCTTTGAGTGGGTCTGTATTGTAATAACCACCCCTCCCAGCATAAACTAAACACTTCATTCTCCATCTGTTTCTATCTACCCAGTTCTTGGGCCTCATTTATGTCCAGCATCTGAACGTCAGGTGTCAGATGAACACATCTGTCCTTAAAGCAATGGAAAGTCCCCTCAGCTGGAGCTGTCCCAAGAACACTCCCCCATCGGTTTGCTGCCCTGGGCCGCAGGTGGGCCTGCGTGGTGCCTGTGACAGGCGCAGGTTCCCGGGGATTCATTTCATGACATTCGTCCTTCACCGCCCAGACTCCCTACCACGCTTTGCCCTGAAATGTCCACTACCCTGTTACCTGGCCCCAGGCCTCCTGAGCATTCCCAGCGGGCCGTGCCATCATCTGCGTTATGACGAGCCCAGCTCGTTTCTTTGAACTGATGTATCCTTGCACATAATTAAAAATGTAAAACAAAATAACCCGACTGTTGTTTTCTTTACAAAAAACATTTCCAAAGTTAACAATTTATTATTCCTGTGACAAAAATAATTCATCAGCTTCGCAAGGATACTGCCTGGAAATAAACTTCCACAAGGTCATTTGAGTTTTTGTGTATGATCTTAGGATACTGGAAAGTTTCCAAATCATGGGATGCTAAAGAACGTGACGCAAGGTGACAGCGTGGTGAGTGCACTTCGAAGGGGCGCGGGGAGACGAGTCAGGCTGGACCCCAGAGACGCCACCAGGAGTCAGGAGCCAGGCTCCCTGTTCCACACTCTCAGCTCTGAACCTGGGACAACAGCAAACCTCTGGACTTTGCTCCTCAAGGGAACCTGCACAGACTCAACCACGTTTGCTAACCTCCATGCAATGGTACTAATACCCAAATACTTCACTTAACCACTGTCATACAGATTTAAACAGAATGCAACAATATTCTCTCTATAAGAGATGCACCTTAGATTCAAAGATATACATAAGTTCAAAGTGAAATGATGAAAACAGGTACATCATGCAACCAGAAGAGCTGGAATGGGTACGCTAATATCAGAAAATAGACTTAAAAACAAAAATGTTACTAGAAATTCAGAGGAACACTCTATAAGGAAGAAATAAGCTACCTGTGTTTGCAGATATCGTGAATTTTTATATAGAAAATCTTAAGGAATCCACTAAAAATCTGATAGGACTAATAAACAAGTTCAGCAAGGTTGCAGGCTATAAAAATCAACATATAAAAATTAATTTTATTTCTGTACACTAACAATGATCAATCCAAAAATGGAATTAAGAAAACAGTTCCATTTGTAATAGCACCAAAGAGAATAAAATACACAGGAATAAAAATTTAACAAAAGAAGTGTAAGCCTTATACACTGAAAACTACAAATATTGTTGAATAAAATTACATAGCTAAATAAATGAAATATATCCCACGTTCCTGGCTGGGAGATTTAATATCATTAAGATGGAAATAGCCTCCAAACTGATCTACAGAGTCAATGAAATCCCCATCAGAACCCAAGCTGCTTTTCAGAAATTGACACAATGCTCCTGAAATTCACACGAAAATGGAAGGGACCCAGAATAGCCAAAACAATTTTTAAAAAAGAATAATGTAAAGCTCACACTTCCCAATTTGAAGTCTTACTGCATAACTACAGTAATCAGGACAGGGTGGCATGGCATAGGATAGACACATAGATCAATGGAGTCAAATTGAGAGTCCAGTAATACATCCTTACATTTGTGGTCCATTGGTATTTCCATGGGGTGCTGAGGCAAATCATTGGGGAAAGAGCAGTATTTTCAGCAAATTGTCCTGGGACAACTGGGTGTCCACATGCAAAAGAATGAAATTAGAGTCCTTCCTCAGACCATACATAAAAATTAACTCAAAGTGAATCACAGACCTAAATATAGGGGCTAAAACTCTAACGCTCTTAGGAGAAAGTGTAAATCTTCATGACATTGGTTTGGATAATGGTTTCTTAAGTTTGACACCTAAAGCAACAAGAGGAAGGCAAAAAAAAAAAAAAAGACATGTTGGACTTCATCGAAATGTAAAACTTCTGTGCTTCAAAAGACATCATCAAGAAAGTGAAAAGACAACCCACAGAATGGGGGCAAATGTTTTCTAATTATCTATCTGATAAGGGACTTGCATCCAGAATATATAAAGAACTCTTGCAACTCACTAGTAAAAATAACCCAATTTAAAAATGGGTATAGGATCTAAATAGACATTTCTCCAAAGAAGATATGCAAATGGTCAATAATCACATGGAAAGATGCTCAATATCACTAGTCACCAGAAAAATGCAAACCAAACCCCTGATCAAATAGTACTTCACCCCACTCGGATGCCTGTAATAAAAGAGACAGACAACAACAAGTGTTGGTGGGGAGGTGGAGAAATTGGAACCCTTAGGTACTGCTGGCGGGAAGGTCAAATGGTGCAGCCGCTTTGGTAAACAGTCTGGCAGTTCCTTAAACATACAGTTACCATATGTCCCAGCAATCCTACTCTCAGGTAGAGAGACGAAAACATACAACCACACAAAACTTGGGCACGACTCTTAATAGGAGCATTTTTTCACAATAGTCAAAAAAGTGGGAGCAACTCAATATTCATCAAGTGACACATGGGCAAATAAAATGTAGTCTATCCATACAGGGGGATATTATTTGGAATATAAAAAGGAAAGAGGTTCTAATACATACTATGGCATGCATAAATTTGGAAAACATTATGTTAAGTGAATGATGTCAGTCACAAAATAATGCATGTTGTACAGTTTTACTAATATGAAATGCCCAGATAGGCACATCTTGAGACAAAAGGTAGATTACTTCTCATCTAAGGTGTAAGGCGGGAGACAAGTAATGGATGTGACTGCTAATGGGTACAAGATTTCTTCTGGAGGTTGACAAAAATTTTGTTTAAGTTAGATTGTGGTGATGGAAGCACAACTGTGAATACGTTAGAAAGCATTGAATTATATACTTTAAATGGGCAAATATTATGGTAGCTGAAATATATCTCAATAAGGCTGTTTGTTAAAAAAAAAAAAAGAAAGAAAAAAAAGGCTGGGGCAGTTGATTTTACTTTGTCACGAGCTCTTGAGTCCCAGCCCCAGAGTCAGAAACTCGCTGCTGTGGACGAGGCTGCGTGTGCCTCTCACCCAGGCGGGGACGGCGCGAGGCAGTGCATGCGCGTGTGTGAACATGAAGAACCCACAGAACAAGGCAGAATAGCAACAAAAGTGTCCCCATATGTTCATTTTGAAGGTACAATGGGGGACTGCTGAAACGGAAGACAAAGCCCATTCAGGAGCAGCCCACGCCGAAGGCATTCTAGACTGAGCTGCAGGGTAGCTGGCCTGTTGAACAGGGACTGGGCAGGCGCTTTGGTCTGCACTGCAGTCCCCTTTAGAGCAGACAGGTTTGGTCTCCTAACTATGGCTTCCCCTTTGCTTGTACAGTATTCTGTCACAGGATTCTAATAGAACCTGAAAACTTCCTTCAGGTTCTATTAGAATCCGAAGCTGCAACCACTAAAGGAAGGTAAGTTCCAGTGAAGCGTCCCTGTCTTCCTGTCCTGAGGTGTGGCTGTGTCTCCAGGTGATCACCAGCCCGGGCCAAGTGGAAGCAGAGGGCTTGGAGGGCGGCACACGTTAGACCAACTCTACGTACCCACCAGAGTGAGAGCCTTGGCCCCATTCATCTGAGTCCACTGACTCTCCTGGGGGCTAGGAAGGGAGGGGAGGCGGTTCCGGTTATTACTGGGATGTTATGTGTAAGCGCGTTGGGGATAAAGAAAGGAAACAAGAATTTATGGAGCAACTGCCCCTGCTGCTCGGTGCACTCACAGGAGCTACAGCAGTTATTCACAAAACCATCTTTAAGGGAGGCATTATGCCAGGAAACCCGTTTCCAGAAGAAGCCCAACCCAGCGGAGCTGCATCACGTAGCCTGAGGCCCCAGGACAAGCCAGGCCACGTCAGAGACTGACCTCAGCTCATCCCTACTTTCTAGCCTCTGCTGGGCGATTCTGCGGGGGCACGAGAGCCATGGCCAGTGACCATCCCCATGGCCTCTGACCATCCCCCTGGCCAGTGACCATCCCCATGGCCAGTGACCATCCCCATGGCCAGTGACCATCCCCATGGCCTCTGACCACTCCCTGGCCAGTGACCATCCCCCTGGCCAGTGACCATCCCCCTGGCCAGTGAACCTCCCCATGGCCAGTGACCATCCCCAGGGCCAATGACCCTCCCCATGGCCAGTGACCATCCCCAGGGCCAATGACCCTCCCCATGGCCAGTGACCATCCCCAGGGCCAATGACCCTCCCCATGGCCAGTGACCATCCCCAGGGCCAATGACCCTCCCCATGGCCAGTGACCATCCCCATCGCCAGTGACCAGCCCCATGGCCAGTGACCATTCCCAGGGCCAGTGACCATCTCCAGGGCCGATGACTAGTGACCATTCCCCTGGCCAGTGACCATTTCCATGGCCGCTGACCATTCCCCTGGCCAATGACCATCCCCAGGGCCAGTGACCATCCCCAGGGCCAGTGACCATCCCCATGGCCAGTGACCAGCCCCATGGCCAGTGACCATCCCCAGGGCCAGTGACCATCCCCTGGCCAGTGACCAGCCCCATGGCCAGTAACCAGCCCCATGGCCAGTGACCAGTCCCAACCAATGACTAGTGACCATCCCCATGACAGTGACCATCCCCATGGCCAGTGACCCTCCCTATGACAGTGACCATCCCCATGGCCAGTGACCAGCCCCATGGCCAGTGACCCTCCCTATGACAGTGACCCTCCCCATGGCCAGTGACCAGCCCCATGGCCAGTGACCCTCCCTATGACAGTGACCATCCCCATGGCCAGTGACCAGCCCCATGGCCAGTGACCCTCCCTATGACAGTGACCATACCCATGGCCAGTGACCAGCCCCATGGCCAGTGACCCTCCCTATGACAGTGACCATCCCCATGGCCAGTGACCATCCCCATGGCCAGTGACCAGCCCCATGGCCAGTGACCATCCCCATGGCCAGTGACCATCCCCATGGCCAGTGACCAGCCCCATGGCCGCTGACCAGTCCCAACCAATGACTAGTGATCATCCCCATGGCGAGTGACCATCCCCATGGCGAGTGACCATCTCCATGGCCAGTGACCCTCCCCATGGCCAGTGACCATCCCCATGGCCAGTGACCAGCCCCATGGCCAGTGACCAGCCCCATGGCCAGTGACCAACCCCATGGCCAATGACCATCCCCATGGCCAGTGACCAGCCCCATGGCCAATGACCATCCCCATGGCCAGTGACCAACCCCATGGCCAATGACCATCCCCATGGCCAGTGACCAACCCCATGGCCAATGACCAGTCCCAACCAATGACTAATGATCATCCCCATGGCGAGTGACCATCTCCATGGCCAGTGACCAGCCCCAGGGCCAATGACCAGCCCCTTGGCAGTGACCATCCCCATGTCAGTGACCAGCCTATGGCCGATAACCAGTCCCATGGCAGTGACCAGCCCATGGGCCAATGAGCAGGAAGGGCATTGAGTCTGGGTTAGCGGGCAGCTGTCATCGCTGAGGGAAGCAGACTTCTAAGACTTGACTGACTCTAAAGTTCTCACTGAGACAAAGGAAGGCAGCAGCAGTCTCTCTGTTTTAAGCGCACTAAATAGTTATCAGCAGGTACATTCTTGGGGGAATCAGTTTAAAATATTAATTTATTCAAGTAATTGTGTTTCTCTTAAGAGAAATGTTGGGAGTTGTAAGTGTCTATGAGGACAGGAGAAGAGACGCCCTCGGCTGCCAGCAAGAGCAAGTGGCGAAAGCTTCCAGGACAGAAAAGCAAGGACAACACTGGGATATTATCCAAAAGGAGAATGCTGGGCTTTCTGTCCAAACCCGAAAGGCAGCACATACTTTAAAGAAACAGGAAATTAACCCCAGAAGCTCTGGTAATTGGCTCACACTGAGCAACACGTGTCACGGCGGCCACTTGGAGGGGCGTTGGGGGTGGGTGAAAGGCGGGGGTTCGGGCCGCCTTTGCTCTCCGCTCTCATTGGAAGGTGGGAGCATGATCAAAGGAAGCAGAGGAACCAAGAAGCGGTGCCCTGCCTTTTAGATTAGCCGCCTGGTCCTGTGCAAAAGCATTTTGATGTATTTTAAAAGAAGCCAAATGTCCACTCCACACAACGAGATCTGAAAATTCAGAACATGCTAACACAGTCAATGATTTCACTTCCAGATCCAAGGTCATGCATCCCAGGCCACCACTGACACGTGGAGGCTGCCATCTGCCTGGAGAAACCACACCATGCCCCCATTTCCAAAACCGCGTTCTGCAGATCACTTGCGAAACAACAGCATGCTCAGGACAGCGGCGAGGAACCGGACCAGGGTTAACGCATGGCAAGCCTGTCTGACATGTCATGCGGAACCAGCTCAGTGACTGGCAGATCTCAAGAGCAAGTGAGAAATGTTAGCCAGACACCACCTTGCAGGCAGCAGGCCTGGCCTGCACTGGGGGCTCAATTAGCCCAACTGAGACCAGGGAGCCATCCTACAAGATGATTCTAGGCCCAGAAAAGGGACAGAAACCCGAGGTGGCAAAGCATTCCCTTGTCCTTTGAGGCTAATTCTAGGCAAACACTAAACCCTGGCATGCAGCAGGGTCTTGGGAGAAAGGCCAGGCAGGTGGGGAGACTGCAGGGATGCACGGGAAAGGTACATCTGAGAACATACCCATTTGATGCAGCCAAACAAGTGTTAAAAACAATGAACAGTGTTTAATATTAAAGTAATAGCTGCACATGGGTAAAAAACGGTACAAAAACAGAAGACTTTCTCCTTCTCCACCCCTGCCCGCTGTTAGCGATAGTTGCGTATAAGTCCATCAGAAAGCATGTGCACACACAAGCACATGTGTATCCAGCCAGCCAGCCTTTTCTTTACACAAGTAGGATCATGCAGCACCTACTATTCTGTACCTTGCTCTTTTCACTTAATAACATAGTTTGAGCTGTTTATATTCATGCATATTACCCTCCTACCCCATTCTTTGTGACAATCACATAGTTTCTCATGATATGGGTTAGCTACTTTTTGTGTAAGCAATCTCCCTGAGAGATACTAAATGTCTGCACTTTCCATGCTAAGCAAGCTACCTTTTAACATGCATTCTTACTTTTCCACCAAGCACAGTGTATCTTTAAGTACAATTTTAGAAGAAAGTTCTATTACAAAGAGAGCAGGCATTGTCCTGACAAGTGTGGTTCAGTCGTCTGGGCATTGTCCCAGGCACCAAAAGGTCACTGGTTCAATACCTGGTCAGGGCACATGCCCGGGTTGTGGGCTCGATCCCCAATAGAGGGCGTGCAGGAAGCAGCAGATCAATGTTTCCCTCTCACATCAATGTTTCTCTCCCTCTCTCTAAAAATCATTTTTAAATCTTTTTTTTTTTTTAAGAGAGAGTGGGCATTAGTAATTTTGGTGAATACTGAGAATCAAGAAGTTATTGAATAATAATAAAGGCTCTTTAAGTAAAAAAGAAGATGTTTGTCCCTAAAACAACCCCATGCTTAGCAGGGACACAAGGTGCCATTCATCAGGGCCACATCTCATTTCCCAGAACCTGGAACCGAACAAGTTCTCTGGGAATGCCAAAGGATGGACAGACAGACAGATGCACACCGAGAGACACACAAAGACCCACATCCCAGTCAGTATCCCAGCCTGCACCTCTCGGCTGCAGCACATCCACTCCTTGACCCCAAGATCTCCTCCTCCTGGAGGCCATCAGGTGCCAAGTTGCCCCCTCACATCACTGACCCAGCTGCAGCCAAAAGGCCAGCTCTGTGCTCTCCGGGCCCTTCCTGCCCTCACTCCTGCCTGCTGCCCCCGCCTTCCTCCTACTCCACCTGGACCTTACTGTCCAGCCACACTCAGCTGCCCACCATCCCAGGACACCCCTGCCACTTCACACCTCTGTGCCAGGGCTGCGGGGCCCTGTCCGGGAATGTCTGTCCTTTCCCTTCCTTACTCAGCGAAGTCCTGCTCATCCTTCAAGGCCAGACAGAAGTCCTGGGGCCTTCTCCCCCGACACCCAGGAGCCCAAGGCCCCTTCCTGCATCTGTGCATGGCTTTCTCCCTGACCAGACGGGAGGCCCTGGAGGACAGAATCCCAATCTCAGGCACCCGGATCCCCAGCACCTGGCATTGCTCAGGACAGAGCTTATGCCAAGTGAGTGTGGCTTCTTCTGCCCCCTCAACTCAAAGATGCTGCCCTATATGTGCCAAACCCCAGCTCTGCCTCGCATTACTGGACTTCAACAACGGCCGGCACTCCCTTCAGCTCCACCTGCCCGGCACCCCCATGACCACCTGTCACGAGGCCCCCATGCCCGCTGACCACAGTCAGGCACCAGCCGCAGCTCTGACCCTCTGTCGGGGGATAAGCCTGCTGCCCTCCTCCTCTGGGAAATCCTTCTTTCTCTACTGCCTTTCTAAACTAATACCTACCACCCTGGGGAGGAAAAGAAAGGGACTTTGTCACTGAAAGAGCTTCACTTAGACACACTGAGCAGTACAGTCACTTTCCATCCATAAGGAGGGGCGAGCTAACTGAATCTAACAGAGTGTGAGTCAGCAATTTAAACTAAGGCAGATCCTTAATGACAGGGATGGTCTCCACGACAGATCGCCCGTGAAAAAGAACAGCTGCATGAACACATATAGATTATGCTGCCACTCGTATGCAAAACACACATACATCAATGCATACAAGTCACCCAAGCTGTCAATAGTGGTGACCTGGGCACAGGGCCTGGACCCAGAGGGCAGAGAGGCAGGGAGCACTCTAAATTTTATAACATGAATGTGCTCCACATATCACTTGTGTAATTAAAAATAAAAGTTAAGAGTGGATCCGAATACAGCAAATGCTCATTCCTTACTGCCTTTTAGGCGGAGTCTTCTCATTGCGCTCGAAATAGAAGTTGAGTCATCACTCCTCCGAAACAGCCTTTTCTTCACAGAATTGAGTCTCATGCTTAGTTTCAGAATGTGAAATCGGGCCGTGAGCTAGAAATGCAAAGTTAAAAGGACAAGTAAAAACAGAGGTGTTTGAGAGGCAGGTTTGAGGAGGCAGCTTCTGGCAGCTCTGGCCCAACCCCACTGTACACCCCACCACCATGCATCCCCCCACCATGCACCCCCTCACCGTGCCTCCCCCCCCACGAGCACACACCCCACCGTGCACACCCACCGTGCACACCCCACCATACATACACACCCCACCATGCACACCCCACAGTGCACACACCCCATCGTGCACTCCCCCACCCCCACCGTGCACCCCCCCACCTGCACCCTCCACCGTGCACACCCCACCATACATACACACCCCACCATGCACACCCCACAGTGCACACACCCCATCATGCTCTCCCCCACCCCCACCGTGCACCCCCCCACCTGCACCCTCCACCGTGCATACCCCACCGTGCACACCCCCACCATGCACACACCCTACCACCGTGCACACACCCCTCCACCGTGCACATGCAGTGTCCTGCTCTGACCCCCACCAGCCAGGCCACAGGGGCCTCAAGCCAAGGTGTTCCATTCCTTCCTTCAACATTTACAACAGGAAACATACAATTACATTTTTTAACAGCAAACTTAGGTTTGGGAATATTGGTTCTTATATTCCCAGTTTGTATTGATTTTCCCAGGAACCAGAAATTCTCCTGAAGGCCCTGGTTTAGTTCTTTCAGAAGCATGGAAAAATAGAAATACATACACTGTACAGAAATACTAAGAAATGGAACCATCAGCCGGCACTGCGGGAAGCAACCACCTTCCTGCCACCTTGCACGGCCTGACATCCGCACGCCACCCATTCGCTGGAAGAACTGACCAGCAGGTGTCTCATCAGAGCAAGATTTGCTGGCCATGCGACCACAGTGAGACACCAGGAACCTGGGTTCGAGACTGCTCACTGACAAAGTCTACCCAACCCCAGAGCCCCAAGCCAGTGGGCCAGCACGTTCCCCAGGGCCGGGGCCAAGAATCGGACTGTCTCACGGGAGTGAATGCCTGATCAATGCTGCAGACCCACAGTGGAGGGGAGAGCCACCGCCTGGAAACAGCGCGGGGCACACCCCCATCGTACATCCCCCTGGAGGAACGCGTCAGCAGCACGCACCCTCCTGGGAGGGACCTAGGGCCAGTCTCTGAGGAAAGGCTACTCCCACGTGGTCAGCAGGCCTCACACGCCCTTAGCTGAGGGCACATCTCCACATGCAGTACCTGCCCAAGCCTAGAGAAGGTGCCTTCCACTGACACATCATAGGGTGGAGTGGCTCTGGGTCACTGCACAGCCTACATCTTGCTGTAGAAGAATGAACAGCTTTCGGTCCCATGAGCTGGTGGACCCCTAAGAGGTGTGTGTTGGGGGGCTCTTGTGTTCAGTTCTGGGACTTCTCCTCCTCCTGGGAACTGGGAAAATCTTCCCTGAGCATCTTCCCCCGACCTGTCCCGTGGCCCCGGAGAAAGCTGTGTGGGACATGCGCTGAGAAAGGACAGATTTGAGCGAGTCGCCAGAGCAGCTGAGCAGGGCTAGGAAGGGACTCGGTCTTCCCCAGCAGCGACCACGCTGCGCACTGTGCCGCGTCCGCGGTGCAGAGGGCTCTTCTAAGCACGGCGCCACTCCTCCCAGTGAGGGCGCCTGAGTGCCTCTGACTTACCCTCCCTGACAGAGAGGAGCATTCTAAAGGTCCCGGCCATGCAGTTACATGTCACTGTCTCCGGCAGTGAGGGAAGGGAGTGCAGTTGGCTGGATGCAAGAGGAGGGAACAATGGCAATTGGAGGCAACCCAGCCTACATTTGCCACCCCCCGCCAAAGAAATACAAGTCACATGAGCTGTGAAATTAGCCATGCGTGCAATAACACCCCAATTAGCTCTAATTTCTACTCAAGGGCATAGATGTCTGGTTCTTAAAGACTGCTCATTACTAAAGGCAAAACAAAGGACCTGAAATTATATACACCCCCATACAGACAAGCATGCCCACATGGAGCTCACGGGTCCTAGGGGAGACCCTGGGGCCCACCCTACATGCCGGGTGCACAGCTGTAGGCAGCCTGACCCTCCGGAGTGGGACGAGACCATCTGGGAACCGGGGAACTGCCCTGTCACCAACCGGCTGGGAGGCTTGGGGAAAATCCCCAATCATCTAGGCTTCTATTCCTCCCATACTTATTCACGGTTTTCTTTTTTTTTTTCTTTTTTTCTGAATATAAAGCTATGCACATTCCCTGTAGAAAACATGGAAAGCCCAGAATAAAATAAAGAGGAAACCCATCATGGATCATTTCATTGACAAAAAGCAACTGCTGTTAATATTTTGAAAATGTTGCTCCCAGGCTTATTTTATGCATACTGATCATTACTTGTACACTTTGGGAGATAATTAGAGTGTACTGCACACAACTTAATGTCTAGACTTTTAAAAAACACTTTAATTGATTTTTAGAGAGAAAGAAAGGGAGGGGAGAGAGAGAGAAACACAGATGTGAGAGCAGAACATTGGGCTGCCTCCTGCACCCGCCTACAGGGGATCCAGCCCGAAACCTAGGCTGGTGCCCTGATGGGGAATCGAACTGCTACCTTTTGGTGCACAGGATGACACCCAAGCAGCTGAGCCACATCAGCCAGGGCAATTTCTAGTTTTTGTAATCCAATAGCAAAGCATGACCATCTTTCTGTGTTATTAAAGCTGCCTGAGTATTACCTTCACGGCCATATAATATTCCATTATAGGAATGCATCATAACGGGTCAGCCCGCTCCCACGGTTACATTGCTTCCAATTTGTATACTATGGGTAACAGAGGGAAACATCTTTGTACCATGAAATGTTTGGTGCCTCTCGGATTATGTTATTAGGATGAATTCTAAAGGTCCTCGTCATATGTTTACATTTCACTTTCTCCGGAAGTGAGTGCATTGGCTGGATGGAAGAAGAACAAAACAACATCCAGTGAGTGTGAGCCCCTCAAAGGTGGGAGCTGCTCCAGGGCTCCAGCTGGTGGCTGTCCTGTGGGCCAGGAGCCAGGGCGCTGCTGGACTGCCCACTTTTCCAAAGAAGCCGGAAACGCACCGTCTCTGGGGACGCGGAAGCACTGGCAGCAGCGGTGCACTTGCCCTTCAGGCTGGCCGGCAGCCCCCCCTTCCCCCCCTCATCTCTCCACCCCCCCCCCCCCCCCGCTCCCGCAGCGGCCACTCTTCCCCGGGGGACCAGGGGGACCGTGGCTTTCCGGGCATGAGCAGCATCTTGGCCCCGTTAGGGTGCTGGAAAGAGGCTACAATGCGTGTCCCAGGGCCACACCACAGCGTTTTCTAGCTTGCACCAATTGCAAAACTCGGTTGTTCCTTCTCTCTGTTTCTTCCCACACATGGAAACGGCCACAGCACCGACCTCTAAGTCCAGCTAGAGTCCCGAAAGCGGAACCAGAGGCCTGTGCGCTCCTCCTCAATAACTCGCCCCTCGTGTCCAGAAATCAGGCGAGTTCCTGTCCCGCAAAAGCCTGGTGCTCCAGGAGGCCGGCCCCCGGGAAGCGAGTGGCTAGGGCCTCGGGGGCTGAATGGCAGGGAGGCCGGGAGGAGCAGCGCTGTGCGAGCAGGTGTGCACCCACCAGGCCTGCCCCGCACGGGCCGCGCAGCTCTGACAGCAATCACAGCGGGCCTCCACAGCGAGAGGGAAGAAAGGCTTCTGAACACCCAAATCCCTGGTCACAAAGCCCACGGAGGTGCCTTTTATGCCTCTGCCATCTGTCATTGTAAACTCCACAACAGCCCCTGTGCCTCGCGGTGTGGATGGTCCTGTGGGGTCACCGGGAGCGGCTCAGGCCCCTGACAGCAGCACAATGTGCGCCCAGGTGAGGACCGGGAGACAATCCTCCAAACAGACTCGAGGGGTCAGCGGCTCAGAGAGCAAGAGCCACTTAAACCCTCTAATTGGAAATAATTCCGAGGTTTTCAGACATGACGTAGTGACAATAAGGTGCAAACACCGGATTAGTGACCTCGGAAAGACAGAGCACTTTTGTTCCGTCTTTGCAAGAGCAGGATTTCGCCCAGTGTTTTCAAATTGCCATCAACTGCCCTGCGTGAATTTGAATTTAAAGTTTACAATTTAATAACAGCCAGGGTTAGGTCCTGAGTTCCCCGTTCCAGGTCAAGGAGCAGGACATATGTGAGGGACTTGCGGGGGAGGGGGGAGGGCAATAAAGCACAGAAAGTGGCCAGCCAGCATTTTCACTCTGGTCCTTCCCAGAGGCAGCTCACCAAATGCGCACCTTCAACTGCTGTCCCAGGGGAAGAAGCCACATGCATTCTCAGTGGTTTGGGTTTGATTGTTGCCTTTTTCTTTTCTTTTTTTCTTTTTTTCAGAGAGGAAGGAAGAGGGAGAGAGAGATAGAAACATCAATGATGAGAGAGAATCATTGATCGGCTGCCTCCTGCATGCCCCTACACTGGGGATCGAGCCCACAACCCAGGCATGTGCACTGACTGGAAATCAAACCCTGACCTCCTGGTTCATAGGTCGATGCTCAACCACTGAGCCACGCTGACTGGGCAGTTGTTGCTTTTTAAAGCCAGCCTTGTCAAGGACCTTAGCTCTAGACAAGTTTTCTCATTTTGTTTTTCTGTTATTTTAATATGCTTTAGAATTTCACTGAGCTATACAAGCAACACAAAAGAAAAAAGTTTCTGGTTTGGTTTGAGAGGTATAAACATTTGCAAAACTCAATATTGAAATAAAACCATTTTTTCAAAAGGCACCTTGTTGCTCCTAGAAGCCTTGCAGAATTTACTGCCGACGTTGGTCCAGTACAGTGACAGTTCCAGCACCATGAACAGCTGGCAGGGCAGGGCAGCCCCCGGGTGCAGGGGCAGGGGTCCCAATACCCAGACACGCCCACCGCTGCTTCCTGGGGGCTCTCGTTCTGGGCTCCCTGCAACGTGCTGGGCTTGAACACTCTCCCAGCCACAGAGTGGAGGAGCTGGACTTGAACCCCAGTCTGTCTGTCTGCCTGTCTCCTAAGCTCCCAGTCTTTGCAGTGCAAACCTGTGTGCAGCTCGGGCCCAAGAGGAAGGCGCTCAGGGGCCCCTAGCCTTCCGCTACCTTGAGTGAAATACATACTGATGTCCTCCAACGAGCTGTGAGCAGCTGGGACAGTAAGCGTGCCCAGCCCAGCCAAGCTCCATGCCACTCAGGGAGCCTGAGTGACAGGCGCCCGGCCTGTGCTGCAGCTGGGGCGGCGAGGGGTCTTCCCCGAGTCTTTACACAGGAATGCAAGCAGCTGCTCAGGTGACAGGCTCACGTGCACACGGAAATGGAAAGCTTGCTTTCCTGATAAAAAACAACGTGTGAAACCAGCTGCAAAATTGCAAATAAACGCAGGAAGTGGAAGGCGGGGCCTGGGGCCAGGCGGTGTGTGAACCGGACTGGGACTGAGGTGACTAGACATCCCTGTGGCCAAACAAAGGCTTCCCAGGGTTCCAGAAGCTGCCTCTTCTCTGCTCTCTCTTTTTTTTTGGGGGGGGGGGGGGAGGGAAGATTTTCAAATTTACTTGGTTTAATTTTGTTTTTAATTAATTAATTAATTAATTATTGTTGAAAGTATTACATATGTCCCCTCCCCCCCCCCAATAACCCCTTCTAGCCTGCCCCCACCCGCGCCCCAGGCCTTCACCTCCCTATTGTCCGTGGGTCCTCCGCCCTCTTTGGGGGGACAGACCTAGCCTGGTCCCACAGTCAGGAACCCGAGCGCCACCCTCACCACAAGGTGAGCTTGCACACACCTCTCCCTGGGTGTCGCTGGGCACCCCACAGTCAGGAACCCGAGCGCCACCCTCACCACAAGGTGAGCTTGCACACACCTCTCCCTGGGTGTCGCTGGGCACCCCACAGTCAGGAACCCGAGCGCCACCCTCACCACAAGGTGAGCTTGCACACACCTCTCCCTGGGTGTCGCTGGGCACCAGGCACCTGCTGAGCACACACCCTCCACGCGTGAGGAGTAAGAGCTCAGCGCCGCCGCCCGCGCCCCTGCCCGCAGAGCCCCCGAAACCAGAGTCCGAACGTTGGAAATGGAGTCAGCTTCCACCTTTGACCAAGCCCCTGCCATGGAGGCCTCGGGGTCAGTAGCAGCTGTGAGTCCCCCGCCTGCTCCCTGAGCCCCGCTCTGCCTCCCTCCTGCTTCCTGCAGGTGCACTCCTGCCCCGGCCGGCCCATGTCTCCCTGTCACAGGGCTCTGATGAATAGATCGTCTGTGTTTTCCTTTCGCATTCCTTTCCAGGGCCTGGACTGTGTGCCAGCGACCCAGCTGTGCATGTCAAGTAAAATGTATTGGGGCCGGCGGATTCTCACATGGCACCAAAGCACACGGCACGCAAAACAAAGGCCACCCACCCACAGCCTGCTCGCTGGAGCAGGCTCAGCTGGAGCAGCGGAACCGCCTCGACAGCCGCCCGCACCTCCGAACAGCCGGGCACGCGGCACCATTTCGTGTCATGACGCCATTCTCTCTCTCTCTCTCTCTCTCTCTCTCTCTCTCTCTCTCACTCTCTCTCTCTCTCTCTCGCTCTCTTTTACATTTTTTAAGATTTTTCAAATGTAGTAATGCAAAATGCTTCTGTTTTTAATCTCTCTGTGCCAGCACTAACATTTCACAAAGCCCGGCAGATAAAATCAGCTCAGGTTGAGTATATCCTGAACACGAGGCTATAACTGATTCAGCTCGGCAATTTGACCTTTAACTGTCGGGTAGAAGTGGAGACACGTGCTTAGAGAAATGGGGAGTTTCTTTTTATGTTCTGCACAACGGGCCCACCCCTCCTCAAGCATGTGAGCTCTCGCTAAAGCAGCAAATGCTTAAACACTGCGGGAAAATCTGAAGGCAGCTTCCTGTTTCACCCGCGGGGAGAAGAGGGGTCGTTTCCACCTGAGCTGAGACAGGGGGAGCGCAGAAAGGGCCACGGAAACATTCTCTTCCTGCCGCCGCGATATCTTAAAGGAGTAGCATTTGCACTTTGTTCCATAACTAAATAAGATGAGCTCAGGCCTAGGGAAAGTACATGTCTGCAGCCCAGCCCGGGTCCGCCCGTGACTTCTGACATTCTGCGCTGCTGAGGAGGCCTTTCTTCAGCCTGCTGCTGAGGGTGCCCTCCCAGCCGAGGACAGATGTGGCTGCAACGCCTTGTGAAACAAATGCCACGCAGCAGACCGCCACCGCAGGCTCACACACCTGCAGGTGACATCACCGCTCTATCTCGCCCCAGAAATCTATTAACATGCAGAAGCAGGTGTCATCAAACCAAACCCACTCTTAGAAAGCGTTTACCTCATCCGCCTGGGAGTGCAAATGGCAAACGAGATGCTGAACTTCCATTCACCTTCCTGGTCCGGCTCGGGCTCCCCGGACACCTGGCCCCACGCACCCCAAGGACTCCACATGCAGCCAGAACAGAAGCCTGCAGAAAGCCCGCTCCCGGGATATTGCATATTCCTTTGTTTCAGGGAATTCTGTCTCTTTGGCAAAGGTAGTTGTTAATACCAGGTCAGCCTTCACTAATTTCTTGACCCTGAAACAACTTTTCTCTTTGCATCTGTGACTGGGCAGACGGAAGGTACTCAGTATAGGCATGGAGCACATTTCTTAAAATGATGTACTTGGGATTCATTTCAGAATACTTCAGTAGGAGGTAAAGGGCAGGATAGAGATGAACTAAAATTGTCAAAATTTGATAATTCTAGAAACTGGGAGGTAATTGGAAATCCACTATGCTATTCCATTTTGTGATTTGAAATTCCTCAGAATAAATATATTCTTATTTTTAATATATTTTTATTGATTTCAGAGAGGAAAGAAGAGGGAGAAAGAGATAGAAACACCAATGATGAGAATCACTGCTTAGTTGCCTCCTACATGCCTCCTACTGGGGATAGAGCCTGCAATCGGGCATGTGCCCTGATTGGGAATCAAACCAAAATCTCCTGGTTCATTGGTCAATGCTCAACCACTGAGCAACACCGGCCAGGGATACATATATAGTATTTAAATACACTGAGTGGCCAGATTAGTATGATCTCTGAACACATAATAATCTGGCCACTCAGTGTATATCCTTTATAATAAAAGGCTAATATGCAAATTGTCCCTTCGAACAGGAGTTCAACAGCAGGCAGGCTGGCCAACCGCCCATGTCCCCTTCCCCTGGACCCCACCCATGCACCAATTCATGCACCGGGCCTCTAATTTATATATACTGAGTGGCCAGATCATAATAATCTGGCCACTCAGTGTATGTAGCAATATTTCCAGTTGTTAGCCAACTCCTCTTCCCTCCCTCCTTCGTAATAGAATCCCAATTTTGTTCATGTAAGTCACCTTCCTCCATGGACCCACTGTGCTTCACCAAGCCCATCACAGTCATCCCAATTCTCTTGCTAACGACCGCCTTAGCAGTGGGCAGGCGGTGGATCTGGCCAGTGAGTGTTGAGGGAAAGTCCCTTGACAGGTTTCTGGAAAAGAAGTTCCCATGCTGCTACAGAGAAGAGGAAGGGCTGGGTGGGTCCCCTTCTCCGGATAAATGCTGCTGTGTCCGCATGCGACAGCAAGACCCTCAGCAGCCATTTTGCGACCATGAGGGAATCAGCCAAAATCAAAACCAACCCGCTGAGTGTGACAGAGAGGAAAGATCAAAGCAAGCCCGGTCCTGCAGGGTGTCACCAAGCCACGAAACCCCCTCTCTGAATCGGTCTCACTTCAGGAATCATTCAGTTACTGTTTAAAACAGGTGAGCCAGTTTCCTGTTACTCTAGCTGAACGCATCCTACCTGATGTAAAGTAACTGTTCAGTGAACCAAAGAAAGAATAGATGAAGACGAAAGAAAATAAAGGGGAAGACTGGTGTAGAGAGAATAACCCAACAGTCTTAGCAGCAGCACAAGTTTTAGTAAAGTCAACATTGTTGTCATTGCAAGCAAGGGCTGATATTTACATTATCCATGCCCCTAGCACACGGGGTCTTCTCTCTCTTATTGAGCAGCACGCAGTATATATTTTACTTCTCTGGAAGCCAATCGGACCCTTCCTTCTACCTTCTCTCATCAAGTTGCTCTTTGATTTGTTTGCAACATTTCCTCCAATGGTATCTCAAAGTAACAGCTTCATCCAGGTTAATGGGGGCTCCCAGGAGACTGGAAAGTCTTTATAAAGCAGCTGTGTGGCCTTGGACAAATGCCTCACCCTCTCTGAGCACTAGTGCCCCCATCTGGAAGACAATGATGTCCACTGTAGGGCTGAGAGCGTTGAACGGGGAGGCATGCAGCCTGTGGTCTAAACGCAGCCGTCGCCAACCCTTCGGACCTCACGGACCACCAGTGGTCTGCAGACGACCGGTTGGCGACGGCTGGCCTAAAGCATAGCTCACAGCCATTTCATCCACATCAAGACCGGCTCTAAGGTCAGGGGTAACTGTTGGCAACTGGCAGAATCACTGCTTTTTCCTCTAGGCGTGTTTTCAGGGATACAAAAAAAGTAACAAGTATCAAAGAAGAAACAATAGAATTTTCTTTTTTATGCAGTCTTGTCTCCCACACCTCACATTTATTTTTTTTCCGTACCTACTCTGATCACAGAGGACATGTGATTAAAAAGAAGATGCCAAGAGGTATCCTTTCAAACAAAACAGGCAGCCCCTGGAGCTCAGTCAGCTACCCCAGCTGGAAGAGAGCATCTCGGAACACGGGCTGGTCGCTCCTTCCCCGGCCCCACTCCAGCCTCTCCGGTGTGAGGCATCGAGGTGGGGGCAGGCTGAGAGGAGCCCTGGTCTCCAAACCCTCGACCCTCCCCCAGCAGGGCAGGGCCACGGTCTCCTCCCTTTCCCAAGGGAGGACATGAAAACGCATGAAGCCTGGTCCCTCCCGGATCACTGAGCGGGGCCACTCCCCAGGGTTGAGCAGGCGCTCTCCAGACTCTGCCACCTGGGCAGCCCGCCTTGGTTTCTGTCACATCATCCCTCCACCTGAAGTCTCCTTCACACTCTTCCATAAATCTACTCTGTTCTTACGGAAATACCTTTATTTTAGAAGAAAGGTTTCCATCAGCATCACCTGCCCCTCCAGCCCAAGCATCATTTAATTGCTCTCCCACAGGCTGCAGTCCCTGCTGATGACCCCGTACAAGCACCCCGCCCCAGGGCTGGGCTGGATCATGGCTGTGAGCAGCATGAAACCACCACAGGGCCCCCAGAGGGGTTGTTGCCACACTTTGGGAAACACATCTTCTGTTGGGAGTCAATGACCTGAGTTCGAATCCCCATGTCCACCTGGTGTAAAACCACAGGTCCCACCTCCTTCCTGAGCCTCTGCCGGGAAGGCCCAGGTACATAGAGAGGGTCATGTGGGAATTGTAACCACAGTGCCAATTCTACCCTCCACCACATCTGCCTGCCAGTCTCCTGTCCCTCCTCCAGCAGTTGTCTCCAGCCCACCAATAGGCTACAGCACGCACACGCGCACACACGCACACGCACACGCACACGCATGCCCAAGTTCACCAAACATTCCCTTTATCACCTGTACGGTGCAGTGTTCCCACCGGTCCCCAGAGGCAGACGTGTACGTAACCTCTATCACGCCATGGCAGACACTCAATAGGAATGAACAAAGAAATGGATTTACATTCAGTTGGAATTTTTTTTAATGTCCCAGTGTTATTTCTTTTTCATTTTAAGATTTAAAGATGGGAGAAAGGGAGACTGAAATGGGACAGTCAAGGCAAAACAATCAGTTACCTTCCAATTTCCTGTCACACCTTGTGGATTATCAACAGAGCGGGACCTCCTCCCGTGTGTCTCCAATGACAGCCAAAGGCGGGCGGAGGTGGGCGGGCTCCCACAGGCGCCGGGGAGCCGAGCTGTGGATGCGTAGCTCCAAGTCCCTGCACAAACCGCAGAAGTGGGCTCTGGGTGCTGCCGCTCAGCATTTGTCGATCCATTGAAAGCGATTTGATGTCTGTGTTTAGACAAACAAGCAAGCAAACAGAATGGAACAAAAAGGTTTCCAGGGAACACTGGAGCTTTTGTCAACACAAAAGCCAACCCAGCACAGGCCGGCCCTAACGACGGGGACCCTGGGCCCAGGGCAGGTCTCTCATCTTGGCACTGGTCACATTGGGCCGATGATGGATGTGCCTTGTGGGGCGCCCTGGGCCTGCAGACGGTAAGCGGCATCCCTGTCCTCCACCCACGGGATGCCAGGAGCACCCTCCCCTGAGTTGGGGCAGCCAATTTAGAGCCACTGGACGAGGAGGGGTGTAAATAAGCGAACACTAGATGTGTCTGTCACCTCTTTCAAGAGGCCAACACAATGCGAGTGGATGGGTGAGCCTGGGTTCTGGGGGCAGGAATGCTATGGACATTGTGCCTCCAAGCACCCCCTCACGTGGGCGCTACCCAGATGGGGACTATCACACAACAGAATGAGCCACTGTGACAAGCAGTCGTATCCACCTTACAAAAGACGGGGGAGGGGAAAGGGACACGTTTACTTCGCTGCAGGGCACTGGACTCGACCAACCTCACAGGGAGCAACCGAGTGGAAGGTGGGGTGACACCTGCCACATCTGCTCGGCGGCCAGGGGCCAACAGGGAGCTGCGTTCTCACTGCTCGGTCCCTGGTGACATCTGCAAACAGCTGCACCTACCGCCTGGGTCTCCGGCCAGTCTGTTTTCCAGATGGATGGCGATGGATGAGATGAGCAGGGCTTCTTGGAACGTGACCTCAGGCACCTGCACCTGGGTGCTCGCTCCTCAGAGGGGAGCAGGCCAAGCCCACATGTCCAACCAGCCCCTACGGCTCAGTGGACCACAGACTGCAGAGCCGGCCCTGACATCCCCTGGCAGCCCTTAGATGCCCCCCCCCCCCCCCCCCCCCCCCGCTCCACCCTGGCAGCAGCCCTGTGATGAAGAAAAGGTCAAAGCCGATTGCCTCTGGCTGAACCGCCTCCGCCTGAACCGCCTCCGCCAAGAGGGCCTCACTCAAGCACTTTTCCAGCGGAAATGTCCACGGTTGGCAGAGGCCTGCCTGCACCTGTGAGCGGTCCACGGGAGAGCCTAGAAAGACCAGCGCGTCACCGTGGGTGCCGTCACATCTCCCGGGAAACGCCAGTGAGCAAAACCGTCAAATCCGCGCCCGGTGCCGGGAGTACAAACACAACATAATTCCACATGCGGAATCCCGGAGACCTTACCCCAAAGCATGTGGACACAGGACCTCAGCGTGGCCTCAGACAAGGTGGCCTCGGCTCCAGGAGCGGCCAGGCTCCCCCGGCCTTAGCGCTCTTCAATTCAACTCCACTGAAGTGTAGTCCAATTACAGTGAAGTTCTCCGGTTTTCGGCGTTACAGTTTCATGAGTTTTGACAAGCATATACCGTGGTCCCCCCTTATCACAGAGGACCCATTCCAAGACCCCCCAGGAGGTGCCTGAGACCACAGGTGGGACCAAACCCTATCTACACGGTTTTTTCCTACACATACATACCTGTGATGGCTTACAGGTATACATTAGGCACAGTAAGAGGTGAACAGTAATTAATACAATAGCACAATTGTAACAATATGCTGTATGAGTTACATGGTCGTGGTCACTGTTTCAGGGGGTCCCTTGCTGAAGACCTCGCCAAGGCTCAGTGCTTTCTGGGAAACACGTTGCGGGCCCTGAGACACAGGCTGCTCGTGTCTTCCACCCACAAATGCAATGCCCTTTCCACCTAAGCGAGCCCTTGGCACACGCCGTGGCCATGACTTTTGCAGTGTGAGGAGCGACAGCAAATCTAGCATGAATTTCTTTTTCCTTCTTCACAACTTCACGGATCGAAGGTTCATTCTTACCGTAGATCTTAGCAATCAAAGCAGGTGATTTCTTTTCTTTCCTTATTAAATTGAGGACTTCTACCTTTTCATTTATAGCAAACACTGTTTGGCTTCTCTCTGGCATATCCGAGTTACCAACGTCACTACTCTTGCGCCTTGGGACGTGATTAAGTAAAATAGGGGACTTGCCCACAGCACTGCGATGTCACAGCACTCGATCTGATCACAGAGACGGCTCCCAGGTGGCGAGCGGGTGGGGAGCATCTACAGCTACAACACAGAGACGCTGGGCAAGGGGACGGTTCGTGTCCCAGGCAGGACGGAGCAGGACGGTGCAAGATTCCATCACACCACCTGAACAGCATGCAATTTAAAACGTATGAATTGTTTATTTCTGGAATTTTCCATTTAATGTTTCAGATGGCACGCAGTTGACCACAGATAAATGAAACCATGGAAAGCAAAACCACTGTACAGTCATGTAACCACCACACTCAAGATTTAGAATATGTCTATCGCCTCCCCAAAAACCACTCATGCCACTTTCTAATAACCCCTCCCCCTGCTCCTGTCAACCGCTGATCTGCTTCCTTCCCTGAGCTTCCCTTTTCCGGAATGTCACAGAGATGGAATCACACAGTGTGCACCCCCGTCTGGCTTCCCTCACTCAGCCTAACATCTTTTTACTGCCGAGTAAACCGGGCGGATTGGCCACAGTTTATCCGTTTCCCGCTGAAGGGCACCTGGGCTTGGTTTCAGTGTGGGGCCATTCTGAATAGAGCCGCTACAGTCATTTGCACATGAGTCTTTGTGTGGGAGACGTTTTCATGTCTCAGTGTCGTACTCCCAGGAGTGGAGTCACTGAGTCGTATGGTCCGGTACTGTTGAGCCCACAAAAAACCACTGGGTGTTTTCCAGAGCGGTAGTTTTGGCCTTCCCTCCAGCAGGGTATGGGAGTTGGACTTACTCCATGTGCTCACTAGCACCTTCACATTGTCAAGGTTTTAGTTCTGTGTTTTGTTGTTGTTTGAGGAAACTGTTTGGGTTTTTGTGTGTGTGTGTGGTTTTGGTTTGTGTTTTTTTTTTTAAGCCATTCTGATTCATGTGTAATGGCACCTCATTGTGATCTTATTTTGTGTTTCCTTAATGATCTTATGATATTGAGCAGCTCATGTCTCCACTTGCTGCTTACAGCTCTTCTTCAGTAAAGTGTCAGTTCAAGAATTTTCACCCTAACCGGTTTGGCTCAGTGGATAGAGCATCGGCCTGCAGACTGAAGGGTCCCAGGTTCGATTCCGGTCAAGGGCATGTACCTTGGTTGTGGGCACATCCCCAGTAGGGGGTGTGCAGGAGGCAGCTGATTGATGTTTCTCTCTCATCAATGTTTCTAACTCTCTATCCCTCTCCCTTCCTCTCTGTAAAAAAATCAATAAGATATTTAAAAAAAAAAGAATTTCCTGCCCATTTATTAAATTCCTTTTTTTTGGTAAAGGGCTATAAGAGTCTTACACATATTCTAGACACTAGTCCTTTATCAGGTACATGTTTTGAAACTCTTTTCTCCTGGTTTGTGGCTTGTCATTTAGTTCCTCAGCAGTGGTTTTCAAAGAGCAGATGTTTTTAATTTTGATAAAACCCATTTTACCAACTTTTTTGCTCACAGTGTATGCTTTTTGTGTCAGAGCAATCTTTGCCTGGCCCAAGGTCACAAAGATTTTCTGCTGTTTTCTTCTATAAAGTTTTTAGTTTTGCCTTCTACTTTCGACCATCGCCCATTTTTGTTTGTTGTTGTACATGTTATAAGGTATGAGTTAAGAGGTTGGGTTGTTTTTTGTTTTAATGGATGTCCAGTTGTACCAATACTGTTTGTTAAACAGATTGTGTGTTTCCCTTGAATTATCTTGGCACTTCTGTTGAGAATCAATTGGTCATTTATGTGTAGGTCTACTTCTAGACTCTCCTGTCTTCCATTGACCTATGTATCTGTCTTTGTACCAATAGTACACTATCTTGATTGCAATTTTACAGTAAGTCTTAAAATTGGACGGTGTAAGTCTTCCAATGTGTTCTTTTTCAAAATTTCAAATTTATATTTACATATAAGTTTTTTAATTAACTTGTCATATTTTTGAATTAGCTTATCAGTACACAAAACATTTAAATTTATATTTCAGTTTTAATTTGGGTTGTGGAATCTCTAGAACAATTCGAATTGGGTGCCTTATCCTTTTAAAAGTAAAGAAGTGGTCATTTTTCAGAGATATTATAAAAGAAAGACTAATCGGTTCCTCCCAGGCCCACCCGCACAGGATGGCTTTGCTGACCGGCCCTGGCCCTGAGGGCTAGGCTGTGGAGTCCACATGTTCTGATGCAGAGGTGTGCATAGGGGCCAGGGGACAGGAATGCAAACTGCCACTCCAATCTGCTGCCTCAGACAGAAGGGGAAAGACATGGAGTTGAGGTCTGGCCTTCAGCAGCCTGAGACCTAACAACAGAAAGGAGCATGCTTCCTTGACAAATACTTGAAAAGGCGTTGAGTGTAGGAGCCATTGGACAGTGAGTGGGAATTCACTAATGCAGAAGAATGAGGGGAAGTTAACTCCTCAAAGAAAGAGCAAGAGCAAGGGGTAGGGAGGCAAGAAGCCCAGGCTGCTCAGTGGGAGGAGGTAGGTTGGGATAAGGCCTGGGATCCCAAGCTGAGAATCAGAATTCTGATCTGTGGACACAGAAGCCCAGGGAAGCTTCTGAGGGAATGGGGGGAGGCATGATTAGAGCTGTGCTTGAGGAAAAACCCCCTTGGTGGCAAGCAGAAGTTTCCTTGAAGACAGTCCTGGGGATGTGGCAGCAGACATGATGAGCAGGTCTGACTGGGGCAACAGCCAAGAGCCTGGACCAGAAGGTCCCTAAAGGATAAGGCTACCAACATGATACCCGACATGAGATTAAAAGTGGATGGAGAGGCCCAGGATGACACAGCCATCTCCTTACTCCCCTGGACCCTGAAAGCACCTACAACTCAGCCAACACATTCACAACCCCAGCTGAGCTCTGTCGTGATCACTAACAACAACCTTGGCCCTCAAGAACGTCACTAGCCCTGGCCAGTGTGGCTCAGTTGGTTGGGCATAGCCCTGTGTACCAAAAGGGTGACGATGGGTGTGTAGGAGGCAGCCGATCAATGATTGCTGTTTCATTCTCACATCCTTGCTTCTCTCTCACTCCTTTTCCCTTCCTCTCTCTCTAAAAATCAATTTAAAAATCTTTTAAAAAAGCCCTAGCTGGCTTGGATCAGTGGATAGAGCGTCAGCCTGTGGACTGAAGGGTCCCAGGTTCGATTCCAGCCAAGGGCACATGCCTGGGTTGTGGGCTCGATCCCCAGTGGGGTGTGTGCAGGAGGCAGCCGATCAATGATTCTCTCTCATCATTGATGTTTCTATCTCTCTCTCCTTCTCCCTTCCTCTCTGAAATCAATAAAGAAATATATTTTTTTAAAAAAGAACATCACTAGGTAAAAGCATATAACTCAAGCTATCCCACAAATATTCTTATTCTGCTCTCCGGGGGCAATATTTTGTATTAAGGTCATCTAAAAAAATGCAACCTTCGGAAAGATGGCTTTGCTTTTCAGATTCTACCACTGGGGCTGAATAACATTCTTGGCAACCCCATGTATAAATCTGTGAAACCTGAAAGAGAGGCAGATGGAACAGTCAGCAGAGAACCCCAGTGACAGAAACAACTGTTCTCTGGAAGGGGAAGAAAGGGCAGAAAGGCATCTTTGTTTATTTTTACAAAATTTGGAGAACACAGTCTCCCCCAGCTGTCTCCGCAAGATCAAACCAGCTGCAAATGGGAGTCGAGAGGGGTTTGCCAACATCAAAATCAAAGTCCAATGGGCCCGTGCCCTGTTTCTTCTCTGTTCATCCCTTGGGATGTCAAGATGACAATTTCATTTGTTCATTGATGCCGCCTGCCCATTCAATAAGCGTCTGATTCATCTGTGAACTTCAAACCCCGCTTCTAATCTAAATCAGAACACAAAGGCACCACCCGTTCACTTCCTGGTCGGCCCTCTGAGTTCTCGCAAAACCAACACAGAAGGCAATCTGGGGCGACTGTTTAGTCTCGGACCCACGTTATCCCACCAGTCCAGCTCAGGGACGCCCAGACCTGTGGCCACATGCAGGCTCCCTGCTTCTCCCTTCCCCTGCCAGCCTCGGGGGATGCCAAGGACTTTTAGGGGGTTGGTACCTATAACCTGGGTACCAAATCTGGCCTTTCTTAGGGACTATAAAACCCACAGAAAGAAGTCAGTTGTGGGAAAGAGACATCTTCAGGCTCATCTATCAAGTCACGCCCCTGTGGGCGTCCACTGAACTAGAACAGAGCCAGATGACGAGAATCTGCTTCCATTTCGTGGCGTGGCTCAGTGGTTAGAGTGTCAGCCTATGCACCGAAGGGTCCTGGCTTTAATTCCCAGTCAAAGGCAGGTACCTGAATTACAGGTTCCATCCCTGGCCCCTATCAGGGTGTGTTCCAGAGGCAACCAATCAATGTGTCTCTCTCACATCCATGTTTCTTCCCACACCCCTTCTACTCTCTCTAAAAGTCAATGGAAAAAGTATCTTCCAGTGAGAACTAAAAAAAGACAACCAACAAAATGATAAAAACACAGCAAAATACTTCTGATGGGGGTCATTTCGCTGCTCTCATACTCTGCTTTCCTGAGCTTTTCTTGGAAATGTGGGCCTAAGTGCCACATGCAAAACCCCACGCTGTTGGGTCCCGAGACCTCTCTGCCGTGTCAGAGGTTGAGCGTTAAAGCGGCATAGTCACTTCTGGGCCCGGTTCACGGCAGCGGGGTTCCCGCCAGGAGGCAGCAGGCTTCTTCAGGCTGTTGCACGGCGGCAGGCAGGAAGATCATCTAAACTCTCAATCTTGCAGAGAAAGAAAAAAACAAAACACCCACGCAGTGGGGAACAATTTCCCCACTGTGTGGGCGGCGGGGCCCCGAGAGCTGTTATCTGCAAAGGGCACTTCTGGGGGTTACCCAGCTGTCACCACCGTGTGGATTCCACCCGAAAACCTCAAGCCAAACAGTGGGGAATGAACATCAAGAGACAATTTTCCACTCTGCGAAAATGACTTGACTTTACAAAAATAAATGAAAACTCCACGATAATAAACGAAACGTGTGCGGGACCTGTTGTCAAGCGCCCAGGTGGTCAGGGCAGATGCTCTTCTTTGCTTGGAACATCTATACAGTAGGAACAGGGCGCCATCATTCCCTACTTCCCCACTCCTCGGCACCTACCCCACACGATGTTCACGTGCACACACACACGCGCGCGCGCGCGCGCACACACACACACACACACACACACACACACGCTCCTGTACCACACAGACAGGTCTGAGGAACCGGTCTAGCAGGAGTTAGAGGCTGACCCACCATGTCTGGGGACAGGAGTGGGAGAGGCAGGGTGTGCTTGGGTTAGTGAGCAGGGAGATTCCTTACCTCTGAGCATGTTCGTTGTAACAAGGGAGATGTGATAGCGGGGGCACCAATGCACATGCGTGGAAACAGAACCAGGCCCCCCTTCAAGCCTGGAGACCCTCATCCACCAGGGCCTCCTGCTCCAGGCAGCTCTGCCCTGTGTGTCTGCAGCAGCCTGGCCACTAAAGTTAGAGGATTTTAGTGACTTCTTCTCCTCCTTCCCACATTCATGTCCTTGGAGTCCCCGCAGTTCACTCCTCTTCGTCAGTGAACCATCCTCCCAATAGTGTTACCTTAGAACCATGTTTGCCCTCTCCTGTTCCTTCACCCGCCCTCACCTACTACAGGAGGCTGCTGGGTTTTCTCTGCCATTTCTCTTGGCGCCACTCCTCCTGTTAGAATTTTGGGAACAGACCTGGTGATTAGAGCCTGATGTTCCAAACCTTGTTTCTAAAGATCCCCATCATACCATGAGGACCCAGGAAAGCCCTCAATTCCATCATGTGAGTTCTGGGTCAAAGCGACAACAGACATGGGAACCATTCTTTTTAAAATGTTTTTTTAAAAAAAATATTTCTTTATTGATTTCAGAGAGGAAGGGAGAGGGAAAGAGAGATAGAAACATCAATGATGAGAGCAAATCATTGCTTGGCTGCCTCCTGCACGCTCCCCCTACTGGGGATCGAGCCCGCAACCTGGGCATGTGCCCTTGACCAGAATCGAACCCGGGACCCTTCAGTCTGCAGGTCGACACTCTATCCACTGAGCCAAACAAGCTAGGACCATGGAAACCATTTATCAGTAGCAAATGGTCTGGAATGACCTGGAACTATAAAGGCATAGGATGCATCCCCATTTAAAAAGTAATGGCAGTTCCTCAAAACCTAAAAGGAGAATCCCATATGATCCAGCAATTCCACTTGTGGATAAATACCCAAACAAATGGAAAGCAGGATATGAAAGAGATACTTGCATGTGTTCATAACAGTATTATTCACAACAGCCAAAAGATGGAAACAATTCAAGTATCCACTGACTGATGAATGGGGTAAACAAAATGTGTATATACTTACAATGGAATATTATGCAGCCTTGAAATGGAATGAAATTCTGACATGTACTGCACCATGGATGAACCCTGAGGACATTCTGTAAGTGAAATAAGCCAGTCACAAAAATAAAAATACGTATGATTCAACTTATATGAGGTTCCTAGAGTAGTCAAATTCAGAGACAGAAACTAGAATGGGAGTCCCCAGAGGGTGAGAGAGGGAAAATGGAGAGGTAGTGTTCAATGGGGACAGAGTTTCAGTTTGGAAAGATGAGAAAGTTCTGGAGATGAATGGTAGTGATGGTTGTGGTTTTTGTATCCATGGAGTCAACCAACAACAGATCAGAAAGACTCAGAAAGAAAA